>NC_045427.1:634829945-637229945 GCF_902635505.1 Sarcophilus harrisii | reverse complement strand
AAGGCTGTAGCAGAATTCAATATGCTTCAGCTATAATAACAATTTTGATCTTAGATAAAGCAAAAGAAAAAATAGATCTCCTTAAAAAAGGTAAGTATGGTAAACAATAAAGTAGTAATTATATTAAATGTATATGCACAAAGTGGTAAAACATACAGATTCCCAGAAAAGATATTGTACCAGTTACAGGAAGAAAGGGAAAGCAAAACTATATTAGTAGGAGATCCCAACTTCCCCTATTAGAATAAAACAAATTAACCACAAAAGAAATAAGAAAGAAACTAGGGAAATGAATATAATTTTAGAAAATCTCAATATGATAAATCTCTGGAGAAAACTGAATAGGAGAGAAGGAATATACATTTTTCTCAACAGTTTATGTACCTGCACAAAAACTGACCCTTTATTAGGACATAAAAACCTTACAATCAAATGCAGAAAGGCAGACATAGTAAATGCATCTTTTTTCGATCACAATACAATAAAAGTCATATTTAATAAAGGGATAGGGAAAGATAGACTAAAAACAATTAAAATTAAAAAAACATATTTTTCTGTCTTTAGTTTTAATTCTATGTATGTCTTCTCCATGTTTGTTTGTTGATTTTTTATTTTTAATTTATTTTTATTTGTTCACAAATTGTTCATAGGAACTTCACCAGAAAGTGGAGCAAGATGGCAGAGTAAAATCAGGAAGCTACTCAAGCTTTCCCAAGTTCCCTTGAAAGCCACATGAAACCAAGCTTCTAAACAGAATATGATGGAATGAAATCACTCTTCAGCTCAAGACATGCTGAAAAAACTTGAAGAAAGATCAGTCTCTATTAGGTGCAAAGAATGTTCAACCCAGGTCAGATAGATTCTGGGAAAGCTGGTGAAATGCTCTTAATCATAGCAAATCAACAAGAAGACCCTCAATCCTGGCTCATTAGAGAAGCAAAACAGGGAAGCAGCTTCCAGTCTTAGCTCAGAAGGCAAACTCTAGGAAACCAATCTTTTTTTTTTTTTTTCTGAAAAGAACAAGCAAAGCTATCTACTGCAAACCAAAAGGGCCCCTGAGCCAGGACTCAGACTTACACAGGAAGCTTAGGGAAGCACCCCCTTTACCCCAGAAGCAGAGCTCTTAAAAAACAGAAGAAATATCAAAAGAAAAGGAAAGAAAATGAGCAAGAAACAAAAAGACCCTTAACAATAGAAAGCTGCTATTGTGACATGACAGAAGAAAATACAAACTCAGATTAGCACAGAATGTCCACAGAAGAAATCTTAAAGAGTGAGATAAATTGGTCTCAACCCCAAAGACTTCAAAAGGCCAATGAGAGAAGCTGAAGAAAAAATGACAAAAGAAATGAAAGATTTGCATGAGAGAGACAACAGTTTGGAAAAGGAAAGGAAAAAATATATATTTAAAGAAAGCAACTCCTTAAAAAAACTAGAATAAACCAAGTGGAAAAAGAGATATAACGAAGAAAATCAGACACTTAAAACTAGAATAGGGCAAATGGAAGCTAATGACTTTGTGAGACAGCAAGAATCAATCAAACAAACTAAAAAGAACAAAAAAGTGGGAAAAAATGTGAAATAACTCATTGGCAAAATGACCTGGAAAATAGATCCAGAAAAGACAATTTAAAAATTCCTGGCCTACCAGAAGGCCATGACCAAAAAAGAGCCTGTATACCATTCTACAAGAAGTCGTTTAAAAAAAAAAAAAAGATGATATTGTAAAAACAACAGGGGAAATACTCACTGAAAGAATCCATGGATCTCCTTTGCAAAGAGATCCCATAAAGAAAACCATAAGGAACATTGTTGTTAAACTCCAAACCTATAATCCCTTGTAGAGGGCCTGAACTCTGGAGAATTATACTTGAAACAAGGATATATACAACAAGGTGTTAACTCAGTGGAACTGATGAGATGATTGTTCTCTAGTTCACATATATACTTAGTACTTAGTATGGTGATGAAATGGTTCTGTAGTTCACACATATTCGATATGCTGTAATGATGTAATTGTACTAAGGTTTATAAGGGCTGAGGACTGAAAATGACACATTCTATCTTTGACTATCCTCCTGGTGGCTCTCCTGCCTTCTACACTCCTCCACTGAGACCAAGGCTATTCTGGAGGTCCTCTAGAAAGCTACACTAAACATTATAATACCCCCTCCCAATACCCTCCCCCCAAAATACTGCAAGGTGCCAGACAAAACCAATGAAAATATCAAGGAGCAACAGTCAATATTACACAGATTCTGGCAGCTTCTACAACAAAACATAGGAGGGCCAGGAATACTATATTCTGGAAGGCAAAGGACCTGGTGTTATAACCAAGAATTAACTACCCAGCAAGACTCTGCATCATCTTTCAGGATATAAGATGCATCTTCAATGAAGTAAGAGACTATTAATCATTTCTATTGAAAAAAAAAAAACTAGAACTAAGTATGAAATTTAATCTACAAAGACAGGACTTAAGAGAACAATGGAAAGGTAAACAGGGGAAAACATATGTATTTAAAGATTAAACTTTTTGCATCCCTAGATAGGAAAACAATATCTGTTACTCTTGCAAACTACATCGTCACTGGAGTACCTGAGGCCAGGTGGAAGATATACTTTGCCGTCTTACAAGAAGAAACAGAAAACTATTCTTCTCAGAATCAAACAAATTTAATAAAAAAAATAAACAAGAAAGAAATTGTGTTAATAGGATACTAGAAAACCTAGCAATGATAGACCTTTGGAGAAAATTGAATAGGGCCAGAAAGGCCAGAATTGACCCTTATCTTGTCAATTCACCTACACAAAACCTGACCATGTATTAAGGCATAAAAATTTCACAATCAAATACAAAAAGGCAGAAATAGTAAATGCTTTCTATTCAGAGTACAATTCAATAAAAATTATATTCAATAAAAGACCAGGGGGAGATAGTCTAAAAGCTAATTGGAAATTAAATAATTTAATGCTAAAGAATGAATGAGTCAAACAACAAATCACTGAAATAATCCATAATTTCATGCAAGAAAATGACAATAATGAAACAACATACCAAAACCTATGTAATGCAGCCAAAGTAGTTCTTGGGGAAATTTTTATATCCCTAAATAGATACATAAATAAAATTGAGAAAGAGATGATCAATGAATTAGGTATGCAACTAAAAAAAATTTAGAAAAAGAACAAATTTAAACCCCCCAATTAAATAGCAAATTGGAAATTCTGAAACTTAAAGGAGAAGTTAATAAAACTATTGAACTAATAAATAAAACCAAAAGTTGATTTTATGAAAAATCTAACAAAATGGATAAACCTTTGGTTAATTAGATCAGAAAAAGGAAAGAAAAAAATCATCTGCATGAAAAATGAAAGGAAGAACATACCACTAATATCACTAAGGGGTGAAACAAGGATGTCCATTATCATCACTATTATTCAACATTGTACTAGAAATATTGGCTTTAGTAATAAGAAAAAGAAAAAGAAATTAGAATAGGCAGTGAAAGCATAAAACTATCACTTTTTGCAGATGATATGATAATATACTTAGAGAATCCGAGAAAATAATCTCCAAACCCAAAACTAGAAACAATTTAAATTTAGCAAAGTTGCAGAATACAAAATAAATCCACAAAATCATCATCATTTCTATATGTTACTGACAAAGTCCATCAGCAAGAGGTAGAAAAAGTAAGGGAAATCACTTTGGAAGCACTTTCTGTAATCACAGTCACACACTACCATGGACAGAGAAGTAAAATGAAATCTTGTCTTAAACTGCATACAGAAATTTGAAATGTCTTCTGGCAAATTGAAACTCTTACCACTAACAGAGAACATATTGTATTTGGAGAGTGTTATTTTAATTTTAAAAAGGGTATTGTTAGACTTATCATTGCTTTCCATTTGACTGACATGTTGCTTGAGGCTCCTGAAGTAGAAAACACTATGAAATCTATTAAGCTAAATCTGATCTTCTTTTGAAGCAAATAGTAAATATATGCAACTTTAAAATAGGACATAAACTCTATAATATCAAATATATTGATCTTTGGCCCTTAATATCTTCTTGTATATAAATGACAATGCAAAGAACATTCAAAAGAAATATTGGAATTCTCTCAAAGAGATGAAAAAAAAATTTGTTACAAAAATTGTGTAAAAAAAAGAAAAAAAGAAAGAACAAAGCAAAGAGAAAAAGTATAAAAAGATAATGGGAGAAGAATTAGAGAAAGAAAGGAGGAGGAAAAGGAAGGAAGGAAAGAAGAAAAAAGAAGAAAAGGAGGGAAATAGGGAAAAGAAAGAAAAAAGAAAACTATTACGAGACATAATTTAAATTGATAATGAGAATTTATGTAAAAGTTCTGTTAAGGACATAGAGATTTATTTAAAATCAGGAAAAGAAAGGGGCCAAATCAAAAGGGTGGGATCAAAGGTTAATAGATGGACAGCCCAAATATTTCACTGATATTTACAAAATATCAAAATCAAAATGTGATAATTTTCACTACATTGAGGGAAATTTCTTTCTTTTTAGTTTATTTTTAATACACATTTTTTTAATGTTTGGAATCATTCACAACTCTATACAGTGTTTTTTAGGTATTCCTAAACTATCATCTTTGTAAAACCTCTTGGGAATTATCTGTTCTTATAATTTGATTTCCCCAATTTATTGAGTACAAATTATTTTCATTTTTGTTTACTTAACAATAATTTAGAAAATATTTCATGTAGGTATTATCTATTCCTTGACATTTCTATCTATTGAATATATTTTATAAAACAATAATAATAGTAAACAAATTAACAAATTCCATCACAACAATTATGAAAAATATATGTAGTTTTATACTGATGTTCTCCTACTTGTGCAACAAAGAGAGATTATATTTTCAACCTATAGATATACATATATTTAAGACTTAATAGGTGTCAATCACTGTGCTAAGAGCTGGCAATACAAAAAGTTATGACAGATCTTGTATTCAAAATACTTGTGATCTAATGGAGAAAATAAATATATACAATGTAAGTTAAGAAGCAGGCCCAAGGCAGCAGAGTATCCAATAAATATTGGATACACGAGCTGTCCCCAGTTAAAGATAATTTAGAAATATTCTAGAAAAGTTTTTTTTCCTTTTTCTTTTGCCTTTGTTTGACTGATTTTTGATATTTCATAGAATCATTAGATTCCATTTACCCAATTCTAAATTTTAAATTATGATTTGCATCATGTAGCTTTTGCATATCCTTTTTCATTTGGCCAATTCTACTTTTAAAAGAGCTATTTTCTACAGTGGATTTATTTTCTTTCATTTGACAAATTGTGTGTTTTTTAAGGAATTGTTTACTTTGGTCAATTTCTATCCTTTTTTTCCCCAAACTGTTGATTCCCTTTTCTTTTTCCAATTTTTCTTCTCTCTCTTTTATTTGACTCAGCATTATTTTGGGGCTTAAGAACAATTCATATTTTCCTCTGATGTTTTACCTGTAGGTAAAAGTCCTCTTCTGAATTGATCTTTTAATCTTCTCTGTCACTATAATGACTTTCTTTTGTTTCTTTCTTTCTTTTTTCTTTCTCTCTTTTTTTAGCCTATTTTGTGATTTTTAAAGTTGAAGTCTGCTTCTGTGGGACAGAGGGCGCTGTTTCAAGCTTCTTTTGCTGGTGAATATGGACAGGGTTACTGGTTTACTGTGCACTGGACTATTAAGACAGGAAAGAGGTGTCTTGGTTGCTGAACTATGCTATGGCATTGCTTTTCCATATTTCATCTGTGCTGAGCTGCACTCCCCTTTCACCCAAGTGTAACTGATTTTTCTTGAAGTTTTTCCAGGCTATCTTAAGCTAGAAAACTATTTCAGTCAGTTTCTTTGTAGATTCTATCACTCTAAAATCTGTTCAGATTTAATGTTGTTTTTGAGGGGAAAATGGCAAAAGCTCAGCAGCTTCCTGGCTTCTCTCTGCCATCTTGAGTCTGCCATCTAGAGAGTGATATTGAAATAAGTAAGAGTGTGAATGAAAATGGGTAATGAGTCAAAAGAAGATGAAACATGATCCTTTGAACAAATAGAGAAGTTAAACCTATGTGATCAGAAATAGGAAAGAAAAGTAAAGAAACACATGGAAAAAGTTTTCATTTTTTTCTTTAAAATATAAAGCTAGGTTATTGGATGAGAATGGGAAGAGAATAATGGAAGTTTTGAGAAGGAATGAAAAAAGTTTTAAAGAGCCATTGTGGAAATTGGGATAGTGAGTTGATAATTCAAGTACAGTAGAATATCTTTATAGCAGTGAGGACCTTACTGAGGTTATGTAACATAAATTTGTAGTGAAAGGAGTCAAAATAGTTTCATGATTTTCTTCACCTTTGTTCAACAGCCTGTGTGTAGGAGTAAATAGAGTGAATGGTGAGAGTTATCCAAGATAAAGGCTTAGTTAGTCAAAACTGGAATAATGAGAAGAAGACATTATGATTGAATGGAATTGGTTCACCAATAAATCAAGAAGGGGAAAATAAGAGAAAATGGCTATCACAGGGGTGATGTTCTGGGAAAGAATTGAGAGGTTAAATGTTTAGAGGCTACAATGTGGATGGAACAAAGAGTTATGAAAAAGAAGGCAGAAAAAAAGCTAAAAAGCTAAAACATTTTCAATATTGATGGTCCAAAAATTATTTATTCCATAAAAAAATTATTCTTACCAATTTCCTTGTCTTATTTTCTTGAAAAAAAGAAACTAAGTATGTTACTTGTCTATTTCCAGAAATATCAAGATCACCTGCATTGTCTTTTTCAAAGTGGATCAGACACCTGTGAGAACATATGATGAGTGATAATGGAACAAAGGAAATCAAGCTCCCAAAATGGCTTTTACCAAACTGTTGCTAAATGGGTCCACAAAGAATGACAGCTAGAAAATGGATAAAGTCAGAAAAAAGAATATGAAATAATGAAAATAATAGAGGATGATGGAGATAGAAAAATATGTATAATGTGTGTTTTTTTGTATATGTATATGTCTCTGTGTATGTGTTGTATGTAGTTACATTTTACATGTATAATATACATACATATTTAAAATGACATATATATTTCTATATATTTCAATAAAGCTGCATGTCATAGATAGTAGCTACAAGAAAGGAAGAACAATAGCAGTAAATTTTCCAGAAATACATAGAGACAGCGGGATGGGGGATGCAATACAAACAAATGCACAAATTAAGAAAATATTCAGAAATAAAATATGGAAACTCAGACAGTTTTAAATAAATGCACAGTTTTTAGGTTATAAGTAGATAAAGAGGTAAACTTTACATAAAAAGAGAATTAGAAGGAATATCAGAAGCCATCTAATTAAATCTACACGTAAAAATATTCAAATATACAAGGGAAGAAAAAATGGTCATTCAACACCTGCTTAAATGTCCTTTGGATTTTTTTTTTGAATCATCTGTGTTTACTTACTGATGATTACTAAGTATACCCCTTCCAAAAAGATAGACTTTCAATGTGAGGCAACCCAGTTCTTTTCTACATATCCCATTCCATTCTTTTCCTTTCTTTCCATCTAAGCTTGCTTTGAATTTTCCAGGTGACCCAAAGAATCTTGAAAAGATAAATTGTGTATATGTATAGATTTTATTATCATAAGTTGATGTGCATTTGAGCTGGAAATCACACACACACACATACATATATAGTATATATAGTATATGTATGAAATATATGTGTGCATGCAAAGACATACAGGTATCATACATATATATGCACATACACGTGTGTGTGTGTGTATTAAAAGAGGTGGTATAACCATGTAGGTAGCTAAAACCTACTATGGGACTAGTATGCACTAGATGGTGACAGAAAAAGATAGCACAAGACAAAGTTGATGGTATCTTCAGTGTTCCAATGGTTTTGCAAAGTTTTAAATAAACTGAAGGAAAGTTTCGATTGGCCTGAATATATTTGCTTAGAAGGTTATGTCAAACACCATGAATGTAAATTACATGAAATACAAAGCGATGGGTGAATTTCAAACCCACCAAGGAAGGAAATAATATAGAGGTATCAATTGTTATGGAACTCAAGGTATTAACTTATTAGGAAGGACACTGAATGCAAGATCAGAAAACCAGTATTCTAGTCCTGGCTCTCACATCTACTTCTTTTATACTTGCATGTCGCATTTTAACTATAAAGACTTAGGATTCTACTACATATTTCAAATGCAGATTATTGATGATTGCATAATACCCAGTTTGTGAGTAATAAGCAAGGTAAGACATGCATTGGCTCCAAAGAATCAAAATGATGAATCCCCAGACGGCAGTGGATAAGTTTATAGAAGATAGAAGCTTATTACAAAAAGGACAATAGGATTACAAACTGACATGGGTATGAGTGAAAATAAAGATGAAATTGCTATGTGTCTAGAAGCAGGAGTAACCCATGAATGACTTTTGTTTGTTTGTTTCAATGTTACTTTTAAATTATGGAAAGGAAGCAAGGGATGAATCCAGCACGTTGTGTGGACTCCATTTACTGAATCTATGGGAATACATAATTAAAAATCACATGAAATGGGCCAGGAAGTATGAACTGAGGTATGCATCATTTGAAGGAAAAGCAACAAAAATGGGATCAAAAGTAAATAATTGAATCAAGTAAAATGAAGAATTTAAATTAAATCCTACCTTGTGGCTTTTGATGGAAAGAATGAAAAATTTATGACATTATGGTTCAGGCAAATTTTCCTTTAAAATTATTAAAATTTTTAGCTGGGTAAACAAAAACTCAGAATTTTAATGACTATGCTTTTATATGGTTTTTTAATAGTCTTTTATTTATAGGTTATATGTATGGGTAACTTTACATATGCTTTTATATGTTAATAATAATATGTAAACCTCTTGGTTGTCTACTTAGTCATTTGGATTAAATATATTTTGACTGAGCATACTGATACTGTTATAATTACTATATAGCCTTAAGGGAGAGAACCAAAGCTGTTATCTCTGATGTTCCTTCTAAGAATATTTGTTAATAATACACTAATAATTCATTTTCATATTCCTATCAGTACTATAGAATGTACAAAAAATGGGTTAAAATACTTTGCCTACATATTCATTAATCAAATAAAGAGTTTGACAGCATAATTTAAGGGGTCAGTAGATAATACATACATTTTTTCTGATTATTTGTTTCTCTTCAGTGTATATATACTTTATCAATGAAGCAAAAAATATTAGACTGTTTTCCTTGGATTTACTATAAAAATAATAGTACCAGAAAGAACACCACCAAGTTTATCCTACATTTTTGTAAAATAATCTCCCTCCCTCCTCCAAAAAAAAAAAAGAACTTTTATCTTAGGGAGAGAGAATCTACATTTCTGAGATCATGAATTCACTAAAGTATTTAAAACATGGGAAAATAAGATTTAGTTCACTGTGAAATAAGGAAGGATGCTTGATACTTACATTCCATTACTTTCCTGAATCCAGCCTGCTCTAAGATAATAATGGAAGACCATAACACACACACACACACACACACACACACACACACACACTCACATTTTTCAGAATCTGTATGAATTTGTTTGAATCAGTAAAATTCAGACCTTTCCTAAGATGTTGACGGTACAGAAAATTATCAACAACTTAGGTCTCAAAAATATATAACAGAGCAAAATTACTTTGAGGTTCATATATTTACATAAATAAATGTATAGAGAATAAAATTAGCAGACAAATGTAATAAAAAAAAATTTAAACCAGAAAAAACTAATTGGCTAATTAGCAATTTGTTAAATGTAAGGTGATTTTCCAAGAACATTTTTTTTAGCTATTAAAAGTTAAAGATTTGCTTAATTGCTTTAGAATATAAATTTTTAACTATTCAGCAATCACTTTTCTTAGAAAAGTTTATACTTTTGTTGGAAGATTAATTTAGAGGTTGGACAAAGAACTGCTTCCTCAAATTTGCATCAAGAAAAATTTTGCAATATGGACATGTGAAATTGTAGGCCTGTAGGGATAGGCTTGGGTTAAAATGTCTACCTATTAAAAATAATGTTGGAGTTTAACTTTTATATAATCTCAATGTATAATTAAAATGTGAAATATCAAAGTGTTTACCCTTTACTCAAATCTGAAAGTCTTTATTAAAAATGATTTTGGCTTGAAAATAGGAAGTATTATGAAATTTTCTTGCAAAGCTAGCTCTTCTAAAATTTGCTTTCTTCCACATTCAATGAAAAAGTTACATTTATAATATGTAGTTAACATTTTTCCAGTTGCTTTGGAATGTGGTTGACTACTACAAAATATGGTGCCGGATTGTCAGAGTTAACATCCAATCTAATAAAAGTAAGTTTTTGAAAGGTGTCTGTTCTAGAGAATTTTTAGCTGAACTGGAAATACTTGTTTCTTAATGTTAAGGGCTTCATTTAGTTAAATAAGACTCCTTACAGTTGAAAATACATTTATTTTTGCTAGTAATAGATAATGTTTAGTACAATTGATTGAATAAGATGTTATAAAGATTCAAGGGAACTAATTATTTTAAAATGAAATGCATACCATATAATTACAATTATGAGTTCCATTGTGTTGTTCTGGAGAGTATAAATGTTTGGATTCTTCCCAGAAGATTAACTTCAGGCTTCAGGGATGTTGGCTATGAACACTAAATTTACTTCAGAAATTGCAATCATGTAGGACCATATTCAGTCAAAACTGAGTACTTTAATTTTAGATACAGATGTGAAACCATCAAAATGGAAGTTACATAGAATTGTGTCTCATATAGACCCTAGTGCTTTCAAATGCAATGTTTTATAATAATTTTTATACTGATGACTTATAAATAAGCATATCTTTCAATAAATCATGTTAAAATAAAAAATATATAATAATTATCCTAATTCAAAGTCATGCTTACTTCTTTTTAGCTTAAACATGTGTTCTTTTTCTTTAATTCAGTGACCTTTTAGTCTTCACCAAGATGAGTCTTCATCAAATAGAGTTTGATACTTCCTTGAAACTAGCAACATAAGAAAAAACTTATGATATCCAGTCAGATTTTCCAGATCATCAGTTGAACTCAATCAGAGTATAACAAAGGAGTGCATGTTAGGAGGGATAAGTTTAAGGTACCTCAATGTCTAAGAATATATTGTTAAAATATTTATCTCTCTCTTCCCTTTCTCTCTCTCTTTCCCTCCTTCCACTCTGGGTCTCTGTTTTTCTCTTTCCTTTATTTCTTCTCATTTTCTTTTTCTTAGTGCTTTCATGTTTGTTTGAGGCTTTCCACAAAGTAAGGAATTGAAGTGGATGATCTTTTAGATGTCTGAAAAACAATGGTGAAATTTATTTGTTTTCTTTTTAAAGATTTTTGACACTATATAGTGACATTATGAGCAAATTAAAAGAAAAATGATAGTCTACTTATCAGATTTGTGGAAATGGAAGGAATTTATGACCAAAGAACTAAAGTACATTATGGAATGCAAAATTAATAATTTTTATTATATTAAGTTAAAAAGTTAAAAGTTTTTGTACAAACAAAAACAATGCAGACAAGATTAGAAGGGAAGCAATAAACAGGGGAAAAATTTACATCCAAGGGTTCTATATTGATAAAGGCCTTATTTCTAAAATATAGAAAAATTCAAATCAATTGTATAAGAATTTAAGTCATTATCCAATTGATAAATGCTCAATTTTCAGATGAAGAAATTAAAATCATTTGTAGCCATTTGAAAAAATGCTCTGAATCTCTATTGATCAGAGAAATGCAAATTAAGACAGTTCTGAGGTACCACTACACATCTCTCAGATTGGCTAAGATGACAGGAAAAGATAATGATGAATCCTGGATGGCATGTGGGAAAACTTGGACACTAATATATTGCTGGTGGAGTGGTGAACTGATTTAACCACTCTGGAGAGCAATTTGGAACTATCCCCAAAGAACTATCAGAGTATGCATACCCTTTGATCCAGTAGTGTTTCTACTGAGCCTATCCTAAAGACATCATAAAAAGGGAAAAGGACCACATATACAAAAATGTTTGCAGCAGCCCTTTTTGAAGGGGCAAGAAACTGGAAATCAAGTGGATGCCCATCAGTTGGAGAATGACTAAATATATTATGATGTACAGATGTTATGAAATATTGTTATTCTCTAAGAAATGATCAGCAGAATGATTTCAGAGAAACCTGAAGAGACTTACATGAACTGATGCTAAGTGAAGTGATAGGACCAGGAGAAGATTGTACACAGCAAGATTATATGATCATCAATTCTAACAGACATGGCTCTTTTCAACAGTGAGGTGATTCAGGCCAGTTCCAATGATCTTGTGATAAAGAGAGCCATCTACACCCAGAGAGAGGACTATGGGATCTGAATGTGGATTACAACATAGTATTTTCACTCTTTTTGTTGTTGTTTGCTTGCATTTTGTTTTTTTCTCACTGTTTGTCCTTTTTTATCTGATTTTTCTTCTTCAGCATGATAATTGGAAATATTTATAGAAAAATTGCAATTGTTTAACATATATAGAACTACTTCCCATCTAGGAGAGTGGTGAGGGATAGGAGGAAAACAATTTGTAATGAAAAGTTTTGCAAGAGTAAATGTTCAAAATTATCTATGCATATGTTTTGAAAATACAAAGCTTTAATAGAAAATTATTAAAAAGCAAAAAACAAAAGTAGCCACCCTACTCTCAAGTAACATCTCTTTGGAAACAAAAATAAATAAATAAATAAAATAAGACTTTCAGAACTAACTTTGAAATGATTAGTGTTAAAAAGCCTGAATCTTTTGAATGAATCTTCATTTACACGGTACCTTCACCTGCCCTCCCCATTCAGTGAACTAAACAAGTTAAATCTAACATGAAGGTCAAAATCGAAAATCAAAAACAAACAACATAAAAAGAATCTGACTATAAAAAAATACTATATAGACAGGGGAAATCAGGATACAAACATAAAAGAAGAATACAAAATCAAAACAGCTGTAAATAAAGCCTCAAAGAGGAAAAAAAAAGTAAATTGGACAAAAGCCCAAAACAAATTCCTTGGAGAAATAAATAATAATAATAATAATAATAATAATAATTACTCAAATTGAACAAGTATTGTAAAGAAAGCAACTTAAGTAAAGAAATAAAAGCAAAGGAAGAAAATTATGAGAAAATTAAGTTAATAGTTTAGTAAAAATCACAAAAAAAAACTTAAAAAAAAACATTTTAAAAACAATATTGATCAATTTTAAAAGTTGGTAGAAAAGTTCACTGAAAAAAATAATTCCTTAAATAGCATAATTCGGTAAAGACTAGAGTATATTACAGAAATAAACAGTGACCACACCTTTCTCTGAATCACTCAAACTTGGAACCACTAGTCATTTGTAGACATTCATAACTCTTTTTGAAAACAGCAGAAAACAAAATAAAACCCTGAAGATTCAAAAACGACTCCACAACCCAGACTGAGCAGATTGTAAATTTAATGTGAAATTCAAAGTAAAGAAATAGACTTCAAAATAAGCAAATAACAAAAAAAAGAATTTCACCATAAAAAACTACTCCTGTAGTAGGGAAGATGAAGACATAAACTCAGAAAAAATGAACAAAGTAACGTCAACATTGTGCAGATGATCAACTCTAATAGACTTTGCTCTTCTCAGAAATACTAGGATCTAAGACAGTTCTAAACAACTTGTGATATAAAATGTTATTCACATCCAGAAATGAACTAAGAATTTTGAATGCAAATTGAAGCATGCTATTTTCATTTATAACTTACTTGGCTTTTGCTCTAAGAATCTGGATGCTGTACCTCTTGGCCTGTATATGTTTTTCCGCATTGGTATTCATTGTTTATGTATCTTTTGTTTTTATCCCTTTTAATTAGATCTATTGTTGCTTTTGTTTTGTCTAAGGTTAAGAATGCACCCCTGTTGTTGTTTTTTTCAATTGAAGCATTATTCTGCTTCAGCCTTTTACTTTTACTCTGTTTATATTTCTCTCTCTTTCAAATATGTTTCTTGTAAACAACAGATTACAGATTGTAGGCTTCAGGTTTTTAATCTACTCTGCTATCTGCTCCTGTTTTATGGGAGAATTCATCCCATTTATATTCACTTTTCTTTTTCTTTCTACCTTTTCTTTCACTTCTTTCCATCCTGTCCCTCCTCATTAGTGTTTTCTCTGACCACCTCTATTTCAATCTGCTTTACCTTCTATCACCCTTTCTTCTTTCTCTTACCCCCTTTTCCTACTGTTTTGTTTCCCCATTCTATCCATACCCTCCCTTTTCCTTTTTCCTTTTCCTCCTACTTCCCTACATGGTAAGATAAATTTCTACTGAGCGTGTATAATATTATCTCTCTGAGTCAAACATGATGAGATTAAGTTTCAGACAATACTCACCCTTCCCCTTCTTTCCCTATACTGTAATAGATCTTTTGTGCCTCTTCATGTGACCTAATTTCCCCATTTTACTTCCACTTTTCCTGTTTTCCCAGTACAACTCCTTCCTTCTATTGCCTCTTTCCCCACTCAAATCATCACATAAAGGTCAACTTATACCCATACCTTATGTCTATGTATACCCCTTCTAAATGCCCCGCTAAACAGACAGTTCTCAAAAATTGAAAATCCCATCTTATCATATTAAAGAATTTTGTTCTTAAATAACAAGTTTCTTTTTTTTTTTTTCCTTTCCCGTTTACCTTTTTATGCTTTTCATGTCTTGCTTTTGAAGTTTGAATTTTCTGTTTGGTTCTAATCTTTTCATCACAAATGATTGAAAGTCTCCTGTTTCATTAAATGTCTGTCTCTTCCTCTAAAATATAATTTTAAATTTTGCTGGGTACTAGACTTTTGTTTGTAATCTAAGCTCCCTTGTCCTCTGGAATATTATATTCCATACCCTCGGATCCTTTATTGTAAAAGCTGTTAAATCCTGGGAAATTCTAACTGTCCTTCCTTGATACTTGAATTGTTTCTTTCTGCTAAATTGCAGTATTTACTTCTTGACCTTAGGGTTTTGGAATTTAGATTCAACATTTCATAAAATTTTCCTTGTGGGGATCTCTTTCAGCAAATGATTGATAGATTCTATCAATGACTTTTTTGCCCTCTGGTTCCAATATATCAGTGAATTTCTTTCTTTTTTTTTTTTAAATAACTTTTTATTGACAGAACCCATGCTAGGGTAATTTTTTACAACATTATCCCTTGCACTCACTTCTGTTCCACTTTTTCCCCTCTTTCCCTCCACCCCTGCCCCCAGATGGCAAGCAGTTCTATACATGTTAAAGAGGTTACAGTCTATCTTAGATACAATATATGTGTGCAGAACAAAACAGTTCTCTTGTTGCTCAGGGAGAATTGGATTCAGAAGGTATAAGTAACCTGGGAAGAAAAACAAAAATGCAAGCAATTTACATCATTCATTCCCAGTGTTCTTTCTTTGGTTGTAGTTGCTTCTGTCCATCCTTGATCAATTGAAACTGAGTTAGATCTTCTCTTTGTCAAAGAAATCCACTTCCATCAGAATACATCCTCATACAGTATCGTTGTGGAGGTATATAATGATGTTTTGGTTCTGCTCATTTCACTTAGCATCAGTTCATGTAAGTCTTGCCAAGCCTCTCTGTATTCATCCCACTGATCATTTCTTACAGAACAATAATATTCCATAATATTCGCATACCACAGTTTACTCAACCATTCTCCAATTGATGGGCATCCATTCATTTTCCAGCTTCTGGCCACTACAAACAGGACTGCCACAAACATTTTGGCACATACAGGTCCCTTTCCCTTTTTTAGTATCTCTTTCGGGTATAAGCCCAATAGAAACACTGATGGATCAAAGGGTATGCACAGTTTGATAACTTTTTGAGCATAGTTCCAAATTGCTCTCCAGAATGGTTTGATGTGTTCACAACTCCACCAACAATGTATCAATGTCCCTGTTTTCCCACATTCCCTCCAACATTCCACATTATCTTTCCCTGTCATTCTAGCCAATCTGGGAGGTGTATAGTGGTATCTCAGAGTTGTCTTAATTTTCATTTCTTAAATAAAAGGCTATTAAAATTTTTAAAAAATTTGCATTTCTCTGATTAATAATGACTTGGAGCATATTTTCATATGGCTAGAAATAGTTTTAATTTCTTCATCTGAAAACTGTCTGTTCATATCCTTTGACCATTTATCAATTGGAGAATGGCTTGATTTCTTATAAATTAGAGTCAATTCTCTATATATTTTGAAAATGAGGCCTTTATCAGAACCTTTGACTGTAAAAATGTTTTCTCAGTTTACTGTTTACCTTCTAATCTTGTCTGCATTAGCTTTGTTTGTACAAAAACTTTTCAATTTGATATAATCAAAATTTTCTATTTTGTAGTCAATAGTGATCTCTAGTTCTTCTTTGGTCATAAATTCCTTCTTCTTCCACAGGTCTTAGAGATAAACTATCCTATGCTCTTCCAATTTATTTATAATCTCATTTTTTATGCCTAGGTCATGAACCCATTTTGATCTTATCTTGGTATACGGTGTTAAGTGTGGGTCAATGCCTAGTTTCTGCCATATAGTGAATTTTTCTTAAAAGATTTTTGAAATATGCTGTCCATGCTTTTTTGTTTTTTTATCATAGCTTTCAGGTTCAATAATTCTTAAATTATCTCTCCTGAATCTATTTTCCTGGTCATTTGTTTATTCCAATGAGGTATTTCAAATTTTCTTATCTTTTTCCTTCTTTTTTATTTGTTTAACTGATTCTTGAGCTCTCATAGAGTCATTAGCTTCCATTTGCCCAATTGTAGTTTTTATGTATGATTTATGAATAATTTTATTCAGTTAGCTTTTATACCTCTTTTATATTTATCTTTTTCTACTTTTAAATGTGTTGTTTTCTTCATTTCCTTTTTAAGTCTTTTTAAAAGTTGTTGACTCTCTCTTATCTACCTCTTATTTCTTTTCCCAATTTTTCTTCCACTTATCTTATCTGACTTTTAAAATTCTTTTTGACCTTTCTTAAGAAGACATTTTGGGCTTGAGAGCAATTCATAGTCCCCTTTGAAGTTTTACATGTAGACATCTTGTCCTTTTTGGATCTGGTGTTTAAATGTCTTTAATGTCACCATTGTACCTTCTATGATCAAAGTTCTTTTTTGTTTCTTATTCATTTTCTTTTCTCTTTCCCCTATTTCATGGTTTTTAAAGTCAAGGTCTTCTCCTTGTACTCAGGGCTCAATGTCTTAATCTTCTTGTGCAACTTTGAGTTTTGGGGCACTTTGAATTTCGGCTTTGAGCACAGGAACCCCTTGTGTTTGGTGACTTCCTCATAGCACTGAGGGTAGCTGAACCTATTTACTCACCTGTTGTCTGATTTTCAAGGCTGGCAATTTATCTTTTACTTGGGAGTAGAGGCTGTACCATGGTCTACTATATTATTTAGCCAAGACTGAGAGTTCTCAATTGCTGATCTTTGAATTGGTTAAGAATCTTCCACTAGCTTTCTCTGATACCTGAGCTGCGTCTTTGCAGCCCTTTCACTTCAGTGATGCTGTTGTTTCCTGAGGACTATCCAAGCTATCTTGAACTGGAATTTTTTTCATTCCATCGCTTTGTACATTTTATCATTTCAGAATCTGTCCAGGGGGTTGATTTTATGTTGTTTCTAAAAGAAACTAGGAAGAGCTCAAACTATTTCCTGGCTCCTCTCCACCATCTTGGAAGTATTCAATTTGTTTTTGTTTTTTTTTTCCCTAAGTTAAGGATATTTTAAGTAATCTATTTTTTGTCATTCTAGTAAATTTATGTTTTGTAAATATTCATACATTTCACTCAAATTGTTAGATTCACAGTCATATTATTTGACAAAATATGCCCTAATAATTTTATTTAAATTTCATCTTAATTTGTAGTAAATTTGAATCTTCATTGTTGATAGGTATAATTTGGTTTTATTGTTTCTTTTTAAAATAAGATTAATGAATAGTTCATCCATTTCATTGTTTTTAACATGAAACCAACTCCTAGTTTTATTTATTAAACAATGGTTTTATTTTCATTTTATTAATCTGTCCTTTGCATTTAAGAATTGTTAAATTGATGTTCAATTGGGAATTTTTATTTTGTTCTTTTTTAGTTTTTTTAGATTTTATTTTAGTTGCATGGACAATTTATTGATCTCTATCTTTTAAGATATATATCATGACGTATCTTTGAGGAAGTCACAGTTTCTCAGGGCTCTAAATAAACTTTTAAGATCATAAGTTGTAAACTATATTTAAAACTACATTGGCAGAGCATATTTTTATACCAGAAAAATGCATAAAATGATTAAATTACAGATGCAGTACCCCTTCTGTACCCATAATTACTAACAATAAACACTGGATGACAATAAGTATTTATTAAGAGCTTACACATCCTAAATACTACCTAGATAATTAAAATTTAAAAAGTTATTTTTCCTCAAGAAATATGCATTGTAGTGCAATAATACAAAACATAAAATAGATATGAAAAGTGCATAGTGGGACGAAGCAGACAGAAGTTACTTGCACAAACATAGTGGCAAATTTCTGAGTCAAAAGAATAGCCTACAGAAAAATTAAATATGGTTGTACTGGTTCATCTCTAAGCTGTAGTAGCTAAAAAAGACTAACCATTGGAATAAAGATACCAGCATGGTAGAAGAATATTCTAGGCTAGGGTATGAAAATTTAAGGTTGATTAGGATTTAATTTTTGTGATTACAAATCTACTTTTCTAACTAGCCCATTGGATGTACCTTCTATAAATGTCAAAGTTAATAGCTAGAATTCTTTAGATGTAAATAGGAAATCACTGACTTAAGTTGCTTTTGATTTGATTTGATTTTTGACTCCTTTATTTCCTTCAATACTCTCTGTATAAGAATGAACAGAATTAATTAATTAATTTAATTTCCATATTTTTAGTTGTAGTGTTATTTTCTTGGTGAGGAAATAAAACAAGGTAGAAGTAATCAATTCATGTGCAATGGAGAGCTATTTTTTCATTTTGGAAAGTTATCTAAACTATCCAGAAATAAAATATTAAAATGACACAGCTTTATAGATAAAGTTTTGCATGTCATAAAGATGTCTAAATTTATTCAATCAACCATTGAAAGCCATTCTGAGTTACTTAATTCCTCTGAATCAGTATAGAAAGTAATATTTAATTAATTATGCATACTTGTTCAATTACATGTCATTAACTCTTCTTCCTGATGTAATTACTCAAATGCTTAAATACTCAAAGGTCATGCAAGCCAAAATATTTATAGAATCCAGGAAACAATTCTCTTAAAGTTTGAATACTGACATTTTTTAAGGAAGTCTATGATGTTATATGCTATGTTATCTATGTTATACTATATGACATGACATAATGTGATGTGACATGCCATACCATGACATAACATATTACAACAGTGGTGGTTTTTCTTCATTCTCAGAGTACAAAAATGAAATCATTATGTTGATTCAAGCTACAGTGTGCCCAAATATGACTCATTAGACCAATATGAGCTCAGATTCTCCAAATTCTCCAAATGGATCAAGTAGAAATAGTGCACATTAAAATTTGGAGTGGATATGTCTCTAAATTTACACATCTCACATTTCAATTGAATTATCGCAATCATGCTTTGCTCATAGAACAAAGAACCTACTTTGATGTGTTTACTCCATATTAGGCAATCTTATTTCAGTCTCTCCCACAATTTGCTTTGGAACATCCCAAACCATAAGGTATCTCTGGGAATGTATGTGTCAACCTCATCATCAATGTGCACATCCCTGGAAAGTATAATGCCAAGGTAAGTAAATTATTTATTGTTTACTTTTAAATTTTATTCATTTTTAATAATATTGTTAAATTTTCCCAAATAATGCAAAGATAATTTTCAATATTAATTTTTTGCCAAACATTGTGTTTAAAATTTTCTCCCTCCCTTACTAACTCCCCTCTCCCCTAGACAGCAAGTAATTTAATAAAGATTAAACATGCACAATTCTTCTATACATTTCTATAGTCTTCATACTGCACAAGAAAAATCAGATCAAAAGATGAAAGGGAAAAAAAGTTAAACAACCAACAATAAAAAATATGGTGAAAATACTATGCATTGATCTATATTCAATCTCCCTTTTTCTGGATGCAGATGGTTCTTTCCATCATAAGAATGTTGGCATTTCCTTGAATCACTTCAGTGTTGAAAAAAGGCAAGTCCATTACAGTTTATCATAACATAATCTTGTTGCTGCTGAATACAATGTTCTCTTGGGTCTACTCACTTGACTTAGAATCTGTTCATAAGTCTCTTCAGGCCTCTCTGAAATCATCCTGCTTATTACTTTCTTATAGAATAATAATATTCCATTATATTCAAATACCATAATTTATCAGCTGTTTCCCAAATGATGGGATCCACTCAGTTTCTAATGCCTTTCCACTACAAAAAAGGGCTACTACTGACATTTTTGTACATGCGGGTTCTTTTCTGTTCCTTTTCACTTTTTTATGATTTTTTTGGGATACAGAACCAATAGAGACACTGCTGGATCAAAAAGTTTTCATAATTTGATAGTTGTTTGAGCACAGTTCCAAATTCCTCTCCAGAATGATTGGATCACTTCATAACTCCATCAACAATGTATTAGTTTCCCAGTTTTTCCACATCTCTTGCTTCATCATTTTCCCATCATCTAAAGAATCTGAAAAGTGTATAGTGATACATCGGAGTTATTTTAATTTGAATTTCTCTCATCAATAATGATTTAGAATTTTTTTATATGACTAGAAATGGGTGTAATTTCTTCATCTGAAAAATTTTTGTTCATACTCTTTGACCATTTGTCAATTGGGAAATTGTAATGTCCAGGCTAGCTTTCTGCTACAGATGGAGAAGGAATCCAATGGGTGCCAACAAGCACCTTGAGAGAGACAGAAAAAGAGAAAAACCTCGAAACAAAGGAGAAGAAGACCTAAGAAACATCTGACACTGAAAGAGCCTAGCTGATAATACACTGTTATAGAACTTCAAAAACTGCAAGAGTCATTGGATTCCCTGAGATGAAAAAATTGTTGATAAAACTGTTTTGCAGAACTTCAAAACCAGCAGGAATAATTGAATTCCCTGAGACACTATAAAATTGATACAGGACTTCAAAATCTGTAGGAATCATTGAATTCCCTAACACAAGATGAGACTATTGAAGATCTTCAAAACTTACAAGAAGCATTGGATTCCCTGTCATAGTAAGTAATGGAAAATAGATTAGTTTTGGACTATTTCTAGGACTTACGGACATGTATAATTTCTCATGTTGATTCATTTTATTTATTACATCACTACTAACCTGTGTTACTATGTGCTTATGTAATAACTCCCATGTTGATGGATTTATGTATACCTATTTCAAGTGAGACCCTTCAGAAACCCACTAATCTGGTTTGATTCCCTATTTCCCTTTGGTGTTTTCACCCCCTTTTCTGAGAGGGGTATGATTACTTCCTTTTTTGGGGTTCTCACTTCCCTGAGAAGTCAGGTAAGGCATGACCACCTATATTCTAAAACAAAAGAAAGCTGGAGATGTTATGGGCCAGAATTCTATATTTGAAATAAGGATTCTTACAAGGTGCTAACTCAGTGGAATAGATGAGACAACGGTTATCTAATTTAGCATGGTGATTAATAGTTCTCTAGTTCAGTATGATCGAATTAATCTTACAACAAATAATGGTTCCCTAGTGATATAATGATTGGTTTATATTCAGTATACTGTAAATGATCTAATTATAATAGAGCATATGAACTAGGACAAACTCAACCAAGGTGGGACTCAGAGACAGATTCATTCCATTGTCCACATTTGTGGTGGCTGGAGGCTGAAGCAAAAGCTCTCAGA
This sequence comes from Sarcophilus harrisii, assembly GCF_902635505.1. NCBI lineage: Eukaryota > Metazoa > Chordata > Mammalia > Dasyuromorphia > Dasyuridae > Sarcophilus > Sarcophilus harrisii. Next base: position 637,207,949 of record NC_045427.1, on the reverse strand, counting down.
CTCAGAGAGATTCATTCACTTCATCTCATACCACCATGGTAGCCGGCTTGTCCTCCTGCTCCACCCACTGAGAGCAAGGCCTCTCTGCAGGGCCTCAAGAAAGCTAATCAATAAAGGCAAAGAGACAAAAAAGAATTTGGATTTTGGACTTTAACACCTGGCAACTCTCCTGGTGATTAATCTACTGAAAAGAAGGCTGTACCAGAGACCTCCAGCAAACCAATGAAAATGCTACACCAATAAGATCAGGAGTACAACAAGGTTGTCCACTATGACCATTACTATTCAATATTGTATTAGAAATGCTAGCTTTGGTAATAAGAGAAGGAAAAGAGATTAAAAGAATATGAGTAGGTAATGAGGAAATCAAATTATTACTCTTTGCAGATGATATGATGGTATACTTAGAGAACCCTAGAGAATCAACTAAAAAATTATTAGAAACAATTCACAACTTTAGCAGAGTTGTGAGATACAAAATAAATTCACATAAATCATCAGCATTTTTATATATTACCAACAAAGTCCAGCAGGAAGAGATGCAAAGAAAAATTCCATTTAAAATAACTATCAATAATATAAAATATTTAGGAGTATTTCTGCCAAGGGAAAATCAGGAACTATATGAAAACAAGTACAAAACTTTCCAAGAAAATCAAATCAGATCTAATCAATTGGAAAAATATGAAGTACTCATGGGGAGGCAGAGCTAATATAATAAAAATTACAATACTACCTAATTAATCTACTAATTTAGTGACATGCCAATCAAACTTCCAAGAAATTATTTTACAGATCTAGAAAAAATAATAACAAAGTTCATCTGGAAGAACAAAAGGTCAAGAATTCCAAGGGCATTAATGAAAAAAAAAAATGTCAATGAAGGTGGTTTAGCTGTGCAGACCTAAAACTATATTATAGAGTAGCAGTCATCAAAACCATTTGGTATTGGCTAAGAAATAGAGTAATGGATCAGTGGAATAAGTTAGGTTCACATGAGAAAATAGTCAATGAATATAGAAATCTAGTGTTTGACAAAAGACTGCAGCTTTTAGGATAAGAACTCACTATTTGACAAAAACTGCTGGGAAAATTGGAAACTAGAGGGTAGCTAGTTGGTGTAGTGGATAGAGCACCCTGAAATCAGGAAGACCTGAGTCCAAATCTGGCCTCAGACACTTAATACTGCCTGACTGTGTGATCCTGGGCAAGTCACTTAACCCCAATTGCCTCAGCAAAAAAAAAAAAAAAAAATTGAAAACTAGTAGGTCAGAAACTAGGCATTGGCCCACACCTAACACTGTATACCAAGGTAAGGTCAAAATGGGTTCATGATTTAGACATAAAGAGTCATATTGTAAGAAAATTAGAATAACATAGGATAGTTTACATCTCAGATATGGAGAACAAAGGAATTTGTAACCAAAGTAGATCTGGAGATCATTATTGAACACAAAATAGATCATTTTGATTATATTAAGTGAAGAAGCTTTTGTCCAAACAAAAGTATTACAGACAAGATTAGAAGGGAAGCAATAAACTGGGAAAACATTTTTATATTCAAGAGGTCTGATAAAGACTTCATTACTATAATATATAGAGAACTGACTCAAACTTATAAGAATTCAAGTCATTCTCCAATTGATAAATGGTCAAAGTATATCAATAGACAATTTTCAGATGAAAAAATTGAGACCATTTCTACTCATATGAAAAGGTGCTCTAAATAAATATTGATCAGAGAAATGCAAATTATGAAAATTCTGAGATACCACTACACACCTCTCAGATTGGCTAAGATGACAGGAAAAAATAATAACCAATGTTGGAGGGGATGTGGGACGTTAATACATTGTTGGTAGAATTGTGAAGTGATGATCCAACCATTCTGGAGAGCACTTCACAACTATGCCCAGTGGGTTATCAAATGGTGTATACCCTTTGATCCAGCAGTGTTCCTACTGGGCCTGTATCCCAAAGAGATCTTAAAGGAAGGAAAGAGACCCACATGTGCAAAAATGTTTGTGGCAGCTATTTTTGTAGTGGCAAGGAACTAGAAACTGAGTCGATAACCATTAGTTGGTTAATGGCTGAATAAGTTCTGGTATATGATTGTTACAGAATATTATTTTTCTATAAGAAATGATCAGCAGAATGATCTCAGAGAGGCCTGGAGAGATTTTCATGGGCTAATGCTAAGTGAAATGATCAGAATCAAGAGATCATTATACATGGCAACAACAAGATTATAAATTATCAATTTTGATGTAGCTGGCTCTTTTCAACAATGAGGTGATTCAGGCTTGTTCCAATGATCTTATGATGATGAGATTCATTTACACCCAGAGAGAGGACTGTGGGAATTAAGGGTGGATTACAACATAGCATTTTCACTCTTTTTTGTTGTGGTTTCCTTGAATTTTATTTTCTTTTTCATTTAAAAAAATTTTTGATCTATATTAGTTGTGTTTTTTTAATCCATCCTACCCAAGCCTTTATCTATTACGCTCCTCCTTCTTTTAGTAGTGGTTTTTTTTAACCCACTCCACCCATTACTTTTTCTTCTCTTCTCCTTTTTCTTCCTTCCCCTGTCTCTTATCTTTTCCCCTAGTGTTTCTGCCCTCTTTTCTATCCTACCCCTCCCTTTTCTTTTCCTCTTTCTGCTTCATCTTTATAAGATAAATTTCTATACCCAATGGAATGATCGAATTATTCTTTCTTAAAGCCAAAACTGATGAGATCACATTTCCCACAATCCTCATTCCTCTCCTTTCTTTCCCTCCATTGCATTAGGAGGGATTTCCCCTCCATTTGCATCTCTTCATGTGAAATAATTATTCCATTACAGATTCCCTTTCTTCTTTTTCCACCCTTTACTGTCTTTTTCTTTCATGTTATCATATCAGAGTCCACTCACAACCACACCCTCAGTCCATGTGATGTCCTCTTCTGTCTGCCCCAGTGACAGATACAGTTCTTAAGAGCTACAAATATCATCTTTCCACCTAGGGATGTCAACAGTTTAACCATTAATTATATATATATTTCCCCTGTTTATCTTACTATGGTTCTCTTAAGTCCTTTGTCTGTAGATTAAATTTTCTGTTTAGTTCTGTATTTTTCAATAGAAATGACTGAAAGTCTATTATTTCATTTAAGCTTCATTGCCTCTCCCGGAAGATGGTATTGAATCTCTCTGGGTAGTTAATTTTTGGTTACAACCTCAGGTCCTTTGCCTTCCAGAATATGGTATTCCAGGCCCAATCCTGACTGTTGCTCTTTAATATTTGAATTGTTTTTGTTTGGCAGATTGCAGCATTTTTTCCCTTTGTAGTTTTGCTATGTGTGGGAGGGTTGCTACACCCCCTTCTCCAAATTAACTAATCAGAGACATCTTCAGGTAAAAAAGAGAAAGCACTTATTTAGTCCCTGCACGGAGAGGCCCAAGCACACCGGGGAGGCATCTTAGCTCCCAATATGTGCTTGTCAACCTGACAAGCAGGAAGCAGAACACCTGCTTAAATAGCAAAAGACCCAAGCCCTTTCACTGGCTAGACTAAAAGGAAGTAACCATCACTGACCGATGGTCACCAATGTTGTTTGCTTCCTGTGGGTCATGTTCCTTCCTGTTACTTACCCTGAACGGTATGACCTTCAGAGACATCTAGGCCTTGAGATGATGTAATTTCCTACAACCTGGGATCAAGACCTCATCTTCCATCTCTAAACACTTCTAGGAATAGGGATCAAGTGACTTAGGTCTAGTCTCATAGAAAGCTTCACCTGTCTATCTCATTCAGCTACAAGGTTCCTTGGAGTTTTCTTTGAGCAATCTCTTTGCAGATGATTGAGAGATTCTTTTAAAGAATATTTCCCCTTCTGTTTCTAGAATATCAGGGCAGTTTTCCTTAATAACTTTTTTTAGAATGCTATCCAGGTCTTTTTATTTTTTTTTTTTGCTAATGTCCTTCAGGTAGTCAATAAGTTTTACATTGTCTCTTCTGGATCTATTTTCCAGCTCAGCTGTTTTGCCATGAGCTATTTCACATTTCCTTCCAGTTTTTCGTTCTTTTTAGTTTGTTTGACTGATTCTTGCTGTATCACAATCATTAGCTTCCATTTGCTCTTCAGACCAATTTATCTCTCTCTTAGAGATTTTTTTTTCGGACATTCTGTCCTCATCTGAGTTTGTGTTTTGGTCTGCCCTGTCATTATAGTTTTCCATTGTCAAAGTTCTTTTTTTTTTTTTTAACTTTTAAGGTGTAGTTCTGCTCCTAGGGTAAAGGAAGCACTATGCCAAGCTTCCTATACAGCTCTGGGCCTTGACTTTGAGCATAGATGCCTCTTGTTTTTATAGAGGGTAGCTTTGCCTGTTCTGCTCAGGCAAAAAGCCTTGTTTTCCCGAATTTGCCTTTAGCGCTAGGACTGAAAGGTGTCCCACTGATTTGTTCTTCTCCTGAGCCAGGACTGAGGCTCTTAATTGCTGATTTGCTCTTCTCCTGAGAAGGGATTGAGGTTCTTAATTGCTGATTTGCTGTGACTAAGACCCTCACACCAGCTTTTCCAGAATCTGTCTAAGCTGGGCTAACCATCCCTTTCACCCCAATGAGACTGAGCTTTCTTGAAATTTTTTTTCTGTCTGTCTTGAGTTGGAGGGTGATTTCATTCCATCAGACTCTGTTCAGAGGCTTGGTTTCTTGTGTTTTTTGAGGGAAATTGGGAGAGCTTGCGCAGCTTCTTGATTTTACTCTATCATCTTTGCTCCAACTCCCCCAATGTCTGCCTTATAAATCTCAATGGTAATAGATTCAATACCAAGCACTTTGCCACAAAAGAGTAGCACAGTGGTATTCAAAACCTCTTCCTCAATTGGAAATTTATCTTGAGTGTGATTAACTTGAACCTGAAGTATGTGGTTAATGGCTTCAACATTGATTGATGATAGTCTCCTAAAAACACTATAGAATTGTTCAAGCCATCTCTTCAGGATCATTTACTTATTACTAATCAATGTGGCTTCATCAGCTCTGAGTATTTGGGATGTATCATAGATCTTTAACTTGTTAATAGTCTTCACGGCACCATAAAATCACTTTGGATTGTTATTTATAAGTATTAATCTAAATTTCCTCCGAGTTCTTACTGAACAAAGAATATTGCATCTCAGTAAGCTTTTATCAGTATCAGTTATCGAGAGAAAAAATGAATTAAATAAATCATCTCATTATAGATTATCATTTATAGATAAGGAAATGGAGGCCTAAAGAAGGGAATGACTTGTTTACAATCTCAAAGCTAGTAAATAGAAAAACCAAAATTTGAATTCAGTTCCTTTGATGCTATATCCATAGTATATGTTTATGAATTTTGAACAGTAACACCATTACTTCCTCTTGCATTTGTGAATTTTAAATAGAAGTGATATTTTTGCCTCTCAAGTTTGTGACTCTTCAATACTAATACCACTAATAAAACTTTTCAAGTTCTAAAATTAGGCATTTTAATGTTTAACTGATATTTTGGAGTATGTTAACATCAGCATTTAAACTGAAGATTGCACAACCTTTGAAATGCTTTATATTTGAAATGTTTTATATTCATTACAACTATGATTTCCTCAATATACGGAACTCCTTATGAGTAAATCCATCTACCAGCACAAATCCATACCAATTAACTCTAATTTTTATCAGTTTCCTCATCTATAAAGTAGGAGTAATTACAGGATCCATAGGTATTGTGAGGAAAAATTAATAAAGTATGTAAAACACTTAACCTATTGCCTGGCACATAGTAGGCATTGCATAAACCCTAGCTATTCGTAGTGTTATTATTATTAGTAGTATATGTGATAGTAATGGTAGTGGTAGTTGTAGCAGCAGTAGAAGCAGAAGCAGCAGCAGCAATAGTAGTCATAATAGCAATAGTAATAATCACAATTGTCATATCTATTATTACTGTGTAATTTTTAGACTTAAAAATTATTTGTTTAGGACACTTAAACAATTATTAATCTGTTCTAAGCCTAATCAGTCATTATATGATGGAATAAAATTTGAGTGCAGGTCTTGAACCCCAAGGTTAGCTCTCTTTTTCATTAGGGCACAGTGCTTCTCATCTTTTTTATTCATTTATACATTTTATAGATTATCAGATTGTTCAAATTTGGAGGACCTTTCAATATGCTAGTTTTTTTTTTAAATTCAACTTGTTTCAGTTGACATTACCTGGGCTGCATGAAGTGGTGATTTTGCCAAGAGCACAGAGGTTGTAGTATGTAAGAAAAATTAGACTCAAATCTAGATTTTAGGTTTTCAGATACAACTCTACTTCAAAACCTGAATATTAGCCAGCTTAGATTATAAACATTTAACAATAACAAACATGACTTCAACTAAATAGAAAAATATATTCATGCATTCTTATCCATGATTACTCTTTCCTCTATCCTATTCTAAATTTATGTCTTCTGCAAAGGTTCCTTCCAAAAGATCAAGGGTCATGCCATTGATCTATTGATGTATACTAGTGAATCACTCCAGCTGTCCATTAGTAACAGTTCTCACTTCCTGATCTATACATTTTCATTTCTGTTCATACACGTGATCTTTATGGTTCTTCTGCTAAGTAATCCCTCATTGACATCAACTTATATCTTGATCATACCCATTATATACATCAGCATTGTTCTTTGTATAACTTAATATTCATTCTCATATTTTTATCAAAAATATCTTTGATATAAGCATATAATATTATCATAGACATTTATTAGAATTTAAAATATAATAAATATATGGATCAAAATTTTATTGCTATATAAAGTAATTTGAAATGGAAAACGAATGGTATAAGCACACTGTTGCTATTATCCATCTTCCCAGTCATCTTCATTGTCTTCAAAATTACGTTGACCCATAAAGAATGGATTATTTTATATAGATCAATTTAGTTTAGTTGATTTCTCAATCAGGGCTCAATGTCATTTCATTAGGTTTATCATGAAGCACATTAGGGACTATCAATATATAATTTATATGTGGTAATTGATTGAAGAAAAGTGTATTATAAAAAGTGTTAATCATATTGTCCATATTTTATTAGATTCTTTTCCTACAAGTTTAATCTATAAATTTTCTTATCGTACTGAATTTGGTTTCTTTCCCTTTTATTGTTGATCATACCACTATCATCCCAGTCATTCATTCTTGTGACTTAGATACCATCTCCAAATTTTTACTCTCCCATCCAATATGGGAAATATTGATTTTTACCTTTTAAAATATCTCCCATATATGCTGATTTGTCTCTTTTGACATTTCAACTAACTTGATGTGGGACTTTATCACCTAATTTCTGGAATATTGCAATAACTTTCTTATTTGCCTCTTTGCCACAAGTCTCTGCTCACTTCAATCCATTCTACATTCGGCTATCAAAGTGGTCAAGCACAGATCTGATCAAGTTACTCTACCCCATACTCATCAAGTATTCTTTTCATAGTTTGAATTCATATTCTGATTTCATATCAGTGTAATATATCCGGGATCAAATGTAATATACCCTATTTTGTCACTAAAAACCTTCATCACATGATTTCCTTATCTCCCCTGTCTTCTTGTTCCTTATCTTCCTCATGTAATACACAAGACACTGAATCAGTTACACTGATATCCTTTCTAGTTTCTTAAGCAAAATATTCCATTTTATAACTCTAGGCATTTGGATTGATTTTCAGCCATTCCTGTAATTCTCCTTTGTTTCCTTCAAGCAAAATATAGTATTTCTCCTGACCTCACATTTATTCTATTGACCTCTTTTCAATATTTCTCATTTATATAATGATCGCAAATAGTTTTTCATGTGTTGTCTTCCTGATTAAAATGTGAGCTCCTTCAGAACTGTCAGAAAGTATTGTTTCTCTTGGCGTAATGCCTTGTGCAAAGTAGGCATTTAGTAAATGTATATTAATATGGATAACTATAGTCTCATAGGTAATTAAATACATGGATGTACATTTCTAACCTTTTGTTTTTGGATCAATCATTTAACATCTCTGAACTTTTGTTTCCTTTCTGTGATAAATGGGACCACCTAAAGATTTCTCAAAAGTCTATGAGATGGATTAGGTCCTAAATCTCAGGAAATCACATAATCCTTATTCTCAGAGGGCTGTAAAGCAGAAAAGGTCATTCCTTAGGTCTAAGCTAAGGGAAATTATGTGACCTACAGGAATTGGATAACATTGCTGATCATTGGTCAATAGTTTTTCAGTCCATCCAATGAAAAGATTGGGTCTTGTGCTATTAAACCAAATTCATGATTTCTGGCTCACTGAAATGGACACAACTTTGGGAGATAGAAGTTGAGAGGCTCTGGGTCTGCTCATCTGGAGTGCTTGGGCCTCTCCTTGCAAGGACCAAATAAATGCTTCCTTTGGGTATCTGAACATGCCTCTGAGTAGCTAGTTTGTGTAAGGGGGTCTAGCACCCATGTTATATAAGCAATAACAAGATTGACAACAAAAACGTCCCCTATTCCTTTCAAGTTCTATATTCTGTATCTCTAGATTCTGATTGTCTGCAAATCTGTCTCATGGATCTTTCCATATTCCACAAGACCTAAGATCATATCTTGCACACATTGGGATTTTCCTTAAAATGTAGATTGATTCATGATTAATGGCCTGAAAGAGTGTTTCAGGCCCTCATTAGATCCTTTTATTTTCTTTAAAAATATTCAATCACAGTCCTTGTTTCACTGGCCTCTTACAAAGGAGCACATTAGTGTGAAAAACGTTGGAAAAAATATTAGAATTTTATCCATAAGTCATTGCTTGGGAAATAAAATAATTTTGACAAATTTAAGTAGTACACAAATAGGAACTACTGTTAAACAAAATAGGAATATGAATTAATATCACCTTGAAAAAATAAAAAGTCAAATCAATATTCATAAAATAGAAAAAACCAAAATCAATAGGTAGAAAATTAATTCAAATTTCCTCTAAAGCTCTAGTGACAACCACTTATTAACTGTGAATACTAGAAATGTTTTTGTGTTTCTATTTTTTATTAATTCCTTTCAAAGATATTCAGACTGTCTTATTCAAAATCTTTCAGTGTCTCTCTGTTGCCTCTACTTGCCATTGAAAGATCTCCGTAAACTTCCAACACTCTAGATTTCAAGCCTTTTTTCCCCCCTTACCCTTAGATGCTTATTAGCTGAACAATTATTTTCCCTCTAGCCATTGCTTCTTTAGATCTTTCCACCTCTATACCTTGACTTTTACTGTTCCTTAGGGCAGGACTGTCCTCTCCTTAATTGCTCAATTGCTCATTTCAAATATCTGTCTCCAGTAATGTTCTCTTCATCTTGGTAATTAGCTCCCTCCTTGAATTTCATGTGGTTCCTTGTCCTGTAGTACTCTACTATACTAGTATTATTAAATAGTTTCCTTTATTGATGTGATAGCTCCCTAGTCATCCCAAAACTCCATGACAACAAAGCTTCCCCTGGTTTCTAGAGCCTCAGGTTTAGAGTAATTTAGCTAAGGCTCTCCTAGGATATTTTGAATATGTTCAAAAGGAAATCATCTTGTGATGAAAGCATACTTTTTGTTACAAGCTTCACTAAACATTTTCTGTATGACATATCTGTTTATCTATCTATCTGTCTGTCTTTCTGTCTGCCTATCTGTCTGTTTGCATGTATATAAATATATATATATATATATATGAATGTGTGTATGTGTGTGTATGAGGAGTACCTTCCCCTTCCATATCTGAATAAATGGATAAATTGATTTCATAAATATAAACAAGTAAAAAAGCAAAAAACCAGGATGTCTTCAGCAAGCAACAGATGTGATTTTGTGACATCTCTGATCCATTCTTTCTCAATGAAAAGACCATAAAGTAATTGAAATCAATAACAAATTGAGGGAAATTTTGAATCAATAATTAAGATAACCCAACATTAATGTGATTAGCAATCATATAAATATTTCAACCAGAATATAGTCTATTTATAAGGCCAGAGATCATCTAGATAACATCTCTGAAATTGACTTGTTTCAATTGATTGTCATAGAAAAGGGACTCTTGAAAAACTTCCATCTAACACTCTCATGATATAAATGAGAATGCTGGGATAATAGTGAATATATCACTGTCATATCTAATATCATTATTTAGGGATAGATCGAGAGAACACACATTCATTAAATATATATCCTGTGCCAGGCACTATACTATGTGCTTTACAATATTTTCTCATATGAAACAACAATCTTTTATTTAATATTTAATAATATTATTATTATTGTGTTTTCATTTGAAATTTGACATAATTGAGGCAGTTAAGTGTCTTGCTCAGGGTCACATAATAGCAAATATTTGAGGATAGTTTTGGATGACCGTCTTCTTTACTCCAGGCCTAGAATTCTGTCCACTATTACACATAGCTGTATCTTTTTGGTACATAGTGATTAATAAATACTTTTTGTAGTCATTAATTTATCAATCCATTCATTCATAAAATAAAAATTTAAAGAACTAGGATGTAATTTATTTTTTTTTAATTTGGAATTATTAAACTATCATCATTTAAATCATAGTATATTTACTTTTCCATACATGCTCTTCAGCATGTGTTCATTATCCTTTATCATAAATTTAATGGTCTTTAAGTTTTAACAACAAACATGTTAACAAGAAAATATATTCATTGTTTTCCATATAATTAGATATTTGAAAGTTCCATGTATATATCCTCCTATGATATTTCTTTTTTAGTCACCTCTCTTTCTATATCTCTATCTGCATCTGCATCTATCTTCTGTCTTTATCTGTCTCTTTCTTTTTTCTTATATATTTCTTCCTTCCTTCCTTCCTACCTTTCTTCCTTTGTTTTTCTTTCTTTCTTCCTTTCCCTCTCTCTGTCTCACACACAAACACACATATGCATCAAAGCATTTATTAGATCTAACTAGAATATATTAAAACACTGTAAAATTAACTTTACCAAGTTATATGTCTTACTGCATTTAATATCAAATTTAATAATATTGTGAATATTAAATATGGATTTTAAATCATAATTTGATGATTTTATTAACCACGTTGAAAATTGTCAAACACAAATCATAAAGTTGCATATAACTAAATGTATGAATGAATGATAAAAATTTTCTTTATGGTAAATTCATTTTACATTAGTTGATTGTTTGGGAAAACTAATTTTTTAGCCCTAAATTAAATAGTAGCATAATGATGAGACTTTGAGGAAGAACCATGAAGAAATCCTGTCTCACATAATTTGCTGGCTATGTTCCTGAGTAAGAATATTCATCACTGAATCTTAGTTCTTTCAACTTTAAGATCACATATTTGAAACCAATGACCTTCCATGTTCCTTCTCATTCTTTCCTACTCTCTATCTATGGTGCTACTGTTTGAATTTTCATAAATCCTAAATATACTCTGTTTAAAGACACTTTGGACCAGAGATGTTCAGTATAATGCTCTCTTAACTAAATGTCTTATAATTCAAACTCTCTGATAGTTGATTCTTTCAATTTATTATTTTTGTGTTTTTCCATTCTAAGCTCACGTAGGTTCTGCATGTAAACTTTTGTTGCCTGTTATGATGCAAATGTAGGCAAGACATAGAACTAATTCTTATTATATCAAAGTCTATTAGGTATGACTTATGAATTGACATTTATATAAACCAAACTGAGAAAAAAAATGAATCTTGCTGACTTGTAAATAAATTTTATGGATAGTTGAATTATATAACCTTTTGTCTGATCACTTTGTTTTAAATGATGTAACAGAAATTAAAATTTGGAGTTGGCAATAAAAGTAATCTGCTCTAAATATTTAAGTCTAGTTTTAAGGAGAATAATAAAGCATATAAATGAGGAAAAAAGAAAAAAAATTCTCAAAAGAAAGCAATTTTACATTTGGGAAAAAAGATCTCCAAATACAAAAGTTAAATGCTGTGAAAATGACAAATAAGCACATTTATACATTTACCCATGTATGAAAATGCATGCATGTTTGTCCCATATGCATATAGGTAATGTTCTGGTTAGCTTTCTGGATGTCTTTGGACCAGCCTTCGTTTCAGCTGAGTTATCACCATGAGAATAGTCAGGGATAAAATCCAAATTATTTATTGTCTTCTTCAGTCTGTCTTCTTGCCTAGGGCTCGGCTAGCTTTCTGGTGGGCCTTTAGACTGGCCTTGGTTTCAGGGGAGAAATGAAGGAGTACAGGTCAGCCACCACAAAGATGGGAAATAGAATTAATGTCTCTCTTCCAGTCCTTGTTGTTTCTTATATACTCTATTATAATTACACCATTGTAGGTGTGAATCTTGTAGAATAAATGTCAATCTTGTAGAACTATATTAAGTACTAAGTATATGTACTGAACTAGAGAACTATTAATCGCCATGCTAAACTAGATCGTTTTGTTTTATCAATTGTTTTATCAATTCCTTTGAATTAACACCTTGTTGTAAGAATTTCTCCAGAATTTTGGCCCATACACACATACTCTATTATCACATATATGTGAATACTCCACACATACCTACAAGGCATATATATATATATATATATATATATATATATATATATACACAAAATGCATATATTCATATAAATAAATATATGCATGTATTGTCAAAAATATCTGCATACTATGTGCAAACAAATGAATCAAGATATGAAATCCATTCAATGTATTCATAAAGCCATATGTGCAAATATAAATAAAGCATATCTGCATGTGTATTTAAACATTTATATCTGTCTACATGTATATTTATTTAGTATTCACATGTAAATCTTTATAGTCACATATGCATTTGTATATATATATATATGCATTACACGTATATATGCATATTTGTGTGTGTATACATGTATTTTGTTCATTTGTGTACAAGTCTTCATGATATTATGTTCTCTAATACTATCCATGGGGTTTTCTCAGAAAAGGTACTGGAATGTTTTCTCATTTCCTTTTCCTGTAAATAGAAACAAATGGCTTAAATGACTTGGGGGTAGAGAGAGAGAGAGAGACAGACAGACAGAGAGAGAGAGAGAGAGAGAGAGAGAGAGAGAGAGAGGTACCATTAGTATGTGTACAACTATGAGCATATTGCCATTTGGAAATAAATGGTAGAAGGGGAAGGATGTTATTCTAGTGTGGAAACTGTGATTTTTGATAAGTGGATTATTTTGTCTTTGCCACTCCAACATTGATTCAAAAGGCTTCTTGGGATGCTTTTTTGGTCACTTGAGATTCTTATTAGGGAATAATAACTTGGACAAACACCAAAATCTAGGAAGACCTTGGAATAAATTTTAAATTGTTTTCTGTAGCACTGAAAGACAATTCACTTTAATAAAATAATCATTCATGAAATACTATGTTCTCTTCCTTTGCATTTTTCCTATTAATCAATCATCTATCCTTTGTTAGGAGTCGATAAAAAAAACTGTGAAGCTTTTCCAAAACAATCCAACCTGTTTGCAAATTCTCAATCAATTCTCTTTCTATCTGATTTCAATTTTCTATGTCTTTTTCAAATATACATACATAGTGATGGAAATATTTCCCTTTTCAATATGGGTTATTTAATTCTTTCTTCTTATATTTCCAGAACTTAACACATTCCTTAGAATCAAGTAAAACTTAATTAATTCACAGTGATTTGTTAATGATAATCAAAGTCTATAGATGATCAGTTTCACTAGGTGCCATAATCTAATATGCATTTTTTAAAATCCCTCCCCCTTCCCTACATTTTCCCCCAATGTTGTGAATGATGCAGTTTTGATAATATATCATGACTGATTTCCAAGGATTAGCACAATTCTCAAAAAAAGAAATTTTTATCATGGAGATATGAACAAGTATATCAATATCAATGTAAAATTGTGCAACAAAGCTTGAAATAATCATACTAGACAAGTAAAGGAAAACTCTCCAGGAGTAGAGAACTTTGCAGAGTATGTTCCCTATCAATTTATGTTGATCCACATTGAGGGCTTTTAATTCACAAGATTACCTCTATGTCATTCCTGTTCTTCCCCATCATTCCCATTGAAATTTATCTAAAATCCCATTGTTAGCTTTCCTGTTTTGTGACAATGAAGACTCATGCAGAGTAAATAGAGAGTATTATCATAAGTATCATCACCAGAAACAAGACTTCTTTTAAAAAGTAAATGAAAGCTCTCCCATTCACTAACATCACTCATTGCTATTTAACTATATATTTTTTTTCATGGAATGAAGATATTAGATTAATGTGGACTGTCATGACTTACATAGCTTTCAGTTCAAAGTGAATTTATTTATGAACTTCTGGTTGCTAACAATCTTATTGAACCAATCTATTGTCATTGCTTTGTCACAAAAAAAAAAATTACATACAATAGAGTTTCTTTAAGAAACTCTTATAGTTAAATCTACCCCAAAATATCTTTCAGGGTGATTTTCAAGATATTAGCTTCTTTTCTGTAATTTTTTAAAAAATTCTGTTCAGACAGTAATGGAAAATTTCTTTTTGAGGTTCATTTGAAAAAAAAGAAAAATGCACCTTATTGTCTCAACATCATATCTTAAATCAATTTCTAAGGTTTTAGTCATGGTAATATATGATCCTTTCTCTTGGTTGTTAAAGTCACTTGTGTAAAAAGTCTTCCTATTACTAAAAGATAAACAGAACTTCAATGATTTTCTGGTTTTGGATAAAAAGCACTTATATACACATGGAGCTTTAGAGGAAAAATGTTGTAGAACAGTATACACTTATAGTATAGCTCCAGTATGCATATTTTTCCAGTTAGTCAAAAGACAAATTAACTCTACATGTGATATTTAATCAAAGAATAGAGGGAGAAACTGGCAAGGAAAGTTCTTCCCAACAACAAATAAGGCATACTTTCTAAAACTTTTTCACATCCCCACTGAGTGTGGGTCTACAAATAGAAAGCAAAGGTGACAGGGCACACACATGGAGGGAATGATTTATCTAGAGATTAGATATGCAGAACGACTAAATTGCTGAGTAGTTGATGTCACAATGCTGATGTCATCACTTAGCAGAAATGCGCGCTGCTAAGTGATTTTCTTTACTGGACATGGCACACACCTCATCTCTACTTTCTGATGCTGTATCTCTCCTGAAATTCTCTTTTGGTCCCATAGTCATCAAGGTAAACCATACCACATCATATTCTGGGCCTCCAAAATCCAATCTTTTCAAATCAGCTGCTGTCCTCTACTACCTTCAGCTGGGATACTGTGGTTAGAAGCTTGTTCTTGGTAAGGGAAACTATAGATCTATAGAGGAGTATAAGAAATCACAAAAAAACTCATATTGTAAACAGATGATAGCAGTATTGAATGGTTTCTGATGCATCTGTCATCAAATATTAACCAGTTCAAGAAACTTTCACAAGACATCATAAGGGAGAAATATAATCTTTGTCATCCATTTAGTAAACATTTATTATTTTTGTTATTATTAAACACCTACTATGTGTCAGACATTGTACTAAATGGTGAAAATTTAAAAAGAACCAAAAGTCCCTGTCCTCAAGGATCTTACACTCTAATGGAGACAATGTGCAAAAAAAAAAAAAGTATAGACAAAGTAATCTATGTATAAGAGAAATATGAAGTAATTAAAAGAGAGAATGCACTAGAATTAATAGGAATGGGAAAAGTTCCATGTAGAATATGAGATTATAGTCAGGTATTGCAGAAAAACAAGGCTAATAGAATGGAAGAAGGAGAGCATTCTAGGCATTGCAGAAAGGTAGAGAAAATGT
This sequence comes from Sarcophilus harrisii, assembly GCF_902635505.1. NCBI lineage: Eukaryota > Metazoa > Chordata > Mammalia > Dasyuromorphia > Dasyuridae > Sarcophilus > Sarcophilus harrisii. The sequence goes on along the minus strand of NC_045427.1, from coordinate 637,192,092 downwards.
GCAAAACCAACAATAGAGGGAAATGTGAACATAGACAGATCTAGAGAGTCTGCCAATAATCTTGATTCAGTAGCATTGATCCTCTGATTCCTTTCAGTGGAAACATTCATTGCATCAAGGTAACTACACAATCACAAGAGGCTTCTATGCACATCACTATGCATACTGGTATAAATAAGTGGAAAAGGTTTCATGTAGAAAATAGAATTTGAATTAATACCGAAGTCAGAAAATAAAGAAACATAGGTGGTAGGGCAGAGCATTGCAATCAAGGAAGCAGTTATGTATGTAAAGTCATAGACAGTGGTTTTTAAGCCCTATTCCAAAAACTCCAAGTAGCCAATTGGGCCTGGATCATAAATTATGTGCAAGGGAATAAAGTAAAAAACTTAGAAAAGTCAAAATGGAAAAATTTGTGTCAGTCTGAAGTTGAAACATATCTAAGACATATTTGTTACTGGAAGAGCCATTTAATTGATCTGGGAATGTGATCAAACTTGCATTTCAAAAAACCTCACATTAGTAACTGCATATTAGCTGGATTGTAGAGGGTAGAAATGAGTTATGGAGAAGAATTAGAAAGCTATTGCAATAGTACATATTAAAGATGATGAGAACTTGAACTATAATTAGAGATATGTAGGTGGAGAAAAAGGGATATCTGCAAAAAACTTCTTTAATATAGAAATAACAAAATTTAGCAAAGACAGATTATCTCAGGGGAAATGCTTTCATCAAATATACAGACTGCAAAATAATTTGCTTAGAATTGCTATTTGAATTCAAGAAAACAGATAAGTTTACTTAGTGAGATAATACAAAATGAAAAGACAATTGTTAAAAAAAAAAAAGTCTTCCTTTACAGAATATCCAATTTTAATGGGCATTAAATGTCTGAAGAACAAATATGGGGACAGATGAGTTGGAGAAGAGCTAGAAAGAAGACCAGGAGGGAAAGTATCTTGAAAATATTGAGAGGAGAATACCAAGGAAGAAAAGAACTCCACAATCTTAAATGAGAGGGAAATATCAAGAAGAATAAATATTTGTTTATAAGCGAAAGAACACATTTTACAATAAAGAAATCATTGGTTATTTTGGCATTTGCTATAAAATGATGAAATCAGAAACCATATTGCAAAAACAAATGAAATTAGAGAGTGTATATAGTTTTCAACTGACCCTCAACAGAGATGTTAAGATTAAGTGATATATGCTTTAGTTGTTTATATATGTATTTATTCACTTAATTATTTATCTCTTTGTTCTGTTTATTAGATTATTCTTTTGTTTATTTTATCATTTTCTTTGTTTGAGGAGGATTGATAGGAAATAACATATCTAAAGATAGGAATGGGTCAAAAAAAAAGAAAAGAAGGAGATGGTATGGATGAATCATGAGTGTAATTGTCTGGAGAAATTGAGAAGATTTGCAGTCAAAGGTAAATTCAGAGATTCAGTGTGACAAAGAGAAGGTCAAGTATAAGGACTTAATAAATGTTTATTAACCAGTTCATCAAAACCTATGGTAATAAGTTTCAAAAGTTAAATTTGAACTCCTATCTTTACCTCCAAATCCAGTATCTATTCCTACATTTCCTTTCTATGTTATGAACTGCACATGGTCCAATTTTATCATATATTCTTGAAGAGATCACAAATCAGAGTATATGGAGTATTCAAGAGAGAAGGATCAAATGTATCCAAAAGTTTAACCAAAGTATCATAGTGAGCAAACTTTTGATAGATTTGGAGTTAGGGGATGAAAGTTGGAAACTGGATTGTTTCTATCTGTCTTTATAAGCTTAGATGCATTATTTTAATTCCTCTGAGCCTAATTTTTCATCAGAAAAATAAATTGGTTGGAGTAGGATATGTCTTAGTTTCCTTACAATTAACACGTGGGATTATATTTTTGTATTATTTTCAAGTTTTTAGGTTTCATTGAGTTAAAAACAATAAGGAAGAGTTTTCACCTAATTACCAAAAATTAATGACTGCCACATCAGGAAACTGATTTAAAAATAAAATCCAAAATAAACAAATGAACTCCTTTAAATGTGTAGATGAGTAGAACATGGATAAACGTTAACCAGCCTCAGTTATTTTTATCCATCTTTGAAGTCATTTTCTTTTCAAGTTTATCATGTTTCAGTTCCTCACATTCTATGATTTAATTATTTATGACTGAAATCTGCATGTGCTATAACTATAATTATCTTAATAATCAGATAGAAAACCAGATCACATTTGTTTTCTTCCCTGAGATTCTACATGGCTTCCAAAACTATACAATTCTATTTCTATCTACTTGCCTTATCATGCCATGCTATTCAAATCATGCATATTATTTAGCACCTATTATTTACAGAGCAATATTCTATATGCCAAGGGTACAAATAAAAAAGACAAAGTTTTTGACTACCAAAAAGATTGTATTCTTCTGGAAGAGGAAGTGATATGATGTGAACACATCATATGTGTTATGGTGTGGTTAGGAAGTGATATGATGTGCCCTAGAAAATACTGTGTATAACTCAGAATTATAAAAATCTCAGATCTAGAAAGAAACTACAAAGCTCATTCTTTTACTAATCTTGTCCAATCCATTGATGATCAAGACTACCTGTTTCATTTCTCAACCAATGACTATTCTGCTTTCTCTAGAGTACTTTTAACATTCATTTATAATAAAAGTTCCTGGAAAAAATATTTGAAATGATAAGTCAAGTCAACAAACAACAATATGTTGGACTTCGAGCCAAGCACTAAAGATAGCACTAAAAGCAAAAACCTGGCTTTCCTCTAAACACACACACACACACACACACACACACACACACACCATTTACATTCTAAGGGAAGACTTTATAGGAAAAAAAAGTATTTATGCAAAATATACACTATATATTTCTATATGTGTGTGTGTGTGTGTGTGTGTGTGTGTGTATGAACAGATGCATACTATTTACACAAAGATACAGCAAGTTGGAGTCAATCTTAGAAGGAATATGCTATCATTGAAACAAAAACCTCTGCTTTGCTTTCTTTCAAATCTGTTGATTTATGCTGAGATGAAACCAGTTAAAACAGAAGTTTCTTTACATTATATTCAAAAGAATTCCATAAGTTGGAAAAGTCATCAAGAAATGAAAATCAGGAGTGATGGATGGAAGTTGCATGAGGCAAATATAAATCTGTGTCAACCCCAATAGACTTGGGATGGTAAATGCTCTCTCCATCAGAGAGAGAGAGAACTATGGAGATTGAATGTGGATGGAAGCATATTTTTACCTTTGTTTTTTGTTTTTTAACTTGTTTGCTTTTTCCTTTTTCATGTTTTTTTTTCCCTTTTGGTCTGATTTTTCTTGTACAATATGACAAATATGGAAATAAATGTAAAAGGATTATACATATGTCAGATTGCTTGCTGACTTGGGGAGGGAGGAGGTAAGAGAGAGAAATTTGAAATGCGAATCTTACAAAAATAAATGTGGAAAACTATATTTACATGTATTTGGAAAAAATGAAGAGACTATTTAGAAAAAAAAAAGTTGACAGTGGAAAAGACAAAATAAACCAAATCAAAATAAAAACAGACAGAGACAGAGACAGAGACACAGAGAGTGACAGACAGGATTTTGAATGTTTCCAAAAATAGAAAATGCTACCTCATGAAGTAGTAGTATGATCTTGGTTCAATGAGCTCTTAACAGATATGTAACATTAACAGATTCCTTTTAAACAAGAGTTGAAGCAAATGACCAATGATGCCTTTTTCAACTTCAAAGTTTTTGGATAATATGATATCCATCCTAATGCACTTTTAAAAACAGCACTTATTAATGCAATGTAGAAACAAATTCTACCACTAGTCATATCTGCTGACTTTTGTCAAATTGCTTCATTCTCAATCTGTTCTTTTGTTAAATGAGAAGTTTGCATTAGCTATTAATGTTCCTTCTGGAAACCAGACTGATGCATTGGAAAGCAAATTATATCAACAGAAAGAAGATTTAGTTCTAATTCCACTTTTCATACTTCTGAGTTGTGATTTTTTAATAAACCCCATAAGATGGCAAAACTTCAGCTTACTTGTCATTTTATCTCAGTGCTTACCACAGTGTTTAGCTTATTTTTTGTGGTTAGCAAATTCCACTTTATTCAAGCACCTAATGTTTCCTTAGACCTTTATTATGTGACTCAGGACAAGTCATTTAACCTTTTACAGAATCAGCATTCTCATTGGTAAAATAGGAATAAATTTTAATGACAATAATTATATAATAATTTAAGTGATATAATTTATATTATTTACATAATGCTAACGTAATAATAGCATAGTGTTCCAAAGTCTTAGAATCATTTGAAGATATAAATTGAGGCTTCAGTTTTTGAAAATCTCCCTAATATTTTGGAGTTCTCTTTATATTTTCAGCTTTGCAAAGCACTTTACATATGTTAATTTATTTCATTCTCATAACAATATGAGGAGGTAAGTACTATTATTATTCCTGTCAAACAGATGGGAAAACTAAAGCACAGTGAATACATCTTATATATCTTATAGACTCAAAAGTCCCCATCTATTATATTCCCTGATAACTATGTCAGTAGCTTCAATTACTTATTAGGAAAACCCACAGGTTGAGTTAACAGAGTAAAAAGAGAAGAAAATCTCCCAAGAATCCAGGAACACATACATTATATATATATATATATATATATATATATATATATATATATACACACACACACACACACACACACATATATATATATATATATATACACACATACATACAATTATGTATGTATGTATGTATGTATGTATATATAGTTTTAGGAGAGAAAAGTCAGAAACTTAAAATGATTATAAGACACAAGTTGCAAAGGGGTGAAATCTCAGTTCTCATTTACTGGAATTCTTTTTCTCCATTTATGGAACCCCAGTGAAGGTCTCCTTAATTATGGTTCTCTTCTAGATTTTAGTGAACTGTGTATTTGTAGAATTCTGATGTTGATTTTTCTTTATCTAATTTATTTGCAATGGTCTCTCAATTCCCAATCATGTGTTTTCTTACCTGCTTTGACACACAGGTATTGATATTGACACTGACCTAAAGACAAACTCTCTCTATATTACTAACTCTCCAAGTCCACAATGTCATTATCTGGGTAATAGGAGAGACATGGAAGAGAAACAGTTCCCTTGATCCAACTAGAAGGATCTGTATTTTCAAATTTCTCCTGAGCCTGGAAGATCTGAAAGCTTTACAGCCTCACTATTATCTGCCAGATGCAAAACTAAATAGCATTTATACGTAGCCTATGAGGTTGTCAGCTAAGTAGTTCAGTGGATAGAGCACCAAGTCTGGAGTCAGAAAGACCTGAGATCAAATTTGGTCTTAAGAACTAGCCAAATGAAACTGAGAGTCATTTAATCCCTCAGAGTTCTCACCTGTAAAATGGACTGGATAAGAAAATGACAAAACACTACAATAGGTTTTTGCCAAGAAAATCCCAAATGAGGTCTCAAAAGAGTTGAACCTGACTGAACTAACTGAAAAAAAAAAAAAAAACACCAAAAATCCATGATTTTTCTGATTCTTTCCATCAATTATAAATCATTTTCATCATGGAAATAACTGTATTCAAATAGTAACCAAAATCTATCATTTCTTCCAAATTAAATGAGGTCTACCTTCACCTTAACTTGCACTATTTATGTATTATTGATGTATTACTTGATTAGATCAAGAAGTATGAAGGTTTTCAGTTTAATTGGGGTTGATACACCCCCTTCTTTAAACTTGTGTTTTCTACATCTTTGCTGTTCATTCATTTTCAATTATTATTGACATTTTTGTGATCCCTTTTGGGATTTTCTTGGCAAAACCATAATAGTAGTTTGTCTTTTCTTCCTCCGGATCATTTTACAGATCAGAAAACTGAAACAAAGAGAGCTAAGTGACTTTCTCACATTCACCAGTGTCTGAAACCAGATGTAAATTTAGGAAGATGAATCTTTCTGGACCCCAGACTTGACAGTCTATTCACTATACCAACTAGCTGTCCCATCTATATCTTATAGGTTTTAAATTTATGATTTTAATTTCTTCAGAAGAATGTAAAATTCTTGAGAGTAGGAAATATGCAGAGAAATTAGGGGGAAATGGCATTAACTAATGCCTAAGAGAATCTAAATTATAACTTTTGATTTTTAAGTAAAATCAAAAAACCATGTGATACTTAAATTGCATTCAGTCAATTTATAACAGTAATGTGGCTCAGTGGATTTGAATTCTGAAGCAACTTTTCCATTTCCTACCTGTATGACATGACATAAGTGTCCTAAAAACTTAAATCTCATTCTTTTTTACATTGTAAAGTTAAGGACTTGGGAGCTTGTATAATATAAATTCTATGTGTTCCTTTAAAACATTTTTTACTATCTTCTCTCTCTCTCTCTCTCTCTCTCTCTCTCTACTCTCTCTCTCTCTCTCTCTCTCTCTCTCTCTCTCTCTGTCTCTCTGTTTCCTTCCTTCTGTACTTTCTGTTTCTTTAAGTCTCAGTTTCCTCAAAGGCAAAAATAGGTTCTTAAATTAGAAAGACCCTAAGATTCCTTCAAATTCTAAAATCTATTATACCATTAGAAGAACATAGGATAGTTTACCTTTCAGATTGGAGTAAAAGGAAGAAATTTGTTACCAAAGAAGAATTGGTACTCATTGAACACCAAATAAATAATTTTGATTATATTAAGTTAAAAAGTTTTTGTACAAACAAAATGAACATAGACAAGATTATAAGGGAAGCAATAAATTGGGAAAACATTTTTACATTTAAGATTCTGATAAAGGCCTCATTTCTAATATATATATATAAAGAATTGACTCCAGTTTATAATAGTTCATGCCATTCTCCAATTGATAAGTGGTCAGAGAATGTGAACAATTTTCAGATAAAGAAATTAAAACCATGTCTAGTCATATGAAATCACTATTAATCAGAGAAATGCAAATTAAGAGTATTCTGAGGTAACATTACATACCTCTCAGATTGGCTAAGATGATAGGAAAAGATAATGATGAAAGTTGGAGGGAATGTGGGAAAACTGAGATACTAATACATTGTTGGTGGGGTTGTGAACAGATCCGGACATTCTGAAGAGCAATTTGGAACTTTGCTCAAAAAGTTATCAAACTGTTCATGTCCTTTGATCCAGCAGTGTTCTTACTGCAATTATATCCCAAAGAAATCTTAAAGAAGGGAAGGGGACCCACATGTGCAAAAATGTTTATGGCAGCCTTTTTTGTAGTGGCAAGAAACTGGAAACTGAGTGGAAAATAGCTGAATAAGTTATGGTATATGAATGTCACGGAATATTATTGTTCTATAAGAAACAATCAGCAGGATGATATTAGAGGCCTGGAGAGACTTATATGAACTAATGCTGAATGAAATGAGCAGAACCAGGAGATCATTATACACGGCAACAAGATTATATGCTGTTAAATTTTGATGGACTTGATTCTTTCCAGCAGTAAGATGATTGAGGCGTGTTCCAATTGTCTTGTGGTGAAAAAAGCCATCTACACCCAGAGAAAGGGACGGTGGAAACTTAATATTCTGGTTGTTTTTCTGGAGGTCTTGAAGCAGCTTTAGTTTCACCAGAGTAATCACCACAAAAATAGCCAGGTGTTAAAGTCCAAATCTTTTATTATCTCCTTCACAATCTAATCTCCTTGCTCTGGAGAGCCTTTCAGACCTGCATTGGTCTCAATAGGGGAAGTGTAGGAGACCAGGCTTGCCACCATGATTGTATGAGATGGAGTGAATGAATGTGACTCTGAGTCCCTGCTAGCTGTTATATACTCTATTATAATTACATTATCATAGGTGTGAATCTTGTAGAACTATATTAAGTACTAAGTACATGTACTGAACTAGAGAACTATTAGTCACCATGCTAAACTAGATAACCATTGTCTCATCAATTCCACTGAGTTAGCACCTTGTAAGAATCCTTGTTTTAATTACAGAGTTCTGGCCCATAACACAAACTAAGTGTGTATCACAACATAGAATTTTCATTCTTTATTGTTGCTTACTTGCATTTTGTTTTTCCTTTTTGAACTAATTTTTTTTTGCGTGTACAGCAAGATTATTGTATAAATATGCATACATATATTGGATTTAGCATATATTTTAACATGTTTTAACTTATATTGGCTTAATTGTCACCTAGGGAAGGGGGAAGGGGGGAAATTTGGAACACAAGGTTTTGTAAGGGTCGATGTTGAAAAATTATCCATGCATATGTTTTGAAAATAAAAAGCTTTAATAATAATAATAATTAAAAAAAAAACTTAAGTATCACTCTTCTTTCCCATTGTAAAGTTAAGGGCTTAGGAGCTTGTATAATATGAATTCTATGTGTTACTTTAAAACAATATTTACTGTCTCTCACTCTCTCTCTCTCTCTCTCTTTCTCTTTCTCTCTCTCTCTCCTCTTCCTTCTGCTCTTTCTGTTTCCTTATGCCTCAGTTTCCTTAAATGCAAAAATAGGTTCTTAAAATAGAAAGACTCTAAGGTTCCTTCCAACTCTAAAATCTATTATGCTACGTATACTATATATTATACCACATATTATATATATTATATTATGAATTAATTATTAATTACTTGTTATGTCAATTTGGATAAATGATACAGCAATTTTTACTGAACTTTCTGGGTGATCTCAGATTATCAGGGCCATCCAATTCTCAGTGTACAGATCACCACATCATTTATGAATAAACTGAAGTTTCAGAAAAGAAAAAAAGTAATTGTTATAACTAATATATTTGATATAGTGAAAAGGTCACTGGAAAATAGAATGAAAAACAACTCAGTTCGATCTTGGATATGTTCTTAACTACCCATCAGTCATTCAAAAAATGTAATTAAATATATGTCTAGCACTATGCTATGAGCTATAGTTTGAAAGAAAAGTGAAAACAAGTCTTTCCCTCAAGGATCTTCACTGACTTGAAAAATGTCACTTTTACTCTAGATCTTGGTTTCATCATCTGTGAAATGAGGTAGCTGAATATAAGGTAAGGTTCCTTCCTGATCTGAAACCTATAATTCTATTAGCACAATGCTGCCCTCTCTCTCCCCTACATCATGGACACATTGGAAAGTTTCCAGTGGGGAAGGATCAAAGGTTGGCTGGCAGTTAGATAGCTTCCTCTAAAAATAAAATTTGTTAAGAGTACATTTTGGCAGATAACAGTGATTCTGATCCTTTTAATGCTTATATTAAAATAGTTTCTTCTTTTTTCTTTTGTGACTGAAATCTGCTCAAGTGATAAATTAGTAATTTCCAACCATTTCCTCTTCATAAACACAAACTAGGAATCATACAAACTGTGATTAAAGTGAGTTCAAAATTAGTGACATTTTTTCCAAAATGCAAACCCAAGTTCAGCTGTGCTTTCTGATGGATGCAGACAATCACACATAAAAGAAAAACAGTGTTCTTGAGATGCTAAGATGAGATGGACTTGGAATGATCACCATACAATGAAAGGATAAACACACTACTCCTGTCTCTGCTGCTGGATAATGAATTATATATCATTTTAAATAGTCTACCTAAAAAGAACATAGGGATCTCAAACAGTTTATGAGTGCAGTAAAAGTTAAAGAGGCATTGTAAGGGATACATATCAATCTTTTCTCTGCTGCCATTTATGTGGCTGTTCCAGTTGATGACAACCTTTGTATTGAGTCATTTGCAGAAGAAAAGACAGTAATTTAGGATCCATAAGCAGCTGATGCACTACCCCAGTTTAAATTCTGTAGCAGTCATCCATTTCCCATAAGGATTTTTTCTTTGGTTAATTTACTTGTGAACTAACTCTACAGGAATATGTACAATCAACACACTGATTGTTGCCTATTACACATTTCTGCTCATAAGAAAGAGTGAATGTGATTGATTTAGAATAAATATCATATTTTTATAAGTTATCAGTTTCTTTAGAATAGTCTAGGACAATGTGTATTTCCACAGGATTAGAGAACTGAAAGCGTCTTCTCCATCACTCTTTACAGAACAAGCCATTAAATAAACTATCTACATTTAGAAGTAGAACAATGAATCAAAAGTAATATTTTGTAAATGCATTTGCAGGCACTATAGGTCATCTTCCTCATCTCTGGAATATGTCATGTGATTAGTAATATTTGTCTATGTAAATCAAAGGCATTTATTCTAAAAGGAATATGGGAAAGTAGTTGACATCTGCTAACATATGAAAAGACAACCATTGTATCTCTTGATAGAATGGATAATAATATATCTTCACTGTTCAGAGGCCATTTGAACAAGTGGTAAAATATAATGCAGTTATTAGAAGGAAATAAGGACTGTATTAAAAATATGAAACCAAAAAGAAAATAAGAAAGAAAAAAAAAGGACTATGCACCAGAAATTAGTTTGGTTTCTTATAAGACTAGGATTTAGATAAAACACACACACACACACACACACACACACACACACACACACACAAACACACACACACATGTCACTAGTCTCCAAGAACAATGAGATTTTTTTAATGGCGGCTACATCTTGTAAAATGTCATTTTAATGGATTTATTAAAAAAGAAACTTATATCCCTGGGACACTTTCTTGGGTTTCAAAGGATATAATAAAGATGTATAATGAAAAGTTTGTGAAGAAAGAGGTTACTCATCATTTCTCTTACTAAATATAGTGAGCTAAATGTCATAGTGTTCTTATATGTATTCAAGATAGTTCCATACCAGTTTAATAAAGTCAGTGTTCATTTTGACCAAGAAAGAGAGAAAGAGAGAGAGAGAAAAGAAAGAAAGAAAGAAAGAAAGAAAGAAAGAAAGAAAGAAAGAAAGAAAGAAAGAAAAGAACACATTATAACAAGAGATATATAGGTTCCTGTAAGTTATGCTCTTGCTATTTTCCCATGAATGGAATGATGAAGTATTTCATTGAAAAAAAAAGGTAGCTACGTATATAGCTTTTTAAACTCAAGTTAAAGACTTCAGTTTTTTTAAATTTGGAGTATGAGAACTTTTTTTTTAACTTAGATTATGAAAATGTTTTTAAAAAACATATTTTACCAATTTTTTTTGGTAATTCTTTCCAGATTACAAGAAAATCAGGTTTAGAAAGTGAATCAGATTGACAAAGCAACATATGATACAGAAAAAAAATATATAAAACCAAGAACCCATAGTTTAGTTAATTGAAATATTATTGGGTGGGTAGTCAAGAAAATATAGATTCAAATACTACCTCTGATATTTACTAGCTAAGTCCATATTTTTGAGTCTATTAAATTAATTATGTCCTTGCTTTCCTAATCTGTACATTGAGAATGTTTGACTAAATATTTTCTGGTTCTGTTATTTATCCAGTTCCTACTATGTATTATTCCTGTTGTTGCACTGCCCAATCAAAGGTTTGGTTGAACACGTTTTCTTATTTGTCTTCAGTCCTTGAAAAGATCAATTGGACAAATAGAAAAGAAAGTACAAAAGTTAAGTTGCAAAAGGAAAATAACATTTTAAAAACTAGAATCAGATAAGTGAAAGCTACTGACTTTATGGGACATCAAGAAAGAGTCAAACAAATTCAAAAGATGAAAAATGGAATAAAATGTAAAAATATCTCATGTGAAAAACAACTACCTGAAAAATAGATCCACAAGAGAAAATATCAGAATCATTGGATAAGCTAAAAGTCACAATACAAAACAAAGGGGCCCGGACATTATCTTCTAAGAAATCCCCAAGGAAAACTGCCCTGACATCTTGAAAAAGAAGGTTTAAAAAAAAACAACAGAATTTTAAAATTTCACTAAGCACATCATAAAAGATTTGCCAAAAGAAAGACTTCAAGGAACATAATATTCAAATTTCAGAACTCTGATAGTAAGGAAAAGAGGGAGGAAGAAAGGGAGGAAGGAAGGGAGGAAGGAAGAGAGGGAAAAAGAAAGGAAGGGAGGGAGGGAAGAAGAAAGGGAAGAAGAAAGGAAGGGAAGGAAGAAGGAAGTCAGGGAAGGAGAAAGGAAAAACAAATGCCAGTGTCAAAAATGAAAAGGTAAAATCATCAGCAGCAAAGAAGCAATCAGGAAATATTTTGATCAGTTATATCCCAATAAATCTGACAATCTGAACAAAATCTATGAATATTTCCACAAATATAAATTATCTAGACTAACAAATTAGGAAATAGAAAATATAAATCATCCCATATTAGAAAAAGAAATAGAAAAGCCATTAACAAGCTCCCTAGAAAAAAAATCCCCAGGACCAGATAGGTTCATGAGTGAATTTTACCAAATGTTTAATGAATAATTGATTTCAATAATATAAAAAGTATTTGTAAATATAGATGAAGAAACCCCACCAGACTCCTTTTATGACCCAAATATAATGCTGATACCTAAGCTAGGAAGAACTGAAACAGAGAAAGGAAATTATATATAACTTTTTCTAATGAATATTGATGCAAATTTTTTGAATAAAATACTGATTACAGCTATAGATTAAAAGGATTTTAAGGACACTATAACCAGGTAGGATGAATGCCAAGAATACAGAATTGGTTCAATAATTGGAAAAAATCATCAACATAACTGACCATATCACTAAGAAAACCAATAGAAATTATGTCATTATCTCAATGGATGCTTTTTAAAAAAAGCTTTTAATTTATACAGGAATTTAGCACCCATTACTATTAAAGCACCAGAAAGGATAGGAATAAAAGGAGCATTCCATATAATGACAAACACTATCTTTCTAAAATCATCTTTAAGGATTATTAGATAAGCTGGAAGTCCCTCCAACAAGATCAGTGGTGAAACAAAGATACTCATTATCATCAATACGTTTGCTATGGCAATAAGGGAAGAAAAAAAGAAATGAAAGGAATTAAAACTCATGACAAGGAAACAAAACTATCAAACTTTGCAGAAGATACAATTGTGTTACTAGAAAGTCCTAGAGCAACAGCTAAAATAAACAACAACAAGAACAACAACAAAAAACCTGCTTTAAATAAGTAACTATCACTAGCAAAGTTGTAGGATATAATATAAATACTCTGCATTTCTTTTTATGACTCACAAAGTTCACTAGCAAAAGATAGAAAGAGAAATTCCATTTAAAATAGCTAAAGAATATAAAATACTCAGAAGTCTGCCTGCTGAGACAAACCTGGAAGCAATGTAAAACAGACTTACAAAACATCACATAAATGAAGTCAGTTCTAAATAGCTGGAAAAATATCAATTGCTCATAGGTAGACAGAGCCAATATTGTAAAAATTACAATTCTGTCTAATTTTTATGCTTATTCTGTGAAATTCCAATCAAAGTACCAGAAAAAAACTCATACAGCTAGAAAAATAATAATAAAATCCATCTGAAAGAAGAAAAGGAAAGGAAAGTGGTCTAGTAATATCAGATTTCAAACTATATTGTAAAGCAATAATCATCAAAACTAACTGGTAATAAATTATTATAAATAATATAATATATTATGTTTATATATTATATAATATATATTATATATAAATATAAATAACATAATAATATAAATTATTATAGTTAAATGATAAATAAATTTTATTTATTAAAAATCTAAAAATCTTGCATCTAGAATTATTCAATTTCCTATTTATTTTTAGTCTGTCTTTCTATGGCACTTTATTGAATATATTATTTATTGCATTGTGGTCTGCAAAGGAAGCATTTACTATTGATGTCTTTCTGCCTTTTATTATGAATGTTTTTATGCACTAATACATGGTCAGTTTTTGTGTAGGTGCCAAGTACTGCCAAGAAAAAGGCATATTCCTTTCTATCTCTATTCAATATTCTTCAAAGATCTATCATAACTAGATTTTCTAGGAATCTATTAACTTCCCTAGTTTCTTTCTTGTTGTTTATTTTGTGGTTAAATTTGTCTGATTCTGAGAGGAGAAGGTTGAATTATCCCACTAAAATATTATTGCTGTCTATTTTTTCCTATAACTGGCTTAATATATTCTCTAGGAATTTGCATGCTCTACCACTTGATGAATATTCTTTTGATATCTTTACTACTTCATTTTCATGGTATTCTTTATCAAGATGTAATTTTCTTCCTTATCTCTTTTAATTAGATTTATTTTTACTTTTGCTTTATCTGAGAGCAAAATTGTTATCCTTAATTTTCTTTTATTTCAGCTGAAGCATAATTATCTTCCAGCCGTTTGTTTACCTTTACTTTGTATATTACTTTTTGTTTTTTGTAAACAACATATTATATGATTCTTTTTTTTAATCCACTATGCAATTCATTTCTATTTTATCAGAGAGTTCATCCCATTCACATTCATTGTTATGACTACAAGGTCTGTATTTCCCCCTATCCTATTTTGTCTTCTGTATATACATTTGTTCTCGTTCCACCATGTCCCTCCTTAGCAATGTTTTGTTTTTATCCCACCCTGCTCACTACCTACCCTACCTCCTATCACCCTCCCCCTTTTCTTACCTCTTTCTCTTAGAGTTTTGGTTCTCTCTTCTATCCAGCCCCTCCAGTTTTTTTAATGCATGTTAAAATAACATTGTGGTACCATCTCACACCTCTCAGATTGGCTAAGATGACTGGAAAAGATAATGACAAATGTTGGAGTGAATGTGGAAAAACTGGGACACTAATGCATTGTTAATGAAGTTGTGAAATGATCCAACCATTCTGGAGAGCAATCTGAAACTATGCCCAAAAGGCTATAAAACTCTGCATAAAACCTCTTGACCCAGCAGTGCCACTACTGATTGGGTCTATATTCCAAGGAAATCATAAACAATAGAATGACCCACATGCCAAAAATGTTTATAGAAGCTTTTTTTTGTGTCAAAAATGAATTGGAAAACTAGTAGATGCCCATCAATTGGGGAATGGCTGAATGAGCTGTGAATGTGAAGGTAATTGAATATTATTTTTCTAAAAATAATGATAAACAAGGTGATTTTAGAAAGGTCTGAAAAGATTTACACAAACTGATGCTGAACAAAACAATCATAACCAGGAATACATTTACAAAATAACAGGAAGAATGTGTGACAGTCATCTATGAAAGACTTGGTTCTTCTCAATGGTTTAATGATCCAAAGCAATCCCAATATACTTTGGACAGAAAATGCCATCTGCATGCAGAAAAAGAACAAAAGACACTGAATGTAAATCAACATGTTATCTTTACTTTTTTTCTGTTTTTTTTTTTCTTCTCTTGATTTTTCCCTTCCAATGTGATTCATAGAACAATGTGTATTAAAAAAATAAGGAAACAAAACCATTGCTACAAGTGTTTTTGAAGTATATAGGAACTTTTTTCCTCATCTTTGGATATTATCTCAATAATGGAATCTCAAGGCTATAGGCATTTTTTGTCACTTAGTTTGCATAATTCCAAATGGGAGTAGAAAAAAATGATAATATAAAGAGACTTGTAATCCATTGTGTGCTATATGCACAGATAATTTAAAAAATTAAGGAGAGAACAGTAAAAAATGAGAGAAATAGGGATATATGCCTTGAGATCATTGTCTCTAACCTATGCCTATATAGGTGAATATTACCAGTTTTTTTCTTCTAAGAGGTAAATAATAGAGGAAGCATACAAGTTAGAGCCCAAAGCACTAAAATTAAGGGCAACTTTTATTCCAATTTGCTGTGTTTCCATGTGTATAATATTTGATCTCTTTTTTTCTCTATTTTCTCATCAGTAAAATTATATTCATATCATCTACTTCATAAGTCTAAGTAAAAGTGACTACAGAAACTAGTCAGAAATTCATATCAGAAAAGGTATTCTTTCTATAAAATATCCAACGTGTCATTCATTATTGGCCTCTGAGTAAAGTCCTACAATGGAGGGAAACACATTAACCTCCATTGAATTTATGAAGATCTTTCACTTTAGGATGGCTATATATATATATCCTTCTATATATCTTACCTATTATGTTTGAATCTATTTTATGAGTCCAATAAAGGCTAAGTAGGCTGCAAGTATTTTAACTAGGCTATCATGTTTTCCCCTGAGATTTAACTTCTACAGACTATGCATCCTTGATTCTTTCAATCACGCCTGCTATGGCATCCAGAAAACAAGGGAATTGAAGTGAGAGTTGAAACAGATAGTTTATATCATCTAACTCAGTATTTTGATCTTAGGGATTGCTATCCTTGTCATTTGCAACATGTTAAGAAAAAATCACTTTGGAAACTTAGTGCTATAGACACAGGAGGTGGTATTGTCATCAAGGAAGTCCTAAGTAAACTTGTGAAGTTTGTCTCTGGTGGTCACTCTTCTTTTCCCTTAAAACCCATTGTCCTTTTTGGCCCTGTCCCTTCCACTTATAACAGATACAAAATGCCTTCATCCATCCATGTAGATATACTGGACTCTTGGACTCAGCATTTCCAAATCTACTCATTACTTCTTCTATAACTTTTCTCATCTAGCTCTAATATTATAAAAAAATCTGAGTAAGCAAAGTAATGTTTTATAAATAAGACATGTGATATAGAATCCTTCTAGTTTGATATCTGAATTTTGAGAAGAGAAAAGTATCTTCACTAGAAGGAAATAATCAATAATAAAAAAGAATCAGAATTCACCAAACTATCTGCAAAGATTTCTGCAATAATAGTATACTGGTCTTTTAAATATTCTTCAAATCATATTATTGAGGTGGTAACCAAGTTATATAACAGGTCATGTCAGAAATAATAAATTAAGTAAACCAATGTTTTGATAAAGTAGAAGATGTTACCCAGTCAGGAATAACCCTTCTTTTGATTAAAAAATGCTTCTGGAAAAGCTGGAAAGTAGTCGGGTAGAAATTGGGCTTAGACACAATTCATATATATATATATACTGTGCTCCACTTTAAGTGGATACATGACCTTGATACTAAAAATCATACTATTGAAAACCAACAGAAAATAAAACAGATTATTTACCTCTCACAGCAAATTATATATGTATGTATACATATATATATATACATATATATAATATAGTCAGCTAAATAAGAGAGAGAAATATTTTTCTAAATACATAAATTACTTGAAATTGAAAAGCTTCTACAGAGACAACATTAATAAATGCAGGATAAGAAAGTAGATAAATAAAAAAGAGTATTTTAGCTCCCTACGCATTATGCAAAAACGATTTTGAATATTTGTGTACAAAATTTGGAGTTCTAGATTCTCTCCCTCCTTCAATTCTATATAGATAATATATATATATATATATATATATATATATGTAATAAGAAATACTTTTAAAATCATGTTGTAAAAGAACACAGAAAAAAGTTAAGTATAAAAAGTATTCTTCAAATATATATTCAGACACTATCAATTATTCTCTGGGCATGGAAAGCATTTTTCATCATAAGTCCTTCAGAGTTGTCTTGGATCATTGTATCACTGAGAATAGCTAAATCATTAACAACTGATCATTTTCTAATAGTGCTATTACTTTGAACAGTACATTTCACTTTGCATTAGCTCATGCAAGTCTTTCCAGATTTTTCCTGAAAGTACCTTCCTCATCATTTCTTATAGTGCAATTATATTTCATCAAAATTATATACCACAATTTCTTCAGTCATTCCCCATCAATGGGCATCTCTTCAATTTCAAATTATTTGTTTCTAGAAAAGATCTGCTATACATGTAGGTGTTTTTTGTTCCTTTTTAAAATTCTCTTTAAGGATATAGACCTAGTAGTGGTTTTGCTATGTCAAAGAATATGAGTTGCTTCATAGATCTTTCAACGTAGTTCCAAATTCCTCTACAGAATGGTTTTATCACTTCAATCTCCTTTATGTCTTCTTTTCCACACACTTCCTTAAACATTCTTTTCTATCCTACTAACTAATT
This sequence comes from Sarcophilus harrisii, assembly GCF_902635505.1. Taxonomy (NCBI): domain Eukaryota; kingdom Metazoa; phylum Chordata; class Mammalia; order Dasyuromorphia; family Dasyuridae; genus Sarcophilus; species Sarcophilus harrisii. Next base: position 637,174,103 of record NC_045427.1, on the reverse strand, counting down.
GAATAGATATATGGTAATACTTCAGAATTGTTTTCATTTGCATTTCTCCAATAAATAATGAGTGAAAGTATTTTCTTCATCCGTCTATAGATAGAAATATTTTGTCTGAAAACTGGCTTCATATTTTTTTATTTCTTTATCAATAGGGGAATAGATCTTATTTTTAATTCCGTGTATATGTGTGTGTGTGTGTGAGAGAGAGAGAGAGAGAGAGAGAGAGAAAGAAAAAAAGAAAGAGAGAGAGAGAGAGAGAGAGAGAGAAATGAACCTAATTTCTCTTCTTCAATTGGAAGTTTAGCTAAAGAGAAACTTCAAGGGTCAGCAAGGTGTTGCAATTCAGACACTTAACACTTCCTAATCATATAACTTGTGTTATATGGTCAGTTGCTTCAGCATTGATTGATGATAATCTGTGGAGGACACAAAGGAAGTGATTAACCCATGTTCAACATGGCTATGGCTCCAACATTACTGAATATTTGAGATGCACCATAGGTATTTGATATAGAGGGCCACAGATAGTGGGGGAACTCTGAGTAAGGTATAAGTCCCTTCAGCCCAAAGGGAACCTGCTAACAATGTCTGGTTCGGCTCCCTATCTCCCCTGAGGGCTCTCAGCCTTCCTGATAAGTCAGGGGATGAAAACCTGTGTTGTGAGTGAAGCAAAGGGATACCAGGTGGCAAAGAGTGATATCAGATCTCAAACTATGTATAATAGCAAGTTATTTATGTGGTCCCAAGTACACGGTATATAGTTAGCGCATGTGTAGTGTGCTTTGGTTATACAAGGGTATTAGTGTATAAAAAAGTGAGGAATTTGGAATAAATGGATTCTATGTTTGACCATCCATGTAAGTCCCATCTCATCACTCCTCTTCTAAGACCAAGGACTCTGGCTGGTACCAAGATCCTTCAGAGAGTTAGTCCAGACACAAAAATTTGGTCCATAAATAGGCTTCAGGAAATAATTAAAAAAAAAAAAAACTTTGGATTATTATAATTGGTGTAAAACTGGATTTCAATTCTTCACTTACTGAGCCAAAAATTCTGCAACTCTATAGGTTTTACTTATATTTTACTTTTGATGGAGTTTAATCCTGCCTTCTTAGAGATGGACAAACTATCATGCTAGTAAACCTTTTGGAGCTCTTATTTTTTCATTTAACAGCTTCTTAGGTCCACCATCATTTTCATCAAACTAATCTTGATGTTTGTGAAGGTTCTGATCCATATAACTCAATCTGATGCTTTACATCAAATCTCATTCCTTTCTGCTCCACTTTTGCCAACCATTTGTTAGTTAAACTTTCACTCCAAGTTAGCCACAAATTGTTCGTTCAAGGACTACATTTAGTCTTCTTGCCTTGGGGTTTCCACTTTTGTTGAAAGGAGATATTTAGCATGGAAAGAATAAGGTTATGACAAGTCCATGTCTCTGTATCACACATCACCTTTTTTACTTCCACATCTTGCCTATTTATTCTCCTAACAATGACAATTAAATGTCAATTAAATACAATGTTTACTTCAAGGGTGAATCTTTGACATTTTGTGTTTAAGTAAATGGAGGACAGCATTAATGATGAGAAGGTCATGAGACTCACAAATTTTCAGTAATAAGTGACCAACTTACTCTTTAACGTGCTTGCTACTCTGTGCTTATTCTGGCACACAAATCACCCAGAATTAGAAACTTGCCTGCTTTTGGAATATTGATGATGAGGATGTCAAGGTTTTCATAAAATTTTTCTTTGACTTCATCAGGGTTCAGCATTATGGGAGCATATTCACTGATGATGGTGACATGACACTTTCCTGAAAATGGTAATCACATTGTCATCAGCCTTTCATTCACTCCCTTTGGTTAGGCATAGAAGTTTGTTGATTTGATTAATTTTGATTGCAAAGCCCATAACAGTTTCAAGGTACTCCCCTTTACTATAGCCACTCTAGAAAAATAAAAGTATTCAACTCTAATTTTGCTAAGCTGGCCTTCATTTGCTAACTTTGTTTCACTCCAGGCTGCAATTTGGATGTGATATCTGCTGAGTTCTCTCAAAACAAGAGCTGTTGGTCTTTCAGGTCTACTAAATTTCATGTTCTTAATAACTGTGCACATAGTCCACATACCAATGATAAGCACAATCATCTTGTAAAAAAGTTTTTGGAGTTTTTGTATATATTTTTCTTTTTTTCCAGCTTTTTATTTTTCAAAACATATCCATGGACAATTCTTCAACATTAATCCTTGCAAAAGTTTGTATTCCATTTCCCCCCTTCTCTCACGCCCTCTTCTGGATGGCAAGCAATCTAATATATGTTAAAGATGGTAGAAATATATGTTGAATTCAATATAGGCATACATATTTATATAATTTTCTTGCCACACAAGAATAATCAACTCAAACCAGAAAAAAAAGAAAGCAAAATAAAATGCAAGTAAACAACAAAAAGAGTGAAAATTCTATGTTGTGATTCACACTCAGATCCCACAGTCCTCTCTTTGGGTGTCAATGGCTCTCTTCATCACTAAACAATTGAAATTGGTTTGAATCATCTCAATGTTGAAGAGAGCCACGTTATCATAATTGACCATTATATAATCTTGATGTTACCATATATAATGATCTCTTGGTTCTGCTCAATTTCACTTGGCATCAGCTCATGTAAGTCTCTTTTTTGGTATGTTTTTCAACCACAGGGCAGGGTTCCTTCCTGTTGTAGAAATCAGACCAGGATTGGGTGGAGCTGGCAATTTTTGGAGCACTTTTTTAGCCCCTTCTTCATGTCAAAAGGTGAACAATGGGTTTCTGTAAAAAAAACAAAAGCTGCTCAAACACCCAGCAGACTACCAAATATCACTGCTGCTTTAATTCTGTGAGATGATCCTGAGTTCTAGGTTACCTGTGTACAGAGTTGTAACTAGACCTCACAGTGTGTCCACATCTGCTGCTTCATTATCTGTCTGTTGTCATAGGACTTGAAGTAGATAAAAATGATAAAATGGCATGGGTGACATATTTTGATCCACATGTAAATTGCATTTGAATAAAGTAGAACCATGCAAAGTCATGAGACTCACTTTTTTACTGCTGTCATTGGAGTCCAGTGGCAAGACAAAAATCAAGATGACTGGTGATAACACAGGATGCAAAGGATAACCTTGGTGATTTTAGCGTCTAACTAATCTCAGCATTTCACAGAACCTGTTTTGGCTACCTTCATGGTCTTTGGACCAAATTTTTCTCGCCCATCCATTTCACTGGGAGAAGGCTTCCAGTATTTCAATGTCTCCCAAATAGCAAACATGTGCTAAGAGACAGTTTATATCAAGTCACAACTAATTACCTTAAGGTACTCTAAATAATATGCAACAAAAAGTAACATAAAATTGTCAGGAAGGTTCATGATAGCATTGTTCTCAAAATAAAGCCTGTGAGTTAAGGAGTTACCTCACTAAATCAGATGGGAATATATCAAAGAAAAAGCTGAAAATTTTATTTTTGGCCTTCTGAAAAAAAAAATTGACAGAAAACAAAGGAAATGGACTCTTTATTTGGTAGGCCAAATTATTATAGAATTACTATTCATATACTTTCCTCACATATCATCATGATGCTTTTAGAATTAGTTCCCTAGCGTCCTCCACGTGAAGATAACATATGAACTAGCTTATGGGGTCTGACAATTCTTTAGAGCCCTTTAAAGTAGGAAGAATGGCAACAAGAGATGGACTACTTGACAGATGATTTGGCATCCTTGGTTTATTAGTGCACCTAAAGGATGAACTCTACCATGTTGTAAAGATCCTCTCTGAAGGATTTATGACCATGATGTGGACAAGAATGGCACATAGTGTGAAGGCATGAATAGGATATAATCTTCCCCCTCCCACTGAAAAGCATCCTTCTCTTATCAAAGATACTACATATCCTTAGGGTAGATGGGAAGAAAATTTAAAATCTTAATTATTAAATAAAGTTTGAGGATTCTTAGGTTTTTTTGCATTTTGTTTAGATGTATAAGGTCTATTAAAAACCAGTCAAGGAACGAGGCTATTTGGATACTTTCATAAATCACATATTTGTATATTCAAATCTATATGTGACTTTAGAAGTTTTTTGGTTCAACCCTCTTTGTTAGAGGGAGAAGCTGATAACTAAAGATAACATATTATTAATCAAAGGTCATCTAGGTATAGGAATTGAAGTCCTGTTCTTTGAATCCAGTCTAATATCTTTTCCAATGCATGGTCACATTTACCAAACCTGGGATCTTTAAATTTGTGGATTTGGGAACACCATCCATTAATGCAAATCACAGTTTATCCATAGGCAAAGAGTAATCAACTAGTTACAAATGACTTGATTCTTAAGTACTTCCCTGGTTGTAGATAAAATGTTACATGAGGCTGATTTACTCATGCTATGGAGAGATCATTGAATGGATTGCAAATAAAACACTTTTGTGAGCTAGTGCCTTTAGTGCTCCTGACTCTGGGGAATAGAAGAAGGGAGAAGCCAGCTTACTATCTTCTAAAATGTTAAATGTTATCAAAAATTAAAATAAAAATATCCATATTCTGAAAAGAAATTATCTGAATGAGGAATTCATTTTGAAGAGCCATAGACAACATGGCAATAGTTTAATCAAAGGGTTCATGAATTCATTTCTTACCTATTCCCCCAAAAGTCAACTTCCTGGCCATATAGTTAAAAATATAATCCTTAAAGCTAAAATTATATAGCTGAATACTGCAAGGTAACTGCATTTCCTTACTGTCAGTGGAAGCCATAGAGTCAAATACCCTTTAGGTCTGCCTCAGGATTGAAGAAAAAAAAAAAAGTTTTCACAAATGACTAGAGACCTGGAAACTGCTTGACAACCAAAAGGCAAAGTCATGAACTCACTACATTTAGGGATTAATGGATTAACTATTGAAAGGCCTTAGAAATCAGGGGGTTGTTCTTCAAGATTCTTGATGCCAGTTGTGCAATGTAATTAAAACCTTGACTTTGGGACATGTTATTTGTTGGATTTCAGAATTGCCTAAAAATATTATCCATGGATTTTTAAGAATAATTTCATAAGAATTTTCCTATGTGTCACTTGTTACAATTAAACACAAGACTTATTGTCAGAGAAACCCACATTATTGTTTCAGGAGTTAAACTGTATTACTATAAACAAATAACAACTGAGTCTCAGTTTCTTTACCTGTAAAATGCAGATAACAAAATATTTTTCTTATTTTTTTAAATTTAAAATGAGATGATGATTGAAAGGGGCTTTTAAACCTTCTTTCTGTATTGTGGTTTTGATTATTGCCCATCTACAACTGCATTTAAGTTATTGAAATTTTTTTGAAAGTAAAAATTATGCAAATCCCAAGAGGCAGTATATTTTGTTTTTTTAATGAATACATGATTATTTATTTGTTAATTCTAATTATTTATGAAACTGTTTCAAGTTGTCAATAAATAAAAGCAAAAGCTAAAATACATTTGTAAAGGGTGAATTTAGTCATTAGAAAAGCTGCTGAAGGAGAATGTATTCAAAGTGCCTTGTAAATCTCAAAGCATTAAATAATGATGATTTTTTTTAGAGAAAATATGGATTACTTAATTAAAGAAGGCCTCAGAAAAGGGGGACCTTGGTTCCCATCCCACAACTAATATAACCTGGTTTTCTGACACTATATAGATATTTAACATTTTGGCATACTAAATCAGTAAGATCAAACTCAAATAGAAATGAAAATCACTGAACAGTGCATAACAATTATTGTGGGTCACTATTGACTTAGAAAATCACATGGGGCAGATTCTGGAAGATATGGGTAGGATTCTGGGAAAATGACAGATTTCCTCCTGAAACAAAACAAATTTGTACCTCAGGATGAACCGTGGGGAGGGGGGGAAAGAATTGGGGCATAACAGGTGTTCTTCTCCCATTGCAAGTTGAGAAGATCCTAAAACTGGATTTAACTGATGTGAAGTGCAACCCTTCCCTCTCCCCCCTTCCCACCCCCCCAGGATAGCTCTGCAGAAATGGCTAGAGGAGAGCCTGGTTAGCTGGATTCTGAGGCAGCCTCAGTCACAACCATAGGAACTTTCATTTCGCAAATGGACGGCATGAATTGTTGGGGTTTTGAGTCCAGGCAGACTGAGAGAATCTCAACTTATTAGGAATGCTGATACCTAACTATGGCATCATAGTTACGCAACATGATACCCCAACTATTCTGCTGAAATTCTGGGTTAGAAGGAACCAGCACATCTAGTGTGTGCAGAAGCAGTGGGGCAGGGATGCTGCTGATTGCGGGCACTTGAAGGAAGTGGGAGCTTTTGATTTGGGGTACTATCTCAAAAGGGAAGCTGAAGTAAAGCTAGAGGCACCGACTACCACCCCATGATTAGAGGTGCTTCCACTATTAAGTCCTTATTTTAATTAAAAGAGCAGGCAAAGGAGAAAGAACTTGGTAAAATAGCAGGTATCCATCATAGTATCACCTCAGAAAAAAATTTAGATTCAGTCTCCAACCCAAACAAAAGCATTTTCATAAGATTTTCATATTCAGTGGGCAGGTTAAGATCTCTTAAGGAGTCAACAGCCCAGCAAAGGAAGATAAGGATTTTCTTTTTCTTTTTCTTTTTTTTTTTTTTTTTTTTTAGAATAAATGGTGCTAATTACATCACAAAACGTGTTCATGTTGATGTGATAGGAGGAGTTTTCTAACATGGGGATGCCCTCAAGTCCCCAAACTCAGAATACATATAGAAAACCCATTTCAGGAGAGTATTAATTTATGGTAATGACATTATAACTAGCATGAATTCACCCAAGGATAACAAAGAAGGGGAGTGAACAAATGTCATGAAGGCTGAAAGATTTATTGAGGGTTAAAGTTCAATGTCCCGCTTTTATCCTATTGATGCTACTTTCTTAATGACTGATTTCTATGTTATATGTTGTGGTAACCATCATATAGTAGTCCAGTAATGTGGTTACAGAATATGTTGCCTGCTTATTATTCTAGTGAGACCCAGAATTAATGATTTCTGTGGGGCTCAAGCCTGAGGGCAACAATGAAAATCCCATTAAACCCAAACATGGAAAGTTCATGTGGTATTAGGAAGACTAGTTTCATCTTCAGAGGACATTGAAGTAAAAAAAATAAATAAATAAAAATAAAAAAAGTCTCTCTTACCCCAAAGAATAATTTAAATGATTAACTGTCCAAAAAGAATTTGTAAAAAACTTTAAAAATCAAATGACAGAGATTGAAGAAAAACAAAAATAAAATAAAATAAAATCACACCAAAAAAAAAAAAAATCCAAGAAAAACAAGATCACAAAATGACTGGCATCTATCTGAAAAAGAAGATATAGTCTTAAAGCAAAAAATGACATTTGAAGATTAGAATTGGGCAAAATGAAACCAATAAAGTTATAGAAGACCAAGAAATAATAAAATAAAATATAAAAAATGAAAAAAAAATAGAAGAGAATGTGAAACATGCTATAAGAAATACAACAGATCTGGAGAACAGATCCGATAAGGAAAATATATAGGAATCATTTCTAAATTTTGAAACCCTCAGATCCAAAAGAAAATTTTGCAAGCGATAATAACAAGAACAACAACAAAATTGAAAAATGTTAAAGCTACAATTAGACTTATCAGCAGCTGCAATAAAAGACAACAGATCCTGAAATACTATATTGACAATAAAAATAACAAGTTGTGGCCAAAAATATAATATCCAGCACAATTAAGTTTAATATTGAATGGAAAAAATGGAAATTCAATAAACTGTCAGATTTTCAGGATTTTGTTTCAAATGTAAACTCAATAGAAAATTTAATACATAAGTAGACAACAAAGATTAATTTCAAGGACTCAATAAAAAAAGACTATGATCTATATGTGGAAATATAAACCATATATCTAAGACTGATATTAGTAAATGGGTATTTGAAAAGAAAGACGGGTAGAGCTGAGTATAATGTGACTCTAATAAAGTATTATCATCTAGGAAAAGGTAAATATTAATAATCATGGTCTGTGAATGAGGTGCAAAAGCAAGAATAATTTCAGAAAAATTAGATGGGGGAGGAGGACTGGTAGCTCTAAAAATCTACTCACATTAGTTGGAATGAAACATTTTCCTGCCATTCCTAGAGTACATACAGAGAGTTAAGAAGTTTTTAAACTTAGAGTATGTTGGTGGTTTATCTTCTTTACATCAATTAGTTGCTAATTAATTGGGTTGAGAAAGAAATATGACTTTTTACTAGGGGACACTCCTGGTAGTGGGTCAAAGAGCCATGGACAATTATGAAGTTACCTGCTTGTATTTGTATCTCAGAATATCTACTAGAATAGTGAGTACCTGACACAAAGAAAGCATTTAATCAATACTTATCCATAGATTGTTTGATTTTATATAGTTACTGTTAGCCTTATCCTCACTGGGAGTAATATTTGATAATCTGGGACATATACTAGCATCACAGTTGAAATTTAACTGACCACAGTACAGGGGCCAAATAATACAATTGAATCCCAGCTGGGAAGCAAATTCTGGAGTGACAATGTTAAAATATATATATATAATTAATGAGAAAGAGAGGGAAGCAGCCGCTCTTTCCCCATGATCCCTTTGCTTTACATTTGGTATAAATAACCTGGTTCTAAAAGGATTGCCAAATAAAGAAATATTTCTTCCATTCTTCTCACAATCCCAGAGAGTTGAGATAATTAGTGAAAGAGACATAAATTACAGAAGATGATCCTGAATAGTTTCCTGTTATTTTCCTTTTGTACACTAAACAATGTAACCAGAGAATGTTGATGATCAGTTTTGTGTGAATGTAAGATATTGAGATAGTAAAGGGAAAAAATTATAGATGTGGAGTGGGAGCAGAGGAAGTTCATTTTGGTTTCCTTTTTTTTTTCTATTTTCAGCAATTTTCAAAATGTGCTATGGAATACATGAATTAATTTTTCATCTGTCAAGAGTGTTGTAATTGTCCCTGCCCCTTCCAACCTCTCCCACTCTCCAGCCATATAGCTTTGCAATATACTGATGAGATGAATTTGTCTCTCCATCACTCAGTGCATTTAATATAATTGAAAGAAAAGTTCATCTGGAGTCTGAAGATTGAAAATTGAGTCCTGCTCCTGAAATTTACCAATCATGTTGCTTTAGAAGACTCAGTAGTCTCCTTGCACTTCAGTTTCATTTGCGAAATAAATGTGAACTAGGAGGTCTCTAAGAAACATTGCATCTTTGAATTATGATCTTGTGACTTTACCAAGACCACTGGATCAGAGGCATTCTATATTATCAATAGTGAATATATGTGTGTATTTATATGTGTGTCTGTAATTACACACACACACACACACACACACACACACATACATACATCTATATTCAAGATCAAATATATATATATATATATAAATTTTATTTATTTATCCATCCATCTGTACATCCATCCACTCATTCATTTATTTGTAGTACCTAAGAGTTATGAAAGTAACATTGATTTCTTAAAAGATTATGAAAAATGGAAAATGAGTTGATATGTGCTACTTGCACTGCTATAGTGCCTAAATTTCATGTGGGATAAATACCAAGTACAAATATGAGTTATGTCCATCTTATAGATGCTATTTCATTATCACTTTTTAGAACTGAAGATTTTGATGCAAGCAGAGGTTAAATGACATTCCTAAAGTCATACAGATAAATAATGCCTAAGGCTATATTTAAATAGTTCAGCTAACACTCTACCCATTCCTTCACCAAGCTATTTTTAATCTAATCCAAAACAGTTGCTGTCCCCTCCCTTTCAGGAAAGACATTGGATAACAAATAATATCTTGGTCAATGGTTTTGTTAAAGTGACAGGATCATACATCAAAAGATGGAACAGATCTCAAAGGTCACCTAGTTCAACCACTTCATTATTTAAAAAAGGAAAACTGATTCTAAAAAGGATACAAATGAGTCTTTAAGGTAAACACAGTAATATGCAAATATATAGCCTTTCTGGGTTTTTGCAATGAATAAAATTCTTAAGTCTTTAAAGCTACTGGTCTTTGCAATGATGTTATTATTGAAACTATTATGCTGCTTCTATTCATTTCACTCAACATCAGTTCATACAATCTTTGTCAAGTTTCACTAAAACCATCCAGATAGTTATTTTGCATGGACTAATATTGAATATTACATTGCATTCTTGCATTTTAATTTGTCCAGCTATTTTAAAATCAATGAACATATTTTTCATTCAGTTTTTTTTTTTGCAAATACAAGAAGAAATGATATGTTTTTGTACATAGAGCTCTTTTCTTTTTTCTCTGTTTTTTTTTTGCAGTATGAACCCAACAGAAGTACTGATGGGTCAATGATATGGACAGTTTTGTGATTTTAAGGCCATAGTTTCAAATTATTTTATAAAATGTCTGGACAAATACATAAGATAATGTGTCCATTTTTCTTTTTCAAATCCCATTGATTTTTTTTCATTTTTTTGTTGACTTTATAAAAATGAAAATTATAAAATTAAAATTCAAAGTTGACAAATTTTATATTAAATTATTAGTGATTTAGAACTATTTTTAATCATTGTTGATGGCTTACATCTTATTCCTAACTGAAAACTGACTGGTTTTATTCTTTGATAATTTTTTAATAAGAAAATGACTTACATTCACTTTCCCTTTATTGTCCTCCTTACTTATCATCGTCACACATTATCTCTGAGTCCATCAGTGGTTCCATGAAACAGAAATATCTAAAGAATAACATTTCTCTAATGCTAAAAGAATGACTCAGTGAATTATGGATTTAGACATTGCAAATGAAAATTTTCCAGAGGGTAGTTGTATTACTGATGTTCTAGGTCTTCTTTTGGTATTTTAATCTGCATTTAATAAAATGTAACAAAAGAATATTGTTCAAATATCTTTAAATAATAACAAAAATGACCAGATATTTTTATAACAATCAAATTCATTAGTTACAAATAGGTCAATAATTTTTAAATTGATAAATTAATAGATATTTATTGAGTATACACTACATACTAGGTTTCTCAAGATACATACATGGTATGTTTTTTTTTTTTTGAGTTTGAGTACATTTGAGTACAGACACTAAAAAAATGAGAAAGGGGACAAAAGAAAAAATATTTACAATGGCAGTCAAGAATAATAATCCATAAGTTAAATGGACAAATTAATATTGAAAATATAGACACATTAATATTGAAAAAATAGACACCATATCTCACAAATTGATCAACAACTAAATATTCATTTAAAGTCATATGGAATATGTTATTCTAGAAAGTAACTTAATGTATCATATTTTCCCAGAATTTTTATTGTATGAATTAACAACTGGGAAAAAGAGAGTGTTGGATTGGATAGCCTTTAAAGACTATGCGACCTTTAAAATTCCAAGTCTATGATTCTATTGAGCCCTTCAAACATTAGATGATATTTGGTTAATTAGCTCTTATTTAATGCTTACTATGTGGCAGACACTGTTCTCAAAATAATAATAATAATAAAATGAAACAATACCTACCATGAAGGAGTTCACAGTTAATAGAAAAGACAAAATACAAACAACTATGGACAACAATGTATGCAATATGAATTGGGAATGATCTCAGAAATAAGATATTAAGATTAAGAATTGGGAAAGGGTCTTTACAGAAGGTGGGACTTTAACTAGGTTCTGAAAAGCCTAGGAAATCTAGAAGTCCAAGATGAGAAAAGACACTCAAGGCATAAGCTATTGAAAATGAAGGTGACAGTATTTAGAGTATGAATTTTGAATGTGAGGTACAAAAAAGGACTAAGCTACATAGAAGAGTAAGATATACAAAAAGAATAGGTACCTAGGAAAGGGTCAACATATGAAGAATATTGAAAGCTTTTATATACAGGTTTTATATTTGATGCTGGAGGTAATAGGGAGGTATTGCGGTAAACTAAATAAACATAAGGGTCAGACCTGTATTTTAGGAAAATCAATTTGACAACTAAGTAAAAGAGTTAGAATCAGCAAAAAAAAAATGTAGGGAGAGAAAATGAACAGAGATTATATGCTTTTAGCTAAGATATGAAGTACACCAGAGTGTTAGAGGGTATAAAGCTAGAAATAGACATAAATAAGAGATATTATGAAGATAGAAACAATCATATATTAACAATAAGAGGGAGGATTTGAGAATGAGAGCTAGATTATAGTCTGGCCCCCAAGGATCAACTCTAGAGTTATTCCCATAATTAACTTCTTAATTAATTAATTTATTCCTTATATTATCATCTGTGTATCAGGCATGCATGTAGCATGTATATGCATACATATATACACATGCACATATTGTTTATGTGCATATATGTACATAAATTCATGAACACATTGTGAGGTTACATTATTATGGTGTAAAATTATTATTAGAATGCTATCATATGAATAGAAAACTATTTTATTATTATTTCTAAATAACATTCTGCTATTTTAATTTTAATTAAAAAGAGATAAAAATGGATGTAGGAATTATAAAAGAAAGAGAAGACATTAATAATAATATTAGATATACATTGAAGTTGCCAAAGATGTATCTTATTCGATATGTTCTTCAACCAAATGATAGTTTTATCACTACCCTCCCCCCCCCTTTTTTTTAAGAGATGAGGAAATTGAGTGTCAGAGAAGTCAAGAGAATGATCCAGAGTGGATGAGTTAGGAAAAGCAATGGTCTGTTAAGAATTATAGGAGTTGAGTTCAAGCTTCTTTCTACCAAGCCCAACATTGTTATTTAAGTTATTTTATTATCTTGTCAAGTTAAGCTAACATGTAATTATAGCTCAAAGCAAGAAGGAGTGTTAGAATTAGGCCAGTGGACTTTAACCCCAAAGCAAGCAAAATTCACCAATAATTTGCCTCCAAAAGCAATATTGTATTTAACTGGCATGGTGCACAAATGTTTTTTTGTTTCTCCTTGTCAGAAAGGCTACAAATATTGTGGATATGATATAAGCAAATAATGCTATCAGAACAATTGATTTGAAAACTTCTTTAAGCCTGACATTTAAAAAATTCAACTACAAAAAACTAAAAATAAAGATTAGATAAAAAGTTAGATAAAATCTTCCTAAAAATCAACCATCTACAATTGTTTCCTGATGAATATTCAAAGAGAAAATAAATTATTTTTTAATATATTTCAAGCATTTATCAGCAAATCTGTTTTAGAATCCACAGCTTTCAGCAATTAGCCTATGGTGAGTTTCTACCGAGGTTATATTGCATTATAGATTAAAGAAAATATTTTTTTGAATAGTTTAAAAATCATCATTTTAAGAAGAAATATTTAAAAAATCAAGGTTTTATATACATATATGTATATATGACATATATCATATATAAATATTTACATATGCATGTATAAGTATATATGTTTTTGCTAATCAAAATACAGAATTAACAAGTTATTGGATAGATCTTCATGTACTCAAAAAGTGTCTATTCAGAGTTTGCTCTGAGCCCAGTGCTGTGCTTAGGAGAGTGTGGGGTCACAGAAAGAATGTAATTGGGGTACATGTATAAGTATGTGCACATAAATGTGTGTGTATAGACTTATGTGTATGTATGTGCAAATATATATATGTATGTATATATGTATTTGCATAAATAAAACATACACATATAAATATTTTAGAAGATATCTAAGTCTCTTCTAGCTCCAAATACTTTGGTCCTATGTACCTATAGTATAATATTTTTTTTTTTCTTATCGATTTTTTAGTTTCTCAGGAAGTGCTAGGGGTCTCACTTGTTCATGGAAAAAGAATTTAGGAAGCTTTGTTTCTATTATTTTTTTATTACAAATTACATTAGATTTTTATTCTCTCATATTAGTTCATAGCTGAATAATACACATTCAATTTTTCTATGGCATTTAACATTGGTAAAAAACTATAACAGTATTAGGGGGGAAAAACATAGCTGTAACCAGCTTCTATTTAAATTAATATCCTCCCTGGTAAGGTAATAGTAGAAAGTCATAGACAATGAAATGATCTCTATTGTCAACTATTCTTGAAACCAATTGTTTTCTAAATTAGATTGAAATGAAACGATGCATAAATCAATTATTTAATTAATTAACAAACATTTATTAAGCTTCAGTTAATTTCCAGGTGCTGATGATTCAAAGACAGACTTGAGACTGTCCCTTCTTTCACTTTCAATAAGCTTATCTTTTAATAGGGAAGAAAAATTTATGTTATGTGTACATGTGTGTACGTGTGTAGGTGTATATATATATATATATATATATATATATATATGTATATGTATATATATATATACACACATATACGTGTGTGTGTGAAACTTCCATAAATAATACAAATAAATATACAGATAGTGTGAGGCAATTTGGTTTATTGGTTTTGAAGATAGTTTGAAAAGTCATTTGGGTGGGTTTCAAGTCACACTTTGAAACCTGCTAAGTGTGTTGAACAGGGCAAATTCTTAAACTCTGGGAAACTGGCTGGGTTATGGTTAGGTAGTCTCCTCAAATGAAATGTCCATATATTAATCCCAAGTCCAAGTCCTATTCCTAAATATAATATTATATTATTTTATAATTTAGATATATGATAAAATATTAGAAAGTATATAATATATAATCATTTTGTTAAATGCTAATATTATTAAATATATTGCCATCTGGTGGAGGGGTTGGGGAGAAGGGAGGGAGAAAAAAATTAGACACAATGTTTTGTAAGGTTGAATGTTGAATACTATGCATTGTGTTTTGAAAATAAAAAGCTTTGTAAAAATATTTTTTAATTCATACTATAATACAAATATTAATATATTAATATACAATATAGTCTTAAGGTATTATGTTAATAAATATAATTGTTAATTATATAAATATAAGAATTTATATATAAATATTTCTAAATATATAATGCATATAAATATAATCTACAATAAATATATAAATTAAATATATGATATGCATCCTCATTTATCTACCTTAGTCTTTTCTGACTGTTTTCTACTATTTCTTAGGAAGTTCACATTAGAATAATCTCATCTTGCTGTAAAATCTCATCAGTATTGGTGTTCCACCTCATCACTGCCCTCTGCCTCTCCAATTGAGGATTGGGACAATGAACTCCAAATCTTCATTTAAGGAGACATATCTTCATTTTTCATATAACTATATTATTTTGAAACTTCTCTGAATAACTTCTCCATGATATATGTCTACATATCTACTTTTGGGTGTTTTCTCCTCTCATAATCCTGCTTTTCAGCTTTTTACAAGTATTATTCATTTAAAACAAATAAAATATATTTTAAAAAAAGATTCCCCTGTGCACAACAAAACATAAGGGAGGAT
The DNA here is from genome assembly GCF_902635505.1 of Sarcophilus harrisii. Classification (NCBI taxonomy): domain Eukaryota; kingdom Metazoa; phylum Chordata; class Mammalia; order Dasyuromorphia; family Dasyuridae; genus Sarcophilus; species Sarcophilus harrisii. The sequence continues at coordinate 637,158,644 of NC_045427.1, read as the reverse complement.
TCAAAATATAAAGCTATATATTTCCATTTCAAGAAAGCTTATATAATAAATATTTCACATTTTATACAATGATGTCCATCTTTTCTTTTCTTCCTTATAGGTTTTGTTTTGTCCTCTGCTAGAAACTTTATATTATCCCCAACTCCATCTAACCCTTTCACCAACATGACTACAACTACGCACAGATATATTTAATGTCTGTCTACCTATCTATCTAACATCTATTCATACGTACATAAATATATATGTACATATCTATAACCATACATTCATATTTGTCATGTATATTCATATATATCTATGTAAGACTGTATTAAGCTTGTTCTTCCTCTGTTTCTCTGAAGATGGATAACATAGTTTTTCGTAAGTCCAAGTCTTTCCATATTTTTCTAGATATACATACATATCATTTCCAATACCACAGCAATATTACCTCCTTAAATTGTATAATTTGTTTAAATAATCTAAAACAATCTGATTAATAAGGCTGACACAGTATAGTTCCCCTATTTTCTCTTTTGATTAAATCTACTTTAGCTTTAAATTGCTACCCCTGTATTTCAACCTAATTAATATTATTCTTGATATTATTAGTATTATCATTATGTGTATATATCTCTCATGTCCTATCCCTTCTGATTCCTTTGCTTTACTACTTACTTTTTTTTTTTTTTAATACTGCTACCTTGAGTTCCCTTTACATTATCTACCTCACCCAAGGCTTCCTCCCTTTTATCCTCTCTTCCATCCTTTTTTTAAACTCTCTTTCTTCAGTCTGAACTTAAAAGACATTTTTTAGTCTTCCAAATATATATAGACATAGATATATAGTTATATATAATTATTTCCTGTTTATCTCATTCCCATTAATTACATACTCTTTTATATTTCCCTTATTGTCTTATTGCTTTATTGTGATGTACTTTCTAAGGTCCCACATTGGGGTGCCAAATAGAGTGCCCAGATTAGCTCTCTGGAGGATCTCAGTACCAATCCAAGTTTGCTGTCTTAGTGGAGGAGTGATGAGTCAGGGACCCCCCCGATGGTCAAATATGGAGTCTGCTTATTTCAAATTCTCTCAGCCTTAAATACCTTGGTACAATTATATCACCACAGCACACTGAGCATGTGCTAACTATAAGCACCTTGCTATTAATATGTGAATACCCCTTTACTGGAAGTATCTCTATTTCAAATAGAGGTTTTCACATCCCCCTTACTTCTCAGGAAGGCTGAGATGCCCCCCAAGAAAAGATGAAAGAAGAACCAGACATTGTCAGCAGGTTCCCTCTAGGCTGAAGGGTCTTATACCTTACTGAGAGTCCCCCCACTGTCTGTGGCCCTCTACACTTTATGAATTTAGAAGACTTTTGTTCTATTCATTTATTTCTAAATGTATATGTTGTTCTCTTTTTAACCTAGATCTGATTGATTTGGCTTCTCTTTAAAATTCTTCCCTTATATCCCCCATACACAACTCCCTATGACTTTTAGCCTCATTTCTTTCTGAAGAAATATTAGACTTGTATACACTTCTAGATTTGTATGTATATTCCCCCCCTTTTTTTTTTAACCAATGAGAGTAGGGTTCACGAACTACCACCTTTTTAGAATCATAACACTGTCAACTCTACAACAATTTTTCTTTTGAAATACACAATTGTTAAGGACAATCTTAGACATATGATTTGTATTTTCACATATAAAAAGTATAGTTTGTCCTTATTGAATTCCTTGTAATTAGTCTTTAACCTTTATCTTATATTTTTCTTGGATCTCATCTTTTTTTAAGTTCATGTCTTTTTGAAGCAAAATACTGAAAATCTGATAATACATTGAATATCCATCTTTTCCCTTGTAACACTTCAGAATAATTTCTTTTAGTTATTTTTTGTATCATTTATTATTGTATCAAGATTTGTTTTATTATAGTTTTCAGATAGTCTAATATTTCTTAGGTTTTATTTCTTAATAGGTTCTCCAGAACAGGTGTTTTTCTTATTTTTTTCATTTTTTACATTTTGTTTTATTATATTTTGGTCTCATAACTTCTCTTGATTTGTTTTGTGTGTGTGTGTGTGTGTGTGTGTGTGTGTGTGTGTGTGTGTAGTGTGTGAGAGACAGAGAGACAGAGAGAGAAAGAGACAGAGGCAGAGAGAGAGAGACAAAGAGAGAAAGAGACAGAGAGAGAAGGAATGAAAGAGGGGAGAGAGGAAGAGAACAAGAAAGGGAAGGAGGGAGGAAAAAAAAGAAAGAATGAAGAAAGTAAAGTAAGTATATGCCTCAAAGAACTTACATTATAATAGCAGAAGTTAACACATGCAAAAAGCTGGAAAAAAAGGTTTCAGGAAGATTAGGGAGTAGATCAGAAAATTGCAAGCTTTTCAGGTCTCTCTCACAAAACAAAGCTTCAGGGAGAACATAGGATGGTAAAAATCAGCAAAAGTCGGGGTAATACACTGATCCTCCTGAAACAACTCAGAGAAGATCCAAATAAAGATACCAAGACAGAGATCTGGCCTTGTTAAGTGTAAACACTTCCAGATAGAGTATTGAACTTGGTGTCAGGAAAAAATTTGAATTCAAACAACTTCTGACCTTTACTGTAATGTTCTCTTCTCTAAAGTATAAATGTTCTCTGGGAGCAGATTTCTTGTGGGGTTCTGGAGGCAGCCTTCCTTTCAGTTCAATGTAATAATCACCCCAAATGCAGCCAATTGTCAAAGTCCAGATCCTTTATTGCCTCTTCAAAAATAGCCTGGTTAGTTTTCTTAGAGGCCTATCTCTCTCCTTGGTTCCAAGAGCTCTTGCTGCTAGTCTTTTGCCTCTGCCAGCTTCAGCCTCTTGTCCCTTCGACTCCAAAGCCTCCAGCCAGAAAAATGGTGGAATATCAAATGGATCTGACTCCTCTTTCAAGAGAGTTGGCTTGTGGGAGCTGTGACTTGTGAATCTCCTCCACTGAATCCTGACTTGTGAATCTCCAGAAGTCTCTAGTTGGCTTGTGGGAGCTCCTTAGATATGATCTCTTAAAGGTGTGAATTCTAAAGGTGTGAGAGGTGTGAACTCTAATGTGTGAGCTGATGTGTGAACTCTCCCAAAAGTGTGAACGCCAAAGGTGTGAAACAAGTACATAAGCATTGTTTCTATCTATTGCAGTGACATAGCACCTTATTTCAAGTTCTGGCCCATAAGACCTTACTATCTGTGAAGTCTTGGGTACACTACTTAAATATTGTATGCCTCAGTTTTTCCATCTTTAAAATGAGATTAATAATAGTACCTAATTCCCAAGGCTGTTACAAAGATACATTGAAATGATATTTGTAAATTGTGGAATTTGTAAATGTTGCTTTCTGTTTAAGATGTCCAATCAGCAATTGGTATTAGGAATTTTGTATTGCAAATGGTAATCTGCAAACCTTAAAGTGCTACACAGGTGCTATCTATTATGATTTTGAAGTTGACAAGAAATAAAAACGTAGAGCCATGACTATAAATGTAGAATGTGGCATATATTTTGTTGAATGTGATTATTCTCACTTGATTTTGTGCAGGTATTTTCTTAATTCTAAATATTTAATGGAAGTAACTAGGGATAATGTGATCTAAATGAGTAAAAAGAATAATAAAAATAAAATGGGGAATTTATACAGTATAAATTGATGTGGTGGAGTAACAAATGTAAATACTATATGCAGTTATATCTCTTTCTTTGCTATCTTTCCACTTTTAATAGTGTGTGAATGTAGAAATAGGTAAATTTCTCTGTAAAATGCAACTTGATACATAAATATTACTTATTGTCATGTACAAAGACAGTGTTGTATACTGTTTGTGCGCTGGTCTCATAGTCAAAAAGATGTGGGTATAAGTCCCACAAGTTACAGACACTGGCAAAGTGACTGATTTTAGAGATACATTATTTTTAGATATTAATATAATATTAATTATTATTAATATAATATTAATTAATTATTAATATAATTTAGATATTTAGAGATATATTATTTTCTTCTCTACAACCTGTAGGATTAGAGAGATATTTGAAAAGTAAATGGTTAAATTATATGTCAAGATCAAAGTGTGTAAGAAGCATGCTTTGAACACAAATAGGTCTTACTGAATCTGATTTTTCTGTACCACACATTGTAACAAAGCTCCTACTCACTCGTTTTGGTATTTAAATTTTATATTAATTTTCAGTTGTATCATTTTTAGGAAATCAGCAAGTGCAACATATATATCAGGGCTTGCTTCTATGATAAAGATATACACTTATGGAAATGATAGAGAAAATTTTAATAATTCAGATTAAACTAAAAGTATGATATGCATATTTATTAAATAAATATATTTATACATATATATTTCCAGAGAAAAGGTTGGTAAACATTTACCATTATTTATACCTTTATAAACTCTTTACAGGTCACTTTAATGGTTTGTAAGAACTTTACCTAAATTCAAAGAATTCCAGAATTTTAAGTTATCTCAGAGACCACCTAACACAAAGTATCTAAGACAAATTTCCAATCTACAACTTCCATTCTATGTGATCATCCAACCCTTCTATGAAGTCCTCCAAAGAGTCAGAAACAACTAATTCCAAAAGCAACTAATTCTATTTTAGAGTAACTCTGCTCTTTAAAAAGCTCATTTCAGCTTCCAGACTTCTCAGCCCAGAGACACTAAAGAAGACCTGGAAAGTCAGCAGAAAAGCTATGTGGAACCAAGGTGGAAATTTAGGGGATTGCAGTGCAATACTGAAAGCTTGCCCCTAGCCCCAGTGCCTGATGGGAACCTCAGAATCAGTAGAGTGGGACCTCTGAATCGCTAGCAGTGCTGGAGCCTTCTGGATTTCTCAATGTGGGTACACCAGGGAGGACTCAGAAGGTCAATGAAGAGAGTCTGTAGCAATGATATGGGAGTCTGGTGTGAAGTCCAAGTGCAATCTCCAGCCAGCACAGAACATCTTCAAGCCACTGTGAAGAAAGGACACACCAAATAGCTCCAGGGCAGAAAAGTGTGCTTGTGGTCGGATTCCAAGAAGGATCTCTGAAAACAGCTGCACAAAATCTCTGAAACTTGAGACAGTGCACCTTCAACCCTGGAAAGAGAGCCCTACTTTAATAGTTAAAAACAGAGTAATAGACTAGGAAAATGAGCAGAAAATAACAAAAAAAGTTTCTGACCATTGAAAGTTATTATTATGACAAGAAAGATCAAAACACACACTCAGAAGATGGTAATAAAGTAAATGCTCCTACAACCAAAGCCTCCAAGAAAAATAAGAATTTGGCTCAGGCCATGGAAGAGATGAAAACAAACTTTGAAAATCAAATAGGAGAGAAAGAGGAAAAATTAGGGAAAGAATTGAGAGAGGTGGAAAAAGAAATTTTAAAAAGCTAATGAAGAAGAAGAATGCTTTAAAAAGCAAAAATTGGCCAATTGGGAAAGGAAGCACAAAAGTTCAGAGAAAATTATTGCTTAAAAAACAGAATTGAGTAAATGGAAGCTAATGATTTTATGAGAAATCAAAATTCAATAAAGCAAAATCAAACATATGAAAAAATAGAAAAAATGTGAAATGTCTCATTGGAAAAACAACTTACCATGAAAACAGATCCAGGAGAGATAATTTTAAAATTATTGGTCTAATGAAAGTCATGATCAAAAAAAAGACTCTGGATATCATTTTTTCAAGAAATTGTCTAGGAAAACTATCCTGATATTTTAGAACCAGAGGATAAAAATAGAAACAGAAGGAATCTACTGATCACCTCCTGAAAGAAATTCCAAAATGAAAACTCCCCCCAGACACATTATAGCCAAATTCTGGAACTCTCAGTTAAAGGAGAAAATATTGCAAACATCTAGAAAGAAACAATTTACTGATAGTGGATCTACAGTCAGGATAACACAAGATTTAGCAGCTTCCACATTAAAGAACTGGGGGGCTTGGAATATGATATTGCTATAGTCATAGTCAAAAAGATGTGGGTATAAGGCCCACAAGAAATGGATCTAGGGTTACAATCAAAAATCACAAACCTAGAAAAACTGAGTATAATTCTGCAGAGGAAGAGGTGGTAATTCAATGACAAAGAAGATTTTCAAACATTTCTAATAAAAGACCAGAAATGAATGAAAAATTTAATTTTCAAATATAGTACTCTGGAGAAGCATAAGGAGATAATCAGGAAAGTGATATCATAAGGGACTTAATAAGGTTTATCTGTTTACATTCCTACATGAGAGGATGATACTTATAACTCAGAACATTTTCATTATTATGACAGTTAGAAATAGTATATATAGATAGAGGGAACAGATGTAAGTTGAATATGAAGGGAAAATATCTTTTTAAAAAATAATGAAATTAAGGAATGAGAGAGGAATATATGGGGAGAAAAGGGAAAAAAAAGAAGTGGAATGATGCAAATTATCTGCCATAAAAAAGAGGCAAGAAAAAACTTTTACAGTGGAGGGCAAGAGTGGGAGGAAAGTGTAAATGACTGAACCTTACTCCCATAAAAATTGGCTCAAATAGGAAATAAAATACGTACTCAATAGGGGTATGGAAATTTATCTTACCCTGCAGGAAAACAGAAGGGAAATGAAATATGGGAAACTGGGAAGTGTGATAAAAGAGAGGGCTTATTGGGGAAGGGATTGATCAGTAGCAAGATACTTTTGATGAGGAACAGAGTGAAAGAAGAGAGAATAAATGGGGGGAAATATAATTAGCAGTAGTAATTGTTAAAAAAAAATTCAAAGCAAGTTTTTTTTTTTCCTTATGGAATATTATTGTTCTCTGGGAAATGATGAGCAGAATGTTGTTAGAGAGAAACAAAACCAGGGAAGTCCTCTATGAACAAAGTGAAAATACTATATACAAAGTAATAATAATGTTTTGGGATGCCCAGCTGTAAATTACTTTATTATTTTCAATTCTACAATCATCTATTATTCTGAAAGACATACCCAGAGAAGGAACTGATTGAATTTGAATATAGATCAAAATATTCTCTATTTCTCTCTCTCTCTCTCTATTTATTTTAAATACCCAGAGAAGGAACTGATTGAATTTGAATATAGATCAAAACATTTTCTATTTCTCTCTCTCTCTCTCTATTTATTTTAAATTTATTTTTTCTTGAGGTTTTTATTTTCATTAGGGGTGGGAGATCTATATTTTCTTTGACAACTTGGGTTTTTATGGAAATGTTTAGTATAACTTCACATGTGGTTTCTTTATTGTGGGGGGGGGGATAAGAGAGAGAACCTAGAATTTGAAAATCTTAAAAACAAATGTTAAAAAAAAGTTTTGAATGTAACTGGGGAAAATTTTAAATAAATTAATTTACAAAACAAAAATTAAAAAAAAAGTTCATCTCTCTGACACTTCCACACATTGTTCTCTATTCTATTCTCAAATTCCAAATGTCTCATTTCAGTCTAATTCTCAACAAGTCATATAGCTGGTATGTGTTTGAGTTGAAATTTGAATCTAGCTTTTTTTTTTAATGCCTCCATATTCAGCTCTGCTTCCAGTATGCAAAATATCATTAGGGATTATGCTAACTTTATGTGAATCAGACCACACATGGGCTGTAAGGAATATTAATGTAGAAGTAGAAGAGACTTTAATGCATTTATCTCATCTTATTTATGAGGAAATGGAGTTCCATGGAGTTTAAATGGATTACCAAATATCCCTAGTTTCAACTGAAAGAAGTAGAAAAGATTTTGATCCAAGGACTAATAGTCTTTCCAGTAAAAAAAAAAAAAAAAAAAAATATATATATATATATATATATATATATAATAAAGTGTTCTAACATTAAAGCTATAAAGTTCATTAGTTGTATGAAAAGAGGAAGTAGTGAAGAAGTCTTGTGATTTATTTTTAAAGAAGTGTAACAAAAGCAGCCTAATAAGTAATCAAGAATAATGAGCCCCAAATCAAATGAAATTATTAATATCATTTTTCTCTATTGTAATTCTACAGTATGAGAGAATAATTGAAGTCATTTTTTAAAAAGAAATAAAAAAGAAAGCAGGAGAACACAGCCATTAGGCCAAATATCATAGCAATTGACATTGAAACCTGATTTCCATCTTAGGCCCTTCCAAATTTCAATGATGATATCAGGAAGATCAAAGAACTTCTGGCAATTTTTTTTTTTTTTTGGAAACATGACATTCTTGTCATCCTTTGGTTTTCAAAGTAATTTCCAAAACAGGGTAGCTGTAATACTACTCCCTTCCCTGGACAATAAGAGAGTCAGGGAGGTGTTGAATATGCTGAAGTGTTCTTTATTGGAAGGAGTCCCATGTGATCTATTGTTTTGGTAGCATTGGTTAACAAAAATCTCTATGTTTGCATAGTATATTCTTTAATATTTTGTACATAGTTTGCATATGTGGATTATTTACAAGCCTCAGGCATAGCACAGCATTTTATGAATGTTTTCTTCCATAGTTTCCTTTAATTCTGTTTTCATATAGAAAAAAAAATCTTAAAGACAAAACCTCAGCTGGCCATTTCTTTGATAAAGGCATCTCTGGTGTGACAAAAATCCCTCAACCACTATAGATCAGCATTTTCTCCTTGACATATTCTTACAGCTGCCTAGCTCACAGAGAAGGTGAGTGAATTGCCTGTAGTCATCATGTTTGAGAGCTTGAATTTGAAGCCAGAGCTTCCTGACTCTAATATATAATACCTCTTCAATAACTGGTAATGCTTGTTTATTTTCCTGAGTGAAAATTAAAGCAAGCAAACAAAACTAAGCCCTCTCTTTATGTGCATCCAGCTATCTCATATTTATTTTCAGGGATAAATGTGTACTTGCATTGGTTTACATGTTAACTACTATATCTAGAGCAATGTCCAGGCATATAATTGGAACTTTTTAAACGCATATTGATTATTTTTAAGCAAATTAGGTGAATGGAGGATAAGAATATTAGCAGAAGTGATAGGACCTTTTATTTCCCTGAGAGAAAACTATAAGGACATATGTATTACTTTAAGGTTATGTGTGATGACTGCGTATTTTAAAATCAGCCAGAGTCAGGAATTCAGGTTAAAGGAAAATCTTCAATCTTTATTCTCAGTAGAGATGAAGAGAGATCAGAGGTGAAGGGGGATTGAAGGTGAAGGGGGGATTGGGATAACAATGTATGCAGCTGTGTCAAGAAGCCAGCCTGGAGTCTCTCTCCGTTTCTCTCCGCCCCTCTGCCTCCACCCACCAAAATCTTCATTTCCTATACAACACATCAGGACTTGCACAAAGAGTGGGCAGGGCCATTCTTTCTCCAAGCATGTATATTAATAGAGTATTGTCCAATTACTATTTAGCCTCACGTGCTTGGGACCTCAATGCGTCAAATCGAGCTTTAGCCCATTACAGTTATGAAATATTTTCTTTATTGAGACTACCTGTACCCACAGGGAAATGAGAATTGAGTCTATTTCCCTTTTTGGCCAACTAGGGGAAAGGAATAATGGAATTTGTTTAGGCAGGGGAGACACTGGGAAAGAGGTTATTCTCCAGTAGCCATTACCAAGAAGCTGGTAAAAATTGGATCTCAAGTCCTAGCTATAGATATGACATTTGTGCTACCCTAGCAGTTCTTAGTGTTGGTGATGCTCTATGGGGAAGATGGATAGCATTTTATCACATCTAAAGTGCCTGAATGATCATGTTGGAAGAATGAGATATGATTTCTGTAGAGAACCAATTTTTAGCTTTACTATTGTATACACTGGGATTAGAATTTTTTGAAAATAACCCAATACACATAGACATTCACACACACAATTCCAAATTTCTTCTCTCTTCTTTGGTTATTTTTCATATCTTATGGCTGAGATGTCACATTAGGATATTAAATTGACCAAAAAAAAATAGAAAATGGTCTTTAATGTCAGCTTTGCTACTACAGCTCCAAAAAAATTAATTAAATATGATTTAGTTTCAATAACAGCCAAACACTGATAGCTTTCTGTGTTGTGATCTCTATTATACTTGTTGTAGGACAGATCATTAATTAATTGATATTTCTCTGGTTACAATTTCAATCAATCAATCAAACATTTATACAGCACTTACTATATACCAGGCATTGTGTTGCTATTGATACAAAGAATTTCAAGAGCAATTTCTATCCTCAAGGAACTTCATGTTAATTGTAAAGACAAAATGCAAATAAATTGAACTATGCAAGAAAATTATATATATATATATATATATATATATATATATAATGTTTATGTATGTATATGTAATATATATGTGTATATATATGTATATGTGTATGTATATGCATATATATATTCTTATATATATATATATATATATATATGTAATAGTTTAGAAGATAATCTTAAAAGTGAAAGTCTTTCATTACTGAGGATTTGAATTTAAATTCCAACTATATGTATACTACCATTTTGATCTTAGTCCAGATTAAGCAAGTGACTAAAGCAAGGTACTTAGCCTCTTATCCAAGGAAACAGAAGCTCTTCTAAAATAATTTCTAGGCCTTGATTTGAGAGAAAACATGCTATGGTAAAGGAATGTTGGAATTGGAATTAAGGTATTTGAAATCAAATAATTATTTGCTTACTCAGTACCTGTGTGATTTTTGGCAGATCATGCCATCACTCTGAACCTTGCTTTCCCAAAAGTAAACAAAGGGTGCTAGACTTTGTGTTATTGAGAATGAAATCTTAGTTCCTCAAAAACTTGTGAATCTTTGTTTCAGCAACTTAGCATTTAAAAAAATGTTTCACAATTCCATATAGCATTCTTTGAATGGAGAGGGAAAGCTTCTTTCCCACTACAATTAATTTAGTGATTTCATGAATTTATCCATCCTCCCTCCATTCTCATGACAACTCAGGGGAAAAACACAGAATTTATGGTTAATTCATTTTCTACTTGAGAAAGGTTTTCTTTTTGATTTTTTACAGGAAGCAGTTTCAATTACTTTTTATTGAAATAAAGTTGAGCTGTTAGTAACTGTATGGGAAACACTGCTTTCATTTCATTCCAAGCATGTTCTTTTTAAATTGCTCCTGAAGATATATTCTGAGTATAAACAATTATGCTTTTCCACATATTTTTCTTGTGCATTTGGAAATCAAACTTCCGTGCAACAGCTCAACCTTCTTCTGACTGCAGTAGCAACTTCCACTAATTCAGTCATCTCTGAGTTTAAAACTTTTCACCAAGCTAGTTATGCTGATCCCCATGAAAACAAATCCATGCAATACCTTATTTCAAGAACATAAATTTGAGTTTAATCAAACCATTTAACAATATTTTTTTTCTTTCCCCGACCTGGAAAATTTTCATATAATCATAGAAGTAAAGATGAAGGCATCCATGAAGAGGTCATTGACCCATTCTATTCATTTTCACCAATAAAGAAATCAAATCCAGGAATTCAATGCAAAGTCAAGTCAATGACTTGCCCAATGTCACTAAGGGCTGATATTTGAGAAGGAAAGTGAATGCATGCAATTAATGAAATATTTAACTTGAAGTGGAAATATAATATTGTTATCATTATCGCTGTTACTATTTAGACTTATGGCCTATAAGAATTCATTGTTAAAGATTCCCACATTACTAATGCAGGTCAGTAATAATTCTTCTATTTTTAATCTCAGAAATTTGTCCTGAGCACCGAGATCTCTTGACATAGGATTATACAAATAGTAGGATTAAAGGCAAAACTTGAATTTAGTTCTTTTAGTTTTTAATACCAGCTCTCTGTCCTGTAAGGTGCAAGAAACATTTGTTGCCTTGTTGTCTCATTGCAGTTTCTGAGTTTTTGTCAAATTGTATGTTGTGTTAGTTTTCTATGCTTTCTCTACTATAGAACACTGCCCTTAAAATATAAATTCTTATGTGTGCTGTTCTTTGTTTTCAATGAGGGCTGTAACATCAGGAGATGAGATGCCATGACATGCACAGGTGAATTGGATTTAAGTGAGGGAGGGCTGGGCAAGGTCACCTTCGGACTTTCCCCTCCAGGGCCATCTGGGTCCAGTAGCCAGATATAAATCAGGATGACTGGAGATGGCTCTGGATGCAATGGGCTTTTTAAAGCTAAGTTCTTTAACAGGTGAGGCCACACTCATTCAGTGATTAAGACTGGGTAGCAGTTGACAGAGAGAGCACACAGAGAAGAAAAGAGAGAAAGAAAAAGAGAAAGAAAAGGGATGGAGAGAGAAAAAAAGAAAGAGAGAGAGGGAGAGAAAGAAAGAAAGAAAGAAAGAAAGAAAGAAAGAAAGAAAGAAATCTAGAAGAAGAAGACCCCCAAAATTTCTGACCAAAGCAAATATTATTGCTATTAATATTTAACCTGAGTCAATCAGGATCCAAACAATGACCTAATGGGGTTTGGCCTGTAACCTATTCATAGCCAATCAATGATAATCAGAGTGGATTTGTTTTAAGACATGATCCTTAAGAAAGAAATTTAATCAGTAAAACCCAAAATATCTTAAGAAAGTTCAAAGCTTTTAAGAGCATCTTAAAGTATAGGCATGATACCCTATATGGACCCTATGTTGAAGAATTTAGCTTAAAAAGGCCCAGGTCTCCAACTGCATCCAGGGAAATCTGCAATAATCCTGATCTACATTTTGCCACTGGATCCAGATGGCTCTGAAGGGGAAAGTGAGGCAGGTGACCTTACATAACCCTCTCTCACTTAAATATATATCAATATCTATATCTATGTTTATAGATATAGATATATACATACAGATATATAAACATATGTGCAGACCTTCCTTTTCTCTGTTACTAATGAAATTATTTATGGTGAATTCTAGTGTTTATCTTATTTCAAATTGGGAAAATGGCATTGAAAGATTTAGTAAAAATTAAGAATTATAGGAACCTAAAAATTTTTGGTCACTAAGGTTAAAAAAGTCACTAAATGACCTTAATGGTCACTCTCAGTTCTAAATCATCATTGAGATACATTATGACAAAACACTGAGCTTTTTTTCTTCCTTTCTGTGAGCTGATAATTCTTCTTTAAATACAAGCTCTGTCTCAAATTCCTTTGAAATCTACTGTGTATATTATTCACTAGCAGTCATAGTAGATGCCTAAAGGATTTCCTGGCTTGACAATGTGGAAAATGCTTTTACCACATAATAGATTACAAGTATATAACTATGTAGTGTGAAGAACAATACACTTAAACAAATCAACCTTTATGAAATACATTTTCTTAAATAATATTGTAATTATGCAAGTTATAGAAAAAATAAATTACCATGAACTAAAATATTGTGCCATATGAATGGTTTTGTGACTGTTATTCAATATTTCTACACTCATCACTTTATGTGCAAAATATACTTTGTTCACACTATGCTTGACAAATCTGATAAGTGTGAGAAGTAGCAATGTTTTAAAGTAATTGAAGTAATTGTTATTTTTAGTTTTCAGTGACATCTGTGTCCTTCATCTATGCTGGATTAAAAATGGATCAATATTGTTAGGTTCTAATACCTTCAATATCACTTTATGGAAAATGCTACTTAACAAAATCTATCTGAATATTTGATACAAAAAAAATTGTTGTCCTTGTCCTTAGATCATGCTGTCACTTTTTCTTTGTGCCAGTTTTATCAAATAGATCTTTAAGCTTGTTAATGTGTTCTTCCTTTGCACTGATATAGTTTGACATTTTTGGGGAGTTATACAGTACAGGATGGGAAACTTTGTTGAGCCAAGGGCCATTTGGATATTCATAATATCATTCAGGGGGCATATAAATTTATTAATTTAAAAATTAGTCTGTTATATTTAATCAAGCATTTAATTACTTACCCTTAATGTGATGCTTGGAACTGTTTCTCTTTGGTAAGATGTGTGATGTTACCTGTTACTGATGACATTACTATTTGCAATTGCTTTTCCAGGTTTATATTGGTCAGTCTGGAGCACAGTTGACTTTTGTGATGGTAAGTTTTGAAAAGCACTGCTCACAGCAATAAGTTGTTCAGAACAGATGTATATTTCAAAAATGCACATTTCCTCAAAGTGGGAAATTCATCATTACTTATGCAATATTTATAGAATTCAAGCAGTAGGAGTTTGTTGTACCTAGCTTTTAGCTCATCATCTCTTTGCAATTTAATGATTTTGTGTTATGAGTGATCAGGCACATCATCTGATTCCACATTCGATGATGTAGCAAAGATGTTCAATTCCATTTGTTTATTTTTCATGTTCTTGAATCTTTCTTTAAATGCCTCAGTTAGTTTTGCATATTTATCAAAATAATCAAGTATAATAGAAAACTTTTGTTTGTCCTGAGTAGGGAAATGCAACATGCTATTCCTTTTGAGTTACACTTTCCACAGCCTTTAATTCAGATGGCTTCATGTTTGAAAGCAGGAAGCTGAGAAGTTGTTGGGTTTCTTCAAGCTCTGAGAGGTACTTGGATAGTGTTCACCATGAACTCTGGATCACACAGCTCCTCCCTGTCAAGGAGTTGCCTGACAGGTTTCCCTTCATCTCCATGAACTGCTTGATTTCATTCCCAAGATGAACATGAACATGTTCCCATGATTTAGGGTGTAGAGTCAAGATCATTCAGTCAGTTCTTAAACTAGCAGTTACTCAATTGTTATGCACCAGAACTCTGAAACAAGGATTCTTACAAGGTGTTAAGTCAGTGGAATTGATGACAATGGTTAATCTACTTTAGCATGGTGATTAATAATTCTCTAGTTAAGTATGATTGATTTAATCTTACAACAAATAATGGTTCTCTAGTGATATAATGATTGGCTTATACTTAGTATACTGCATATAAACTGGGACAAACTCAGCCAGAAACAGACTCAGAAGTCCTCGGCAGCAGACTTTGAGAAGACAGAGGACTGGAGGTGGGAGCTCAAGCTCTTGGCCTGAGATAGACTTCAAGACAGACATCGTGGTGGTCCTCCTGCCTCCCCCACAGAAACCAAGACACATTCCAGAGGACCTCAAGAAAGCTAGCCGATGCCCCAGGCAAAGAGACAAGATTTTGAAGGAAATAATAAAGAATTTTGATTTTATCTCTGGCTATTCTCGTGGTAATTACTCTGCTGAAATGAAGGCTGGTTCAGAGAACTCCAAAAAACCAACCAGAACACTATACTAAACTATTTGCTTTTGTGAAAATTTTGAGTATGACACTACTGTTGACATCACATTATTTATCCACAATGACTGTACAGAGACCTATAATTGCATTACTCAGATCAAAGACTGAGATAATTCAGTTCTTTTTCTATTCTCATCATCATCAGATTGCTGTAATTTCACCACAGTATGTTAATATTTCACAATATTCTTCATACCTACCTGGCACTGATTGTCCTCTGAGTCACAGCAAAAGAGGACCAAGGGCAGCTGACAAAAAACATAAACGTCTGCTCCAGCATGTACTTGCATATATCTTGTCTATCCTGACTTGTGTGATCCTTAGAACTTACATTATTATTATGATTCACTTAATATATATTCATGTTGTCATGAAAAAAGCTCCTATAGTTATCAAATTCTGAGTATCACCTGTGGATGCCTTGGCAGAGCTAGACAAATGATTTTATGGGCTTAATGTTCTTGATCACTACTATATTTAAACATGATTTCTGCTAAACTAGTTTCCCAGCAATTTTTGTCAAATGGTATCTTCTTAACCTCAAAGTTTGGATCTTTGGGTTTATCAAATACTACATTAATATGTTAATTTATTACTGTGTATTATGTAATTGATATATTCCACTAACCCACCAATATAATTTTTTTACCCAGTATAAAATTGTCTTGATCATTGCCACTTTGCAATTTAGTTTCAAATCTGATGCTACAAAGGCACCATCACATTTTTTTTCTCATTAATTTTCTTCATATTTTTACCTAGATGAATTCTCATATTATTTTTCTTAGAACAACAAATAATTATTTCGTAGTTTTATTGTTATAGAAATGAATTTATAAATTAATTTAAGGTAGAATTGTCATTTTGATCATATTTTGACATACCCATGGACGATTAATATTTCTCCAATTGTTTAAATCTACTCTATTTGTGTGAAAAATATTTTATAACTGTGTTCACTTAATTACTGGGTTCATGCTTACCAAAAAGATTCAGAATTATTTTATATTGTCTGTAGTGATTTTATTATTTTAGTTTATTATTTTAGCAATCCTTTTAAAATAATATTTTACTTTTCCAAATATATGCAAAGATACTTTTCAACATTTATCTTTGGGAAATCTTATGTTCCAAATTGTCTTTCCCTTTCCCTTCTTTCCCTGACCCAAGAGATCAAACAATCTGATATAGCTTAAACATATGCAATTCTAAATATATTTGCATATTCATCATGATGCACACACACACAAAAATGAGATCAAACGGGAAAAAAAAAAAAAAACAAAGACGGAAACAAACAAGCAACAAGAAGAAAGGTGAAAATGATAAGCTTTGATTCCCATTCAGTCTCCATAGTTCTCTCTTTGGCTGAGGATGATGCTCTCCATCACATGGTTATTAGAATTGCCTTGAATCATTTCATTGTATAAAAGGGCCAAATTCATTGCAACTGATCATCATGTTGTTCACTTGGTTCTGCTCACTTCATTTAGCATTAGTTTATGTAAGCCTTTCCAGACTTTTCTGAAATCAGTCTGCTCATCACTTTTATAGAATGATATTCCAATACATTTATATTCAATAATTTATTCAGTCCTTCTCCAACTGATGGGCATCTACTAATTTTTCCAGTTCCTTGCCACCACAAAATGGTGAATACAAACATTTTTGCACATATGGGTCCTTTTTTATTTTGTTATCTCTTGGGGATACAAACCCAGTGGAGACACATCTACAGTGGTTTTAAATTAAAATATTCCTTCTATTTCTACCTGCTAGGTTTTGTTGATAATATATAGGAATGATAATAATTTAGGTAAATTTATTTTATATTCTGCAATTTTCCTAAAATTGTTAATTATTTAAGTTATTTTTAATTGATTCTCTAGGTTTCTTTAGATATGCCATCATGTACTTTTATTGCCTATTCTTATCACTCCATTTTTTCTTATTTTAATGCTAGAGCTAGCATTTCTTGTACAATATTGAATAATAGTCATGATAATGGACATCCTTTCTTCTTTCCTGATCTTATTGAGAAGGTTTCAAGTGTATCCCCATTACAGATAATGCCTGTTCTTGTTTTCAGAAAAATAGTACTTATCATTTTGGAATAGCTTGGTGAATAATTGGATGGATTACCAGGCCTAGAGTAAGGACAACTCATCTTCCTGACTACAAATCAAGCCTCAGAAATTAACTAGCTGTGTGATCCTGAGAAAATCATTTAATCTTATTTATCTCAGTTTTATTACATGGAAAAATGAGCTGGAGAAGGAAATATGAAAAACCATTGCAGTATCTTTGCAAAATAAATCCCAAATGTTATCATGAAGACTAATGTATAAGTGAAAAAAATGATTAAAACAATAATAATAATAATAAACAAAAATTACAACTTTTTAAAGAAAGGTTTAATTCATACTTTTAATAGTAATAGATACTGCATTTTATCAAAAGTCTTTTCTCTATTAAGATGATTATATGATTTTTGTTGTTTTGGTATGAATCCAATTATACATGGAAATTTCCTAATATTGAGCCAATATTGAATTCCTGATAAAATCTATCTGATTTAATAAAGATTTTTTTCTATCTTAGAAGAAATTTGATAGGATTTTTTTTTAAAAATCTATTTTAAATTATTTTATTTAGTATTGGAATGAAGTATTCTTTAAATGTTTCATGGAATTCACTTATAAATCCACCTGATTCTCAGTATTTTTTGGTGGGCAGCTCATTGATGTTTTTTTTCAGCTTATTCCACAAGGTTGCCCACTATCACTATTACTACTCAATATTGTATTAGAATTGTTAGTTTTGGCCATAAGAGAAGAAAAAGAGATTAAAGGAGTTAAAGTAAGTAATGAGAAAACCAAAGTATCCTCTCTTTGCAGATGATATGATGGTATACTCAGAGAATCCTAGAGAATCATCCAGAAAACTACTAGAAACAATTCACAACTTTAGCAAAGTTGCAGGATACAAAATAAATCCACATAAATCATCAGCATTTTTATATATTATCAACAGAGCCCAGCAACAAGAGATACAAAAAGAAATTCCATTCAAAATAAATATCGATAATATAAAATATCTGGGAATCTTTCTGCCAAGGGAAAGTCAGGAACTATATGAACACAACTACAAAACACTTTTCACACAAAGAAAATCAGATTTAATAAAATGGAAAAAAATACTATGTGTTCATCAGTGAGCTGAGTTAATATAATAAAAATTATACTACTACTTATATAAATCTTTTTATTCAGTGTCATACCAATCAAACTCAAGAGAAATAAATTTACAGAGTTTATCTGGAAGAATAAAAGACCAAGGCAATTAATGAAAAAAAAAAAAAGGAAATGAAGGTAACCTAGCTGTACCAGACCTATATTAGATCTATACTATATTAGAAAGCAGCAGTCATCAAAATCATTTGGTACTGGCTAAGAAATAGAATAGTCAATCTGTTGAATAGGTTAGGTTCACAGGACAAAATAGTCAATAACTTCAGCAATCTAGTGTTTGACAAACCTAAAGACCCCAACTTTTGGGATAAGAACTCACTATTTCACAAAAATTACTGGGAAAATTGGAAATTACAATGGCAAAAACTAGGCATTGATCCAAACCTAACACCTTATACCAAGATGAGGTTGAAATGGGTTCATGATTTACATATAAAGAATGCTCATATAAGCAAATTAGAAAAACATAGGATAGCTTACCTCTCAGATCTATAGAAAAGGAAGGAATTTGTGGCTAAAGAAACACTGAGTACATTACTGAATACAAAATGGATAATTGTTATATTAAGTTAATTTTTTTGTACAAACAAAATCAATGCAGACAAGATTGGAAGGGAAGCACTAAACTGGGGGAAAATTTTACATTCAAGGGTTTTGATAAGGCCTCATTTCTAAAATATGTAGATAATTGACTCAAATTTATAAAAATTCAAGCCATTGTCCAATTGGTAAATGATCAAAGGATATGAGCAGACAATTTTCAGAGAAAAAAATTGAAGCCATTTCTAGTCATATAAAAAGGTACTCTAAATCACAATTGATAAGAAAATTGCAAATTAAGATAAGTATGAAATACCACTACACACCTCTCAGAATGACTAAAATGACAGGAAACAAATAGTGATGAATGTTGGAGGGAATATGGGAAAGCTAGGATACTACTACATTATTGCTGGAATCTTGAACTGATTCAAATATTGGAAAGCAATTTGGAACTATGCTTAAAGGACTATGAAACTGTGTATACCCTTTGATTAAGCAGTAGTTCTACAGGGCTTGTATCCCAAAGAGATCCTAAAGGAGAGAAAAGAATCCACATGTGCAAAAATCTTTTTGGCAGTCTTTTTTGTAGTGGCAAGAAACTGGATGCCCATCAGTTAGAGAATTGCTGAATAAGTTATGGTATATAAATGTTATGGAATATTATTGTTCTATAAGAAACAACTAGCAGGATGATTTCAGAGAGACCTGAAGGTAAGTGAAATGAGAAGCAGAAGATCATTATACACAGCACAACAAGGTTATATAATAACCAGTTTTGATGGCCATGGCTCTTTTCAATCATGAGATAAATCAAACCAGTTCCAATGGTCTTATAATGAAGAAAGCTATCTGCACACCAGAGAGAGGGAATTGTAATATAGTATTTTCACTCTTTTTGTTGTTGTTTGCTTGTATTTTGTTTTCTTTTTCCATTATTTTCCTTTTGGATCTGATTTTTCTTGTGCAGCATGATAATTGTGGAAATATGTATTAAAAATTGCACATGTGTAACATATATTGGATTATTTGCTATCTTATAGAGGGGGGATAAAAGAGGGGAAAAAATTGGAACGGAAGTTTTTTAAGGATGAATGTTAAGAATTATCCATGCATATATTTTGAAAATTAAAAAAAAACAAACTTTAATAAAATAAATAAGTAATCATTTTCAAAAAAGTTAACATTTGTTTTTAATTGTATTGGAAAAATAAAACAGAAATAACAAAAATAAATAACACAATAATACTGTTTTGGAAGACTTTAACTGTGATAAAAACATCTCATTATTTTCATCCACCATCAGCTATGAAATAGATATCAGAGACATAGCACAAATAAGCAAATCTGAGTTCCTTTTTTAATTGATGAAAAAAAATGGAAAACTAGGGAATATTAGTGATGATTATGTGGCTAATAACAGCAACTCCCACTCAAAATTGTAAAAATCTAAAAAGTTAATATGTATAAAATGTATATACCACAATTCCTGGTGCATAATAGGCTTTATATAAATATTTATTTCCTTTTTAGTTTACTTGTTCCAGATCATAGTATCAGTATCAAGGATAGAATTTGAGTCTATAGCATCTAATTCCTGATGCAGTGATCATGCCAATCCATTATAACATTTATCAAAGGATAATTGTCTTAATAGAAGATCATGAAATAGTTAAATAATAATCTCAACGTCTCTGGTTTGTGTTTTTTTAATGTTAGCTCTGCCTGTCTGAAAATATGCTGGTAAATCAAAATAATATTTTTTAACATCAAAAAGTTCTTAAGACTTCAAATATCATTAACCTCAATCTTCTCCTTTTTAAGAAAAGGAAATTAAGACCTAGAGAGATTTAATTTGTCCAGGGTCACATGGGTTTGATTTTCTGTCTGAAAAGCCTGCAATTTTTTTTCACTGTATCAAAAAAACTTTTCAAACTTATTTTTACTTTTGTAGAAAAGACTTGATTTAGAACCTTGTATACAGTAGGCTTTTAAGAAATTGTTCTCTAATTGATTAAATTACCTGAATTAAATAGACTTAAATGTTAAAAAAAAAAGGTAGATACATGCAATTATATATTCCTCTTGAATGATATCCCTTGAAAACAATATATATATATATATATATATGTTTTAATTTGCCTCTTTAGAACATAGGGAAGAATGTTAAAGATAGTCAGGACTTAAAGTTTAATAGCTGAAGTGATGATTTGGTTGTTTCTTTGCAACACCTTGATAGGTAAATATATAGCAATATAATTAGTGTCAATGACTCCACAGTTAAAAAATAATACTTTGTATATAATTTGAGGATTAATATAAAAGTATATCTTTCCCACTCATGAGATGTCACCTTTTATATTCGAAAAGTTCAAATTCTATATTTCGCTCTATAATCAATTTGATCTCATCCTACCAAAAAAAAAATATTTGCTCTCATTTATGAATATTCTGAGGATACTGCTTTCTTAAATTCTGCTCAGTACAAAGTATGGGAGCCCACTAAAACTAAACTTCATATGACAATATAATCTCCCCATTGTTCTTTTAATCATCACAGCATTTTTATTCTTTCATAAACACTTATTATCACTTAAACAACAAAGCAGTTGGAAGATGAAAGACTTAGCAGAGATAATTTAAAAGTTTTCTCCATGACTGAGTAAGTACATGTTGTGAAGGGTAGCTCACAAATATTATTTAACAAAATTAACTGAGACAATTCCAGACTAAAAACAAAATTCATTTTCTTTGTTATATTAATTGGGGCAAGGATGTATCGAAAATGAATGTAATCATATTCATGTGAAAATGAGTGAGCAATCATTAAGTGTGTTTTGTAGGGAATTTTTATGGGAAATACTGAAAGAAGTATATGTATCTTTTCCTTGTTAATTCTAATATAATAAAAATTACCACCTAATATATGAGATATATATATTTCATAAATAATCCATATTGCTTCTGTTTTCCCCCTACAACTTGATCTTGTTTAGCACTTCAACCTGGAAAACATTGAATAAGTAGAAGTCATTGAGAGGACTAAAAACCTACATACAGAAAATAACCTAAGAAAATACATAGTTGACTTTAATTCAGATCTCTGGGCTCATCCACGTGAGAACCCAAGCTAGTGAATTAATTTGCAGATACAGTGGTAGGACTAAAAGTTTTCTTGAAAAATCTATTGACATTGATAGGAGTGCAAGAAAGTTGTCTTTGTATCTTTAGCACATAGCTGGGGATACAAGTGTCTCTTATGAGTTCTCCAAAAGTGCTTATTGAATGCTGTTTGAATGATGTGAAATGTGAAACTTCAAATATTCAAAAGATTGACATGGAAATGGGTGATTAAATATTCTATGTATATCCAAACACTAAAGCAAAAATGGGTGAGTCAAAATAGTGGGTACAATAAAGAGGTGGCTTGATGTAGGAGAAAGAATGTTAGTTTTGCAACCTCTCCCCAAACTGTTCCAAATTCTTTTAAGTAATGACTACATGGGGGCAGCTAGGTGGCTCAGTGGATAGAGCACCAGCCCTGAAGTCAGGAGGATATGAGTTCAAATCTGGTCTCAGACACTTAACACTTTCTAGCTGTGTGACCCTGAGCAAGTCACTTAACCCCAATTGCTTCAGCAATTTTTTTTAAATGACGATGTCTAAACAAACTTTGGAGCATCAGAACAACCAAAAAGATGGAGGAGAACATTTTCCAGCTGAAGGCAACTTGGAAGCTCAGCAGAAAAGGTCTGTGATAGTAGGGTGGTTATTCAGTGTGCAGTCCTGGTCTAGGTGCACTGCTGCAGTCTTGGACTCGGGGTGGGAACTCAGCCCTTTCCCTGGACCCAGCTCTGGGCCAGTGCCCAGTGTCAGTGAAGTGGGCCCTCTGAATCAGCAGCAGTGCTGAAAGCATCTGGACATCTCAGCCCAGGGACACCACAAAGGACTCAGAAGACAAGTGGAGAGTGTATGTGTCAACAAGGGGTGTCTGACAACTATTCTCAGTGCAGCATCCATCAGCATATGCCCCAGCTCCCCACCAGCACACTAGATATTACAGCCACAGTAGGCTGGGAACACAGCAATACCTTCAGGGCAGAAAATAATGCTTGTGATCAGATTCCTGCAAGGATTTCTGAAAACAGCTATACAAAAGTTCTGAAGATTAAAAAAGTGCACCATTCACTCTGGAAATAGTCCTGTTTTACCAAAAAGTTAAAAGCAGAGTAATAGGCTAGGAAAATGAGCAGAAATACCAAAAAGTGTCTGACCATTTAAAGTTATTATGGTGACCAAAAACACACTCAGAAGATGCTAATAAAGTCAAAACTCCTATATCCAAAACCTCCACGAAAAATAAGAATTGGGCTAAGGCCATGGAAGAACTCAAAAGGGACTTTGAAAATCAAATAAGAGAGACAGAGGAAAAAGTAGGGAAAGATTGAGATACAAAAGGAAATACAAAATACTAATGAAGAGAATGCCTTAAAAAGCAAAATTGGCCAACTGGGAAAACTAGTACAAAGCTCACTGAGGAAAATAATTCTTTAAAAAATAGAATTAAGCAAATGGAAGATAATGACTTTATAAGAAATTAAGATATGATAAGAGAAAGACCAAAAATGGAAAGAAAAATTGAAACACCTCTTTGGAAAAACAACTAACCTAGAAAATAGATCCAGGAGAAATAATTTTAAAATTATTGGTCCACCTGAATGTCATTCTGAAAAAATGAGCCTGGACATCAGCTTTCCAAAAATTACCAAGGAAAATTGTTCTGATATTCTAGAGCCAGAGGGTTAATATAGGAATTGAAAGAATTTCAATGTCCTCTTAAAGGAGATCCCAAAATGAAAACTCCCAGGAATATTATAGCCACATTCCAGAACTACCAGGCCAAGGACAAAATATTGCAAGCATTCAGAAAGAAATAATCCAAATATAGTGGAGTAGTAGTTAGGAACACAAAATTTAGCGGTTTCTATATTGAAGGATGGGAGGGCTTAGAATATGATATTCCAGAGAGCAATGGAACTAGGATTGCAACCAAGAACCACCTACCCAGGAAAACTGAGTATAATCTTTCAGGAAAAAATGTTGGTGGTCATTCAATGACACAGGATTTTCAAGTGCTTGTGATGAAAAGACCAGAACTGAATGGAAAATTTAATTTTCAAATACCAGTCTCTGGAGAAGCATAAGGATGTAATCAAGAAAATGATATCATAAGGGACTTAATAAGGTTTATCTGTTTACATTCCTACTAGGGAGGATAATACTTGTAACTCATTAGAACATCCTCATTAATTTGACAGTTAGAAGGAGTATATATAGACAAAGGGCATGTGTGTGAGTTGAATATGAAGAGATAATATCTGTTTTTAAAAGTAATAAAATTAAGGGGTGAGAGAGAACTATACTGAGATAAAGGGAAAGGGAGAAATGGGATGGTACAAATTATCTGCCATAAAAAAGAGGCAAGAAAAAGCTTTTATAATGGAGGGGAAGTGAGGGAGTAGAGAGAGAGTGAGTGAACCTTATTATGATGTGAATTGGCTCAAATAGGAAATCACACAATACTCAATAAAGGTGTAGAAATCTACCTTACCCTTCAGGAAAATAGGAAGTGCATGTGATATGGAAAGGGGGGAGAGTGAGCAAAGAGAGGGCATATTGGGGGAGGGAGTGATCAGTAGCAAAATACTTTTGAGGAGGGACAGAGTGAAAGTAGAAAGAGAATAAATGAGGGGAGATGCAATTAGCAATAGTAAGTGTAAAAAAATATTCAAAGCAAGTTTCTCTGACAAAGACTCATTGCTCAAACATAGATGAAATTGAGTCAAATTTACAAAAATAAATAAATAAATAAATAAGACATACGCCAAATGATAAATGATCAAAAGACGCGATCTGTGCCCAAAGGACTAAAACTTCATACATATCCTTTGACCTAACAATACCACTACTAGTCATGAATAACAAAAGAGATTCTGAAAAAAAAAAAAAAAACAGAAAGAAAAAAAAAAGGCAAATGACCTATATGTACAAAAAATATTCATAGCATTTTTCTTCCTAGAACAAAATAATAAAAGAAATTGAATGGATGCTTATCAAATGACTCAATAAACTGTGATGTGTGTGTGTGATGCAATATTATTGTTCTCTGGTAAATGATCAGCAGGATGCTCTGTGATGGGGAAGGAATGGGAAGCGAAACCTGGAAAGTCCTCCATGAACAAAGTGAAGTATACTGTACACAAAGAAATGGCAATATTCTGGGATGACCATCAGTAAATGAATTTGTTATTCTCAATTGTAAAATCATCTATAACTTTTCTGAAGAACTTATAATGAAAAATCCTATCCATACCCAGTAAAGGAACTGACTGTGTCTGAATATAGTTTGAAGAATTCTGTATTTCTCTCCTTTTTAACTTAATTTTTCTTGAGGATTTTATTTTTATTAAGGTGGGAGATCTATGTTTTCTTTCATAACTTAACTTTAATGAAAATGTTTTGCATAACTTCACATATGGTTTCTTAATTGTGGGTTCTAGCAGAGAAACTAGAACTCAAACGTCTTAAAAACAAATGTTTAAAAGTTGTTTTGAATACAATTGGGGAAAATATTAAATAAATTAATTTTTAAAAGTAGGGATGAATCACTTTGTTAATACCCATCAGACATATTAGGCAGTTGATAAATGATTTCTGATTGACTGATTGAGCACTTACTATATTCCAAACATAGTGAATTTCAAAGTGGAATGTGAAATTCAGAAGCCAATGAATCTAAATTTCATATGGTAGGAAGAGTTGTTGATTTATTGTGAAGCAGATCACATAGTAAGAAGCTAATGAAATTGTATTTCCCCTATATGATTTTGTTTCATTAAATATTTTAATTACATGTAAATAAATCAACATTAAAAAAATGAGTTGCAAAATTTCTCCTTCTTTTCTCTGGCACTTCCTTGAGAAGACAAGAAATTTGATATAGATTATACATCTGTAGTCTTGTAAAACATATGTCCATATTAGCTATGTTTTGAAAGAAAATATATAACAAAAAAAAAGAAAAAAGAAAAAGAAAAACAAGTATGCTTTGTATTAAGTTCATTCCCCTAAATATTATTCTGGTGGTAGCCTATTCATTTCAGTGTCTTTTTTCAGTAGTGTTGTTCTTTTTAATGAAATTATGGATTATTTCTATGATATGTTCTTTGTTCCATATTTTACAAGAGATTATTTATATTCCAATTAATTTTTACCCTATGCTTCTATGTGTCTTTAGTACAATTTTATTACATTGTGGTGCACTTAATATTTATACTTTCCTTCCTTTGGTTGCAAGGTTTTTAATATCCTAATATATGGTTAATTTTGGGGAATGTACCATATACATCTGAAAAAGTTATTTCTAATTCTGTTCATTTTTGCAATTTTATAATTTCTTTTTTAAAAATTCTATTAAACTACTTATCTTCTTTCTTATTTATTTTATGTTTATGTTTATTTTATGTTTGTCTGGTTCTGAAATGGGAAAGTTGAGGTCCCCACTATCTTCCTGTATTTCTCTGTCTTCTAGTATCTCATTTAACTTTTCCTTTAAGAATTTAAATATTATGTCATTTGGCACATAGATGTTTTATATTTATATTCATTGTCTAAGGTAACTTTTAATGAAATGTAGTTCCCCTGATCATCTCTTTAATTAGCCCTGTTTTTTCTTTTATTTTAATTGAGATTATGATCACATCAATCTTTTTTATTTTTAACCTCACCTGAAACATAATAGATTCTGTTCCAGTACTTATATTTTATTTTTTTCCAAATATATGCATAGATAGTTTTCAACATTCATCTTTGCAAAACATTGTGTTCTAAATGTTTCTTCCTCTCCCTTTTTCTTTCTTCCCCAGGAGATCAAACAACCCCATATAGGTTGAACATATTCAATTTTTAAAACATATTTCCATATTTTTCATGCTGTACATGAAAAATCAGATCAAAGTGGGGAAAAAATTGAGAAAGAGAAAAAACAAAGAAAAGATGCAAACAAACAACACCAACAAACATGAAAATACTATGTTTTGATCAACATTTAGTCTCCATAGTTTTCTCATGATACAGATGGGAGTCTATGGGAATTGCATTTCTTATTTTTATTCTTTTTCTTTTTCAGTTGTGTTTCTTCTAAACAGAATATTGCTGGATTCTAATTTTTAATCAATTATGCTTTCTGCTTCTGTTTTCAGAATGAATTCAACTTACTCAAATTCCCAGTTATGACTTCTAATTGTGTATTTCTCTCCATTCTATTTTTTTCTGTTTATTGTTTTGTAGCACTTTTTATATGTTGTTCCTTCCTGAAAGTGTAACTTTAAAATGTCATTAAAAGAACAATAAATTTAAAAGATTGAGAAAAGGATAAACAGAAGAAAATATGATGGAGGGAAGTCCATACTAATCATAACTATGAATATGAATGGATGAATTTCCCCATTAAAAAAGTATATCGCACAATGAATTAGAAAACAGTACTAAACACTATGTCTTTAAAGAAACTCACTTGAAACAGAAGGAAACCCGAGATTAAAAATAATGGGGTAGAACATAATCTGTACTTCAATAGAGGTAAAATGGTAGAGCTAGCAATCATAATATCAGACAAAGCAAAAAAAAAAAGTAAGACTTCATTAAAGTAGATAATCAGGCAAACTACATCAAACTAAATGGTGTGAGAGATAATGAAGTAATATTTTCTAAAAGCATATAGCAAATTTTCTTAAGAACTCATTCATCAAATACATATTGAACTTAAACACAAATACACTATTAGTGGAGCTGTGAACTGGTTCAACAATGCTGGAGAACATTTTGGAACTATGGCCAAAGTGCTATAAAACTGTGATTACCCTTTTAAGCAAAAATAGCACCTTAGGTTTCTATACCAAAGAGATCAAAGGAAAAAAAAAAAAAAACAAAAGGAGGGAGGGGAAGCCTTATATGTACAAAAATATATTTACAGCAACTCTTTTTTAGATTGGCAAAGACTTTGAAATTAAAGGGATATTCATCAATTATGGAATGGCTGAAAAGCTGTGATATATGATTGTGATAGAATAATATTGTGCAATAAGAAATGATTAACATGAGTTTCAGACAGTGAACTTACGTAGAATGAACTGAGCAGAATCCCACAATCATTTTATATAGTAATAGCAACATTATAATGATGATCAACTCTAAAAGACTTACCTTGTCTGATCAATGCAATGATACAAGACACTTCTCTAGAACTCATTTATGAACAATTTTATCCACTTCCAGAGGAAGAACTAATTCAGTCTGAATGCAAATTTAAGATGTTTTAAACGTTATTTTTTTGCTTCTTTTTTTGCCATAGCTAATATTGAAAGTTATTTTTCATGCTTTCACATGGAAATCAATATCATATTGTCTTGCCTTCCATATAAGCAAAAAGGCCAAATGGAGGGAGAGAATTTGCAACTAATTTCTTAAAATCATTTTAAATAAATAGGAAATTGAAAAAATTGTAAAGACATTATTTAACTTTCAGTTAAACTTACCTGTACATCTTGCTTACCTTAAAATGACTAAAAGAATGACTATCTAAATTTTAGGAAATTTATAATTATAAAGTAGTTGTTTATGAAATAGAAAATTACTACTTGTAAATATATACAATAAAGGATAGTAATGGAAAATGTAGTAATAGTAGCTAGTATCACTGTTATATGTACACAACAATTTGATGTCAGATTAATTAATATATAAGGAACAGTGAAATTCAATTAAACTTGCTTACTATGTATCAGCCATTATAATTAGTGCTATTGATATAAATACAAGACAGACAACTTCTGCCTTCAAGGAAATTAATTTTTACATGTATTGGGAGAATACAATATTTTTAAAAATTTTAAAAGACTCATTATCTAAGCATCAATCACCCATTCTGTATTTGTTATACTTGGGTGTGGGAACTTAAATGTAAAATTGTATATTTATACTCATTGTCATCTCAACCTTTATAACCTCAAATTCCAACAAAACATTCTGTTAAAAATAATGTTGAATTCTTCTGCTAGATGCCTAATAATGACAGTCTGGGTCAAAGAATGTGTAATTTGTGACTTTCACATTATTTTCTAGACTTTTTAAATTAATTAAAATCTCATCCACAGTACAATAGTGAATTTCATGTTTACTAATTCCAAATGTGTCTTTTTATCAATATTCTAAATTAATGAAGGAAGCAGGAAGAAGCAGAAGCTATTTGACAGCACATTTTTGAAGAAAGAAAAAAAAGTGTACAAAAATGAAGCAATTCCATTTTAATTTCTAAACTTGGATGGTTGTATAGAGAATTGAAAGGTCAAACTATTTGCCCATGATTAAAGAGTAAATATCCAGGACCTGAGTTGAAGCCAGAAGTTCCTGACTTGGGGCACATATGTAATCAATATCACATTTTGTTTTTCTTTTGAGATGGTGGTATTGGGAAATTATGGAACAATAAGATCTTAATATTGTGGATAAGTATTGAATCCATTCAACTATCATCAAGGCAATAAACAACAATAATCAAATGTTGATGTATGGTTGAAGTAGTATTGTATGTTGATAGAAAATAAGTAACTATAGTAATATAAAATATTAAGAACTATATCAATATTCACTTGTTTATCTTGAAGTCATCTGAGAAAATTACATTCTGCCTGGTTACCTGACTATTGAGCAATTACCACCAAATACTGAATTGACAGGGGAAAAAAAGCAAAAAAAAAAAAAAAAGAAAAAAACCTACCAAGATGGAAGACAAGAAGATAACACAATGTAAATACATAGCTTACACTTATAAATTCACTTCACTTTTTGGCGATAACTTTCACCCTACATTCATATTTTGAATAAAATATTATGTTTTTAAAGGAAAGAAAGGGACCCACATGTACAAAAATGTTTGTGGCAGCCCTCTTTGTAGTGGCAAGAAACTGGAAACTGAGTGGATGCCCATCAGTGGGAAAATGGCTGAATAAATTGTGGTATGTGAATATTGTGGAATATTATTATTCTGTAAGAAATGACCAGCAGGATGAGTTCAGAGAGATTTGGAGAGACTACATGAGCTGATGCTGAGCAAAATGAGCAGAACTAGGAAATCATTGTTCACGACAACAAGACTATACAATGGTCAATTCTAACAGACGTGGCTCTTCTGAACAATGAGATGATTCAAACCAGTTCCACTTGGGCAGTGATGAAGAGAGCCATGTACCCCCAGAGAGAGAACTGTGGGAATTAAGTGTGGATCACAACATAGCATTGTCACTCTCTCTGCTGTTATTTGCTTGCATTTTGTTTTCTTTTTCAGTTTTTCTTTTTCTTCCTTCTTGATCTGATTTTTCTTGTGCAGCAAGATAACTGTATAAATATGTATACATATATTGTATTTAACATATACGTTAACGTATTTAACATGTATTGGACTACCTGTCAGCTAGGGGAGGAGGTGGGGGGAAGAAGGGGAAAATTTGCAACAAAAGATTATGCAAGGGTTAATGTTGGAAAAATTACCCATGCATATGTCTTGTAAATAAAAAGCTTTAATAATAATTAAATACATAAATGAATGGACAGATAAATAAATAAATAAAAGAAGTATGCTTACTTTTCTGCCTGCCCTGTTACTCTCATATTCAATCATTTACTAAATTTACTAAATCCACTAAAAGTGATGGAACCTTTATAATAACTTTCTTCTCACTTGTTCTATCTTCTAGTATTGTAGCCATCATCCTAAGCAGGCCCTCATTATCTTTAATTGGCTCAAAGCTTTGCTTTTCTTAGAGGCTTTCCCATTACACCTTCCTGTTTCTTCTGATCAATTTTTTGAGACCACTGTCCACATCATCTTGCTTACATGAATCTGCTAACATTCTACATTCAGATCTTTATTGGTTTCCTATTACCTGACCAGTAAAATTCAAACTCTTGCTTATATTCAACCCACCTTTTGTTTACTTCTCAAAATCTTTTAAAAACCAATGCATAGAATAAGCATCAAAATAACACTATAGTTAGAGTGATATCCTTCTAAGTTTGTTGCCAGTATAAAATGAGATAATATTTTAGGCAGATTGCAAATCTTAAAGTACTAAGTAAAAGCTCACTATAATCATTGGTTATTATTAGAAATATCATATGTATAAGTAAGAAAGCCATATTTGACAACTCATTGTACCATGAAAAAATCTTGTTTCTTTTACTTCTTCCATGCATATATTTATATGCTTCTCTCCCCATATTGTCCCTTGGACTCTTTATCAGATCATTCCTATCTTAAAAAAAAAAAAATCCTGAATTCTAATTGTACTTCC
Source organism: Sarcophilus harrisii (assembly GCF_902635505.1). Taxonomy (NCBI): domain Eukaryota; kingdom Metazoa; phylum Chordata; class Mammalia; order Dasyuromorphia; family Dasyuridae; genus Sarcophilus; species Sarcophilus harrisii. Next base: position 637,127,248 of record NC_045427.1, on the reverse strand, counting down.
TCTATAATGCTTCACATTCTATTTCTTTATAATGAATCACTTATTCAACCAACCTCACATGGGACTTTAGTTAGTGGAGTTGTGAAATGAACCAACTATTCTAGAGAACAATTGGAACTATGCCCAAAGAGCTATAAACTGTTCATATTTTGACTCAGCAAGTGCCACTATCAGGTCTGTATCCCAAGGAAATCATAAAGGAGCGAAAAGGACTCACATGTGCAAAAATGTTGGTAGCAATTCGTTTTTTGATAGCAAACACTGGAAAATGAGTAGATGCCCATCAATTGGAGAATAGTTTAATAAATTGTAGTATATGAAGGTAATGGAATCTTATGGCTCTAAAAGAAATGCATGAACAACCTGAGTTAAGAAAGGCCTGGGAAGATTTACATTAAATGACATTGAAAGAAACAAGCAGAACCAGTATTCAATAACAGCAAGAATGAGTGATGATCATTTATGAAAGATCTGGTTCTTCTGTGTGATTCAGTGACCTAAAGCATTTCCAATAGCCTTTGAACAGAAAAAGTCATTTGCATCCAGAAAAAGAACTAAGGAGACTGAATGTGAATCAACACATGCTATGTTTACGTATATATATATATATATATATATATATATATATATATATATATATATTTTAATCTCTCCTATGGTTTTTCCGATTTGCTCTGATTTTTCTCTCCTAACATGATTCATTAAAAAGAAATAAATTTGCAAGAAAAAATAAAGAAAAAATTTATTAAAGTAGAATGATTTTATATTTACTTGAAAGTTGTCTTCCCTCTCCACTGCCCCCCCCAAAGAAAAGATTAGAAATTCAGATTTGAAATAAAAGAACCATGGTGCTACTTTTTCCACACATACACACACACACATACACACACACACACACACACACACATACAAAATGAGTGGTAGAAAGAAACAGAGTTCACCTAGTTTAACCTGTAACTTTACAAAACATTCTGCCTACAAAATACCTAAGAATTGGTCACAGATCCTTCATCTAAACATTCAAAATGAGTGTGACCCTTTAAGAAAAATGACCTAATTTTGTTATAGATAATTCTAACCAATTACCAATTGGTAAACCTAAATTTACCAATAAAAACTCCAACTCATTTCTCCATTGCCCAAGGTGTACTATCTAAGCAAAATTAGTTTAATCTCAGTTCAAAATGAAACTCTTTTATATTTTAAGGCAGCTTTCATAAGTTCACTGAGTCTTCTCTAAATATTTTCCAATTTGTTTTGTTTTGTTTTTGGCTGAGGCAATTGGGGTTACATGACTTGCCCAGGGTCACATAGCTAGGCAATGTTAAGTGTATGAGGTCAGATTTGAACTCAAGTCCTCCTGACTTTAGGACTGGTTTTTTATTCACTGTGCCACCTAACTGCCCCCAGTTTGCTTTTAATGTTGTTTTTGTTTTGTAAAATATAAAACATAGAACCGAACATAATAGTACAGGAATTGTCTGACCATTGATTGGCAAGATCATCATTGCTCTAAGGCTGAATGCATTGCTTCTCCTAAAGAAATTTTGAATCACATTAGCTTTTGTGGTTTCTGATAATTAAGGTTTTAATCCAAAAAATATCTATAGAATATATTTCTGATGAGCTGCTGTTTACATATCCCATTCTTCACATTCCAATTGAGAATTTAAAAAAAATTATATGAATTTACATTTATCTCTAATTTTATCTTATTAGATCTAGCTCAACATTCTAGATTGTTGAAATCTTTCTACAATGAATCTAGTAAAATTCAAACTGATATTCTCATAGTCTTCCCCATGAATTACTTTCAATATTACTATTGTACTTGTCAATCTTGATCATCTTAACTATAATTCATTGCTAATAAAATTTGGGCAGCTGGCTTTTATTATAGGAAATATTTTGAATCTTCCAATCATTCAAAAGAATAATATTACATAGAAAGAATTGATTAAAATATCTGATTTATTATTCATTTTCATACAGAATTAATTCACAAAGTAAGAATGAATATCATTGGACATTTAATCCAACATAATCTAACTTAATCCCTGAGCAAGAATTTTACCTACATTGTATCAGGAGTGGGAGACTGAGACTCAGATGTACCAGTACAAGGTCACACAGGTAATAATTAATAGAAAGTAGAACTGGGAGTTGTATCCTTTAATTTTAAATCTGGCAAGCAATCCACTTCATTAAAATGCCAAGTTGTAATTAAAAGAAGATATTGTATCAAGAACATATAGCCACAATCATAAAAGAAAATTTTTCTAAAAAACAAAGAAAAAGCTTAAATTAGTAATCTGTTACTAATTACTAATTTAGTAATTACTAAAATTAGCAATGTAATGATTACTAATTACATTTGCTGAACTAGTCATAATGAACATGCATATGTTTTTAAAAGTTTTTTTTTAATTTTCAAAATACATGCTGATAGTTGCCAACATTTATCCTTGCAAAACTTTGTGTTCCAATTTTTTCTCCCTCCCTTTCACTGATCCCTATCTCTCTATAAATATAGCTATATGTACACAGCTGGGTGGTACAGTGGATAGAGAGTTGGACCTGAAGTCAGGAAGAATAATTTTCATGAGTTAAATCTAGTCTCAGACACTTATTAGCTAACTCCTGGGCAAGTTACTTAACCCTGTTTACCTCAGTTTACCCATATGTAAAAATGAATTGGACAAGAAAATGAGAGACCATTCAAATACTTTTGACAAGTACCCCAAATAGGGTCAGGAAAAGTCAGATACCACTGAAAAAATATATACATAGTTTAACTCTGTGTGTGTGTATGAACACATTTCTGGGAATGTGCTAAGGTAAGCCCTTGTTATGGGATAAATATACATGCATTGTAGATAGATATAGATAATATATATGTAACTATATATATAATACACATATACATATGTTTATATGCCTATATACAAATTATGATACTTGCCAAAATAATCATTTTCTTAAGGCTCTACTATTATAATAGGAAAGACAATGTAGAAATGACTCTGTAGAAACAAGATATGTATGGGATAAACTGAAATTCATATTTTAAAAATGACTATCATTAGAGGGGACTGAAAAAGTGATTTTAAATTCTTTGATAACAATTATATTATTTTCATCTTTTTTTAAAACCCCAGTAGCACTGGGATTATATCCCAAAGAGATTATAAAGAAGGGAAAGGGACCTGTATGTGCAAGAATGTTTGTGGCAGCCCTTTTTGTAGTGGCTAAAAACTGGAAACTGATCAGAGAGAAATAGAACCACAGAATCAAGATAGTCAACTATATGTCAAGAGTGAAGAAACAAATGACAAAGAACATTTAAGCTCCATTTTTGCAGCCATATGATGTCTGAAAGCCTCAAGGACAATCCTCAAGTACACTGTTTTTTATATCCTTTAATCAAATTTATTTAAAAGCACGTCACACATGTTAATAGGAGCACATGATGACAAAGGGTAGATGGAATGCTACTTAGAGCATTAGTTATATACATCCAAATGCAATCATAACTCTTTCAAAGTACCAGAGTTAGTACCTCTAATGCTTAGCACAGTCTACTAGCAGTGTAGGAACATGAAAAAAATGCTTTTAAATCTAATTTAATATGGTGAATTGCATTTAAATTGAATTTGGTTTCAGAAATCCTTTATTCCCATTTTACCTAACAAAACCTTTCACATACTATTCACATAGTATCGTTTTCCCTAAAAATAAAACACATTTCTTCCATCTTTCAATTCACACTCTGACCAGGTCCAATTCTGGCTGTAAAAGAACAAAATTATATTCAAATTTAAGTAAATGAAGAATAATGTTATGTAAAGCTCTTTCTCAGACACTGTAGGGAGATTTAAAGAATGTGCACTTAACTTCAGTGAAAGCTTTCTAAGATGGAAAACATGATCAGAGCTGTAATAGATATGTTATAGAGGACATACAATGAAGAACATCATTTGAGTCATAAAGAAGGGAAAGGGACCTGTATGTGCACGAATGTTTGTGGCAGCCCTTTTTGTAGTGGCTAAAAACTGGAAACTGAATGGATGTCCATCAGTTGGAGAATGGCTGAATAAATTGTGGTATATGAATATTATGGAATATTACTGTTCTGTAAGAAATGACCAACAGGATGATTTCAGAAAGGCCTGGAGAGACTTACATGAACTGATGCTGAGTGAAATGAGCAGGACCAGGAGATCATTATATACTTCAACAACAATACTATATGATGACCAGTTCTGATGGATTAGGCCATCCTCAGCAACGAGATCAACCAAATAATTTCTAATGGAGCAGTAATGAACTGAATTAGCTATGCCCAGAAAAAGAACTCTGGGAGATGACTAAAAACCATTACATTGAATTCCCAATCCCTATATTTATGCCCACCTGCATTTTTGATTTCCTTCACAAGCTAATTGTACAATATTTCAGAGTCTGATTCTTTTTCTACAGCAAAATAACATTTTGGTCAGGTATGCTTATTGTGTATCTAATTTATATTTTAATATATTTAACATCTACTGGTCATCCTGCCATCTAGGGGAGGGGGTGGGGGGGGGGTAAGAGGTGAAAAATTGGAACAAGAGGTTTAGCAATTGTTAATGCTGTAAAGTTACCCATGTATATATCCTGTAAATAAAAGGTTATTAAATAAAAAAAAAAGATCTCTAGTTTATGTGTAAGATGATAAGAGCCTAAACTGTTGAATAGTTTAAATTAGTTTAAATTATTACTGCTAGGGGCATGATGAATAAGAAAGATAGGAAAAACTGCATTGTATAATCACTGAACCTATATGAAGGAAGTTAGGGGAGAAGTGGCTGGTGCATGAACCTTTTGATCTAGAAAAGGAAAGAAAAATGCAAACACAAAGTAAAGGAGAGAATTTTGACCAAGAAAAAAATAGAAAGGGAAAAAAAAAGAATTAGAGGGAGAATAGATGCAGCAGGTTAAGGAATTATTCAAAAGCAAAACTAATTTTAATGCGAGATATACAAAAACTTTGTCTTGATAGCTCTTTTTGAGCTGATAAACAATGGAATATGAGAGGATGACCATTAATTGTAGAATGTCAAGTGAGTTGTGATATATAAATGTTATAGAATATTGCTATATTCTAAGAAACAAGAGAAATTTGTTGTTTGTTTTCTATAAAACCTGGGAAAATTTGGATGATATTGAAACGAAAAAAAATCAAAGCAATTTATGACTCAAGGCCAAAGAGGCTTCTTGGCTTAAGCCCAAAGAGATTTCTTAGAAATACACATAAAAGACTTCAAAAAGCAAATGAGAGGTAGAAGGAAAATTAGAAAAGAAATTTTCTGAAGAAAATCACACGTTAAAAACTACAACAGGATAAATATTTGTCCATTAATCAAAATTCATTTTGTTCTGATAATAACTTTGAGTTAGGTAGCCAAATTATAATGGCCTGCGAATTAGAAGAATATGGTGACATAGAAAGAAAACTTTCATAAGTGAGAGGACTTAGATTACTAATTCATCTCTGATCATTATTCTCCATGTAATCTTTACTTTAACTTAATTCCCCAGAATTGTTTAATCTATAAAATAATTAATTCAGGCTATATGATATATAAGCTTTCTTCCACACATTTCTAAATCTATGATGCACCTCTAAATTTGTGATATTTATGTATGTATTTTAAATATTACAAGTTTTTTAATAAAAATAACTTAAGGGAAATATTCAATAAGAAAAGATTTTTGCAATTATAACTATTGTATCTTTTAAAAAATAAGTTAATAATGTTTTAATCACCACAAATGTATAAATATTACATTAAAATATTTGGATGTTGGGGCAGAACCAAGATGATGGTGGGCAGACAGGTCTTTATCTTTGCTCTTCCTGGCCTCTGAACTGTTTTTTGGAGTGACAAAACCCACAAATATTTGAAAGGTAACAAATTATGAGGAAAGGTACTTTGGAAGAACTTCAGAAAAGATCTGTTTCATTCAAGCACTTAGGGTGAGAGAGGCAGCCATGTGCAGGTGCAGCCTAGGGACCCATGGTGGAGTGGCATCCATGTATCAGGAAATCTACTGGAAGGTGCTTGGTCAGGATACAGTGGCATTGGTTGTACTGTCCTGATTACAAGCCAGTGGATTAGCAGATTAGCTGTGAGACATCCAACACAAATACAAAAGGCAAAGAGTGAGCCTCTGAAATACAGAATAACTTGGGACTGGAGTACACCCATGAAGCACCAAACACTGGAAACAAACAATTTAATCTTAAAGAATGATTGGGTGAAATAACAAATCATACACACAATCAAAATTTCATCCAAGAAAATGACAATAATGAGGTAGCATACCAAAATGTAGAGCATGCAGCCAAAGTAGTTCTTAGGGGACATTTTATAAATCTAGATGCTTACTTGCATAAAATAGAGAAATAGAAGATTAAGGATTTGGGCTTACAACTAAAAAAGCTAGAAAAAGAACAAATTTAAAGAAAAATTAATTGTCAAATTTGAAATTTGAAACTATAAGGGGAGATTAAGAAAATTGAAAGAAAACTTGAATTAATAAACACAAGTAAGAGTTGGCTTTATGAGAAAAACAACAAAATAGAGAAACATTTATTTAATTGGATAAGAAAAAAGGAAAGAAGAATATCAAATTATTAGTATCAAAAATGAAAAGGAAGAACTTTCCACCAATGAAGGGAAAATTAGTGCAATAATTAGGAATTATTTTGCCCAGCTTTATGTCTGTAAACCTGATAACTTAAGTGAAATAGAGGAAAACTTACAGAAACATAGACTGCCTAGATTAACAGAAGAAGAATTAAATCATTAAAATAGTCCCATTTTGGAAAAAGAAAAAAAAAAAAAACAAACAAGCTGTTAATCAGCTCCATAAGAAAAAATCTCAAGGGCCAGATGGATTTACATGTGCATTCTACCAAACATTTAAAGAACAATTAATTCTAATACTATGCAAACTGTTTGCAAAAAATAGGGAAAGAAGTAGTCCTACCAAATTCCTTTTATGACACAAATATGGTGCTGGTGCCTAAACCAGGTAAAGTCAAAACAGAAAAAGAAAATTATAGACCAATTTCTCTAATGAATATTGATGCAAAGATCTTAAATAAAATAGGAAAGAGATTATAGCATGTTACTCTCAGGATAAAACACCATGATTACGTAGGATTTATATCAGGAATGCAGGGCTGGTTCAATATTAGGAAGACTATGAGCATGATTGACTAAATCAATAACTAAACTAAAAGATGTCATATGATTATCTCAATAGATGCAGAAAAAGCATTTGATGAAATTCAAAACCCATTCCTATTAAAAACACTAGAGAGTGTAGAAATAAATGAACTTTTCCTTAAAATGATCAATAGCATTTATTTTAAAACATCAGCAAGTATCATATATAATGGAGATAAACTGGAACCAATCCCAATAAGTTCAGGGGTGAAATAAGGTAGTCCACTATCATCATTACTATTCAATATTGTATTAAAAATGTTAGCTTTGGCAATAAGAGAAGAAAAAGAGATTAAAGGAATTAGAGTAGGTAATGAGGAAATCAAATTACTACTCTTTGCAGGGGATATGATGGTATAATTAGAGAACCCTAGATAATCAACTAAAAATCTACTAGAAATAATTCACAATGTTAGCAAATTGGCCAGTAACCAAATAAATCCACAAAAATCATCAGCATTTTTATATATTACCAACAAAATCCAGCAGCAAGAGATATAAAGAGAAATTCCATTTAAAATAACTATAGATAATATAAAATATTTGAAAGCCTATCTGCCAAGGAAAAGTCAGTAATTATATGAACACAATTACAAAACACTTTCCACACAAATAAAATCAGATCTAATCAATTGGGGAAAAAAAATATGAAGTATTCAGGAGTAGGCCAAGCTAATATAATAAAAATGAAAATACTACCTAAATCTTCTTATTCAGTGCCAAACCAATTAAACTCCTAAGAAATTATTTTACAAAGCAAGAAAAAATAACAAAGTTCATTTGAAAGAACAAAAAGTCAAGGATTTCAAGGGAATTAATGAAAAAAATTACAAAAGAAAGTTATCTAGCTGTACCAGATTGAAAACTTTATTATAAAACAGCAGTCATTAAAACTATTTGGTACTGGCAAAGAAATAGAATAGTTGATCAGTGGAATTGGTTAGATTCACAGGACCAGCTAGTCAATGACTATAATAATCTACTGTTTGACAAACCCAAAGATCACAACTTTAGGGATAAGAGCTCACTATTTCACAAAAACTGCTGGGAAAGTTAGAAGTTAAAATGTAGAAATTGGGCATTGATCTGCACCTAACACCCAGGATAAAGTAGAAATGGGTTCATGATTTGGACGTTAAAAAGTGATACTATAAGCAAATTAGAAGAACAAAGGCTAGTTTACCTCTCAGATCTTTGGAGGAGGAAGGAATTTGTGACCAAAGAAAAACTGGAGTACATTATTGAATACAAAATAGATAATTTTGATTTTACTAAGCTAAAAAGATTTTGTACAAACAAAACCAATGCAGACAAGATTTGAAGGGAAACACTTAGCTGGGGAAAAAAATTAGATTCAAGTGTTCTCATAAAGGCCTCACTTTTATATAGACTCAAATTTAAAAGAATTCAAGTCATCCTCCCATTGATAAATGGTCAAAGGATACAATTTTCAGATGAAGAAAATAAACAATTTCTAGGCATATGAAGAAATTGCTGTTGATCAGAGAAATGCAAATTAAAAGACCTCTGAGGTACTACTACACTCCTCTCAGATTTGCTAAAATGACAGGAAAAGACAATGTAATGCCTGAGAGAATGTGAGAAAACTACATTGTCAATGGAGTTGTGAACTTATTTAATCATTCTGGAGAGCAATTTGGAACTATGATGAAAGGGCTATGAATTTCCTTTTTTTTAAATGGGACAATTTAAGCCATTTATTTCCTCTTCTGTTAATCTGGGCTACTTATATTTTTGTAAATACTCACCCGTTTTGATTAGACTGTTACAGTTGCTACTATACAGCTAGCAAAATAGCTCCTAATTATTGCTTTAATTTATTTTTCATTGGTGGCAAGTTCACCTTTTTTATTATTGATATTGGCAATTTCTTGTTGTTTTTTTTCCTTTTTTTTTAATCAAATTAATGAAAGGTTTATTTGTTTTGTTGGTATTTTCATAAAACTAACTTATTTTTATTTATTACATCAATAGTTTTCTTAGCTTCAATTTTATTAATGTTCAGTTTCAGAAATTCTGATTTACTATTTAATTGGGGATTTTGAATTTGTTCTTATTTTCTAACTTTAGTTACATGTTTAATTCATTGATCTTTTTCTCTCAGAGAGATAAAATTTTTCTCTCAGATATATAAAATTTTTTCTAAGAACTGCTTTGGTTGCATCCCATACGTTTTGCTATGTTGTCTCATTGTTGTCATTTTCTTGGATGAAATTATGAATCATTTCTCTGATTATTTTATTAGACCCCTAATTTTATAGAATTAGATTATTTAATTTACTATGGGTTTTTAGTCTACCTTTCTCTGCCTCTTTATTGAAAATAATATTTATTGCATAGTTTTCTCACAAGGAAGCATTTACTATTTCTGCCTTTCTACATTTGATTGAGAGGTTTTTATAGCCTAATACATGTTCAATTTTTGTGTAGATGCCATGTACTACTGAGAAAAAGGTGTACTCCTTTCTGTCCCTATTCAATTTTCTCCAGAAGTCTATCATATCTAGGTTTTGTAGGATTACATTAACATCTTTAGTTGTTTTCTTTTTTTTTTTTATTTTGTGGTTATCTTTTTCTGATTCTGAAAGGGGAAGGTTGAGTTCCCCCCACTAATATACTTTTTTTTATCTGTTACTTCCTGTAACTGATTTAAAATCTTCTCTAGGAATTTGCCTGCTCTATCACTTGGAGTATGCAATTTAATATTGGCACTACTTCATTGTTTATAGTACCCTTATCAAGATGTAGATATAGTTTCTTCCTTATCTTTTAAAATGTCTATTTTAACTTTTCCTTTATCTGAGATCAGAACTGCTACCCCTGCTTTTTTTTTTTTTAACTTCAGCTGAAGCATAATATATTCTATTCTAGACTTTTAACTTTACTCTGTGTCTCTCTGTGTCAAATGTGTTTTTTTGTAAACATATTGTTTACAACCTATGGGATGCAACCAATGCAGTTCTTAGGTTTTTAATGTGCCATTATATTCCCTTCCATTTTATGGGAGAGCTCATTCCATTCACCCTCACAATTATGCTTACAAGCTCTGTATTTGCTCTTGATCTTATTTTCTCCATCTTATTGTTCTCTCTTTCCACCCTGTTCTTAGTGAGTTTTTTTTTTAATCTACTCCATCCACTATTTTATCTTTTATCACTCCTCCCCTTCTCTTAGCAGTATTTTTTTTAGCCCACTCTACCCAATACTTTATATTGTATGAACCCTTTCCCCTTTTTTTATGTTTTCTCCTAGTGTTTCGGGTCTCTCTTCTACCCTGCCCCTATTTTTTCTTTCCTCTTTCTCTTGCTGCTTCTTTACATGCTTAGATAAATTTCTATACCTAACTGAATGATTAAATTAATCCCTCTTAGAGCCCAAACTGATGAGATTAAGCTTTGGGTAATGGTCATCCTTCTCCCTTCTTTTCCTCAATTGTTATAGGTCTTTTGTACTTCTTCATGTGAACTAATTGTCCCATTATACCTTCCATTTCTTCTTTTTTCCAGCATAGACTTTTTCTCATATCTTAATGTTCTTTTCTTCGATGTCATCCCATTAGAGTCTATTCAGAACCATACACTCAGTCCATGTGATACCCCTCTCTCTATCCCAGTGACAGACACAGTTTTCTAGAGCTACAGATACCATTTTCCCATCTAGGGAGGTAAACTGTTTAACCTTTAATAATGTATATTTTCCCTTGTTTACTTTGCTTTATTCCTATGTTTGTAGATTAAATTTTGGTTTTTTTTTTCTTCAATAGAAATGAATGAAAGTATGTAGAGGTCTGGAACTCTGAAAAGGTGTACTTGAATCAGACAACCGAGCACTTAAGGATAATTACCTATTTGATATGAGACAATGACTCTATTAGCATATGTTTGGATAAATGACTCTTCTCACAGTTGATGCAGGCTGAATATTTGGTGTTAAGATAATTGTAGGCAAGGATTAGAAGGTGGGGTGAGATAGACCAGAGTCACTTAGTGGCAGGACAAGGAGGAGAGAAGTTGGTGACTTTGGACTTGAGAATCCAGGCTAAATCATTGGCGAGCCTCATGGTAGTTTGCCTGCTTCTTTCACTTCTCCAAGTAAAAGACCAAGGATTTTTACTTATATTGACGCTGGCTGACCCCAAGGCCCTCCAGGGAGCTAGCCTGGACTTCACAAAAGTATCTTACTCCATTGAAGCTCCATTGCCTCTCCTGAGGACTCAACAGCCTTCTTTGCCTTTCAAAATACAGTATTCCAGGCCTTCCAATTCTTTACTGAAGAAACTGCCTGATCCTGGCTAATCTTCTTGATATTTGAACTATTTTTGCGTAACAGCTTACTTTTGTTTTTCTTTAAGATTGTTCTTCCAGAGTTTCTCAACAATGTTCCTTGGGGTTTTCCTTGTGGATCTCTTTATGAAGGGGATCGATAGATTCTTCAATGAGTATTTCACCCTATTTCTAGACTATTGAGACACTTTTCTTTAACGATCTTTTGAAGAATATTATCTGGGATCTTTTTTTGGTCATGGACATCAGTTAGGCCAATAATTTTTAAATGTTTCTTCTGGATCTATTTTTCAAATCAACTGTTTTTCCAATGAAGTATTTCACATTTTATTCCATTTTTTAAAGTTAGTTTGAGTGATATTGTTTCCCAAAGTCATTAGCTTCCATTTGTCCTTTCTAGTTTTTAATGTGGAATTTTCTTCAGCTTTTGTATCTCTTTTTTTCATTTAGTTAATTCTACTGTTTAAGGAATTGTTTTCTTCAGGCAATTTTTTTCTTCCTTTTCCAAGCTGTTGACACTCTCATGCATACTTTTCATTTCTGTTCTCATTTTTTTCTTTTACTTGCCTTTTAAAGTCTTTTATGAGCACTTCCAAGAAGCCTCTTTGGGCTTGAAATGACCTTATATCACTCTTTGGAATTTCTTCGTCTTCAGATGTCCTGTTCTTCTCTGAGTTTCTGTTTGGGTCTACTCTATCACTATAGTGATAGCTTTCTATGGTCCAGGTTCTTTCTGTTCCTTGCTCATTTTCTTTCCTTTTTTTTTTTTTTTTTTTAGCTTTTATGATTGAGCTCTGCTCCTGGGGTAAAAGGAATGGTGCCCAAGCTTGTTATACAGCTCTGAAACTTGGTTTTTAGCACATAAGCCTCTTGTGTTTGCAGAGGGGAGCTTTTCCTGCTCTGGTCAGGAAATAGCCTGGTTTCCCAGAATTTGCCTTCTGAGCTGCTTTGTTCTTCTACTGAGCCAGAACTGAGGGGCTTAGTTGCTGATTTGCTATTATTAACATTCTCTCATCAGTTTTCCCAAACTCTCTCTGAACATCCTTTTCACTCAGTGAGCCTGTCCTTTCTTGAAATTTTTTTCCAGTCTATTTTGAGCTGAAAAATAGTTTCATTCAGTCATACTCTGTTCAGAAGCTTGTTTTCATGTGGTTTTTGAGGTTTTTGAGAGAGCTCAAGCAATTTCCTGACTTTACTCCACAATCTTGGCTCCATCAATACTTGAAACTCTTAGGAACTTTATCACTCTTAGGGCATTTAGAAGGAGTATCCATACAAAGAGGTCATGGGTATAAAATAAGAGGATGCTATTTAAAAATGAGGTGTTAAAAAAAAAAAGAATTGCACTGGGAGGAGAGGGAAGGAAGAAGTAGAATGAGTTAAATGTTGTCACATTACAAAAGTTTCCAAGATGATTTTAAATTATGCCCAAATGGCTATACAATTGTGCATACCCTTTAATCCAGCAACAGCCCTTCTAAGACTACATCCCAAATAGATGATAAAAAAGGGTAAAAGTACTTATTTGTCCAAAAATATTTATAGCCAATCTTTTTGTGGTGGTCCAAAATTGATATTGAGAAATGACTGAACAAGTTATGGTATATAATTTTAATGGAATACTATTGTGATATAAGAAATGATGTGTGGGATATTCCCAGAAAAACCTGGAAAAGCTTACAGGAACTGATGCTAAGTGGAATAAGCAATATCAGAACATTGTACACAGTAATAGGAATTTGTCCAGAAATCCTGATGGTCTTCCCCTCTCAAATTTATGTATTTATTTATTTAAATTTTATTTTATTTTTCTAATTTTAAAGAATAGATTCTTTGCTTTAATTGCTAGCTACCGTTAATCACTGAATGGGTGCTGCCTCAGTCAAACTGAGACCTGTTGAAGATTTTAGCTTAAAAAGACCAAGATCTCCCATTTCACCCAGGACTATCTTCTGTCATCTTTATCTATATCTTGCCATTGGACCCAGATGACTCAAGAGTGTAAAACCAGGTAGATGACCTTGCACAGCAGTCCTTCACTTCACTTGTATATCATGGCATCACCTCCCTGATATTATGGTCTTCTTCGAGAAAGACAAACAACAACATGACAATTCCAGAGATTTCATTATGAAAAATATTACCCATATCCAAAAAGAAAACTGATGGTGCCTGAATACAGAGTGAAACACAATATTTTTCACTTTATTTTATTTTCTTGCTTTGTGTCTTCTTTCATGACATGACAAATATGATTTTTTTTACATTGTGGTACAAGTATAACCTATATTAGTTTGATTACCAGGAGGGACAGGAAGAAAGGACAGAATTTTGGAATACAAAATTTTAAATGATGAATGCTAAAAATGTTTTTTACATTTTTTGGCAATTCTTGGTTCACATATTGCTACATCTTAGCTTGCAGAATCTTAAGCCTAACTTTGACAATATGTGAAATTAGCAAAATTATTTAGTGAATTAATCATGATTTGACATCTTTCTTTAGGATTAAGATTTAAATTGATGTTTTCCAATTCAGTAATCATTGCTGAATTTTCTGAATTTGTAGCTATAATAGTAGAGCACTTTAATATTTTCATCTTTTATAATATTAAATAGTTCAGCTGAAATTCTCTTGTTAACTATCCTTATCATTACGAATGTTTCCACAGGCCCACTAGACTTCATTCTCTAGGATATATAGTTCTATACCAGTAAGCATACCACTGTAGTTATCAATGATGTAAAGATAGTCCTTGTATTGTTCTTCTGTAAATTTTTTAACTTCTTAATTATTTTTAACTCCTATTATGTTCCTATCATTTTCTGGCTTTTATCATGCCCAGTTTTTTCCTGAAGTTTTACCACAATAATGCTAATTATCTGTTTAGAAATTATTCATTCCATGTTTTATTTGCTTCCATTACATGTAAAAATAACTAACAATTTTTTTAAATTTTGTGTTCTAAATTCTCTCTTGCTCCCCTTCCCTCTTCATTAAAAAGGCAAGTGTATATCTCTGATGTTCTTGAAGAGATTATCTTTCTCATTCTAGTATTTTAGTCTATTTATTTGCATTTTTCATTTAAAAAAAGTTGTTTTTTTTTTTTTATCTGTACTTGACATTTGCTGGAATTCTGCATTCATTCTGGCCTATATTTCCCTTACCATTTGCTTTCCTTCTTTCCTCAGCTATTTGTGAAGCTTCATCAGATGGTCACGATCCTTTCTTTCTCTTCTTTTTCTTTGATATGCTTTTGTTATTATTGCTGCTGCCTCCTTTGAAATATTGTGAAGCATTTCTTCAGATGCTCCATCTGCTAAATGTACTCCCTTAAACCTATCAGTCACTTACCCTTCATATTTATGAAATGAGTTATTTAGGTTATTGTTTTATATCCTCGAGATTTTCCCTACTTCCTTCAATTTAAGTCTGAATTTTGTATACAAATTTCATGATCTGAACCACAGTCAATTCCAAGTCATGCTTTAACTGAATGTATAGAACTTCTCCACTTTTTGCTGCAAGTATATAATCAATCTGATTTCTATATTGACCATCTGATGATGTTCACCTGTATTCATCTTTTGGGTTGTTGAAGAAGAATGTTTACTATGAACAGCAAATTATCTTGACAAAAGTATTATTCTCTGTCCTGCTTCATTTTGTACTCCGAGGCCAAACTTGTCTATTATTTCAATAATCTTTTGATTTTCTATTTTAGCACATTAATCAAAAAACATAGAAGATACTGTAGGTTTTCATAGAACTGAACAACTTTGACCTCTGGCATCAGTAATGAAGCATAGACTTATATAACTGTGATTTTGAATGGTTTGTTTTGGATTTAAGATTTAATCATTTAAGATTATATCCTAGTCCTGTTTTTCTCACCCTTTTATTTACTGTTGCCTTTTATTTTTTCTAAGAAATTCTTAATCTTACCATCACCTGTTTGACTACATCCGTTTTGCCTTCATTCATATATCTTAAATCCCAGGTTCCTATGCAATACTGATCTTGATAGCATTGGCCTTTCCATCACCATATACATCCAAAGCTACACTTCCTTTTGGTTTTGGCACAGATGCTTTATTCTTTCTGGAACTACTTGTATTTATCATCTTTTCTTCCCCAAGTTACATATTGGACACTGTCCAATCTTCCTGTCTCATAACTTTTATCATTTTAATACTGTCCATGGGATATTATTCACTAGAATATAGAAGTTTTTTTCTTTTGTCTTCTCCTTTAGCGGATCAGTTTTTCATAGACCTCTCTACTATGATATATCCATCTCAGGAAATCCTGAATATTATAATTTATAGTGTCATTTAATAAAGCCTGCCCTTCTGTCACAAAAAGGCAGTTGTCCAGAAGTGGATTGTGAATTTTAAGATCATGGATTTATCATTAGAAGGAACCTTTAAATTTAGCAAGAACAATCTTTTTAACTTACCAATTAATTAACAGAGATCCAGGGAGGTTCTGCTACTTATTAGTGTAACAGAACTAATAAGTAGCTAGTGTGGAATTCTAACTCAGACTTTATGACTCCAAATCAAACATTTTATCAATAACAGAAAGCCTGAAGCTTCTCTGAAACTCATTTCCCTTCTACAATGCCCAGCTTTGTCATCTATAAAAAACAGTACAATAAGTCATACTTTTTAATTCACAAAGGTTTTTCAAGGATTAAAGCTGTAAGTGAAGGGGAAGAGTAAGTGAACTGACATATGCAAAAATGTAAAATATGCTCAATCTGTTCTTATTATTGAAGCTATCATCACAGATCAGAAAGGGGCAAAATCTTAGTTGGAAGTTAGTGAAAGATCATTTAATTCAATCTTTATCTAACCAAAATTTCCTTTATAAATGATATAATAATGAACAAGTTTTTTGCTTAAAAAGTAGCCTCCTCATCATTTCAACTTCCAAAGTAAAATCTTCTAAAGGTGGTATCTCTCTTCTTAGAATGAAATCTCTTTTAAGTCTTCATATTCATACTTATATTTGTATCCCTTGTTATTAGTTTCATTCTTAATCTACAATAAAAACCCAAGAAATCATTTTAATTCATTCATTGTAAAGGGCCAGAACTCTGAAGAAGTATACTTAAGACAAGAATACTTACAACAAGGTGTTTAACTCAGTGGAATTGATGAGATAATGGTCTCTAGTTTACATATACTTAGTACTTAGCATGGTGATGTAATAGTTCTACAATTGGTATAATTTAGGGTATTTAAGAGCTAAGAGAACTAGGGATAGAGGCAGACTGAGTCAGACTATGACAGAGGCAGAACTGCTGGAGACTGTGTCAGACTAAGACTGTGGCAGACTCAGACTGTGACAGACACAGACTGTGAAGGAGACAATAAAGACTTTAGACTCTATTTCTGTCTATCCTCGTGGTGACTACACTGCAGAAACAAAGACCCATCTACAGGACCGCCAGAAAACTCGTGCAGACATTATAATTCACTCATATATAATTGTACTTTCTCTTGAAAAAAGCATCTTTAATTACCCTCATCAACTTCCTCAGGATGTTTTCTAGCTAATCAGTACTGTTTTTAAAATGTAGCACCTGGAACTGAACATATATGATTTATCATGAGACATATGGTGAGGCAAAAGTAGAATATATCAGTAATATTGGGTTTTGGGGCAAGATAAAGCTTTTAGTGCCAACAAAACCACATTAGCTTTTGTGCCTGCCATGTCACACAACTGATTTGTATTGACATAACAAACTACTTCACCAAAGTAGATGCTCTAAATATGGGTCCATTATTTTGTTAACACTTTGAAGGTGATATTTCAATAGAGTTAATATCCTCTATAATCCTATGTATCTTATTTTATTAATATTTTTTATTACAAGGTTTCATTAGACTCCTAAAGGATCACTGACACAAAAAATATAAAAATATTGACTCAGAGATTAAAGAGAGTCACTTTAATCCAGGAATGATTTCCCCTAGTGCATACTATTCCATACACTAAAGGCAACATTAAGAAGGCTTATCATCTAAGACTAAGTGACAAGGATTAATTTGTGAGTTATCATATGTTCATGAATTATTTGAAATGTGCAAATTATTGAATTATTAGCTTTCCATTTTTTTCCATGTCAGCCACACACTTCTAAATAAATAGAAGACACCCTCTACCTTCCTGTTTCTTTGAAATATTTCATTGAAGTAATTCAAAGTATGGATATTAATGTAAATATCCCTACATAGTGAGATAAATGGGTCATTAAAAATACACAAAGAATTGGGAAGTCATGAATTTAAGGGGTTCTCTCCATCATATTTTAGGCATTGTAAATGTCACTTCTAATAGTGTGTCAAAGTAAAACTCAAAATATTTAAAAGGCTTTTTTATAATTTAGAAATGGACAGTTAAATTGGTTTCTTAATGATTAAACTTTAGGTCCTAATGCATCAAATTTACTCAAACTGTAATTTGTGCAATCTGTCCCTTTTTAATAATGTGAATATCTAATACAATGCATGATAATGCACGGGGAACTTTGAGAAATACCAAGGGAAGGCTTACCTGAGTGACAATGAAGTGTCAAGAAATATAAGAAAAGATATTCAGAAAAAAAAAATGTTCAGAAAAGCCAGTGGTATTTAGTTGGGGAAGAGGAGAAAATATATAAAACAAAGTAGGTAAACGAACAAACAGCCAAAAAAAAAATCACTAGATTCAAAGACAAGAAAAATCCTGTTTAAATCTTAACTCTGATATTGATCAACCTGGACAATTTTACCTTTCAGAATTCTACATCCCTCATCTATAACAATGATAGGTCAATAATCACCTTATCTTAAAGGGTAATTACAGAGTTGAAAAGTCATGATGCCTGGGAAAGTTATTCTATTGTGAATAAGAATGTGAAATATAAATCATATAATTCTAAATATAGATAGAGACTCTGAAGTCATCTGGGCCAAATACTTTATTTTATGTATGAGGAAACAAGAATGGCTAGGTCAAGTACCTTATGCTCTATTATACTTGTCATCGTTAAAGAACAAGATTCAAAAACAGAATTCTATATATTTCCACTGACAATATAAGTTATCCCTCATATATATTTCAATTATAGATATAAAGTAGTGCCTGGCCTTATAGATAATAACTGATAATTAAGTACTTCAGATTATGTAAAAAATAATAATAATAATAGGGTTAGGATAATGATATATCCTAATTACTTCTAGCTATTGTAATGGACCCAAACACATGATTAAATCAAGGTAGAGATCCCTTAATGTAAAATGTTCCTCTGTTATTTCAAATTGTTATCTCATTTCAAAAAAAGTTTGGGCATCTCGCTAAGGAACTGAAAAGATAAGTGATATGTTCATGTTTACATCGACAGTAAGGATAAGTAAGAGAGGAATATAGCTCTTCCTATGCTGACTGGCCCTCTAGTTACTATGCCACCATTTGTTATTGTTCAGTCATTTCAGTCATGTTCAACTCCTGATGCTCCCACTGGGTTTTTGGTTGTGTTTTATTTTTTGGCAAAGATATTCTTGCCTATGGTTTTGCCATTTTCTTCTGCAGTTCATTTTACAGATAAGGAAGTGAAGTAATAATAATATGAAGTCAGAAAGATGAATGTTTCTGATATCAGGTCCAACATTCTCTCCATTGTACTACCTATATGTCCCTATGCTAGCACATCTTTACTCTAAACCTTGAAAATACCAAATTATTATAACTAAGAATAATAAAAAATTGCAGATTCATTAACTATCAAATAGTTACACACACACACACACACACACACACACACACACAAACAATTGGATCATAGGGGAATGCTTCCTGTTCTAATTATGAGCACATATTTTGAAACTGTCCTATAGGCAAGCTAGATGGCCTAAAATTACTAAAGTTGATTGATAGTCCATCGCATTCAGTTAACACTGGAAATCAAAGCACATAACAATATTCCTTCCCCCCCCCCTAAAATCTGATAGAGCTCAATAAGTATGTTATTCATTTAGTATGTAATGTTGCCTTATGCTGCTATTATTATTATAATTATTATTAGATGGCAGTATGTTAATAACTATGAGAATAAGAATAATAACTGTCATTTATATAGAAAAATACAACAATGTATCGGGTATAGAGAGCCATTCTAAATGTCTGAAAAATAGATTTTGGACTGCTGCCTCTAAGATATTTTGTCCATGTAACTATGTTATAACCAGAGTTGTCTATTTTTAAGTATTTTAATACCACTCTCAAAGACTATGATATGCAGGTAAATTCTGTACAGATCAAATGGACAGAATTTCTATAACATAAATTTCTAACACTGATATAATTTAGCAATCTGAATCCCTTTGCCTCTTTATACAAGACATCCCCTTCTATCTATCATCTACCTATCTATCTGTGTGTCTATCTATCTATCCATATATGTCAATATATATAAAAATATAGTATATATTATATAAAAATAGGTATATTTTTATACTTATATATGGATAGATAGATAGATAGACAGACAGACAGACACACATGTCTTTATGTATGTGTGTATGTAGAGAAACCGCTAATATGAGCATTAATATCCCTACATTACAGATGACAAAGAGAAAGTAAAGCAATAGAAGAGTTAAATTATATGACCAACATCATGGAATTACCAGAACAAGGCCATGTCTCCCAAATATAAAACCAATGCTATTTTGACTTTATCACCATGTTATTGATTTATAATTCATTTATTTTCACAATTGTCTCTGTATTTAGTTATAGACTACATAATTCATGAAGTCAGAGATCATATTTTGTACATGCACAGTATTTCAATAAGTGCATTTTTTTCATTGAATAGGTAATGACAACTTTTTTAATTGACTGTTCTAACCTAACTTAGATGACAGAAATGGTTCAAATAACAGCTTAAATGTCAGATCATGGAATAAAATTATCGTCTCTTCTCTTTTTAAGTAATAAGAAAATGATCACTCTTATATTAGCCAGTGACAGCTGGAAGAGCAGTGAACAAATGAAGCTTCATGTAAATGAGTCACATTCAGTATAATAAAGAACACTTAAAACTAAGCTCAAGGAACATATGTTGAATGACTTCAAGCATTATTATTCTATTTCATTATTTTCACTAATACAAAACTAATCATAATCTTCACTGAAATAGGTAAGGATCTATCTATACTGTCCCATTCCATAAAACTCTTGGCCACATCTTATCAGATAGATTTCTGTAGGTCCACCAAACATGTTAGGAACTATTTTCATTTCTTTTAACATTAGATAAAGAAACTAGCATTCAATACCCTTTGATCCAGCAGTGTTACTACTGGGCTTATATCCCAAAGACATCATAAAGAAGGGAAAGGGACCTGTATGTGCATGAATGTTTGTGGCAGCCCTTTTTGTAGTGACTAGAAACTGGAAACTGAGTGGATGCCCATCAGTTGGAGAATGGCTGAATAAATTGTGGTATATGAATATTATGGAATATTATTGTTCTGTAAGAAATGACAACAAGATGATTTCAGAAAGGCCTGGAGAGACTTACACGAACTGATGCTGAGTGAAATGAGCAGGACCAGGAGATCATTATATACTTCAACAACAATACTATATGATGACCAGTTCTGATGGACCTGGCCATCCTCAGCAAGATCAACCAAAGCATTTCCAATGGAGCAGTAATGAACTGAACCAGCTACACCCAGAGAAAGAACTCTGGGTGATGACTAAAAACCATTACATTGAACTCCCAATCCCTATATTTATGCCCACCTGCATTTTCGATTTCGTTCACAAGCTAATTGTACAATATTTCAGAGTCTGATTCTTTTTGTACAGCAAAATAATGGTTTGGTCATGTATACTTATTGTGTATCTAATTTATATTTTAATATATTTAACATCTACTGGTCATCTTGCCATCTGGGGGAGGGGGTAGGGGGTAAGAAGTAAAAAATTGGAACAAGAGGTTTGGCAATTGTTAATGATGTAAAGTTACCCATGCATATATCCTATAAATAAAAGGCTATTAAATAAAATAAAATAAAAAAAAGAAACTAGCATTCATATGGAGTAGATATTTTAAATATATATATATATATGATTGTGTTACATTCAGAAAAGTGATTTCATCATTTTAAATAAGTGTTTTTGATATGTTTGTTTCTTACATCAAAATGTTACATATATCCTTCCCTCTCCCATTCCTAGAGATTCATGCCATATAATAAATAATATTTTCTGGAGATAAAAAAAAGAAAATAAATTAGCTGTTGATGTTTTAACTTCATGAAAAAGTGGGTTGGAGATGTCTTCTCACTTTTTTTATTGAAGTGTTTTATTCTTTTTTATTAAAGTTGTTTATTTTTTTAAAACATATGAATAGATGATTTTCAACATTCACTTTTGCAAAACCTTGTATTCCATTTTTTTCCTTTCCTCTCCCCCACTTCCTCCCTTAGAGGATAAGTAACCCAATACATTAAAAATATGTACCTCACTATTGAAAAGAGACAAATCTGTCGAAATTGATCATTATATAATATTGCTGTTGCTGTGTACAATGATCTCTTGGTTCTACTCATTGCTAATTGATAATACCCTAAAACATCTCAGTTCTCCCTTCTATCTCCCTGATCCCCTCTCCCTTGCTCACTCTTAAACAAGGTGTTACCAGGTTCTGTCCATGATACCTCCTTCTGTCTCTTCAACTTATTTCTACTGGACCTCTGCCTTCATCCTCCTTCAGGGATCGGTATCCCTGCATTTATTTATATTACCTACATTTCTGCCATTTAGGGATGTTTGAGAGGCAAATGGTCTATTCATCTATAAAGTACTTCATAAAAATTATTCAAACCTCTCTTTATCATCAAACTTCCATATTTTGTGTTACAATATTAAGCACAGATTTTCAGTATTTCACCCTGGGTTCTATTTTCAACTTCATTGCTTCTCAGAACTCATTGCTCCATTATTTCTTTTTTTCTACCTAATTTCAATGGAATATTCTTGAATTGTTTGAAAAGCTTTTTCTTATATTTGGAAGTTTTTCTCCTGACAACTTGGGGAATTTCTTATATCCGAATGAAATTCTTAAATTTAACTACTTAGTGTATTGAAAATTAATACCTTGTTTTTTTGTTCATTTGTTTGTCTGTTTTCTTTTCTGTTTTTTTCTGGACCTAGACTGTAAATTCCTTCTATTAGAAATTTTTATTCTACGTTTTCTACAAATTATCTTCTATTATTTCCTTTATTGTGATATTGGCCAGTTTTTGTCTTTTCATAGTCCTCTGAGAGACCTATGACCCTTACATAATCTTAGCCCATCCCACCTTGAAATTGAGTATATTTTGCTTGCATAGTGAGTATATTCTGTGTTAGTTATTGTTTGTTTCTCTTCTAGATTGTCCTTCACTTTTCTCTATTATATATGTTTCCAATCTGTTGTTCCCTGTTTTCTCTCTTTGATGAGGCTTATCTTTACAAACTTTTTTCTGTTCTGCTTTTTTTTTTTTGAAATGCAGGCCAACAATTCTGATCACAAAATTCTCATTTATCTTTTAAACCACTTAGAAATAGTAAGCTGTAGTTTTGTTTTTCTCAAAATTACATTCAGAATCTTCTATCTTATCTAAGGTTAGATCATTTCTCCTTTGTTTTTCTAAAGTTTACTAATGGATACCTGAACTCATTTAGTCAATACACAAAACAATTTTCAGTTGAAGAAATTAAAGCCATTTAGAGTCATATTTTTAAAAAAATACTCTAAATCACTATTAATAGGGAGATTATTAATTAAAATATTTACATAAGAATGATAAGGTCAAGAAAAAAAAAATACTTCAAGTAGCCAGAAAAGAAACAAAAGTACATACAATTGAAATACCAGAAAGCTAAAATCTGGACTGTGCAGGACTCAACAGGTATAATATTAAAAGATCAGTTGTCATGGAACATGATATTCCAGAAGATATGGAGCTAAAATAGCAACCAAGAATCACTTATCCAGAAAAATTCAGTTTAATTCTTCAAGGGAAAAACAATGGTCATTCAATTAAATAGAATTTCACTCTTTTATGATCAGAAGATCAGAATCAGAGGGGGGGGGGGGGAAAGGAAACCTCTAATATTGAGACCCAAGAGAAACTAAAAATGTGGGTGGGAAGAAACATAAAGGAATCAAAGGAGCTGAATTGTTTACATCCCTACATGAAAAGATGCTGCTACAATTCTTAAAAATGGCCCCACTAATAGAGTAGTTAGAAGGAATTTAAGTAGAGAATGTTAAGATAAATTAACTTTGAAAAAATGGCATTACATTAATTAAGGAAGGAGAAAGTATTTATTTCCTTAGAATTTTTATTTTGGGGTATCTTTCTTGGGATGATCAATAGATTCTTCCAATGACTATTTTGCCCTCTGTTTCCGGGACTTCAGAACAATTTTCCTTAATTTTTTCAAAGATGTTGTCCAGGCCTTTTTATTCGTTATGGCTTTCATATAGTACAAGAATTCTTAGATTATCTCTCCTGGATCTATTTTCCAGATTGGTTGCATTTCCAATGAAGCATTTTACACAGACTTCTACTTTTTTCATTCTTTTTAATTTGTGTGAATGATTCTTGAGATCTCATAGAATCACTGGATTCCATTTGCCCAATGGTAGTTTTTGGTATATGATTTTCTACATTTAATTTTTGTTTCGTCTTTTCTATTTTACCAATTATACTTTTTAGGAGTTGTTTTCTTTAGTGGATTTTTGTGCATACTTTTCTATTTGACAGTTTCTATTTGTTAAGCAGTTGTATTCTTTTTTTTTTTAATGATCACTATTTTTTTTCATGATTCTCTAGTATCATTTTCATTACTTTTCCCAATTTATCTTCTATCTCACTTATGTGATTTTTACTTCATTTTGAGCTCTTCTGTGAGTTATTCTGAGGACACTTCCTATTTTATTTTGAGGTGTTTTCCATAAATGTTTTGACATTGTTTCTTATGATTTTGTGTTTTGATATTCTCTATCAACACAATAATGTTCTATTGTCAGGGTCTTGTTGTTGTTGTTATTGTTTTGTTTTTAGATTAGGTTTTTATTTGCTTATCTTTTTGGGGGGGCTTTCTTCTTTTTTTAAAATTTGAGTTCTACTCCTAGGATGGAAAGGACACTGTTTTAGGCTTCTTGTGTCATGGTGCTGTTTGCATGGGTTTGTTTACTTAGGGCTGTACTGATGTTGTCCTGAGACCCTCAAAGGACCTGTCCAGTGCTGTACTGAAGCCATGGTTGGTGATGTTGGAAGCTGTAAGTGTCTGGAAGCTTATCTGGTGTTCAGCCAGAGTCAATAGAGCTATTGACTGCTATGTACTAAGGTTGATGTTGTGTTTCTGTGTTTCCTCAGCATCACATAATGGTCAGACCATTGGAGGAAGGCTGCCCACATATCTGGAGCTAGGCTAAATAAAGCACGGCATGGTGGGGGTAGCTTTGATGACTTCTTGCTTCACTGTACTGGATTCATGCTCTCCCACTGGTTACTGAGGTGAAACTTACTCCTGACTTGCTGGGATCCTTCCTCTCCTGCTCTGCATTTCCATTTTACCTGGTGAGATGGAACTTTCTTGCCAACTTCCATGTTTTATTTTGGACTCAAAGATTTTTTTCCTCCCTTCTTTTTGCTGGTTATTCCAAGATTTATTTGGGTGAGCTATTTTATGGTTGGAGGTAAATGTGGAAGACTTATGAGTGAATTAGTGCTTACTCCACTATTTTGGTACCCAAAATAAAAATGGAGACCTTTTAGTCTCAGAATCTGGATTCTATAAAGTTAGAACTAATTATCTTTTGAATCTATTTTGCACTCTTCTCTTCCAATGATGTTACTTCTTATAAATCCATATACTGACTCTATTTTTATTCAGCAACTTTAAAATGCATGTGCTTCTGATTTCACAGAAATGCATCCTCTCCTACCAAAACATGAAGATAAACTGTAGCTGGGATCTTCTCACTAGCTGCCTCTCTTTTGTACTGCCAGAGATCATAGTTTTAAAAATTCTATTACATCTTTTTCTCTAGAATTGTCAATTGAGCTATTTTTAATGTTCTCCCGGTTATGTGGCTAGTGATCTTATGCCAATCATTTTCAAGTTGACCAAATAATTCTATCAAGTTTAACTGAGGGTTTACTCATAGTAAAGGAATATCAGAGAACTTAAACCATTTATATGTGATCTATTTAAAACCTTGACAATGCTTTGCCTCTGAGATCTCTTCCTTACATTCTAATTATATCAAATGAACTGGGAAAGGGAAATCAATTTATAATAAATGTTTTTTATTGTATGAATATTGAGATCTAGAGATGACTCTAAAAATCGATCTTCCTAATATCTTAATTGTATGGATGAAGATACAGGGACCACTAAGACTAAGTTAATCACTCAAAATCAAATAAGTTGCTGTAAATAATATTATATATTACAAAACATTTGACTTTATTAGAAGATAAAGATTGTAGCATATAATTTGATGGTCCTGCAAGGGTCTAAGATCCTTGAATACTTGTTTGTGTTCTTGTGCATGCATATATATATATATTACTTTAAACATGGCTTGGAGACCATAATTGAAAAACTACAATTATTTATTCTATGTAGGCCCTGCTCACAATTTCACAGTTCTTTTGGATGGTAAGTAACATCAATGATAATTAACAAAATGTAACTTAAAAAATACTTCAGTGATCATCTAATACAATTTATATACCAAAACATTTTACTGACAGAAAAAATGAGTCCAAAACTTAGAGAAAAGTGATATTCGTTTAAATCACTGTTCAACATGTGTGGGGAAATTTAAATATCTCTAGTTGAATTTTATAAGGAAAAAAAATATTTAGTACTCTCCACTCTGCTAAAGTTATTAAGATATTTCCTTTTTATTTATTCTCTTTAAATATTAGGAATTTGATATTTTAAATAGACCTAAATAATATTTCCTAATCTTTGTCATAATATGTAAATACTCTCTTTTAGAGATATACTTCATTAGCTGCATTCTTTTTTGGAACCATAAGCATTTATCAGGTACTAAGACAATTCCCTGACCTTCAAACAATATCACATGGATATAATGCCAGCCAGATGGACCCCAGGGTGCATTAACCTCAAATAACACTTGTCAAATACATTATTTTTAAAGACCTGGAAATAATACTTCCAAATCTTCCTCAGTAATTCAGCACTAGGTTTTTATTTTAGGAAACAGAGAATAAAAGAAGTTACCACTGGGAAACCTTTGTCTAAAGGAATCCTGCTAGGAAGAGTTGGCCTGTAGTTCATGAGCAAGATGTTTTATTTTCGTGTGAACATAGTTAAAGTGAATCAGTTTTCTGTAGTGGAAAAGATACTTGGTTTAAAATTAGAGGACATAACTTCAAATTTGGTTTTGCTACTTACTATGTGAACTTTGGACAGATAAATTTATCCTTTGGAATTCTCAGCTTTTTCAACTATAAAAGGTCATAATTTTACTGGACATTATCTAAAGTTCATTCCACCTTTAATTATAGTTTTATACATAAAGAGATTTATTAATAGTTGCATTTGAATGTAAAAATTTTGGACATTTCACGAAATTGAAAATGTTCAGAATACTTTCTGTTCTTAGTATTTCTATGCTCCATTACTTTAAAATTATTTTCGTTGATCAACTTCATCAGCATCCTCTTCCCCTACTGAATATCTACGATAATCACAGATAGTAGAAGATAAACCAAATTTCCCATGATTCTGCATATGGTAATTATGATTCCTTGACTGATTTTTAGTCACTTGAATGTATGTAAATCAGCAATCTAGATAACACACACTGAAAGATCCTTTCAACAACCAACACTGAAAGGTTTATAGCTATTAGCAATCAACCTTGAGAATTCATGGAGTTAAAGAGGAGCCATTTTCAAGGAAAATGGGAGTAGGATAATAAGTTTCTGTGGTTTTTCACTTGATGATCAATTCAAATATATTGATCATTTAAGACAAAAAAAAGAACTTTAGAGATTAAATTTTAAGCGGAATTGATATTTTTGTTGCTTACGGAGGTTGTTTCATCTGAATAGTGCATATTTTCTGACTATATCTATTACTCTTATATTATATCTTATTATTTAACAGGATCTGTTATTTTATCAATATGTTTATTTATCAATATCATCACGGCCACATTCAACAGATTCAGTAGATGTATTGAGTGCCCTAGTTAAAATGAGAATCTAGTCAGCTAAAGAAATGTATTTAGTTGTGACCACCACTATTTAAAAATGACATTGACAGTTTTGAAATGTCCAGAAAAGGATTACAAAGCATGTGTGTTTGTGGTGATGGTGATGGAGATTTAAATTCACATTATTTCAGAACAACTAAAGGAAATCAGGATATTTAGCCTGAAAAAGACTCAAGCAGAACATGGTAGGGCAATTCAAGTATGTAAAGTGCTGTTGCGTAAAAGAATCAGTATTGTTCTTTTTTGTTTGTTTTTAATATGCTTTATTTTTAACATTTGTTTTTAAAACTTTGTTTTACATTTTCTCACTTCTTATTTCTCCAAGTCCCCATCCTCAAGAAGGCACATGTGAAGTTCTACGAAATATTTCCACAAAAGTCATGATTGAAATAAATATAAATTAACCCTCCAAGAAAAATATTTTTTTAAAAAAGCAAAAAAAAAGTATCCTTCAATCTGCATTCAGATATAATCAGTTCTTTTTCTGAGTGTGGATAGCATTTTTCATTATATGTCCTTCAGAGTTGTCTTTTGTTGCTGAGAATAACAAAGTCATTCACAACTCACCAATCCATGTTCTTTAACATTTTTTGTGATTCTTTTATCAAACTATTAATTCTTTTTTCATGATTTTATAACATTATCTTCACTTTTCTTCCCAATTGTTCCTCTACTTCTCTTACTTGGTTTCCGAAATGCTTTTTGAGTTCAGACCCATCCATATTTTTCTTAAAGGCTATAGATATAGGAGCTTTTAATTTGTTATCCTCTATGTGGTTTTGGTCTTCCTAGTCACCATCGTAACTTTTTATGATCAGAATATTTTTCTCTATTGTTTGCTTGTTTTTCCAGTCTATTACTGGAACACTGACTTTGTAAAAATAGTTCTTTGCTTTCAGGGTGAAGGATGCATTTTCCCAAGATTTAGTGGTTTTGAGCATCTGTTTTCAAAGAAATTTCTATGTGATCTAATGAGAGGTGTTTCCTCTTGTCCTGGATTGTGCTCTGGTCTCTGAGTGACCACAAGCATTCTTTTCTTCCCTAGAACACTGAAGAATGTTCCTGCTTTATTGTGAACACAAACTCTGGTGTGCTAATGATCTCACTGATCTTGAACTGAAAGCCAGATTTTAATATGGGTAAAGCAAAAGTCCTGCCTCAGTGTTAGCTAGCAAAGAAACTCCTGTAATCCCTTTCGGGCCAGCTGTTCAACCTTTTTAACATCTGTGAGCAGAGTGCTGTGGAAGCAGCCACTACAGATTCTGATTCAGTGGTAAAATCAAAAGAATGAAAAATTAGAAGAAGATATAAAAGATCTCCTTGGGGAAAATATCTGACCAGGAAAAAAGATCCAATAAACATAATTTAAAGATTATTGGGCTATTTGAAAACCATTATCAAAAAAAAAAAAGGATCCTAGACATTATCATTCAAGATATTATCAAAGAAAACTACCTTAGTGATATCTAAAAAAATAAAATTAAGGAATGAGAGAGGAATATATTTGGATAAAGGGAAAATGAGAGCTAGAATGAGGTGAACTTTCTCACCTAAAGAGGGCAAGAAAAATCTTTTATCCTGCAGGTAAAGAGGAGGAGGATACAAAGGGAAGTGAGCAAACCTTCCTCTCATCAGAACTGGCTCAAATAGGGAATAAAATAAAAACTCTATTGGTGACAGAAATCTATCTCACTCTACAGCATAACTGGAGGGAAAGGGGAGAAGGGAAAAGGGGGAAGATAGAAAAAAGAGAAGTTTGGAGAAGTTAGTAGTCAGAAGCAAAACAGTTTGGAGAGAGACAAGATGAAAAAGAAAAAAAATGAGTATAATAAAGGGGGGAAGGATGGAAGTAAATACTGTTTGAAAAAGAAACTTTATAAAAATTGAAGCAAGTTTTTCTGATAGAGTAATCATTTCTCAAAGATATAAAGAACTGAGTAAAATTTACAAAAATAAGAGCCATTACCCAACTGATAAATGATAAAAAAGATATGAACAATTTTCAGAAAAAAGTAATCAAAAACATCGATAGTCATATGAAAAAAAATGTTGTAGCTCACTTTTGGTTGCAAAATTAAAACAATTCTGAGATATTCATACCTATTAAATTGGCTAATTGAACAAAAAAGAAAAATGACAAATGGTGGAGGGGAAGCAGGAGAAAATGAGATATCAATGTACTGTTGGTAGAGTTGTGAACTGATCCAACCATTCTGTAGAACAATTTGTAATAATGTCAAAAGGACTTATCACCTATGATATATTAATATCATTACTAGATCTGTAACCCCAAAAGATGAAGAAGAGGAAGAAAAATAACACAAACAATAATGATGAGAAAAAAAGAAGAAAGAGGAGGAGGAGAAGGAAGAAGAGGAGAAGGATGAAATTGTTAAAAAAAAATATTTATAACAGCTTTTTTCTGGGGGCAAAAAAAATGGAAATCGAGGAGATGCCCATCAATTGAGTAATGACTGAATATTTTGTTTCATGTGACTATTATGGAATTCTATTGTGTTATAAGAAACAATGAGAAGGATGCTCTTTGAAAAATCTGGAAAGACTTTCATGTATTGTGTACAAATTAACAGCAATAATGTATGATGATCATTTTTGACTGACAGCTATTCTCAGTCATTCAATGATCTAAGACAGGACTTATGATGAAAAATGGTACCCATCCCCAGAGAAAGAACTAATGATGACTGAATACAGATTGAAGCATACTTTTTTTAAACTTTATTTTTTGGGGGGATTTTGTCTATATTTTCTTTTACAACATGTGTATTGTGGAAATGTTTTGTATGACTACATATGTATAACCTATTGAACCCCTTGCCTTCTCAATGAGAAAAGGGTGTGAGGAAAGAAAGTAGAGAGAGAATTTGGAACTTAAAAGTTTTAAAAAATGAATGTTAATTGTTTTTATAAGTAGCTAAGAAACAAAATAGCTAATAAAGATGTCAACAGTAAAAGAAAAATTAAGTAAATAAATTGCTTCATTGTAGGAATGTTAAATGGCATTGTGTTCATTTTATCTCCATTTTATACAAAAATAAATAGAATATGAGTAAGCTGGAGTGATTACCACTACTCAGAAACATGACTAGTTGGAAGGGTAAGCTGAAATCACAACTCTCCAGAGATTATCTCGAGGCAATGATTAATCTCAGTAACATTATAGAATTGTGCATATTAAGTTTATATATGTATATGGTTACGCACGTTTCTACATAATTCTAAAATATTTTACTATTTCAATGAATTGAAATAAGAAATTTTGGATGCTAATTTTTCGTCCATTTTTGAAAAAAATAATGCCTTTTTTTTTGCTTTTTGCAACTTCATTTATTTTTAATTGTTTTATTTTATCCCATTTAACTGAATTAAAATAATGTGATGGATTCTTTCATTCTTTAGAATAATTAAAACTTTTTTCTTATTAAAAAATAATGAAAATGATTTGCTAAATTCACATTCATATATTCATACATATATAAAAATTCCCTAGAAATGAAGATATAATCTAAATTTTACCAAAAAAAAAAATATATATATATATACATATTCTTTCCTTGATTATATTAAAAAATAAGTTATTTATTTGAACAAAAACTGAAAAAAAAATCTATATCTTATAGTTGCGAACATTCATCTTTTTTTCTTTATTTTCAACCTGGCTGTTGCTGGATATTTCTGGATGTTCTACCTGCAAAACAGTCCAGGGGAAAAGATATTCGCCCAGGTTATAATCATTCTGTCTCAAGAGTATAATTTTGGAAATTGTTCTGCCATGTTCTATATTAGAAGATTATTATTAGAAAGGAATGATTTCATCATAGACTGGAATCTAAGGAATAAGGTTTTGTGGTTATCTAACATATGGCTAAAACATCTGGTAATGAAGGAAGAATAAATCTTTGGATTTTTTCCATCATACCACCCCTAGAGTTTTGTTTTGTTTTGTTTTGTTTCTGCCAAAGGGAGTAAATTTGTGATAATATATAATCATATGGTAAAATTCATCTTAAATAGAAATTTTGAAAAACAATAAAAAGAATCTATTTTCATTATTTAAATTAAAAAAACTCAATATAATCAAAAGCAAATAGGAAAAGAATCAGAGCCAAATAATTTAGGGGTTCAATAATTTATAAAACCAAAGACAGAATACTAATGGAAGGACTCACTATTGCATAAGAACTTCTAGGAACTTAAAGTTGGTTTGGCTAGAAAAAGAAAAAAAAAAGTTTATGAGAACATTATACAAGTCATACCAATGTAAGCTGTAATGGGATGTGTCACTTAAAATTAAAGATTATATAATTTAAAAAGTCAAATAATTGAGCTATCTTCCAGATTTATAGTTAGGAAAAACTCATATGAAATGAATAATACAGGAAATCAGAAGAGCTCAAATGAGGAATATGGAGAATGTACAATTTAAAAATGATTTCATGTGAACAAATTGATAAAACTATAATAAGAATAGAAAAGGAAAAAGAACTACTTCAAACATCTTTTTTGTAAATTTTAGGAAAATTATGAACAAGTGTTTCATAAGAGTCATATGAACTGAACCATTTGTGTTTTGCATCATTGAAGGGACTATTCACATTTTGAGACTATAATTAAATTTTTCATTTTTGATTATCTCTTATAAAAGCCTGACATCTTTGATTTATTGTGAATCTTCAGAATGTATAACATCAAAGCCCCTCCTACAGTTACATCAGAAAAGTAGGTATGAATAGTTTTCAAAAGAAGAAATATAAACTAACCAAAAAATAGCACTTTGCAATTCCTCATGAGTATAGGACAAGTATTAAGCCAAAAAATTATAAATTTGGTATATTATATTCCTTTTAGTCCTTTTTTTAAAAAAATTCCAAATTGGGAAAAAAAATTAGGGAGATTAAATGATTTGGTAAATGTCACATAGTTTTTTTTTTTTAATTCAAATCTTCTGCCCTATTTGTTTATGCTTCAGTTCCTAATTGTCACATTGCCCAACATAAAAATAGAAATATTTAATAACAACAATAATTAATTATAATTTGTATAACACTTTGTTTTTTTATTTATTTTATTTGATATTTTTTCTCCCAATGGCTCTATAAAATAGGCATCATTGTTTTTCCATTTTACATAAAAAAAAAAAACTGAGATTAAATGACTTGCTGTAGGTTCACATAACTTGTAAGTATATAAATGAGATTTAAAAGTTAGGATTTTCTGATACTAGGTCTAGTGCTCCACCAGTTGCAGAGTCTAGTTATCCAAGTTAAATGTCAGCATTAAACGATACTGATCCTCTATTGATAATGATGTAATTTAGTCCATTTCTACTTGTAATTTATGTGAGAGAGGTCACTTTACTGTTCATATCCTAGATTTTATTTTACGATCAAAGAAAAGAAGGTCAAGATATATACACAGAAAATAAATAAATATCACATCTGTATCAAAATATTCAAACTGAATTTTTTGAGCAAAAAACCCTAAAAAATAGTAGATCTTAGTTAGTTGGAAAAGAGTTCAACAAGTTTTAATATATGGATATTAAATTTCTTATGATATTAGGTCATAAGAAATCAAAAATGAGATATTTGAAATTTATAGGAGGACAGATGTGAGTAATGAAGTAATAACATCCATTGAATTTTTCTCTTTTCCAAAGCAGATACATTAATGAATGTTCAACTTAATGATAGTTTCCTGCTTCAAAATATAGAGTACCTAAAAAAGGCAAATTCTATTCTGGGTATTATTTCACTAACAGGGAGAAAATTTTTACTCTAATAAAACTGATGTGAATTCCATATTTGGAGCGCTTTCTTCCAAATATTTATGCACTTCTTTCCTTCCCTTGCCTTAAAATACCTTAAGAACTGCCTTGCACATGAAGTTCTCAACCTAAACTACTTTTGTATGTGAGTGCATGCATATAAATCTATGTGTGTATATATTGCAAACAACCATTTGTGTATTTATGGGATGTATTTACACACAGTTATATCTACACTTATAGAATTTCTCTAATACTCCCTATCTTCTGGGTCTAGGAGAGTGATTGACATACACCAATTGAGCAAACACATGTTTGTATCAACATTATTATTTATCAAGTTTTGTGCTAAGAACTAAGAGAAATAAAAGGACCAAAAAATATTTCTTACTATCAAGAAGTATACATCCTAATGCAGATAAAAATAACACATAAATCCATATATACTTGTCAGTTATTGTTGGTGAAATTTTGCTTTATATAGGAAGCTACATGCAACTTGAGATGATAAATGGTTTTCTTCAGAAGATCACACTTGAAGTATTGCTCAAATGAAGCCAGAGATTATACAATGTAAATGAAAAGAGGAAGAAAATTCTAAAAAGGAGTTGAGCAGAAAGTACAAAATGATATGTAATATATGACAAACTTAAAGCAATACAGTATGATTAGATTGCATAGTACCTAGAGTAGAGTTATGTGGAAAAGGTAAACTTAAATAAACATCTTGTATTGGGATTCAAGAGCTAGACTTGGAATCAGCAAGATCTGAATCCTAATTCTGACTCATACTAACCTCATAATACTATGTAAGTCACAACATTACTTTTTATGTTATTCATAAAATGGGAAAATTACACCAGATATAGATAGCCAGTTATGTTATAAGTTCAAAAGAAAAAGAAAATAGTTTAGATAAAGCACAATGTAAAGCTAAAAACACTCTTTAAATGCTATTTATTGGTACTATTATTAAGAAAACTGAAAAGATATTTTTAAAAACTCAAGATTTAAGAATCTTAAAGGCTCAATGGAAAAGCTTATATTTTAGTCACTCAATTCATAAATATTTATTAAGTAGCTATCACATGCCAGACATTGTGCTAAATTTTGAGAATACTAAATATGAAAAAGACAGTCTCTGCCTTCAATGATCTTAAAATATCATGGGGGTTAGCAACACACAAAATGTAAATGAAAGGAAGGAAGGGAAGGGAGTATACTTAATATACAGGCATGACAGAAAAGTCCACTGAGTGTAAAATGATTCTAGAAGCAATATGAAATCCTTCTGATTTTGACTAATAGGAAGAGGAGAAATCAGACATTCACACTAGGAAAATCATTTTAGCAGTTCATTGGTTGATGGACAAGAGTTGGGAGAAACTTGAGGCAGGCACAATAACTCAGGAAATGTGCGAACTCAAGGTGGTTACTGTGTGAGTAGGCAAAAAGGAAATACAGGCAGGTTCACCTCTGAGAATGTCCTTGTGTGTATGAGAGAGAGAGAAACTGACAGAAAGAGAGAAAGAGAGAAAAAGAGAGAGAGAGAGAGAGAGAGAGAGAACATTTGAAAACTATTAGTGTTGATTCCTTCAATAGTAATATGGAAGTGAGAGAGGGGAATAGGGAAATGGGGAAGGAAAATAAAGAATTGTGCAATGTAAATGTTAATTTTACTGTCTTTAACTACAACTGCATAACCTGTTAGTTTTCCTTTTTTTTTTTTTTTTTGGATTCCTTTGTTTCTTGAACAATTATCTATTTTTAAAAATTATTTTCTTGAAGTACTTCAAGAAATAAATGTCACTAAGAACTACTATTATAACTACATGAAAATAAATTGTTATGTTTCTCTTTGTTGTCATCAGGATGATTAATAATATTAGTTATTATTTTTCTGCAAAAGTTCTTTAGGACTGAATTGCTCTCCAATTAAGTTTAATGTTTTCTTCAATGGTATTCTTTTCCCTCCATATATGTTCTTATCTTAAGGACATCAAGAGGTGGGGGCAGACCCAAGATGGCAGAGAGGACACATTTCTTTCTGACCTCTCCTACTACCTTTACATTAATTACAAAATTCAGCCTCGGAAAATAGTGCTAGACTGACAGAATTCATGAATATTGGGAGTGCAGCAAATTATCAGCAGAAGATAATTTCAAAGATCGCCAGAAAAGGTTGGTGTTGATCGGGTGCAGGCACGGGAGGACACCAGGCACAGACATGGAGGCCAGGCAAAATCAC
Organism: Sarcophilus harrisii; assembly: GCF_902635505.1. NCBI lineage: Eukaryota > Metazoa > Chordata > Mammalia > Dasyuromorphia > Dasyuridae > Sarcophilus > Sarcophilus harrisii. The sequence continues at coordinate 637,091,303 of NC_045427.1, read as the reverse complement.
AGAGGCCAGCACATGCTGAGCAGGCCAGAGGAGGAGTGCAGTCTCCACAAGGCAGGGGAATCTACAGGGAGGACTCTAGCACAGTGTTGGCCACTCTGCCCTTGTTGCAAGCCAATAGATCAGCAGAGAAGTTATAAAACATCCAACACAAGCAGAAAAGGTAAAGAGTGAACCCCAAAATGCTGGAGTCTCACAGAACTTGGCCACACCTACCTAGGTCCAGGAGTGACTCAGCACAATCCCAGCAAAGCTGCTGTTGCTTCCCAGTCTGTAGAGGAAACTTGGAACCTCCTTGACCTAAAATCAGATCTCATATATTTTTTTTAATAAGTAAAAAGGCAAAAACAGCTTCTATAGTGAAAGACAACAGATTTCAAACACCAAGGCAACTAAAATCAGATTGTCTCCAAATGAAACCCCAAAGGGTGATGTAATCTGGTCCACAACACACAAGGCCCTCCTAGAAGGAATTAAAAAGAGTCTTAAAAGAGAGCTGGGGAGGGGGAGGAGGAGGGAGCAAAGAGGATAGAAAGGACACAGGCTTCATTCTAATCTCCTCTTCTACCCTCACAACTAATAACCAAATTCAACCTCTGAAATAGTGCATGACTGGTAGAATCCATGAATATTGGGAGTACAACAAATTACCAGCTGAAGATAATCTGGAAAATCACCAGAAACGGTTTGTCCTGATTGGGTGGGAAGCCAGCCCAGGAAGGAAGGCAGAACACGGAGGCTGGCACACTGAGTGGACTGGGAGCAGGGGTGGTCTCCGCAGGTGGAGAATTTGCAGGGAGGACTCTACCACAGGTTGGCTGCTCTGCTTTGGTTGCAAAGCAGTAGATCATCAGAGAAGTTACAGAGGGCTCTGCCTGGGGCAGTCACACATCTGCACAACACGGGGGCTCTGCCCAGAGCAGTGAAACTTCCAATGCAGGGCTTTGCCCAGGGCAGTCACACTTCTGCAGCTCTGCCCCTCTTTGCAGCCCATTTGCAGGACAGCTACTGTCCATCTATCTATCCCTGTTCTGTAGAGGAAGCTAGTAACCTCCTTGCCCTGAAGGCAGAACCTAAGGGCTTTTTAAAAAATGAGTAAAAAAGTCAAGTGAACTCTAACTATAGATAGCTTCTATACAGAAAGAGAGCAGATTTCCAACCCAAGGAGACTAACAGCAGACATTCTCCAGACAAAACCCCAAAAGGGGATGTAAGCTGGTTTCATCACACAAGGCTCTCCCAGAAGAAATTATAAAAGATCTTAAAAGAGGGCAAGAAGAAAAATGGGGGAAAGAGAAGATCTGCAAGAGAGTATGGAAAAGGCATATAATTCATATTAATTTACATGGAACACAACCACATATTGATTCTTATGACAACTGAATCTACCCTGAATCCTAAATCTACAATTTGGGTCAGAAAAACATAGCTGCCAGATGACTTTATTCCTGCTCTTTGGGGAGGAGAAGTTAATGACTGACCATATTTTCTTCTTGGAATTTTTAAAAATCACTTCTGGGTGTGGTTCTCTTCTTCAATCTATATTTGAGTCATGGGAGTGGGTGTGGAGGGAGCTCAGGCGTAGTGCTTCCTTTTTCTACTCTACAATGTTGACCAGTATGTAATTTTTGTTAGAAACACCTGGATATTTATGAGGCAAGAGAATGGCATCTGGAAGATTTGCTAATAACCCTGGCATTAGACAATATTTTAAGTCATTTAATCTCCCTCTCCCTCAGTTTCCTTATTTGCAAAATAGAGATAATAATCATAGGCCCTTCCTTGTATGGTTGTGAGGATAAAATTAAATATTGTCCATAAAGTGTTTTACAAACCTTGCAACCTTATGTAAATGATAGCTATTAATATTATTGAATATTTTATTCATGAACTTAATAAAAGAAGAAATGACAGGCTTATTGAATTTGCAGACGGTCATTTTTTTTTTTTTTACTAATTTCTACCTTGATGAATAGAAATAAAGATCTAAAATGATCCTGAAAGATTAAAAAGATGATATTCCAATGGGGAGTACTGGTTAAAATCTGAGGTTCCTTCCAACTATTAAATTGTACAAAGTCCTAAAGAAATGTTACATATTTTTATTGATACTAGGATAATGGGTATAGAATAATACAATACAGGTGCACATCTGAGGTAACATAAAGAAAATAAAGCTAACATATAAAAGGAAGAATTTTGGCATTTACAGAAAAAAAGGATACATTTCATTATACTTTATTATTGGATATTATTATAACTAAGAATGAAATTATAGTTACAATCTTTTGCAAGGGAAATTCTTCATATGGCCAGACAACATCAGATGTTACATGAACAATGCTGGAAATATGTTTCCAGGATACTGGAGAACAGGCACAGGTATTGTCACTGTATTTTTATATGAGAATGAATAGCTTTGTCCCATTGTTTATATAGCCCAAACTCTTGGGTATCTTTAAAAAGCAACTGACATAGCAGCTGTCTGGGCTTTAGCTACATTTAGTTGTAAGGATGAAAGAAATTCGTTAACACATTATGTGGTTAAGGAGGAAAATCTTGGAGGTTCCATCATTCCATCCCTAGGTGACTTACCACCCTCTAAAACTAATAACTAAATCTGTGGTCACTTGTTTTTTTTCTTTTTGTAATAGGCAAAAGTAGTACAATATTCAATTGGAAATGGGTACATAAGCCACACAGATGTGGACTTGGAAATATAGGAATCCAGGTGACATGTTACATCCTACCAATAAATGTCAGTAATAATTCCAGGTTGAGGGATGAACATGGTAAGTCAAGTCCTATGTATGAGCAAAATGGTGTTCCTAATTTCTGTTACAGAGACTTAGGTGAGAGTACTGTACCTCTAAAATGTTAAGTACAAATGTTTAATGGGTTGTTTTTACATAATTTTGAAGGAAATACAATTGTGTAAAAGCTAATCTGATAATACATGGATAAATGGAAATGTGAGTCCTTGAGTCTATAAAATGGGAACACAAGTGGTTGATATTTGAAAAAAGAGAAGAGAAATGATTCTCAACCTCACCTCCCTTAAAGAGAATAAGCACATTATACTACAGTAAGACAAAGTATGACCCACTCCTTTTGCCCCATTTATAAAACTATAAACTCAACGGTACTTTATGTCTTTGGATGAGATCAAAGACTTTGATATCTTTAATAGTTTCAAAACTCTAAAGCTCTTCTGAATTACCAATAACTTTTGAGCTCACATCAGTTGCAAGAGGGATCCAGAATGTTTCAGATTACTTTCTACTTAAGCCCTAATACTATATAAGAGCTATTTGCTATCTTGAAAGCCCTAATATAAAACCTAAAATACAAAAAAGACAACGCAGACTTTAATCCAAAACTTCACAAAGTCATTATAAGTTTTCAAACCTAGATCAACTTTTCTAAGGTACTGTTTTACAAACCTAAATAATGGTCAATACGTAAATTCAAATAGGTTTGTAAAGTTTGAACAATTTTTTTTCAGGCTTGATTTCTGGAGCAGCAAACGAGAAATAAAAAATTAAATCTTTTATACTCTCTTTTAAAAGTTTTAAAAATGCCTAAATCTTTTACTATGTTTTCCATAAAGTATTAGGATTTATTAATACCTTGAGTTCTAATTTCTTTCTTTGTATGTGAAGGACTCTTAGGCCCTAAAAGAATGGATAAGAAACCATCCCAAGTAATAAAATATTTTGTAACCCAAAATTGTTATTTAAATAGTTAATAGAGACTAAGGTTAATTTTTGATCATGAAAATAGTAATTGTTGATTGTTAATCATACAGGTAAATAATATGACCCTGTTGATTCCAATGTGAACTTAAGAGATAATTTTATGTCTCTTTCTCTTTGTTTTATGGAAAAGTCTCCCACCATTGTACCATCATTTAATATTGCCTTTTGATAAATTTCATCTAGTCCAGTAGAGGGCTGAGTTATACAACTGTAAATCTTAACATCATTCCAACATTGCTTCTAAGTAATGAGGAGGAAAATAAGTGCTTACTTAAATACCAAGCCTATTCATAAATAATCTTTATACATTATTATTAAGAAATTAAGGAGGATTCTTTCACCAGGGATGTTTTAAACAAATGGGAGATGTCGAATGATTTCAGTCCTAGGGTTCACACAAAAATAGAAATACTTGCTCTGCATAGAATCTTTTACTGAAACTTTGATAAATAAAGTGTTCTGCTTGCTGTTTAACTAAGTTCTTATCAGTTTCTTACCTTTCTAAGAGATTATTTTAAGTAGTTGAATTTCTTGGCAGAAGGCTTAGGACAGATTATCATTTTTGGTTTACAAGGATTGTTTTGAGAAACTGATTTTTAATTTATGTTTGCAGCCATATATATCACCAAAGACTATAATTGACAGGGGATAGACAATGTGATAGCAGAATGAAAAACAAAATAAAATGTTATCTTGCTTAACAACATTAATCTTTTTATTATAATATCTAGAAAAAATGAAAATTCATTTGAGCTGATTGTTAGCTACAAGAACAGTTGTATTCATGATGAATCTCGAGCAACAAGAATCCATTGCCTTCTGAAAGGATGTTCAGTTGGCTTGATCAGGATCTGGTTTCCATCAAAATAATTAACTAATAAAGTTCCCCTTGATTGTTAGGAATTCTGTACCTTGTTTTTTTTTTTTTTTTTTAATACTGTTTTCTCCTTTCTCTGTCTTTTTTCTTGAACAAACTGAAGGAGAGAGAGAGAGAGAGAGAGAGAGAGAGAGAGAGAGAAAGAGAGAGAGAGAGAGAGAAAGCAGAAGAAGAAGAGAGAAGAAGAAGTCAGGGAGGGAGGGGAAAGAAAGAGAGAAAAAAGGAGAGAGAGAAAAAAAGAAAAAGAGGAGAAAGAGAGAGAGAGAGTATGTGTATTTGGTTTATTTTCTATTGTATGTGGGATAGAGCCTTAAGGACTGGGAGATACAACATAGAACTTGATATATATTTGAATTATATATGCATATACACACACATATATATGGGTATAGATATGTATATACATGTGTATATATCATGTGAATGTATATATGCATATACACACACACATACATATATATATATATATAAAACTAAAGAGAAAGATGTCTTGATGTTGAAACTAATTATTGTTTTTAAGAAAATCACTTCCATATCATGACCCAACACAATTCTTCAGTGACCTGATACACTTACTGCTATAAATGTATATAACTATAAAGCATGTGTTTATGTGTTTGTACACATTCATAAATTGTTAAAATGTAAGGTATAATTTTGATTCTGATCTAGTTTATTCTTTACCATTTTACATTATCTTTATCATTTTACAATATCTCATATTTTTTAGACTTTTTTGTGCTTATTATTTTCAAACATATCTTTGGAATGAGCATGTGTGTATACATACATACAGACATATTTTTTTGGCACTGCTTACTTTACTTTGCATCAGTTGCTATAAGTCTCCCCATGCTTATTTATTTATCATATCCATTATTTCTTATAGCATAGTAATATTCTATTGTACTGAAGTACCAAAGTTTGTTGAGATATTCTCTAATAAATGAATGTCAACACCTTTCCCAGTTCTTTGATAGTAAAAAATATTTTTATAAATATTTTGGTTTACATGGGGCCTTTCTTTTAAATGTCATTGATCTCTGTGAGGTATATTAATATTTATTGAAGCATTGATTTGTTACTATTAACATCTATACATACATAATTTACAACTGCTTTCTTGGCAGTTTGAACCAACACTCAAGGCTACAAAAAGTACATTGCTGTGCCTGTCTTTTCACAACCATTCAAAAATTACTATTCTTATATGTTGTTATATTTGCTATTCTATGGGTGATGTAAAACTTTGCAATTATTTGATTTTCATTTTCAGTTTTTCAATTTTACATGCCAAATTCTCTTTTCCTTTCACTTCCTTTTGCACTTCTTGAGAAGGAAAAAAATTCAAAACCTATTATACATATACAGCCATGTAAAATATGTTTCCACATTAATCATGTTCTAGAAAAAAAAGCAAAAAATAAAAGGAAAAATATGCTTTAATTTGCACTTTGAATCCATCAGATCTCCATCTAGAAGAGAATAGCATTGTATATTATTAGACATTTGAGTTAAGGTGTATTATTGTATTGATCAATAATTGTATTGATCAAAGTTATTAAATCTTTCCAAATTGACTATCTTTGCAATGTTGTTACTACTGCATAGATTATTCTCCCAATTCTTCTCACCCCACTTTGCATCATTTCATATAAATTTTCTCTGTATGTGACTGAAACCATTTCCTTCATCATTTCTTTAAAAAGTTTTCCATCACAACCACATACCACAACTTGTTCACCCATTTCCCAACTAATAGGCATCCTCTAAAATCTAATTCTTAGTCATCACAAAAAAAAAGATTTATTAATAATTGTAATGGGCTGAAGCTGGAGTTGATGCACTGAGGTCCCAAGCACGTGAGACTACATAGCAATTGGATGATACCCTATTAATATATGCTTGGAGAAAGAATGGCCCCCGCCCACAACACTTTTGATGTGTTATACAGGAAATGATGTAGAAACGGTTTTGGTGGGTGGAGAGAGAGAGGCAGAGAGATTGCTGGTTAGGTTCATGTTGCGACTGCTCTCACTTACTATTTCCATCCCTCTTCAACTCAGCAAAGAATAAAGATCGAGGATTTTCCCTTAACCTGAATTCCTGACTCCGGCTGATTTTAAAATATGCAGTCATCACAATTAATTTAATTTTTTTAAACATAGATCTTTATGTCTTTTGATCTGCTTGTTATATAACCTTCGTAGTGATCTTGCTCATTCAACAAGTGTGCCGCTTTATATCTCTATAGTTGATATTGTTTAACTGTTGTTTGACTATTCCCTTGAATTGTTTGACTATTTAGCAGTTCCACCAATAGTACTCTTGCTACTGTTATTTAGTCATTTAAGTCATATTCAACTCTTCATAATACCATCTGGGATTTTCTTGACAAATATATTTGATTTGTCATTTCATTCTTCAGGTCATTTTACAAATGAGAAAATGAAGTCAAACTGGGTTACATTACTTGCCCAGGGACATAGCTAGTAACTGTCTGAAACTAGATTTTAATTCAAAGGATGAGTCTTTTTGACTACAGGCCCAGCACTTTATTAAACACTACATAGCATTTTCCCAAGCCTCCAGAATACTTCATTGTCCTTTTTTGTCATCTTAGCCATTTGATGAGTATGAAGTAGCACCACAAATTTTTCTTAATTTGTATTTTTTTCTAATTATTTGTTATTCTAGATAATTTTTGTATGACTATTGATAGCTTTGATTCACCCTCTAAAAACTGCCTGTTGCTAATATTTAACTTTTATTCAACTCTGGAATGGATTCAGATTCATAGATTAAAATAAGATATAAAGAAATATAGCTATAGATATAGATGTGTGTATGTATATGTATACATATATATATATATATATATATTTCACACATATATATGTGTGTATGTATATATATATATATATATATATATATATATATATATATATATATATATATAATTTGGCTCAGTCCCCTATGTATTTGAGGAAAGAGACCTAACCCAGAGAAATTTGCATTTATTTTTACCATGTTCTTGCTTTCTTTTTAATTTGATAAGAATGAGTTTTGTTTCTGCAAAAACTTTTTGTTTAGTTTTATATAACCAAAATCATTAATTTTACCTCTCATAAAACACTCTATTGTTTGGTCATGAACTTCTCTCCTAAACATAAATTTGAAAGATAATTTTTTCCATGTTCCCCTAACTTGCTTATGAAGTCACACTTTGTGTCTATTTCCTATATCCATTTTGAATTTATCTGATGTGTGATGTAAATCTTGGTCTATACCAAATTATAGTCACACTACTCTCCAAGCAAATGATGAGATCTTTCCCAAACATCTTAGATCTTTAAATTCATCAAATACTGGGAAAGTATGAACATTTGCTTCTATATATTTTATACCTAATCTATTCCATTGATCAACTAGTATATTTCATATCTCATTGTTATGATTGCTTTGATTGTTGTGATGATTATCAATTTATAATATAGTTTAAGATCTGTTCCTACTAGGACCTCTTTCCTCTTTTTTAAAAAATTGCTTTGATGATCTTGACTTTTTTCCCATCACACAAATTATGATATCCCCCGCCCACCATAGACCTACATCTAAGTCTATAAAGTAATTCTTCAGTATTATGGAAGAGGGATCAAAACTTACTTTAGATAGTTTTATTATGTTTTAATGTTGGCATTACCTACAAATGAACAATTAATATTTTAAAAATATTTAGGTCTATCTTTGTATAAAAAATATTTTGCAATTGAGTTCATGTAAGTACTTTATTATGGAATATATATTCCCATGTATTTTAGACTCATTTCTTTTCTATCTCTTCCTGCTTAGTTTTGTTGTTAATATATAGAAATGGTTGTGATTTGTTTAGGTTTATTTTATATCTTGAAATTTTGTTGAAATTGTTTATTGTTTTGACTTTTTTTAGTTGACTGTAAGATTCTGTAAATATACTATCACATGATCTAGAAACAGTCAGAGCTTTATTTTCTTATTAATTATGTTATTACTTTCCTATCTTTTAGCTTTCTATCTGTATCTATCTATCTAAAATCTTACATTTATGTAATTTCAAATTTCTAGAATATTATTGAATAATAAAAATCATAATAGACAAACCCACTTCACTCCTGATCCTCCTATAAGGCTTATAGATTATCAGTATTACAAATAATTATTGCTCTTGGTTTTATATATCTATCATTCTTAAGAGAAAACAACAACAACTATAACAAAACAAACAAACAAACAAAAATAACAACTTAGTCTCAAGCTCCCTAATGTTTTTAAAAGGAATTGGCATTGTTTTTTGTAAATAGATACCACCCTGATTATGGTCAGATATCTGTATAATATATTGCGATAATCTCCTTTCTTTTCATTGTTTATTCAATATTCATTGTGGAATATTGTATATAATTTCCCTTTTCTCTTTTTCATTATCTTGATTTACATTTCAAAAGCATTTTTTTCTGGCAAACATAAAAGAAATTCTGTATGTCTCCTTTTACATATCTTTTCCTTAAACAAATTTTATAATATTGGAATAAATTATTCTTTAAATTTTGATAGAATTGGCCTGTTAATCCACCTTTTCTTTCCTTACCCCTCATCTTGGGACCATATGTGTGGCTTATTTAAAATATGTTTCTAAAATAGTAGTATTTGAGCATTCTATTATCTCTTCAGTTAATTGTAAAAATTATAACGTTTATAAATATTCATTATTTCTACTTAGATTATCAGTTTATTTGCACATAATTGGGCAAGAGAATTTCTAATTGTCTTAATTTTATCTTCGTTGGTGAGGTATTTACCCTTTTCATTTTTATTACTGGTAATTTGGTTTTATTATTTCTTTTTTTGAATCTAATTATCTAATGGTTGTATTTTTTTAAAAAACAACCATAACTTTATTTATCAGTGTATTGATTTTTATTATAACACTTTATTAATCTCTTTTGAATGTCAGGATTTCCATTTGTTTGTTTTGTTGGAGCATTTTAATTTGCTCTTTTTCTCATTTATTATTAGTTTTATGTTCAGTTCCTTGATCTATTTTTTTCTCTATTTTATTGATAGAAATATTTAGGGACTTAATTCTTTCCCCAAGTATTGCCTTGGTGGTATTAGACAGAGGCAAGAAAGGAGAAGAAGATGAAAAGGAGGAAGGGCATCTTCCAAATGGCCAATTTCAAGCCAATTTTACTCACAGAGGTTGTTGTTTGTCCTTCGCTTTTCGAAGAGGATCATGACATCAGAAGGTAATGTTATGACATACAAGTGAATTGGATTTAAGTGAGGGAAAACTGTGCAAGGTCACCTTCTTCCCTTTCCCCTCCAGAGCTATTTGAGTCTAAAGGCCAGATATAGATCAGGACAACTGGAGATGACCCTGGATGAAATGGGAGACCTGGACCTTCCTAAGCTAAGGTCTTCAATATCTACAGATGTTCTTAAAAGCATTTTTTTCTCTTTTCCACCTTTGAATTCTCCCAAGATATCTTGAGGTTTACTGGTAATATTTCTTTATTAAGGACAAGGCCTTAAACCAAATTCAATCTGATTCTAATTAGCAACCAATAGGCCAAGCCCAATTTGGTCTTTGTTTGGGTCCTGATTGATTCAGATTGAATGTAAATAGCAATGATTTCTGCTTTAGTCAAAAATCCTCAGTCTTCTCTTCCAGATCCATTCTATTCAAACATTTATTTATTTAGATTTTTTTTGGACTGGTGAAAGGAGATTCTTTTCCTCAATTGCTACCTAGCCTCAATCACTGAATGAGTGTTGTTCAGTCAAACTGAGACCTATTGAAGACCTTAGCTTATAAAGGCTAAGGTTTCCAATTACATCCAGGGGCATCTCCAGTCTTCCTGATCTAGGTCTTACCACTGGATCCAGATGGCTCTCGAGGGAAAAGTGAGCAGGTGATCTTGCCCAGCCCTCTCTCACTTAGATCCAATTCACTCGCATGTCATAGAATGACCTCCTGGATGTCATGGTCCTCTTGGAGAATGAAGGACAAACAACAACAATGGTTTTATTGTACACGTTTTATTTGTCTCCTCATCATTACTTTGATTGAAATTACTGTGTACACACACACAGAGTATACTACATACATGTACACACACCCAGATAAAATATATTTCATATGTGTGTGTATGTTTGTGTGTATAATGTGTTTTTTCACCCACTCATTCTTCAGGCTTACAGTATTTTGTTTCCAGCTAATTTTCAATCTATTTTTCAAAGTCTGTTCATTGAAAGTAGTATTATTGCACTATGATCTAAAAGAGGTGTCTATCATTTTTCTGCTTCTCTGAATTTGTATATATGGGAATTATATACTTATATGTATATAATATATGTTTACATATTATATTATATATAATTATATAATTCTTATATTCATTCTTATAATTACTCTGATAATAATTCTATCAATGTTTTGAAGGTGTCACGTATTGAACATAAAATATATAATGTCTTGTATTCCTTTCTAGTATTCTACAAATGTCAATTGTACTCTTGGTTGACTTGTGTCAAATAAACATTCTTCTTAGAGGTTTTGCTTATACATGTTCTTATTCTCTTGAGTTTGTTTCTTGGTCTAGCAGGGGTCCTCAAACTACAGCCCGCGGGCCAGATGCGGGCAGCTGAGAACGATTATCCCCCTCACCCAGGGCTATGAAGTTTCTTTATTTAAAGGCCCACAAAACAAAGGTTTTGTTTTTACTATAGTCCGGCCCTCCAACAGTCCAAGGGACAGTGAACTGGCCCCCTCTTTAAAAAGTTTGAGGATCCCTGTCTATCAATAGAACAAGTTCTCCACTTCTCTGGTTTGTGGTTGTTGTTTCTCATTTTCCAGGCCATTTCTTAATTTTGTATTTTACATTAGAGATGGGCTCTGCTAAAATGTAAGAGGAACAAGGAGGATGAACAGCCTAATCTCATTATCATATCCTACTCTCTCAACATGGTCTGGGGGCCTGTCATGTATGTATACACTATATATAATAATACTACATATTGAAAGATATCATGTCATCTTATATAAGATATAATATTGAATATAATAATATAAACAACTGTAAAATAAACGTAATGTAGCATTATACAATTTTTCCATCTCTTTATATATGTTACATATATACACAAATAAAATGTACACATACACATATGTTCTTCTATAATTAAACTTTTTAAGACTTTCATTTTTTAAATATTAGGTTTTGCCATTGAAGTTTTTTGCATATAGTGAGAGAATTCTGTAATTCCTAAAGATATATTTTGATATAATATGACTAATTATATTGATAATTTTTAATAGTGTTTAAAGCATTGTATAAGTTGAATTTGATTATGATGCAAAATTGTAAAATATGAAGCAAGGAATAATTTTGAAGGTAGGGAGCAGAATGCTATTTAAAATTGCCAAATCTCGGGTCAGAGCCAAGATGGTGGAGGGTAGACAGATCTTTGCTTGAGTTTTTTCAGAGTTAACACCAAATCAAACCTCTGAGCAGGTTTTGAAATGACAGAACTCAGAAATATTTGGAGCTTAACAAATTTTCAGCAGAAGATATTTGGAGAACTTCAGGAAAGGTCTGTCTCAATTACACAGGGGGGGCATAATCCAATGCATGTGCAGTGCAGGGAGGTGCAGGACAGAGAAACCATGCATGGGGATTCTAATGCGAGGCTTCTAGCCAAATACAGTAGTGTTGGCTACTCTGTCCTGGTTCAGAAGCCAGTGGATCAGCAGACTAGCAGTAAGACCTCCAATAGAATTACAAAAAGCAAATAGTGAGCCCCTGGACCCCATCTTAACAGACAGGACTTGGCTAGGCTGACCCAGCATGGGAAAGAAGCCAGCAGCACTATCAGGCCAATTGCAATAGACTTATGATGGAGAGAGCCATCTGCATCCAGAAAGAGCACTAGTGGGACTGAGTGTGGATCATAACATTTTCACCTTTTTATCGTTGTTTACTTTTTTTCTCAATTTTTCCTTTTTTTAAATTTGATTTTTCTTGTGCAGCATGATAAATGTAGAAATATGTATAGAAGACTTGCACATATTTAACATATATTGGATTTGTTGTTTAGGGGAAGGGGAGGTATAGAGAAAAATATGAAATACAAAGGTTTTGCAATGGTGAATATTGAAAACTATCAATGCATATATTTTGAAAATAAAAATCTAACATTTAAAAAATAAAATTGCCAAATCTGTATTGATGAATTATATTTGTTTATAATTTTCTTTAAAAGGATTTGTGGGCTATATGTACTTATTTTCTCAATATATGACAGAATTCTTCATAAAATATATCAACAGATTTTAGAGTGTTCTCCAGGAACTCTAGCAAATCCTCACTTCCTTTTTAGTTCCTTCATAACTTGGTAGATGTCCTTTCCTGAGATTGAATTATATATGATGTCTATTTACAGATTTATTAATTTGATTATTTTTATATTTTTTTAAGATTTTTTTCTTTTTTTGGTATTCTCAGGTATATTATCACATAACTATATTTTTAAACATACACAATAATCATCCATATGCACATAAGCATGCTAGGGTTTTATTGTTTTAATTTTTGACTTTTGTTTTCTCCCATAGTTTAACTGGGTTGGCTAAAAATGTGTGGATTTCATTTAGACTTTCCAAACATCCAGCTTTTAGTTCTTTTCTTTCCTCAATTCCATATACTTTTGGGTTACCAATAAATTTACTTTTCCTTTAATTTTCATAATTTTCCTCACTGCATTACCGTTTTGTTATTTCCTATTTTGTTAACCTTTTTGCATATGATTTTTATCTTTGAATTATTTAAATCACATTCCAGGAAGTCTGGTATTCTGTCATTAATTTTTTTCCTATGATTATAAATTTCCTTTGATTTCTTCAGTGACTCATAATTTTAGATTTAATCATTAAGTATCCAATTAGCTTCATATATCTAATTTATGTTTCCAGACATGATCCTTTTTATAGAAATATGGCATATAAATATATTTTAGCTAATTTTTAATTTTTGCTTTCAATTCTCTATGTAGTAAGCCGTGACCAAACAGTAAAAGTGATAGATATGTGGTACTGAGAATATAAAGTAAATTTATTAGCTCTGATTTCTTTAAGAATTTGTTAAATTATGGTTTTTTGCTTTTATAATTCTGTATAAGTTATCTAGCTCTGAGAGAGTAACATTCAAAGTTTTCTCCTATTACTGTGATGTCTACTTTTGATAGTCAATTTAATTTTCAAAACAGTGAGGGAAGAGGGACTAGCAGAACCAGATCTTAAATTATATTTTAATGAGATAATCATTAAACCAATTTAAACTCAAAATGGATATATAATTTAGACATAAAGAATGATATTATAAGCAAATTAGGGGAGTGTGGAAGAAATTATCTTTCAGTTTGGTGTACAGAGGAAAAATTCATAACCAAAACAAGAAAGAAAACTTTCATGTGAAATAAAATTGATATTTTTTCTTTGTCAAATGAGATGTGATAGATTTCTGAACTTCTAAATTAATTTTAATCTTAATACTGATTTTTTATCTATATACTTTAGTTGACATGCTTTTTAAGTTTAAATTCATATGGTGAATTTTGATTTTGCTTTTGCCTGATGAATGATTGAAAAGGCTGCATATATTTTTTTTGTTTCCTTGAATGTTGAGTGGATTTTGTCATAGTATGTTATTTTTATTCTTTGTATATCTTTCAGATTTTAAAGATAATTTTGTTTTAAACAAAATGTTATAAAATTCCTGGGTAACAACAAGCCATGTCCCACTATATATCTTCAAGAGAATTTTTATTGACCATTTTAAAGATCCTTTCAGGAATCTTTGGAATTAAATGAATATCAATGAAGAACACAGGCTGATTTTTTTATTTTCTCTTGCTCTTCATGCACGATGATCCTAATGTGATAAGATAGGGTTTTCTATGTGGAATTAAGAAATCTGGTTTTTCATACTATTTCCACTAATTATAAGCAACTTCAGTCTATTTTATTTCATTTTATTTAGCTTTTCATATAAGATAAAGATATTATCTGCATTTCCAACCTTCCAAGATTATTTTGGCATTACAGATAATATATGTAATTCACTTTAAAACCTACATATCACTAGATGCATGTTAATTTATTATTAATCTATGACAATGAAAGTTCTGATTTATTTATTTATTTTTGCTTTTACATTTTTTTTTAATTAAAGCTTTTTTGTTTTCAAAATATAAGCTTGGACAATTTTCAACATTCACCCTTGCAAAAACTTGTGTCTCAAATTTTTCCCTCCTTTCCTCCCAACTCCTCTCCAGATGACAAGTAATCCAATATATATTAAACATGTGCAATTCTTTTATATATATTTCCACAAATATCATGCAGCACAAGAAAAATCAGATTAAAAAAGAAAAAATGAGAAAGAAAAAAATGCAAGCAAACAACAACAAAAAGAGTGAAAATACTATTGCCATGTTCGTCACAATCATACAATACATACACACATGCATATGTGCAATATTTATATATATGCAGTCCCCACAGTCCTCTCTCTGAGTGTAGATTGCTCTCTTCATTACCAAACCATTGGAATTGGTCTGAATCTCATTGTTGAAGAGAACCAAGTCTGTAATATTCTCTTCTCTAAAATATAATGTTCTCGGGGACCAGGTTTCTTGGGAAGGGAGGGGGATGGTTTCTGGAGGCAGCCTTCCTTTCTGTCCAGTATAATCACCTCAAATGTAGCCAGGGATTATTGTTTACTTCAAAATATATAGCCTGGTTAGCTTTCTTAGAGGCCTATCTCTCTCCTTGGTTCTGAGAGCTCTTAACGCTAGTCCTTTGTCTCTTCCAGCTTCTGTCTCTTGCTCCCTCCAAATCTCTCCAGCCAGCACAGGGGTGGAAAATGGAATGAATCTGTCTCCGCCTCTGAGAGTGGGCTTGTCTTTTAGTGGGCTTGTCCTTTAGTAGATTCCTCCTTATAAATCCTCTCCTAAAGGTGTAAATCTTGTGGAACTCTAATAAGTACTAAGTACATTAGTGAACTAGAGAATTATTAAGTACCATGCTAAATTAGATAACTGACTTAGCACCTTGTAAGAATTCTAACACAAGTCCATCAGAATTTATTCTCATATAATCTTGCTGTTCCTGTGTATAATGATATCCTGGTTCTGCTCATTTCACTTAGCATCTGATTCAATTATTAAGAAGTAAGGCAAAAACTCTTCTCACTCATCTTATTTTCTCTATTTTACTTCTAAAATAAGTGTCAAAGTTACCCTGCCATGTCTTTTAATTAGATCCATGAAATCAAGGGAAGCTATATTTTCGTGCCCTCACAAGCATTCTGCCTTTCAATATAGATTTTCCCATATTGTGAATAGGCCAAAGATAAACCAGTTACATTCTCAGATGAATATAAGGATCCCAAGGGCTGGTAGAGCCTCTTTTTTTTTTTTTTTTTTGAATCCCCAAAACCTTTTTTACAGTAAACTCTTGATGAATATTTCCTGATTTCTTATTTACCAGATAGGTGGAGGAATTAATGAATATGGACTACTGAAGTACAAATTCCCAAAAAGTATGTGTGTGTATATTATATATATGTATATATACACTGAGACATATATATATATGTGTGTGTGTAACTGACATAGCCTTTGTAGTAAAACAATTTGGAAAAAAAATCATTTACACACACACACACACATATATACATACATATAATTTTGTGTGTGTGTTTCATTCACTCTGCTGATGCATTTTTACTTTTGAGTTCTTTATCAATCTGAAAATAACTCTAGCTTTTGCAAACACAGCAAATGTCTTTCTTACTTATCATCAGTATTGTAAATAACCTCAGTCCTTTTCTAGAGCCTCTCTAATACTCAGTGATCAATCCAACTTTTCAGCTCATAAGGCACCCTCACTATTATTTATCTGATAATTTTGTTCTTCATCTCACTTTTTCTCCATTTTTTCCATTGCAAAGCTCTTCCATTTTAGATTTTATAAACAGTAATTTTTCTCATCTATATCATCAAGTACCTAACGAGGATGAAGGACAGTGAAGTATTTAGAAAGTACAAAAGAAATCATACTTCTGTTTAAAAAAAATCATGCAGATCCTTACTTTTAAAAAAAGAATCATTCTCTTATAAAATCATTAATGAGGTCTAATTGACACTATAACAAGGATGTCCTTGTAATTTCCTGAGTGTTAAGGAAGACAATAGCTGACAAGAATCCCCATTGTCAAGGACACCTTTTTAATCATCTGCCACAAAAGACCCAAAATCAGTGGTTAAATTTAACAGGCTGGAACTTGAAAGCCATTAGAAAAGATGGCTTTATATTTTAAGTAGACAAAGAATATATTTTTTTAAATATAAGCTCTTAAAATTAAACAAAGAATAAGCTTAAATTATATGAAATGATAAAAGTTTCATTCATTTACATATGTGTCTCACCAGAAGAGATTTCTACCAAAATTTGCTATATAATATCATAGCTTTAGATCTTGGAGGTATATTAGAAATCATCTATGAGCCAGCTCGATTACTCAGTGGATAGAGTACTTATCCTGAAATCAGGAAGACCTGAGTTCAAATCTGGCCTGAGACAATTAATATATCTCAGCTATGTGATCCTGGGCAAGTCATTTCACTCCAATTCAAAAGAAGTCATCTACTCTGATTTTCTAATTTTAGAGAAAGGGTAATTCAGGTTTAAATAGAAGTGACTTATTCAAGGTCACAAAATTCTAAGTTGCAGAATCTGGAAAGCAATATTAGTCCTATACCTCAAACACATGCATTTGTTTTATATCTTATACATTAATTTCAAAGTATTCTAAAGTGAATTTTGTCACTTTATTTTCTATTACTAAATTATAGCAAGTGAATATTCTCCAAGTTATCTTTTCTTTACTCATTAATTCCTATTGTAATGCCAGAGAAACTGAGGCAAGCTAGAGATTAGAGATTTTTTAATATTTTATTTGGATTAATGAGAGGGAGAGATTTTCTGGGACCAAAGGATCTATTTTGGTCCTAGGACTGATGTCCTAAAGCATTTGGCATCAGCATCAAATGTGAGATTCCAAAGATTCATATATGTGGGTCTAAGCGAACAGGGTAAACAAAGGCAGGGGACAGAGTCTGAACATTGGTAAAAGGCAGGAATTTCCAGGCAAGGACCATCAATCCAGTTCTTCCAGGTTGGGGGTAGGACCATAAATTCTGATAAACTGGGAGTGAAGGGAGGTAGGTACTAGAGACAGAAAGTCTGAAACTTAGAGATAGAGGATACCAATTCGATACCTGAGATAGGACATCTGGAGTTTTATCTTTTGGAATGCCAAAGTGTCCAGATCTCTACAATCCTAATTATCTCAGCCTAATGAACAGGAAGGAGGGTTGCAAACAGGGGAATTGAGGCAGAACAATTTAAGGAACTTGAAGCAGGACAATTTAGGGAAATTGGGGCAGGACAATTAGGGAAATTGAGGCAGGATAATTAGGGAAACCGAGGCAGGATAATTAGGGAAACCGAGGCAGGATAATAAAAGGAAACTGGCACAACACTATATACATTGCCACATTTACTCACAATCATATAATACATACACACATGCATATGTATACATATACCTATATGTGACAATGTAGATATGTGTATTTATATGTACATAGATATATGCAGATACATATATACACATATATACATATATATTGATGTAGATATAGGAATACATATATGGGTAATTATGTATTAAATATAAATTATAATATATAACAATATTTAAAATATTACACAAATGATAAGACTATAACATTTCACAATGAAAATAAGCTGCAATAAACATTGATATTTTTCATTGTTTTCAAATATTTTGAATTGCTGGATAAATAATTATTTTAATTTCTTAATATTGTGAATATGATTTTAATTTTTTAAATCAATATACTTCCTCCTCCTTTCATTAAGGGTTTAGATTCAATAAGTCAAAGGGTATATAAAAACCTGTCATGTTTTTTTCCAAAAAGATAATGCTACATGCATCTTCCCAAGTATTGCAGTCATAGAATTTGAGAGTAAGAAAGTGAATCAGTATCCAGCTAATTTTATCCTATGAAAAATGGAATATCTATTGTAATATTCTTGGTAAGTGGGCATATACCTCTACTTCAGTACCTCCAGGAAATTTGAAGTCTCTCCACTTTTTAAGGTCCCTTCACTTTAGATGATTTCAAATTTGAAAAATTGTAATTCTTAACATAAATACCTATCTGTATGTATATATGTATATGTATATAGGTGTATAATGTGTGTGTGTCCACAAACCCACACCCACATACCTTTATTCCCCAAGATATTCAGTATCATTTGACTTCTAATGATATCTCAATCATTTTATCTTGTTTTACTCTCTATGCTCAAATATAAGTAACAATCCCTTGTGCGCTCTAAGTCTACTAATACTGAATGTCATTATTTTTATTGTTTCTCATTTAAATCTAATTTTATTTTTGTATAAATTATGATTGTAAAAAAGGATGTCACAGCAATACTATATTTAGATTTAGCCAAATTCCTCATGGTGACCTAAGCAACACGGAGAGAGATGTTCCATATGGCAATGCAATTAATGGATTCACATAGGATGAAAGAAACACAAAGAAAAATAGTGCTTATTAGAAAAGCACATCCTATATAGAGTATCCTCATACCTGAAATTACTTTCTACATCTTATAAATTTATTTTATTTATCCTTGAAACTCCATTAAAATCCTCTCTCTTGGCCACTGTAATTTATAATAAACACTCCTTTCAATTCATCCTACAGTTGTCATTACAGAGGACTTTAAAGAATTTTATGGATTAGAATACTAAGGGAGAGAAGGAAGGAAGGAAGGAAGGAAAGAAGGAAGGAAGGAAGGAGAGAATGAAAGAAGGGAGGGAGGAGAGAAGGGAGCGAGGGAAGGAAGAGAAGAAGAGAGGGAAGGAAAGTAGAAGGAAGGAAGAAAGGATGGAATTAAAGTTGAAGGAAGAAGAGAGAGAGAGAGAGAGAGAGAGAGAGAGAGAGAGAGAGAGAGAGAGAGAGAAGGGAGGGAGGCCAATATATGAAGCAAAGTTATTTTACTTTTTTAAACAAATATATATATATATATATATATATATATATATATATATATATATATAATATATATATATATTACCCTTAGGTAATTTCCCTGATACTCAAATAGTTGTTGCTAGTCACTTTTAAAATGTTGATTTTGTCTTATTTATTCAAGTGTTTCTGTCTTTCTATTATTTTTTTTTTCTTTTGAAACAATCTAGTTAAAATATTCATTTACAATGAATATTGAAAAATAGGCTGATAGGATTATCCCCACTTCAAAGATTTAGGAAATTGAATAATTGAAATGACTTTCTAAGAAATCATTGAAGTATTAGGATTCAAAAATACACAGATCAAATGACCCTGGTAGTTCCCAAAATAATCAGTGTAAGAAGCATTC
Organism: Sarcophilus harrisii; assembly: GCF_902635505.1. Lineage (NCBI taxonomy): Eukaryota > Metazoa > Chordata > Mammalia > Dasyuromorphia > Dasyuridae > Sarcophilus > Sarcophilus harrisii. The sequence continues at coordinate 637,071,085 of NC_045427.1, read as the reverse complement.
CTTTGTAGCAAGGTTTTGATAATTGACTGTTGTTCTCTTATTTTTAATTTAACCAACACACAGTGCCATTAAACTATTGTTATCTCTGAGTCAGAAGGCAGAGTTGAGTAATGACTATCAAACCTGAAAGTCAAACAGTCTGCATAAGAACAAAGAGGAAGTTGCTGGGATGCACAATCTTCCTGTAATAATAGAAGTGGGAGGAGATAACATCCTTAGCTCAGTGAAGATTTAAAATTTAGTTAGAGAATTGCAAATAATGAGCTTATGTGGAGTAGGGAAGATGAAGAGACAGAGAGACAGAGATATAGATAGGCCAAGAGATAAAAACAAAAACAAAGACAGAGATAGATAGTGAAAAAAGGAATATGATGTGTTCTTTAGGTCCCTGAAATAAGCAGTTTTAGATCAAAGAAATTTGTAAAATGTTCTTGTTATAATTCTATCTTCACCAAAGTTCCAAAATGTTACTTTATACTCCCTTCACCCCCCCAAAAAAAACAAACAAGCAAATCTCTCCTATATGCCCACCATTTACACTGTTTTAAATTCTTCTTGTTTCTTTTATTTGTCTTCATTTTATGCTAAGCATTTTTCATGGAAAAAGAAAACAAGTTTTATCAAAAGATTTATATTAAATACTGAGCCCATGTTAGGAAAATGATAATTTTTTTTATCAGTTGCTGACTGCTCCACCCCACTCCAGGGAGTCAGAAGGACCTGAGTTCAAATATGACCTCAGATTTCAGGTCAATTTAACACTTCCTGGCTGTGTGACTCTGGGCAAGTCACTTAATCCCAATTGCCTCAGCAAAAAAAAAAGAAAAGAAAAAGAAAAGATAAAGCTGTAAATTTTCAGTTGTTTTTCAGTTATGGCAAACTATGTATTTTCTTGACAAAGATACTGAAGTAGTTTGCCATTTCCTTTAACAACTTATTTTACAGATAAGGAAAATGAGACAAAGTTAAATAACTTGTCAAGGATCATACAAGCTAGTATCTGAATCCAGATTCTTTGGCACTGTAGTTACTGAATCACTTAATTGGAAATATATCTTACGTTAGAAGAGAGAAATTGCTCCCCATACAAACAATGATAAGAATTTTACTACTTAAAAACTCCAAAAATGTTGTGATTGCCTTAATGACTTGACCTTGTTTATGCTCAATAAAAAAACACACAGGTATGACATAGACTTGAGGACTATGATATTGTCCCTTGCCTAAAAGGAATCTAATAATACACTGAGCTGATTAAATCTCCAAGGAGAATAGAAACAAAGGAGAAATCAGTCACCAGAAAAAAAGACCATACCTTAAACATACTTTCAGATTGGAAGTAGTCAAGGACTGGGGAAGATTCAGCTATCTCTCTCCTTTCAGAATTGAAGTTGGAAAACAAAGGATCAGGCTGATAAACTGTATTCATCTCAACAACTCCCATTGGTGTTATCCATACAAACCTTGAACAGAGACCTATAAAGGTACATTAAGAATACAATCACCTTAACACTTCAAACTATTCATTATTCCAGTGTTACTGGTGGTAGTCCTTTCATCCTTCTTTCTAAGTGATTTTACCATCCTCCATGCCTCAGAAAATAGACTTCATGAGAGCCTGTGGCTAAATCAAACTATAACTTTGTTATTAAGATCCTAGTAATGAGGCTCTATGACCTTAGATAAGGTACCTTCCAGACAATAGAGATATAGCTCATTGACCCAAAGTACTATTTTTCTCATATATTTGCATCCTTCCAGAGCTTAAAATTTACTAACAACTTTCAAGAGCACAATTACATCATGAGGAAACCATGAGGAAAAACGGGGTAAAACTGGTTAATATTTATATCATCTAAATACAGTTTTTGTTATGGTAATTTTATTAGCAAAAATGACAAGGGGAGCCCCGAAACACACACACACTCTCTCTCTCTGACTTTGCAGGGAATGCTAAGCTCTCTCTTGAGAGACCCACCCCAGGGAATCAAGATAAAGTTGTTTCATTCTGTTATCTGGGTAGGACTAGTTGAGTCTAGGACCACTCCTATTTAGCCTGAGCTGGGCTCTATTGAGTTGGAAATTAGCCCAGAGACACTCAAGATTCTCTATTCTGATTCCAGCTCAAACTGCTCCCAGACCCCACCAGGAGATGCCCCCAGCTTCTAGCCAAGGTTTCAATTATAAAAGGGAGCAGCTAGGCTCAATCCTTTGTAACAGAAGATCTCAAAGCAGGAATCTTGCCAGGCCAAGGGACCTTCCTTGGCATAGCTACCTACGAGGGACTCTCTGCCCAGTGAAAGACATTCTCTCTCAGTGTTACTCCCTCTTTATCTCTCTCACCTATTTCCCTAAGAAGACCTTATTCACCTCTGTCAGAATTTCTCTGCTAGAGGATTTCTCAGCTAGAAACTCTCTCTCTCTCTGCCAGGACTCCTCTGCTAGATCTTTACTTCTCTGTCAGGACTTGCCACCAAGGAAGCCAGCCAGCAAAAGCTGACCTCTAATAATAAACTTCTTTTGCCAGTTTAACTTTTCAGGTTTGTAAATTCATTTACAAAGGACCTGCATCACCAGAAGAGGGTTCCCACAATTCCCTGCCCTGAGCTGAAGAATCAGTGGGAGACAAACCTCATCAATACTATGCATTATCCTGTTACTAAACCACAACAAAGAAATATTCAGTGCTATGAGTGTTTGATACAGAGCGTATGTGTCTGTGTGTATCTGTGTTGAATTCCACACTTCTCATCTGCTTCTCTGACTGGTTTCAATACCATAGAACAAAACACTTCCATGACAAGTATCCTCCATGTTTACTTTTCTTGCCTCCTTTTTTGTGTCATTTCCCTTCATTAGATTACAAGTTCCTTAAGGGCAGAATTTTTTTATTAATTATATCTCTAGTGCATAGCACAGTGTCTTGAACAAAGTAATGCTTGATAAATGTTTATATGGATTTAAATATATGTATTTATGCACATACTTGTCCATGGAATAAAGCCCTGACAGTGAACTAAACTAGGAAGTCAAGGAGATGCTCCTTGTTTCAAACCTTACTCTGACACTAACTTTGTCACTGTTGGCAACTCCCAACCACTCTACTCCAGGGAGCATTGTAATGCTGTAAGTTGCAGAACAATTTTTGATTTCCTTTGGTAGAGGAATTTATTTTCTCAGCAGCTGTCTCTTCTAAATCCAAATGATTTCACAGATGTCACACAGTGAATTTATAGGCATAGAGGAAGCGATAGTGATAGCCATAGAAAGAGATTATGCTAGAGTGAGAGAAGAAAAGAAGGGAGGAGAAAGGAGAGAAAAAAAGAGGAAAGATAAAGGGAGGGGAGAGAAGGGGGAAAGAAAGGGGGGAATGGCAAGGAAGAGAAAGGAATCGGAAAGGAAAAGAGGTACTCATTTCAAGAAACTGGTGAACCACATGCATGGCATTCATCTATTAGATTCTCACATCTATAGTATATAGTCATGTTTAGATATGAACATAGATATCAATAATTATAGATCTAGATGTAGATATGGAGACATTTAGATGATGGATTAAATGACTATAGATAATATATAGATAGAAATATCTTATAACCAGCTAGATTATAAAATTATAATAAGTAATAAAGCTATTTATTGGTCATTTTAATATTAATCAAATTCATTTTTCCCTCTGTACATGTACTATCAGATTTTGAAAGTAATACTGAAGTATACATTATCAGTGAGACTTCCACTCTTTATACATATAACAAATATTTAAAAATATTTATTATGTATGAGAACTAGGATAAATGCTTTACAAATAATATATCTTATTTGATTTTCATTAAAACTTTGGAAGGTCACTGTTACAATTAGACCAATTTTACCATTAGTGAAACTGAGGTAGAGAGACTGATTTGTCCAGGGTCACTCAGCTAGCCAATGTCTCAAACTAGATATTAATTCATGTCTTTCTGATCCCAGAGCTGGCACTCTACATACCATGACACCTGGTTGTCTCATCTTTTAGACATGCTTAATCCAACCCCTTCCCCTTGCAGAGGAAGAAAATGAAAAAAAAAATTATCAAGTGACTTAGCCAAGACCATACAAGTTGAAAACAACTGAATTGGATGAAAATTAAGTCTTTACCTTAAATCCACAATGCATTTCACCACACTGATTACTGGCTTCAAATTAAGTGATTATTCCTCTATACCAAATAGCTTCTGTCCAAGAGAAGAGCATTTTAACTAGAATCAGAAGCCTCTGAATCTTTTTTCATAAGAAAAGATGACTTGATTATAGAAAATAATGAAGATTTAATCAGATTTTTTGGAATAAATTTGTGGTTATATTATAGCCAAATAATGCTGTGAAGTGAGAAAATAGAGAGCCATTTGTTTCTTCATACCTAAATGTAATAAGTCTGATCTGAGTCCAAAGAGAGAAGCTATTTCCATTATTTTCTATTGTTTCTGCTGTGTTTATCATCTATTTATCTCTCTATTATCTATTATAGTTCCATCTATAAATATTTGTTTATTGTTATGTTATTTATTCATTCAGTTGGAAGGATGAATTTTTTTTTTATTTACTTGGGTTTTTTAGACTTTTGTTGTTCAACTTGCCTTCTCTTTGTACTTGTTTTCAAATGACTGACAGTAATACAGAGATATGACAGTATGACTAGCCATCAGCTCCATATAAGAGAAATTATGGTTTCATAATCAAAATGCTAATTCTAAATATTTAGTACTTGAACCTTTCAAAAGGGACACTATGTAGTTAGGGATCAGTAGATTCAGTACTCTTAAATCAGATGTAGTTGTCTTACGGATGGCTCCAACCACAACATAATTTATTTCCCCCCCCCAAAAAAAATGGTGGTATTAGGATGCCACATCAAAGTGGAACAAACTGTTGCTATTGATGGGTTGTTTTAAATAGAGATAAAATGGCTAAATATGTTAGATTCAAATGCCTAATACTCAGTTCATTGCTAATTTAGAAGCAGAGAATATCTAATTAAAAATCAGTCTGTTATTTTCTTTTGTGTGAAGTAATACTGTATAAGACTGGATAACATATTTAAAGGAGCATTATTCATATGAACCCTTTCAACAAATCCTTAGTAGACTTATTCCTTAAACAAGAGCATGAATTTGTTTTAATAAAATGCATTTAGATTTTCTTCTTTTAATTTTCTAATAAAAATGAATTACTTGGGATTTTCAGCTTTGCAAACTATGTTTGTAAAATTTCTTTATGGAAAGCAAATTTTCAGTTATGCTAAGTATTGACCTTCTTTTCCTATAAGCTACTTATTGGGTAGAAAAAAAAAAGACTTTCATATATAGTGACTTGACAGAAAAAACATGCCCAGAAGAAACAGCACTTTAATAGTTTCCTTTTAGCCAATTATAATGATATAGAAAGATAGTGAATAGAGTATTATATCTAAAATCAAGTCAAGAAGAGTTCTTGACTCTCAAGTATTATAACTCAAATCTGATCTCAGATACTCACTAGCTGTGTGACTTTGAGCAAGTCCCTTAATTTCTATTGTCTATTTCTCCAATTTTAAAGAGAGCAGAATAATAGTACCTATATCTTAGGATTGGTATAAGAATTAAATGAGATAGTATTTTCAAAGTACTTAACACAGTATCTGGCATACATAAGGTGCTACATAAATGACAGTTATCATTTTTTGTGGTTATGATTGTTGTCATAAATGGGTTCTCAACAGAAATGTGTTTCCTGTAAAACTCCAACAAGACATGGGGGCCAATCCACTCCTAGTAAGTACAGTGACTATGAAGAGTCTACTATGATCAAAGAGCACTTCAATCAAAAAAGCAAAATGAAGAATAGCCCCAAGGAGTTTACATTCTACTGGTAGTTGTGGAAGTGGGAGGATATTATGTAAAGAGGTATATATATTATATGTATGTGTGTGTGTTTGTATTTTGAGGAGGAAAAATATTATTAAGAAATAAAGGAATAAAAATATTCCATAAGAATTAGCTCAATAACTATCCATTGAAAGAAGTTATAACTTTGAAAAGGCAGAGGTAAAAAGAGAACATGTTGTAAGCTTGGAGGCCAACCTGTGTAAGTTATGGAGGTGAGAAATGGAAAGCCAGCTTCAAGGAACACCAAGTCATTTTGCTACACTACGCGGTGCACCATGTATAAAAGGAAACATATACAAAAGGAACATACCTACTAGGCTACATCATGAATGAAAAGAAATAATATTCTAACAACTAAGAAAGAATGCTGAGACAAATTAGGAAAGTTTTTACATGTCAATTTGAGGAAATTCTTCTGAACATTAGCTTATCTATTTCTTGTAAAGGTAAATTTGTTTTTACTGTGAAAAAATCATCTCTTTCACATTCTCTTATCTTTCTAATTCTGTGGGAATCTTAGCTGAAGCTAGAAATAACAGAAAGATAACAAAGAGAGGCTAGTGTCTCCCCATTCTTTCCCTCCTCCTTTTTTCTCTTTCCCATTCATCCTAGGTTTTAACCAAGGGGAAAAACTTTAAATAAAACACCACTTATTCTACCAGGTTTATTCTTTGAATCTGGGTTTGGTTAAATAAGAATTAGAATTTCCAATACGGTCAAGCAAAATACATGACAGGTATAATTCTTTCCTGAGATAAGGAGTCATATATCTAGTGGTCATTTGGGTTTTATGTTTGTTTATTTTGTTTTGTATTTTTTCTCCATTCCCTCAGTTACAGATAGATTTTCCATTCATGCATGATAACTATGAAATTGAAGATTTGGCCTTCAAAAATTATTCTTTTGTTTTTCTTTGTTTTTCTTTTTTTTTTTTTGGCAATGAAGCTACCAAGATATAGAAGAGAGATTAGTGGTTTAAAACTTAAAATCTATCAGGAAAATGTGTCAAATCTGGAACTGATAATTGTATAGTTGAAGAGAAAAGGATTGTTTGTAAAGCAATAAAATCTGAATAAAAAAAAAATCTCATCACCTAATAGCATATTTAATGACAATATACAAAAAATTCTAACTGAAAGACCAGGAAGTAAACAGATGGGATTTATCATATCTAGTTGGCTTGACAGGATTAAAATTTAAAACCTAGACAGCATAAATATATAAAAAAGTATGTTTTAGCATAAAACACAATAGTACTGTGGAATTCAAATTCATCAAATAAGTCCAGAGCTGATTTGATTTTTGCTTTTCTGTGTAGTATCTTTTGACAGGTCAGACAGTTTTCCACAGTATGCCAGGACACTAGTGATTCACCTTTTCATTTCTATGTATTCTACTGGAATAAAAGGTAGTAAGAAATAGAAATAGAAAATTAATATGAACTTCCTTGACTTGATTACATGTTAGGTCAAAACTATGCAAAAAATTAAGATAAGGGCCCAGTGACTTATCAAAAGTAATACAATGGCAGCATACCTGCTTTTATTCCTTGGAGTGTAATGAGGTATTACCTAACAACTCCCAAAAGAAGCTGGGTGAATAGGAAGGAAGGAAGATGAGAATTCAACTTAATCAATGAATACCAAATTAAAGGTTCTATTACTGCACTGTTTCCTCAGACATATTTTACCAGGATGCAATATCTCTCCTATATCCTCCCTTCTTTTCTCTCAATACTGCTACCATACTGGCACAGAATATAAATAGATAGATAGCTAGATAGATAAAGACATAAATAGATACAGATACATGAATATAGATATGTATATAGATATACACATACACACATATATATACAACTATGTGTATATGTATGTATGTGTAAACAAAAGATACACCTATGTGTATACTTATTTGTAGCTTATCATCCCCATTAGAATGTGTATCTCTTGACAATGAGGCTAGTTTTTGCATTATTTTGTACACCCATCACTTACTAGATTTTAGTAAGCATTTAAATGCTCATCACTAACTTCTTGTTCAAGGATTTTGGTGGCGACTTATTCCATCTAGAAGGGAAAAAAAGACAAATTTCCCCAAATGGCATTTGAATTTCTTCCCAGTATAATGCCAAACTTTAGATGGATATCAATTCACCTTCCCTCACATGGTCTGTTCCAGCAATTTGTTCTTTCCTACACAAAATATTTCATCTGCAACCTGTTTTCCCCTCTAGATTTAATTTATATGTATTTTGTAGAGACTTAAAAAAAATAATTTAACTTTTGTCTTTTGTCTTTCCTTTCTTAAAGGTCATCCTCTTAAAGGATGAAAGGTCATCCTTTCTTAAAGCTTTTTTAAAGCTTATGGAAATAAGCTACTAGTTAGCAGAGACTTTCACTTTTGTCTATATAGCAGTCAATGCATACTACAGTGCCTGGTACATAGGAAAAGCATATTGCTATTTTTAAGTCATTTCAGTAATGTCCATTTCTTTGTGACTCCATTTGAGATTTTCTTGGCAAAGATATTAAAATGGTTTGCTATTTCTTTCTTCAGTTTATTTTACAGATGATGAACTAAGGCAATAGGAGCTAACTGACTTACCCAGAGTCACACAGTTTGGGTATGAAGCCAAATTTGAATTCATAAAGATGAATCTTAAGCAAACAAACAAACAAAAAAATAGATTCAAGGGCATCTAGGGATTTTGTGATCATTCTAGTGTTCCTGGGAACTCTAAGACCACATATAAATTATAGAGTAGTTGTCAACTTAGATCAGATTGATGATTTGGAATTCTGGACTAGATAAATACTAGAAAGTTTTGATGTTAAATACAAGGTATTTTGCCAAGGCAGTGGGAATACAGAGATTATAAGGAAAGGATTTTTGTCTTCAAGAGGTTATAGTAAGTATACAAAAATGTGCTTTTACTTCTTTTTTTAAAAATCAGATCTATAAATTAATTGGTGTAAGCTCCTAATGACTAGTACCTCACTAATGTAGATTGGCCTTTCATCTATAACTGTCTTCAAAAGTTGCCTGTGGCACAGAGAAATTACTTGATTCATCAGAGTACCAGAGCAAGTATACATCAGAGGCAGAGCCAAAACTCACATCTTCCTACAAGTTTAGCTCTCTATCCATCATGCTAAACTGCCTTTCAGATAAAATTGCATATACAAAGTACTTTTGGAGAGATACAGATCAAAACAGTGCTTTATGAAGTATGTTTTGGTATTTTTTGTAACATACAATGTAGACAGAAAAGTTTTTCCTATAAAAAAGGAAGCAAAAATTTGTAAATGTGTATTGTAATGTAAATGTGTAAATGTAAATGTGATTTGTAAAAATCAGGCAAGAGTAGAAGGACAAAAAAAGAGTAGAAAGATGTCCATTTGATGGGGAGGAGAAATATGTCAACAATGTAATAATGGAGCCACAGGATTTCCCAGCTAATTCAAAATAGGTGTGAGGAAAAGCAAAAAGGAAAGGAAACTGAGGAACTGGAATAGAGGGCAACTAAAAAAATAGTCAATTCCTGTGTTCTCTCATATTGAAACTAAAATGAAACTATAACATATAATAGACATAATGAATGAATGATTGCTATAAATGCTTCAGAGAAGTTTAATGCATTAATTAATTAAAGGAAATGGAGTAAACAGTACAAATAAACTCATCTGTCATGACAAACCCCTCTCCAAAGAGAAACAAAATAAAAGTCTATTATAAATATAAAAATAATGTTTTTAGCAAATGGTATTTTTATTACATAAAAATAAATCCTTAATGGCATTTGGACCAATTCTTTAATATCAAACCAAATATCAAACCCTGAATTCCTTAGTTTTCAATCATGTAGGAGTCACTGAATTGCATCAATTAATCTTTGTAAGATTCAACAAATATTGCATCTCAAAATGTAGTGAATTCTCCCTGGGATAATGTATTATTTACACATATGCATAGTACATTGAAAATGGATGTGCTTCAATTTATTGACTTTCAAAATTAACCAATTTTTATTATATAGATATCCTTGAATATCACACACATATACATATGCACACATCTCTCTGCATATAGTAAAATTATTGTACATTCCAAAAATAAGCAAATAAAAAACACCTCCTACCCAAATTTGCTTATGGACTTCCTCAATATACTCTGATGTAGTTTGGTAGAACCACATAGCCATATACTGACTAAGTAGATCATTTGAAATAATTTAACTGAAATGACTTTGAGAAAGTTGTGAATTTCATTCATTTCAATGAGTCTTCTGACTTTAGCGACTAACAAAAATGCTAGGATCCACTTTTGTATTAATATTTATATCCTCTTACAATTCAGTTATTTATTTTCTTTTATGACTTCAGAAGCTCTGCAATTTGGAGCATATAAGTTCAATACTGATATTGGTTTGTTGTCTTAAATTTCTTTCAGCATAAGATAATTTCTTATTTTACTTCTGTTTAGTGTCATTTTTGTTTTTAGATTCAGTATTCTCTTCCCTTGCCTTCTTTACTACTTTTGTCCCATCCTTCCATCTCTTATCTTTCAACTTCAGTAATTAATGCTCTTCTACAGATAGCATGAATTAATTGTGCTCTGTGAGTTCAACAATGTGAACTACCTGATCCCTCACTTTTCTCTTCCCTTTTACTACCAGAGTTCTAAAGACTAGACTTATTTGTTGTAATGGAGTTCATTTACTGAGAGGATGAAGTGAATCAATGGATAGTAGTAGAGATATGAGAGAGACAGAAGTGGAAAGAGAACAAGAAATAGATACAGAATAGAAAAGATATTTTTTAATATCTTCTTTTTAAAAGTTAAAATGTTGAAAGATTTTGCATGAGAGAACAAAATGAGAATATTTGTAAAGTGCTTTAAAAATCTTAAAATAGAAGAAGAGATTTTGTTGATGTTACATCTTGTGCAACTCTTCATGATCCATTTGGAGTTTTCTTGGCAAAGATACTACAATGGTTTAACATTTCCTTCTTTAGCTCATTTTATAGATCAAAAAAAAAAAAAAACAAAAATTGAGGAAAATAGGGTTAAGTTATTTCCCCAGGGCCACACAGCTTAATAAATATTTTAGGCCAAATTGGAACTCAAGAAAATGAGTCTGCCTGACTCCAAGACTGGCATTTTATATAGCCAGCTTACCCGAATAAAATATTAGCTGTCATTATTCTCCTCATCATCATCCAAGCAGAATCAAATTTACACTTGAGGTCTTTTGGCTATTCTGACTAAAAATTTAATTTACTTATTCCTATGACTTGGTCTCATTCCCCAATCAATGGGCAGTTTTTCTCCAGGTTGTTTTTGTTTGCTTGGTTGTTTTTTTTTTTTTTTTTTCTTTTTTTTGGTTTTGTTTTGTTTTTGTTAGGAAAAAAAATGAATATGTTGGTCCACATTAGATCATGCTTTCTATCTTTGGCCCCTTATGTATCTATTCCCAGTAGGAATATTTCTGTTAAAAAAAAAAAAAAAAGTGAAATTTACTTACTTTATTTATTTATTTTTTGACTGAGGCAATTGGGGTTAAGGTAATTGGAGTTAAGTGACTTGCCTAGAATCACACAGTTCGGAAATATTAAGTGTGTGAGGCAGGATTTGAATTCAGATCCTCCTGACTTCAGGGCCCATGCTCTATCCACTGTGCCACCTAGCAGGCCCCATTCTTAGAGAACTTTATAGTATTACAAGGACTGTTATCTTTTTTCCAGGTGAGATTTTTCAAAAGCGAATGAATAAAGACTGTTTAATGTTAAGAAGGCTAGGTATTTATTGTCTACCTCTAATACATATATAGTTCTCTCTATATAAAAATGGTACAACATCAATCAATAAATAAACATTAAGCCTCAGGCAGGGTGCTAAGCCCAAGGTATACAGAAAGAGGCAAAACACAGTTCTTAAACTCAGGGAGCTTACATTTTAAAGGTGGAGACAATATACAAAAAATATGCAAAACAAGCTATGCACAAGATAAATGGGAACTATCAAGAGAGGGAGGTTACTAGAATTAAAGAGGGCTTGAAAAAGGCTTCTTATCAAAACTGGGATTTTAGTTGGTACTTAAAGGAAGCCAGGAAAGCTATTACTATGAAAAAAGAAGGGATAATACTCCAACAACTGGGGACACAAGAGGGAGAATGCCTGGAGCCAAGAGGTGGAGTATATCTTTGTGAAATATCCAAGAAGCAGGTTATTGAATCAAAGAGTATGTGGAGGGGAGTAAGATGAAAGAAGAATGGAAAGTTAGGAGACTGCAGGTTTTTGAAGGTCTTTGAATGCCAAACAAAGTGTTCTAGTTTTGCTTGCAGAAGCAATTAAAAAAATGAGTGGAGCTTATGGAGTAGAGGAATCACATGATCTGACCTGTAGTTTGGGGAAAGCATTCAGTGGCTAAATTTAAAGCAGGAAGACTCAGAAGGCTACTGAACTGTCCAAGTATGAGAAGGGGAGACTGCATTAGAGTGGTGACTGTCACAGGAGAGAAGGGAGTACATCCAAGAGATGTTGCAGAGGTGAAATTGCAAGTCTTGTAATAGATTGGCAGTGGGAAATGAGAGATCCTGAGAAATCTAGGATGATTCATAGTTTATGAACTTGAGAATCTGGGCGTATGATGAATATTGCCCTTTAATTGATAAAGAAGAAGAAGAATAGGCAGAAAAAAAATATATAATGCTTTCTTTTGGAAATTTTGAGTTTAAAATTTCTACTGGATATTCATTTTGAGATATTTGAAAGGCAATTGGAGATATGAGACTGGAGGTCATCAGAGATGTTAGAGCACGATAAGTAGATTTGAAAATTATCAATATAATATGGTAATTATGAAAACTTATGAGATCATAAAAAAAAGTAGTATTGAGGACAAAGTGAAAATAGCTCAGGGCAAAACCCCAAGGGACAACTATGATGAGAAGACATTATTTGGAGTAAAATTCATTGTCAGAAGCAATGCTTAGGTAATAGGAATACACAAAGAGTTGTATTCCTAAAAAATGTAGAGAAAAAGAGAGTAATCAATAGTGTCAAAGATGGCAGAGAGAGCAAAGTGAATGAGAATTTAGGAAAGGTCATTGGATTTGAGAAATTTGAGATCATTAGTAACTTTAGAAAGAGCTGTTTGGCAATAATGAAAATGTGAGAAGCCAAATTGTAAGGGAATAAGAAGAGAGGGAGAGGAAAGAAAAGGGAAACATCTGATACATACATATATACATATATATATATATATATATATATATATATATACACACACACACACATACATTCATATATATAAGAACAAATGTATGTGTGTGTGTGTGTGTGTGTGTGTGTGTGTTCTTTTAGGGAAATTTAGCTATGAAGGGCATAAAAATATAAGATACTTTAAGAGGATAGAAGGATCACATGAGGGTTTTTTCAGGATAGGGGAAACAATTACATGTTTGTAAGCAATAGAAAATGAGCCAGTATAAATGGGGATGATGAAGGGAGCATCTATTGGAAGAGACAGTGTGGAATGGAATCACTTAGAGAAGGGTTAGCCTTGGTAAGGCCACTTCATCTTGTGAGATACATATATGAAAAAGGAGAAAGTGACAGAAGACATCTGAGGGCTAAGAGAGCAGAAGAGATTTCCAGCAAATTTTCTGTCAAATATGAGGCAAGGCTTTAATTTGAGAGAATATGGTAAGGGAAATCATGGAAAATTTGAAAAGAATTTTTTAAAAATTGGAAGAGCTCATGTGGAGAAAGGCATAGTGTTGACTAGGTATAGTAGGATTGCCTACAGCAGTGAAGACTCAGTTGGAATTATGTAACATAAATTTGCCATGAACTCATTCACGGTGACTGTGATTTTCTCCACCTTTGTTCAGCAATAAATCGTCAAGGAATGGTAATAATGATCCAAGACTGAGGCTTAGCTGAATATAATCAGTGACATAAGAGAACTAGAGAGTCAAAGGAGAACGAATGACAGTGTAGAGTTAACTTTAAGAGTAAGAGTAAGGCATCAAGATGAAGAGAAGAGGAGAAAGTGACTAATGGAGGAGAAACAATCTAGGACATAATTGAGATGTCAAGGGATTGAAGATCACATTAAGGATGAAGAATAGGAATATGTAAATGTAGGCCTATGGAGAAGTAAAGACAATAGATGTTGGGAATATTCTTTAGCATAAAAGTGGTAGAAACCAAAAGGACAAAAATCAGTGAAAATGTTCAGAGATAAGAGATAAATGTCTGGTGTGATTAACAGTAAGAATGTGGTGTCACTGGATTGCAGAATTGTAAAGGACAGTAAGGTATAAGAAGAATGGAAATATAAAAATTGGCCAAGTTATGGAAAACTGAAAGTCAAACACATTATTTTATATTTGATAATGAAGGGAAGAGGAAACTACTGGTATTTATTTTTTGTAGAGGGATATGACATGGTCAGGTTTATTTAGCATCAAATTCTGCCCCTGAACTATGATGACCTATGATGTTGTGAGAAAGTCACAGTCATCTCCTCTTCAAAATAAGCAGGTTGGACTAGATTATCCATGAGAATATATTTCTTTACAAAGGATATGTTTTATCAGGGAAAGTGTCCTGGATACAAAGGCAAAGCTCCTGCATATGAATCTTGGTTATAATACAACTCATATGATATTGGGCAAATGATTAATTTCTGTGGGTCTCAGTTTCCTTATTTGTAAAATGAATGGATTAGTCAAAGATCCTTTTCAGCTCAAGACCTGAAAGTCTACCATCCTTTCTTCTACTGCACACTGTCTCTCCAAAGTCTGTTTGTAGTACACTCAGATTGTCAAAATCAGTTTGCTGCTAAATCCCAACCTCCCTAAGGTTAGATTGTGAACATAAGTCATACTAAGTAAGCAGAAGATCCATGAATGACAACATAGCAGGGAAAGGCCAAACTCTGAGTTTGGGATTATAGCTGTGCAAGAGTCTCATCTCAGAATCAATATCTTGTTTAACAGACATTCTCCATAAACAAAATGGGCCTGGGGAGAACACTTTCATGGCTCAGCACAGTTGCTCAGTGAGGGAGTAATCACTGAGGCATAGCCCTGGAAGGAAGAGAGAGGATGTAAATATTCATTTGGTTATACAAGGTTTGGAGAACCAGATTTTTTTTTCCCTGACCACTATGGATTTTTTTTTTTTTTTTTTAAAAGGCTCACTGATGTCAATGTGATGACTTGATCAGGAGAAAATGTGCATGACTGGACTGATGGTGAGAGCATTTCAATCTTGCCATTTTTTTTTTTTTTTAGATAATCAGTCTCATTTGCTCTGGGATAAATCTTGAAGAGGAAAAGCTGATTTTAAAAAGGGTCAAAAAATACAAACCATTCATCCTTTAAAGAGTCTTTACTGTATATGAGAGACATGATGATAGGGGTTATTTTCTGTTTTCCTCTATATTTCCAATGTCTACTAAAGTGACTGATGTGTTATTGTAGATCAGTCATTGAGTCATATCTGATTCTTCACAATCTTGTGATCATACTGTCCACAAGATTTTCATGGTAAGATACTGGAGTGGTTTACAATTTCCTTCTCTAGTGGATTAAGGCAAATAGAGGTTAATTGCCTTGCCCAGGATCACACAGAAGTGAGTTATAAAAGCCTGAATTTAAATTCAGTAGTTGATTCCAGAGCCAAGGCTCTATCTACTGAACTATCTAGCTGCCTATGGAAGAAATATAGTAAGTTCTTAATAAATATTGGTGATTGAGTGATTAAAAAGAGCTCCTGGTAATATGATTTTTGAATTATGTTGACAATGTCCATTTATCTCCATATCTCTCTTCTCACAATGTCTCTGTGGTAGTAGCTAATGCAAATATATCCTCTTCATTTTATGGGTAGAGAAACAGTCTCAGAGAGGTAACATGATTATCTCTGGTTATACAAGAAGGCAGTATCTAAGCTATAATTTGAACCCCGATTTTCAGAGTTTAATTACAGCAATCTTTTCAGAATCGAATCTGACTTTTAAAAGACATCCATATATTGCTGGCACACTCACAGTAAGAGTCCTTGAAGTTTTCCATAAACCTTTTCGGGGACCAGGGAATTTGAAATGGCTGGGTGCTTCTGAGAATCTCTTCCCTGGAGTGATTTAACATTTAAAAGGTCTGAAACAGGATTTAACGGAGAGGGATTTCACAGCTGAAGTAGAGACTGGGGAAGAATAATATGGGAGAATAAAAATAATAGCTGACATTTATATAGTACTTTAAGGGTTAGAAAGTGCTTTACATATATTATCTCTGCTTAGCCTGACATTGACCCTGAGTACATGCTTTTTAGTTCTATTTTACATATGAGAGACCTGAGCCTTAGAGAGGTTAAGACATTTCACTTGCCCATGATCACACAAGAGACGAAATTCAAACCCCTGGCCCTCCTGGATCCAAGTGCAGGATTTTTCTCTTGCCCCCTTGTACTATACTGTTTCACTGGAAATAATAAATACCAATCTGAAAAAAATAAATCAAAAGGATTTTGAAATTCATCTACATGAAGAAGTACATTTAGTACTACTAATACTACTACTGTTTACATAATTCTTTAAGTTTTTTCCATATCTCTTTAGATATATTATCTCCTTTGGATTTCTGTGATAGTTTCTATAATTATGTTTCACAAATGAGGAAACTGAGAGTGAGAAGGTTTTGATACTTTTCCAGAGCCATAAAGTTAATAAATATTTGAGCCAGGTTTAAAATTCAAGTGCTTTTAGTTCTAAGTCCATCATTTTACTCTGTTCACCTAGCTGCCTTAACCAGGCTCAGTATGCACATATTCACCAATTAAGATAAAGGTAAGGAGAAAGGATGGGGAATAGAACTTTGCTAAAACCTTTATATAAGCTAGTAAAAGTACAGATCTTTAGCAAAACTGTTTTAGACACTTTTCATCTTTTTAATACTTATTTTTGTGTTTTTTCCCTCCTTTGGGGTTTATTTTCCTTCTGTCCCTTCAAGCACCCAGTGTTTAGGAAAATAATCAAACTAATTTTAATATCCAGAAGTTCTCCCTGTGCTGGTATACACAAAATGATCTTTACAATTTTCTACAGCAAATCTTGACCATTTTTCCCTTCATCAAGATTTATGTATCTTCTTTCCTATTGATTCAACACTTTTCTAATTACTTGCAAGGACAACTAGATGATATGCATATCCAACCAGTGCTATATTAATAATAATCAATAGTGATTTATCAGATTATCCCTTTGGTGATATTTGTATTTTTTGAAATATATTTGTAATATACTTTCTGTGCTACTTCCCCAAATTATACTGGTGATTTAGGTGTCTCAGAGAATGGGTACTGTTCCTAAATTCTATATGATATTCTTTTATTCTATCTAAATCATAGCTCAGAAGCCCAGACTCAGGTACTCCCTTTTAATGATCTGCCAACAGGCAAAGAAGGCATTAACACATATAACATGATATGAATGATAGCTACACAATAACCTTTGACCCTACCCTTGGGCACACTATTCCATAAATGTACATAAGTAGGGGGAAATGTGAGCACAGAAATAGATTAGAGTGAGAGCAAAACACAATGGAAAATACATGTCTCTTTTTTCTTTAGTACTTGAAGGCCTTTATATAATTTTCCTTTTGTTTTCCCTTGATATGCTCACCCCTCCTCTCTAATTTCTTTTTACTTTCAGGGTTGGTTCTCATGACAATCATTATCAATTATAATTTAACAATACTTTGGGCAGGGGATATGTTCCTTGACATTAATTATTCCTCTTATACACATGTACACACACACACACACACACAAATTTCCATATGTCTCTGCTCCAAGTGAATTTGTTGTCACCTAATGAGCACTTAGGTCTTCTGCAAGATATTCTTGATGGGGATAGGGGAAAAATAAAAGCTCCTCTCTTTGGTAGAGGTATACGGGTCAAAATCCTCAGAACTGTTCCCAGATTCAAATGTCTCTCAGGTAGACAAATTTAGCTTTTGAAGACTTCCAGGAACTTTGGTAAATCTTTGGTTGACCAAGGATTAGATCTCTTCAAAATTCACTCAGGGAAATGTTTTCAAGAATTGTTATAACACTAACAAGGTCAGGTAGGAGGGGAAGAATAAACAATTGTTCTCTTAGTTGATCGTAATCACTTACAACCTCTGTTAAATGCTCATTACTTTATGTGTGCATATCAATTGGTTTGATTCAAGGAAATCAATTTCTATCTAAGTCATAATAGAAAATAATACTTTTACTCAAAGAGATGGGGAAAATAGGATAGAAATTTCATACCACTGGGATTCATCAATATTATGTACAAATGTTTAACTATTTTGCCCATTAGATCTAACCTGAAAAATTGCACGATAGGATCTGTTGATCAGTCAGTCTTTTAAACTGAAAAAGAATAGAAAGGGTAAGTAAATCACTTTTCTAATAACGAGATGAACATTGTGAGTGATATGTGCAGCCCTAAGAAATGCTATTAGAAAACATTTGGTGAAGGTATGTGAGGATGAAGACAGAAGCACATGTAAGTTTTGACATATGAAATTCATTCAAACAACATTAGGCAAGAAAGTTAATGTATGGAAGTTTATCAATAAGGACTTAAATTCTGAACTTTAGGTTTCATTTTAGTTAGAAAGAAATGGTTTCCATAAGGAGCAAGTATCTAGTGCTCTCTCAAATGGGGGTTAATTTTTTTTGCCTGTGTATGCTTGTCAAATAGAAAAAAAAATCTTTCAGAGCTTAATATCAGGTAGAGATTGGCAGTTCTGATATAACCTCTAAAAAGACTTGCCAAGAATGATAAATGTGGCTTGGATTTTCCCTGACTGGAATAGTTATGAACCATAACCTCATAAATTTGGAGCTAAGAGACTGAAAATGCAACTGGGTCCAACCCCCTCATTTTACAGATGAGGAATCTGAGGCAGAAAAACATTAGCTTGTCCATGATCACGCAACTAGTAAACGTTTGAGATAGAATTTAGACTTGGGTCTTCCTATCTTCATGTCCACTGCTCTATCCACCATGCTTATCTAGCTCTCGAGTAACTTAAGTACAGAAAATATAAAGATGCTGAATGAATCTGGAGAAAATGGCCTGACTAAATCTGTCAGGATTTATGGACCACATGTTGATGTGATCAAAGTAGGAAAAGATACAACACAGAGGTCAGATCAAAGAATTAGAGCTATTGAATTCTTCACAGAGATCTAGCCAACCATCTGTATCTAATTTCTAGAAAAGAAAATTGAAAGCCCAGAAAGTTAAATGACTTGTTAAAGGGCTTGAATACATTAATTCATGGAGAAAAGCCTAGAACTGCCATCTTCTGATGAAAAAGACAATGCCTTTTCCACTTAATTTTCATACTTAGAGAAATTCCCATACTTAGAGAGGGGAGTGTTTTACAGAGGAGGGGTCAAAAGCCCCAAAACCTGGCTTCAAATCCTGTTCCTGATGCTCATTGCCACATTGTGACGACTGCACTAGCACCCAGGATACCTTAGAATCAGCTTGAGTCAGGATAAGCAAAAGTCCTTAGTCTTTATTCTTGATCTTTAGGGGTAGAAGTAAAGGGGATGGAAGTAGAATCTCTGCAACTTCCTTCTTTCTCATCCATGGCCAAAGTGACTCTGGCTAGTCTTACTCCACCCCCTAGTCCCTTCTACAATCCTCTGTATAAACCAATCATTGAGCCAGCACAGGATAGTGGGAAGAACCATTTTCCAAGCATATGCCCATAGAGTATTATCCAATCAGTAGTTACCCTAACTACTCAGTTGTTCTGACCTCAGTGCATTGACTCAAGAGTTTCAGCCCTCTATACCGCATGATGTTGGAGAAGTCTATTTTCCTCCATAGGCCAGTTTTCTCACCTGTAAGATGATTTTCTTAGACTGCAGTACTTTTTGTGCTAGATTTGTGATTCTCTCTGAAATGAGCATAATTGTTGTAGTATTCTTTCTTTCAGACCTAGTTTAACATAAAACTTGACATTTCCATTGATTCAATCTTAAATACAAGTATCCATTAAGTACTTCTTATGGACACAAACAAGATTCATGAACAAAAGAAGATGAAGAAAAGGATCTGCCCTCAAGGACCATAGATTCTCTGGAGATGTGACATTTAGAGAAATGAAAAAAGCTTTAAAAGCTGTTTCTATCAATACTTATTTGTAAATCAAGGCTAAGGGATACAGTAAGAACTAAATGCTTTTTACCATATGCTTTGCTAATGAGTAATGAAAGGTTCTATATGGAATCTGACAACTCCTTAGATCTCATTGCTGGAAACTACCATTGGGGGTGCAGATGATTGTTACTATTATTTTATTTATACAGAGCTAATGTTTTCAAAGTTTCAATGAAAAAGCATTCCATGCCAGGACACAGCTGAGAAGTTTCCTTGGCAACAGAACCGACCCAAAAAGAATGTTGAAGATGCAGGTATATTTTTGGATGACAATGAGACTTGCTGGTGATAAACAGCCTCAGTGAGATATAGGAAGAAAAATGGCACGCTGTACCTGCAAAGGTCATGAACAAACACACTCATGCAGCATGATGGTACAAGCAAGAGAACATCAAAGGAAATGGAAACTGATTGTGTAATAACATTGTCCTTGTAGCAGAAAAATCATTTGAACTACTATTAAAACTATTGTAGTACAAGGAAAAAAATTAGTATTCAGGAAAATTATAGTGATTAGAAAGTGAATACAGGAATAATTCAAGCATCATCTTAAGCCCATAGAAATCTCCGAGATTGATAAAAGGCAATTTAAAGGCAACATTCTAGTTCAACCATTCATTATATAGATATATGATCCCAAACCAAAGGGGTTAACCTTAGCAGAGAAATTTCAGGCATGTGATAGTGAATGGGGCAAGTTTGTGATGCAGTGAGTACATAAGTTGTCAGCTCTACTATCTCTCCTTAAAGCACATTCAGAGCAATGGTTTATAATTGAAAAATATATGAGACTGTCTTTCTTCATAGGTCCTATCTCAGAATCATGGAATCAAAGAATTGTAGCATTAGAAGTGGAAATGAAATCAACAGTCATAAAGTCCAATATGATTCACACCAAGAATACATCCAAATTACCACTCAGCACTCAAAAGTGAACATCTATTCCTTGCTTCAAAAGTACCACTTTGGAAGAGCTTACTACCTACCAAGAAAGCTTGAAGTTTGTTATTCTAAACATTAGGATGTGTGTGTATGCATATGTATGTATATTTATGTGTATACATATAGAGACACACATTCACATAAAAATAGGTAAATTTCATCAAAATGTCAAGGTAAATAAAAGCTTTTAAAAAGTCTATATGTATATATATATATATATATATACACAAATAAATGCACACACAATTTAGATAGTTTTCTTTTTTTTATTTTCCCTGATATTAAGATCATATATACTTATTTTAAGCTTTCCCTGTAATCATTACTCCTACTTCTGTCTTCTGTTTCCAAAAATAATATTTTGAATGTCTCCTTGCCCTGACATCATGCCAAAAACTTGAAGACAGATTTCATGGACTCTCAGGTCTCCTTACTAGTCTAAACATTGCTAGCTAAATTCTACCACCAGACAGAGAATATAATTCCAAAATCCTTCGCCATCTTTTTTGTCACTATCTTCTATATGATAGTGAGCACATCCATGCCATCCTTTAATATGATGATAAGAACCGAACACAATACTTGAGATGTGGTCTTACTAGGGCAGAGGATGGTATCACCTTCCTTAATCTACACATGGTCTTTTAAAAACTCAGCATAAGATTGCATTAGACTTTCCTAGATAACATATTACGCCACTGACTCATTGATCATTCCAACCACAAAAACTTTCACATTACCCCCTTTCCTTCCAGTGAAGGACTGTTGAGTCATACATCTATATTTTTAAATAGCAAGATTGATTTTTAAAATTTATTTTATTTTTAATTTATGGAATAAAACAAGCATTTCCATAATGTAGTATAATAAAAAAAGATTGATTATGAAACAGTAAATATATTATGTACAACTTGCTATTCCTATTAAATATATAATATATCATCCAAATTTCTTTTACTTTCTTGTTCTTTCCTCTCCCCTACCTTAAAAATGGCTACAATTAGGCACAAACATGTATGTATGTATGTATGTGTATATAAATATGTATATATATATATATATATATAAAATTGATATTTGTGTGTATGTGTATGTGTATGGATATATGTATATATGTATGTATGTTTGCAAAATCATAGTCATTTTCAATATTATAAAAACTCAAATTAACTACAAAGGGAAATGTTATCTATATCCAGAGAAAGAACTTGTATGTAGAAGCCTGATTTCTATTTGATCTCTCTTTCTGAAGACAAAGAGAATAAGACTAATCCCTCTTCCATCTTTATACTCCAAATAACAAACTGTCACAGGCAGGTAGCTCATCCAATTTGCTGATGATTGGATGCAAAATTGGTCACTGCTTCCTACTTGTCCAATTTAGGATATAGAGACTCAGGGCTGGTGATAACAAATTGTACTTAGGCCATTAGCCATAAATCAACCCAGTTGTTTGCCACAGAAATAAGTTCTTTGGCTTCTATTTCATCAAGTATAAAATAAAGATTTGGGCTAGAACTTTCAGAGGTCCCCTCCAGTTCTGGATGTATGATCCTATCTATTACTTAGCCTCAGAAGGCTTCAGTTTCCTCATCTATAACATGAATTTAAGTGAAACGATGGAAAAGATATCTTCTGTTTTGAAATCTACAGTCCAATGATTCCATGAGTAATCAGTCTAGGTTTAATTTTTTTTGCCCTGAAAGGTACTCCCAGAACATATGTCATTCATACTGATACATCATTGCATCAGGATCTTGAAGGCCATCAGTGTGAGGCAAATCTTCCAATATAGACTTTCCTACTCTTTAGTCAATAATTCATGGTAATTGCCTGAGTTTTAGAGATGTTAACTGCATAGTCTATTGTAGCACAGCTAGTGAATGGCAACAAAAAGGTTAGAAGTCAGGTCTTTAGAATGGCAATGTAAAACTTTAGTCACTATGCCAAACTTCCTCTCTTTTGAAATATAATACAGGAGCTCTTTGAATTGGAGCCAGATGAAATGTCACAAAATAACATCAATCACTCAGTAAATTTTTATTAAGACAAGGGAAAGTAAAGTAAGACAAGTACAAAATCTTCATTATATGCTTGAAACTGCCATATTGGGAATACAAATACAAGCTTCCTAAAAAAGACCATCCCTATCTTCAAGGGGCTTATTTTCTAATGTGGAAAAACAACATGAAAAAATGGAATTATAAATTTGGAGGTCAAAATGAAGCATCAAGGTATCTATGAAGCAACATGGTTTTGAAATCAATTTAATCAACAATGAGAAGTACATAGTGTTGAAAATATTCCAGGATGAGACAGCTCCAGGTGCTGAGTTTCCAGAGGAAGATTAAAGATCAGGCATTCTGATAAAATTCAGAAGTACAGTGAGGAGAATGTTCTCAGCTCTGGGATGCTACCTATAATTGGATGGAGGGCTCCAGGAGGAACTTACAGAAAGAGCCAATCAAAGAGATGTGTAGCTGTGAAAAGATCATGAGGGGTTGGATGTTCCAAGGTGATGAGGCTCCAACAGCCAAAATGTCATTCCGTGTTGCTGTGAGCGTGCAAGGTGACAGAGATATGAGTACAAATGATGAAACAATCTCCATTCAAATTGTCCAACTTCATCTTTTTGCATAGGAGGACTCAGAAGCTCCTTGATATAAACCAGATTGGCCAAGCTCTCACAGGAGCATCAGAGAAGCATCAGAAGTGGGAATTCATCCTCAGTTCTCTGACTCAGGAGCTGGTTCCTCTTTTGTTGTGATATTTACTTTAAGTTAACCTGTTTATATCTGCAGATTCGGGATATACCATTTTTTTTCTTAGACTAGCTGTGTGGATTTGAAGGGTTAAGCTGTCTAGAAACTATCCAAGATGGCTAGAGCAGCGGAGGCAGACAGCACAGGATTTACAAGTGGGCATCAATGCTGTGCAGCTGGGTAAGTGGTTCTGACAATGAGAGTGAGGGCAAAAGCACAGAGGAGCCAGACTCCCTGGCAGCTCTCACTACTGAATGAATGCAGAGAAAGCAGGTGAGATTGAGGTCAGGACTGAGATGGACTTCAACAAATAGAAGAGTTTTAGTTGTCATATTGCACCAAAATGGAACACTGCTTAGGAGGAATGACTAGACAAGCAGGGAAGAGAACCAGTGGTGAGAACATCTGGAGTCAAAATCATAGTAGGGAAGACAGGTAAGTGCTGAAAAACAACTATTGAGTGCCAAGGGCAGGTAGTTCTCAGGCTTCCTTTTTGAGGAGAAGGAGTTCTCTCATCTACAACCTCACCCAGCTTGACAGTTTATTTTTATTTTTTTAAAACATATCCATTCTTTCTAGTTTTAATAGTTATCATTGCCAGATTGACTTCTTATCCTTGCCTTCCTTGGCAATGAAGGGGAAAAACAAAGTTTTACATATACCCCACCTTACAGGAATTAAAACATTTCACAGCTATTATCCACCTTAATATCTTCAATAAAAAGGGAGAAAAAATCTGTCCAGATTGAATTAATCATTATCATTCTACTGCTTCATACATGGAGGAACTTACTACCTCCCAAGAAAGTTTGTAGTTTGCATTATTCTAAATATTAAGATGTATGTGCATGCATATGTATGTGTAATTATGTGTATGTATACAGAGACACACATGCACATATAAAAATAGATATTTTTTGCCTTTCCATTTTGGAAAATAGTCTTTTCTCTTGGATCAGTTTTATTTACTCCTTTTTTTAATTCATCTGTTTTTTCATCTTTATCATATTTGTAAACTCTTATAGTGAGATAATCCATAATTCTTTTCATAGATCATACTCTGTTCAGTTATTGACCACATATAGTTTGTTTGCAGTTCTTGTCTATTTTTAATTGGATATTATTTTAAAATTACTACTGGTTTTGATTTCTTTATTGTTATTTTTTGTCTCTTTTTGTCATTGGGCTTTATTTCCATCAGTGACAGAATCAAAAACTAGAAACCATTTAATGAAGCCTTTTAATTTATTCATGTTAAGAAACCCAGACTTAGAAACCATAGACACTGATATGAACGTCCAGGTTCCTTTTTTTTTTTTTTTTTTTTTTTTTTTTTGCAAGCTTTAAACTAAATTCAAGTTGAGAGTTGTTTTTCATATCAAGTTTCTTGCAAGGTTCTAGTTATTTGAAGACAAAAATTGAAAAGGACATTAAATATTCTCTGGCGTATCTTTGTGGGGTGTTAAGATCCAGGACCTTCTTTGAAATCTTTGACTCACCTATTTAGAGGAATTACTTATTTGGTGAACCTTTAATGGGAATATACTTTGAAAATGTATTTATTCTATAAAGGTCAATAGAGATCACACTCCTGATGTCCTACTATGAGTTCAATATTATGAACTCATAAAAAACATAAAACTAAAGAATTACAGTAGTTTAAATCATCATATGGTTTTAACATTTCTAATACATGGTCAGAATTTTTTTTCCTATTGTGCCATCTAAATGCTTAGATGAGTATATAAAGCTTTCTATAAATTTTATTTGAATATAAAAATGAGTTGTAATTTTGTTCACATGGATTTTACTGCCTTAATTTGCATATGCGGATGTGGTTCTTTACTTTTAGTGCAAAAGTCAAATATACCACTTGGCTAGAAAGAACATAGTTTATATCAGGTCATTTGACTAAAAAATGATGCTGCTCTCATCCTCCAGTTGTTAATTCTTAAGTTAGTTTTCATTTACATATCTATGTATCCATGTGTCCTATCTACTTAGAAGGACTTGAAAAAAGTTGAAAGTTTTTTGCCATTTTAACTTCAGGGCTTAACACAATGCATTGTGTAGAATGGCAGCTACATAAATGTTTGTTGCATTAAATAGGATGTCAGACACCATTTCTCATTAATATGATTGCCTTTTTTAAACTTTAGAGCAATTTAGTAATATGATTCATAATTGTTAGAAAAGTGCTAATGGCAATAACTATAACTCATTTGTGTGACTGGGCCCAAGTATTGTATGTTCCTTTGAGGAAATAAGAAGTCATGAAGAATAGCATGAGAAGATTAGTTGGGCAGATAATGGAGTTATTCAAATGGCATCGTAGACATGATCATGAGCAAGCTATATTTCACTTCTCCATATATTAGCATTCTTCATCAGTGACAGAGCACTTGTACTGAAAGCAAGAAGATCTGAATTTAAATCATGCTGCAAACCAACTGAAAGTTCCTGAACAAGTCCTTTCATGTCTCTTTCTTGGCTTCAAATTTCTCAGTAATAAAATGGAAAAAATAATAGCATCTATTTCACAGGGTTGTTGTGAAGATCAAAAGAAACCATATGTGTAAAGCACTTAGCACAGTGACTAGACATAGTAAGTGCTTACTAAATGGATTTTCTCCTTTCCCTTCCATCAGTGATTGGAGAAAACATATAAAATGTCTGTCCTACCTACCATCCAATGTGCACAGGGTAAAATAAGGTATAGATTTTGGAATGGAAAGGATGCCAGAGCCCATTAGTTGCAACTCTCTCATTTTATACAGGAAGAATCTGAGGTCCAGGTAGTTTAACTAACTTTCCCAAAGCTTTTTTAAAGAAAGTAATTTGCATATTTCAAAGTGTCAGATATATAGAAATATGAGATTTTATTATAAAGGGAAAGGTGAATAATGTGTTCTATCTAGATGGCTTGGGATACTAATTTTTGAATTTAATTTCTATCGACAGATACAAGAGGAATCATTGCTAATGAACAATTGCCCTCTGAAGGGTCAGGAAAAAATCTTTTGTAACACATACTGGCTATGTAAGCCTGCTTCTTTTTTCTCTTTTCCTCCTTCCTTTCCTTCCCCTCCCCTCTCTCCCTGCCTTCCTGCCTCCTTCCCTCCCTCTCTCTCTCTCTTTCTGTCTGTGTCTGTCTGTCTCTTTCTTTTGACCACAAGTATTTGATAAATAACCATCATACTACGTTAATTTTTTCTTTTTGGTTTTTGTTCTAGCACTATTCTTTCAGAAAAGGTTTTACTGGATTGTCTTAAATTCTTGCTCCTGAGAGAAAATATCTATCCCGTATAATGGTAGCCAAAGCCTAGGAAACTGACCTACAACTGTACAGAGAATGTATATCACTTTAAGAAAATGTATACAGCAAAAGAATCCCAGTTAATCCCATGGAAGAACTTACACATAACCTTGGATCATCCCTAGTTCTGTTTCTTCTATATCTACATTTTATATAATATCTGGCCTGACCTGAGTGAGACTGGTGAGGGGATCTGGCATCTTGAGGGTTAACTATTCCAATTAACCAGATCAACTTTAATAAAACTTAGTAATAACATAGCTGAAAATGGGCTCCTCTTTCTTTGGTATTAGTATTTTCTGGGAGGGTATGTCATCCTACAACTGGCATTATTATTAGAATAGATATGCTTCCTCATAGTCCATAGATTCATGGCAATGAAATTCATCTTATTCAGTTTCCTGGTTTTTAAGGTGAGAGAATTTCTCAGAAGAGAAAGGATTTGACCAAGATCATGTGTGAGTTGTAAGTGACATGGACAAAATGGAAGACAAGTTTAGCATGAATAGTGTCTTAAGACAATTACAATTAAATGGGCCTTCAAGATAATCTGGTACAAACTCTATTTGTACTGAGGAAAAACCTGAGAACAAAGAGAGGAAAAAAATGATTTCCTCAAGGTTATAGAGCTAAGTTATTACAGAGCTGGGTTTAAAACATTTTTTTTACTCCTAAACTAATGCCATTTTTCTTAAACTATACTGTAGTAAACTTAGGATCAGAGATCTAGAGATGGTAGGGACCTTAGAAGTCATTCATTATAATCTACTCACATTAAAGATGAGGAACTGAGGTCCAATAAGCTGAAATGATTTGGCCAATATCAGGATCAAGTAAAAGGTAGAGTCAGGAATTGAACCTAAGAACCTAAGATACAATGTTTTTCCTAATAAACCATATGCTTTTTTACTTGTAAAAAAAAAGTATATTTACTGTGTATATAATACTATGAATATAAATGGAAAAATCAAGACAGTACCCAGTCTTAAGGAGTTTATACTGTTTTAGAGGGAGCCAAAAACTAAGACAGAGTACATCTTCAAGACTGATGGAAAACTCCAGAAAATCAAAGGTTTTGGTGGCAGGGTATATTGCAAGGCCCTTATGTTCTGGGGTTAAATAGAAAATGAATATATATTTGAATAATGAATATATAATTGAATATATAATTGAATATGAATTGAATATGAATTGAAATGAATATATAATTGAATAATGAATATATAATTTCCAAGATTCCTCTTCATTTTATTTTGTTTTTATTTTTGTTTTGCTCTTCACATTTAGCATTTGATTTTCTCTCCAATTACATTTGAAAACAATGTTCAACTTTTTTTTTTTTCCCCCAATTTTGAGGGAAGAAAAAGGTGAGGGAGAGGATAAAGGAGCAATCCTTGGAAGGGGGATAAGTTAAGTAATAGGAAGACAAGGTAGCAGAAATAGCATATAGAAGTAGAGTAGAGTATTTAGCAAGGAAATAAGATATACACAAACATAAACAAAAATGAGTAGGAGTAGAATTTATTAAGAAAAAAATGCAGGTGTAATAATTAATCATCTCAGACAAAATTAAAACTATAAAAAGATTTAATCAAAAGAGAAAAATAGGGAAACTATACTATATGTCAGCCATATTGTTCAATATTCTTCTTGACTATTAAAATACATAGACGTATAGAGTTGGGATATTGTTATAGTGTAGGAAATGATGAGGTGGAGGATTTAGAAAAATATCGAAAGACTTGGACTTGTGAAGGATAAAGTTATCCATCTTCAGAGGAACAGAGGACAAAGGTAGTAGCCTCACATAGATGTATATGAATGCATATGAGTATAATACATGCACATATATACATACATTAATATATATGTGTATTTTTTTATCTGTGTGTGTGTGTGTGTGTGTGTATGCTTAACTGTAGCCTTCTTGGGGGAAGAGGCAGGAGGAAGAAAGTGAAAAAAGAAAGTAAAAAGTGCACTGCAGAGAACAAAAGAAAAACTAGAAGGAAGCCAAGATGGACAGCTCTGTGCACAATGTGCAGTACTTACTATACAGGCTTTTTTGAAATGGAAATTCATTATTCATATTTTGAATCCTTCCTTATGATCTGCTCTGTACAAGTAAATTTTGTGTGTGTGTTTTGTATGTATATTTTAAATAAATATTTTGAAATAAAATTTTGAATTTCAGATTCTCTCCTTCCCATCAAATCTTCCTTATTAAAGAAGGTAAGTAATTCGATATAGGTGATACATGTGTAATAATACAAAACTACCCTGGTGGGGAGGGGATCATCTCTGTCCTGGTAGATTTTTTCATATCTTCTTGGATTGTTCCAAGAAGACCACTGTTTTGTCTCAACTCCTTTTGTTTTTAGCTCTCTATTTAACTTTGAGGTTCAGTTTTGTCTCAGACCCTTTTCACATCTGGAAAACTGGAATGGGTTAAAGAAGGAACAATATATATCCATATATAAATATATATGGATATAAAACCCTTCAAAATGTATAAAGACATAAGTAGGGGAAGGAATAGGATAAAATGGTGCAAAGAAGGATGTGTAGATTAACGGGTATGGGATAAAAAGGTAGGGGAAAGGTGGAGGGGCAGGGAAGATTATAAGGAGGAATCCTTGAAGAAGGAGAACTTAAGTATTAGCAAGACAAATTTGAGGGTAGAAGTGGAAGAGTCAGAAGGGAGAGGAAAAAACACAGAAACACAAAAATAACTATCAGGAGTAAAAAATATTAGAAAACAAAGCAGAGGTAATAATCATTGATCTCAAAGTTAAAGTAAAATTAGATTCAATCAAAAAAAATAGAGGGACACTATGGTTTAAAGTGACCATATTAAGATTTTTTTAGATTATTAAAAAAAGCTAGATGCCACAACACTGGAATATTACTGTGGCATAGAAAATAATGAGTTGGTAGATTTAGAAAAAAAAATATAGAAAGTCTTGGAACTAAGAAGGATGATGTTATCCATCTTCAAAGACACAGGACAAACAAGCATAGAACAAGCAAACATACGTGTATATCAATGTAAATGCATATATATGAGGGATTATAGGGATCTATGTGTGTGCATATATGTGTGTATATATATAGATATTTGTGCATGTGTAAATTCACTGTTACTCATTTTGAATAATCTCATGTCCTACTGTGAACATGACAATATATTTTTTTAATAAATGGATGCATTTTTTAAAAAAATGTACATATAGGACTTTTTCCTTGTGTGTGTATGTATGTGTTTGTTTTTCTTTTTCTTTGTTGGATATAGACAGTAATAGTATTGGTAAGTCAAAGAATATGAATGATTTTATAGCCCTTTGGACATAGTTTTTAATTACTCTTCTACTTAATGGTTGAATCAGTTTTTCAACTCCACCAGCAGCCCATTAATATCTCAGTTTTTCCATATCCTTTCCAACATTTATCATTTTTCCATTTTTGATTGACTAGCCAATCTAATAGGTAATAGGTAGCAACTCAGAATTTTTAAAATCTGTATTTCCCTAATCAATAGTAATTGAAAACATTTTTATATGACTATAGATAGCTTTGATTACTTCATCTGAAAAATGACTTCATATTTTTCCTTAACAATTTTTTTTATCTTTATAAATTTGACTCATATCTCTAAATATTTGAGAAATGAGGCCTTTATCAGAGAAACTTGCTCCAATTTTTTTTTCACATGTATTACTATTTTTCTCTCTATCCTATTCCCTCACTTATTCTATTTTCTCTCTTCTTTCACTGTTATTCCTCAAAAGTGTTTTTCTTCTATTACCTTACTTAATTTACATTCCTCCTATAAGCACCCTTCATTCTCTTACCCTCTTCATTTTTCCTACTTTCCTAAAGGGTAAGATAGAAAAATGTACAGAATTGAGTATGTATGTCATTCCTTCTTTAAGCCAATTCTAGTGAATTTTTTTGAGCCAATTCTGATGAGTTAAGATTCAAACATTCCCTATCACTTCTCCATCTTCCCTTCCTCTGTAAAATCTCTATCATGCCTCTTTTATGTCAGATAATTTACCTATTCTGCCTTTTTCTATCCCTTTCTTCCAATGTATTCCTTTTTTTCATCCCTTAATGTTAGGATTCTTACAAGGTGCTAAGTCACTGGAATTGATAGAGACAATAATTATCTAACTTAGTAGGGTACTTAACAGTTCTCTAGTTCAGTAATGTATTCAGTACTTACTAGAGTTCCACAAGATTCATATCTTTGATAAGAGACTATGTAAGCTTCAGACAAGCTCAGCCAGGAGGAGAACTAAGGAAGACAGAGAAGTGGTGGCAGGCTGTCCTGTGGAGAACACTGAAAGCAAGATCAGGAAGGCTAAAGGATTTAGACTTTAATACCTGCCTGCATTCGGGGTGATTACACTGAACTGAAACTAAGACTGCCTCCAGAAGCTCCCCAAGAAACCTGCTCCCAGAGAACATTACAATTTAGAGAAGAACATTACATCTTAATTTTATTTTTTTAATCTATCATCCCTTTTCTGCCCTGGAAATGTAATGAGAGTCCCAGCTCTCCTGTAGCTGCAGACCTTAGTGTTCAGTAATCTCAGCCTGCGAGTGCCATACAAGACTGAAACTGGGATCCAAGTACGGTTAACAGAGTCCTACCGCCCAGTGCCAGTATAGGAAATTCCTGTGATTTCCTTCTGACCCAAACTCACTGTCTGTGGGCTGACAGCTCCAGAAGCAGCCACTGCCGCTGCTGATTTTGTGGCTCCCAAGATATTCTCCTGATTTACTGGAACCTGGTCTGTGTTGACATGGACAGAAGTAGACTGTGAGCCACTCTTTCCCCAGTGTGACAGCCTTCCTGCTGACATTCTAAGATGCTCTGGGTTTCTGCCACTATAGCATTTGTTTTAATAAATTATTTAAAATACGTTCAATGGTAAACCAAAGGCTCACATGAATCCTTGCCTTTTCTCTGCCATTGTGGCTTCACCCTCTTCCCTTCACTTTAAATCTCTGATGTTATGACCCTATCAGATAAAATGATAGAATATATTTCAAATTCTTTAAGTGTAAAAATTTGCCATTTGTTCCTAAGGCAAATTTTTAAAAATCTTTCCCTGAATTCTGGATTAATTAATTACTAGTTTAGCTTTATTAAGTTATACGAGACATAACTGTCTTGATGAGATTATAAATTAAGTGAGAAAATTTAGGAAAGTTTAAGTCAGAAGAAAATTTAGGGACTTGAACAGAGTTCAGAAAATGTTTCTTAAAGAAAACACAATAAAATCTAATACTTAAATATTAGAATAATCAAACATCTTCATAATCTGTGCTTCTCTTTCGGTTGCTCTATACTTCATCTACTCTCATGAGCAGATATGAACAGAGATGGCTTTTGCTAAACAGATTGCTTTATAAATTTCAGTAGCATTCAAAAATGGCTGGGTTTGACAAGTTCTGTGGCCAATTTGCTGAAGAATTTATGCTATTTTTTACATAATAAATATCCTTTTTGTAAACAATGCTGTACATTCCAAAAAAATTATAACCACTTGGTAGAATGTAGCATAGTTCTGGAGACAACAAAACAGATTTTGAGAACTCAGATGTCATTTCTAGACCATAAGATTTTGAAGATAGATTGTAGAGAAAGATGTTATCAGACTTCCAGGTGTTAGCTTCTAATGTATGACTGAGATAACTGAGAAAACTGAAATGCTCACAATCTAGCAGCTAAGCAGAATTTTTAAAAATGAAATAATCTCCTCTTGAATTTATGTCTTTTCCTCCAATTTCTGTCACATTCTCCAGCAGAATAATTACATGAAAAATGTCATTGCTGTATGTTGAAAATATATACTAAGAAGGCAATTGTCTTGTCTTTCAAATTCAGTGGAAGCAATTGTCTAGATGCAAAAGGATAGGAGATTCATGGGTAAATCCCCATAAAAGTATTACGTTTCCATTTTCCTTAATAAATTTACTTTTATCACTGTACATAAATCTTATCTCCTAGATCTATTTATGTGGGTTTTTTGTCTTCACTTGTGTTTGCCACACCTTGAAATTTATTATCATCTGCATATTTCATTAGCATTTCTTCCGCTTCCTGATCATAAAGAAGTTGTTCAATAATACAGCATTATATCAAATGCTCCATTGCATCCTGTTTAATGATAGCTTTTGGTTTTTTTTGTGATAAAAAAGTAATCTGGTGGTCTGGACTTGATGAGCTGCTTATAAATCATTATGTTAACCTCAGAATACTGTTATCTTTGTTTTTTTTAAACTCCAAGCACTTCCTAGCTGTGTGACTCTGAGAAAATTACTTAAACTCTCTGGCCATTAGTGTTATTATTTATCAAATTGGAAAAAGGGGTTGTATATTGCCTCTAAGATTCCTTCAAGCTTTAAATCTATGAACCTGTAATTCAATAGGTTTTCTAATGTGTCTTTATTCTCTTCTCTAATTACCATACATGGGCTTTTTACCCACTGAATATGATGCAAATACTGCTCAAGAAAGAATTAGGGACTATAGTCAGTATTCTCAAGGTGTTATAGAATTTTAGGCAAATGTTTTGAAATGACAGAGAAGCAAATGCATACCAACTAGTTATAAGAAGTAATGTCTTGGCAACCAGAATTGTTCAAAGTTGGGATGGGCTGATGTAAGAAGAAACAGCCCTCTTTAACACAGGATGATAGGAGGAGAAAAAGGAGGAGCAAGAGGAGAAGGAGGAGGTAGAGAAAGAGGAGGAGAAGAAGGAGGAGGAGAGAAGAGAAGAAGAAAAAGAGGAGAAAGAAAATGAGGATAAAAATAATTAATATCTAATAGGGCTGTAAGGATTACACAGAATAATTGAGCTATATTATCTCATTGTATATCCTTAATAAGCCCAGGATGTAGGTAACTTTACAGATAAAGATAATGAGAAAACCAGAGGTCCAAATGAAACTTGAATTTTCTTCACTATAGATCCAGTACTTTATATAGTACATCACCTAGCTGCTTCTCAACCAGATATCTCTGGAGCCCATTCTGATGCTATGATCTATGATCTAGTCTGTTGAAAGGAATCAACAGAGAAATGCAAAGCAAATAGAGGAAAATAGATGAATGTTCTTTTCTATTTAGAAGAAAAAGTGAGATGTAGCTGATAAAATTCTGGGCTGAAATTTTTGAAATTCCCCCTCTTGATTCAACTGAGGAAAGTAAAGTCTATTAAAAGCAAGTGGCTTCTTCAACGTTACATAGGTAAAAAATGACAGAACTAGGAAATAGAAACAGGCCCTTTGCCACAAAAGTCATTACTCCTATTTGTAAAGTCCGGACTAGCTCTCTGATTAGTCTGAGTCCTTGGTCTTGAATAAGGCAGAAGGGCCAGGTGGCTGGTCAAAGACGGAGTCTGGAATCTGGCATCTTCTCTTGTGTCTGTGGCTGAGAGCATGTTCTGAGTCTGAGACTCCCTTTAAATATTCCAGTACAATTAAGTCACGACCTGACACTTAGCATGGGCAACTATAGACCATTACATCGCCATATTACCCAAAGTATAAGCCAACTAGATAATCATTACTATTACATTAAATATATGCTTAGAGAACCCTTATCTCACCTTGAGTAGGTCTTAACTATAAATATCCTGCTGTACGAGATTTAAGTACACCTTTTCAGAGTTCCTGCCCTCTGCACCTACCTACCTGTGTTGTACTTAGCTATTAAGTCATCAACACAATAATTTCTGCTTCCTAATAGTATGGAAGTTAGTTTTGGGGAAAAGAAGAGCCAAGAGTAA
This sequence comes from Sarcophilus harrisii, assembly GCF_902635505.1. NCBI lineage: Eukaryota > Metazoa > Chordata > Mammalia > Dasyuromorphia > Dasyuridae > Sarcophilus > Sarcophilus harrisii. The sequence continues at coordinate 637,036,109 of NC_045427.1, read as the reverse complement.
AGACAGGATCTTGTCCAACCTCCATCCCAATTCTTTTAAAAAATGACTCTAAAGAAATTTTAGAGCATCAGAACACCTAAAAAGAGGGGAAGAACATTTTCCAGCCAAAGGCAACTCAGAAGCTCAGCAGAAAGGGTCTCTGTGGCAAAGGCTGGAGTCTAGCATGCAGCCCCAGGGCAGGGCAGAGCAGCTGCAGCCTCAGACCCGGCCTGGCCCAGGCTGACTTCAGAATAAGTGGCAGGACTGTGGCTTCCAGACTTCTCAGCCCAGAGACACCTGGGAAGGCCCAGAAAAGGTCTGTGGAATCAGAGTGGGAGTCCAGCTCACTGACCCAGCTTGGCCTCACCCCCTGCCTGGACTCCAGAGGCAGTGAGGTGGAACCTCTGAATCAGCAGGGCTGCTGGAGGCTCTTAGCTCTGGGGCACAAGGGAGGCTCCGAAAGCCAATGGAGAGGAGAACCAATTCTATACCAGCACATGTTCTGATTCTTTGGCCACAGAGATGTGTACATTCCAATTCTACCAGGCTTCATAATTCTCTCCCACATTGTCACTATGCAGGAAAAAAAGGAACCCTTGGGTTATTTAGTAAATGTGGCAATGGGGTGGAGGTAGAGTCTGCAGGCTCAGCTCAACCCTGGTCAGCAGAGCCCAAGTTCCTCCACCACACTAGATCTTACAGCTATATTAGGGCAGGGACACACCTGACAGCTCCAGGGCAGAAAAGAGTGCTTATGGTCAGAGTCCTAGAAGGATTTCTGAAAACAGCTGCCCCAAATCCCTAAAGATTGGGAGAATGTACCCTCCACCCTGAAACCTAATATAATAGAGTTAAAAGCAGAGTAATAGGCTAGAAAAAAAAGAGCAGAAAACCAAAACAACAACAACAACAAAGTTTATGACCATTAAAAGTTATTATAGTGACAAGGAAGATCAAAATATACACTCAGAAGATGATATAATCTCAAAGCTCCTATATCTAAAGACTCCAAGGAAAGTAAGTATTGGGTTTCAGCCCTGGAAGAGCTGGAGAAAGAATTAAGAGAAGTGCAAAAGGAAATGCAAAAAGCTAATGAGGAGAGGACTGACTTAAAAAGCAAAACTGGCCAATTGGAAAAGGAGGTACAAATGTTTATTGAGGAAAATAATTCTCTAAAAAATAGAATTGATCAAATAGTAACTAGTGTCTTTATGAGAAATCAAGATACAATAAAGCAATGTCAAACAAAAATAGAAAAAAAAATGTAAAATATCTCATGGGAAAATCAATTGACCTATAAAATAGATCCAGGAGAACTAATTTAAAAACTATTGATGTACCTGAAAGTCCTGATTATTGAAAAAAAAAATCTGGACATCATCTTTGCAGAAATTATCAAAAGAAACTGCCCTGATACTCTAGAACCAGAGGATAAAATAGAACTTGAAAGAATCTACCAATCACTCCCTAAAAGAGATCCCAACATGAAAACTCCCAGTAATATTTAGTCAAATTCTGGAACTTGCAGGTCAAGAAGAAAATATTACAGTCATTCAGAAAGAAACAATTTAAATATACTGGAGCCATAGTCAAGATAACACAAGATTTAGCAGCTTCTATATTAAAGAACCAGAGGAATTGAAATAGGCTATTTCAGAGAGCAATGGAGCTAGGATTGTAAGCAAAAATCCAGTAACACAGACTATAATCCTTCAGAGGAAAAGGAAAATGAAACAGAGTATTTTTAAGTATTTGTAATAATAAGACTACAGCTGAATGGAAAATTTGATTTTCAAATATAGGACTCTGGAGAAGCATAAGGAGGTAATCAGGAAAGTGACATCATAAGGGATTTAATAAGGTTTATCTATTTACATTCCTACATGGTAGGATGATACTTGTAACTCATTAGAATGTTCTCATTATTATGACAGTTGGAAAAAGTATATATATAGACAGAGACCATATGAATATGAAGTTGACTTGAATATGAAGGGATAATATCTTTTAAGAAATGATGAAATTTAGGGGTGAGAGAAGAATGTACTGGGAGAAAGGAAAAGGGAGAAGTGGAATGATGCAAATTATCTGCCAAAAATAGAGGCAAGAAAAATCTTTTATACTGGAGGAGAGAGAGTGAGTGAACCTTATTCTCATCAGAACTGAGTCAAATAGGAAATAATATACATACTCAATAAAGATATAGGCATCTATCTTACTCTGTAGGAAAACAGGAGGGAAATGGGATGTGGGAAGGTGGGAAGGATGATAAAAGAGAGAACATAATGAGGGAGTGAGTGGTCAGGAGCAAAACACTTTGAGAAGGGACAGGATGAAAAAAAAAGAGTAAAAAAAAATGCAGAAAGTTTCTCCAATAAGGCTTCATTATGCAAACATAGAGGAAACTGAGTCATGTTTATTAAAAAAAAATTAGAGCCATGCTTCTGTTGACAAATGACCAAAAGAGAAGATCTGTGCTCAAAGAGCTAAAAATTTATTTGAATGTAAATGGGGGAAAATATTAAATAAATTAATTAACTAAGGAAATTTTTTTTACATTTGTTTTTAAGATATTTGAGTTCTAGGTTTTCTCCCTTATCCCCACATGCAATTAAGAAAACATATGTGAGTTATATAAAACATTTCCATAAAAGTCAAGGTGTGAAAGAAAACATAAATCTCCCACTCTAATGAAAATAAAAACCCTCAAGAAAAATTAAAAAGAAAGAGAGAAGTAGAGAGAGAAATAAAGAATACTTCAATCTATATTCAGACATGATCAGTTCCTTCTCTGGATATGTATAGCATTTTTCATAAGTCCTTCACAGTGGTTATGGATGATTATACTACTGAGAATAACAGTCATTTGCAGCTGTCATCCCAGAATATTGCTATTAATTTGTATACAGTACATTTCACTTTGTTCATGGAGGACTGTCAATTGGTTTGGTTGCTTATTTGTTTTCCTGAGAACATCCTACTTATTATTTCCCAGAGAACACTAATATTCCATCACAATTACCATAGTTTATTAAGTCACTCCTCAATTGATGGACATCCCCTCAATCTGCAATTTGTTTGAACTAAAAAGAGAACTGCTAGAATATTTTTTGTATATATGGATCATTTTTCTTTTTTCCCCAAATCTCTTTTGGTATTCTTGCCTGATAGGTGTGTTGGTAAGTCAAAGGATATGGATAAATTTTCAGCCCTTTGAGCACAGATCTTCTCTTTTGGTCATTTGTCAACAGAAGCATGGCTCTAATTTTTTTTTAATAAACATGACTCAGTTTCCTCTATGTTTGCATAATGAAGCATTACACTGTTTGAAGAATCCAAGCTTAGAAAGATTTTTCACTTTGGGGGAAAAATACATATGTATGTATATATATGTATATATATATACATATATATATATATACACATATATATGATTAGATTTTTAAGTTTCTTAAAGAGATTTGAGTAGGAAATCTGACTTTAAAAGCACTTTTAGAATACATAAATACATATAGTATATAATAGGCACTTAATAAATGCATGCTTTGCATTAAATTGAATTCAATTCCCTTCTTTGTCTTTAAGGAATTTTGGATTAATAAACTGGTTACTCCAGCAGGTTCCAATATGACAACCATACCCTTTTACACCAATATCTCAAATAATTTTACTAGGTTAATAATAATGTTTTATCGATGATGCCTACTGCTCTCTTTCCTGAGTTAATTCACACACACACACACACACACACATACACACACACACACACACATATGTAAAACTTCATGTTAGTTATATTGGGTGTCTTACTTCCCCCCCGCCTTTGATGTTTCTTCTCTTTTGGTTTTTTAAAAATATAAGCTCCTCTAATTTGGAACTATGCTCAAAAAGTTATCAAACTGTGCATACCCTTTGATCCAGCAGTGTTACTACTGGGTTTATATCCCAAAGAGATCATAAAGAAGGGAAAGGGACCCACATGCGCAAGAATATTTGTGGTAGATGTCTTTGTAGTGGCCAGAAACTGGAAACTGAGTGGATGCCCATCAATTGGCGAATGGCTGAATAAATTGTGGTACATGAATGTTATGGAATATTATTGTTTTGTAAGAAATGACCAACAGGAGGATTTCAGAAAGGCCTGGAGAGACTGATAGGAAGTGATGCTGAGTGAAATTAGCAGGACTAGGAGATCATTATATACTTCAACAACAATACTATATGATGATCAATTCTGATGGGTGTGGTCATCTCCAGCAATGAGATGAACCAGATCAGTTCCAATAGAGCAGTAATGAATTGAACCAGCTACACCCAGCGAAAGAACTTTGGGAAATGAGTATGAACCATTACATAGAATTCCCAGTCCCTCTATTTTAGCCTGCCTACACTTTTGATTTCCTTCACAGGCTAATAGTATACTATTTCAAAGTCTGATTCTTTTTGTACAGCAAAATAACTGTTTGGACATGTATACTTATATTGTATTTAATTTATATTTTAACATATTTAACATGTATTGGTCAACCTGCCATCTGGGGGAGTTGATGGGGGGAAGGAGGGGAAAAATTGGAACAAAAGGTTTGTCAATTGTCAATGCTGTAAAATTACCCATGCATATAACTTGTAAATAAAAAGCTATAATAATAAAAAAAATAAAAATATAAGCTCCTCAAAGGCATCAGTTTTCAATTTGAGTTCTTTGCCATTAGTCCCTAAAATGTAGCAATAGTTGTATAATTGTCACATGAATTAATGAATCATTAATTCAATGATTCCTTGAGAGTCATTTTGTCTGTATTTGTATATAATAAATATGCATTATCTGAGATGTGCCTCTATGTTTCCTCTAATTAGATATATATTAATTGATAATAAATTCTTATTTCCATTTTCTTTGGAAGGGGAATCTAATTGACTCTATTTCTCTCTGGGGGCCCTTCCAATGCTCTAGTTTCACTTTAGCTCCCAAATCAATTCCTTCCACTTAATGGGTGGCAGAACTCAGTGAGTTACCTGCTCTTGTGAGAAGCCTACAAGATCTCCAAAGAAAAGATAGAATATCTCCATTGCCTATTTTAAAGGAGCAATTAATTAAATAATTGAACCATTTTCCCCTTTAATCTTTGGAATATTTCTTTCAAACTTCTCACCCTGCTTTCCCAATCTCTCTAGATTCTGCAGTGATTACTTTTTTTTTTTATTAAAGCTCTTCATTTTCAAAATATATGCATAGATAATTTTCAATATTCACTCTTGCAAAACCTTGTGTTCCATTATTTCTCCCTCTCTTCCCCCCACCTCCTTCCCTAGATGGCAAGTAATCCTACTGTACAAGAAAAATCAGATCAAAAAAAAAATGAGAAAGAAAACAAAAGACAAGCAAATTACAACAAAAAAGTGCAAATACTAGGTTGTGACTTACACTCAGTTCCCACCATCCTCTCTCTGGGTATATATGGCTTTCTCCATCACAAGATCATTAGCACTGGCCTGAATCACTTCACAGTTGGAAAAAACCATCAATTCTAATAGATCATTGTATTATCTTGCTCATGCTGTGTGCAATGTTCTCCTTATCTGCATTGCTTTCATTTGTACAAAACCTTTTTTTTTAATTTAATATAATCAAAATGATCTATTTTGTATTCTATAATGTACTCCAGTTCTTTGACCACAAATTCTTTCCTTCTCCACAGATCTGAGAGGTATACTATCCTTTTATGATAGTGTCACTCTTGATATCTAAATCATGAACACATTTCAATCTTATCTTAGTATATAAGGTGCAAGATATAGGTCAATGCCTAGTTTCTGCCATACTAATTTCCAATTTTCCCAGCATTTTTGTCAAAGAGTGAGTTCTTCTCCCAGAAGCTGGAGTCTTTGGGTTTGTGAAACACTAGATTACCATAGTCATTGACTATTGTGTCTTGTGAACCTAACTTATTCCACTGATCAGTACTGAATGTTTTTGATGAATACTGCTTTATAATAGAGTTTTAGATATGGTCAGCTTGATAACCTTTATATTCTGCTATGATTTCCATTGTTTTTTCTCATTTATTTCCCTTTGAAAACTTATTCCTGACTATGATTCAGCACTACTAAGATAGCATTATTTTTAGTTTCTTGATTTTTTTCAAAAATAGAGTTCTTTTTGATGTGTTTCACTGATTTCTCCCCCAAAGATCAAATGTCCAAAGAAAATAGATTTTCCAGAAATTCCCAGAGGCTTAATTTTTGTTAACCTTGAGCAGTAACTAATAACAGTCATTGGAGAAGAAGAGCAGATAAAGCAAGTCATATCTTCCATTATTATAATAAGGGTCAAGCCATTAGGATACATGTCAATTATCAGAGCCTCTAGTATACAACCAGAAAAATATAACCTAACTTCCCATTTCTAACATATTTTTATCGAGAAAATAGTCTAATGGCATACCAAAAAGAAAAAAAAAAGGCTGTCCTCATTCTTTTCCCCTCCTTGTCAAGTGGAAGCTATGAACATGATAGGACAATGTGTTTTATATTTTCTTCCACAGTAAAATGTGCTTTAATTTTTTTTTTCCAGCTGCATTGCTATAGGAATTTAAACACAGAGCATGTTGTACCATATTAATATTATTTGAAGATTGGAATTCAGGACTGGCCTCCTCAATCTTGTATCATAAAGCAATCAGAGAAATAATGATGGTAGTTGAAGTGTGGAGAGTTTGTCAGATTTTATTAACTAATGAGGTGAATATCATCTACAATTATAATGCTATTTTAAAACAAAGGCAGAGTGTCAAGTACTTTGCTAAAAGATTAATCCTTTAGGATCACATTCTCATTTTCTTAATTTCTCAAAGACATGTTGTAAGATACGAACAATTTCATTTCTGATTTCAAAATGTATTCTTATAAATTCTACACAGTTCTTTATTTTAGAAATGAGACCTTTATCAGAAAAACTAGTTGTAAAATTTTTCCTCAGCTTTGCATTTCCATTTTAATATCGTTTCTGTTGGTTTTGTTTGTGCAAAATCTTTTTGATTTAATGTAATCAAAGTTTTACATTTTGGCATTCATATTGTTCTCTAGTTCTTTGGTCATAAATTCCTCTCTTCTCCAAATAGCTGATAGGTAAACTGTCTCTTACTCTCTTAATTGGCTTATGGCATCATACTTTATGTTCAAATTTTGACCTTATTTTGGCATGGGGTATGAGATGTTTAACTATGATAAGTATCTGACATATTAGATTCCAGTTTACCCAGTAATTTTTGTCAAATAGTGAATTACTATTCCAGGATGTGGAGTTTAGGCATTTATCAAATAATAAATTGCTATAGTAATCATAGTGATAATAATCATGGTGATCATTATGTTGTGTGCATCTAATCTAATCTGATCTACCATTCTATTTATAGGCAGTATCAAATGGTTTTGATGTCTTTATAATATAGTTTTAGCTCTGGTACTGCGAAACCACAATTCTTTGTATTTTTTCTTCATTTATTCCCTTGATATTCTTGACCTTTTGTTCATCCAGATGATTTTTTTATTATTTTTTTCTAGTTATATAAAATAATTTTTGGCAGTTTTATTAGCATGTAACTGAACAAGTAAACCAATTTAGCAGAATTGTCGATTTCATTATATTATCTGGGCCTAGCCATACTTTTCCAATTGTTTAGCTCTGACTTTGTGTGGAAAGTATATTGTAATTATGGTCATATAGTTCCTGGGTTTTTTCTGGCAGGTAGACACCCAAATATTTTATTTTGTCTGTGGTAATTTTAAATGGAATTTCTCTTTCTATCTCTTGCTGATGGATTTTGTCAGTAATATATAGAAATGCTGATGATGTGTATGGTTTTATTTTATATCCTACAATTTTGCTAAAGTTGTTAATGTTTCAAGTAGGTTTTTGGATAATTTTCTTGGATTTTCCAACTATATCGTTATATCATCTGTAAACAATGATACTTTTATCTCCTAATTGACTATTCTAATTCTCATAATTTCTTTTTCTTTTCTTTTGCTAAAGTCAATATTTCCAGTGCAATCTTGAATAATATAGTGATAATGGGCACCTTTATTGCAACCCTGATCTCATTTTTTTTTCTCCATTACAAATAATGTTGACCATTGGTTTTAGATAGATACTGATTATCATTTTAAGGCAAACTTCTTTAATCCCTATGCTTTCTTGTGTTTTTAATAGTAATGGATACTGTATTTTGTCAAAAGCTTTTCCTGCATCTGTTGAGATTATTGTATGATTTCTGTTGGTTTTGTTATTGATATGATGGAATATGGTAATAATTTTCCTGATATTGAGCCAGCCCTCCATTCCAGGTATAAATACCACTTTGTCACAGTGTATTATCCTGCTGACAAATTAAATTTTTATTTAAATTGTTTGCATCGATTTTCACTAGGGCAATAGACCTGAATTTTTTTTTTCTCTGTTGTGGTTCTTTCTGCTTTAGGTATCAGTACCATATTTGTGCCATACAAGGAATTTGGTAGCACTTCTTTTTTACCAATTTTTCCAAATGGTTTGTGTAGTATTCAGATTCATAGTTCTTTAAATTTGGTAGAATTCATTTTTAAATCCATCTGACCCTGAATATTTTTTTCTTAGGGAGTTCATTAATGAATTGTTCAATTTCTTTTTCTAAAATGGGACTATTTAAGTAGCTGTTAACTGAGTAATTTATATTTTTGTAAATATTCATTCATTTTGGTTAAATTGTCAGATTTGCTGCCATACAGTTGGGCAAAAAAGCCCATAATTATTGCTTCAATTTCTTTTTCATTGGTGATAAGATGACCATTTTCATTTCTGATGTTGATTTGTTTTTCTTTCCTTTTTCTAATAAAATTAACCAAAGATTTATCTATTGTGTTGATTTTTTCATAAAACCAACTCTTAGTTTTATTTATTAATTCAATAGTTTTCTTACTTTCAGTTTTATTAATCTCTCCTTTGAGTTTCAGTATTTCTAATTTGGTATAACCATCTATCTGTCTATCTATATATTTAAAGTTCTATGTAAGTATGTGCTTATAATTCTATCTATCTACAGTTCTATGTAAGTAGATACTTATACCTCATAGGTGTGCTAAGTTTTTAAAGAAAGCCTGTAGGGAAGAATAGTATTCACTTTAACGTAATTCATTGATTTCTCAATGTATATGGTTACTAAGAGTAAAACAATATCTTGAACTGAGTGATTGATTTTTTTCTTTGCCATATAAAATAAAAAGGAAAAGGAAGTATCAACAGGGGGAAATCTAATACAGAGACAAGAAGTCTGGCTCTGGAGTCAATGGTACTTACCACTTGTGGAACTTTGAGCACATCATTCCAGGGGTCCTCAAACTTTTTAAATAGGGGGCCAGTTCACTGTCCCTCAGACTATTGGAGGGCCAGACTATAGTAAAAACGAAAACTTTGTTTTGTGGGCTTTTAAATAAAGAAACTTCATGCCCTGGGTGAGGGGGATAAACGTCCTCGGCTGCTACATCTGGCCTGCGGGTTGTAGTTTGAGCACCCCTGATTCTATCCAGACCCTATTAGCTCATTTGTAAATGTAGGATTGGGTGAGATAGCTTGTGAATTCTCCTCAAACTCTAGTTCTATGATCCTAAGACTAATACTTTGTATGATCTTGGAGAAATCATTTAATTTAATTAGGACGATGTTCTAATGTGTAAAAGGAGTAATTTGAGTAATTAATGTGTAAAAGGAGTTTTGGAATCTACTCCTAGTCCTAGGTCTGTATTATTCTGAATTTTTGCTCTTCAAAAACAAATGTTGAGTTGCATTGAAAGCTTAGCTTGGAAATAAGGGATCATTCATGGATATGGGTCTAGCAAGCAAGCAAATGCAAATTAATAAAAAAGTATTTATAAATTACATTTTATGTGTAAAGCAACTATCAAGCAGTCATTGCAGTAAGATGTAAAAAAAGATATTATGGAAAATAGAATGTTTAAGATTGCTCAATGACAAGGTGGGTATCACCAAGTCTGGGAGGCATATCTGGAATTAAAACCATATTGACTAGTGAGTATATTGTGCAAACTATGTATAATGTAGATGGTACAAATTATAGTACAGGTGAAATCTCTTATTGTCATTGAGGCTGATGAGAACAGAGGTAGATTCCAAAAGTAGGGAAGTACCAGAACCTTTAAGGCCCAAGCAGAGGACAGAGAACTTCTGTATTACGCTGAATATAATCATGAGCGGCTGTAGTATTCAGGTGCCACTTCTAGATGGGAAATATTATACTTCCTATCAACTGTTTTGACAGTAAGAGGCCCTTGTCTGACTCGCTGACCCAGTGAATAATGGATAAAACACCTACTTTATCCAATAGACCTTGGTGAATTTATTGCTTCCCTACTATGGCCTATCTCCTGCCACAGAAATCAATCAATATGGCTTTTATCTAGGTATACCTCCCAGAATATTGCATGACCATATTATCATGGAACAATCTGAAGATTTTACATTGTTTTATTTGGGTGGACATTTTTTGCTTTCTTTACACTTTGTCCATTTGTTGTATATATTTTAATGAGGGGCTTTTATTCCAAATTAATGATCAGATGATCTGTTATTTTATCTGAGTGTTTTCCATGAAAAGTGGAATACATAAAAAAGAAAGACAAAAGCAATCAATTTTCCCTAGACTTAATAATATTCCCTAGACTTAATGTTGCCTATTATGAAGCACCATTTGTCTTTTTCTCTTCTCTCTTCCTTTCTCTGGCATATTTCTCTATATGTCTATCTATTTGTCCCTGTCACTGTGTCTCTCTGCATCTATGTCTATCTGTTGTCTGTCTCTCTTTCTCCTTCTCCTTTTCCCTCTTAGCTGTCACTAGTACATATTTTGCTTTCCTGTCTAGGTTAAGAACTGAACTAAAGCAGAAAGTTTCAATTTGTGTTACAATTAAGAACAAATGATATCTCTGTCCCTATTTTAAAAATCTTATCGTTATAACTTTTTCTGCCTTATTTCCTAAAACAGCCTTCCATGAACTTAGACATTCAGGCAAATTGAATCACTCTACTTTTTGAATTTAATATATCTATAGGGCATCTAGTTTGAGTAGCTAATAAATCTCTATTTGAAGATGTATGAGTAGAATTTTGGAGAGAAATTACAGTTGGATAAATAGATACGGAAATCATCTGTATAAGAATAAGCATAAATAAATGAAAGCTATTGATCTCACTAAATTAAATCTATGTAGAGAGAAGATAGCCTGGGACAGAAGCCTTTGGGATATTCATGGTTAGCAAGCATGACTTGTATTAAGATCCAGCAAAGAAGACTGAGGAGCCGTCAGAGAGGTAGGAGGAGATCCAAATCATGAAATCTAGAGAAAAGACTATGTCCAAGAAGAGAAGCTACAGAAGATTCAAGAAGAATGGTTATTAGGAAAAATATATTAAATTTGTGATTGTAGGTTTTTTGGTAACTTCAGAAAAAGCAATTTCAGTTGAATGATGTTATCAGAAGCAATTCTAAAGAGATTGAAAAGAAAAATTAGAAGAAAAGATGTGTAGAGTAATAATTGTAGATGGTCTTGTTGAAGAGTTTACCAATGAAAGAGAAGAGATATAGAATGTAGATAGTAAGGAAAGATAGAATAAGGGTTTTGTTTTGTTTTGAGAATATGAGAGACAAGAGTCTATTATCAAGCAATAGAGAAATTGCCTTTAGACAGGGAAAGAATGAAGATAATGAGACAGTTTGCTGAACAAGTACAAATATCTGTGCCTTGCTAATAGTTTGTTCCAAAATCCTATCTGCTCATCATGTATCTATTAAAAGCTCGCCAATTCCTTACATCCAATTTAAATGATTTCCAGGAAGCCTTCTCTTTTAGAACCATCTTGCCACCTACCCATCCACTCCCATTATTAGTATAATACACCTATAAAGTACTCTGTACATTTAAATTATATGTATATGTGCCACATCTCTCTGTTAAACTTCTCATCCTGTAAAGGAAAAGAACATAATTTAGCCATACTTTCTATTTCCTTCCACATCTATAATAGTGTATATTACACAGTAAGAACTTAGCAAATATCTGTTGATTAGAACACAATTTGGATATAAAATAAAATAATATTTTGATGAGCCTGAGCTATCACAAAATAATAAAAGTTGAAGCTCTCCCAAAGTTTTAATGAGATTTAGATATCATAAAAATGTCCTTATAATTGTTAGATGGCTGAATTTTTTTTAGCATTTAGTCCTTTTATTTTTTTCAGCTTTTTATTTTCAAAATATATGCATAGTTTTCAACATTCACTCTTGCAAAATCTTGTGTTCCAAATTTTTCTCTCTCACTTCCTCCTATCACTTCCCTTAGATAGCAAGTAATCCAATCATTGCTTAACATTTCAGTTCTTCTATCTGTATACATCTACGATTATCATGCTGCACAAGAAAAATGAGATCAAAAAGAAAAAAAATGCAAACAAACAACAACAAAAAAGTGAATACTGTGTTTTGATTCACATTCAGTCTCCACAGCCTGGGTGCAGATGATTTTTTTCTATCACAAGACCATTGGAACTAGGCTGAAACACTTCACTATTGAAAAGAGACACATCTCTCAGAATTGATCATCATATAATGTTCTGATTAAGACTAGTGTCAAAAAAAAGCATAATAGCACAACCTTTTTGCCACAAAACTAAATCATGTAAATATTAATGTTTGTCACATAACACAGTAGATAAAATGGTCAATACAAAAATACTTAGTAAATGAAAAACACGGTCTAGTAGGAATGTATGTGTGGATGTATATGTGTACATTACGATGGAAACCTAATCCTAAAGTAATGAGGAAGAAAGTTCATAATATCTCTAACATTAAAAAAAATCATATATTAAATTGTTCTGATTCAGTTCAATTCAAGAAATACTGCTATTTTCTTCATGTAGCACTATATGATTTCTCTTCCTTTATGGAATAAGGCTTCATCATCTCCTGCCATGGGAAAAGAGCCTTCTGGTTTGGCTGTCTGCCTTTGGTCTCTTCAGATTCCAGTCCATTCTCCATTCTGCATTCCAACTGATCTTCCGAAAGTGTGGGTCAGATCACAAAACCTTATTTTTCATTCAATAAACATTAATGGCTTCCTGTCACTTCTATGCTCCAAGATAAAATCCTCTGTTTTGCTTTTAAGAATCTTCATAACTTTGCCCCCATTTCCACCTCTTATATCAACCATATATTCTGTGGCACAGTGACAATGCCTCATTCTTAAACAAAAGTCCCTCCAGCTCCCGAGTTTGGGCATTTTCATTGGCTGCCTCTCAGGTCTAGAAGGTTCTCCTCTCTGCTTTTCAGCTTCCCTAATTTCTTTAGGTATTTTTAGGCACAAAAACAATACATTCATAGGCAAGTGAGTAAGTGTCTGAGGCAGAATTTTAGTCAAGTAGCACTTATTAAATGCTTACTGTTTTCCAAAATATAAAATATGCTGAGGATGCACATCCCCAAAATCCAGAGACAGAAAAAAAAAGGAAGAGAGAGAGCAAGAGAGTGAGAGAGAGACAGAGAGACAGAGAGAATGGATAATGAATAGAAATACAAGAATGAAATTAAATGAAGGTGGCTAATATGATAACGAGTGTGCATCTAATAAAAATTAACATTTACTCATCTGTAAAAGAATGATTCTCTTGAAGGCATAAAATAATTTTCATGTTTATAGGATTGTTTTTAAAAGTTTATATTGATGGATTGTTTTACACCACCATAATATCTCCCTGTAGCCCTTCTCCCTTTATCAGAAAGCTATCCCATATAATAAATAATGTTTTTAGAGACAAAAAGAAAATCAGCATGATTAATATATCAGAAAGTCTGAGTATCTGTAATGTCCAATATTGGCAGTCCTCCCTCCTCTGCAAAAAGGTGGGGTGAGGGTTTTTCCTCGTAATTTTTTTTTCAAGACATGCTTAGTCTTTGCAATTTTACAGCATTCACTTTTGATCTGTGTATGTGTTTGTACATCTGTACTTTTGTAATTGTTCTTTTTATTTGTGTTGTTGTACTCTTTTTATATATTGTTTTCTTGGCTCTACTTCACTTTACAAAAAGTCAGCAGATATTCCCATACTTTTATGCCCATGATATACATAATTTCTTATATCACAAAAATATTCTATTAAATTTGTCTACAAATTCTTTAATCATTTTCCAATTTATTCAACTGATAGAGCCAATGGATTGATGACCCTCTTGTTTCTAATTTCTTGCTATCAACAAATTTTTTTTTTAAAAAGTCATAAATATTTTTATTTAGATGAGGACATTTTTTCTAAATCAATCAATATTACTTCCAGTAATGAAATCTCTGTTTCAAAAGGTATGGAAATTTTAGTCACTTTATTTGCATTATTGTTTTTTGAGAAATTTATCCTGATTCACAGATCTCCCTACAATGTATTAGCATGTACTGTACAAGTAGTAGTGTATTAGTATGACTTTGTTCTTACAAACCTTCCAACATTGATTATTCCTTTGAAGCAGATTTTCTAAGTGATTTTGATTTTCATTTCTATTAGTTATTTGAATGATTATTTCATGTGATTGTTGATACTTTACAATTCTTCTGAGAACTATTTATTCATCTTTTGATAGCTTTCCTATTGAAAAAATGATTTTTTTTTGAAAAACTATATAGCTTTAAATAATGTTGGATTTGGAGTCAGTTGTCATTCATTCAAATCTTGTTTTGCCACTAAAAAACTCCATGACCCTAAACCTGTTCTGGACTTAAGTATAACATGAGCTGCCTGCACCTACAGGTAATATGTGTGTCTATGTACATAAGTGTACATAAATGTATATGTGTATATAAACATATACACATGTGGATGCACACATACATATATACCTACATATACATATATGTAAACACATTGCATATGCCTATATATACACACAAATATATGTGTGTATGTGTAATCTATTTGGATCCTCAGAGTGATGTGGATGCTAATATATACTTTGCTTATAGGGAAATTGAGTCTTAAAAAGGTAAAGTTCATTGCACATGGTTATGTAGCAATTAAGCTTCTCAGATGGGATTACAATACAGGGAGCCTCTCCCTGGTTCCAAAAATCAATGTTTCATTCAAAGTAAGTACCCAAATATAAATAAACAAGACAGGTCCTGCCCTCAGTTTTACCTACTATAGGATGGACTTAATAATAATGCTTCCTTCCCTGAGTAGTTTTGAACGTCAAATGAAATATTTATAAAGCATTCAGAATGGTACCTGAACCATTTTAGAAACATAATAAATTCTTTTTTTCCTTCCTTCTTCATTCAATAGGCCACTTATATACCTATTAACTCAACTTAGAAGTTGATAAACTCATCCTACAATCACAGGAATATCCATACAACAGTAATGCCTATTGAACCATTATGAAGGGATATTTAATAGAAGAAAATTATGATTATTAATATGCCCTGATAGAGTTTTTATGTCGAGAGTAAGAGTTATTTGATGTTCACAAAACGCTAACTATACAGTTTACCAATTGAAGGGACAAATTGTTTTCTGTTGATGAATCATGTCTCTCTTGTTCTTTTTTTCTTCTCCGATTCATTATCCCAGATAATGTAAAGAAATAAAAAAGAGTCAAATATTATGAAGGGAGTGTTTAACCTTGGAAAATTTGTTTCACTTAGTATAATATCAATGCCTTAGACCAGCAGTACAGTAAACTGAGATATGAAATGTTTATATTTATAAAATTCTTTTTTTCTACATGCTAGAGAACTTCAAGCAAAAACTGGGTTGAAAATTGTTGGAGGAAGGAAAGAAGAAAAGAAGGAAGGAAGGAAGGAAGAGAGGGAGGGAGGGAGGGAGGAAGGAAAAGAAAGATTCAGGAAATAAATATTGCCTGTTGTGTATATTGTCAGCTTTCCTCTTGGGATTTTATTCAAAAAAAAACTGTAAAAATCAAATTTATACAAAGAATCTCAGCACTGGAAGACCAGAGGTCATATCATTCAAATCAAACCTGAACAAGCACACTTGCTATATCATAAACAACACATGGCCATTAAACCTTCACTTAAAGATCCCAGGGTCAATGATCCTACTACTTGTACAGACAGCCAAATATGTTTCCTTCATATTTATTGGTTACAAATACTTTCCTTATGTACTCAAAAGTTTGTCTGTGTAATTTCTACTTATCCTGTATAGTTGTTCCATCCTAGGTCATCAAGTTGTCTATTCCCCCAATGCAGTTCTTCAAGTACTTGAAGTCCATTAGAATTCCCTTTCTCCCTAATATCAACACTTTCCTATTTTTCACGTTTTAGTTTCCTTGTTCCTTCAATTACTTCTCATGGACTTGAGCCCTAACCCTACCTCACTTAGCATTTGCCTAAGATTCATCATCACTGTCATTATTATCTCCCTCTTTCCTTTTCTTTCTTTCTGCCTCCAGAGTTTTGTTTCTCTGTGTATCTCCCACTGTCTCTGACTTTCTGTTTTACTATCTTTCTCTCTCTCTTTTTTTCTTCATGTCTCCATCTTTTCTCTTCTCTCTTCCTCTCTCTCTTTGTCTTTCTCTCTCACTGTTTCTCTCTGTCTCTGTCTCTGTCTCTCTCTCTCTGTATGTCACTCTGTCTCTGTCTCTCTTTGTCTCTCTCTCTGTCTCTGTCTTTCTGTTTCTCTCTCTCTTTGTCTCTCCCTCTCTCTCTGTCTCCCTGTCTCTGTCTCTCTTTGTCTCTCTGTATCTCTCTGTCTCTGTCTCTCTCACACACACACAAATGCACACAAATGCACAAACACAAACACACACAGGCATGCACAGCTTACCAAAAGTCCCTTGGCATAGAACTGTTCTGAGTCATTCATTCACATTGGAATACAGTACAGATTTACCTATGGCTCCATGTTATTCCTATGCAGTCAAGATAAAGGAATGATACTGTTCCTGAATGCTGTGTTTTGACTGGCAGGATACCAATCCCACACACTTGACAGAGCCCAGCAGAGGTGAGATGACGGTGTCCTTCTCACTCAAAAGTGATTGATGAGCCTGAATGTCTGATGACAGCCTTGAAAAGCATTTTAGAAAATCATCTGGGTGCCCACATTTCTCAGGCCAGAAAAAATTTGCATAAGCCCTGTCCCCATCACCTCCCCTACCTTCAATCAGTCATGCACCAGACACCTGCTTGCAGGAGATGCCAAAACAACTGTCAATTCAACAAGCCCAATGGAAAAAAAATTAAGTTATTTCTGGGAGAAACTATGCAATGGAATCATAGAATTCAGATCCACAGAGCATCTTAGAGCCTCAATAGTTCCAACATTTAGGTTTATATTAAGGAAACTGAGGCTCTAAGAGATAAAGGATGTAGCCAGGATTATCCAATAACAGAACCAGGATTCACAGCTAAATTGTCAGTCAGTTTGTGCTCAAAGTCCTATGCACTCTCCTTGCCCACATCATATTTTATGGAGTAGGCAATACACACACACACACACACACACACACACACACACACAAACACACATCTAACAATTTCCCTTTGAAAATGATTGTTAGATAAAACTACAGAGCTTCAGCAGAACCATAGTATTTACAAACACATCTCTTAGAAATACCTTGCTTAATGACCTAGAAAAAATAACAACAAAGTTCATATGGAAAAACAAAAGGTCAAGAATTTCAAGGGAATTAATGAAAAAAAAAATCAAATGATGGTGGCTTAGCTGTACCAGCTAAAATTATATTATAGAGCAGCAGTTACCAAAACTATTTGGTATTGGCTAAGGAATAGATTAGTTGATCAGTGGAATAGATTAGGTTCAAGGGATAAAACAGTCAACAAATATAGCAACCTAGTCTTTGACAAACCCAAAGATCCCAGCTTTTGGGATAAGAACTTACTGTTTGATAAAAATTGCTGGGAAAATTGGAAACTAATATGGCAGAAACTAGGCATTGATCCATACTTAACGCCGTACACCAAGATAAGGTCAAAATGGGTTCATGACCTAGGCATAAAGAATGAAATTATTAATAAATTAGAGGAACATAGGATAGTTTACCTCTCAGACCTGTGGAAGGGGAAGGTCTTTATGACCAAAGCAGAACTAGAGATCATTACTGATCACAAAATAGAAAATTTCGATTATACCAAACTGAAAAGTTTTTGTACAAACAAAACTAATGCAGACAAGATTAGAAGGGAAGCAATAAACTGGGAAAATATTTTTACAGTCAAAGGTTCTGATAAAGGCCTCATTTCCAAAATATATAGAGAATTAACTCTAATTTATAAAAAATCAAGCCATTCTCCAATTGAAAAATGGTCAAAGGATATGAACAGACAATTCTCAGATGAAGAAATTGAAACTATTTCTAGTCATATGAAAAGATGCTCCAAGTCATTATTAATCAGAGAAATGCAAATTAAGACAACTCTAAGATACCACTACACACCTGTCAGATTGGCTAAGATGACAGGAAAAAATAATGATGATTGTTGGAGGGGATGCGGGAAAACTGGGACATTGATGCATTGTTGGTGGAGTTGTGAACGAATCCAACCATTTTGGAGAGTAGTTTGGAACTATGCTCAAAAAGTTATCAAACTGTGCATACCCTTTGATCCAGCAGTGTTACTACTGGGATTATATCCCAAAGAGATTATAAAGAAGGGAAAGGGACCTGTATGTGCACGAATGTTTGTGGCAGCCCTTTTTGTAGTGGCTAGAAACTGGAAACTGAATGGATGTCCATCAGTTGGAGAATGGCTGAATAAATTGTGGTATATGAAAATTATGGAATATTACTGTTCTGTAAGAAATGACCAACAGGATGATTTCAGAAAGGCCTGGAGAGACTTACACGAACTGATGCTGAGTGAAATGAGCAGGACCAGGAGATCATTATATACTTCAACAACAATACTAGATGATGACCAGTTCTGATGGACCAGGCCATCCTCAGCAACGAGATCAACCAAATCATTTCTAATGGAGCAGTAATGAACTGAACTAGCTATGCCCAGAAAAAGAACTCTGGGAGATGACTAAAAACCATTACATTGAATTCCCCAATCCCTATATTTATGCACACATGCATTTTTGATTTCCTTCACAAGCTAATTGTACAATAATTCAGAGTCTGATTCTTTTTGTACAGCAAAATAATGTTTTGGTCATGTATACTTATTGTGTATCTAAGTTATATTTTAATATATTTAACATCTACTGGTCATCCTGCCATCTAGGGGAGGGGGTGGGGGGAGTAAGAGGTGAAAAATTGGAACAAGAGGTTTGGCAATTGTTAATGCTGTAAAGTTACCCATGTATATATCCTGTAAATAAAAGGCTATTAAATAAAAAAAATAAAAAATAAAAAAAAAAGAAATACCTTGCTAGTGGGATTCAGTCTTGCCCTACTTTCATAACTCAGAAATAGACTCCCAAGGATGATCAATCAGTATTTTAACTACATCAATGCTTATCCTACATAGCTTTCCAGTTATCATGGAGACTAATTGTAAAGCATAAATACTGGACTAGGAGGAGGTAGGTCAGATTATCTCCTAAAGTGAAGGAAATGACGGCTTTAGTCTCTCTCTCTTTTAAAAAGAAAATCTGAATTTTGAATCATGTTTAGGGAAATCATCTAATAAAAAAAACGTATTCCTCCATTCTATCAACATGTCTAATCATAAACTAAAGTCGGAAATCAAGGGCGTTTTCCCTTTTGATAATTTGAAGTTATTACTTCAATCTGTGGCCTCAATTGGACATGAGTGAAAAGCCTCATCACCAACAACAAAAAGTATAGATATGCATACCTGCATAGACATACTCCTCTGTACTTACATATTATCACCATGTGAGGCAAGTTACTGACCCACAGTACCTCGGCCACATTGATGATTGCTTTATGTGTTCAGCTCATTTTCTCCAGTCATAAGGATCTGAGCACATGTGACAGCAAGTAATTATGTTCTCTTACAAACATACAAGCTCACAGAACTCAACATATGATATTTTATTGGTAACTTGTTGGAAACAGACTTTCAGACTAAGGTTAAAGGATTCAATGATACCTATTATTGAGTCATTTTCCTTAGGGATGCATATATTCAGATACTTTCCCAAGTCATTCACCCCAAGGATGCTTTGAGTTCTAATCATCCACATTAATGCCCTTGCTAATAGTTCCAAATCTGGGCAGTTCTTCTAATTTCAGTCAGTTCCCCACTTCAGTCACTCTCGATAAGCATAATCTCTCATCATTATGGTTTATCATGACACTCTGAGGTTCTCACTCCTGCAGGTTTTCTCAGCTCTAATTTCACTGCAGATTGTTCGCTGTGTCCTGCAGAGCTGGAGTTAGAGTTTTCTTTTCTACCTGATGGTGCTCTTTCTTTTTCTTTACCGGATCAGGTTTCTCACAATTAGACCTTATAGGTAGAACACTCCAGATATACTCCAGATCAGAATACTTCTATTCTCAGGTTTTTTTGTTTGTTCATTTGTTTTTGTTTTTGTATATTTTTCCCAAAAGTCCCAGGACTCACCCACAGAAAGGGTTTCTCAGTGACTTGAGGAATAACAGCATCTTATACCTTCTGATGCGCTACTCTCTCCAATTGCATATGGTACCATAGTGACTTACTATTACTTGTCAAATAATAGGTTAACAAACATGTATTAAGTAAGTCTCTACTGTGTGTTTCGCATTGAACTAAGCCCTAGGGATAAAAACAAAGGTAAAAATGGACTCTGTCCTAAAGGAGCTCCCAATATGTGGATGTTCTCCCCAGGTGTAGAGTGTTTACCATTCATATCACCATTTCTTATTGTCTCTAAGGGCTCAGAAGATGGATTCCACCTTTTTTTGTTTGCAGATGTCCACTTCCGTCCTAGGGAGTTTGATCTAAGTAATTTCCAAGATATTCAGGAAAAAGTGGGAGGTTATGGAACTTATTCTGAATGACAAGTCCACAGAACAGTAGTGATTTATTATTCTTAATAGACACCTGAGATTCTGTCCAGTAATACTGATAGGTGGGAAATGAGGGCAGAGATGAATTTGATGGGGGATTGGAACATAAAAATTTGTATTTAAAAAAATTCCATTATCAGATTTTAGAAGGAGAAGCATAATTTGAATAAACAAAGCTATATTTTTCTCTTATGGTGTTTTGAATTCTCTAGTCTGTTATGAACTGAAATATTAGTATGCTTTGAGAAAAATCTTATTCATATTATCTCACTCATAACTTGCTCTAAAATTTGCTCCTCAGTCATTTTGGCTGAGGTTTGAATTCCTGGAGAGAAAATGTAATATAAATAGAGGCATTCAGTGCTGCATATAGAGTGAACTGTTCAGTAAACTTTATTATAATTGGATTCAGCTTATGTTATCTCTACTTTATCTCCTTGTCTCTTCCTCTCTATATCCATTTCTATCTTTCCATCTCTGTTTCTATCTTTCTGTCCTTTTCTTTGTATCCCCTTCTGCCTCAAAACCTCTAACTAGTATTTGTCTAGAGTTTTCTCTGTCTGTGTATTTCCAAGACTGCTTCTGTCTTTGTGTCTCTTTCATTATCTTTGTCTTTGTTTTTGTTTCTATCTCTTTATCTCTGTGTCTGTCCTTTCTGTCTCTGTCTCTGTGTCTACCTGTCTCTCTTTTTCTCTCTCTCCCTCTCCTGTCCGTGTCTGTCTATCTGTATCTCTCTCTCCCTCCTTCCTTCCCTTTCTCCCTCTTCTTCTCCCTCTCCTTTTTCTTCTCTCTCCTTTTCTCTCTTTCCTTCTCCCTTCTTCCATCTGTCTCTGTCTTTTTTTTCTGCTCTTGTCTTTGTCTCTGACCCTGTCTCTCTGTCTGTCTCTGTCCCTATCTCTCTCTCACCCACACACCCTCCCCTTGAGCCACTTTCTCCCTAATACCATCTACTACCTTTGGCCAATAATTTCAGAAACTACATTTTGGAATTGCCTTACAATAAAAGAAAAATATAGAATATATTTTACTAGCCACTTATTGAGAGGGAAACTTCCTTGACACACTTCTCTAAAACACTTCACCTTGTGAAAGGTTTAACAGCTAAGTATTCAAATCAAAGCCCATTTCCATTTTATAAAGGAGAATTTATCAAATGCCCAGCCATTATAATAAAATCTATTTTGGATCTCATAGTTATACAGCATGACTCTGCATATGTCCAGAGAAGAAATTTATGCAAATGCAGCTATAAAAGTTAATAAAAACACAAACTCTACCTCCATAGTTTAAAAGCCTGACTTCTCTCTCAGGCTCTAATAAGAATATAGTCCCTACCTCTTGTCTTCCTCCCCATCTCTCTATATATACTCTCAACTCCTCTAAATTTGCTTTCGAAAAAAAAATACTCAGGTAAACACATCTTATATCTTTCCATGGATATCATCCCACAGTTTACTTAGCTTACTACATCCAGACAATGTTTCATAAAACATCCTATCTGTTCCCCAGATTATCTTCCTATGGGTTCTGTTGCTGCCCTGCTTCTTTCTATCAGAAAAAAAAGGCCACCTTCCAACATAGACTTCCAGAACCCATGCCATGAGACTGGAGAAATTAATCCTTCTCATTTTGGACTACCACGGGGCAAAGCTGTTGGGATTAGTTGGGATTAGAGCATGGGTGATTTTGTCTTGCCCAGTATATCTAGCTGATCTTGGACTAACCAATACTTCACCAAAAAACAGCTGCCTATCTGTGTCTTGCCAGCTGTATTTATCCTGAGGCTTCAGGTATACTTTTTATTTCTACTTCCTAGAAACAAACAAAAAAAAAAAAACAAAAAAAAAACTGCTATTTTTTTTAGAAATGCCATGTGAATGTATTGTTCAATGATGGCATGTGACTCCCAAATCAAAAGTTCTTTTCCTTCTTAGATCTCCCTAATAAGTTCTGATTACTCCTAGTAGGATGTGAAGTCCTTGAGGGAAAGAATGGTCTCATTTTTGTCTTAGCATCCCCAATGTTTGGCACAGTTCATGGCACAGAAAAATAATCTTTAAAAAAGTTTTAATTCATTCACCTATTCAGCATTCACAATGTCAGCATGTTCTCACTTATAATCAATCTTACAGGTTTCAGACTCATTCTTCATATCTCTCCTCACTTCCTAGGAAGTCACTATCTCCAAAAGTAAATCCTAAGAAGCACCAAAGAGTTGAGCCAATTAGAAAGCAGACAAATCAGTGTCCTATGAGACTATCAAAGGAAGTCATAGAACTCATCTAATATGAGTCAGACCAATAAATAAAAATCCCTTCCACATAATTCCAAAGGAGAGAATATTCAGAATTTTCTGAGAGAGTGATGTGAATGAAGAGGCAAACTGTTCTGTTTGGGGGAACTTTTATTATTAAAAAATTGGTTTTGTTTGTTTTTATTTTGTTTTTGTTTATTTTTGTTTGTTGTTGGTTTGTTTGCTTTTCCCCTTTAAATTGTGACATTGGAGAAAACTTTTGAGAGTTCCTTAAACGGCAAGGAGATCAAATCAGTCAATATTAAAGGAAATTAATTCACTCTATTCATTAGAAAGTCAAATACTGTAGTTGAAGCTCAAATACTTTGACCAAATAATGAGAAGATGGGATTCACTGAAAAAGACCTTCTTGTTAGGAAATATTGAAGGCAAAAGGAAAAGGGGAGGGCAGAGGATAAATCAATAAATACTATGATGGAAATAAAGAACATGAACTTCAACAGGCTTCAAGAGATAGTGGAGAATAGAAGAATTTGGCATATAATGGTCCATAGGGTCATGAAGAGTGCATACAGGTGAATGATTGAACAACAATAACAATAAGCCTACAGGTGCCACATTATATTTTCACTCCAAATACTCCTAGTTTTGCCCTCTGGTGCCAAGCAAAAAATTATAAACTCCAACCCAACTTATAGCTCTTTAAAAACAGTGAAGTCATCTCCTTTCTAGGTTAAATTTATAGACTAACAAGGAAGGCAACTCAATGTCTCTATGAATTCCATAATAGCTATTAATCTTCATACTTAGTAATTTCATATAAAAGTGAGACCTATTTTCTACTCTGCAATTATTCCAGGAAAATGCTATTTTAGTCCAAGAGACATAACCTCTTATTTTAAAGACTGACACATAACAGCTCTTTGGACATGCAGCAATCCAATCCAATAGTTACAGTACTTGAGATGGAATACCTCAAAGCAGTAGAATTTAATCATTTAAATTGAGGTTGAATACTGGTAAATTCTTGAGAGCTGCTATGTGTGATTGCTGTGATTTCCCCTTTACCACTGCTGAGAAATCTCAGGTATCCTTCTAGATCTTTAAATAGATCCCCAATGTGAAAGATGAAGCTGTTTAAATCTTCATTGTCCCTTTCTTTTTAGGGCAGTGAAAAATTGTGATGCTCATCATTTGAAGGCAACTCTCCTCAAGGACTGCCAAGAGCTTTTCTGGGCCTTTATCCCAGCAAACCATCATTCATACATATTTATAATTTTATGAGATCTGCCAAAAATCTAAATGCCAATGGAAATCTCTCTTAAACCTGTTTATGGATACTAATGTCAAACACAAGACCTAGGATCAGAAACTACTTCCCTCTACCTCCCAAATCACCATTTGCCAAATTCAGATGTGTATGGAAAATCCCTCCTCTGTAACTTAAAGAAAAGTTCTTGATATCATGGAACCCTGAACATGTTGTTTAGGTAAAATTACTTTGCTTGTTTTTTACACTCCAAATTAACTCTTCCAGGCCATTAGGGGACCATTTAGTCAATGACTGTTTTGTTATGCTCAATAGTACTCCAGAGGCTGGTGAAAGCAAATACAACCACACAAATTAGCCTGGCTTTAGAAATGAAGGTTGCCCAAAAGACTAAAGGCTGTTGGCAAATGTACAGGGTTTAATGGAGGTTGGCAATGGCCCTGTACTGCAATCCTGAGTCTTATGACTGTTCCTTATGAGTCTAGCAAGGGATGTGATAAGGACTAGGAAACTTGGTAGGCTGAGGTCAATAAAATGAAGATGGATATTTTAGAGTTCATCTTTGTTGTTGTCAAATAAACTTCAAAAGTGCTAACAAGAATTTCTAGAGTTCTTTCTTTATGTAACACTCAGATCTGTCCACAAAGGATGCTGGGAATGCTGACTAAAGACTGCTGAGATGAAATCTCACATCTTGTTTTCTAGTATGCAGAAATAGCCCTTGTTTTCTCTACTTTTCAATTTGATGATCTGGGAGGTCACTTGTACTCTCACTAGTTTACTTGTATTTGTTACAAATAAATAACTGAGGGCTTTAAATGCTTTGCCACCACTAAATATTTATAGCTATCACCAGCTCATCTAGACAAGAGGAATCTTCATAATCCCAGGACAATATGAAGCTCAATATTCTCAATATCAGCCTCCCCATTGGGCCATGTCTTTCCAAAAGAATTAAATTGCCAAATGCATAAAAATAAACTTTTTTTCCTAAACTTTTCCATCTTCATTATGCTTGACTTTGTTACAGATTTTTCTATTACTGATCAATCTTTTTTAATAGAAGTCTCTATTTTATTCACTTCTGCAACACAGAATTTTTTAGATGTTTTCCCTCCTGCAACATGGTTTCTCTATGGTTTCTCTATGTGTCTGTCTCTGTCTCAGATTGTATTAGATCCTTACCAATTCATTCTGCATTCTCTGCTTAAAGGAATGTAAATTTGGATTTCTGAAACCTCCCTTAGTGTTTACAGGCTAAATTTCTTTCTTAAAGACCAAGTCTTGAGCCCAAATCACTCAGGTTTCTTAGATTGGCCAAGAAAAGTCCCAGGCCAAACTCCAGTCTTTCTTTGGGCCTTGATTGACTCAGAATGAATGTACATGAAAATTGATGCTATGTTGGTCAAAAACCCAGAGGATCTTTCCTTCACAGATTTTTTTTTAAACTAGCCTCTTTTCTAGCCTTGCCTTAATCACTATTTGAGAGTTTTCTCTGCTAAACCATTAAAATCCTTAGCTCAAAAAGACCAGGATCTCTTATTACATCCAGAGTTATCTCCAGTCATCTTGCTCTATATCTGGTCACTGAACCCAGATGGCTCTAGAAGAGAAAGTGAGATTGTGAAATCCTCCCTCACTTTAAATTCAATTTACTTATGAGTCATGAGATCACTTTCCTAATGCCATGGTTCTCCTCCACAATGAACCACAAACAACAACAACAAATCTTTCAGCCATCACTTGAAAGTGATCATATTGTTGAGCTGGGAAAGGGGGGATCCCAAAAGTCCCCCAGAATGGTGGCATGAGGTGTCTCAAAAGAATTTGCAGACTTGAACCTATTTCCTAGTAAGGAGCAAAGTTTTATTGAAAGTAACGGCACACCACTGCAAAGCTGACTGAATTTTAAGAGAATCAGTAAAGAAACTGAAGCAAGGAGATACATTTATATAATTTTCAATCATAGATATGCTAATCCTGTGGCTCAGAGTAGGAGGGCATGGTCTCCAGAAGGAGTGATTCTAGGTTGATCAGATTATTGCCAACAAGATTGCCAGTCAGCAATGAATTGGAGTGGTCTTATTCACTATTGTCTCAGGAGTTTGATCTGGGGGAGTTTCCTGAGACCAGAAGCTATCTGGCTAAAGAGTGGTCAGAATCAGATAGACTGGGAGTTTCCTGAGGCAGATTCCAAAGCCAGGAGACCCAGGATTATTGATCCATCAGAACAGAAGCCCCAAGATCAGGGACCACAAAATCACATTACATCAATATTGTTAAATCAACTTGTTCCAACTTGAATTTATCAGTTTCCTTCTTAAAACCGCTCCCCTCTGAGCTGTAGTGGAAAGATGATGAATTTGGAAGCAGATAACAAAGTCATAGATATCATGTAACCTTTATGGGGAGAAGTTATTCATATTTGGACAGAAGTAAATTGAGTTTCAAAACTGAAAAGAATTTTTCATTACAAAATTGACCCCTCTTTCCCCCAAAAAAATCTATTTGTTCATTTCTTAGCAAATCCCTGTTACTGGATCTAGAATAAAAGTTTATTTTTTTCATGTTTTATTTAGTGTTAGAGAACTGACTGAGGCACTAATAGTTTTTTTTGTTATTAGAGACAAGACTTGATCGTAGGCCTTTTTGTCCCTGAGGATGGCTCTCCAAACACTCATTGACATGTCATTTAGTCTCAGTTTACACACTGGTCAAACAGAGATAATGGTTCCTGATGCGGGGTTTATCACCAAATGATGACAGGCACCAAAAGTTGGAGTTTTGGTCATGTGAAGAATTCACAATGGCCATTCTCTTTGGCAAAAGATACATTTATTTAGGGGAATAGGTTATAGGCAAAATGAAGGGATACACATACACCAAAAATAGTAAATATGAAATAGAGTGGGAGAGCTTATCAAAGACAAGTTCCTCAGTGGAACTCACAATTACCAATTAGAAAAGGACACACCATGAAGATTGAGGCATGCCCTTAGCTGACAGGCTAAATCCTGAAAGGGACCCAGCACCCTAAAAGAGTTAGTTAGCCCTAAGGAGGGGAAGTTAAGGAGTAGAGAAGTCTCGTGGAGTTAAGGAAGATACCTCATGTCATGGGGAAAAAGGAAGAAAAAGATACCACAAGATAGAGTGCCATGGCAGACTGACCCAAAGGAAGGCAGAAGAAATGGGATTCTCATATATAGATTTTATAAGGAAGATTTAAACTCAGGTACCATGATAGGGATTCCTGACTGGTCATGGCTAAGTGAGACTGTTCAAGACCTCTACAGATTGTGGGTTACAGAGGTTTGACAACTTGGATTTGAGACTGGATCACCTCCCCAAAAAATGGGTCCAGGGAGCTAAATTGTTCTCTTCTCTGATTATCAGAGTCATCTTTTGCCTGCTTGCTCCAGAGATTATTCCTCTACTAACCACACCTAACATTGCAGATCTCATCAGTTCCCAGTGTACTTAAGTCATGAAAATGTCAAAATGAGCAAATGAAATCAAGCGAATCATAATCAGTTCAATATTGATTTAAATATTATCATTGCTATCACTATTATTGTAATATTGCTATTGTTGTTCCTATAGTTGCATTTCTCAACAAACAAATATCCAAAGAGACAATACCTTCACTGATGTCTCCTGAACATTGTTGTTAATAAAAATAAATGAAACAATGTTTGTAAAAGCTTTATCATACTTACGATTTAAATCATAGATTAAGGATTCTTCTGAACACTAGTATTACATAATATAAACTCCTTGAATATGAGAACTATTTATTTTACTTTATTTCTTATAGTTCTATCTTAAAGCATAAGCCTTTTTGTTTACTTTTTGTTGTTTTTGTGATGGAAAGATTATCATAGACTATAGTACAATCTTTCAAAAGACATCATAGATTATCAGATCTAACAGATACCTGAAAAATAATTTCTCTATATGCAGTGAAAAGGGCACCAGCCTGGTAATCTGAGGACATTAATTTAAATTACATCTAAGTTTCCCTCTGCCCAAGTCATCATTTCCTATATGGAGGCCTCATTATACCTTTATGTAAAATAACAAATAGCACCTCGACTTGATCTAAAGTTTGTACCTATTTTATAAACATTAGCTCAAATAAATATTACAACAATCCTGTTCAATATGAAATACTAGTGTTGTCATCTCACGCCCCTTTTAACTGAACATATGATTTCATTGGTATAGAAAACTCAGAGCAGAAATCTCTCCACTGATGAAGACTAAAAATTATTCTGTAATTTACTATGTTAGAGAATTACTTAAAGTAATATGATTAAATGACTTACCCTCTAACACCAATGAGCAATGGTGGTAGTAGTAGTGGTAGTGTGGTAGTAGTAGTAGTAGTAGTAGTAGTAGTAGTAGTAATAGTTGTAGTTGTCATCACCTTCATCTTTATAATAGTGGTTGCTGTTCATCCTGTAATAAACATAGTAATAGTATCAGCAGCAGCAATAGTAGTAACAACAGTAAAAATATTAGCAAGAGGGGGAATTTTATTATTTTATTTTTTATTATATCTAAAATTATATAAAGCTTTTGTTTTTTAATTTAAATCATTAAATATTTCCCAATTATATGATAAAAATGTTTATCAATTTTTTTTAATTTTGAGTTATAAATTATCTTTCTTCCTCCCAAATTTCACCTTCCTTGAGTAGGCAAGCAATTTGAATTCAGTTATACGCTTGCTATCAGGCAATAATATTTCCTTATTAGCCATGTTGCAAAAGAAAACACAACCTAATAAAGAAAAAGAAGGAAAAAAAGATGTGTCAATCTGCATTTAGTATTCATCAATTCTTTCTCTGAAGGTGGATAGTGCTTTTACATCGTAAGACCTTCAGAATTTTCTAAGATCTTGTTCTACTAACTTCACATTATATCAATACATGTAAGTCTTAGCCTGGTTTTTAGAAACCCTCCTTCTCATCATTATTTTTTTAAAAATAGAACCATAGAATTTCATTGTAATAGCATTCTATAGCTTATTCTGTCATTCTCTTAACTTTATTGAAGTTGTTAATTATTTTCAATCAAATTTTTAGTTGATTCTGTAGGGTTGTCTAAGTATACCATCATCTTACCTGCAAAGATTGATATTTTTATTACCTCTTTTTGCTTCTTCAATTTATTTTGCTTCTCTTATTGCTATAATAAATGTTTTAGTACAATACTGAAAAATAATGCTGATGATGGATATCCTTGATTCACTCCAAATCTTATTGAAAAGGCTTTCAATTTATTCCTATGACAGATAATGCTTACTCTTGGTTTTAGACAGATACTAATTCTCATCTAAAGAAAAGTCCCATTGATCCCCATGTTTTCTAGTATTTCTAATGGTAACAGGTTTTAATGATAATGCTTTAATGTTGTTATCTCATTTTATCATAACAACAACTTTAAAATAAAATTGTTATTATTATAATACCCATTTTACAGAATAATAAACTATAGCTGAGGGAGGAAAATTGCTCAATTTGTATGGCTTGTCAATTTTAGAGGCAGATTTTAAATTCAGACTTTTCTAACTCCAAGTCCAAGGCCCTATTCACAGAAGTACTTGTAGCAAAAGCAGAAATTCAACCCTTTTCTTCCTATTTCCAAGAATAACTTTATATCAACCATCACATGTTACTTCTTAGACCCATTTTTAGGATGAAAAAAGTGAGAAAGTGTCTTGCCTAGAGTCAAGTAAAAAGTTAAAAAAAAAAAAACGAAGACAGAATTTGAACTTAAATCTTCCCAAACACAAATTTAGAAATCTATCCACAACTTCATACTTGACTTTTGTCACACGAGAGAATGATACAGCTCAAATCTCTTGACAATCAAAATTATGCATCCCTGTTTCTTTTCTCACTGATGGCTACCATTAAAATTAGAATTGACTTCTGAGTTTTGCTTGAGTATAGTAGGAATGAACTTGAAAAATCTTCAATTTAGTCACTGGAACTTAAAGCTCTAAATATTTTTGGAGGCCCTGACACTTTATGGAAAATGTCATTGCTCTCAGATCCTCCAGAACAATAGAAGTAAATCCTTTCAATCTCTTTCCAAACATCTGCAAGTATAATCTAAAATGCTAGGGAGAAAATCTTCCACCTATGTTCAATGCTGCAGAATACCAAGTTAAGAAAGAAGAGTGTTTTTGAAAACCAATGTGATCCTATTATAACTTTCAATTTACAATTTCTTCTCAACCTTCATGTTCAAAAGATGCCTGAACTCTGATGTCCTTCATAACAAACTTCTTCGATCTGAATTACCAAAAAAAAAAAAAAAAAAGGATGAAGTTCAAAGTTATTTTTATAGAAGTGCAAGGGCTATTAGCCCACTGCCAGGCCAGGTGGGTCATAATTGACACTAATTGGCACTAGCCAATGCCTGCTACATCTTTTTCTTTTAACAATGAGTAAAGGAATACATGCTTTCCTCAAATAATATCAAAGTAAAAATGTCTTGTAACTTGAAACAAACCCACTGATAAGTACAACTGAAGGGCAAATATATTAATAGAATAGATATCCTATGGAAAAAATATGTGATGATAGCATTGCTGAAAAGTGTTTCTTGCACAGGATGGCTGGTACTTCTTCCAATTTAATCCTTAACCTGGTACTGTTAGCCTACATTAAATAAACTATTTATTATTGGCAGGTAGGTTGCACAATAATCAGAATTATAAGTCCTGGAATTAGGAGGCTCTGAATTCAAACCAAGTGCAAAAGATTTACTAGTTATGAGACCCTGGAGAGGTCACTTAACCTATTAATATCTACTCTCCAGTATTCCTATGATTATTAAATGAGATAGCATTTATAAAGAGCTTGACATATTCTATAATAATGCTTAATAAATGACTAATTCCTTCCTTCTTTCTTTCCTCCCATTAGTTAAATATCAATTCTTAATTTAACAATTCTGTTTTTATCTATTTCCCTATAGCCTAAAAGTATTCCAAGTACATAATTCTGAATTCAGACAGGCAGCTGGTTTAGTGAATGGACTGGAATGGACTAGACGTGGCATTCTGGACTAAAATCCCATTTTTGACACTTAATAGCATTATGGCTATAGACAACTTCCTTAGACTCTGACTCAATTTCCTTATTTGTGCAATGAAAATAATAAAGCCTATAACGACACTGAATAGATACAAAAGAATCAGTTGAGATGCTGTATGGAAAACAGGTCCAAAAAATCTGCAACACTGTATGATATTATTTATTATTATTCTGTTAAAGCATGTAATTTCAGTGAGAAAACATGACATAGCACATGTGCATTCTACTGCACATAGGAGCAGGGAGAAATGTGTCTGGATTTTACTTCAGATAGTGCCAGCTATGTGCTTAAACTTACTGAGCTATAACTGCCTCTTTTTAAGATGGGAATAAAAATAGTACCTATGTTACAAGGTTGTGAGGCACAACAAATGTATTCGTGAATATGAAATAATTTCTAAACCTGGCAAGAATCATAATGGAACCATTGTTATCACCTTCATATTCTATGTTGTTTTGAAGATTAACAATATAGAGACAGAGACAAAGAGAGACAGAAAAAGAGATGGACAGTGACAAAGACAGAGAGACAGAAGAGCAATTGTAGACCAGAAACAGCCGTCTTCTCTCTATTTTTTGTAAGAAGGCGACAAGGTTAGCAAAAAGTTGTCTTAGTATATTTCACAGTATTAATTCTTTTTTTCCTCTGCCAGATCAAAAAGAAGTCCTGTTGTGATGAAGAGCTTTACATTCGATCTTGGAATAAAAAAACACCCTTTCCTTTATCTGATTTAAAAAAGAGAAAATGTACTGAACAATGTATATATAAGGTATATATACATTGGTATATATAAGGACTTTATTGGCCCCAAAGTATGGACCATGCATGAGGTCATCATGTGAGCATATCATCATAGCAGTCCATCAATAGATAATTGATTGTTTAAAGTATTTCTAATATACCACACTCTTATTCTGAATAATAAAAATGGTTTGGAAGGAAAGAGATAAGAAAGGAAGAGCCACTCTCAAGTTAATGAGAATGACAAGATGCATAAGGTCAAGAGATCAAAAGGACCTCAGGGGCAACTTCACTCCATTTTCAGAGTAGAAAAAGGAATCCTAGGAGGAAAAAAAGTTCCCCAGATCTATCCAAATAAGCAATATCAGAAGTAGGATTTGTATTAGGTAATTTGAAATGAGACATTATTTTTTAACACAATATTCAAGCCCCTTATAATCATAATTTTCTGAATCCCAGTTTACTATCTGGACTATAATATTGATTACAAACTGAAGTGAGAGAAGCAGACCACACTTTATGCAAAAATTCATGACTCAACTGTTATTGTTTTCTGTTTACACAAGTGAGTTGAAGGGACTGAACTTCTCAAAAATTCAACTATAACATCTCATGGCGATTTTGGAAAATAGCACCCCTTTGTATTGGTGGCAGAGAATTCTTGATTTCTCTCACTTTATGCCATTGTTATTGATATTATTGTTGCTACAGTTTGATTTGGGATTTATATGCCACTAGTAGGACTAGAAATAGAGTGGCCCATCCGGTGAATACTCATGCAGTAGTTTGAATGGACATCACTTAAAAACAGGTATCCTGAACCTGCTATCAGCTAATAAGGATGGTTTCAGAGACTGGGGGATGGGGAGGGTGGAGAATCAGTATTTACACAAACCTTAACAGTCTTTTTAAAAATCCTTCTATATTTCTTGTAAGATGGGACCAATTCCATCTCCCCCAAATAAAAGAAAAAAGAGGGCAGGCTCATGTGGGAAAGTTTTAAAAAGCCAGCAATTTTTATGCCACCTGCTTAACTTTTTAATGTGTCATGAACAGTAAGAAAAAAAAAAAGACATTATGATATTTAGTTGTCTGAAAATTCAACAGAAATTCAGGGAATATGAGTTTTAAGTGAAGTTAACATCTCTGCTTCTTTAAGCTGCATCTCCACTTTACCCTCTTATTCCTTGGATGATCTGATTTAGTCTAAGGGCTGTAGTGTATTGACACTGAAACTTAGCCATAAATAAACT
This sequence comes from Sarcophilus harrisii, assembly GCF_902635505.1. Classification (NCBI taxonomy): domain Eukaryota; kingdom Metazoa; phylum Chordata; class Mammalia; order Dasyuromorphia; family Dasyuridae; genus Sarcophilus; species Sarcophilus harrisii. The sequence goes on along the minus strand of NC_045427.1, from coordinate 637,002,452 downwards.
GAAGAAAATGATTTTTCCTACAAAAAACTTAATTACATAAAAAATACAAATGCATAAATTATTTTAGAAGATTTATGAATATCTGAAAGAGAAAATATTTAAAAAAAAAACACCATATATGCATTTAAAAAGGTAATTTAAGGCTAATCTTATTTATTTCTGAGAGGTTTATTAAAATATTAGGCTTAAGGATTTTGAGAAAATAGTTTGCTGGCATTTTTTTGCAAAATAATAGATTGCTCAAACAATTCCTTGTAAAAAAGATGTATAGAAATAGGTTAGCTAATAGTACAATTTAAAAATCTGAACATGTTTAATTGTTTAATTTGAAAATGGTCATAATTGGTTTGGGTATCAATTTTTAAAACTCCCATTGGAGTATTACAAGGGTCTTAGTAGGAACTTTTAGATTAGTCTGGAATGATACATTTGTGGGACAAACAATTCAATTTTTAGAGAATTTACTTGTGATAAGATTTTCTACAAAAGGTATAATTCTCTATAGATACTCCCACAATAAATAATTTTAGTACAGAAAGGCATCTCAATTAATGGAGTTCCAAAAAAACTTTTAGATCACCAGCTACCCATAAGCTGGACATTTTATTTCTCACTGGTCAAGGAAGTCAAATAAATGATTAAAGCCTTATTGCCCTATCCAAGTCAATTGCAGAAATAGCCCTTTGTGGGGAGGAAAAAAAAAACCAACCCTAGTTCACCTACCATAGACCAGGCCTGTTTCTACTATTTTATTGAACTTATATAATAATGCTGATCTAGCCTTAGAGACACTGGAATCAGTCCCCACATAACAATAGGGCACAGAGTAATAATACACAGGGATTCAATTATCTATTGCTGCTATTGTCCTAAGAAATAGTCTTTTTTTTTTTGGGGGGGGGGATTATCAAGGCAAGATGGTGGCGTGGAAGAAACACAAACTTTACGAACATTCTCTTCCAAACAACTTTAAAATAATGCCTCAAATTGAATTATGGAGGTGCAGAGCTGACAATAGGTGACAATAGGAGGTTACACATGCTTCAAGGCCAAGATAACAAGAAGCTGGAAGGAGAAATTTGTGACAAGAGGACGAAAGCTGCCCAGGAGGTCACATAGATGAAAGACTAATAATGGTAGGATAAGCTGGTGAAGACAGAAGCAGTAGTTGCTTGGGAAACTCTCAAGTACTTGGGAAACTCAAAGAAATAAAATGATCTGGCAATTGGTCAGAAAGAGATTATGAGAGGATGCTGTGTTATTAATGGATGCCGGACTGGATAAGGTTTGTCAATGTCATTGGTTAAGAGCAGAGAGTAGCACTTTCAGTCAAGGGGGAATAAGGACCCTGAGAAGCAGTATGTCTTTTGTTCAAAAAGGCTCAGGATCTCTAAGGAACTATATCAATTGCAGTCAAGGGATTGGGGGCCCTTCTGGTTAATGACCAGGGCACAGAACAGAAAAGTAGTAAAAACATTTCTCCCTGGATTGGACCACTATGGAAGGACTGAAAACTTCCAAATGTCCAGAACTAGCTATCAACACAGCAGCATGTAAAAGCCTAAAATTTGGGGCAATGTCTCTCCCAATTTCATGCCAGGACCAGAGTCCAAATTTGACATAAAATTCAAAATCAAGAATTAAGGTTGAAAATGGGTAAATAACAACAGCTACACCTACAACAAACAGTAATAACTGACTATACGGATGTAAAAGATCAAAAAAGATTCAGAAGAAGAAAATGAAGTCAAAACAGCTACAAGTAGAGCTTTAAAAGTGGAATTGGAAACAAGCAGTAAATTAGGTTTAAAAAACTAAGAACAATGCAAGATAATTATGAACATACAATTAAGACTTATTAAAAAGGCACAAAAATGCTGAATAAAATAATATCTTAAAAATTAGAATTGGCCAAATGGGAAGAAAGAAAGACACAAATGCTAACTGAATACAATAATTCCATTTAAAAGAAGAATTAGGAAAATAAAAGGGTAATAATTACATAAGATACCAAGAACAATAAAACAAGTAATAGAATGAGAAAAATAGAAGAAAAATAGAAATGTCTCATTAGAAAATCAAATTACTTGGAAAATAGATTTAAATAATTTAAAAATTATCAGACAACTATGATCAAAGAAAGAGTATAGATATCCGATTTCAAGAAATGATAAAGGAAAACTGCTCCATTATTAAGGACCATCACCTGAAAAATATCCCAAAATGAATGTGCTGAGATCTCCCCCTTCTGGGATACCTGAAGCAGTGGGGACAAACTTTGATTTGGATATTTATGTTTAGACAAAGAATTAAACACTTTAGTATAGCCAATAGTAGTTAGGCATAATAGAACAGGGAGAAAAGTTTGTCTGGTGACAAAAGTCCATTCATAGTAGGGCTCCATGTCTGTGCCTGTAGGGGCTTAGCTGAGCTCAGGGACCATCAGTTCTGTGATTTAGTTGCAACAATGTTCTTCCAGAAGAAAAGTACAAAGGATTGCTATTATACCAGCTCAAGGCAATTTGCTTTTTGGGTCTTAACTCTGTAAACAGGGTCTCTCTCAATAGTATCTTGACAAAGCACCTTTTCAAAAAACTTTCTTTACTTTTATTTTTTCTAGTTTACTTGCATTTTCTTTTTCAATATGATTAACATAAAAATATTTTATTTTACTTCACATGTATAATTGTTATCATATTACTTGCCTTCTCAAGAGGTTTGAGAGAGAAAAGAACTTGTAAGTCAAAATTTTAAAAACGAATGTTAAGGAAAGAAGGAACGGAGGGAGAAAGGAAGAAAGGAAAGAAGGAAGGATGGAGGGAAGGAAGGATTGAAGAAAGGAAGGAAAGCAGGAAGAAAGGAAGGTAGGAGAAAAGAGGGAAGGAAGGAAGGAGAGAAAAAGAAAAGGATAGAAGGAGAGAAGGAAGGGAGAAAGGAAGGAAAGGACAGGAGAAGAGAGGGAAGAAGTAAAGAAGGGAGGAAGAAAAGAAGGAGCAAGCTTCATTGTCCAACTGGAATTGGCCAGTTTACTGAGCACTCAATGCATATGCTACCTGTGTTAGGGACTGGCTGTTCAAAAATAATATGAGAAAGAAAAATAATTCCAATATTTAAGGAGTTTACATTGTTCTAGGAGAATTTATGATATAAAATAACAAATATAATCATTGGAGAAGTAAAGAAAACAAAGCTTCTCACCTATGAGAACTGGGATATGCTTCACATATATGGTGTTGCCTAAGAGTTGAGGCTTGAAGGAATCCATGGATTATAAAATTAATGCTGTTTAAGATTTACCTTTAGTAACAAATGATGTAAATATTCTTAAATTTTATGTTAATAGTTTTATTTCCAGATGCAAATGTATTTACAGTGAAATAACTATGTGAATCTATACGCAGCCAATATTTTGTTGAAATTTGCCAGATCTCAGATTTTGAAGGGACTTCACAGGGTATCTAGTCTGAATCAGACTCCTTTCTATTACTTTGCCTATAGGTGGTCATCTACCTCCTGAGGCACCCAATTCTACTCAAAGATAATTTTCACATTTAGAAGTAGATTCTCCCCTTACCACCAGTTTGGAACAAAATGTTCCTGTACAAACTTCAAAATTATTGTTTCTTGTTCTCACCTTGGGGGAAAGTGGCCACATTTAAAATTTCTTTTTTTGGAACTCTCATCTTGATATTCATTTATATTAAAGTTAATATTTTTTATTCCCTTCAACAATTTTATAAAGCATGTTCTCTAGTTTTATTTCCCTTATTCAAGATGGTAACAACATTGCCTACAATAATATCGACTGGAATGCCAGTATATGTGTCCAACGAGAGTTAGCATATTCTATATACAATCCATAATTGGTATAAATTTTCAATCTATAAGGGAGCAGCATTCAGATAGGAAGAGTGGGATTCAAACTCATGTTCATACTCATTAAATCAAACATTGGAAGTGGAGATGGTTCAGATAGCTAAAATTAATCATACAAGTAAGCATTGAATATTGGGAATGCAAGCAATTGAAAACAACTTAAAATTGAAAAAATCATTTGAAGAAGACAAGGAGCTGTTCTTGTTAATAATTCCCCTTGAATTATCTCCTGTATATCCTGTTTTATAATCTCAGTTTCAATTTAGATTCTGCCAACTGATTTTCCTACTTGTATAAGAATAGTAATAAAAAAAACAAAACACCAACATCCCCCCAAAAAAATGTAGATTTGATCTGGCTCTTAGTGTATTATTTCTTTGTATTCATACTTTATCCTTGATCTTACCCTCAAAGATAGATATTATCCTTAATTTACCTGTTTTTGGTATTTTAGGTTTTGTTTTTCCATAACAAAATAATAATAATAAATGCAAAACATTGAGTATATGCATATACACAAGTGTATATAAGGAATTTTCAAGATTTATCACTAGAACATATGATCTTTCTGAAACAAGAGTTGTATTTCAGGTAGATAAAGTTGAGAAATATCTATATTATACATTGTAAAGAATACTTCAGAATCTAAAACAAAAATGTAAATCTCAAGATGGATGAAAATCATGTCATTAAGATATTCATGAAGTATATGATTATAATGGACAAATCACACATTGGGAGAAACACTTTCCTCTCAGTTTCCAAAATAACTTTAGAATGGAGGTCTCAAGAAGAGTTTATGGATGTTTTCATTTCATTCTCTTGAAAATATCACCTTATTGACTTAAGAGTTCTTTATAAGGCAGTAATGCGGCTTGAAAGGTGGGGAGTGGAGAGGATATTGTACAAGGACAAGGCTATCCCTGCCAACTGGAAAAGAGGTGATTCATCATGGTGTCACATCCTTCCTGTCCTATAGCAAAAAAGCTGTTTGATTTATTAGGCATCTACTATACTGAAGGCACTTGTATTAATGAATGCATTTATTCACGTTTTTAAAACATTTATACGTAGCACAGACCCAACCTATATATACATGGGAAAGGCAGTATGAAATAATGGATAGAGCAGTGATTTTTTTTTCTTTTTAGTCACTCACTGCTAATGTCAGGGTTCATTTTATGCTCCACTTTTCCCTTAGTTGTCTTTCTGGGAATTCTTTCTATATTAAATAACATTATAATAATATTTTTATTACTAGAGAACATTTAATCTTTTTTTTTTCAGGAAGCAACAATTATTGAATCATCAGTTACTATTATTAACTCTTTTCATTATAATTTTCTGTATAATTCAACTTTTCTTCTCCTTTTCCATTCACTGACAAACTTTGAGAAATGTTAGTTTTAGAAGTTATAAAGGAGCAGGGCAGAGCCAAGATGGAAGAGTAAATGCAGGAACTCACCCAATCTCTCCCCAAATCTCTCAAAATTCCTTTAAATAATGACTGTAAGCAAATTTAGAGCATCAGAACACCCCAAAATATGAAGTAGAATATTTTCCAGCTGGAGCTGTGAAGGATAAGAAAAGAAAATTTTTTAGTTTTAAAAATCTTCCTTCTGAATGCCTGGTGATGTCAACTACTTCATTTGATTTGGAAAATACTTTGAACTAATGTGGTAAATGGATGTAACGTCACGTAAGTTGCACTGATTCAGATGATCCAGAGTTAGCCCTGGGCATCATGATTCTGACACTGAATTTGTAGCTCCAGAGCTGTCCTAAGTTACTAAACTTAAAAGTCTCAAAGTCTCCCATCACAACCAGGGTCATCTCCAGCAGTCCCAATCTATATCCTTCTCCCTCTTCCTTTCCCTCTTTCTCTCCCTGTCCCTTTTTCTCTCTCTTCCTCCCTTTCCTTCTCCCTCTCTCTCTTTTTCTTCCTTTCCCTTCCCCTCTTCTTCCCTCCTTCCTTCTCTCACCCTCCTCTCTCTTTCTTTTTCTTTCTTATCCCTCATAATTCAAGCAAATTGGATCTTGAGTTGGAAAGTCCATGATACTAGTGCTCTACAGTCATACAATCTGGTAAAAGAGATAGGACATATACAGAAATGCATTCTGGGATAATAATAGAATTTTAACTACCCTTGTATAAAACTTCTGAGAAATATTTAAGTTATATGACCTTTATATATAAGACTATATGACTTCAGGCACCATTTGAACATAGGTGTTAGACTTTAAATCCAGTGCCCTATGTACTACTACATCATGGTAAGTTTAATCATTTTTTTTTTAATTTCTGTGTTTCAGGTTATGTAAACAGAAGGGGATTAAAGACAATGGGGAAGCTCATAGAATGGAAAAGTTAGTTTCTATCAGGTAGACTACATGGAGAAGTTGACATCAGAAGTGAACATTGAGTTTCAGTAACTGGAGTTGGGGAGAAAAGTGAAGGTACTGAGACTGGAAAGCATTTGAATGTTCAATTATACAAAAAAAGTGACTAATATATAAAGTAATTACAGATTTTCAAATAAGGATGGGAAATCAACATAATTCAAAATAGATCTAATCCAGAATCTTTTCTACAATCTTGCCTGGCATGATGACCAAGACTCTGCTTACCTTCAAATAAGTAACTAGACCTGGGAAGATGTATTTTGGCTAGATTCAAGAGGAAATTGTTTGGTAACTTATAGAATTTAAGACTTTTGTGAAGGAGAAAGGAAGAAAACAGGAAACTATTCCTGGTTCCTAATAGGGGAGTAATTTGACTGAGTTATGAATTACCAAAGAGAAATAACAGTGCAATGGGGACCACAGAGTTAGGTTGGTTAGTTATTGAGATCTACCAGAGAAGAGCCATTAAAGGTATGAATGAGAGATGGTAGTGTGATAAGAAAATACTTCAAATTTCTACAGAGATATAGTTGACATTGTTTAGCTTGGATGTGGGGAATGAAGTAGAAAATGTCAAATATCATTCCAAATTGTCTAGGGAATGTTATTTGATTTTGCCATTAATATAAATGTGGATATCAAAGGGATAAAAATTATTTCATAAAGAAAATTAACATGTTAGACATAGAACATTTTCAGTCTTAAATATCAATAGGGAAGGCAGAAAGAAATAACAATTTGAAAAATGAGTCAGGGGTAAGAATATGCACATTTGCATTTAAGTCAAATGATTGCTATGGGAAAATAATATCAAAACAGGGGGTGCAATGGAATAATGAGAGAACAAGCATGAGATAAACAGAGACAGAGATAAAGAGAAAGACAAAAGACAGAAATAGAATGACAAAACAGAGGGAGATAGAAACTTTTTATATGAGCACATTTTTAAAAAAAATATTTACAAATACAGTTTTCTTATTTTATTTTGTAAACTTACTACAGATTGATATCAAAATGCTGAAACAAAAATGATATGAGATAGTTAATAGACTTGATTCTAATACTGAGATGCAACAATAGGTGATAGACTAGAAAATTTGTTGCAAAAATAGGAAAATAGAATTTGATAATGGGTATTTAGGTTGCAAAAATCAGCTCACACAGGCAGAGTTAATAGACTTATAAAAGAACTTATATATTAGTAAAATGGGTGAGATAAATGATGGCAGAGTGAGACAATGAGACAGACAAAGAAAGAAACAGAAAGATATACAGATAGACACATAAAGAAAAATGCATTTATTGAGCATTGTGATGTACTTTTTAAAGTAATGTGGATAAAATCACAAGAAACAACTTACATTTACAATGTAATGGTGAAAGACAGCATAGAGAAGAGCTGAGAACTTTGTGGTACAAAATAGGTAAGATATTGATGGGAAACTGAAGTCAATAAGGGAGTCAGTTAGGGCATAAAGGAAACATGTCTAATGTCTTTCCTGAAATGTTGCCAACGGAAAGGAACAAACCAATCAGAAGAATGGGAAGGCAGCTGGTTATGAGATAAAGAATCTCTAAAGCAGTTCATCTAGAAAGAACATGTTGTTTTTGTTATTGCATGCACGAATGACTGTGCCATGGTGTGATAACAGCAAGGAATACTTTCTAATACGAGGGAGAATATAGTCATGCTGTGCTCTTTACAGTGGTGGACTCCTGTGCTTATTATAGGATAGCAAATTTTATCTAGGATATTGATAAACTCATTCATTAGCAAGGCAAAAGCAAAATGATGAAGGATCATGTGGTAGAAAATCCAGTTGAAAGAACTTGTTATAAAGCTTAGAAAAGAGAGGAATTAAAATAGAACAACATATGAGAAAGTTTACCATGTGGAAGAGAAAATTAATTTGCTCTACTGTGCTCCAGTATGCAGAGCTAGCAGTAACGAGTGAGATGTATAGAGTAGATAATTTGTTTATATGGAGAAAGACATCCCAAAATAACAGATACTACAAAGTATGATGGGCTACTAAAGTAATGTGAGCAGAGACAGGAGTGTCAAGTATCACGATATTTCCAGTAGCAATGATCACCTACTGGTAGTAGCTATTATAATTTTTTGCATATTTGCACATATTTTAATAACATGAATGACTGCAATGGGAATTAAATAATGTTATTCATGAAGTGTGAAGTAATAAATCAGAGGAGAGAGTTTTCTGACAACAATGAGGATGATGTTACTGGGTAAGCGTAACAAAGTATACTCCAAATATTAAATCTGTAATGGGAAATAGGAAAAATACCTATAGATTCATATTCTAAATGAGGTAACTGGTAAGCAGAGAGGTGCAGTAACCTGGCGATGATGACATAGTTAGGAAGAATCAGTCTTTAATTAGGGACCAGGACTCCTGATTCCAAATATATTGCTCTTTTCATTAAATTGTTGCATTTCCATTAAATCCACATATTCAGATGTCATAAGAGTGGCATTGCAGCAGTAGCCCAGTTCAACAATATCAGTCAATAAACATTGATTAATCATCCATTTGTGCTGGACTAATCCCAGGGGATAGAAAAAGAGACAAAAGATAGTTCCTTTCCTCAAGGAGGGGACACTCTAATGGGAAAAACAACATGCAAGCAAATATATCCAAAAGAAACTATATACAAGATAAATAAGAAATAATTAATCCAGAAAATATACTAACATTAGCAAGAGTTGTAGAAGATGCAATTTTAGTTGGGGCAAACTGGGACATCATGTATCAAGTTTCTAAGCTTGTTTCTTTCAGGATATTCTAGCCATTCAGAGTATTTAGATGACCTAAAATGTTTAGGTGGCACAAGGTGTCAAACCTTCTCCTGATGTACCACCACCTATCTCACCTATGTCCTTTCTGCTCTCTGCCTCCTCCCAAATGATTCCAAGTGCGATTGCAACATCCACACTGTCTCTCCTGGCCATTTCTACACACACTGACTTTTATATGCCCATTAACTAGCTGCCTGTTTCTCTTTCAAGCACTCTTGGGAGTTGTGAGAATTCTAACCCTTACCTTCCTCCACAATGTTTCCAGATTCGTTGTCATTTGTGTCTTATCACTTTGAACTCTACTCAGTCTCCCACAAGGCTAGGTAAGGGAAGTAAATTAAGAGAGCCCCACCTTTCTCTTGGAGTCTAACTTCCCCTTGTGATAGTGCCCTAAAGATCAATCTAGCCTGGGCACGCAAGGCACCTTGTGTACAGTGTGTGTAGGAGTATAAGGGGTAAATCAGAAACAACTGAGATCTTTGTCCCCACCACAGTGGACTCAGTCCTATCCCAACACAGACTCTACCAGCTGCCAGACTCTCCTTTCTACTATGTCCTCCAAACCAATCTCCTCTCTGTTATAAATTCCCTTACTCCCACATTGTTTTTATTTCATATTCATTCCCTATTTGTGTGACCTTGAGTCAGTTAAATTCTTCTGACTCCTTGATTAAATGAGCTAAGATTCCTTCTACCTCTAAATCTCTGATCCTGTAATCTTTTCCTCTCCTCTCCTGCTCACTGAACCTTAACTTTCTCTGAGAATGCCATCCCTCTTGTCACTCTCTCCAATATCAGCTGCTCCTTGTACAATACCTGACTTTGTAAAGGAGAGAAAAAAAATTGGCATATTTCTTCCTTATTGCTGCCGTTCTCAGATGCTTTGACTGCAATCATAGTTTAACAGTCATGTTTCCTCTTCTAAAGTGATTCAATCTTGCCCAGTGCCTTACTGCCATCATCTATGGATGCCCAGGTTTCTCATCAACCTTCCCAATTAGTTTGCTACCTAAGACATTCTTCTCTTCCTCTAGTCTGTACTCACTGTAAAAACTTCTCAGTTCTTTACTTTCTTAAACTCCAATGACTTTTGCTTCTGTTGTAATTCAGTCACTCCTAGATAGATAATACCTTGACATTCCCCAACCAGTTCTGCCAAAGTATCAGAATTATTAGTTCCAGTCCTGTATATAATAGTTAAAAAGAGGAACAAATAATGACAGGAATCTGTAGCAATCAGACTCGGGAATGGCATTAGAAATAGACTGTCTGATTCTTTTCCTTACTACTTTTCCTTACCACATAGTAGGTGCTTAAGAAATGTTCAGATTCAGTTTTCTAATTGGAACTCCTCTCTACTGTATATTTTAGGGAAGAAAAAAAGAAGAAATGTGCGATAGCGTAATGGGGAGAGAATTGGGAATGAATCCTAGCTCTGACACTTCTTGCAATAATAACCTTTCAGACTCTCACTTTTCTGGAAAATGAGGAAAATAATATATCAAAAACAGTGAATAAGAGAAAATAACTTTGAAAGCTTTAAAAATTCTAACTGAAAGTATATAATCATCTTCATCACCATCCATTTTTTTCACAGCCACCATTATAGATTTTGTAATAATTATACATATTACTATAGATGCAAATATTTAAACTACATTTATAGTCTATATTTCATTGGAGGTAGATAAATTTTATTATATACACAGTTGTTCTCTTTCCTTTCCCTTTTCCTTTTTTTAAAAAAATTACCCTTCTTTTCTTATTTTTTTGTCTATAGGCAAACTTAAAAAATGCAAAATACATTTTGTGCCACTTTACCCAACTAGATGGGGAAAATCCCAAGGTGCCAAGTGACTTCATTCTCAGTACATATTTTTACCAATATAGCAGTCTATGAATTCCTGATAGTCTGCTTCTGGCAGAATTCTGTTGGCAAGTTTATCTTACCTATTTCTATTTTAAGATTTCTCCCTTGCTTCAAATGCATACTTTCTAGGCCATTACCCATTTTGTATATCCAAGAATCAAATTATCTGTGCATAGGTATATTTTTTTTAATTCATTGGTGCTCATGGTGGGTGCTGGTCACAAAAATATTTTCTAGAAAATGTTAAGCCTTGATTTAAAGTTTGAGACCAAGAATAATATTATCAGATAGAAAAAATAATGATACCATTGGTTTTCACCAAGTGATGCTTTAATCTTTTAGATTTTATCATACTGACTATTTAAAGCCACAAATCCCCATTTAGAATGTCCTTTTTTGAAATAGACCCTTTTTATTTTTCATTTTACTCAAACAACCCTTTTTCCAATACTCAATGATTAACTTCAATATCTCTTGGGTGATTGGCTCTGCTGTGCCATGGTTAGGTTTCTTATATTTTATTATATGGTGAATAGCAGCTTTCCTGGATTTATTGTTTTTCATTCCTATTAACACAGATTTGGCTGTAATTCTCAACTTCAGAACATACCAATATTATGAAAGCACATTGGTTTGTTCATTAACTAAAGACCATTAGGTTTTCACTGAATCAACAATTGCAATTACATTTATTCTATTTTTACTTTTACATCACAAGAGATGATATCTATCTCCTTAGAAAAGTTTCTTCAATATTTCATAAAAATGAGCAATTCCTTGTTGAAAAAAGTTACCTCTTCTAGGACCTGGGAATAGAAAGACAAAGTTCCTTCGAGGAACTTACATTCTATTATGGACTATTAGACAATAAGAACAATTCAGTACAAAACACATAAAAAAATAAAACAAAATGTGTTTGCACCATCTCGTTGGTTTGTAAACCTTCTCAGACAAATTTACCACAGCCATTTTCTAACTGGATTTAGTTGTTTATGATATGGAGCTATCCAAAAATGGAATGATGTTTATTTATTGTATATAGTGCAAAGTTACCTAAGAGAAACAGAGGGGCACAATGGATCATTCAATAAAAAATCATCAAAAAGACTATTTGATAGGAGTGAAGCATACCAATGTGCTAAGAACTTAAAAATATGTAATTAAAGCTTAATATAACTCTGGCAAACTAAGCTGATATGGAGCTAGCAAATAGGAGGTAGTTGAATTTGTCGGAAGCCAGTCATTCCCTGAGTGCAGTAGCTGCCCTAAACACAATACTTCTATGAGTAAAACACAGTAGGATGTTGATTGCACCTCTTGTGTTCTCCTTATACTTTTGAAAGAAAAACATCACTTAATGGTGATTTATAATGTTTCACATAATTTGCCGCTACAGTGAATATGAGAAAGGCTCACATTTAATTTGGGATTGGAGGACTCCTGCTTTTGGTCCCATTAGTATCAGCAGCTTCCACTCCAGAATCTCCTGATTTTGCTGAAATTCACTCTCCCAAATGCTTGCATCAGGCCTGTGAATTGTCTGGTTTATTCTAGGTCATAGAGTCAAAATAAGGAAAAAACTTTGGAGGCCATTCTAGTCTAAACTTTATCTGAACAAATCTCTTCAATACATGGAATTATAACTATATATAGAGATATACATATATATATGTTTATATATTATATATACATATGTAAATAATATGTAAATATATAACTAAAGCAGACTAGCTAAGCTTTTGTCCAGGGGCCCAAATTTATAGAGAACTAAAAACATTTGTAATTTGTCCTCAAAGACAATAGATTCTAACACTATTATAGAGAAATTATTTTAAATGGGGAGCTACAAGAATAGATGAACGTTTTCCTTCCCCTCCAACCTCTATCATGGCTGAAGCCTACCTGAATGTGTCCATGGCCCAATTCCACTGTACTTTCCTCAGCTTTTGCTTAAGAATTCCCAGAGCCAGTGGCTCAAGGCTTCAGTTCATGGCAATAGGCATTCCAAATTCTTTGTCCTTGCTATCCTGCACAGAAAAATTGCTTCCAATACCTTAGATAGGGTAACTAATTTGTGGACATTAGGCCTATTCTTGAAGAATCCTTGTTGTTGGAAAAAATATACATATTCCCTCCTCAGACAGCCCATTCCATTTTAGGGGAGCTCACATTATTAGGACAGGATGTGTGTTTGTGTGTATGCACTTGCATGCATGTGTTTGTGTCTGTGTGTCTCCCTTGAATTCAAGCTAAACTCCTCAGTCTCTCACCTTTCAAAGGCATTTCTTTTGTAAATTATACTCTATTAATCACACAAGTGACCACCATTTGTAAAAATAAATTCTTTGTGGTGGGTCATAAATAGCTCTCCTTCAACTGTAGGTAGATGAATAATAGCAACCTATTCTTTTTGATTAAAAATGAAAATCTATTCAGTGACATGGGACAATTGTATCCCTATCCTCTAACTCCTCGTAGGAGTTTTTTGGAAAGTAAATTATGTTTAAAGTGAAAGACAAAGGTATTCAACATGATGATTAAAAAAGCTCATCCCTTTTTAGCTCTTAATTGTGCATATCCACCCCTTAATACTTTGGATCCACGTGTTCCAGGGTATTCCCTTTATTGACATTCCAGGATGTCTCTAGCTCTACTATTTGTTGCAATATAAATGATAGTTAACCTTGGATAACTTCTAGTTATTTGAATATGGATAGAGGAGTAGAAAAATCTGGCTTCCCCCAAAATCACACAGAAACAGGTATGTTTTCTATGTGTATTGTATATATAGATATAGATTTAGATAGTGTGTGTAAATATATACAAATATATATGTGTATCTATATATGTATAATGACAGGCTATTTTTATATGTATGTGTGTATTTATGTACATGTATACAAGTGTGTGTAGGTGTTTCACATCAGCTTTTGGGTCTATTTATCAAAGGGTCATAATTTTTATGACATTTTCTGCCATAGGTACTAGCAAGGATTTTTTGATTTAATACAATGCTCTCTCTCTGTCTCTCTGTTTCTGTTTCTTCCTTCCTCCTTCTTTCTCTCTGTGTCTGTGTCTCTGTCTCTCTCTGTATGATTCTCTCTGTCTCTCTTAGTGGGAATGAGACTCCTAGTCAATCTGACTCTGCTGGCAGAGATTTTATTTTGGGCATGCATTGTTAAAGACATAGATTGACATTATGTTTCTTCCAAAGGGATATAGCTGAAGGAAGACGTGTGCAACAGCCTGCAAACTAGTTCTTCAGATAGAGGCAAAAGATCTGCCTGTGATCTTCCTTGCTATCATCATGTCACTCTGAACTCCCATTCATTACTGAAGCAGGAACATGGGTACTTTGCTCCTGTCATTATTAATGGACAACTGAGAAAGCAGAAGACTGGCAGCTCTGTCCCAGCAGGGGATTCTGGGAAGGGATAAGAGTAGTGGATGTTCTCTTCCTTTTATTTTCTTTCTGACCCCCCATTAAAAGGTGTGACCACTCCTACTTTTGTGCCTTGCAAGACAGCCACAGAAGAAACAAGACACAGTTAGCTCTGCTCCTCTTGTAGAATTTGGGATGATCCTGATTTCTCATGAATGGAATTGAATCAAGGAGTAGAGAGACGTGACTTTGTTCGGTTTGTCCGCTTTTGTCTGCCAGCGAGACCTGCCCTTTCAGGTCTCTCTGTGTGTCTGACCTCATTGTATCTCTCTGACTCTTTTCTCCTCTCTGTCAAACCCCGCCTTCCTGTTCCTTCTCTTTCTTTCTGAATCTAGACTTGAGATATGGGCATCAAAGCGAGCCTCATTGAATTTAGAAGAGGTAGTCCAATGTGATCCTTTTATAAGTATATGTGGAACTTTAAAGCAGATCTTGGTTTATAGAATAAAAAATATACATTATCATACAGAGAATGTTATTTGTAGATGTATATAAAGATTCCCCAGCTGGATCATGGACCATGTGCTTGATGGTGAGTCAGTGAGTCACTCAGCACACAAGAGCTGATCGCTTAATGTAAGTAGTTTGACATATATAAGATAGGATTGTTTTTTCGAAACTAAGGATTCCCTAATGATCTATGAATAATTATTAAACACATTGCAGTATGTTAGGCACTGTTATTAGAACTGAGGAAAGAGACAAGAAGGTAAAAGAAGACAAAGAAAGCAAAGACAAGGGAAGGGAATCAAGAGAAGGGGGAAATCTATTCCTGATCTCAAGGAGATAATAATCAAAGGGCAAACACATATGTGCATATGTTTATCTATTGTTTTGCTACAAAACCCATATACAAAACAGATAGAAGGTAAGCATAAAGGGAAAAGGTCCAACAATTGTGAACATGAGGGAAAACTTCATATGAAATTTGGCACTTGTGATATTTATAGAAATTCAGAATCATAGGAATCCTTGAACCCCTATTGATTTAGGGTTTAATAGTATCAAAAAGTGGTAGAAATTGGGTAAGTTTCCCCCAACCAGCCCAGCTTATTCATTAATATTGAGGTAAATTTACTTCATCAGATGAATTAGCTTATCTAGCTACCTTAGCTTATAAAACCTCCTGACCAAACTTGGAATATTAGAGATTTCCCCAGTGAATGAACTCTCAGGGGTAAAAGGTATAGCCAATGTCATCCATGGTAAGTCACATTACCACTCCGAGAGTGAGGCTCTTCATTTGTAATTTGTAAAATAAAGACATTCAGCTATAAAACCTCTAAGATCCCTTCCTTGTTATTATTATTGTTCAGTAATTTCCAGAAGTGTTACTCTGATCTCATTTGTCATTTTCTTGGCAAGAATGCTGTAGTAGTTTGTCATTTTCTTTCCCCAGATCATTTTACAGATGAGGAAATTAAGGCAAATGGGATGAGGTGTCTCATCCAAGGTCATGCTGCCATTAGGTGTCTGGGTCCAGATTTGAAATTAGGAGTGTTCCTGATTCCAGGCTGGGTACTCTTTCCACTGATCCACCTAGTAACCAAATATCTCTTCTAGTTCTAAATAAGTGCTACCCTTTCATTTTCTCTGGCCCTATGGATTTAACTAATCCTTTTGACTATTTGTCTCCATTTGGGATAGAAATAATATGACTTTAAGCTGAATAGAATTAATAGGTGATCTAATCAGAAATTCACTATTAATTTTTAAAATCCTGTGTTCCTGACATTCTCCTAACTGTGAAAATTCTAAGAGAAAAAAGTGAGTGTCCTCAAGAAGCACACATTCCTTTGGTGCACAATAATATATAGCATATACACAAATAATTCAATTCAACATAAACAGGAATTAATTTCAGGAGTAAGTTTGATGGGGCACTAATAATTTGGGAGATATATGGATAGGACATTTCAAACTCAGGTATTCTTGAATCCAAATTCAGCAGTCTTTTATGCCAAGAATTCTTCTCATTATAAATCCAGTTGGTTTGTTTTTGTTTGGTTGGTTGGTTGATTTTCTATACAATAATAGCTAACATATATTTAAAGAGAGAGAGAGAGCTTACTATGTTCTGGACACTGTGCTGAAGGTTTTACAAATTATCTCAGTTGAAGCTCACAACAATGTTAGGAGGTAGATATTATTAACTCATTTTACAGATAAGGAAATGGAGACAAATAGTAACTTAGTAACTTAGGATCACATAGTTGTTGTCCATTCTTCGTTTTTGAACTCGTGTTGTCCATTCTTCATTCATTTCATGGGTAGAATTTTGACTTTCTCCTGATTGGATTTAAGTGAGACAGAATTGGGTAAATGTGTCAGTCTCTTTCTCTTCCTGAGTCCTTAAAGTCTGATGATAGGACAAAAGACCCAAAATGTAATGGATGACTTTGCGGTCTTTGATTCCTGGCCATTGTGCTAGAGAAATTTTTCACAAGCTTGGGGTAGACATCCCCCTAACTCATCAATAGGTTTGAGATTTTTTGGATAACCTTAATTTGGTTTAACCTGAGGCAATTTACTGGGCTGTGGTCACTGCACATGCAACAGTTTCTTGGAGTCACATGTGGGAGTTGAGTGAAGTTGTACACCAAGAATAGGATCAGACCTGGAAAAACCCCTTCACCAAGAGTTGTGTAGCTAATAAGTCTTTGGAGCTAGATCTGAAATAAGGTCTTCCTGAATCCCTGCCCATAGATCTGTCCACTGAGCTACCACATGATCTTGCCCCCTTTTAACTGAACATATGATTTCATTGGGATATTTCATTCATATCCACCTCTGTTTGTCTTCTAAAGCCTTCCTTTCACATTTCAGTATGGTTATGACATGATCTTAGACTATCAAAGTCTTGGCCAGTGGGGACATGTATTCTATTAAGTCTTGCAAAGAAGATTGTCTTTTTTTATTGTAGTAAGTTTATTTTTAATACACATTAAATTATGAATCATGTTGTCAGAGAAAAATCAGAGCAAAATGGAAATATCATGAGAGAGATTTTAAAAAAAAACAGAAAAAAAGATGTAAACATAGCATGTGTTTATTTACATTAAATTTCCTTAGTTCTTTTTCTGGATGCAGATGTCATTTTCTGTCCAAAGTCTATTGGGATTGTTTTGGATCACTGAACCATTGAGAAAAACAAGTTTTTCATACTTAATTCTTACTGTTATTGTATATAATGTATTCCTGGTTCTGCTTGTTTATCTCAGCATCAGTTCATAGAAATCTTTCTAGGCCTTTCTATAATCAGCTTATTCATCATTTTTATAGAAAAAATACCTTCATGTACAATTTGTTCAACCATTCCCCAAATGATGGGCATCCACTCATTTTCCAGTTTTTTTGCTGCCAAAGAAGTACCTGCTACAAACATTTTTGCACATGTGGAGTGGATCATTTTCCCTCCTTTATGATTTTCTTGATGATTTCCTTGGGATACAGACCCAGAAATAACAGTACTGGATCAAAGTATATGCAGTTTTATAGCCCTGTGGGCATAGTTCTATATTGCTCTCCAGAATGGTTGAATCATTTCACAACTCCACCAACAACTCATTAATGTCCCAGTTTTCCCACATCCCCTCCAACATAATCAATATCTTTTCCTGTCATCTTATTGAATCTGAGAGGTATGAGAGATTGTCTTTATGGATAGTTGCATCTCTCTTGTTTGATAGATTTTTAAAGCAAGGGATTAGGACAAATTTTTTGAGCCATAACAATTCATGAAATGAGCTCTTCAAGTGAAGTAGTAAAGTTGCATTCCCTGTCACTAGAAGAGAATAAAACACAAGGATGAAATCATACTTATTTTTATATACTTATCAATCAAATAATTTCATTGAATTTCAGTATGAATTGAATATTTCATGAAAAAAAGCTCATGCCTTTGGGAGCAGAGATGCAATATATTTGTGTTTGTTTTTGAAAGAGAGTATGACATAACAATAGATGGCTAGGAGGATCTTGGTTCAAATCTATACTCTGAAACATACTGTCTCTGTAGTCCTGGGCCATCCATTAAATGTTTCAGTCAACTAGGCAATTCTCTACAATGCTAAGTTGCAGAGAACATAGCAAGCTACATTGATATGAAAAGTTTCCCTATCCAGAAGTTCCGTGTAACAGTGAAGCAAAAAATCCAGTCTTTCCTTGAATCCCTATTGTGTTTGTCACTGGGTCTAAGGATTATCCATATCCCATGAACTCTGAGAAAAAAGAGGTCCCACTTTTCCAGGAAGTAGCAGCTTGGAAACAAGTTTGGCTGCCTTGTCCAACTTCTGCAATACCTCCAGCATATTACACAAATGGCCATTAATGTGTTTTTGCCACGTAGCATCAAGTCTCTCTCTCTCTAGGATTATTGCCAGAGACTTCCTCGCCCTCATGTTATTTTCTAGGCAAAGTTTCTTAGTCAATGCCATATTGCACATGCTACATACATACATACATACATATACACATATGTGTATAAACATTCACAATATACAATACTCACATATACTATAAGTGCATATATATGTGTATGTGTGTATATATATACACCTCATATACCCATGTGTGTACTCATAGATGTAAGGATGTGTATGTACAATTCACACCCATAAATATCTATAATATGTTACATGTATGTGTGCATGTGTATATGCTCACATATGTATATATACATATATCCAGATAATCTATAGAGCAATGTAATTGCACACATACATACATATGAATGTAAAAATTATTTCAGTTTTGCATTCATCCAAGTCATGCTCCAAGTTTTACTGCACTTTCTCCCCCTCCCCATCTCACAGAGTCTTTACTCTTCTTCAAAGTTTAGTTCACATGACAGCTGCTCTGTTTAACCTTTCCCAACAACCATCCTAACAAATATAATTGCCTGTCTTAAATGAGAGTGGATGACTTAGCTTGTATCTCAATAAAATATAACCTCCTTAGAGTAAGGATTGTTTCATTTTGGTGTTTCTTTCTCAATTGTCCAGCACATTGGCAGTACATAGTACCATATAAATATAAATGCTCAATAAAGTCTTTTTTGACTAATCTTTCTCACCCTCCTGCTTTTGTCCCTCCCTGATTTTATCCTTAATTATATAATTGTATATCTATCCCTACAATTGAAAGTAAGATCACTTAGGATTGAGACTGTGATCTTCCAAATACAGATCTGATCATATTACCTACTTGAAAAACTCCAGTGATTCCTAATTATTTCCAGGATAAGTGACATACTTTTCAATTGGTCATTAAAGCTCTTCATGACCCCTTCATAGCTTTTGAGATTTCTCATTTATTCTTCTTTTTTGCAGGCTCTACAACCTAACTATGCTGGAATTTGTCTTGTTTCCATTACTTCCCCCTCCGTCATTTATCGCTATATCTGGTAGTCCTCTAGGCCTGAAATGTTCTCTGTCCTCAACTCTAGATCCCAGAAGGCCTTCTTTCCTGGAAAACTCAGGTTAGGGCCAGCAAATGCTCTTCTGGTAGTAGCAGTGCCTTTTCTTCCAAAGTTAAATGATTTGAAAACTTTGCCTATATATTGCATTCATTTACTATATAGATACATGTGTGTATATGCACTTATATATACATGTACATTACGATGGATATATATTATTGTGAATTTGAATTTTTCTCCCTATATATATTTTTTATCTATGAGTATGTACACAGAGTTATGTGATGTATGTGTATAGATACACATACAAACATGCATATATATATAATATTGCATATGTCTTAGTGTTTACATCTGGATATGTGTGTATATATATATATATATATATATATATGTGTGTGTGTATGTATGTGTGAATGTATAGACATGAAGGTATGTGGTATATGTATATAGTTATTGCTTATTTTTCAAATGTGTATATATGTATTATGTATGTATAGGTATGTATATACTCAGGTGTGTGAATGTATATTTTTGTTTATACATGTATATGTTTGTGTATACTTGTATGCATATATGTACACATTTATACGTGTATATACTTGAATGTAGATAGATTTATAGAGATATTTAGATGCACAAATACACACAAATAAATGAATGTAAAGATGATCTCAATTTTGTCTTCATAACCCTGGTGCCTGGAGTAGTTCCTGACACATATTAGGTTCATAATAAATCCATATTGAATGATTGATTCACATTTTTATATTTTGTGTCCTCAGGCCTGAGCTCAGTGACCTTGCATATAGTCGACACTTAATAAATGTTTAATGAATTTGAAATTGACTTTAAAAAATGCAATTTTTCCCAATGTTCTGCTCTCAGCACAGTTTGACTCATCCATTAAAAGTTGGGACTTAAACAGAGAAGAACAGTAGTGCAATATAGTACATTCCCTATTCCTGGTATTTAAAACTATTGCCAGGAAAGAAGGTCGATGGCTTTTTGGCACTCAGTTTCTCTTTTCTGTGCCCCAGTAGCCTGGCACTTTATCTAGTGGCCCCAGGATATCTTATTTCCTCCATTATGCTCATGGTACATTAGTTTATTGATTTGGTGTCTGATGCTAATGAGGCTACAAGTTCTCTGTGTGAGCCAATTAGCTTTATTCTGTCCCATTGTGAAAAACCATGAAGGCCCCACCCAAAGGATTCAAATCTTCAATTGTTTTAGGTGGGGGCTACTTGGACATATCATGTGACAGGTCCCCAAAGTGATGAGTTTCTCCATATTCCATGTCCACAGAATAGGTTGGGGGACCTTCACGGGTCTTTGGACTAGAAAGATAAAATTAGAACTGGGTGCTCTGAGCATCCAAGGGTAAGAGTCAGGAAGGAAAGAGACCCACTATTGACTCTTCCCACTATGTAGCTTTTCTGAGCACAAGTTACACTGATAATGGGAGAGGTTTAAGATTTATAGATAGAATAAACATTACAGCTTGTAGTCTAAACAGGTTTCAGAAATTTTCAATGAAATATGGTTTTGAAGAAAGAGTCAATAAAATATAAGAACAACTTGAAATAGTAACAATTTAGAAAAAGCAAACTTAAGGAACACTATTTTTGCCAGACTATTTCTAAATCCAATACAAGCTTTTATATTACCAAGTTAGTGAAAAATTAAATCATCTGTGAAGTCTGGGTTAGCTCCCTGGAGGCCTCAGAATCAGACAGAATCAGAATAAGCAAAAGTTCTTGATCTTTAGGGGGAGAAGTGAAGGGGATGGAGAAGACTGCCACAAGCTCTCCACAACCCCCTTTCTCTTTGTCCACCTCTAAAGTGATTCTGGCTTGTCTCACTCCACCCCCTAATCCCTCCTTATTCTTCTCTTAACCCCAAGCATTGAGCTAGCATTAATTGTGAGAAGAGAAATTCCAAACATGCTAATAGAGTTGTTGTCCAATAGGTAATGAGCCTTAAGTGCTTGGTTGTCTGATTCAAGAGCACCTATTCAGAGGTTCAGCTCTTTATAGTCATCAGTATGAATGTATAGAGTTGCGTGTGTAAATGTATGTGTCCATGCATTGTATGCTATTCCCTTCTTGTCCTTGATTAATTTGACTTATTAAAATGGATATTTTTAGGTTCTCTTTTAGATTCTGTCTCTTATTACTTTTCTCTATGTTTCAAATCCCTTGACTTGAAAGGGACATTCCTTTTCTGGCCTCAAAATACTTCTTCAGGATTTCCTGCTTAAACTTTACAAGTGTTTCCTTCAAGAGATCTCTCCTTCACTCTCTCCATCCCTAAATGGCTGCTGTTTCAATAAATCTAAGTTGTCTATCAATCTTTCACTACCCCAGCTTCTATGCTATAAGACACCTTAATCCCTGTTCTAAAACTGTGTCCTTCTATCCTCCACATACTGCCCCAAAATTTAACTTACGTCTTATATAATTTTTCCTTGGTTAGTTTTTCTGAGGGAAATTTACTAGCCAGTTATCATGGATAATTTGACACGTGAGGCAAAACTTGTTCATCCATTGTCCCTAACTGAAATCTGGGCTCATTCTTTCTGCTGTGTACATTGCTCAGAATACCAAGAACCACTTTCTTGTGACTGCTCATTCGGTTCTTAGCAAGTGCACCTGCTTACTCAAACTATCTTTCCACTTCCCTAGTTGTGGGTCCCTTCAGGTTTATTAAGTTTCTGGTTTGGGTAGTCATTTCCACCAGTTTCCAAGGCTTGCTCTTTTAATTGCTTAGGCTGAGCTCAGGACTGTTTAGATCCTGCTTAGAACCCTCTAAATCTTTGTTTAGGTCCCTGAATTTGAGTATTTATATTTGCTGATATCACCTCAAACTGTCCTTCCCTGGAAATGATTTACTGTCTGTGTAAGGGCTATCAGGCAAATATCCAACTCTTGCCTAACCTCTATATAATATAAGCTTACCAAGACTATGGAGGAAACATACATTTTTCTGGCTCTTTTCTTTATCAAATGAATTAATAAAACTATTTCAGGTCTGGGGTTCATTCTCTCAAATAAGGAACAAATAAGTATTAATATATGTATGAGTGTTATATACATATGTGTATATATTATTTATTGGGTGTGATTGTGGTATGTGTATACATAGATATGTATTCACATGTAGCTAGGTGGCACAATGAATAGAGTTTTGGATTTGAATCAGGAAGACTTATCTTCCTAAACTGAAATCTGATGTATTTAAGTACATTAGAGAAATCTTTTGGTACTGTACATCAGGAAAGTGCTTTTTGGAGTTCACAGTGTGAAAGTAAAGAAAAGAACAATCTTATAAAAACTCTTGTTTCTACATTAGCTTCCAAATTGGTGATATAAATAATCAGAAAAATACAATTGCATTCAAATATCATAATAAATTGATCCGATGAATCCTTTGCCATTTTAAGTAATAACCAATATTTGTGCTCAATTCCCAGTTAGATGCTATGGATGCTGTCAATGAGATTTTCTATTGCTATTAAGTGATGATAAGGAAGTCACTCAATCTCTCTAGTCTTTAGTGCCCCCATATGTAAAATTAATAAATTGGCCTGAATGATCCTTAAAGTGCTTATTCTAATATTCTATGACAATGATAGATTATCTGGTCTATTCTTTTTTGATAATGGAGACTTAAATCATCCCAATAAAATAATTTATCTAACCTTGTCTTAATATCCAAAGGAACTTTAATGGTCTATTCAAGTTGCCAGATGTCAGCATGGGAAGTCATCAAATCTAGTCTGTCCTCTATTATATACCAAGGAAGTAATTGTCCCATACTATTTAAAGATGTTCAATGATGAGATGCTCATTCATCTTTATTATTCCAACTCATCTGATCCCATTTGGGATTTTCTTGGCAAAGAAAATCCTTTTCCTTCTCTATTTCCTTCTCTAACTCATTTTACAGATAAAGAAATTGAGGCAAAAGGGATCAAGAGATTTTTCAAGATCACACAGGTGGTAAGAGTCTAAGGCCAGATTTGAAATCAAGTCTTCAGGTCTGGTACTCTATCCACTTTTCCCTAACAGGCCTTTACCCTCATACACTTTTTGAGAAAGCTTAAATAAGAACTGTCCCATCCCCACATATTTCTAAGTCATCTAATTTTCCTTCATATTCATTATCTGTTAACAAAGGCAACTATATTACTAGCTCTTCAGAGAACTTGATATTCTAGTTCTTCAGTTATAAGGCACATGTATGTGCTGAATTGATTCCCTCATCATCTCTACTAAAAAGCATTTTTTGTTTCCAACAGGACTCATTTTATTTACTAAGTACTTCTTGAAGTTTCACCTATTATTAAGACTAAATCCTTCTATGACTCACGTTAGGACATGATATATAGCCATGCAAAGAATGTAAGTTTCTTATGTGAAGTTTCTTTTCTTTTTTCTCTCTCTCAATCTTTCCAAAAGGTAGTTTAATGCCTTGCAAGTAACAGGTGATTAATAAATGTTTTATAGATATTAATTTAATTCCTAAGCCAGGATATGCTCTTTTACTCAGAATTTACTCTGACCTCTGTTACCAAACACAGAGTCTAACTTCATTCCCATTTGTCAGTACTTCAAGTAAATAAAAATAGTGATGATGTTGCCCAACTAATGCCCTAGTCTTCTCTTCTCCAAACAAAAATGTTTACTTTGTCCTGCAAATTCATCCAATATGAATTCTAGCTTCTTCTCTATTTTGCCTGTACTCCTCTCAAGGCTATCCAATGTGTCAGTTTCTTCAGTTAACCAGACAGTCTCTACTTCATCATAAACATTCTTCAACCATTATTGCAACAAAGCCTGTTTCTGATGAGTGATCCAAGTACAGATATGTGTCTATGGGTATGTTCTCTGTGTGGGTTTTTCAGGATTTTTGTCCTACTTCAATAATATTCAGTAGAATATTAACTTTGATATTGGAAATAACCTCAATATGAAGGATATAAATTAATTTAGAACTGATGTTATGAGCCACATATGTGCTTGTGGCATTCATAAATAAAAATGGCTGCTAAATGTTTGAAAGGAAACTCAAAAGAAGCTCAGAATCCTAAAATTCTTGATCATTTCTTATTAAGAATTTTTTAAATTAAAAATGATCATAAATTTTCCAGTCAGGATTTTTTTAATGTTAATTAAAGGAGAATCTTGCATATTAGAAGATAAAAGGAGATATAATTTTGTCCTTGTCTCTTTTATAATCAATCAATAAACATTATTGTCTTCTGCTCGCTATGTGTTATGTTAGGACCAATGATACAAAGATAAAACTAAAAAATCTTATCCTGTCAAGATATTGACATTCCATTTTGAAAACAATATGTATATACATAAACAAATTTGGTTTAATATAAATATAAGATGATAATGTAAGTCTCATTCTATCACTTCCACTTAGTAAGTATTGGTGACTTCCTATTGTTTCCAAAATCAAATATATAAACCTTTGTTTGGCATTTAAAAATACTCATAATAGGCATCTTTCTCTCTTTCATGATTTTCCTTTTTCAGAAACTCTGCAGCTACAACTCAAACATACTTCTTACTTACTCCTCATCACACACACTCAAATAAATCTTCATCTTTAGTCCCGGTGCTTTTGCACTGGTGATTTCATATGTTGTTATTTGTCCTTCTCATTCTTGAAGGATATATACAAAGAATGTTGTCCTTACCTATGTTTGCCACTTTAAATTCCAAGTAACCTTTAAGACTTAGCTACATATACATATATCTGTGTTGTAGCTCCCATTAAAATGTAAGCTTCTTAAAGACAGGGACCATTTCATATTTTTCTTTGTCTTCTCTATATTTATATTGTGGTATATATGAAATCATTGATTAATTGATAAATTTTACATACAATTTTTTGGGGGAAAATTATGTTTTTCCACATTTTTTATTTTCTTAAATTAAGTGGAACAGTGAATACTCAGAGTGATGAATTTCTGCCTTCAAATTCTGCCTAAAAATATTTGCTAGTTGATTGGCTCCAGGTAATTCCCTTAGCTTCTAGTTGCCTTAGTTTCCTCATTTGTAAAATGAGGATAATAATAGCCCTTATATTGCAGAGTTTGTGTGAGGATTAAATGAGAAAAAAATGTATAAATTGATTTTCAAACTTTTAAGTGATATATAAACCCTAGCCATTATTGTTATTGTTTTAAAAATCTGTTTTACTATCTGTAACACCTTCTTTCAATTCTCCTAGGCATTTTCCTCCAGCCTCTTACTCTGTTCTGCTTTGAAATTTACTATGTCCTAGTCAGGGGTTACTGTTATAAAATTAAAGATGTGAAAATGACCTCTTCCCAAAAATCACAATAAGGTGCTAATGGCTGATAATAACTAATAATGACTTAATGATATGCCTCTTCTAAATGGTATATTCAAATTTCAATAAAGGTCTTCAATGACTTAATTAAAATAAGTTATTCTAGGCATTGCAGGTAGATGAATAAAGGACTAGATTGTGAATGTGTTCCATCTTCACTCTCCCCCTTTACTACATTAAAACAAACAAATGGGCCCTTTGAGATGTCAATGCAAGTCTTCTTGAAGATGTGTCTATTCCATTTAATACTACACACCTCAATAACAAATCACCTGAAATGTTTACAATTTTATTTAAATATTTTAAGAAATCCAAAGCACTTTATGCGTAATATTACTTAACTAATGCAATTCCCTTGTGAATCAACTGTAGAAAACATGATTAAACCCATTTTACTGATGAAGAAACTGACACTACCAGACTTGTCTGAAGACCATAATCAAACACAATTCTTCCTGTCTCCAAATCCCACACAAAGTTCATTTTGCCAATTTGCTTCTAATTTTATTTTTGATATTTCATTACTGATTTGGGGAGAAATTATGTTTATTTTCCCTTCCTGCTACTTATACCATGATAAATGTTCTTTCAATACTCTTGGGAAAATTCTCTTACTAAATTGATTAACACTGTATCAATATATTATGTAGCTAGATATAGTATGTGTTTATGTATGTGGGTGTATATATATATATATATATATATATACACATACATATGTGTTTATATGTATTATATATTTATGTGTATGTGTACTTTCAGTACTTTACTCTTAAATATGAGCCACTATGCCAAGTTCATAGATTTTCATCTAGAATTTACCTCGGAGGCCCAAGATTTTTCATTTTATAAGTGAGTAAACTAAGGTCTTAACAGATCTTTCCCCAAGGACACACAAATAACATGTATCAAAGAGTAATATATCCATAATCTTGTCCATGGGATACTTTTTTTCTCCCTTATGAATTAGTCACCTGGTATTTATTAATTGCTTATTGTATGGCAGATGAATCCTGGAGATAAAAGAAAAACAAAATATAGACCTTTCTCTCTCCCTTCAAAAAAACTTATATTCTAATGAGGTAGAGGGGGAACAACTGAAAACTTCCATAAAGTCTCTTCTCAATGAACTGGAGGCCTCTTTTTTGTGTACAATACATCAATAACTCAACATACTTTCTTGTCCAAGATTAGCTCATCTTTTTTCCCCTTATTGTCCTTTGTTATTTTACAGGAATTCCCCTCAAACTCATTGTTAATTATATAAGCTACTCTACTTACTCTCACCATGTACCTTTTTTTTTTTTTATTATTCTGAGAAAACTGATTTGTAGCCACAGAGAATTATTGCAAGAATATCAGTGTTAAATACAAATCAAAAAAACAACATGGGTATTGTCGCAAGAAGCTTAAAATCATTAAAAAGTTCCAAAATTCCTCATATGCAGTCAAATCTAATTTCATACTTGTACTTAATTAACTCAGTTTAGTTCCCTGACTATTAGCTATGTCTATCCAATGTATTTGGATCAAAAGATGAGATCTATGTTTTTGTTTGTTTGTTTTGTTTTGTTCTGTTTTGTTGCCCCTGCATGTTATAATCATATAAAATATATTATTTGTTCATTTAATTTATTTCAATGACTTGTTAATCCAATTTCTTAAATGTCAATGGATCTTATGCAAGAGGTCCCAAACTCCTCTGTGATCTAAAGTATTCATTAGTGACACCCAAAGTCTTGGACTTTGTATAGAAAATCTATGTTAAACAGGGATCTATTCTATTTATTCTCCATGAAATATAGTCTTTATAATAATGGTGATGAATTTGGGAATAGATATACTAAAGTTTGGAGAGAATGCTGGTAAAGGTAACAATAAAGAATAGGTTTTGTTTAAGTGAAAAATAGTGGTAAGAATATAGGAGACAGTAATTGGATTAAGGATTTTATATAACATTGATCTGAATGTGGAGTTTTGGTAGCAAATGAGAAGATGAAGATAATATTTATATGTACACACTATATCCTTGAGTCAAATAACTTGAAATATATGACACATGCAATTATTATATCAGTCAACTAAACTGAACTACTAGCCTTGAAAAAAATTGGAAAAACATTTTATTTTTTAAAAATAGTCCAAATCCAGAAAAGATAGTTAATTCAGGAGGAGAAGATCATCAGTAGTACCAACTATAGAAAAAAAATGATAAGAATGATGAAAAATAAGAGCAAAACATTAGATTTGACAATTGAAAGATCACTGGTAACTACAGAAAAATCCATCACTTGACTGAGGAGGTAAGAAATTATATTGTAGATGGTTAGAAAGAATTTGAAAAAGAGGAAATTGAACCATTTACAATAGGAGATTTTCCTGGGAAAACTGTCTAAGAATGGAAGGAGGTGAATAGTTAGAGTAGATAGGATCTAATCACCTCTTATTATACCCTAGATTAAAGGAAGATACAAGGAGGATGATATGAGGATGTTGTGAGATGAGAAGGAAAGATGGTCGGGGGAAAGCAAAAAAGAAGAAAGAGTTTGAAAAGTACTTTTAGTTGTTATTGTTGTTATTGGTTGTTCTTTGTTTTCAAAGAGGACCAAAATGACATCACTCTGTTAAGAATCTAGTTACAATGGCTGATCAGACCAATATGAGCTCAGAATGCTCTGTCATAGTTGGATGCAAACAGTTCATATGAACATTTTGGGTAGCTTCCATAATTTTGCACATTTCATATTTCCTTTGGGCTAATTCAATTCGACTTTGCTCATAAAGCTCAGCACCTTCTCTCATTGCTGTCATATTGTTCTGTTAAAGTGTGAAGAGAGGACCTTAAGAGAGTTGATAGGAAGAGATATGGAGAAGCTTTCAAAGAAAAATTTTGGGAAAACCTTTATCATGAGTGGGTAAAAAAAAAAAACTGGTTAGGAAAGAATAAATAAACTGTCTTTCTGTATAAGGAATCTAAGTTGTTGAGTTTTGTTCATTTGTTTTCCCCAGAGTTAATTTGCTATGTATCTCATCAGCATGTTTGTGAGTTCCATGCATCAGCAGCAGGATACAAGAGAGGGGCTGGATGATGGGAACAACTAAGGACTGTGATTTGATAAGGCAAATAAAGATAGGGAAAAGAAACAAGGAACAGAGGAGACTGAAGAGCTGAAGTCCCTAAGTCCCCAAGGCACTTGAGATTAAGCAGGAAGGAGAATATACCTAGAGAACAGATGTTGGTCTGGCAAAATCCAGAGGGATATAAATATTGTGTATAATGGTAACAATAAGGAATAGGTTTGGGATAAGTGAAAAATAGTGAAAGATAAAATTACAGAAGGTTGCAACTGGACTAAGGTGCATGCATATAACATTGATTTTTAATGTGGAGCATTGGGGGCTGATAGCAAGATGAATAGCTAAGTGTACAGGTATTCACAGTAGATTATATGTAGCTTTGCAGAGTGGAGGTATTTGTAATGGGCATTCGAAAAATTTAGAAACTAAGAGATTCAGGTAATAGAGGAAACATTAGCATATATGATAGTCAAAATCAAATATTTGAAGGACTATTAGGTAACAAAATAATTGGTCTATTTGACCCAGGCCAAATCTAGAAAAAATGGATCCACATTTCAAAGAAAGAAATTGAAACTTTAAAGGGAAAAAAAACATACTAATGATTGGATCTCTTCTAAAGTATGATGTCTTGATGTAGAAGGCATCTCATTTCCCTCATTACAGGGCTTCCAAAGAAGCTTGATGACTAGTTGCTAGGTTAGTATAAGGGAGTTACTTTTCAAATTCTTGGAATAAATGGCCAATTCTCTTTCAACTCTAAGCTCTTTGAGGCTATGGGATTTCCCAGAAATCTTTTCTATTCATGGTTGGTGTTCAGAATAACTCATATGATAGATGAATATAAAATTAGAAAAGAAATGACCTAGAAAGGAGAGAAAAAGGAAAGTCATTAAAACCTGTCAAACACGGTGATATTTAAAAATGATTTCATTACAAATAATTATCAATGCCTTTTCCCCAATTAACAAAGGATACTGTTAAGGGTTGTTAAATCTTCTTTATATGAATAGCTCCTTTCTAGGCTTACTGTTAGAGAATGATTCACTTGGTTCAAATAAAACAATATGCTGATTCTCTATCTTACATAAGAGGACAATGTAAAATTTTCCATATGGATTGATTTTCAAAAATAAATGTAGCAACAACCTACTTTAATACTTAGAATTCCACCATTAATCACTCATTGGAAATTAACCACTTTTTTAAAAATAGTAAAGTTAAGTGTAGTGAGTCATTATTTGTCATTAATACTCTTGTCTGAATTATCTAAGCAGTTTAGTGCCAATAATTTGATAGTGACATGAATGGATAGGAATTGGAGAGATGGAGTACAGTAAGAAAAACAAAAACAAAACAAAACAAAAAAAGAGAAAATGTTCTTTGACACAGAGAGAAATAGAAAGACACACAGTGATAGTAAGACACACACATACACACACACAGAGAGAGAGAGAGAGAGAGAGAGAGAGAGAGGGAAAGAGAGAGAAAAAAGAGGAAAGAACATGTAAAATAAAATTTCTAGGTAGAACATCATTTACCTATTGTGCTTCATGCAAAATTACTTCTTAATTTTGCCCAAAAGTAATGAACTCAATGTGCTAAGAGCATTCCTTAGCATGATGTAGCTGTAGCAAAAAATAATAATGATTAAAACATAAACTTCAGGAACTTTAATCATTCATTATTGTTGCAATTTTTGACTAATTCAAAAGGGGAGTGTAAAGTAATTGCAATTATTAAAGACGTCTCCAATCTACCCTGGCTGAATAATGCAATCATGAAATCTTTCTTCTTTGAGACCAAGTAATATCTCTTTTGTAACTGCTTCTCCTAAATCTAGCATACTGCCTTTCTCATAGACAACTAATACATTGAATAAACTATTGTTTATAGTAAGTGGGATTTCCAATTTGATGGATCATTTTTACATCTTTCTTGTCAGTTGCTCCTTCAACCTAATATTGCTCAATCCAAGTGAAGATGAGCCTTTCACTGACTCTAATTCAGTGTTATTATATTGATCCCTCTATGTTTTAGCAATAGGTCTTCCTGGAGGTGTTTTGTTTTGTTTGTTTGTTTGTTTTGTTTTGTTTTTATCAGCTACTTTAGAAATATCTTTTGAAAAGCTAATTACAGTTGTCTGGCTAAATATTTCTGAGTTAATAATTGATTGATTAAAATAATAAAGTGGAAAGCATATTGTTTGGAGCTTATAATCTATTGAAGCAAGAAAGGAAGGAAAAAAGGAAGGAAGGCAGGAAAGAAGAAAGGAAAGAAGGAAGGAAGAAAGGAAAGAAAGAAGGAAGGAAAGAAGGAAGAAAAGAAGGAAGGATCTAATATATTCCAATTCTCTACCAAGTACTTCATGAATACTATCTTACTTGATCCTCAAAACAACAATGATAAATAAAGCTATTATTATCTCTCTTTTATAATTGAAACAACTGAGGCAAACACAAATTCAATGATTTGCCCAGTGTCACACAAGTAATGAATAATTGAGGCCAGAATTGAACACAGGTATTCTAGACTCAGTGTCTGGTGCTCTATTCACTGTATCATCTGTGGTATTATGAAATGAAAAAAAAAAAACTTATTGTATAAATGGTATCCCTAGTGCCAAGAATAGATGTAGCCATATTCTAGGCACCCATCTTAGAATATAAATAGGATTTGAGTAAGTTCCTCAGACTATGCACACTTACATATGCAAATTGCTTTATAAGCCTTGAAGTGTTATATAATATTTATCATTATTGTCATCAGCATCATCAGCATCATTAAAAATATGCTCTGAATAGATAAAAGATATTAGAATCTCTTTAATACCATGACAGTAAGTTGCCTTTCTTAGATCATGACAAGGCTCTTTGTGTTCTTATTAAAAGTGCCTCTCCACTTGTAATCTCCATAGATAGCTATTTTTTACATTTTTGTTTCATATAATTGTGGTATAGGATCTACCAGTTTTATGGGATAGATATTACTTTGCTATTGTTCTAACACTTCCAAACTAGTAAATGCTTGTGATTTCAGATGATTTGGTCCTTTAAATGATGCAGGGACTGTATGAATAAAATTACAAGACACTTTTCATTTCAATCTAAATAACTGGGAAATTACCAATTGTTCATGAAGAGAGCCAAAACAATATAATAAAAAGCACAGATCACAGATTTCCCTAAATCAATTTACTTTTTTCATACAAATCAAGCTGCTAAAAATATTTTGTAAAGATATATATATATATATATATATTTCTAGAGGGTCTCAGTATGAGTCAGAGTCAGGATCAGTCAAAGTCCTTGGTCTATTTAGGAGAAGTGAAGGAGGCAGGCTCGTCAAAGATGGATTCTGGACCCTGGAATTTGGAACCTGAATCTTCCCTTCTGAGCGTGCTGTAGTAGAGAGACTCTGACTCTCTCCTTCAGACCCCCAATCTGTGCCTATGATTATCTCACCACAACACATTTAGCAGGAGACAATCCTAAAGAGAACTATCACATCACCTATCATCTAAGTATATGTTTATAGAACCATTATCTCACATTGTCAGTACTTAGCCTTAAGTACTCTGATGTCTTAGATTCAAGTACACCTTTTCAGAGTTCCAGCCCTTTGCAATCCAGCTCTGTACAAAGGTAGAAAAAATAATTTAAAAAAAAAAATCATTGAAGAAGAATAAGGAATTAATGGGAAGAAAAATATGTAGAAAAGTGGTCTAGGGAAAACTGGGACACTAATGCATTATGGGTGGAGTTGTGAAATGATCCAAGCATTCTGGAGAGCAATCTGGAATTATTCCCAATGGGCTATAAAACTGAACATACCCTTTGACCCAGCAGTGCCATTACTGGTCTGTTTCCCAAGGATTTCATCAAGGAAGGAAAAGGACCCACATGTGCAAAAATGTTTGTAGAAGCTCTTTTTGTGGTAGCAAACAACTGAAAAATGAGTGGATACCCATCAAATGGGGAATGGCTGAACAAGTTGTGGTACATGAAGCTAATGGATATTATTGTTCTATAAAACATGATGAACACCTGAGTATAGAAAGTCCTGGAAAGATTTTCATGAACTGATGTTGAGTGAAACAAGCAGAATCAGGAATACATTGTACAGAATAACATTAAGAATGAGTGATGACTATGAAAGGCTTGGTTCTTCTCAGTGGTTCAGTGATAAAATGCCACTACCTCCAGAAAAAGAACTAAGTTGACTGAATATAAATCAACACATGTTATGTTCACTTCTTTTTTCTTTTTGTTTGTATCTATTCCATGTTTTCCCCTTTTGCTCCAATTTTTCTCTTCCAACATGATTGATAAAGCAATGTGTATTAAAAATAAATAAACTTACTAAAACAAAAAAAGTGGTCTAGCTGCATCAAATCTTAAACTATATTATAAAGTTGTAATTATCAAAACAATGTGATACTGGCTAAGAAGCGAAGTGGTTGATCAGTGCAATAAATTAGGCACACAAGTAAATGCTCATTGTAACATAGTATTTGATAAACCCAGTGACTTCTGTTCTGGGGACATGCATTTACTACTTGATAAAAACTTTTGAGAAAACTTGAAAACAATATGGTAGAAAGGGAGATACATCATCATCTTACACTGTACACCATGATAAGGTAAAATTGGGTATACAATTTAAACATAAAGTGTGATACCATTTAAAAAATTGGACAACAAGGCATAGTTTCCCTGTCAGATCTATTGAGAAGGGAACAATTTATATCCAAACAAGAAATAGAGAGCATTACAAAGTGTAAAATAGTTAATTTTCATCATATTAAATTAACAAACAATTAACAATGTGCACAATCAAAAACAATGCAATTAGGAGGAAAGTAGAGCAGAAATCTGAGAAACAATTTTGTGGAAAGTATCTCTGCTAGGCCTCATTTCTCAAATATATAGATAAAGGAGTCAGATTTATAAGAATAAAAGCCATTTCCCAATCAATAAATGACCAAAAGATATGAACAGTCAATTTTCAGATGAAGAAGTCAAAATTATCTATAGTCATACCAAAAAAGCTTTAAATAACTATTGAGTGATGCAAATTAAAACCTATCTGAGGTTATACCTCATACATATTAGATTAACTAATATAACAAAAAAAGGAAAATGGTAAATGTTGGGAAGGAATGTGGAAAATTTGAGGCACTAATTCACCATTGGTTGAATTGTGAGCTGATCTAACCATTCTTCAGAACAATTTAGAACTTTGCCCAAAGGGGTATAAAACTGTTTAATCCCAGCAATACCATTACTTAGTCTATATGCCAAAGAGAATTTTTAAAAAAGGTGGGAGCAGAAGGACCTATTCAAATGAAAATGTTTACATCAACTCTTTTTGTGACAGCAAAGAATTAGAAATTGAGGGTATGTCCATCAACTGGGGAATGACTGAACAATCTCTAGCATGTGATTGTAATTGAATATTATTGTTTTTATAAGAAATGATGAGCAGGATGATTTCAGAAAAACATGGATTTACATGAGCTGATGCTAAATTAAGTGAGTAGAACAAGAATATTATACCCAGTAATAGCAATATTGTGTGATGATCAACTGTAAACAATTTAGCTATTCTCAGAAATATAATGATCCAAGAAAATTCCAAAGGACTCATGATGAAAAATGTTATTCATAATCAAAGAAAAAATTGATGGAGTCTGAATGCAGATCAAAGCATCTTGTTTTTCTTTTTATTAATGTTGGGGGGGAAGATATCTGTCTTTTTTTTTTTTTTAACAACATCTAACGTGGAAATATGTTTTACATGATTATACTTGTGTAACCTATAACAAATTGCTAACTATCCCATTCTGCTCTTTGAGGCCAGGAAAAATAAAGTTATTTCTCTTCTTTGGGATTACCCTCCACACAATTTAAGGCAGTGTTGATACTGGTCTTAGCTTTAATGATCATATCTCTAAGATAAGGTTTTGTAATGTAACATAAAGCACCTGACATTTGAAGTTTAGGAGACTAGTTTCTGAATCTAGTTCTGCTGCTTGTTATTTGGTTTATATTGGAAAAGTAATATCCAAAATCTCAAGCATTGTCTTATCTCAGGTAAAAACATTCCAAATTTTCACTCTCAACAAATATGATAGAACTTTTGTAATGTTCTATTCTGTTATGTCTGGTTAGCTTTCTGTCACTTTAGCTTTACTGCTTTACTGTCACTTTGTGTGTGTGTGTGTGAGTGTACTGCATTACTTTGTATGTCTCTGGTAAATTATGAGGACACAAACTTTCTATTTTTTTTTTTCTTTTTATTGTCCTAGATCCTAGTACCATTGTAGGCATTTGATGGATGCTCATTGATGGATAGAGTGAATATCTCACTGGGGCGTTCACATCAAGTATCTGAGTTAGTTCTACAGCTATTACCACCCCCATTTTACAATGGAGAAATGGATGCCATTGAAGTGAAATGGCTGTTTCTAGGTCACATGCTACTAAGTGGCAGAGTTAAGACGAACTCATGGCCTTTTCTGCTAAATCTAGTGTTCTTCCCAGTATTGGATACTGCTCCTATTGAGGGAAGCTTTGCTGAGGAAAATTATGTACATATCATTAAAGGCACAAATTTTTGGCATAAGAACAAAATGCTTTTTAACACCCTCAAGAGTTTTTTTCCTAATCTTCAATTACTTATGAACAAATATAATATTGAGAAGTAATTCCATGCTATGCATTAATGCAATTCTCCCTAAGGTTTTCTACCAGGCAACACTATGCCCAAGTACCATGATTATACCCAGCGGAAAATACATCTACACTTTCTTGCATTCTGAAACTAACATTTTCCAATTATACCAGAAGCTATATATTTATATGATCATAAGATAATAGGACTAAGAAAACTCCCTTAGTTCACATATGGGGAAAATGAAAACCTGGGAAACTAATTATGTTAATTGGCCTTAGGTAAGACAATCAGTAGGAAAAACAAACAAGTAAAACAAACAAAGCAAAAAAAAAAAAAACTATGCTTTTGGAGTCATAGGACCTGTGGTCAGATCATGCCTTTGATGCATTTAAAGAAGACCCTCTCAATCCAGACTCAATGTTATTTCTATGATGCTCCCTATTGACACTCATTACTACTTTATCCTTAAGCAATTCATTTAATATCTCTTATCCTTAGATTTCCTTCTTGGAAACATAAGACAGTTAGATCATAGATCAAAAGACCTCTGGAGTCTCTTTTAGCTTTAACTTTATGGACCTCTGACTCTTGCCACAACTCTTTAAATCAATGTGGTTAGAGTAGAATCATTTTCCATTCATGTTTGGAACTGCTTGATTTAATAACTGAAGGTGTTTGTTCTCCATATTTACTTATTAACTTTTCTAAGAGTTTCTAAAACTCTATTAGAAACAGCCCAACAAAACTAAACAATGTGTGATGAGCTCTCTGAATTTCCAAAACTGGAGTTTAGTCATGTAAGAAAAGATGCACAGGGGACTGGTAACAGTGGAACTTTTTTTTTCTTTTTCTGCACTTTCCAGAATCTTCATTAGCTCATGCCCAGTTACTATTGGTTCTGTTTGCTTTCTTCTGGGCTTTGGCCTCAGGCTCTAATTTGCATAGTTAATTATGGATCTCAACCACCATAAAATCAGTTGAGTAGCCTTCCAAGCAGATAACCCTGCACTCTCTGGACTTACTTTGCTCTCAGCACATGCCAATCCAGCACCCCAAGAGGAAGACATTGTTAAAAGATAATTTTCTATATTGTTCCCGGACTTCAAGCCATGTTTAAAAGAAATGGCTTCTCACAAAGAAATTTTAACCAGAAAAACTAGATGAAAATAGAAGCAAGTATAAGTGGATATGAATTAAAATAATAAATCAATAAACATTTATTAAATTTCTACATTATGCCCCCAAAATCTGTTAAAATTATCTGGCTCTTCCCTATGCTTGGATTCCCCTCCTTCCTCATCTGTACTCCTCATCTGAATCACTGCTCAAGTTAAAATGCAGCTCAGACAGCATCATCTGCTTGCTTCTTTTCTGATTACTGGGCATTCATTGCATTTGCTCACTTTGTATTTATACTGTAAATATTTAAATTTATACTTGCCATTTCTACCACTTGAATATAAATTCTCTATAGGGGGAAATTATTTAATTCTTTGTATCTCCAGAATCTAACAAAATCTCCTCAAATCATTTGACAAGTTTAATGTTCTAAAGATTGAGGCAATAATGGAAAAAGGAAGGCTACCCCAAATTCATCTAGCTCCAGAGTTTAAATGATAATTTTCTGTTTGTAACCTAGGCTCCTAAGTCCCAGAGTTCCAATGCCTTTCCATGGCATTAAAGCCCTTATCCAATTTCTGTTTTGAAGCAGTAATTTAGTTTGATATTTAATAGAGCACTTTCTCTTTTAAGTTAGATTTTTAGCTTCCTGAAACTTTTCATCCATTTTTGGACTGTTCTCTGTCAAAAATTAGATGAGAGTGTTGAAGATTGTGCTGAGTCAATTCAAAGCCATTATTTCCAATCTTGCTAGTCCTCTGTGTATGTGCAAGTATAGGGGGAAGGAGACACATTCTTGTATCCCGTTCCTTGGTCCTTGGTAATACTATTTCCCTATGGAATGTCAATAAGAGAAGAGCTGAGAGATCCTAACCTCACCCACTTTTATAAATGTGTATCTATCTGGATGGTCTTTCCCTTATTAAATTCATCTATAAAAACAGAGCTGAGTTTGAATTTGATGCCTGGATGCATTCGATGTACTTTTGCCTTGGGTTCTAAAATAAAACTCCTTTAAATTTTCCCTTCCTGGGCTTGTTTCATTATGAAGGGCAAGACCTGAACAAAGATTTTCTTTTAACCAGAGAAGAACAATAATCAATCATGTTTGAAATTTAAGGACTTATTTTCTATTACCAAAATTGCCTGCCAGTTAAAGACACATGTGTTTCCCAGTAAATAATCCTTCAGTGTTTTCTCCATTGTCTTAAGAAGTGAATAAGGTGGGATGATACAATCAAGAAGAAGGATGGTCAAGGCCATTGAAACCCCTTACTAGGGCAAAAGCCCCTGCCTAGATTTTTTTCTCCTTTGCTTCAAAGGCTTAAATATTTTTTTTTTTTGAGTGTCAGTTTGTCCCAGCTACACAGCTAAGCTTTGCTTTACCACAAAAATAAAAATGTCTCTACTCCCTCTGAACCCTTAATTTCTATAATCAATTAGAGCAGCATTTATTAAATGTTCACTTCGTATAAAGCTCTATTAGCTCTGGTTCATTTTTACTCTTACCATCTTCATCATTTTTATTGTCAGATTTCAACACTCGCTAAACAGATGAGTAATACTTATATTCCCCATTTCTCTTAAGCTATACTTGAACCATAGAAAGTCTATCAATCCCCAAAAGGCATAAGACACTGTCATAATTCAATGCTATATCTCTCCATTCTTATTCAAAAGCAACAAAAGGAAGACAATCTCCCTCAATTGTTTTGGGAATAAATCTGTTTCTGGAGTCAAAATAAAATTTAGCAAAGCGGTATGATGTGTTAGAAAGTACTATATATCTCAATTCAGAAATCTTAGCTTCAAATGCCAAATCTGCCAATGATAACCTTGAACATGTCACTTCCCCACTCAGAGCTCCCACATCCTCACCCAAAATGGAGTTTGACTGATAAAGCTCAAAGACCTCTGCAAGCTTTAAAATTATATGCAATTTTATTAATAATATGTGCATATAATACTAAGATCAAGAGTGTGTCAACAACTGCAATAATGGGTCAGAACTCTGGAGAAAGGTGTTAACTCAGTGGAATTGATAAGACAATGGTTATCTAGTTTAGCATGGTGATTAATAGTTCTCTAGTTCAGTATGACTGAATTAATCTTACAACAAATAATGATTCCCTAGTGATATAATGATTGGCTTATACTCAGTATGATGAATGGATTTAAGAGTATTTAAGAGGTCAGAGTCAGACCTGGGTGGGGGGAGGGGGATCTGGAACAGACTTGGGGAAGACAGAAGACTGGGAGGATGA
Organism: Sarcophilus harrisii; assembly: GCF_902635505.1. Classification (NCBI taxonomy): domain Eukaryota; kingdom Metazoa; phylum Chordata; class Mammalia; order Dasyuromorphia; family Dasyuridae; genus Sarcophilus; species Sarcophilus harrisii. Next base: position 636,963,107 of record NC_045427.1, on the reverse strand, counting down.
AACAGAAGCTTCTGGACTCAGGGAGACTTCAAGACAGACTGCCTTGGTCCTCCTGCCTCTCCCAGAGAAACCAAGACACATTCTGAAGGACTTCCAGAAAGCTAGTCCGGGCCCCAGACTAGAAAACAGACTCTGAAGGAGACAATAAAGACTTTTGGACTTTAACACCTGGCTATTCTCTTGGTGATTACTCTGCCGAAACGAAAGCTGGTTCAAAAACCTCCAGAAAACTAATCAGAACATTACAAATTCCAATGTGGTATAGCTATAGCACAAGGATGTTTTAGGATGAAATGACTGAAAGCAAATCACTACAACAATGTTCATTACATTCTAATAGTAAAAAGCAAAAACAACAACAAAAAAAACACATAGGAACAGTGTGTATGGTGAACGGGGTGTCCAAGATGGTTAAATAACCTCTAGGCTCCATTCCTTTTACTGTCAAGGACAAAATATTTGTTCAACTACAGGAGGGCAAGGATAACTGAAAGATGTGGGAGGGAGGCAGGGTCTAATGGGAAAATATAGTCAGTGTCCCATGGACCCTTCGATCAGACTTAGTATCTCTTATTTTTAATTTGAGGGAGTTGGACAAATTGGCCTTTATAGTCCCTTCCAGCACTAACTGTGGAATTCTATGATGCTATGAGTAGATGACCAAGGGCCTTTCCAGCTCCAGATTTATGATTCCATGTTTTCTCTGAATCTGTTTCATCATCTTTACAGTGAAGATAAATATTATATGAGGCGAGAATTATCTTATGCAAGTGATATAAGAAGATATTGAAATTCTGAAAAGTAAGCAAAAATGCTTCTTTGAAGTTGGATATAAGTAAAGCTATGGTGGTGAAATGTCTAAGAATTTGTCTCTTCTTTCTCTATTTTGTCAGGAGCCTTCCCCACTTCCAATTAGACCAAAGCTCAAGAGAGTATCCATTCATTTTGTCTTATATGGTTCTCAATTTCTTTTCTCCATTCCTGACCTAGATTAATTGTAAAGGGAGAGGAGGGAATTAGGAAAAGGAAGGAAAGGCAAATTAACAGTAGCATTTTAGGACTGATGGCCAGAAATTCAAGAAAAAGGTTAAAGTTCATTATAAAGGGAGACATGCATAACTAATAGTTATAAAATAGGTTATCTCTAAAGGGGATATTCATTGCTGTCTGTTAAATTGAGATTTCTTTATTTCTGCCTCATGGTAAGATTTGGCTCTTTTTCTAGTCAAGGCAAAACATTTCTGCATAAATAAATGATCCTAACACATCAAGTTTTCTCACCTGACATAATTTCTTCAAATTAAATTATTCTCTTCAAAGTTACTAATAAATTCTTTCTTGTCACACCAAATGACTTTTCTCAATTTGCATTCTTCTTGACCTCTCTGCAGTTTTTGAAACTGCTAACATCATTCACTTCTCCTTGATACACTACTCTGTAGGTACTTTAAAAAAATTGCACTCATCGTCTTATGGTGACTAAAAGTAATAAAGGTAAAGCAAGATATATATATCCCAAAATAAGTCAGTTTATTAACAGTGATCCATACAACTATTAACAAAGCAAATCAGACTGGCTATCTCAGTGAGGTAGGTAAGTCTTTACTGAAGCCAGGAAAAGAGAGGGTCTGAATATTTTGGGGAACTTAACTATTGATTATACTGGGGGGAAATGGGTTAATATTCAGGTATAACTAATCGTGCCCCATCTGACAATTAAGGAATGTTCATTGCTTTCTTGGGACACATATATCTTTTATAATCTTGGTTAGGAGATCAGAACTACCAAGGGAAACTAAGCCTCCCCTAACTGCTAAGAAGAAGCAAAGATAGATAACTTATCTTTTGGGGAAATGGCACTAGGTTTAACCACTTTACAAATAACAAGCAGATACCTAAGGGGATAACTGCATGAGTGATAACAACATTCCCTTTCAACCATGCCTTTAAACTAGCTCAGGGGTGCAACTATCCTCTGGATCTGAATTCTTGAACTGAGAAATGTGAGCCAAAATGGAGAATAGGAACAATTACAGAGTAGAATCAATATAGTAGAAATTACAAGCAATGTTAATGTTTATCTTTGACTATTCTTCCTGGTTTCCTGGATCTTTATCCAAATCACACCTAACTGTGAGTACCCCTCCAGGCTCTACCCTGGACCTTCTTTTCTTCTTCTTTACAATCAGGTTGCTTCTTGATTTCATTATCTCCTGCTGATACCAGTAACATCTCTGTAGATGATTCTTAGATCTATATGTTCAACCTTATTCTTTCTTCTGACTTCTAATCTCACATTTCCTGCTGCCTATTAAACATTCCAAAAGATGTCCTGTGAATGTCGGGAACCCATGTCAAAAACCAAACACATTATCTTTTCTTCAAAATCCTTGACTCTCCCTATCAGCCCAACTTCTTCTAAGGGTTACCCCTTCTTCCCATTTACTTAAATTCAAATTCTAGGTGTCATGTAGACTTCTCACACTCTCTTTGTCTTTATGCTAATCAATCTGTAAATGCTTTAATTATTCCTAAATCCTTTCTTAAATGTCCCTGCCCTTAGCAAGCCAGCTGAATGAGTAAAAAAGAGGGATATGTTAAACCATTTTTGTAGAGAAGGAAGGTAAGGTAAACAGGGTTGAGTGACTTTTCTAGGTGTCTAAAGCCAGATTTGAACTCCAGTGCTCTTGACTCCAGGTTCAGGACTCTATCCATTATGCTATCTAGAATGTCCCCTTAGTTACTGAAATCTAGGTTTACTCTGAAGTTTGAACAGTTGTAAGGCATGTGGAAACTAGAAGGGCAACATTAATGTGTAATCAGTGATGTCAACAATCATTCAGAGAAGTTCTTCCTTTTTAGAAAGAGTAGTGCATAATAAATGCAAAATTCATTATATGAACTAATTTAATCTGCCTTCTATTATTCCAGTTATAAATGAGCATGTAGTTACACATGTCAACATAACCAATTTTCAACTGGGGACTCAAAGAAGGTACAATCATTGCACAACAATTGCTCCTTAATTTTGCATTTTAATTCATGTTATTTCTTCTTTTTTTGTATATACTTAGGACCACCAATGAAATTTGACATATGATTTATCAGTGATAATATACCAATGTAGAATCCAGATATAGCATTTTCTACTCTTGTTAATATATCATGGCAAATTGAGTGATCTTTAGAATAGATGGAATATAAATTTAAGAAAATTTTTAAAAATTAGGGGTGAAGACTGAAGTGTGACTTGGTGATTGGTCATTCATTCTCAGGTCACATGCTAAGCAAATAAGAGGAAATGAATCTTAATTGTTTTCATCAGTCATGAAGTCCTCCTTTACAGAGCCTGTAAAAAGATAGTTAGATAATTATGTTGTAGAAAATTTTGAGGGAAGTCTTGCCAAGCAACAGGAAGCTGTAATACTTAGAATACTTCTTAGCCTTTAGAATTGCTAATGTTCTATCAATTTAGAGACAAAAGGTAATATGATAAATGCCATCTAATTAATAACTCAGTAAAACCTACTTATATGTGTGTTGGGGTTCATTTTGCAGTATAATGATCAGATAGATCCACATATCTCTATACATAAATGGACACTGGCACTGATTAGTAATATATCCCTTTCTTCTCCGAATTCTCAGAAAATCATTGACTGTCTTATTGGTTGAAAAATGTCTTTGGCAATAAGTGTGGGGCTGTCTCTTTGTGTTTCTAATTACACTTAGTACTTGCCGTAAATTGTTTTTTTATGAAAATATTCCCATGGATTTGGATGTGCAACTGAGCATGTAATAGCACCTTGGCACATGTGTATGAAACACATAGCTAGAAAGAAAATAAAAAATGAAAATTTCTGAGAATGCACAAGTAGACTAGCAGCAGGAATAGAAGAGAGATTGCATCCTTAACTCTGTATAGCATTGGGACCATTGTAGAGAAGGAAGGATGGGAAAAAGAGAAAGACAGCCAGAGAGAGAGACCAGGAGAGCTAGAACCAGAGCCAGAAAGACAGAGACAGATAGAAAGAAAGGATGTATCATCATTAAAAAAAAAAAATTGGTTACAGGAAATATATTTGAAGGAACTGATTTTTCTATAGTGTTAATGTATGAGTGTGTTACTATGCTTATAAGAATACATATACACACATATTCATATATAAATATCCGTATAATATGTAAGTATATAACTTTCTGTAGGTCTGGTTTTATTATGCTATGGATGCATGTGTAATCTTATCTGCAATTTCTGGTAATATGTCTCCCTTGTCCCCAAGGCCCAGAAGAAGCCATGTATGAGAGCTGCTCAGGCACACAGCTCTGCCCAACTAGGACCAAACATTGACATCTTTTAATAGACTCTCTTTTGTCGCCTGTCAGCATTCTACTTACTTCTTCTCCTTATTATTCTGAGAAAGGCAATAAAATTAATTAATTAATTGTCACTCTCATGAGTGTGCAGATGGACTGCGATATCCTCAAAGTGCCCCCTAATTTGCAGAACAAAATTCCCTTCCTGATCATCAAAGCTCCATATGCATTATATACCATATAAATATTTTTTAAATATAAAAATTAAAATCCTTTAAAGACAATTGCTATCTCACTTTTGTATTTGTAATCTCAGCACAATGTTTGTTACATAGTAGTCAATTAATAAATGTTATTTATTATTTATTCTCATGCATATATGTCCATATACATGTATATATGTGAATGTGATATATTTATATATGTTTAGGAACATTTATATACATCTATATACCTATCCATTTATAACTATATGCCTATCTTTTATGTCTATCTGCATTTTAGCTATATCTATCATCTACCTCTCTAGATCTAACTATCCATCCAATAATCTGTCATCTATTTATTATAGCTAGTTTGATATACATATTTATATATACATGTCAATATCTATCTAGCTATATTAATATAGAGATAAAATTCTATATGAATATAGATATAGGTATACCTTTAGACATAGAGATAGATATACCTATCTCTCTATCTAGATAAATAGATTTATATCTGTCATTGAAATGGACAAAGGGCTGTCCACCCCTCCCCTCCCTCAGTCTTAGGTTAAAGGGTCTGGGGCTCTCAGAGAAATGTCTGCTCAACTAGATTAAAGGAGGTGTTTTGCACTTCAAAGTGCCTGTTCATCAATGAGGGGTATCTGTTCGATAACCCTGACCTATAAACTATGTTAAACATCTGCCATTGTATCTTTTGTCTTGTAAAGTCTAGTCACTGATGTCAAAATATGCCAGCAAGGGGGAACAAGAATGCTTATAAGGCTGTCCCTACTTCAGTTGGGCACGGAACCATGCCAGAATCCTACTGGAGGTCCATCCCAGTCATGATCTAGGCTGGTAAGAAATAAATGATTTCTAAATTATGAATTATACTAGGCTGTCTTAAATTTTATTGCCTGGGCTATTTCACTTGGAGGTTCCACCGAGATAAGCCTTTGACTTGGTCTACTGGCCAGTCCCTCTCCCTGGAGGGTGAAAGAGATTCAGAATCCCAGGGGGTGGCCACCGAGAGAGCTCTTCCTGGGCCTCTAGTATTCAGTAATCTCTTTTCTGTGGACCAGGAGAGTGAGACCCAAATTTTGAATTCAGTCCAAAATTGGCATAAAGAATTCTAAAAACCAGTTCTGGTTAATAAGATTTTGAGGGGCCCCTGCGGCTGCCTATCCGGAAACCGTCTTTCTGGTCTGTGAGTACTCCTGTATCTGTAGCAAGAGGGCCTAGCTGGACACAGTGTTGATGGACCTGTGTTGACCCTGCATGGGACGCCATTGTGAGGGTCCTGATCTGGTTCGGTTTGTGTGAAACTAGTCTGTCTATTCTGTTGGTTGTGGTCTATGTTCTGTGTGTTCTGTGTGATTTGTCTGTCTGTTTTGTTGGTTGAAAAGCTTTGTTAAGAACATCGTTGCAATGGTGTTTGGTATAAAATTGTGATTTCTAACTCTTAATCTATTGCACTGATTCATAAGCAAAAGCAACAGGATTAAAAAAATGTAAAAGGGAAAAACAGAGCTCTGCGTGTGTCTGTGTGTGCCTGTTTGCTTTGGATTTTGTGTTCTGTGTCAAAAGTTCGCAAGCTTGTAAGAGATAAGAATTCAACCTCTGTGTTGCAGGCTTAGCAAATATCAAGAAGTTTGAAAAATCTTTCTCTCTCCCTCTCTCTTGACTGTAGCAATCTTATGGAGAAAAAAGGAGAAAAGGGAGAGAAGGGAAGAAATAAATTTAAAAAATTAGACTGAAAGGGATTTGAAAGTTTGGAAAGTTATAAAAATATATATAGAAGAACTGTATTTAAAGAAAAGAAGTTTGAATGGAATATCTAGGCATTCTCTGTGAAGGCAGAGAAAAGCACTAAACAGGCTTGGAAGTTCACAGAAGCCCCTTTGGATTCTGGAAGGGAAAAAGGGAATTCAAGGTGAAACAAACTTCTTTTCCGGGACGGAGGTCCTGGAAAAAGCCCCTAGTTTGTTTGCTGATTTAAGAGCTTTGTTAAGTTTTAAGAACAATAATTAAGGAATTTGGGAATTGGTTGTTTGAAAACTTGCTTGTGATTTTAAACTTTTTTTAACCTGTTGTACTAAATGGAATTTGGCTGTTTTAAAAAGACGGAAAGTTTTTTTTCCTTGAAACAGAGCCTACTAGAATAAAAGGCAATAAAACCTTATCAAAACTCAGGCAGGGAAGGAATTTGATTAAGAATTTTAGGATGGTTCTGAAAAAAAATTGTGAGAAATGATTTTGCTCTCGCCTTTGTGTACTAGATTTGTTTATTCCGAGTATAAGATCTTGGAATTTGTTGGAATATTGATAACGTTCTTACTAAAAAGGAAGAAAGAAGGAAAAAAAAAAGAGAACAATAGAATTTCAATTTAGCCTGGGCTGGGTCCTGGAAGCTCTGCCTGGAGATGCTAATTACTGTCAGACAACACTCAGGCAGAATAAGAAAAAAAGCATTTGTAAAAGCCCTGTATTAGTTTGGTTCAGAGTTTGTTACCTTCTGAAATATATTGAGTTATTTGTTAACATAAATTATACTTTAAATCCAGCTTTGCTGGACATGTGTGGGTTTTGTGGGGTTTGGGGCTATTCACTATCGTGTGAATCTTACAGGTTTTTGAAGGAAAAAGGAAAGATGAAATGCAATTGATTTAGGAAGGACTGATTTGCAGGGGCAATTAGAGGTTTGCATGGTTTTAGGAAGGTGAAAGAAAGACTTTGGGGAGAAGGTGAAGAGGTTGGGCAGGGTGCCACCCACCCCCACTGTCTTCTGCTACCTGGGCAAAGGAGCATCTGGGTAGGAAAGTTCTTTAAAGAGATTGTTCAAGTATGTAGCTAGGGAGAAAGAGAAAGTTGGAAATGGGTGGATTTGGGAAGAAGCCTGATGTGGAGAAATTGATGGGCTAAATCTTGAAAAGGATCCCCATGTAGGAAATTGAGTGGGGAACCTGAGGGAAGTTTTTTTTTTTTTTTTTTTTTTTTTTTTCCTTATCTGATTATGGCCAGTGCAGCAAACTGTGATTTTTAAGGACGTGCTTACTTTTAGATTAATTGACTGACTATTTGTTTCTTTAATATATAAAGGTTTTCTTGGTTAAGGAAAATGGTCATAAATGTGATCCATACTTTGGTAGGAATGTTGTTAAAAGTTTAATTGCTATTTTTAACAAAACCTTCTTGAATTATTTTATGTGGAATTGGGTATTCTGTATAAGTTTAAATTGATTGTATTGGGCCATCCTGGGGTTATTTAAAGGGCCTCTGAACATAATAGTTTTTTTTCTTTGTCCTTTTGGAAATGTTTCTGTTATGGATAAGATGCAATTTGGGATGATTTTCTATGTACTGGGTATTTTAAAAGCAAAATGATTTGTATGTATAATGTTTACTCATGTAACATCTATTTAGATATGATAATTGTTCCAAGTTGCGAACTTACTGAGTCAAAATTTCTTTCTATTATTACTATAAGGTTATGGTAAATCTTTGGGAGTTATCAGAAATTTGATTAATGGAGTCTGTTATTGGAGGTAAAAATTTCTTGGGATTATAGTTAATTAGTTAATGCTATTTGGGAGTTTTAAAGCTCCAACCTCTGACAGTTACTGGGATGATTGATTGGGATTAAAACTGGGTTAAAGCTGTTTTATCCTGTATGTGCTAAAGATTGAATTTTTACTGTTTATGTTATATTATAATTATGTTCTTGCATTTTTCCTCCTGTAACTGATCTCTATGATCAGAGCCATGATCAATAGAATTGTTAATGCAATTCAATTATGTTATGCCTTGCTATTTTTGGTCTGGTTATGTGTAATCACTGTATCCTAAATGCTTGGGCAACTAAGCATTTCGCCTGGTCATCTGTCTATTACTGGATATTTGTGTTTTGTTTCTTTAAGGTTTCTACATGATAAAAGGACAATTAACAGGGGTCTGTAAGACAGCAGCCGTTTGCCTGACCTGTAAAGCCAACTCATCTCTTCACATAGGAAGCTGATGGCCTCCTCATATTTTGCAGCAGTCTGGTGAGCTGAGTTTTTCTATCTGAGACTGATCTAATCTTTATTTGTTAGATTTGTGTTTTTTGTTCTAGATTTTGGTCCAATTACAGATATTGGCTTGCTTTTGGAACGTGGATCAGCTTTGATTGTCAGCATGACACACCCACTCTGCATGGAATGAGAGCCTCCTATCACTTCGCAGCCTGAAACAGCAGTTTTTTTTTTGTTTTTTGTTTTTTGTTTTTTAATGAGACCATGAACTGGACCCTGAATCTAGTGTACTTTGGACTGATATGAGGGAGTTTGGAAATGGTTGATGACTGACTGTTAAACCTTGCCTGGATCATCTATTACTGTGTGTTTAAGATCTGGGATGGGATTTGTTAAAACTGTGTAACTGTTGCTGTTATGTTTGAGGGATTTTTAGCAACTGCTACTGTACTAGTCTGTTATGTATAGGGATTTTGATTCACTCTTGGGATTTATATGGGGAATGGTCATTTGGTAATTCCTTTCCGTGAGAGAAAAAAAGGGGGGAAGAGATAGAACATTGGGAAAATTGGTATATTTTTTTCAAAATACCTGAAAGAATGGGAACCCCTAACTCCTATTCACTTTTTGCCTTAGCCACTCCTGCCCTACTCCCTATCTCACTAGTTCAGATTGAATTTGAATGCTTTAACTTTGGAATCCCTTGTTCTGTTGGAATTGCCCTAGCAGACTCAGTTTTGGGAATTGTTTTGGTTAGAAAAATTTTAGAAATCAGACATCTATCATGGAACTGGCAGTCTCTCTGATCTGCTTTTTTTTTTTTTTTTTTCCATTGCTGTAACCCCAGTTCATTAATTAGTACCTCAGCATTTCAAAAGACCTTGTTTGATATCAGGCATCTAAAAGTTTTCTTGTCTTGATGGTCTAACTGTCCCTAATCTGCACTGCAATCTGATCCTTTCTGCCTCCCTGTTTGTCTGGGCGAGGACAGGTGAAGCTACTACAGCCCTTCTCCCCTGGAGAGATCTGCCCCTCTCAATGGGTCTGAGCTCTTGGACCCTGCTGCTCTGTAAGCAGAGACTGAGTTAAATGCACAAATGACCACAGACCTAACTCACAGCGAACTGTCCATCTCAAACTGCATTCTTTGGCTGAGATGGTGCCTCAACTATAGAGGACCTGACATGCTTGCAACAGGGAGCCTTTGTACTGTGTTAACTCTGGGGTTATTAGAGAGAGACTTGTCCTTGCATTTTTCTAGTTTTATTTAATGTTGGGCCACAGTTCTCTTTAATTGTCCTGATTCAGTTTCCCTAATTGGTTCTGCCTTGGTTTCCCTAAATTGTTCTGTGTCTCAAGTTTCCTTAATTGTTCTGCCTGATCTCCTTAGTTGCAACCCCCCTTCTGGTTCATTAAGGACTAAGGGCCACTTGCTCTAAAGTTATAAAATGTTAATGTGCGACTTGAGATAAGGGGGAGTCCAGACTTCCTGGCTCCTATCAGAATGTCCAGTGTCTCCCACCACACTGTCAGAACCAGATCCCTGGTCTGTTCCCACTCTCTATGTTTTGCCCCTGCCTCTGCTTTGGTTTACCTGTGGTTGTGCCATGTGTGTGTATGCATGTCATTGAGAACTTACACTAACCACTGGATACTTTGAGATGAGAATTCTCTCCAGTCAATCAAACTCTCCCCTTGATAGAATGTTGGGAGCTCTCTGATTTCTGTCTTGCCTCAGTTTCTCCAGCCTTACATTTGCTTTGTTGGCTCTCAGGTCTGTGCAGACATTAGGACCCTAGAGGGTCTCCTTGATCATCTAGGAAGGTCAGTGGGCTCCCTGGCAGAAGTTGTGTCACAGAACCGCCGTGGGTTAGATCTGCTGTTCATGAAGCAAGGGGTCTGTGCATGGCACTGGGAGAATCTTGTTGCTTCTGTGCAAATCGGCTGGGTGTCATTGGGGAATCTCTTGCTTCCCTGTGTAAGCAGTTAGATGACCGGGAAGCCAGTCATGAGGCTTCAGTCACTCTATGACTGGCTGACCACCCTCCTCGGGAGGTACAGGCCCAGTCCTCTTGTCCCTTCTCCTCCTCCTCATAGCTCTCTGCATAAGAAAGTGCCTCATCTCTCATGTTCAGGATGGCGTACAGACCCTGGAACTTTTCGCTCTTAAGGTGGCTTATTCCCGGTTGGCCTCAGATGAGTCACAATTATGAGCATAAAAAGGGGGGAGTGAAATGGACAAAGAACTGGTGTCCCCTCCTCTCCCTCAGTCTTAGGTTAAAGGGTCTGGGGCTCTCAGAGAAAGGTCACAGAGAAAGATTAAAGGAGGTGTTTTGCACTTCCAAGAGCCAGCTCTACATTGAGGGGTGTCTGTTCTATAACTCTGACGTATAAACTATGTTAAACATCTGCCATTGTATCTTTTGTCCGTAAAGTCGAGTCACTGATTAATGTCAAAATGTGCCAGCAAGGGTGAACAAGAGCTTATAAGGCTGTCCCTACTTCAGTTGGGCACGGAACCATGACAGAATTCTACTGGAGGTCCATCCCAGCCATGATCTAGGCTGGTAAGAAATAAATGATTTCTAAATTATGAATTATACTAGGCCATTTTAAATTTTATGGCCTGGGCTATTTCATGATCTATTTATCTATTATAGCTAGTTTGATATATTTTTATATGTATGTCAATATCTCTCTAGCTAAATTAATATAGAGATAAACATTTATATGGATATAGATATAGGTATATCTTTGCACATAGACATAGATATACCTATCTATCTAGATAAATAGATTTATATCTCTATGCAAATAACTCTAGATCTAAACATATACATACATTTATATCTATAGCTATACATATCTATCCATCCAGACCTATTATATCAACATATTTATTTCTATATCTATCGATTTTTAAATAAACATAGATAGATATTAGACAACACTAAAAAGTGAAAGTAATTTGGAACTAGATTTTAAAAAATGAAATGAAAAGATAATTATGGAAGGTAGGAAAATTTATAAATTCATGTTGATTTGATTTTAATAATCTCAGCCTTCTTCCTAAAACAAAGACCCAACTTTTAACATGCTATTTTTTCAAGGCTATTTTAGTGCTACTGTTCATGACACATGACTAATGAAATTGAAGTTTACTTAACATACATAAGGTAGATGTACATTTTATAAGACAGTATTTATATTTTTTAAAAGAACATGGAAATGATAAGTGGTATAAACACTATCATTAAAGCTTCCTGTGAAAAAAGAAAAGAATTTGGTGACATGACAAGAATAAGGAAAAACTATGATAAACCATTTTCCTCCATTGATTTCCTCATTATGGAAGAAGAAATTAAGAAATTTCCAGAATATTGAGTTGATTCCTTTTGCTGAGTTATGGGAATACATAAAAAAAAAAAAAGTTACACAGAATGGACAAAGATGGATGGGTTGCTATCTGCAACACTGAATGGAACAGCAATAGTAATGAGAGCACACAGATTATGGCATTATTGGAATGTATTATCCCTGATGCTTGAAATGTTCTGTTCTTCCATGAATCACTCAGGAAGTAAATTGTATTGTTGGGATTCAAACCCAACATCTTATGATTCCAAATCAAGCCATACTAGTATTTATCTGGCTATGGATAATGTGTCTCTCATTATAGTACTAGTTTAGTCAAGTTTCGAGAAATTCAAAGACAAATTGGCCAGAGAAAGATGGAAATATTTTTGGATGCTGATTTTCACTTGTGATCATTAGTATAACTGGTATAAACCTTAGTGAAAATTATAGATTTCCAAATTATGAAAGTAGTTCACCATTGTATCTTGATGAATATCTGTTCCCTGTCACTATCTGATAACAAGGCTCTGAGAAAATTGAAGAATGGATGGCTAGTTTTAATTGCAAGAGAATAAGATGTGAGAAAGGAATGGACTAAGATGATGCCCAAGCAATTTGAATGACTTTCTGGCCAGGATGGAAGTATCTAGAAGTTTATGGAAAGTCCAAAGAAAGAGATAATAACTCCATTTGAACTTATTATACAACAGGACCAGATGAACTACATACTTGGATGGTGAAAGAACTTATGGACATGACTATTAAACCACTGTTAATGACTAGAAGTCTTTGAGAATAATAGATGGGTCTGACGAATGAAGATAAGGAGATTGCTATTTTTAAAAATTATTTTAGAAAGGAAGAGTAGATGGATTCTTCAGTGAATTTGACTGGATTTCTGGCAATTCTTTGGGATTGCTTTCCAAACAGAAACTTATAAAGGCTTGGATCCCCAGAGCAAGAATGAGACCGTTGGTTCTAGAAATCATCTTGGAGGGCTATTCCCTTAACACTATAGCTCATTACCTTCCACCTGCACAATCATGCTTCATATCAGTAATTTGCTTATAGACACAATTGGTTCATGGTGAGTAAATTCATTCAGATTCTTTAGGAAAAGCTGTTGGGAGAAAAAAAAAAAAAAACCAACCTGAAAAACATTTTTCCCTATGGGAGAACTGGGCTGAAATGTAGCACAAAATATTACTGAGACACGTGTAAGATTCATGTATGGCAAAGATAACTTATAATTCCTGGGTACTGATATATTGAAAAGTATTTTTGCTCTTCATGTAAGTCCCCTTAAGTTCTGTATCTCTGCTAAATGGGTTGTACTGGTGGGGTATATAGAGATACATGAATTATTATAATCTGACCATTTTCTCTGCTCCTAATTTATAATTCTTATTGAAGCTATTTTCTCCCAGTGTGAATTATTTCTCTATATTCTTGTCAGCATGAGTTGTGTCTCTTCTCCCTACTAGATGCAGTGTTTCCTATTCTTTTAGTTGAACTCCCTTTCTCAGCAAAATGTAAAATTGATGGAGAGAAGAGAGGAGAGAGGTCTCACCTAGAGGTGGGCAGTTCCCAGTTTGTAATTTCTCCATTCTTGAACTTAATTTTTTTCACCTGCTGGATTCCTTGCATTTTTTTTTTATCTAGAAGCCCAAGAAACATGACTGATTGCTTGAAACATTCACAAAATGTTTCCTGTGTAGTATCAGTTGCCTACATCCAATACCCAAAACAGTATAATACACTCAAGTTGACCAAAGGACTTCTTCTATCCTTTGTTGTGGGTCTGTTGGAAAACATTTTTAACAAGTGTAAAATTGAAAAGTATTAGACATTTTAACAAGTGTTAAGATAGAAAAAAAAAATAGAAAGACTATTTCCAACACTGAGGCAAGCCACTAGAAAGTATATTCACTATAAAGCTTCTTCAACAAGGAATAATTGTGACTGTTAGGTTCCCAATCCTATCCTGGTTCCACCCTAAATGACAGATCTACTCCTTCTTTGTAATGGGCTGAAGCTGGAGATGATGCACTGAGGTCCCAAGCACATGAGGCTAAATAGTAATTGGACTATACTCTATTAATATATATTCTTGGAGAAAGAATGGCCCCCGCCCACTCTTTGTGCAAGTCCTGATGTGTTGTATAGGAAATGACATAGGAATGATTTTGGTGGGTGGAGGCAGAGGGGCAGGAAGAGAGGTGGAGGGAGAGAGACTGCCGGCCAGGTTTGTGTTGTGGCCGAACACAGTCCTGTTGCCATCCCCTTTCACCTCCACAAAGAATAAAGATCAAAGATTTTTACTTAACCTGAATTCCTGACTCGGGCTGATTTTAAAATACACGGTCATCACACTTCTTCATCAACAGGCTTTGGCATCTTCATTCCCTTTTAAGTTTCTTGTTCTTCACACATTTCTTTTTCTGATGTGACTGTTATTTTCTTGTTTAATTGTTTGTTTTAGGTATGACCATCACATTTCATAATCAAACAGTTCAAATCTGCCTCTGCACTAGTTGTATGACCCTGAACAAGTTATGTAATCTTTTTCAGCCTGAGTTTTTTTCAAATCTTTGACAAAACTTCTTAAACCATGAGCATAGCTGAATGACCATGGAGGTCATTAAAATTTTCAGCAACAGTAAAAGGTTTCTTAATGCAATGACCAAAGATTCAAAATTCAAATGCATAATGAATCCATTTGCCCATAATGCATCATGTGACTTCATTGAATCCTTGGTTCTGAATACCCAACATATGCACCTTGCATTGTGCATACACAAGCATTGTCAAAAACACCTCAGCTCAGATTGGAAATGGAGCTGTGGAAAAATGTCTCAGGCAAAAAAGGGTCATGGAGGGAATAAGTTCAGAAAGTTCTAATCTATGAAATAGTCCTAATAGTAGCACATACTTCAAAAGTGGGTGTATTGAGGGATGAGACACCCTACCAACATTTGGGGGTCCCCAGGTCGGTGTCACAGGTATTGGGAAAGAATTCACAGACCCAGTCTCCAAGTAAAATTGGCAAAAAGGGTTTATTGAGGCTGAGAATTCAGCAGGGTAGACTTCAGATTGGAATAGCAAAACAATGAGAGGCTTTATCCAGCCTTCTATAGCCCAAGGCTAAGGAGTCTATCCTGGGCTTGTTGATCCTATGACTCAAAGCTAGAGAGTTATCTTCAGATGTTTTAAGGGTGGTCTCTGAAATTTGGTTATCACTAACTAGATCATCAGTCAGCAATGAAATGAGAAGTCCTGGCTTAGGAGTTTCCTGAGGCTATCTCACTAAAGGAGTGGTCAGAATGAGACTGAAAGTTTCCTTAGGCAGACTCAAAAGCCAGGAGATTTAGGATTTCCTGACCCATTGCCAGAACAGAAGGCCCCTCCCCCCTAAAAATCAGGGGACCAAAAAATCCTATTACATCAGATGTGGGCATCAAATGAGATAATATTTAAAGTACTTTGTAATACTAATACTAATGCATATATGTGGATATAAATATACATTTTACAGATATGCTTTTTATTTCTTACAATCTAGACAAATTGAAAGAAATAAAAAGCATATCTGCATTCAAAAATATACTTGATTGAGGACAGAGTTCAGTTTGGGGTTTTTGTTGCTGTTGTTGTTGTTTCTGTTTGTCTTTTGTTCTCCAAGAGTTAATCTAATCCCTGGCAGAGATAGATTGTTGTTGTTGTTGATGATGATGATTGAATAGCATTGAAGGAGCATGATACCAAAAATAAAAAAGGACATTAGAGATCATATAATCATAAGATTATGAAATCATTCAGCTTGAACTGGAAGAGAACTTGGTAGCCATTGTTAGCACAAATCTCTCAGCTTTCAGATGGGGAAATAAAGGTCTAAGTAACTTGTAGTCGACTTCAAAATTTCAACAGCAATCTTCTGACACCATAGTGTTTTTTTCTCTGTGCGAGACTGATTAGAATTAAGTGATTTGAAGTATTTTATCATCCTTTGTAGACCCTTAGCAAATCCTCTTCCTTGCCTTCTCTGAACTTCAATTTATATAACTCCTGAATAACTAAACCATTTATACAAGATCAATGAGAAGAGAAGAGTAATGATATGTTATTACAGAATAGCTTATGGGAGGCAGAGCCAAGATAGTGGGGAGAACATATGCTTCTTTGCCTCGGCCCGCGAGGCAGAGCGTGTGGACCCTGGAAGAAAAGAGATAAGGGCAAGAGACAGGGGATGCGCAAAATGGAGGCAAGGCAAATCCATCTGATCAAGCCTCATTTTAATGGGTGCAATAGTACAGATATATATAGCAGTAGAAAAGAAGGCAGGGTTTGTTCAAACACAGTACAGGGTGGGGGTCCTAGACAAAGGGTTGGTATCCCGCCCAAGGATGAGCTGCTCAGATGTTTCAGGTGGCAGGAAGCTCTATGATGCAATTAGGGGATGCCTAGATATCTGCCTATTCAAAGTTAGGATGTGATTAGGAGATTCCTATTCAGGAAGTCTTTGGTATAATGTGATTAGGAGATTCAACCTATTCAAGGTTGGCCTTATGTGGCTGTATATTAGTGCCGGCTCCCCACAGGTCCCCCTTTTTTCATTTATATTAAAAGAATCAAATGTAGAATTTTTCATTTCTCGACCTGTGCCTGGCTTAGGTTGTTCCTATGGGAAAAAGCCTTACCTGTCATAGGAAGGATGTACAGAAACGTCTCTTCCTGGCTTAGGTCGGCTAGTCCTTGAGGAATCTTACCTGTCATTACAACCAGGTCTCGATGTTTGTCAAAATTTCTATTGCTCATATGAGCATCAAGGGGGTCATCACCAGTCTCAATGGTGATAGTGTACATGAATGGGTTTGGCCAACGGACTATCTACTTGGGATTTTACAAAGGAAATGATTTTCTGGAAGGCCCAGGGTCCAAAAGACAAAAGTAAAAGAAGGCCAATTAAAGGCCCTTTGAACTTCTGAAGTACTAATTAATTCTAAAGCTTAAAAAATAATCCCCAAAACTGAGTCTGCCAGGGCAATTTTAACAAAATAAGGGATTCTAAAGCTAAAGCATTCAAATTCAATCTGAACTAGTGAATAGGGGTTCCCATTATTTCAGATATTTTGAAAAAATCTACCGGTTATTCCAAAATTATATCCAAATATTCTATCTCTTCCTCCCTTTTTTTTTTTTTTTCACAGAAAGGAATTATCAAATGACTATTCTCCATATAAATCCCAAGGGTGAATTAAAATCCCTATACATAACAGACTAGTACAGTGGCATTTCCTAAAAATCCCTCAAACATAACAGCAATAATTACAAAGTTTTAACAAATCCCATTCCAAATCTTAAACAGAGTGATAGATGATCCAGGCAAGGTTCAACAGTCAGTCATCAAACATTCCCAAAGTCCCTCATATCAGTCCAAAGTACAGTAGATGCAGGGTCCAGTCCATGGTCTCATTTTAAAAACTATTGCTTCAGGCTGTGAAGTGATAGGAGGCTCTCATTCCATGCAGACTGGGTGTGCCATGCTGACAATCAAAGCTGATCAAGATTCCAAAAGCAAGCCAATATATCTTGAATTTGACCAATTTAGATCAGTCTCAGATGGAAAGACTCAGTTCACCAGACTGCTGCAAAATATGAGGAGGCCAAAATAAATTGTTTCCTATGTGAAGAGATGAGTTTGCCAGGCAAACGGCTGCTGTCTTATAGACCCCTGTTAATTGTCCTCTTATCATGTAGAAACCTTAAAGAAACACAAATATCCAGTAACAGAGATGACCAGGCAAAATACTTAGTTGCCCAAGCATTTACGATACAATGATTACATATAACCAGACTGAAAATAGCAAAAGTATGACATAAGTGAATTAACAGTTTCTATTGATCATTGCTCTGATCATAGAGATCAGTTACAGGAGGAAAAAGTATAACATAACATAAGCAGTTAAAACTCAACCTTTAGCACATACAGGATAAAATAGCCTTAATCCAGTTTTATTCCAATCAATTGTCCCAGTAACTGTCAGAGGGTGGAGCTTTAAAACTCCCAAATAGCATTAACTAATTATAATTCCAAGAAATTTTACCTGCAATAACAAATTCCATTAATCAAATTTCTGATAAATCTTAAAAGACTTATCATAATCTTATAGTAATAACAGGAAGAAATTTTGTCTAAGTTCACAACTTAAAAACAATCATCATATCTAGGTAGATGTTACATAAGTGAACGTTATACATACAAATCATTTTGCTTTTAAAATGCCCAATACATAGAAAAATATCCCAAATTGCATATTGCCCATAACAGAAACATTTCCCAAAAGGACAAAGAAAAAATTTTCAGAGGCCCTTTAAATAACCTCAGGATGACCCAATACATTCAATTTAAACTTATACAGAATACCCAATTCCATTATAAGAATTCAAGAAGTTTCTTAAAAATAGTAATTAACTTTCAGAAATATTCTTACCAAAGAATGGATCACATTTATGACCATATTCCTCAACCAAGAAAACTTATGTATCAAGAAACAAATATTCAATCAAGTAACCTAAAAGTAAGCACGTTCCTTTAAATCACAGTTTGCTGCACTGTGGGGAGAGAGGAGAGGAGAGGACTCCCTTCCCCCACTCCTGTCTCCTAGGAAAAAACTTCTCAGGTTCTCCGCTCAGTGTCCTACGTAGGGATCCTTTTCAAGATTTAGCCCATCAGTTTTATTTACTTTCTTCCCAAATCTACCCATTTCCAGTTTTCTCTTTCTCCCTAGCTATATACCTGAACACTCAGATGCTCCTTTGGGCCGGGCTCTGTTTCAAGGGGAAAAAAACTTTCCTGTCTGTTTAAAATATCTAAATTCCATTTACTTACAAAATTAGTACATCAGGTTAAAAGTTTTAAAATCACAAGCAGATTTTCAAATAACCAATTCCCAAATTCCTTTATCATTGTTCTTAAAACATAACAAATCTTTTACATCAGCAAACAAGACTTTGTGCTTTTCTCTGCCTTCACAGAGAAGGCCTAGATATTCCATTTAAACTTCTTTTCTTTAAATGTTAGCACACTGCTCTTCTAGATTTTTTTTTAACTTTCCAAACTTTCAAATCCCCCTTTATTTTATTTTATTTTATTTATTTATCTATTTGTTTTTTATTTATTTTTCATTTTATTTATTTTTTTATTTTTTTAATTTCTTCCCTTCTCTCCCTTTTTCTCAGGCTACTGCAGTCAGCCAGAGAAACACACACACACACACACACACACACACACACACACACACGAGAGAGAGAGAGAGAGAGAGAGAGAGAGAGAGAGAGATTTTTCAAACTTCTTGATATTTTCTAAGCCTGCAACACAGAGGCTGAATTCTTATCTTTTACAAACTTGCTAACTTTTAACACAGACACACACAGACACACATGGAGCTCCATTTTACTAAGCACAGTTGCAACGGTGTACTTAAAAATTTTTCAACCAACAAAACAGACAAATCACACAGAACATAGAACACAGTTACAACATTAAACATATAACACATACCCAAAGGATATTTTCCAGCGTCCCAGAAAATACCCGTTTCAGAACTTTACCCAGAACAGAACCAGAATAACCAGAACCAGAACCAGAACCAGATGGGTACGCCAAAAGGCACTCAGACAGACTTACTCTCCCAAATGCCCAATCAATATCATTGTCCACTGTAGGCCTGATTGAAGCTGAAGAACCGCTTCCTTCAAGTCAGCGGAGCTAAAGGCTCTCACTTGGGGAAGCTGAAGAAAAGCCATTGAAGCTTTGGGAGGAGGGTCATACAGAATCCTTTTCATTGTTTTTGGGAGCCTAATTTGAGCCTAGAATTGGTGTGCTTAAGGGCACCTTTTAAGAAAGAGGCATTGTCCTGAATTACTTTGTTAACATAAAAATCATTAAAGCAATCTCCAACTCTTTTTCACCTTTTCTCATCAATGGTTCCTTCCTGCGGGAACCATGGGCAGACATCTTCTAAAAACTTAAAAAATTTTACAAATTCATTTTTTCTTAACCTTTACTCTACGCGTCCTTAATAAATCCTTGAAATCCTCAACAAATCTATCATATACACTAATTTCTTCTCTCTCTTGGTATTGAAACCTCTTACCACAAGCAGGTCTCTGTTCCTCGGGGTAGGTGGACCTGTGGCGACCTTATTCTCTATATTCTCCAAATTCTCCGGGACTGCGCAATCTTCTTATTGAGAGGTTCGATCTAGCAATGGCTACTCCTTTCTCCAAAATCTTCTGGGCCCCACGTATAGGCGCCATTTGCCTCGGCCCCCGAGGCAGAGTGTGTGGACCCTGGAAGAAAAGAGATAAGGGCAAGAGAGAGGGGACGCGCAAAATGGAGGCAAGTCAAATCATTCTGATCAAGCCTCATTTTAATGGGTGCAATAGTACAGATATATATAGCAGTAGAAAAGAAGGCAGGGTTGTTCAAACACAGTACAGGATGGGGGTCCATGACAAAGGGTTGGTATCTCCCCCAAGGATGAGCTGCTTAGATGTTTCAGGTGGCAGGAAGCTCTATGATGCGATTAGGGGATGCCTAGATATCTGCCTATTCAAAGTTAGGATGTGATTAGGAGATTCCTATTCAGGAAGTCTTTGGTATGATGTGATTAGGAGATTCAACCTATTCAAGGTTGGCCTTATGTGGCTGTAGATTAGTGCCAGCTCCTCACACTTCTTTCTGAACTTCTCCTTGGACTCTCAACTAATTACCAAAATCAGCCTCTGAATTAGTTCTAGAACAGCAGAATTCACAAATGTTGGGAGTGCAGCAAATTAACAAAAGATAATTTTGAAGATCAACAGAGGTCTGCTTTGGTTAACAGGGGAAGTGGCCAGGCGCAGGACACCAGTGCACACTGAGAAGACCCAGGGCAGTGTGGTCTCCCCTTGGCAGTGCAGACTCCAAATGGTGGAGAATCTACAGGGAAGATTCTACCCCAGTTTTGGCCACTCTGCCCTGGTTGCAAGCCAATAGATCAGCAGAGATGTTATAAAACATCCAAAACAAACACAAAAGATAAAAAATGTATGCCAAAGCATCAGAGTCTCACAGGACTTGGCCACATTCACTCAGCACCAGGAGTGGCTTAGTGCCATCCCAGCACAGGTCACTGTTGCTTCCTGGTCTGTAGAGGAAGCTTGGAACTTCCCTGCCCTAAAAACAGATACCAATTTTTTTTTTTTTTTTTTTTTAATGAGTAAAAAGGCAACATGAGTTCTAACTATAGACAGAGTCTATGGTGAAAGAGAAGAACAGATTTCAAATCCTGAGGAGACAAAAAGCAGATTGTCTCCAGATGACGCCCCAAAAGGTGATATAATCTGGTCCCCACCACGCAAGGCTCTCCTGGAAGAAATTAAAAAGGATTTTAAAAGTGAGCTAGAAGAAGAATGGGGAAAGGAAAGGAAAACTCTGCAAGAAGGGTTGGAAAAGGCATATAACTCATTAAAAGATAAATTAGAAAAAGAAAACAACTCCCAGGAAAACAGAATTTGTGAAGTGGAAAAAGAAAATAACTCCTTAAAAAACAGAATTTGTGAAATGGAAAAAAAAAATTCATAGAACAAAGCAACTCATTTAAAAATTCAATTGGACAAATACAAAAAGACATTAAAAAATGAAAATAATTTACTAAAAATCAGAATTAAACAAATGGAAATGAATGACTTGAGATATCAAGAATCAGTCAAGCAAAACCAAAAAAATGAAAAAAATAGAAAAAAATATAAAATACCTACTTGGGAAAACAACTGATCTGGAATATAGATCTAGGAGAGACAATCTAAGGATTATTGGACTCCCTGAAATCATGATGAAAAAAAGAGCCTAGACACTATTTTTCAGGAAATCATCAAAGAGAACTGCCAAGATGTCATAGAATCAGAAGGTAAAAATAGGCATTGAAAGAATTCATCAAACATCTCCTGAAAGAGACCCCAAAATTAAAGCTCCAAGGAATAGTGTGGCTAAATTTCAGAACTATCACACCAAAGAAAAAATATTACAAGAAACCAGAAATAAACAATTCAAATAATGAGGAGTCACAAAAAGGATCACTCAGGATCTAGCATCTTCCGCATTAAAGGATCAAAGGGCCTGGAATCTGATATTCTGAAAGGCAAAGGAACTTGGAATGCAACCAAAAATAAACTACCCAGTTAAACTGAGCTTTTCTTCCATGGAAGAAGATGGACATTCAATGAAATAGGTTAATTCCATGTATTTCTGATGAAAAGACCAAAGCTAAACAAAAAAAAAAAATTGACCTCCAAATATAGGACTCAAGAGAAGCACAAAAAGATAAAAAGAACTCTTGAGAACTGTATTTCTGTTATGGGTATACAAAGAGCATACGTGTATAATTTGATTTTAATGTTATAAAATAAAAAAGGAACTAGAAGTAGAAAAGGGATAGTACCAGAAAAAAAGGAAAAAGTGGAGGAAAAATGAGGGAAATTACATCTAACAAAGAAACAAAGGAAACCTATTAAATTATAGGGAAATAAGGGAAGGGGGTGAACATTGTGTGACTCTTACAGTCATCAGATTTGTCTCAAAGAGAAATTATTAGACATATTTGTTTTACAGAGAAACTTCTCTTCCCTTATTGAAAAAAGGGAGGGGAAAGTTGAAAAGGGAAGGGGTAGGCTAAATAGAAAGGAAAACAGAAATAGTAGGGGGAAGGTATAAGAAAGGAGAAGAGATTCTAAAGAGGGAGGGCTACTTGAGACAAGTGGTGCTAATAAGTTAAATATTGGGGAGGAGGAAAAGGGGAAAAGGAAAGGGAAAAGTATAATCTGGGGATAATAAGACTGCAGGAAATACAGAATTAGTAGTTTTAACTGCAAATGTGAATGGGGTGAACTCTCCCATAAAGCAAGATCAGATAGAAAACTGGACTAAAAGCCAGAATCAAACAATATGTTCTTCATAAGAAACACATTTAAAGCAGAGTGATACATACAGAGTAAAGGTAAAAGGCTGGAGGAGAATCTATCATGCTTCAGGTGAAGTCAAAAAAGCAGGGGTAGCCATCCTTATCTCAGGTCAAGCAAAAGCAAAAATTGATCTAATTAAAAGAGATAAGGAAGGAAAATATATCTTGCTAAAGAGTACCATAAATTATGAAGCAATATCAATAATAAATATATATCCACAAGTGGTGTAGCATCTAAATTTCTAAAGGAGAAATTAAGAAAGCTGCAAGAAGAAATAGACAGCAAAACTATAATAGTGGGAGACCTTAACCTTGCTCTCCACAAAATAAATAAGAAAGAAGTCAAAGAGGTAAATAGAATATTAGAAAAGTTAGGTATAATAGATCTTTGAAGAAAAATGAATGGAGATAGGAGTACACTTTCTTCTTGGCAGTTCATGGAACCTATACAAAAATTGACCATATGTTAGGACATAAAGACCTCAAAAAAAATGCAGAAAAGCAGAAATAGTAAATGCATCCTTTTCAGATCATGATGCAATAAAAATTACATTCAATAAAAAGCCAGGGGAAAATAAACCCAAAAGTAATTGGAAAGTAAACAATCTCATCCTAAATAATGATTTGGTGAAACAGCAAATCATAAACACAATCAATAATTTGATCCAAGAGAATGGCAATAATAAGACAGCATACCAAAATTTATGGGATGCAGCCAAAGCGGTAATAAGGGGAAATTTTATAAGTGTAGATGTTTACTTGCATAAAATGGAGAAAGAGAAGATCAGTGAATTGGACTTGTAACTTAAAAAGCTAGAAAAAGAGCAAATTAAAACCCCCCAATCAAATATCAAACTTGAAATTCTAAAAATAAAAGGAGAGATTAATAAAATCGAAACAAAAAATATTGAATTAATAAATAAAACTAAGAGTTGGTTTTATGAGAAAACCAACAAAATAAAAAAAAAAAAAAAGAAAGAAAACCAACAAAATAGACAAACCTTCAGTAAATTTGATTAGAAAAAGGAAAGAGGAAAATCAAATTGTTAGTCTTAAAAATGAAAAGGGAGAATTTTCAACTAAGGAAGAGGAAATTAGAGCAATAAATAGGAGTTACCTTGCCCAACTTTATGACAATAAATTTGATAACTTAAGTGAAATGGAGGAATATCTACAAAAATATAGATTGCCCAGATTAACAGAGGAGGAACCAAATTATCACTCTTTGAATATGATATGATGGTATACTTAAAGAACCCCAGAGAATCAACTAAAAAGCTATTAGAAATAATTTACAATTGCTTAAATAGTCCTATTTCAGAAAAAAAGAAATAGAACAAGCTATTAACTCCCTAAGAAAAAATCCCCAGGATCAGATAGGTTTACATGTGGATTATACCAAACATTTAAAGAACAATTAATTCCAATACTATATAAACTATTTGAAAAAAATAAGGGATAAAACACTCCAACAAATTCCTTTTGTGACACAGATGTGGTACTGGTACCTAAACCAAATAGAATGAAAACAGGGAAAGAAAACTATAGACAAATCTCCCTAATGCATATTGATGCAAAAAATATTAAAATGTTAGCAAAAATATTACAGAAAATCATCCAGGATAATACACCATAACCAAGTAGAATTTATACCAGAAATGAAGGGCTGGTTCAATATTAGGAAAATTATTAGCATGATTGATTATATCATTAAGCAAATTAATAAAAACCATATGATTATCTCAATAGATGCAGGAAAAACATTTGATTAGATCCAGGACCCATTCTTATTAAAAACACTAGAGAGTATGGGAATAAATGGACTTTTCCTTGAAATAGTAAGTAGCATCTATTTAAAAATATTATAAAATAATAAGTAGCATCTATTTAAAACCATCAGTAACATCATATGGAATGGGGATAAACTGGTACCATTCCCAATAAGATCAGGGGTAAAACAAGGTTGTGCACTATACTATTACTATTCAATATTGTATTAGAAATGCTAGCTTTGGCAATAAGACATGAAAAAGATATTAAAGGAATTAGAGTAGGTAATGAGGAAACCAAATTATCACTCTTTGAATATGATATGATGGTATACTTAAAGAACCCCAGAGAATCAACTAAAAAGCTATTAGAAATAATTTACAACTTTAGCAAAGTTACAGGATACAAAATAAATCCACATAAGTCATCAGCATTTTTATATATCATTAACGAAATCCAACAGCAAGAGGTACAAAGAGAAATTCCATTTAAAACAACCATCGATTGTATAAACTAATCTATTTATTTAGTGCTATACCAATCAAACTCCCAAGAAAATATTTTACTGACCTACAAAAAATAAAAACAAAATTCACCTGGAAGAACAAAATGGTCAAGAACTTCCAAGGAACTAATGAAAAAAAGAAAATCAAATGAAGGTGGCCTAGCTGTACCAGATCTAAAACTATATTATAAAGCAGTGGTCATCAAAACCATTTGATACTGGATAAGACATAGACTTATGGTTGACAGGACAAAATAGTCAATAACTATAACAATATAATGTTTGACAAACCCAGAGACCTCAGCTTTTGGGATAAGAATTCACTATTTGACAAAAACCCCTGTGAAAATAGGAAACTAGTATGACAGAAACTAGGCATTGACCAACACTTAACGCCGTATACCAAGATAAAATCAAAATGGGTTTATGATCTAAGCATAAAGAATGATATTATAAATAAATTAGAAGAACATAGGATAGTTTATCTCTCAGACCTGTGGAGGAGGAAGGAATTTGTAACCAAAGAAGAACTAGAGATTATTATTGATCACAAAATAGATAATTTTAATTATATTAAGTTAAAAAGCTTTTGTACAAACTAAACGAATGCCAACAAGATTAGAAGGAAAGCAATAAACTGGGAAAACATTTTTATATTCAAAGGTTCTGATAAAGGCCTCATTTCTAAAATATATAGAGAACTGGCTCAAATTTATAAGAAATCAAGCCATTCTCCTATTGATAAAAAGTTAAAGGATATAAACAGACAATTTTCAGATGAAGCAATAGAACTATTTCTAGTCATATGAAAAGAGGCTCCAAATCACTATTGATCAAAGAAATGCAAATTAAGACAATTCTGAGATACCACTACACACCTCTCAGATTGGCTAAGATGACAGGAAAAGATAATGATGAATGTTGGAGGGGATGTAGGAAACCTGGGACAACGATACATTGTTAGTGGAGTTGTGAACGGATCTAACCATTCTGGAGAGTAATTTGGAACTATGCTCAAAAAGTTATCAAACTGTGCATACCCTTTGACCCAGCAGTGTTTCTACTGGGCTTATATCCCAAAGAGATATTAAAGAAGGGAAAGGCACTGTATGTGCCAAAATGTTTGTGATAGCCCTTTTTGTAGTGGCTGGAAACTGGAAATTGAATGGATGCCCATCAATTGGTTGAATAAATTGTGGCATATGAATGTTATGGAATATTATTTTTTTGTAAGAAAACACAAGAAGGATGATTTCAGAAAGGCCTGGAGAGACTTACATGAACTGATGCTGAGTGAAATGAGCAGGACCAGGAGATCATTGTACATGGCAACAATAATGCTATAAGATGATCAATTCTGATGGTCGTAGCTCTCTTCAACAATGAATTGATTCACAACAGTTTCAATTATTCAATAATGAAGAGAACCATCTATACACCCAGGGAGAAGACTGTGGGAGCTGAGTGTGGACCACAAATAGCATTTTCACTCTTTCTGATGTTTTTTTGTTTCCATTTTTGTTTTCCTTCTCAGATTTTTTTTTCTTCTTAGATTTTTCTTGTGCAGCAAGATAACTGTATGGATATGTATACATATATTGGATTTAACATATGTTTTAAAATGCATTGGAATACCTTCCATCATAGTCTAAATTTAGATTTCTGGAATACAAACTGTTTGTTCTGTATCTGCCTGCAGAGGAGCAAAAAATGGTACCTCTGATTTCATCTCCAATCCCATGGAGCCAAATCTTATTTTTGAATATCTCAAAAGCACTTCAGATATTTCTGTCAGAAACTGGACCAGAAGGAGAACTACATGGATATCTCTTGACATGAAGAGAAAATGCCTCTAGTTAATAATTATTTTATCATTCTTCTCTATCAGTATCAAATGATAATTTTTCAAATTATGAAGTATAAGAACATGAAAAATCAACTGTAATTATATCACTGTTAACCTGATAAGTTTACAATATCCTTTCTCCTCTTCAAGAGATATGACATTGCCTATTTTCAAATTACTCCTTTTTAACATAAACAGTATTTTGGTGGGTCAACAGCTAGAAAACATACAACTAAAAATAAACCTACTTTTAAAATTTATTAAATTAGTTCCTGAAATACCATGTCCCAGAATGTAAAGGACTTGGGATTTCAACCAAGAATCAACAACCCAATGAGACTTAGAATCATTTTTCAGGAGAAGAGATGAATCTTTAATGAAGCAAGGTAGTTTCAATCTTTTCTATTAAAAAGAAAAGACCTGAACAGAAAATTTAATCTTCAAATATAGGTCTCAAGAGAAGTAAAGAAAGGTAAACAGGAAAGAAAAAACAAATATATTATATACATATTAAACTGTTTACATCACTAGATGGGAAAATGATACTTGTAAATTTTGAAAACTATCTTTTTTTAGGGCATTTAGAGGAGGGATAAATGGACAGAGAGTGTGGGTATAAATTGATCCTGATGTTATGATATTGAAGAAAAATGTATTAAGGTGTGGGGAAAGGATTGCACAGGGAGAAGAGGAAATGGGAGGAAAATGGATCAAATTAGATTACATGAAGAGACACAAAAGAACTGTTACAATAGAGGAAAAAAAGGAAAGGGTATGAGCATTGTTTGAAACAAAACCAGTTTTGGCTCAGAGAGGGAATAAGGTATTCATTCAGCTTGGTATAGAAATTTATCTGATCTTATAAAAAGTAGGGGACAAAAAGAAAAGAAAAGAGAAGGGTTCAATAGAAGGGAATACAGAAACACTAGGAGAAAGGGGTAAGAGAAGATCAGACAGGGTCATAAAATGGCAAACAGGTTGAGGGTGGGATGGTTTAAAAACAAAACAATATTAAGAAGGAACAGGTGAAAAGAGGAAAAAAGTTATACAGGGGAGATTAAAGGTGGAGGGAAACATAAATCTACTAATCATCACTATGAATGTGAATGAGATTAACTCGCCAATAAAACAGAAAAGGATAGCTGAGTGGATTAAAAAGAAAATAGTCCTAAAATATGTCATTTACAAGAAATACATTTGAAACAGAAAGATACATAAAGAGTAAAAGTAAAAAGCTGGAACAGAATTTATTTAAAAAGCAGAAATAGCAATTCTGGTCTCAGCTAAAGCAAAAATAAAAATAGATCTAATTAAAAAAACATCTTATTAAAGGATATGATAGACAATGAAGTGGTATCAATACTAAAGTTGCACACATTGAAATTCTTAGAAAGAAACAGAAAAAATTTACTAGTAGAAGAACTCAAACTCTCTCTTTCATAATTAGATAAATCTGACAAGAAAGAAACCAGGGAGATTAATAGAATCTTAGAAAATTTAGATATGTTAGTCTTCTGGAAAAAAATTGAATAGGGATAGAAAGGAATATATATATATATATATATATATATATATATATATATATATATATTTAGCAGTGCATACCTATATACAAACATTGGAAATTAAGGAATCTACTTATAATGAATAAGTGGGGGAGCCAAGATGATGGAGCAAAATTAGGAAGCTTCTTTAGCTTTTCCAGTTTTCCTCAAAAACCACATGAAATCAAGCCTCTGATTAGAGGCTGATGGAATGAAATCTATAGCTGAAGATCAACAGGAAAAAATTTAAAAATAAAGATCAATCTCATGAAATGAAAGGATTTTCAGCCCAGATCAGATAGACTCTGGGAAAGCCCATGAGAGGGACTTAAAAACACAGCAAACCACCAACTAAGACCCCTAGTCCTGGCTCAGTAGAAGAGAAAATCAGTGGAACAGCTTCTAGTTCCAGCTCAGAAGACAAAATCTGAGAAACCAGGCTGTTTCCTGAAAAGAGTATGCAAAGCTATACTCTAGGAACAAATTCAGGGCTCAGAACTGCAGAGGAAGCTTGGGGCAGTACCCCCTTTTTTCCAGGAGCAGAGCTCAACCATAAAAATAAAGAAAGAGGAAATTCCAAAAAGAAAAGAAAAGAAAATGAACAAGAAACAGAAAAGAACCTTGACCATAAAAAGCTGCTGTGGTGACATGGCAGATCAAACACTAATTCCAATGAGTATAAAATCCCCAGAAGAAATTTCAAAGAGTTATATGAATTGGTAGCAAGCCCAAAGAGGCTTCTGGGATGTACTTATAAAAAACTTTAAAAGGTAAATAAAAGAAGTAGAGGAAAAAATGAAAAAGGAAATGAGGGATATGCACAAGAGAGTCAACAACCTGCAAAAGAAAAGAAAAAAACTGTCCAAAGAAAACAATTACTTAAAAATAAGAAATGACCAAATAGAAAAAGAGATATAAAGAATATCACATATTAAAAACTAGAATGGGGCAAATGGAAGTGAATGACTCTGTGAGACAGCAAGAATCAAAGTAAAAAGAATGAAAAAAAATGGAAGGAAATGTGATATTACTCATTGGAAAAACAGCTGACCTGGAAAATGAATCCAGAAGAGACAATTTAAAAATTATTAACCTGCCCAAAGGCTATAACCAAAAAAAAAAAAAAAAAAAAAAAAAAAAAGCCTACAATCTTCAAGAGACATAAGAAAACTTCCCTAATATAGAAAAAAGAGCTGTATCACATCTTCAAATGAGTATTCCAGAAAAATCTAAATTCTAGAAACATGTAAGGGAAACTCAATGAATATCATCCAAGGAAAAAAACTACAAGCTGGAACATTAGTGAACAATCTAAACTATTCAAGGAAAAATAATTACCCAGGCTCTGGCAGCTTAAGAAAGATCAGAACCTGAATACAGGAGCAAGGAACCTAAGTTACAAGAAATAATACCTAGGAGACTCGAGCAGTCTTGTCAGAGGTGAGGAATTCAATGAAAGATACTCTGCAATCACTTCTATGAGAAAAAAGGAACCTAAGTCAAGAAAATTTAATCTACAAATATGAGACTCAAGAACTTCATGAAGGTAAGCAATGAAATATTATATTTAAAGGCTAAAGATACTCTGTGGAACAATACCTAACTCTTGAGAACTGAATATCTATTAGGACAGACAGAATAGGCATAATGATTAGATGTAAATGGACCTGATGTAGACATCAAAGAAAAGGCATCAAGGTTGAAAAAGGATAAAGGAGAATAATGACATAGTTCACATAAAGAGTACAAAGATTTATACAATCCTAGAAATAGGGGGATAAGCAATTCTGAACTCTTTGGAATCTCATCAATTTTGGCCTAAGAAGGAAAACTAATCATTCAATGGATTGAGAATGATATGGAAAGGATCTATCTAACTCTTAAAGAAGTAGAGGAAAAGAAAAAAGGCATTCAAGGTTGAAAAAGAGGAAGAAAGGGGAGATATAATGGGACAATTAGTTCACATAAAGAGATACAAAAGATTTATTACAATCCAGAGAAATAAGGGAGAGGGATAAGCATTTTCTGAATTTTGATCTCATCAATTTTGGCTCTAAGAAGGAATAACTTAATCATTCATATAGAATTAAATATATAGAGAGAAATTTATCTAACTTTAAAGAAGTAGGAGGAGAAAAAGGAAAAAAAAGGGGAGGGGCTGGATAGAAGAAACATTAGGGAAAATATGTAAGAGAAGGGGAGAAGAGGTGATAGAATATAAGCCAGTGGGTGGAGTGTGTTTACAAAAATACTACTAAGAGTAGGAGGGAGGAGTAATAGGAGATAAAGTGTGCAGGGTGGGTCAAAAATAAAAACACCAATAAGGACAGGGTGGAAAGAGAGAAAAAAATATATACAGGGTAGAAAATAGAATGGAGGGAAATAGAGAGATGGTAATCATAACTGTTAATGTGAATGAACTGTTATGACTCTCCCATAAAACGGAAGTGAATGGTAGAATGGATTAAAAACAGAATCCTAGAATATGTTTGATTACAACACAAAACATTTGACACAGAGAGACACATACAGAGTAAAGGTCAAAGGCTAGAAGAGAATTTATTATGTTACAACTGAATTAAAAATAGCAGGGGTAACAATTCTGATCTCTGATAAAACAAGTAAAATAGATCTTATTAGAAGAGATAGGGAAGGAAATTATATTTTGACAAAGGGTATCATAAACAATGAAATAATGTCTATACTAAATATGTATGTTTCAAGTGGTAGAGCAGCCAGTTTTGTGGAGAAGATTCAAAGTCAGTTATAGGAAGAAATAGATAGCAAAACTATACTAGTGGTGTAACCTTAAACTTCCCCTCTCTGAATCAGACAATTCTAACCACAAAATAAACAAGAAAGAAACTAGGGAGGTTAATAGAATCCTAGAAAATCTGGATATGAAAGACCTCTGGAGAAAATGGAATAGGGACACAAAGGAATATACCTTTTTCTCAGTAATACATGGCATATACACAAAAACTGACTATATATTGGGGCATAAAAACCTCACAATCAAATGCAGAAAAGCAAAAATAGTAGATGTATCTTTTTCAGACCATAATGTAATAAAAATCACATTCAATAAAGAGGTAGGAGAAGATAGACTAAAAACAATTGGAAATTAATCTAATTCTAAAAATTGAGTGGGTCAAATAACAAATCACAAAAACAATAATTTCTTCTAATAGAATGACAAAAATGGAACAACATACCAAAACCAATGGGGATGCAGCCAAAGCAGTTCTTAAAGGAAATTTTATATCTTTTAATAGCTACATGAATAAAATAAAGAAAGAGGAGATCAATAAAATCAATATGCAACTAAAAAAGCTAAAAAAAGAACAAATTAAAAACCTGCAATTATATGCCAAATTAGAAATTCTTGAACATAAAGGAGAGATTAATAAAATTGAAACTAAGAAAGTTATTAAAATAATAAATAAAACTAAAAGTTCATTTTATGATAAAACCAACAAAATTGATAAACCTTCAATTAACTGGATGAGAAAAAGAAAAGAAAAAAACTCACCAGGATCAAGAATGAAAAGGGTGAACTTACCACCAAAGACAAAGAAATTAAAGAAATAATTAGGAGCTATTTTGCCCAATGATATGGCAGCAACAGTCAAAATGAAATAGATGGATATTTACAAAAATATAAATTGCCCAGATCAACAGAAGAGGAAATAAGTTATTTAAATACTTCCATTTTAGAAAAAAGAAATTGAACAAGCCATTAACAAACTCTCTAAGAAAAAATACCCAAAGCAAGATGGATTCACTAGTGAATTCCACCAAACATTTAAAGAACAATTCATTCCAATACTATGTAAATTACTTGAGAAAATAAGTAATTAAGGAGTATAGCAAAATTCCTGTCACAAAAACGGTACTCATACCTACACCAGAAAGAGCCAAATCAAAGAAAAGAAAATTACAAAGAATATCTCTAATAAACATTGATGCAAAAATTTCAAATAAAATTATAGCAAAGAGACTATAGCAACTTATCAGTAGGATAATACACTATGACCATGTGGAATTTATACTAGAAATTGTATAATAATAGAAACAGGCAGGCTCTATTTCAGGAAAACTATTGCTATAATCTATCATATCAATGACAAAAATCATATGACAATCTCAATTGTTGCAGAAAAAGCATTTGAAAAAATACAGCACCCATTCCTGTTAAAAACACTAGAAAGGACAGAGATAAAGGAAACTTTCTATTAAATAATAAACCTATCTATCTAAAAACAACAGCAAACATTATTTGTAATGGAGAGAAGCTGGATGCATTCCTAATAAAATTGAGGTGAAACGAGGATGCCATTATCACAACTATTCTTCAACATTGTAGTAGAAATGTTGATTTTAATAATAAGAAAAGAAAAAGAAATTAAAGGAATTAGAATAGGCAATGAGGAAATAAAGCTATCACTCTTTGCAAATGATATGATGATAGACTTAAAGAATCCTCTAAAGTCATCCAAAAACCTACTGGAAACAATTTACAAGTTTAGCAAAGTTGCAGGATATAAAATAAATCCATACAAATCATCAGCATTTGTATATATTACTCACAATATCTATAAGCAAGAGATTGAAAGAGAAATTCCATTTAAAATTACTGAAGACAAAATAAAATACTCGTGGATCTATCTTCCAAGACAAAGGTAAGACTTATATGAACACAATAATAAAATACTTCTCACACAAATAAAATCATAGCTAAACAATTGGAAAAATATCATCTGGAAGAAGAAAAGGTGAAGTATATCAAGAGAGTTAATTAAAAAAAAATTATAAAGGATGGTAGTTAGCAGTACACAACCAAAAACTATGTTATAAAACAGCAGTCATCAAAACCATGTGGTACTGGCTAAGAAATAGACTGTGGATCAGTAGAATAAATAAGATACACATGACATAATAATCAGGGCCTGTAGTAATCTAGTATTTAATAAACCCCCAAACTCCAGCTTCTAGAATAAGAATTCACTGTTAGACAAAAATTACTGGGAAAACTGGAAAATAGTTTGTCAGAAAATCAACATAGACCCATATATCTCACCCCATACAAAAATAAGTTCAAAATGGTTGAACATGATTTGAGCATAATATATGATACCGTAAACCAATTGGAAGAACAAGGGATAATTTATCTATCAGATCTTTGGAGAAGGGAAGAATTTATGACCAAAGAAGAACTGGAGAACATTATAAAAGACAAAATGGACAACTTTTATTGCATTAATTTAAAAAGATTTTATACAAACAAAACCAACAGAAATAAGCTTAAAAGGGAAATACAAAGTTGGAAGAAAAAATCTTTACAGAAGGTGTTTCTGATAAAGATCTCATTTCTAAAATATATGTAGAACTGTGTCAAATTTACAAGAATACAAGTCATTCCCCAATTGAAAAATAGTCAAAGAATATGAACACTTTTCAGATGACAAAATTAAAGCCATCTATAGTTATATTTAAAAATGCTCTAAATCATTATTGTTTAGAGAAATGAAAATTTAAACACCTCTGAGGTTCTACCTCACACCTCTTATATTGGCTAAGAAGACAGGGAAAGATACTGATTAATGTTGGATGCGCTGTGGGAAAATTGGGACTCTAATGCATTGTTTGGGGAGCTGTGAAATGATGTTTGTAGCAGCTCTTTTTGTGTTAGCAAAGAATTGGAAAATGAGTAGATGCCCATGAATTGGAGAATGGCTGAATAAGCTGTCATATATGGATATAATGGAATATTATTGTTCTATAAAAAGTGATTAACAAGCTGATTTTGCCCTGATTTTTCTCTCCTAACATGATTCATAAACAATATGTATTAAAAAATAAAAAATTTACTAGAAAAGGAAAAATATATCATTGAGCAGAAGGTACCTAGGGAAGAGTTTCTTTATTATCTGCTCTATCACATGCAAGGGACATGTGGCCATTAAAACCTTCAGAATAACTGCAAGTACCTTTTCAGCAGTGAATGTATAAAAAGCTTAATCAAAAGTCATCTACTTAAATCATATTTGTAGTGCAAGAGAATAAGTTACTACAGAGAGAAGCACAGATAAATGGAACTTGACACTTAGACGCATTTGCCAAACAGAGCTAAAAAAGGCTACCTCGCTGAGATATAGCAGGATGGGCAATTTTTATCACAACTATTTAAATCACTTTTTATTAAGTGTTTTAGGAAATAAAGAACACATTTTCAGTATTATAAAAAAAAGAATGATTAGGTAAAGCAACAAATAATAGAAACATTTAATTACTTCGTCCAAGAAAATGACATTAATAAGACAATATACCAAAATCTTTGGGATGCAGCCAAAACAATTCTTAAGACAAATTTTTATATCTCTAAATAATCACATGAATAAAATAGAGAAAGAAGAGATCAATGAATTGGGCATGGGACTATAAAAGCTAGAAAAAGAAACAAATTTAAAACACTAATTAAATACCAAATTAGAAATTCTGAAAATCAAAGAAGAGATTAATAAAATTGAAAGTTAATAAAAATTTTGAAATAATTAATAAAGTTAGGAATTGTTTTTATGAAAAATAAAAAACAAAATACATAAATCTTTAGTTAATTTGATTTAAAAAAGGAAAGAACCAAAATTGCCACTAATGAAGAAAAAATTAAGAAATAATTAGATAACTATTTTGCCCAACTGTATACCAGCATATCTGATAATCTAATTGAAATGGATGAATATTTATAAAGATATAACTTGTCCAGATTAACAAAATAGGAAATAAATTACTTAAATAGTCCCATTTTAGATAATGCAATTGAACAATCCATCAATGAAGTCCTTAAGGAAAATTTCCACGGTGAATTATACCAAAAATTTAAAGAAAAATTAATTCCAATATTATGTAAAATACTTGAAAAATTGGCAAAAAGGGAGTCCTGACAAATTTCTTCTGATACAAACATGATACTGATACCTAAACCAGGAAGAACCAAAGCAGAGAAAGAAAATTACAACCAATCTCTCTAATGAGTATTGATACAAAAATCTTTAACAGACTATTAGCAAAGAGATTACAACAACTTATTAGCAAGATAATACAATATACCAGGATTGCAGGTTTGGTTGAATAAAAGGAAAATTATTGGCATGATTAACTGTATTAATAACCAAATAAGCAAAAATCATGATAATCTCAATAGATGCAGAAAAAAAAAAAAACGACAAAATACAGTGCTCATTCCTATAAAAAACATTAGAAAGCATAGGAAAAATGGGGTTTTCATTAAAATGATAAGCAACATCTATCTAAAGCCTTTAGCAAGCATTATTTGTAATAGGAAAAAACCAGATGCATTCCCAGTAAGATTAGGGGTGAAAAAAGGATACCTATTGTTGCCACTATTATTCAATATTATACTAGAAATGTCAGCTTTCACAATGGGAAAAGAAAAAAAAAAGAAATTTTAAAAATTAGAGGAGGCAATGAGGAGATAAAACTATCATTCTTTGTAAATGATATGATAGTATACTTAGAGAATTTGAATCATCCAAAAATCTACTTGAAAAAAATTAAGAGCTTTAGCAAATTTGCAGAGTATAAAACAAACCTATACAAATCATCAGTACTTCTGTATCTTACTAACAAAGCCCAGCAGCAAGAGATAGAAAGGGAAATTCCATTTAAAATAACTGTGGAAAAAAATAAAACATGTGGTGGTCTACCCGTCAAGACAAACGCAGGGATATATGAATGCCATTACAAAACACTTTTCATACAAATAAAATCTGAGCTAAACAATTGGAATAATATTAGTTGTTCATGTGTGGGCCAAGCTAACAATAAGGTCAAAATTCTTACATGTTTTAAACATAAAGGATGATACTGTAAGCAAATTAGTAGAGCAAGCAATAGTTTATTTTTCAGATCTTTGGACAAGGGTGGAATTTATGGCTTAAAAAGAAATAGAGAAAAAGATTACTCCCTCCTGATAGGTTGTAACTTCTGTGTTACTCAGCCAATGGAACATCAGGGAGGGACTTGCATTTTGAGTATAAAAAATGATAAGTATTGATCCTCTTCTATAAGATACCCATCTCTGTGGTTTTGAAATTAAAGATTTTTAACCTTTTAAAAAATAAATTTAAAAATTCTCAAATTCACAAAGAATGATCATTTTGTGGTTATTTTATTGAAAGATTTTAGAGCTTTTTTTCCTGTTTATTTATGACCTCCATGTTATCCTTAAGCAAGATCTTTAAAAGAGGAAAATGAAGATATAATTTAAAAGATAAGTTATTCAAAAATATAAAAGGCCCTGACCTGGGTCCAATAATTCTGCAAAGTTGTAAAGTACATTTAATTCTCAGTAGACCAAACAGGGCAAATAGGAATATCAAATGAATCTATTGTTCTTGGTTATTAGGGGTTCCATTATGCATGCATATTTATTAAATATTATCATAAACTAAGAAATAAAGAAACTGGTAGCTTCAGTGGAAAATATTTTGAGATTTAAAGGCAGGAAATTGGCAGTCAAATCAAGCCAAACACTTTCTACTTTATAACCTTTGTTAGTTCTTTGCAGTTTTACAACTATGAAAATGAATGTAATAGCCTAAAAAAGATGACTTATGGACTAATTTTCCATTTTTATGTGTTTGTGCATATGTATATATATATATATGTGTGTGTGTGTGTGTGTGTATGTACATATATATGCATGCATACACAAGTATGTATATATATATATATATATATATATATATATATATGTATGTGTGTGTGTATACATACATATATTTTTCCCTCATATGTAAAATGAAATTGTCTTCACTGGGATATACTGAGAATAAAAAGAAACAATCCACATCACATTTCCCTATAAGAATATATGGAATGTGATATTAATGATCACAATATTAGCCTCATCATCCCTGTTATCTGACAGTTTAGAAATAGATCCTGAGATTTGGTACAGAATGTTTGGAGGTTGAACTTAATGCTATAGATTGATTGCACTGATATGAATGATAAGTGAAATTGAAATGTCCTCCATAAATGGCTGCCATCTGGGCCAACTTAAGAGCCAGATGTCGTATTTCCTTTGAGCCTGAGATTCTAACAACTGTTTCAGGTTTCTCACTTGGGGGTTAAAAAATGTACTATGTATGGCAAAGGCAGATGTGAAGAAGACATAAAGATTTGGAAAAGGAATTAGAAAAAGATGAGGATTTAGATTTGTATATTCCACAGAGATTTGTCCCACCTGGCCTACAATTCCTGCAAATGTGGAGCATCTCCTTGAAATGTCAAAAGGAGAGCAAGAATATTTCTGCTTTTATAAGCCAAGGTCTTAATGGGGTAGGGGGATTCATCCTTTCTAACACTTCGTCTTGATTAGATTAAGAAAACTAAAAAAAAAATAGCCACTGAAATAATATTAGCAGAATTGTATAATTTGATTCAAAGGGAAGTCAGAAGTCACCCTATTCAATTGATTCCTGAACAAAAGCCTTTTCTATAATTTAGTAAACGGTCTGGCCTTTGGGCAGAAATTTTGATCAAAAATGAGGCAGGGTAACCTTATAAAAGCAAACAGTATGATCCTTTGCCAGGCCCCTTGATTTTGTTTTGAAATAGATGAACAGATCTCTAGTGATTGTTTCAATGACTTTGATTGAACTTGGGAGAAGTTCCCACACTTGTGTTCTTTTTGACACATTCACACTTGAGCAATGATTTTTAAGTCAAAGGTGTTCCTTAAGAATCTATGTCTGATGCATATAAGCTGGATGATTTTCTAAATGAAGATTCAGCTCTCAGTATGTCTATATTTATCTCTTCAGTTAGAAAGGTAGAATCATTTATATGTCATCTCTCTCAGATTTAAAACAATGACCTTGATAGAAGGAATAGACCCTGTGGGTAACTACCCTGCTCTTACATGTCAAAGATGTTGGTGCTTACAGAAGCAGAAAAAAAAATTCTGTCAGAGGGGGGAAAAAGAATTAAAATATTTGGTAAAGAATATAAGAGATTGAGGTTTTTCATAAATAAATCAATGGCTGGAAGGAATAGGAAAAGAAATTTTGTTTCAATAAAATTTGTCAAAAAATTATAAATAGTTTTCAGATAGAATTTAAGGTGACTGGAACATTAAATCTGATGTATGTGAATATGTGCATATATCTGTTACAGATATACATAAATGTAGGCATATATATACATTTATATATATGCACATATGCATTATATGGCTATGCATATGTTACATGTATGCATATATATTTCTCTCTTCATATATATGTATGTATCTGTGAATTTGCATATATGTAGATGTTTATGTATGTTTGTGCTTATATATTTTCTCAAAACTGAGATTATATGTGTGTTTATCTCCATGTATTTATATTTATCTGTCTATAGCAACACACATATATATATCTTTACATATATATATGTACCTAATCCCTCTTGCAAAGTGTCTACTACATTTTGGTTGTAGATATTCCAAGGAATTGTTATACTATAATCCATGGCCTTGGAAAGGAACATTGATTGAATCACAGGTTTGAGTGTGAATGGCAAATGCTGTGTTTGTATCCAGGCCACTCTAAGTTCCATCCTCACCTAATGCCTTTGGTCTATTTAATGGAGCACATTATCTTCCAGATTTAAGAGGTACAGAAAGAAGTAATCACAAAGGGAGATGAATTGCATAAATATATAGGATTACATTAATGACATTGTTCTCTTTAAGATTTGGAAAACTCTCATCTATTGTCATGTTCCAGAAAAAAAAAATTGTCTTTATCAAAGGACATTCTTTCCCATTGAAATGTAAACTCCTAACTGACTCAAATTTATAAGAATTCAAGCCATTCTCCAACTGATTAATGGTCAAAGAACATGAGCAGACAATTTTGAGATAAAGAAATGAAAATCATTTCTACTCATATGAAAAGGTGCTCTAAATCACTATTGAGCAGAGAAATTCAAATTAAGACATTTTTGAGCTACCACTATAAACCTGAGATTGGCTAAGATGACAGGAAAAGATAATGACAAATTTTGGAGGGGATGTGGGAAAACTGGGACACTGATACATTGTTGGTAGAATTGTAAATACATACAGCCATTCTGGAGAGCGATTTGGAACTAGGCTCAAAAAGTTATCATACTGTGCATACTTTGATCTAGCAGTGGTACTACTTGGCTTGGATACTAAAGATATCATAAAAGAGGGAAAGGGACCCACATATGCTGAAATGTTTGTGGCAGCCCTTTCTGTAGTGGCTAGAAACTGAGTGGATGCCCATCAGTTGGAGAATGGCTGAATAAGTTATGGTATATGAATGTTACCCGTTGTTATTGTTCTGTAAGAAATGATCAGCAGGATGATTTTAGAGAGAGCTGGAGAAACTTACATGAACTGATGCTAAATGAAATGAGCAGAACTAGGAGATCATTGTACACGGCAACAAGATTATATGAAGATCAATTCTGATGGATGTGGCTCTCTTCAACAGTGGGAGGATTCAGGCCAGTTCCAATGGTCTTGTGATGAAGAAAGCCATCTACACCCAGAGAGAAGATTATGGAAATTGAGTTTGGATCACAACATGGTATTTTCACTCTTTTTGTTGTTGTTGTTGTTTGCTTTCATTTTGTTTACTTTCTCTCTCTCTCTCTTTCTCTCTCTCTCTCTCTCTCTCTCTCTCTCTTTTTACTTTTTGATCTGACTTTTCTTTTGCAGTATATTTGTGGAAATATAGATAGAGAGAATAATTGTACATGCTTAACATATATTGTATTACTTTGCTATGCAAGGGAGGGGATGGAGGGAAGGGAGGGGAAAAATTTGGAACACAGGTTTTGCATAAGTGAATGCTGATAATTATTCATGCATATATTTTGAAAAGAAAAAAGCTTTAATTAAAAAACAAAACAAAACAAACAAACAAAATGTAAGCTTCTGAAAAGCTACAAATACTAAATGATTCACTCCCTTCCTTTTGTCCCAAGAAATATATTAGCAGAAGTTTTAAGACAATTATCTCTATTCCATACCTTTGGTATATTGAGTTTTTGTTGTTGTTGTTGTGTTGTTTTGTTTTGTTTTGTTTTTTCATCCTGTGTGGGAAACAGGAATCTAATTAGCCTTTGCAATTTGCTTGACAGCATGAGAAAGGGAGTAGCTATGCTTAAGGATAAGGAAGCAGAGTATAGAGGCCTTAATAATTAATGTAGCCTTGAACAATTTGAAGAGAGAGAGTTTAGAAAAGGAAAAGGTTGATGTTCCCAGAATTCTGTTGGGATGTAATAGAATTGTTTTTTCATGGAAACCAATCATTGTAGTTTTCATATAGCAGTTTATTAATTTATGATGGTCGCAATAATAAGCTGAAATTTGAATTTCATTAAAGAAATATGCATGATTAAGAAGAAAAAATGGTGTTTCACTTTTCTAATCTATAATTTCTGTAGCCTTCAATTATAACATCTGCAACTGCAATTCTTTCTGTGATGCACAAAAAGCATCCATTTCTAGTGGTTGAGAACAATCTTTTTCATGATTTAAATTGAGAAACCTCCTTTATACTCCCCCTCCCACCCTGCTCATGGAATATTTTTTTATTTTTAGCCAAGGGGGAAGAAAGGTAGAAAGAAAAGAAGGAAGGAAGGAAGGGAGGAAGGGAGGGAGGAAGAAAGGGAGAGAGGGAGGGAAGGAAAGAGGGAGGGAAAGATAGAGGGAGGGAAGGGGGCAAGGAAGGTGGAAGGAGAGAGAAAACTAAAGAAAATAATACACTAAAATTAGAATTTGACAAATTGAAGTGAATAACTCAATAAGACTTCAAAAACCAGTCAAACAAAACAAAAAAATATAGAAGAAAATATGAAATAGCTCATAGGAAAAACAACTGACATGGAAAATAGATCTAGGAGAGACAATCTAAGGATTATTGGACTACCTGAAAGCCATGAAGAAAAAAAGAACCTAGACATTATCTTACAGGAAATCATAAAGGAAAAATTGCCCTGATGTCTTAGAATCAGAAGTAAAATAGCTATTGAAATAATTCACCAATCACTTCTTGAAAGAGACCTCAAAATTAAAACTCCAAGGAATATTGTGGCTAAATTTCAAAACTATTGCACCAAGGAAAGCATATTGCAAGCAGACAGAAAGACACAATTTAACTACAGAGGAACCACAATCAGGATTACCCAGGACCTAGTAGCTTCCACCTAAAAGGATCGAAGGGCCTGGAATCTGATATTCTGAAAGGCAAAGGAACTTGGATCACAGCCAAGAATAAGCTATCCAGCTAAAATGAGCATCATTTTTCAGAGAAGATGATGAACATTCAATAACATAGGTAAATTTCATCTATTTCTGATGAAAAGACCAGAACTGAACAAAACATTTGATCTCAAACACAGAACACAAGATAAGCATAAAAAGATAAAAGGAAAGAACTCTTGAGAATTGTAGAGGGCTGAAATTCTGAAAAAGGTGTGCTTAAATCAGACAATGGACCACTTAAGTCAAATTACCTATTTGATGTGAGACAATGACTCTATTAGCATATGTTTGGATAAAATGGCTCTTCTCACTGTTTGGTGCTTACTGAATGTTTGGTGTTAAGATAATTGTAGACAAAGTGAGAGGGGAGCAAAGAGTCACTTCGCGGCCAGATGAGGATGAGAGAGGCTGATGACTTTGGACTCAAGAATCTAGGATGCTGCTTGGCTGTCTCTTTCACTTCTGCCCCTAAAGACCAAGGACTTTGATTTATCCTGACTCTGGCTGACCCTGAAGCCCTCCAAAGAGCTAGCCCATATTTCACAAAAA
Organism: Sarcophilus harrisii; assembly: GCF_902635505.1. Classification (NCBI taxonomy): domain Eukaryota; kingdom Metazoa; phylum Chordata; class Mammalia; order Dasyuromorphia; family Dasyuridae; genus Sarcophilus; species Sarcophilus harrisii. Next base: position 636,920,685 of record NC_045427.1, on the reverse strand, counting down.
CTATATTTCTGTTATGGGTATACATAGAGAATTCAGGTTTAATTTAATTTTATTATGATAATATGAAAAAGAAACTAGAAGTGGAAAGGGGACCGTATTGGAAAAAGAGGAAATAGGAGTTAAATAAGGAATATTACATCTCATGAAGAGGCAAAGAAGACCTATTATAATTGAAGGATAGAAGGGAGGGGGATGAACATTGTGTGAATCTTATTCTCATCAGATTTGGGTCAAAGAGAGAATTTCAGACATACTTGGTTTCGCAGAGAAACATCTCACCTTATAAAAAAGTAGGAGGGGAAACGGGAAAAGAAAGGGGAAGACTAATAGAAGGGAAAACAGACAGGTGTAAAAAAGGGGAGGGGCTTTAAAGGGGGAGGGTTGTTTGAGAGAGGTGGTGATCAGATGCAAAATACTGGAGAAGAAGGAAGAGGAACAGAAAGAGAAAAGGATAACTTAGGGTAAATAAGATGGCAGGAAATAAAGAATTAGTTATTTTAATGTGAATGGGAATGGGAAGAATTCTCCCATAAAACAGAAGCAGATAGGAGACTAGATTAAAAGCCAGAATCTTACAATATGCTACTTATGAGAAACACATTTAAGGCCAAGTGATACATACAGCATGAAGGTAAAGGGCTAGAGCAGAATCTATTAAACTTCAGGTGAAGTAAAAAAAAAAAAAAATCAGGGGTAGCAATCCTAATCTCAGATCAAGTAAAAGCAAAGATAGATCTAATTAAAAGAAACAAGGAAGGAAACTATATATTACTAATGGGTACCATAGATAATGTGGCAATATCAATACTAAACATATATGCACCAAGTGGTATAGCATGGAAATTCCTAGAGGAGAAGTTAAGAGAGACGCAAGAAGAAATAGACAGCAAAACTATCTAGTAGGGGATCTCAACCATGGCCTCTCAGAATTAGATAAATTGAACCACAAAATAAATAAGAAAGAAGTTAAGGAGGTAAACCAAATGTTAGAAAAGTTAGGTATGATAGATCTTTAGAGAAAATTGAATGGAAACAGAAAAAAGTTTACTTTTTTCTCAGTGATTTATGGAACTTATACAAAAAGTGACCATGTATTAGAACATCAAAACCTCAAAAATCAAATGCAAAATGGCAGAAATTATAAGTGCATTTTTATCAGATCATGATGCAATAAAAATCGTATGCAATAAAAAGTCAGGAGAAAATAAACCAAAAATTAATTGGAAATTAAATAATCTAATCCTAAATAATAAATGGGTGAAACAACAAATCATAGACATAATCATTATCTTCATCCAAAAGAATGACAATAATGACACAACATACCAAAATTTGTGGAAGGGGAAATTGATAAAATTGAAAATAAGAAAACTACTGAATTAATAAAAAAAAAAAAACTGAGTTGGTTTTATGAAAAAAAACTACAAATTAGATAAACCTTTAGTTAATTTGATTAGAAGAAAGAAAGAAGAAAATCAAATTAACAGTTTCAAAAATGAAAAGGGAGAACTTTCCATTAATGAAGAGGAAATTAGAGCAATAATTAGGAGTTATTTTGCCCAAGTATATATCGATGAATTTGATAATCTAAGTGAAATGGAGGAATATCTACAAAAATATAGATTGCCCAGGTTAACAGAAAAGGAAATAAAATATTTAAATAGTCCCATTTTAGAGAAAGAAATAGAACAAGCTATTAATCAAATCCCTAAAAAAAAAATCTCCAAGGTCAGCTGGATTTACATGTGATTTCTACCAAACATATAAAGAACAATTAATTCCAACACTATATAAACTATTTGAAAAAAAAAATAGGGAAAGAAAGAGTTCTACCAAACTAGAAATTAGAATGGCAGAAACTAGGCATAGACCCATACTTAACACCATACACCAAGATAAGATCAAAATGGGTCCATGATTTAGGCATAAAGAATGAGATTTTAAAGAAATTGGAGGAACATAGAATAGTTTACCTCTCAGACTTGTGGAGGAGGAAGGATTTTGTGACCAAAGAAGAACTAGAGAGTATTAATGATCACAAAATAGAAAATTTTGATTATATCAAATTAAAAAACCTCTGTACAAACAAGATTAGAAGGGAAGCAATAAACTGGGAAAACATTTTTACAGTTAAAGGTTCTGATAAAGACCTCATTTCCAAAATATATAGAGAATTGACTCTAATTTATAGAAAATCAAGCCATTCTCCAATTGATAAATAGTAAAAGGATATGAACAGACAATTTTCAGATGATGAAATTGAAACTATTTCTACTCATATGAAAGGGTGTTCCAAATCACTATTAATCAGAGAAGTGCAAATTAAGACAACTCTGAGATACCACTACACACCTGTCAGACTGACTAAGATGACAGGAAAAGATAATGATGAATGTTGGAGGGGATGTGTGAAAACTAGGACACTGATACACTGTTGGAGTTGTGAAGGAATCCAACCATTCTGGAGAGCAATTTGGAACTATGCCCAAAAAGTTATCAAACTGTGTATACCCTTTGATCCAGCAGTGTTACTACTGGGCTTATATCCTAAAGAGATACTAAAGAAGGGAAAGGGACCTGTATGTGCCAAAATGTTTGTGGCAGCCCTGTTTATAGTGGCTAGAAAATGGAAAATGAATGAATGCCTATCAATTGGAGAATGGTTGGGTAAATTGTGGTATATGAATGTTATAGAATATTATTGTTCTGTAAGAAATGACCAGCAGGATGAATACAGAGAGGCTTGGAAAGACTTACATGAACTGATGCTGAGTGAAATGAGCAGAACCAAAGATCATTGTTCACTTCAGCAACAATACTGTATGAGGATGTATTCTAATGGAAGTGGATATCTTTGACAAAGAGAAGATCTAATTCAGTTCTAATTGAGCAATGATGGACAGAATTAGCTACAGCCAGAGAAGGAACACTGGGAAATGACTGTGAACTACTTGCATTTTTTTTTCCTTCCTAGGTTATTTTTACCTTCTGAATCCAATTCTTCTTGGGCAACAAGGGAACTGTATGGTTCTGCAACATATATTGTATCTAGAATATACTATAACATATTTAACATATATAAGACTGCCTGCCATCTAGGGAAGGGGATGGAAGGAGGGAAGGGAAAAGTCGGAACAGTAGTGAGTGCAAGGGATAATGTTGTAAAAAATTACCCATGCATATGTTCTGACAATAAAAAGTTATAATTAAAAAAAAAATCTAAAGTAAAAAAAAATTATTGAAGGGCCCAAAGAGCTTTTGCTTATGTGTATTATGACTATCAATATCAGCTTTTCTCCACAATTTCTAAGAGCTACTGCCCTCTCCTTTCATACTAACATGATGAGGTAGAGTCCAAATGTCTGAAATGAAAATAAATAAATCTGTAGATAACAGAGGGAAAAAAGAGTCCTACCAAATTCCTTTTATGACAGAGATCAAGTGCTGATAGCTAAACCAGGTAGGGTAAAAACAGAGAAAGAAATTTGTAGACCAATTTCCCTAGCCAATATTCGTGCAAAAATCTTAAATAATATTAACAAAGAGATAGCTTATGTGAAGCAATGGGAAAGAAAATTGTGCTTAGTTTGTGGATCCTGCCAGAGAGGAATGTTTCCTTTACATGGATGAATTTAGTAGTTCTGTGAAGGTTAAATTAAAGAGAGGAGAGGCTGGATTCAGGACATTCACTTAGAATCTATTACAATAAGCCAAGTTAGAAGTTATAAAAGCCTGAGGTATAGTTAATGTGTGAGAAGATAATGAATGGGAGACAAGTTTGGGTGATAAAATCTAGACTACCCAGCAGTTGATTGGATAAGTGGAGTGACTAAGAATGAGAAGTCAAAGATGATTCTTATTTGCAAACCTGGGAGACAAGGATTTTTGGTACCTATGACAATAACAGTGAAATTAGAAAAATAAAGGAGGATTGAATTTTAGAACAGTTGCATGATCCTACTGAACAAGTCATTCAACTTCTCTTAGAAGATGTCCATAGGCTGTCAATGGGGTCTAGGACTTCCCAAAAATTTAAGTAACCCAAATCTTCATTAAATAATAATAATTCAAATATTCATAAATATTCATTATATTATTACCAAGAGTCAAACCCTGTGATAAGATGATGAAGAAAAAGAAGTCAGATAATTCACATTCTAATGGGAGAGATATCATGTACATAAATAGGGATATACAAGCTACATCTGCTGTAGAGAGAAGGTAATCTGAATGTGAGAAGCACTAGCAATTTAGGAGAATGAGAGAGGGCTTTTGTATAACGTGTCATTTGATCTGAGTCTTGACAGAAGTGAGGAATTAAAGAAGCAAAATTGATGAGCCAAAGGCATGGGAGATGCAGCCTAAAGTGATGAAGATTGAGACGGTGCATCAAGTGTGAGGATTGCCTTCTCTAAAAGTAGAAATAGGAACATAACTTGCAGAAGAATTGGAAAGACAAAAAAGGACATGGTTTTAATGAAATGTGTGTATGTGTGTGCATGTGTGTGTCTATGTGAGAGTGTGTGTTTATTTTCAATCTTAGAAATGATAAAGAATCATTGAGTAGGGATGAGGTTGACATGATCAAACTTACAGTTTAAAATAATGGGGGAATGTGAATTGGACTATGGAATGACAAATAAGAGAAGGAGAGTTATTTCAATAATATAAGCAAACATAATAAGGGCCTTGAATGAATTTGTAATACGTACATGGAAAGAAATGGTCATTTATGAGAGAAGAAATAATAAGATTAGACAAGTGATATTTATGAACCATAAAGTAGAATAAGTAGTAAAGAAAGATTAAGAAGCTGTCAATTTGTGAGACTAGAAATATTGTGGTGACAAAAAAATGTTTGAAAATGGAATAATTTTAGGGAAAGATAATGGGATCTGGCTTGGACATGTTTAGTTTGCAATCTCTTTGGGCCATCCCTCTTGAGAAGTTCAGCAGATATCTTTTTATGTATTAATGGAGGTCAGGAAGTTAACTTGGGCTAAATATCTACATATGAGCATCATTTACATAGAAGAGAATATGAAATCCTAGGAATCTGATGAAAAAGTTTTGAAAAAAGATGAGAGATAATAAAGGCCCAGGACAGAACCTTGAGAAATATCCAAAGTCAGAGCTTTGAATTAATAGTACTTTGACTACTAAAGTCATGAGCTTATATATCCATATAAAGCTCTATCTTGTACATTGCGTTGTCTTGTGATTAAAACCTACCAGAATGCAATATTTTTTTCTATACATAAGTAGATGAAGGATGTTGAGAGTATCCAGAAATTGTCTTTTCTCTAAAGCTCTCTTAGCCTAAAACTGTTTCTATCTTCCTCTAAATTCATGTGTCTATGCCAACCAAAAAATGATTAATCTCTATTTTTTTACTGATTTAAAATGATTTTTTATAATTAAGGCAACCCATTAAATGTTTTTTGTAATTGTTTATAACTAAATAAATGAAATTCATTTAATAAAATGTATTATCAATTTGAATTTCACTCCTTTAATGTCTCTTAATGTCTTTTTAATGTCATGCTTATTCATTTTTGTCCATCCATTTATCTAATTGTATTGATTTAGTTAAATGATTCTCTGTTCTGTTTGTTTTGTTCTCCATTCACTCCACCCCCCCAATCCAGTTCTGGATTCAGCTGTATTTTATTAAAGTTTATCTTTACTTCACCTTATTTCTCTTTTTTTTCATTTCTGTCCATTTTAAATACATTATAAGGTTATATTATGTTAATGTACCTTAAAAATTTAATTATTTTTGACTTAAAATAGTTTAAATTTTAAAGGTATAAGTATCTTTGCTATGAAGACTCTGAATATATTGCTTCTTTTAATATACTAGCACATTTTACATGATATATAGAACAATGGAATCATTGAGTCAAAGAATATGCTTTTGTTTTCTTTTACTACACACTGACAAACTGTTTTCCAATTACATTCAAATTTGCAATTCTATTAACAAAGCATAAACATACCAATAATAAACACACTATTCTTAAAAATGAAGAACACTATCAAATGATTTTTATATGTCAAATAGCTTTAATACTAAACCAGGGAAGAGTAAAACAAAAATAACAATTTGTTTTTACTGTTCAGTCATTTCAATCATGGCAGACTCTTTGTGACCCATTTAGGATTTTCTTGGCAGAGATACTGGAGTGGTTTGACATTTCCTTCTCTAGCTCATTTTATAGATAAGAAACTGAGACAAACAGTTAAATGACTTGCCCATGGTTTCACAGCTAGGATGTGTCTCATTTGAACTCAAGTACAGAACTCTGTACTTGAAACAAGGATCCTTTCAAAGTGCTAACTCAGTGGAATTGAAAAGACAGTGGTTTCTAGTTTAGCATGGTGTTTAATAGTTCTCTAATTCAGTATGATTGATTTAAACTTACAACAAATAATGTTTCCCTAGTGATATAATGATCGGTTTATACTCAGTATACTGTAAATTATCTAATTACAATAGAGCATATAAACTGGGACAAACTCAGCCAGATTCATTCATTTCACCTCACACTACCATGGTACCAGGCCTGTCCTCCTTCATTTCTCCACTGAGACCAAGGCCCATCTGAGCCAGAGACAGACTCAGAACGGTTTGGAGAGAGACTCAGAAGGGCCACACACAGACTCAAAAAGGGCTTGGAGATAGACTCAAAGAAGACAGAAGATTGGAGGCTGGAGCACAAGCTCTCAGACTGAGACAGACTTTAAGACAGAGACTGTAATGGTGGTCCTCCTGCCTCCCCCACAGAAATCAAGACACATTCTGGAGGACCTCAGGAAAACTGGCCCAAGCCCCAGGCAAGGAAACTAGACTGGAAAGGAGACAATAAAGAATGTGGACTTTATCCCTGGCTATTCTTGTGGTGATTACTCTGCTGAAAGGAAGGCTGGTCCAAAGACCTCCAGAAAACCAACCAGAACACGATAATAAAGATGATTCTTTCTGACTAAATTCAGTATTCTCCATTGTGCCATCTAATTATAATAGTTTAATTAATGAATGTTAATTAAACATTTTTAAAATAATATCATGTCACAGGAGTTCATTAAAAAATAATTCAATATAACCTACTAGAATTTATACAAAGAACACAATGATAGTTTAATATTAGGAAGGCTTTTAGCCTTTTATCATATTGCAAATAAAAATTTGAAAAACAAAAGATTAAGTTCAATTGATGTAGAAAGCCTTTGAAGTAACTTAATACATGTTTTTGATAGAAATTTATCAATTCTAGAGAGGAATATTTTATTTAAATCACAAAAATGCAGATCTAATTGAATAAATTATTTGATAACATGTTAAGCCTTTAGTTGTCTTTGCCAAAATGATAGTTGTGAGAGAGATTTCAAAGCTATTCTAAGTGGTGTCTTTGATTATTAATGCAATAGAGCAAATTCTAATCATAATTGACATTTTTTCCTATTTATAAAAAAAATTTAAATATGTCCTAGGGTTATTTTCCATTGTACACAAGGGAGTAGTCAATCTGCCGTGGTGTCACAGTACCTCTCACAGAGGTTTGAACACAATGCCATACCAGGAGAATCTTCTGCCCAGGACAAGCAGTTCCAAAGAATGAAACAGTATAAAATATGCTCTTTGAGGAAATTTAGAGGACATAATTCCTCCAAAAAAAAAAAAAAAAGAAATGAATAACATAAATCGATGACTGAAAAGGAAAATTATCATACTGGAATTGTAAATGGAATCTCAGCATTGGAAGGTACAACTTAACTTCTCTAAAGGAACCCAAAAGAGTTCATATTCCATATCCTATTATCACATCTGATTTCAAGGATAACTTCTCATTAAATAGGGATAGGATTGAAGTTATTTTCTTTGTGGAGAAGTAGAAGAGACATGTGGGAGGAGACAAAGCAGAAAAATGTGAATTTGAGATTTTTTTTTGAGGAGATGAAGGGAGATTTAGGGAGGGGGTTGGTTGCAGATTACTATTCCCACAACTATCCTAAATCCTCAAACTATCATTTTCCACATACTCTTAGCTTTTCTGAAAGATTATATGCTTTAAAATTTGCACCTTCTAAATATTCCACAAAGAGCATAGCCCTAGTGGCCCCAGGATAGTTACAATTTTAATTTCTTGAATTCTAACTATGTTCCTTTAACTTGAAGGTATTTAAGATGTTTGTGAATTTTTGTCTTTTTCTCAAAATGTGCAAGTTTATCAGGACCTGGTTCTGTAGGTTTTTTATTTCTCAGAATTCCTTCTACTCTTGATGCTTAACGTCTGCTTGTGTAAAGATTTCTTGACATGATAAGAAAGACTAGATTGCAGTGTAGGGGAAAAAACATTCAACCAAAACCTAGATTCTATGAAATTATGAACTTCCTTCAGACATCCCTTCTGGGTCTTCTGAATGCTTTTGAATATAATTTCTCTGTGACTAAAGCATGATTGTTGAGTATTCAGTAGCTGAGTACCAGGACCAAGTAGTTCCTTGCTCTTGTAGACCTCAAGTCTTTATCTGCTTTTATGCCATAATGACATACTACATTCTAATTTCCATCTTGATAATTTAATGGGCTGGGCTGCTATGGGGAAAAAAAAATCAAACAGCCATTAATTTGCTTTTCCTTTACTTCATCCAAAGCTCCAGACTTCATTTGCGAATACAGAGCTGACAACCTCTCTAATGAGAGTAGTTTTAAACCATTGGATCTTTTTTTCCTCAGTACATGTGTAATTGATATAATAAACCATAATAGCTTCAATTATATAAATACATGTTTAGGGACTTTTCAGAACACATATTTTTTGACACAATCCTCTGTAATAGCCCCTTCAAAGCTGTTAGTATCTATTGTTTCACAGTATACTTGAGGGCGCTGTGTAAACCATAAATTTTCAACTCCTTAACATGTAGATTAGGGACAAAATGTATCACAAAAAAGCTTTTTCAGAACAGTTACGGTTTATGATGGAAAGTATTTATGGATTTTAGGGAGTTGTTTTTATTTCTAATCTGTGGGTTTTCTCACCACAATTTCTCTACCCCCTATCCCAGGCCTTAGCATGTATTATTACATTTTAAAATGCTAACAAGCATTTTACAGGCAGACTGATTATTCACAAAAAGGCAGTCTGTCTCACATATTTTCACACATCAAATACATCTTAGTACTTGTTTCCACCCAAATCCTATGGTTGTTTTCATTTAGCAACAACCATCATGCAGTTATTTACAAACATCCTTACAATCTTCAGCTGAAAAGTGATGATGGATGGATGGATGTGAAATGCACATCACCAACACAAAATCTGGTAATTATTTGTCATGGATGGAGATATGGATGAGCAAAGTAATCTTGGCTCATCTTACAGGGATCCATGTCTGCTTGATGCTCCAGTATGATAAAATTTGGAAAGTTCTTCGATATCTGCTCCATTGAATTGTCTGTAAATGCTCATGTGTGCCAAGGTCAGCAATCTATCCAATTTTAATATACATAATGCATATATGTATTGATTAAGCATTTATTATGTTTTCAATTCTTAGTCCTGATGTTGTGCCATTAACTGGGCTAGACTCTTGTGCAGCAAAGATAAATGTCTATAACTTCTAACTTTAGAGGGTTGATATTATAAAAGACCCTATTCTAGGCATCGAATAGACAAAGGGGAGCAGAATTGATCTCTTCTCCACATTTCAAGAATCATCACATCTAATAGATATATAGAGAGTGTGATTTTAATTCTCCAATAGATATAAATATGCTTACTTTTTCTGCTGGTGGAGATTATCAATCCATCCAAGACTGCTTCCCTGTGAAATTCATAGCTTTTCCCCTCCAAAAAAATAGTTATGTGCTAGGTAGCTTTCCTCAAATTCTCTTGACTTTGTGAAAATTATTATAGAGCACATATAGTCAGGCTCTTAGTCTTATCACAATGATCATGTGACCAAATAAGTCTGATTCAGTGATTAAAAAAAAAGTGAATTAAATGCTAAATATCAAGAAAGACCTTGTATTCTAAGGATGATAATGAGGGACGGGCTCATGGAGGGTGTTTGTGTGTATGAATCACATGGAAGAAAGAAAATGGAAAATGCCTTGGACATGATGCTGGAGACTTTGTATTAAGATCCCATGAATGCTATTTCATTACCTGTTGATCCTAGGTAGGTCAAATTAACAGAATTCTACAGTCCCATTCAACTCTAAAATCTCACAATGAAATGATATATCAAGTCAGAATATGAGTCTGAAATTTTGCAAAGTAAGTGATATGCCTGTGGTCCCCTAGCTAATATGTGTGACAGGGAGAACTGGACTAAGATTTTTTTTCATTCTAAATGAGGGCTCCCATACATCAGGACACAATGCCTCTCTTACAGAGATATATTTCTTCCAAATTTTAGCTCTCTAACTATAGACATGTTGCTTATGTTTTCATTTGCAAAAGACAATGCTTGGTGATCTACTTCAACAGAATGAATTTTCATTCTGGATTTCCTATATTGATGAAATAACAGATATGTACACACACACACACACACACACACACACACATATACACTATCAAAAGACATAAAAGATTCCAAGAAGTAATAGATGTTAGACTCAATTTATCTCTTTATCCAGTGAACTAATGATTCCCCATATGCAGAATATGCCACAGTTTAACTCAGTTGTCCTTAGTGGATTCTGTGTCCTTTTAATTCCTTGATGTGCTAACAGCTGAGAACTTTCTTGCTATATGGTCTACATTTAGTCTCTGATAAGTTTTTGACATTGTTTATGTTTTACATTTTTTCCTTTATGAGGAAATTATTATTAGCTTAATCATATTAGCTTTAAATAGCAGAAATGAATCTAAAAATCTTGATGTAAAAACTCAAAATATTCTGTTCCTGCAAAAACCCATCCCCCAATGTTTCTGGAGCTGCTGCTGCTGCTCTCTTTGCTTAAATTGCTTTCTACAGACATAGTACCACCTGACACACTTTCCCTATCAAAAGCCAGAAGAAGCAATTCTTCACTCCTACAAAAATGTTAGACAAAAATTAGATATTATTTGCAAAATACTTAGTAGATATTTAAAATATACATTTTATCCTCTTCCTTCCTTAGGAGTCAAAAAGGCTGACTTTGAATCCAGGCTCTAATATGTGTGATCTACATTTCTTTTGTCAAGTGACTCTATCTTTCTTAAGTCTCAGTTTGTTCATCTATAAAATGGGAATAACAGATTAGCTGTCTCACAGGTTATTTTGAGGAAAACATTATGTAAACTCTAATACGTGTGAAAATGTTAATGACTATTATTTTTTTAGCCACTCATACTTTTTGAACCTTGGTTTCCCCATATATAAGATGGGAAGCTTGAGTTGGATAACCTCTGAGATTTCTTTTGGCTCTGAAAATTCATGATTTTAATTCTTCATAATTCATATTGAGAATCCTTCCAAAAGATCCATTTTCTTGGCTTAATTCTTTATTAAGGACATTCATTAAAAACCATGCTTGCTGCTAACATAAATGTATGACATGGTGATGTTTGCAGCCAAGAGCACTAGAACATGGTTTTTGGTGTGATAGGCCTAGGAGGATTTATCTTGTACCTTCACCTTGTGATGTATCTGAAGCCCTTCATTTCCACTATGGCACCAACCTTTGTAAGGAGAGGCAACTAGGGCATACAGTGGATAGAATCAGAGACTTGGAATTTAGAAGCCATGAGTTCAAATCCTACACCAGACAATTGCTAGCTGTTTGATGTTGGCCAAGCCAGTTACTCTTTTTCACCCTCAGCTTTCTTACCTGTAAAATGAAAATAATAACTTTCACATAAATTTGTGAAGAACTAATGAGATCATATATTTAAAGTTAGAGAACTGCAAAATCTAATTATATCATTGTCACAAATCATCACCCTGTATATACTTCTCCCACATCAATCTCTCTTTGAATGTCTCTGAAGACAGCAATTCAGGATACCATGTAAATTGTAGTATTGAGGTAAAGGATGTAGTAGGATAAGGATGAGTATTTATACTCATTCTTAAATTTGGAAGCAAAGAATAGAGTATGGCAAGTTCATTGAAGGAACCCAAATCAATGTATTTTAGAATTGGAAGGGCTGTTAGAGTTCTGTCCAACCTGCCCCTAAATAAAATCCCCTTCTAAAAATTAGCTTCCAGTGTGGATTAACCTACCATTTAAATAATAGTAGTCCCTTCCACTTTGGGAGTGGGGTTCAGGGTTTTGTTCAGGGAAGACTAGTGGCAACTCTGAAGTTATTGAATGTTAATTGTATGTTTGACTTAAAAACTATTTTACTGAGACCTCACACAAAGAAGGTACTCACATGGAGGTAAAAAGAAGCTACACAGGACACTAAAGTTCTCTTTGAAGGACTTTGGAAATGATTGCATGATGTGGGAGATGCTGGCAAAGGACCCAGTATGGCATGTGCATATCAAAGATGGCACTGTGCTCTATAAGTGAAGCAGAATTTCAGTAGCTCAAAAGAATCACGAAATGAACACATTTAGAGGTATTTCTCCACCATGTTCAAATGGACTACTCATGCCCTACTTGTAATAGCACATTCTAAGCTCATATTTTCTAAAAATCATACATACTGTATCTTTTTTTTATAGTAACTTTTTATTGACAGAACCCATGCCAGGGTAATTTTTTTACAACATTATCCCTTGCACTCACTTCTGTTCCGATTTTTCCCTCCCACCCTCCACCCCCTCCCCTAGATGGCAAGCAGTCCTATATATGTTGAATATGTCCTAGTATATCCTAGATACAATGTATGTGTGCAGATCCAAACAGTTTTCTTGTTGCACAGGGAGAATTGGATTCAGAAGGTAAAAATAACCCAGGAAGAAAAACAAAAATGCAAGCAGTTTACATTCATTTCCCAGTGTTTTTTTCTTTGGGTATAGCTGCTTCTGTCCATCATTGATCAATTGAAACTGAATTAGGTCTCTTTGTCAAAGAAATCCACTTCCATCAGAATACATCTTCATATAGTATCATTGTTGATGTATATAATGATCTCTTGGTTCTGCTCATTGCACTTAGCATCAGTTCATGTAAGTCTCTCCAAGCCTCTCACACATACTGTATCTTGACTCCAACATAATGATATCATTTCGATCATGATACTGCTCCCTTCCCAGTACAGCCTTTGTGATACATTGATTATTGGAATTAGAGGATTTTAGTGATCATAGATCAAATCTTAATTCTTTCAAGTCAACTTGATAAATTTTATTCAGCATTTTTTATGTATGAAATAGGCACTCTTTTACATACTGGGTTATGGATTGATTCATTCATTCACTTCCTTCATTCACTCATTGATCTGAACCTATCAATTTATGGCTGTAATAATACAGTCACTGACTTTCACCAGGTTACATTATCCTTGGGAAAAAATACATCAGGAAAAGGAAGTAAATTTATAGACAAAGAAGAACTAGAGAAAAATACGAAATGTGAAATGGATAATTTTTTGAGGAGGTAATATATATTGTTTTCACACACACACACCATTGCTGAGGTGATATTGAGTGGATTCCATCATTTAATTGCTGTGCTTGAGTATTTTTTAAAATAGAAAAGTTAATGCCATAAACTATAAGCCATATACTTGTTATATTTTGCTTTATGCCTCCTAAATAAAAGTAGAGATTCCAGCACTGCCATTTCTAGGACATATTTATTTTATTTATTTATGCTTTTTCTGAAGAGTTGATGCCCTATAGTTTAATCCATGTTTCTTCCCCTCTGTGAAGAATTTCTTTTTTACAGCTATTATTGTTATCAGCCACAAGCCACCAATCCTTGAATTTCATTGTGGGAACAAAATAGAATGGAGAAAAAAAAGCAGATCTTTCAGACAGCTAGTTCTTCCTATGGAGAATGTGATAGGAACTTCAGTTCCTGGAGTACAGAAATCATGTAATAGATAGTTATGTTGACCTTTCATGATGTTTTTTCTTTTCAATGCTTCAATATTCACTCTTTGAACATTGAACATCTTACTAAATCTCTTCCACATGAAAAATGTCCACATGTTGGCTAGCCAAGGGAAGCAAAGACTATTTTCTTTGATTAATTTATGTTTACGTATTGTTTTTCTGATTCTTATTAGAGAGGTCCAGATATGTTCAATAATTTCTAGAGAGCTTATGTGAAAACTGAAACTTCCTTAAATCTTGAAGTTGTGGATCAGGTTCTGACACTATGAAGATATGGAATGATGATGATGTGTGAAGATTAGATTTATTGACTCAAAGAAGATAGGTGTTCAAATCATTCCTCTGATGTGGGCTACCTCTGATCTTGGGAAGTAAGTCATCCAATCTACTTATACATCAGTTTCCTATTTGCAAAATAAAGAGGATGATTTGTCTTGTTCCTTTGGGCCCTTCATCTATTGTCCAATGAATTGCAGTCATCCCTATAGTCCCTGACTCATTGCTCATGTGAGTTTCAACAATTATTAATACTACTGAATTAGTCAACAGTCCCCTAACTGTATTTCTGATCATTATTTTCACTCTTCTAATAAATTCTCCACACAACCAAGAAAATTATTTTGCTAAATTTCAATTCTGCCCATCCAATGCAGTAGTTTTAATATGTTTCTGGCTCCTTCTAGAATGACTGGTAAATTTCTCAACTTTGCATATAGTACCCTTTTAATTAATTATCAGCCTACCTTTGTAGGGCCCTGACATATTCCTCCCTTTGTGTGGTTTCTGTTCCTGCCAAATAACCTGCTGCCCTCTGTACTTGACACTCTATCCTCTATGGCTATTCCTTGCCTTATAAATAGGATTCACTAAATTTTCATATTTTTCCTAGAGAAGAATTTCCATTCTCCTTAAGGTCATAAATAGCACATCATCTTAATTTTCTACTGCATTTTCCCCCTATTTTTTTTTTTTTAGATCCCTTTGGTGATTTGATCTCTGTCCTTCACTCTCAAACAACCCTGGTTACATATTTAATTTCTACAATTCTATTGAAATTTGGAGTTATTTGTACTGGCTTATGTATGCAGATTGAATTCCTCCCCCAAACAGTTAAACTCCTTTAGGGAAGGAATTATTTTTGGCTGCATTTCTGTTGCACTGTCACTAGTGACAGTGCCTAGTAGGCATTGGTTAGACTGAATTTCATCTTGCCAATTTAGAAATTTTTAAAGGAGTTGGTATGCATCTTATTTGTCCAATTTAAATTTATGTGACAATGAAATTCTTTTACACTAAACATTTTTCTGCTATTGTAAGAGAAAATGTGATTCTAAGGGAAATTCTTCAATACCGATTTATTAACTTATATGTCTTCAAGTTAGTTCCTGATCTTTTCCATCATGACACCTTTTGGTAATAATTAAAGAAGTCCTGGACTATGTCAAGGTATTAGAATCATGTATCCCATTTGACAGTATCCCATTTTCACCTGAAGTACCCAGAGTAATAATACATGTCATGCCCTAGAACTCTAGCATTTCACAGTGGCAAGGAGATGAATTTTCAATGAATCAGTTAACTTCTATTATTTGAAGTTTGGAGAATGTTGTCTAGAACCGCTGAGAAATTAATAATTTATTAAAGGAAGAGAATGCAAAACAGTTGTATGGCATAACAGAGTGTCAGTAACTAACCATGAGGAAAGTTTTTATAAAATTAAATAAAATGTGAATTAATGAAAAAGGTCTAAAAAGATGGCCTAGCAATACCAGCTCTCAAACTATATTATAAAGCACTAATCAAACTTCTAGCACTGGCTAAGATATAGAGTGGTGGATCAGTGGAATCAACTTGGTACATAATAACCATAATAAGCTAGTATTTGATAAACCTCCAAATTCCAACTTTGGGATAAGAGCTCACTAGACAAGAAAAAAACCTATTGGGAAAACTGGAATAAATTAGATATAAACCAACATGTCATTCCATATACCAACGTAAGGTCAAAATAGGTGTGTGATTTAGATATAAAGGATTACACTATAATCAAAATAGAAGAACAAAGACTCATCTGCCTATCAGAGCTATAGAGCTGGGAAGAATTCATAACCAAAAAAGAAAGAGATAGCATTACAAAAATACAAAATAGATAATTTTAATTTTATTAAATTAAAAAAAAAACTTTGCACAAGCAAAACCAATGCAACCAAAGTTAAAAGGAAAGAAGAAATCTGAGAAGCAATCCTTACAATAAACATCTTTGATAAATGCCTTTTTTCAGATATGTAAGGAACTGAATCAAATTTAAACAAAAAAGTCATTCTCTAATTGATAAATGGTCAAAAGATATGAAGAAACAGTTTTCAGAAAAAGAAATCAATATATATATATATTTTTAATTTATTATGTATAAGCATAAAAAAGTGCTCCAAATCACTTTTGATGAGAGAAATGCAAATTAAAACAGCTCTGAGGTATAATTTTGCACTTCTCAGATTGGCAAACATACCAAAAAAAGAAAGTGATAAGCATTAAAAAGGATGTGGGAAAATAGAGACACTAATGCACATTTGGCAATTTATGGACTAATCCAACCACTCTGGAGAGCAATTTGGAACTCTGCCCCAAGGGCAACCAAACTATGAGTTCCCTTTGATCCAGCAATATCACTACCAGGTCAGTATCCCAAACAGATCATTAAAAAAAAAAAAAAAAAAAAAAAAGGAGGACCTATACCTGCAAATATATATATATATATATATATATATGTGTGTGTGTGTGTGTGTGTGTGTACTGCCACCATATATATATAGCAGTCCTTTTTGTGTTGGCAAAATATTAGAAATTTAGGGGATGCCCAACATATGAAAAATGACTTAACAATTTGTGATGTAAGAATATAATGAAGTATTATTGTGCAATAAGAAATAATAAACATATTGACTTCAGAGAAACCTGGAAAGATGTATATGAACAGATGCAAAGTGAAATGAGGAGAACCAGGAAATCATTGAACATAATATCATCAACATTATGAGATTATCAGCTATGAATGACTCAGCTCTTCTCAGCAATACAATCATCCAAGAGAAATAAAAGAGACTAATGAAGAAAAATGCTATCCTCATGCAGATAAAGAACTGATGGATTCTGAATGTACATTGAAATACATTTTTTCTACTAATTTTATTTTTCCTGGTTTTTTTTTTCTTTTGATCTATTTCTTTTTTCAATACTGATGGAAATCACTAATTTGGAAATGTTTTACTTGACTACATATGTTCAAATTGCATCAAACTCCCTACCAGCTTCAGAAGAGGAGAGGGAGAGAGGGAAAAAAACTTTGGAACTCAGTATCTTGGAAAAGTTAATGCTAACAAAATTTTCTTGACATATAAAAGGGAAAAAAGAAAACTATTCAAAAAAAGGAAAAATAAATAAATATGACATTTGTCTTTAGTTCCTTTTTTCTATGAATGCCTATATCCAAATGATGCAGGAAAGATTCCAATCTTTGATTCCCAACCCCCCTAGCTAATGTAAATTACCCTTTGACTCACAAATCCTGGTCCCTTTGAATTCCAATAGAAGGTCCGGACCTATCCCAGCCCCACCCGGATCTGAGCCAACTTTGGGGCTACACCCCAAAGCCCCTGAAGCTAAGTCTCCTACTTAAAAGGACCACACTGGGAACCCCTCTTTGCAGAGATTCCAAACATGGTCGCCATGTGAGGACCCTCTGTCCACTGGACCCTCTGTCCAGTGCCCTCTTTATCGCTACCTTCACCTATCTCCTACTTCTAGACTCAATAATAAACCTCTTTTATTAATCTAGCTCTCTGGGCTAATAAATGCTTTTATTGGGAATCCGCGCCGCTTCTAGACCTCATATACCGCTGTATCCTTGCGCCGAATCTAAGGGGGTTGCAGGGTAACTCTGTTTGACTCCCTGTACCCCAAACCTGCCACTAGACCTTAACTAAACCCTAATTTCATTTAGGTACCCCAAATGTAGACCTCAACATGTGGTCTACACCTCAACATTCGGTTCCTAACCTCAACACAAACATATCACACATAGATAGATACACATATTAACATATAAATAAAGATGAATTGTTATATTAATACAGCACAAAAGTAAATAAAATCATTCACTGCCTGTAGAGAGCTCTGGAGAAGCATACTTGAAACAAGGTGTTAACTCAGAGGAATTGATTAGATAATGGTTACCTAGTTTAGCATTGTGATTAACAGTTCTCTAGTTCAGTACATGTACTTAGTACTTAATATAGTTCTACAAGATTCACACCTGTGAAAATGTAATTATAATAGAGTGTATAAGAAACAACAAGGACTAGAGAGACATTCACTCCCTCTTCCAATACCATGGTGGCTGGCCTCTCCTCCTTCATTTCTCCACTGAGATCAAGGCTCAGTCTGATGGGCCTCAGCCCCAGGCTTTGTGTAAACTACATTTCAGAATCATTCATGCTGCTACAATTTCTCTTTTAAGTTTTTTATCTATGTGTTTATGGAATGTCTTCTGTTTTGATTTGTCCAATTTAATTAAAAAATGCTTCCCTGAAAATTTTTTTTTTTGGTTCACTTTTTTTTCTTACTTGGCCACCATTTATCTTTTCATCAGCTTGTCATAAATCCATAATAGTTTCTATCCTTAATCTTACAAAAGATGGCAATATTTTCATGGGGAGATATAAATTTTTGTCTTGATTTTGTTTCACACAAGTCTAAATAAACAAATAAATAAACAAACATGCTAGTATAAGGAGATTTCCAGATTATGCATAAATTGACTACAATAAGAAAACATATGTTCATAAAAATAGAAATAAAAAGGAAAGTTCAGGCCATTGTAATACAATTTTTTCATTTTACAGAAAAAAATTGAGACTCAGAGAGTATGACTTGATAAAACATTATAGTCATAGTAAGAGATAGCTACAAATTTTTTAATAAGAAAAAAACAACTTTCATGATTTTCATGTTATCTATGACCATCATCTTTAAACTAGTACTATTGGTTTGAAAATAATTATATAATTATATAAATAAATAAGTGAAGCATTTAATTTAAAAGCTACATTATCTGTTAATGGCCTTCATGCCAATTTTCAATAGCTAATGGTAGTCTTAACATAATTTGATTTCTGAGCAATTAAATAGCACATTTAATCTGGTCAAAAATGATGAATTTGAATCTTTTGATAATGAACTGAAATAGCAGTTCAAATTTTTATTTCTTCTTTATAAAATACTATGGTGTATCATGAGAATTCAGAGTCTTTAATATATCCATTTGAAAAGCTTATTTTGGGTCATTCAAACTCAGATTTGAGAAGTATTGAATCTCTGGTCAACAAGAAATGTGAGGATTTTATCTTTAAATTTCATTTATTAACTAGTACATGTATGACTTGTAAATTGGATCAAATTCCCAGAGTCAGGTGGGACATCTGTTCCTTCATACTTCACTCATGTTCTAGGTTACTTTAAAAGCTGTCTACTTGGCATCAGTTAGCTTGTACAAAGTTTTTACAATTAGATTTTACAGTTTTCTTCAAAATTAACATGAATAAAAGCACATAAATTCTTCTCAGCACCTCCTAGACACATCCTTCCTAAAACATCTCAGTATTTGGGGATTTTGAGTTTTTTTTTTTTAATTTAGC
The DNA here is from genome assembly GCF_902635505.1 of Sarcophilus harrisii. NCBI lineage: Eukaryota > Metazoa > Chordata > Mammalia > Dasyuromorphia > Dasyuridae > Sarcophilus > Sarcophilus harrisii. Next base: position 636,900,982 of record NC_045427.1, on the reverse strand, counting down.
ACTGGACCACCAGCCTTGGAGTCAAGACTCAGACACTTACTAGCTGTATCATTCTATACTAGTCACTTAACCCCATTTGCCTCTAAATATTTTAATAATATTCCATAAATTCATATTGAAATGCAGCATTGTTTTTGTAGGATATAGTCCTAACTTTCACTTTTTCTTATTATCCACCAGCTACCAGTACTGCTGAACTGGCATTCAATATTCATTTCATGTTGCCTAGGGCATTGATTTTGAAGAAAATGTGAAATCTAAGTGTTGAAATATTTTTTCTTAGTTTTTTTTTTTTTTTTAAGAAAATAGAATGCAAAGGAAAGAAAAGAGAAGAAAAAAAAAGACTGCAAGAGGTGTCCATGTATCACAGAATACTGATAATCCCCATGAAAAAAAAGGAAATAACTCATTATGTTCATTACCTAGTGGGGAAAAAAGAAAATCTTAAGCCATATGGCATGGCTTGGGTAGATCAGGGAAAATTAGGGCAGAAAAAGCCTAAATATTTTTCCCTCATAACTTGTCTTTCATTGTATTCTCACTTTACTATAGTTGAAGGAGTTAAAGATACTAAAATCAGATGAAAAGAAAAGAAACTAGCAAGAGTGTCTTTTTTTTTTTTTTTTTTTTTTTTTTGAAAATACCTACAGATCTGGATACTTAACTAATCAAAAAAGATTTCTTTTATCATTTCACTTGAAGACTGGAACCAGTTATAGAATACATGTGCATGTTCCACATTTTCTCTTCAGGACATTTCATCTTTCATTATCACATCTCTTAAGAATACAGACTCTAGCCTCTTCTACATAGAGAGATTACAGCAACAAACAGAACTAAAGTACTCAGATTTCCATTTTCATAAAAAAAAAATTATTAAGATCCAGAAAAGAGGAATAGTACTTATTTCCAAACACTTTGCTTATTTGAGAATGAGAAGTACCATTTTAGGTCAACCTACCTAGTCCTCAATGTTCTAATCTCTTCAGCAAAGGGCAAGCTATACTGACTGCAAGTGTATCACAGAGTGCTAATATTCCCCCTGAAAAAATGGAAATAACTCATTTATATTCATTGTCTAGGGGCAAGGAATGGGGAGATGATATTCAACATAACCCCCATCTGTTTTCTATAAATACCCACCTCTTTCTTCTACAATCAGTATGCTATATAAATATTACTTTGCTTTGTTTTAATCAAATTCATATAAATTTAATTTAAATTAATTGTTAATTGATTGATTAATTTATTTGAAAAAAGTTGATTTGTTTTTATTTTTTGAATTTAGCAAAAAAAATAAAAATAAAAACAATTTTCTTCAAAACTACTCTCTTGGGTAAAAACCAAAACAAAACAAAAGGGAAAAAAACAACAACCCTGTAATAAGCATTCCTCGTTAAGCAAAAACAAATTGAGGAATCTGGTTTTATCTGAAAATATATGTCTCATTCTGCACTCTGAGTCCATCACTTCTCAAGAGAAAGGTAATTTGTTTCATCATAGATTCTCTGGATTAGTCACTGGTAAAAGCTAAATAAAAATAAAATGTTCTGCTAGGTTCATTTGGAATTTAAAATAAAGCAAGATAAAATTCTGACCCTGATGAGTTTGCAGTGGAATTTATAATCTAGTTCTGTGACACAGAATATAATTCTTTTTTATTTTTTTCTTTTCTTTTCTTTTTTTTTTTTTCTTTTTATTATAGTAACTTTTTATTGACAGAATCCATGCCAGGGAAATTTTTTTACAACATTATCCCTTGCACTCACTTCTGTTCTGATTTTTCCCTCCCACCCTCCACCCTCTCCCCTAGATGGCAAGCAGTCCTATATATGTTGAATATGTTGTAGTATATCCTAGATACAATGTATGTGTGCAGATCCAAACAGTTCTCTTGTTGCTCAGGGAGAATTGGATTCAGAAGGTAGAAATAACCCGGGAAGAAAAACAAAAATGCAAACAGTTTACATTCATTTCCCAGTGTTTTTTCTTTGGGTGTAGCTGCTTCTGTCCATCATTGATCAACTGAAACTGAATTAGGTCTCTTTGTCAAAGAAATCTACTTCCATCAGAATACATCTTCATACAGTATCATTGTTGACGTATATAATGATCTCTTGGTTCTGCTCATTTCACTTAGCATCAGTTCATGTAATTCTCTCCAAGCCTCTCTGTATTCATCCTGCTGGTCATTTCTTACAGAACAATAATATTCTGTAACATTCATATATCACAATTTACCCAACCATTCTCCACTTGATGGGCATCCATTCATTTTCCAGTCAGAATATAATTCTAAATCATGAAGTTGACACTTAAAGAAAAATTCTTGCTTATTGAGCTTTTATTATACAAAAAGTCACAGATGAATAATATCACTATTATTGAAAAAGAAAGTAGTTGAGTTGCATATTACAGATGATGAGGGACAGATCAATTGCCAAATCTCTAGGGTTGGATTTAGTGAGACAACAGTCAAAAAGGAAGACTGAAACTTAAGATGAGTTGTCAAAAGAGTAATAGGTTTGGAATCAGTACCTCTTCCGCAACGTTTTAGTAATATTATTAAATGGAAGTGTGAAGCACTGAGTTGTTACATGACTAGATTAGGCTCATACAATTAGTATGAGTCAGAGATAAGACTTGATTAACTATAAGAGTTCTGTCCACAACACTCTCCTATTTGTCCACATTTTCTCCTTCTTGTGTTTCTCACCATTGGAATATGAATGAAAGCTATTTGCAGACATAGACTATTTTTAAAAAATTATTGTGAATATTTTTATATTTTATCAATTACATGTAAAAACATTTTTAATATTTGTCATTCATACAGTTTTTGAATTTCAAATTTCTTCCTTCCTATCCCCCCTACTTGAGAATACCAAGGACTCAGAAACAGATTGCAAATGCATAATCATATAAAATAGACGTCCATATCAACCATGTTATAAATCAGAACATGTTTATATACATACAAAATAAAGTTTTTTTTAAAGTATGTTTCAACATGTATTCAGAATTCATATTTCTCCCCCTGAAGGTAGGTAGTATTTTTCATTTCACAAGTCCCAAAGAAATGTATTGAATCATTTTATTTATCAGAATAGCTAGGTTATTCACAGTTGATCATCATATAAGCTTGCTATTACCACATACAATGATCTCCTGGCTCTGCTAAGCTAAAACAAGGTCTGATATAAATATTTTTTGTACTTATAAATCCTTTTTCTTCTTCTTAAATCTTTTTGGGATGTAGACCTAATAATAGTATTGCTGGGTCAAGCCCCAACTATAATCTTGCCCTTACAGGAATCATTTCTCACACATCTTGGTTGTAATGCCTTCTCTTTGCTGATAATTTCTAATTTATCTTAAGAGCAAGAGCATTTTTTTCCTTTGTTTCCTCAGTCCTTTGTACAGTGAGCAAAAGAATAAATGTTTGTTTACTGTCTGGTAAGGGCTTAAAAAAATGCTTATTGAATTGAGTTGAATTAAACCTGTGGAAGGAATGACTTCAATTATATGACCTGTCACTTATCTGTTTGCTTCAGTTTGCTCATCTTTAAAATGGGGATAATAATACTCCTACCTTTGGGGATTGTTATGAGGATCAAATGAGGCAATAACTGTCAAACACTTAACAAAGTGCCTGGCATATAATTAACACTAAATAAATATTAGTTAATATTAATACTGTTTTCATATTCTGCTTTAAACATATCTTGTCTTTGTATCAGTCACAACTCCTACCAGCTAGGTTCATAGAATCACATGTCTAGATCTAAAAGAAGCCTTCAGAAGTTATCAAATTTGATCCCTTCATTTGGCATAAGAAGAAATGGAGGTTCAGAAAGCTTAAATGATTTGTTTAAATGATTAGTTTAAAGAATACAGAGAGAGTCAAATATAGGTTTTGTTACTCAAATTTAAGTAATTGTAGTGTGCTTTCTAGAGCCCCCATGCTGGGGTGCCAAAATATACCCTCTAGACTAGCTCTCTGGAGGATCTAGGACAGCCTGAGTCCTTGATCTTAGTGCAGGAGTGATGAAGGCAGGAGACCCACAAGGATGATCAAAGATGGAGTCCCTTTATTTCAAGTCCTTTTAGGTCCTTAATTACATCACTACAGCACACTGAGTATGCGCTTTTTTTCAAGTAGAACTTTCAAGTAGAAACTTTGTAACTTTGTTTCAAGTAGAACACAGGTGGTTCTCTGACTTCTCAGGAAGGGTGAGAGCCCTTAGGGGAGATGGGAAGCTGAATCAGTCATTGTCAGCAGGTTTCCTCTGTGTTAAAGGGTCTTATACCTTACCCAGAGTTCCCCCACTATCTAGCCCTCTACAAGTAACCCTTCCTTTCATAAATCTATTGAATGTAAAGTTTCCTGAGATAAGGACAATCTGTATTTTTTTTTTAATTTTCATATCTCATTGACTTGAGTGTGGGTAGATTTCCAGTGAATTTGATGGGGAGGAATTTTGATGGAGAAGAATAAAAGACAGGTTTTGCATTTAGTAGGTGCTTAATATCAGTGTATTATAGGAATAAATGAATTTAAAGTTACCAGGATTCAGTTTCATTATCTGCAAATTGAGGAGTTGTACTAGCTGACCTCTAATTTTCCTTCCATGCCTAATGATCCATGACACTAATCATAGAGAAAGTCACAAAGTTATCAGAAAGATTTTATTACTTTAATTTACTATGAAATTGGAAATCTTTTTTCTGAATTGTTTATTTACTGTGAGGATACCTGTCTTAAGGAGTTTTACATATAGGTCCTTGTCAGATCTAATTTCTATCCAATATGAAGCTAATTACTCATTTCATGAACCCCTTGAATTATGATCAGGATGGGCTTGGTGGGGTGAAGAGAGAAGCAGGGATAAATTCAAAGTTTATCAATTTGCTACTAAATTTCCAAGGGAAGTTACTGAAGTTCAGTAAATTCAGTCAGTATAATCTCCTGTATTGTTTAATGTTTGACATTTTGGTTTCAGTTCAAGTATAGAAATGTATGGAATTTGCTTTGGGAAATGATCTGGCATTGAATGAATGGCATGCCCTAAGTCATATCTCGACACGTCAATGAGCATTTATTAAGCATCTACAAATTCCATCCATTGACTGAACCACAAAGAAAAAAATAGAAAAAACTCAGCCCTTGCTGACAAATAGTAAAAACATTATAAAGCAGACAACATGCAAACCGTGTATAATATGCTGTAGAAAGAAAAAATCAGAGATAAACAGCAGATAGAGGATAGTAGATTTTTAGGGCATTGGGAAAGACTTCTCAGAGAAGGTAGAATTTTGGCTGAGATATAACAGAAATCAGGAGACAAAGATGATGAGGGAGAAAATTCCAGGTGTAAAAGACAGACAGGGAAAATATCTATAGTCAGGAGATAGAGGATGTTAAAGGAAGAACTGCAAGGAGGCTAGTATCACTGAATTATAGAGTATGTTGGGGAAAGTATGGAGAAAGGAAACTAGAAAAGTAATAAGGTATGAAATTATTAAGGGCTTTAAAAGTCAGATTTTTTTTAAATCAAGGTTGTCACTGAGTTTATTAAATAAAACCTGTACTTTAACATCACTTTGATAACTGCATAAAGAATAGATTGGAGTAGAAACTCAAGGTAGGAAGAGCAACCTGCTGACTCTTAATAAGTGTCTAAAATTACATAATAAGATCCTACCACAGGTTAGTGGTCATGGCAGAAAAAAAGGGAAGCTTATAGAGTGATAGCATTAATATAGACTTTATAAGGCATAGCAAGAGATTGTATGCAGAGCAGTAACTGTCAAGGATGACACCTATGTAGTAAGATTGGATGCCTGTGAGAAGATTGGTATTATCAACAATAACAGAAAATGCAGGAAGATAGCTTGGAAGGAAAGAAAAAGCATTCAATTTTGGTTTTTTTGAATTTAAGGTATCTAAAGGATATGGCATTGTAGATTTCCAATAGACAGTTGGCTATGCCGTTAGGATTAGATTGAGGGTTAAACAATATGACTTTATTCACTTCCCTTCTAGCTTCACTTTTCTCATCTACACAAGAATAGGTCTAGGCTAGATGTTCTCAGAATTTCCTTTAAAATTTAAAATACCATAAATATATTTTTTGTTAAAAAAAAAGAAATTAAAATAAGATAAATAGTTGCAAAGTTTCATGAAGAGTGTATTTTATCTAAAACTTGAAAATTAGAGAGGATTCCCAAAGAAGGCAACAGAAATATTTCTAATTAGGGTCAAATGTACATTTTATTAATTCTTACTTTGACTTATAAATCCCACCTCAAGTCATCAGGCATCCACTCCCAATCAAATCAATGAGGTACAAAAAAGTAAAAATTAAGTCCCAGTCCTAACTCTCAGACAGCTTGCATTCTTAAGATTTGTGCAAAGAAAAATTATTTGACACAAAGTAAAAGAATATACAATTATAAGACCTACAGTTTTATTTTCTACAAATTATTATCTTATATGTGTTCATGGTGATTCAAATATGATCATATAACCTCTTTGCTCAAAAAAAATATTTCACCTCTAAAGTCATTTCTATATCTAAATTACTTAGCCTTTAAAGACTTTTCATAGCTTCTAATTACCTGTCAGATAAAGAGGAATGGTTGTTTTTCTTGTAGATAATAATATTTTATTTGAGTTTTTCAAATTAAAAGTAAAGATCATTTTCAACATTCATTTTTGCAACATTCTGAGTTCCAAATTTTTCTCCCTCCTTCCTTTCTCTACTCCATCTCTAAAACATCAAACAGTTGAGCATAGGATATACATTTACATTGAACTAAACATACTCTAGAAGAATCAGAACAAAGTGGAGAAGGAGGAACAGGATAAAGGAAAACAATTAAAAAGAAAATATTTTGCTTCAATCTGAATCCAGACTGCCTACTTCTTCCTCTGGATATGGATGGCATTTTCCATATTAAGTGCATTGGAATTAAATAATTAAAGTGTCCCATTCCAATCTTTCCATCAGGAAAGTTTGAAAGCTCCTTTGCCTTCCAGGATATTATATTTGAAGTCTCCCATCTCTTTCATTTGAAAGCTACTAGTCCTTATGTAATTCTGACTTGACTACTTGGTATTTCGATTGTTTCTTTCTGGCTACCTGCAGTATTTTCTCTTTGACCTTATAATTCTAGAATTGACTACAATATTCCTTGAAATTTCATTTGGGGATTCTCTTTTGAGAGATGATCAGTGGATTGGTTGAGTGACAATCTTAGTCTCTGGTTCTAAATATCAGGGCAATTTTCCTTTATCATTTCATAAAAGATTTTATCCAGGTTCTTTTTTTTTTTTTTAAATTATAGCTTTCAGGTAATCTAACAATTCTTAAATTCCCTCTCTTTGACCTGTTTTCCAGGTCAGTTGTTTTCCCAAAGAGGTATTTTGGATTTTCCTATTTTTTTTTCACTTTTGATTTTATTTAACCGATTCTTGGTGTCCCATAGAGCCATTAACTCCCACTTGCTCAATTCTAATTTTTAAATAATTGTTTTCTTTAATTAGCTATTTTACCCTTTTTTTTCTATTTGGACAATTCTATTTTTTTAAAGAGTTATTTTTCTTCAATGAATTTTCCCCAACGTTTTGGCCAATTCTAAGAAGTTTTAATTTAAGAAATAAGATTTTTTCCCAAAAATTTTGATATTTTTATAATTCTCCTGTTTATTTCTCATTTATTTTCACAATTTTTCTTCTACCTTTCTTATTTGATTTTTAAAATCCTTTTTGAATTCTTCCAAAAGGACTTTATATGAATTAGATTACTCACCATGACCCAAACATGTTATGATTCTCTCTCTATCTCTATCTGGCTGTCTGGCTGTCTCTCTCTCACATTTTTATTTATTTTACTTTTTAAATTTCATGTCCTCCCTATTTTATCAAGACTGAAAGTGGAATGACTACCCATAGATATAACCCATTACCTCTTAGTTCTGACCTGCTCTGTTTCTCCTCCTGAGAAAGCCTGGTGGTCCTCATCTCTGAAGCTTCATCATGTTGATGCCAGTGCAAACACTGGACTCACCTTACCCACAACAGTTCAGAATTCCAGAGTTCATGACACTTAACTCCAGTTTTCTCACTATCTATGATTAAAGGCATACTCTACCCTGCCTGGTCTATAGCCTAAATACAATCCATAATTTCCTCATTCTACATTTTTGCTCAAGCCTGAATTTATATAACACCTAAAAAATCTTTTCTTTTCCCTTCATTCTAAAACTTTCAATTTCTGCCTGTTGATATTCTCATCTTTCTTCAAAAAATGCTTTAAATTTTATCTCTTTAATAAAATCTCTCCTGATTTTTGCATTATCATAATGAATTATCATTTATTTGATTTCTTACCACTATTTGCTGCTGTTAATTACTTTCAATATATTTTTATTAGATTGATTTTTAAGCATCTTCTTTCCATTATGTCAAGATCATGAAATCATGGGTTTAGAGTTGAACAATGCCTTATAGATTGATGACTTCAATCCCCTCCCTCCCTTCCATTTAACATATGTGGAAAGAGACTTAGGAAATTTAAAAGTGACTTGTTTAGGGTCACACAGAGAGTAAATATCTGGGGCAAGATTAGAATTTCTTACCTTATGTATCACTTACTTCAAATTCTGCATTCTATCTAATGTGCAACCTGGTTACCCACCCAGGAGACCTTAGATTATACGAAAAGTTTATTGCCTATCCTGTAGATCCTTGCTTTGTTTGCATGTTGTCTCCTCCATTGCAAGCTCATGGAGGACTTCCCAATACTCAGCATAGTGCCTGGTATATAGTAAGTGCTTAATAAATGTTAATTGAATTGAATTGAAACATTGAGTAAAGAATGCTAGAACTATGATTAGAATCACATCACAACTTCTATTAATATCTTCCATTTATTATATTTCACCGACTTGACATTTCAATAAAATAAGAGGAATGAACTTAGTTTTCCTCTGAGTAACTTGCAGTATTATTCTATGCCTTCTAAGAGTTTTCCTTGTAAGTATAACCTATTTTAACTCATGACACTTTAGATCTCTGCAGGAGCATAGAAGAAAATTGAATAAAGGGTGCTTAAATGACTTGTTTATAATCTACTTGTTAATTATAGAAAGATCTAGAGCCAGCAACCAATATTTTCCCAATGGGAATGAATTATAATTCTATCATGCTATGAGAATTAGCAGCATTTATATAATGTCTTAACATTTCCAAATTAAACTTTATATAAAGTGATATTTTATATCAAATCAAGAATTTGAATGGATAGCAAATGAGATAGTTAGCAAACAGCACTTTGGAACATAGTAGGCAATTAATAAATGCTTATTTTCTTATTTCTCCTTCCCTTGTTTCCTTGGTTCTTACAATAGCTCTATGAGGCAGGTTCTGTTACCATTCCTTTTTTTCGCCCACAAAAAGAACTTGAGCATAAGAGAAAATAAATGTGTCCAAGCAAGCTAGTAAGTTATCAACTATACCAACAAACTGTCACAGACATCCTTATACCAGATTTCCAGAGGAGGCAATCACAGGAAAGAGCAAATGGAAGATTTACTTAGGCAGATTCACAAAGATTGACTTGAATCTGGTTGCCTAAAGCAAAGATTTGAAGCCAATTAAATCGATTCCCAGAAGACTTCCTTCTCCATTATAGGTGAATTCCCCCAAGGTTCATGTATATTTGGATACTTACTTGTTACATGTTACTGAAAAGGACCATTTTTTTCAGAGATAAAATTCCCATGAGATCTAAACATTATAATTATCTAGTTGATATCATTGCAAAAAAATGTGGGTATTATAATACCCTTTCCCCCCTATTTATTAGGTCTCATATGTTATTTAACTGCATGGCCCTATAGATGCATGGTGTATGCACTGGCTAGGATTCAGTAATTTTTAAAGGGAAATATGACTCGGCAGGATCTCACCAATCCTGATTACCTAATGAAATGTGAAATTATGCAAACAGATTCAAAGCAAAGCTTCCCTCTGCAGCCTCATTGCAGAAGTACTCATCCAGAGCTCTATTTATCTTCTGTGGAAGCCCTGTGGGTTTAGGAGGCAATTGCAGCTTTTATATTTCTTTAAGTTGAGATATTAAAAGCAAAACAGACCTATGCTTGTAGCTTGCTGATTTATACACTGCACTTTTGTAAAAGGAGAATGTAAAGTTATCTCTTTGGCTATGAAATTTTATACTCTACTCTTGAGTGTTCCAGCTTGTGAAATATGCTTAATATTTTTATGCTTCTCAAGGAAGAATTGGTTATTAGCCATAGCACCAATGCTTTTGTTGGAGAAGATTTCAACAAACATAAATTCTGTCTCTTTTACAGGACAAGTTGCAAATCTGATTTGGAAGTAGCTACAGAGACCATCTAGTCCAACCTATACCTAAAAAGAATTCTTTCTACAGTATTCCCAGTTCAATGGTAATTTGGCTAAAGGAATCATACCAAGGGCCATCTATAGTCAACCTGATCTATAATCTGTCACTGGATCCAAATAGGTCTAGAGGAAAAAGTGAGGCTATTGACTATGCATGGTCCTCCCTCATTTTAAATCCAATTCACTTGTATAACATGCTATCAGCTCCCTGATGTAATAATCATTTTCAAGAACTCGGTACAAACAACAAACAAGTTTCCTCCAGCTTCTTTTCTCCCTCAATTGCCTGTCGTTTAATTGTTTTTATTCATCACAGTCTTTTATCCTGCTTTTCACCTTCCTTCTCCAATATGCTCTACAAATTCAGATTTCCTGAGAGATCTAGGTGGCATAGGGTGGAGAAAGTGCTGGAGCTGGTATCAGGAAGACATGGATTCAAATCTTGTTGTGTGACCCAGGACAAATGACTCTGCTTTCTTTAGCCACAATTTCCTCATCTATAAAAATAAGGATAATAAGAGCACCAAACTTACCATACATTTATATCTATAAAACTGCACACATACACACATGTATATTCTTAGTACTATTGTTGTTATACTTAGAAGAAGATGGTGATTACAATTATGATGTTCTCAACTACTCCATTGTTGCTAATGGCAGCTTCCTCTTCTTTTAGATTTGATTTTGGAATGAAATGAGGCACTCGCACATTATTGAAAATTTAACAAAAGGGATTGTTTGCTCGAACACAGAATGAATAGATAGCAAGGACATAGTGGCGAATTTGAATATGAAGGATGACAGGATGGCTTAATATTAGGAAATAAGTAAAATGATCCTATTAAAAAAACCTGACTTTAATATAGCAATATCATAGACAAAACTTTCAATAAAATGTCCCAGTGAAATGTTAAAATTCTTAATAAGAACATGCATGGAAAACCCCTTCTTTAACATAATCAGAAACATATCTTTAAAACCAAAAGCTAGAATAATTTATTATTCGTAATAATAAACAAGAATTTTCCCATTTCTCAAGATTTTTTGAATGAGTTACAGTATTGTCAACAGGAGGTATATGAAAACAGAAAGAAATTAAAGAAATAAGTAGAGAAAGGGAAGGAGAAAGAATGAGATGACTAAAGTATCAAGTAGAGTAGCAACACATTGAATAAATCCATAGAAACATCAATATTTCTAGATACCAATCAGAAAACCAGAAGATAATAGAAAGAGAAATACCAATCAAAAAAACTACAAAGTGTATACAATGAGTTTGAGTCAACCTATCAAGTAGATTTGAAATACACATGAGATATCCAAAGCACTCTTTATAGAAATAAGAGAAAGAATTGCAACGTATTTATTTTTTCCTGGTTGGGCTGTGCTATTTTAACAAAATAACCATATTAATGAAATTAATTTAGAGTTTTAATGCTGTGCCAATAAAAATATCATGGTATTTTGTGCACACATACACATATACAATGTGTGTGTACGTACATATATGGAGACAGAAAGAGAGAAAGAGATGGATACATGCTTGTACAAAATATGATTCTTAAGGATGCATCACACAGCTTTTATATTTAGAATGAATATCCACTTGCAACTTCTGCTATATGTTGTTAAATACTAAACTATACTTATTTTCTACTAAACTACTTTACAATTTTTTTAGCAGTTCTTTTGAAATAGAGATTTCTTTTCCAATTGTCTCTTTGTCTGTCTCTGTCTCTCTCTTTCTCCCCCCATCTGTCTCTGTCTATCTCTCCATATATATATACACACACATACACAAATATATGTATGTATATATAATGTGTGCATATGTATATACATATGCACACATTATAAAAGTAAAACAACTTTCTAAAGATCATGTATATACACATATAAGTATACAGAAGTATGCATGTATATGTACCTCTATTTTTTATGTCTGGCTATGTATGTATTACTAGCATTAATCTGATCAAAACATTTCTTTAAAAAAGTTTCTGGAAGATCCTGCACAAGTGTCAAAGTATCAGAAAGAATAAATGGGTTATAATCTATACCGTGGAAGGTCTCACCTTATAAATGAGCACATAGATCCATGAAAGTCTGAAAGGTTAAGCATAAATATTCATTAATGACATTTTCCTATAATTTTCTTTCTCATTTTCATCTTATCTTGACTTACAGATCAAAACCTTCTTTGACTTATGCTAGGAATTAGGTAGCCACCTATATTTGTCTATGCTTTGAAATACATTAGTCATTTCAGAAGATTTCCATCTTTTAGAGTGGGTTAATATTCATTTTTTCATTTTATTTGGGGATGATGTTACTTAGCAGGGCATTCTTTTAATGTGGTGTATAGTTTTTCTTTCTTAAAGTAGTTAATTTAAGTTATTCTTTTTCTCATTTGTTTTATTTTGACAATTTAGAGAATTTTCCTATATTCACTTCTTTTAGATTACTGCAAAAATAGTATAGGATTATAAATAGTAATGTGATAATTTTCTTCATTTAGTTTGTATATGTTTTGACTTCAATAATTTTAATGATCTGGTTTTTCTTTTCTTTTCTTGTGGAGATTATATTTTGTTATTACTTTCTTTAGGTCATTATAAAGGCTCTGAATTTAATGATTTAAATAATTGTCTTTTTTCTTTTTTTCTACCTACTTCTCAATGCTATTTTTAAGAAAATATGTTGAAGCCCCATATGCCATATAAAAGTTAGATTTTTTTTTTTGTTCTATCACATGGTCTGTTTTCAAACTTCACACTTCTTGACTTCTCAGTAGCATGTGACACAGTAGATCCCCTCCTCCTTGATGCTTCACTTCTGACATTACTTTCTCCTGGATTTTCTCCTATCTTTCTGACTTCTCCTTTTCATTTTTTTTTCTGTCAAATCATATCTACTAATTATGTATGTTCCTAAAGATTGTGTTCCAAAGCCTATCCTCTCTTCTCTCTATTGTGTCTTATTTTATAACATTATCACCTCTCATTGGTCCAGTAATCATTTTATTATAATAAACCCACACCTATATATTAGTTTTAGTATATCTTCTGAGGACAAATCCTTCCCAACAACTTTATTTTCAATATTTCCAAATAGATGTCCAATAAGCTTTTCAATTCCTACATATGTAAAATTGACTTATCTTTCTACTCTTTCTAATTTCACTCCTCCAAACTTCTCTTTTAGTCATTCTTTTGTAACCACTGCATCATCCTGAATTCCCCATTCCCATTGATGATGATGATGATAATGATGATGGTGATGGTGGTGATGGTGATGATGATAATGATGGTAGTAGTGGTGATGATAATTGGTTTTTAATGATTCTTCAATTTTACAAAACACTTTATATGTTATCTCATTTGAACCTTGCAACAACCCTAGGAGAAATATGCTGCTATATATTCTCTTTTTACATATGAAGAAAATGCAGCAGACAAATATCATGTGACTTATTCATACACATAGCTAGTAAGTATTACAACCAGGTTTTCACTCCATGTCTTACATTATAACCACTGTCACCTAGCTGCCTCTAATATATGACCCCCATTTCTTCAGTGTCACAACTATTACCTCTTACTTGGATTATTACAATTGGCTCCTATTTTTAATCCCTGCTTCAAACCTCTGTCCACTCCAACTAAACTTTACTCCATACAGCCACCAAAGTAATATTTCTGAATCATGGACCTGATCATGTCACCCATATTTATTTTATAAACTTTAATGATTCTACTACTTCTAAGAACAAATGTGAACCCTTAGCTTTGGCTTTTAAAGTTCTCTGCAATCTTAATCCTTCCTACTTTTCAGGTTTTCTTACTTGGGATTCTCTTCCATTTTTTAAAAATTTCATAGGCACATTTAAATATATGCCATTCTCTGCATATGACTATCTACTTTCTAGCTGAAAAACTTGACATTGATTCCTATCCTGAAGGGACTCACCAACTTCAATTATCTGAATCCCTTGCTTCTGTCAAGTGGGATTTTTGCACATAAAGCTTTTTCTGATGCTCCCAGTGTTTAAGTTCCTCCTTCTCCAAGATTCCTTGTGTTTATTTGATTTAACAAATATAAATTTTAGTATTATCTCTCTCTCTCTCTTTTTTTTAGATCTATGTTTTATGAAAGTAGGATCATTAACTTTTGACTGCATTTCCAATATATCACACATCAAAGGAATTTCACAAACATTTTGCTTGGTTGATTATACTTTAATTAGTAAAACCCTGCTTTTATGGATATGGCATTGCTAGTGCAATGGGCAGAGAATTTGACCTGAAGTCAGGAAGACTGATCCTCCTGAGTTTAAATCTAGTCTGAAACATTTATTTACTACAAATGTGACCCTGGAAAGTCACTTAAATAACCCTGTTGGCCTTCATTTCTCATCTACACAAAATAGCTGAAGGAAAAAATGGCAAACAATTCTTGTATCTTTGCCAAGAAAATCCCAAATGGGATCAAGAAAATTCATATGTGACTAAAATAACTCAACAATAACGCTAAGGAATAATCAGTGTGGTAGAGTAGAAATAACAATGTGCTTTAAAGTAGAGTACATGAATTCAAAACTACTCTTTACTACTTTCTACCTGAATGATCCAAGGCAAATTATTTAAACTCCATGAGTCACAGTGGTATCATTGTATTAATTTAATAAACTGTGTCACTTGGATCAAATTATTTCAATCACCATTTTTCCTTGGGTCATGCTAGAGATAACCCAGAAAACTGAGTTCAAGAGTCCCAGGAATACCAATGTTCTCCATTTGCTTCTTCTAGTCATCATTAAGGAAATAATCCTTGTTAAAAATGGGCTTGAAATCCATGCCATCATCTCAATTGCCGGTCAACTACCACTAAGAAATAGATAAGTAAAAGTATCCTGGAAAGACCAAGAAGCCTATTTCCAAACCAACTCTTAGAGCTACCCAATTTCTAGATAAATATCCCTTGTTGAAACATCTGATAACTTTCTCCCTGCCTCCTCAGGAACAACAAATACAGAATATTACCCGCCAAATTATTCTCATAACCAAAGTCTTTGGCTGTGACAAATGATTCACAACAGAAGTTCACATGGTTTGTTTATAAATGGAAATTATAAGAATATATAAATGATGTATACACATCATTTTTTTGACTATTGTTTTGTTTTTTTAATTATACTCTAGGAATCACAAAGCCTTTTATCTAACTTCCAGCTAAAATCTCTCTCTATAGTGTACCTAATTAGAATGTAAGCACCTTGAGAAAAGAGACTCTTTGTTTTTAATTTTAAATCATCAGTGCTTACCTTATCAATTTGTAAATAAGTCCCTACAAAATAAATGCTTTTCCATTCATTAGCTCATTCTATCATCCATACATTTACAAAATAGGTTGTTAGATAATGTTATTTCTATGATTGTTTCCAGTTCTAAATCTATGATTTCAAGATCTTGTTTTGTTTTGTTTTGTTTTTCTTATTCATCATAGAATACGATTTATCATTATCTGTTTTGATAGAATTCAAATAGAAATTAGTGTACTGTGTCTAATGATTATTCACTTATTATTCATTTTAATTAATTCCATTTCCCACTAATGAGAAAAATCTCAAAACTGTTTCTCTTTTCTAGTCTTCAGGTTCCTTCTATCCTCCATGTGAATCCTCTTTTATCCTCCAGAATTGTGGCACACATCATGATTCTCCTCTGCATCATTAGATGTGTTGTATCCTTGGTTTTCACATTAAAGATTTATCCAGTCTCATAGGGAACACTTTATTATACCTGATAACTTGGAGAAAGAAGAAACATTACCCAATATTCAGTATCTTATTTTATTAACACAAAATCCCACATGCTCTTTAAACACAGATTGCAGTCTGTTGGCAATAGTAGAGAAATAAATATAACACACTCAATATGTTTCTCCTTTCTCCTCCTGCTAATATTCATAATACTAATAATTCCCAATGTTATTCATCTCTTTATACATATTAGTTCACTTTTTTCTCTTCACAGCAGTAATATTGTTCTAATTGTATTAGTATATTATCGATGAGTAATTGTTAAAAATTCATTTCTTTGTCATTTAAGTAGTAAGAAATATAAACTGATATCTCAGTATTCCTTTGGCTGTAGAAATATACCATACCAGATATATTGATACTCAATGACCATATTTACTGAATCATAGAATTCCAGATTTAGAAGAGCCTTCTGAAGCAACTTAGTGCCACTAATGCACAAATCCAAGTTATCAGTTAAGTTATCATTTAACAAGTGATCATCCAGTCTTTTCTTGGAAATCTCTAATGAAAAAGAACTTCCTACCGTGGAAGCCTTTTTCATCATTGACATTATTTTTGATAAAAGTTATTATTTTTGGTGTTAAGTATCCTTTCAATGAATTGATTATTCAATAAATCAAATCTATTCCTTAGAATTTTAATACCTCTCCACACTTTTATTATTCATTGATCATTGTTTGATAATTTTTTGAATAATGAAAAAAATGATAATACCTGCCACAAAGAGGGCAAAAATAGATGAAGAATGTCTATTCTATATATTGAGGTTATATATACAAACTATAATTTGAGGTTTGTTGAAAAACTTCTCTCTGCACATATATATACTTGAAGCCTACAATGAAAGTGAAAGATAAATGGAACATAGCTTTCAATAGGTATAAGAGAATGAGCTTGTTCATTTAAGAAAGTACACAGAACTTTTAAGATTCTAAGATTCTCTGAAACAAAGGTCTGTGATAAAAATCAACATTATATTAATGCTGTGTAACTCCTAAAGTGCCTACCACAGTCTCCAGAGAATTTTGATGATACTTACTTCATCATGTGGAAAAAGAAAAAGGAAAGAAACATGATGGATTTTTTTTTTTAGTGTATTGCTCATAAAGAAAGAAAGGATCTAAACAATTTCTGGTTTTACTTTTTTAATATTTAAAATTAACACTTAGAAATTTTTTTTGAGGTTTGCTTTAGTAATTATTGTTGGTGTTGTTTAATTGTGTCCAATTCCTAATGACCTCATTTGGCATTTTCTTGGCAAAGATACTGGAGTGTTTTGGCATTTAATTTTTCAGCTCATTTTATAGATAAAAAAGCTGAGGTAAACAGAACTAAGTGATTAACACAGGGTCATACAACTAGGAAATGTTTCAAGTCCAGCATTCTACCTCCTGCACCAGGTAGCTGCCTTTATGAGTTTTATTCAACATTTATTTAATCCATATATATTTTACATTTTCAACCTGAAATTATTTTGAACTTGATAGTTCTTGATTATCTTTTTTAATGTTTTCCAGTTTAACATAATGTAATATCATCCCACTACTTATGTGTGTGTGTGTGTGTGTGTGTGTGTGTGTGTGCAGGAGGGAGAGCAGAGAGAGGCAGGGTGTGGGTGTCTGGTAGCAGCATTATAAAATTTAGACAACTTTGTAATTTTCAATGCATTTGAATTTTTCTGAATTCAGTGTTCCATAGAAATCATATTTCTTGAATTGTATTTTTTAATATGTGGTATATGTGGAATATGAATATTTTATAAAAATGATGAATAAGCTGATTTTATAAAGACCTGGAAATGTTTACACAAATTGGTGCTGAGCAAAACAAGCAGAACCAGGAATACACTGTACAGAGTGACAGCAAGAATGTGCGATGATCACCTATGAAAGATTTTGCTTCTTCTCAGCGGTTCAGTGATCCAAAGCAATCCCAAAAGACTTTGAACAGCCTGTTTTAGGTGTCTTCACAAAACACTTTGAAGATAAAAAGGAATACTAATACTCAAAACATTGTCAGGTATTGGAAAAAATACTGCTTCTAAGTCTAATACTGTCTTCAACACATTTTAGTAAATCTTTTAGTGTTTATAGTGGACTGAACTTCTTAATTTTAAGTATATTTGATTCTACTTTATCCTCTTTTTTTTATTTCTGCATTGGAATTCATTGTGGGTCTCATCAATGTCCTAGAGGTGATATTTCTGACTTCCTTTTTTTTTTAAATTTAGAATTTCTTTTTCCCTTTTTATAGTTACAGTACTGACACAAACTAAAATGTCAAGAGATGAATCATGGATTCTTCCTTGTCAGGGTACTGTGAATTCTTTCACCTCACATCTTATCAATTGCTTTCGTTGATTCTGAGGGCTTTTTCCCTGACTGCTCTGTACAATTGCTTTATCACCCTCACTTTTTTTTATAATAATCAATCGATGAACTATTAATTATTTATTAATCATCTACTCAAGGCCAAGCAGAGTGCTAGTTGCTTGTGATTCAAAACAAAAATGAGACAAGAGATGATTTCAAGAAGTTTTATCTGACTAAGAAGGAATCCACTACATTTACAGAAAAATGAAACTTTCTGGGTTTTTATCCATTTTTATAATATCTCCATTATTTGAAAAAAATACAAAGTAACGTGGTGGTGAGCAAAGCTATAACATGGAAAATGACTGAAAATCTCATAACTGAACTAATTAACATGAATGTTTTTAAGATGATACTACATTCTAAGCTCTGTGAGTTACACATAGAAAAATAAAGATGTGCATGTTCTCATTAATTTTATATTCTTATAAAAAGAGAAAAAAATACAGGAGTAGTAAAATCTGACATTTATTTAGTGATTTAAAATTTACCCAAGAAAGTGTACCACCCTTTAAACATTTTACAACATCTGATCATAGCTGCCTTCTCTGCTATTAATAGTGATCACTGAAGGCACCTGGTTATGGATCAAGCAGATAGGATATACATGTCATTGTAATTGTCTCTTTTCCTAGAAAAGGATGATTTCTTTATAAATGAGTAACAAACAAATTAATGGAAGAAAGTATTTATGTTTTAATGCTAATTTATCAAATAAATACCATTTCCCTGTGCTCAACTTATGGACAGCTGGTGATGTGTGTGTGTTTATTTTATTCCTATTAAAGTTATAAAGAGCATAATAAAATACTTCAGGATAAGTACCAATTTTAAAAATCTGTTTTATTCTCAATTGTCAAGTAAACTTTCACATTTTTAAGTGTTTGCTCTTTTCTTTTTATAAATGTTGACAAATTGAAACTTATCACCTGATACAGAGAGGTATAAAGCTTAACTAAATTTATATAAGAGATCTCTGTCTCTTATTTGCTTGCTCCATGGTTGGCTGATGATTTTGTTGCTTCTGCCACGGGAAAGAAAACACCAAAATAAGATGGCATGCTAGTGGCCCAGCAGACAATAATCCATCAGGATTCAAGATTAGTTCAGCAATAGGATGGCCAATATGTCATATGCAATTAGTTCTATTTCTGGTCCATGACAAAACTGTATAATCAAGGTTATTTTGCTAATATAGCCTTAGATAACTTGAAAGAAAGTAAAGTTGGAGTGATGTTCCTTGACCTACTTAAGAAGTGACAGGTCTCTTTAACTCAATAAAGGGATTTTAAATGAGAGAGAGTGAACAATTAAATTTCACCCTGTGTCAAGCCATTTTTTTTTCCTTTTTATTACTCCTATCCTATCTGTACCTTTGGGGAACTTAGAGCCTTTCATTATTGTTGCTGTTGTTTTAATCATACTCAACTCTTTGTTACCCCATTTGTAGTTTTATTGGCAAAGAGTTTATTGGTTGCCCTATTTTCTACACCTCATTTTTACAGATGAGGAAACTGAGGTAAATAGGGTCAAGTGACTTGCCTAGAGCTGCACAGCTAATAATTAGTTGTCTGAGACCAGATTTGAATTTTGGCAGATGAATTTCCTGCACTCCACCCATTGCAATATTTTGCTGTCCTTTCTTGGATTGATATCAACCCTGATTTAAGAATATATTTATCTCTACATTTGAGAATATACAAGTGGTGTGGTAATATGAGTATTACAATTAGTATTACTTTCCCAATTTTATAATTTCACAATTAATAACTTATTTGTTTTTATTTGAACACATGTTACTTGTGTAATGAGTTCTTTAGGATAGTATGTCTTAAAAAAGAAGCTCATTGGGCAAGTTATAATGTAAGATGTTTAAGAATGGTTTAAGCTTTATGATTTCTTTAATACTTCTTGATTCTGGGATGTCATTTAAAAAGTATTTTTCTAGATCCCTTGTCTCTTAAAAATATTTATATACTGTTCTCTCTACAGTTATTCCCTGACACAGTGATTTTCTATAATTGTGTAGTTGTTCAGTAGTTTTTAGTCATGTCAAACTCTTTATGATGCCTTTGGGGTTTTAGCAAAGATACTATAGTAGTTTGCCATTTCCTTCTCCAGCTCCTTTTACAAATAAGGAAACTGAGGCAAACCTGGTTAAGGGACTTCACCAGGGTAACACATCTAGATGTGCCAAAAGAAGTCAGAAAAATTAGTCTTCTATACATAAGCCTGACAGTCTATCTATTGTGCTATTTAGTTGCCCAATAGTCTAGAATTATAATTATAATGCTAAAAATGCTTATTTTAAACTTTTTTTTGCAAAAGCTACCATTTTTACTTTTTTTTCAGTTGTTCATAAAATCTTTTCATGAATTCTGATATTCAAATTTTGTAATGCTAATTTATAATTCATTTATAATGTTCCTTCTTGGTTGAGTAGTCCATTAGAGGTACAAATTTAGAATCTAAAATCTCATATTTTTATTGCACCTTTCATAACCAGCTAGCAAGTTTTTCACTGCTAGATGTCAGCATGAGAATATTTCTGTCCTTGTATGAATGAATTATAAGGATTATTTGATGGGAAAACCTCTTAATGACATAAGGCCAAGTTCTTACTTATGACCTTGTTGTTTTTCAGTCATTTCTGGTCTTTGTCACCCTGTATACAATAGTGGGCTAATAATGTCCATGGGGTTTTCATAGCAAACATACCCAAGTGATTTTCCTATTTCCTTCTATGATATGTTCAAATTTTAGAAAGGAGGAATTGAGTCAGAGGTTAGTGACTAGCTTGAGTTCACATAGCTAAAAAGTGTCTGAGGCCAGATTTGAATTCATTTTCCTGACTCCAGACCTATTCCTCTATGCACTGTATCACCTAGCTACCCCTATGTTAACCAAGTAACCACAATGAGATCCTCAGAAAGAATTACAAAGTGATAGAACAGAAAATGTTGGGTGGATAATGTTCACTGAATATTTGCTAAATGAAAGTAAATCACGATTAGATGAAATGGCCCATGGTGCAAAATGATAGTCAAGGATATAATTTGTTAATTACTTATTGAATTGTTACTCAATTTTAAAATTAGGTAATGGGACAGAGAGGTCTCATTCTTTGAGTACTCACGGGAAAAAACACAATGCCAATGAGAAGTGAGGCTATAAACATATTTGAATAATATAGAAAAGGTATAGAGGCAAAAAACACAGAAAAAGAAAGAAGTAGTGAAAGGGGTGTACAGAGGTAGACACATGTGAAAGAGGGCTAGAAGGTAAGCAGATAGTGTACAGAAGAGAATTAGAAAGGAAGAAACACAAAAAAATCTTTCATGAAAGAAACCATGGATTAGAGGTGGGACCATCTGGCAGAATGTCTCTGATGAAGGTGGGAGCAGTCTTGGGGAGGGGCAGAAGTTTGAGGTCTCATTTTATAAGGTTTTGAGGGACACAGTCTTCTCTATGCCATTTTGGAAAAGTTCATTAGCACATCCAGATCATCTCAAATGTTCAGTAAAGTTTAAAGTTAACATATTCCCATTATCTCAGAGTTATTGGTCCCATTTAGTGTTCAGCATGTTCCTCTTTCTGCAAATTTCTGGAATTTGTCGAAGATTTATATATCATAAGACCAAAAGGCCCCGACAGCAAAGCCTACATGACTTTCCCTTATTTCGAATGTTTTACAGGATGTAATTTTATTTAAAATGTGATACAATTTATAAATTATGCATTTTTTGGTCAGAGCGACAATTTATACATGACTTCTATCTAGCTTTCCCTTGCAATTTTATTTCATGACCTTGCTACTTTATCCTAGTTATTTATAAACTTACTACACTGAATAAGCATAACTTTATATTAATAGAAAAAGGTAAAAGTGATGTCTTGAATTTGAAATTGGACCTAAAGAAACATGGATTCAATTTGTTCATAAACACATCTGATTTGATATTGAATGTAGAAACTTGCTGACTCTACTTGAGAATAGTGAAAAAAAATGAGAGATGTTATAGGAAAATATGGTTTTAGAAGTAGAATCAATTTCTTTGATTAATTTCAATATCTATTCTCCAGAATGTCATTATCTCCAATTCCATTATAAAAATTCACTCAGAATGGATTCAATAATTGGAAAATGAAAGCTAGGCCATTGCTAATAATTTATTCCATTCATCCAGGAAACCTTGTAGTTATTCAATATAATCAAATACAATAATCTAGTACAGATTTCTGATAAAGACAAATTTAAGAGTACTCTGTCCAATTTTTAAAGACATGCTTTTTGATCTAACACATCATGTAACATTCGAAACAAATCTGATATTTCTATATTTCAAAGACTGTTGATTTTGTCACTGCAGTTAATTCTGTACTCAAATAGATCAGAAGAATTTCTTGACTTAACTATTTACAGAGAATTACTATGGGATAAAAATCCATCAATCTGCAGTCGATTTGGTTATAGCCCTCTCTGTGTTTAGGTGGTGGGTAAATAACTAAAAGCACAATTTTAAGATTATATATATATATGTATATATGTGTATATACATATATATATAAACTTTTGTAAAGATAGATTTATGTTCAGGCTCAGTACAAGTTCCACCAGTCAGTAGCTACATCCTGAGTCTAGGAACATGCCCAGTACTTGAACACACAATGGAGATCTACTTTGAGGAGTAAGCACCTCTAATATTTTCTTTAACTTATTTGTAAGAATCCTTTGAAGATAATGTTTGATCTAAAATTAATATTAAGCCCCAAACCTTACTAAGATATGGAAAAAAGTTTAACACACTGCTAATAAGTACTTCATCCTGTGTAAAATACTTCTCAGGTATTAGCCATTGAATTACATGAATGCATGTTTCCAAAGTTAAAGGAATCCTGCAGTCACTATTGCCTTAGCATCATCTAACAACCATTAACGTCTGTCTCTGTATCTTCTAACATTAAAAACTATACATGTAGGGCAGCTAGGTGGCTCAGTGGATAGAGCACCAGCTCTGAAGTCAGGAGGACCTGAGTTCAAATCTGGTCTCAGACACTTTAATACATCCTCTCTGTGTGACCCTGGGCAAGTCACTTAACCCCAATTGTCAGAAAGAGAGAAAGAGAGAACGGAGGGAAGGGAAGGAAAGGAAAGGAAAGGAGGGAAAGAAGAAATTAAATGCTGTGATTCAAGTCTCAGAAATTTCCAAGAAGGGACAGGTGTGAGCGAAGGGCAGTATGAAAAGAAAAGCGTTATTGTGGTCTTCTCAGAGGGCATTTTAGATCTGAGGCTATTGCATTATCTGTAAAATGGTAACTATGGTAGATGACTCCTAAGGTCCCTTGTAGAGCTTCATCTCTGAATTTATGTTCACAATTATCCACATTTAAAAGCAAAACATCTTATGAGCAGGGTAGTTTCTACTGAGAATCAAAACAATCAACTCTTAAACATGTTTATTTACATGGTTTATTGAAATTTGTATTTTGTGATGTAGATATTCAAATGGGAATTTTATTGATAATTAAAAGGAAATTTAAGTATTTTGTTATAATAACTCATTTATACAGCAGTTTAATTTTTGGCAAAGTGCTGAAACTATTTTTTGTGGGTACTTAGTAATGTAAAAAGGTGCAGAATTCTAAAATAATTTTAACGAGCATAAATCTCTGTGGGGTGAATGTTTTGCATGCAGAATTCCCTCTGTGATTTAGTGGAAAAAACATTCTTCTTTGCATCAGAAGAATTAGATTTTGAATTCTTATTTGTATACTTAGTTGTTGGGTGAATATGGATAAGCTATGTCACCATATTGTACCTCAGTCAGCTTAATTATAAAATAGGGGTAGTAAAACTTGAATTACCTAGCTAATGCCCACTCCCCGCCCACTTCCCAACTCTTTCACTCTTTCCCTTTGGAGATAAGAACTTCAGAGGTAAGGATATTTTTTAACACTTTTTTCCCCTCTTCCTTCCTCCCTTCTCCATTCCTTGCCTCCTTTGTTCCCTCTCTATTCCTTCCTTATTTCTTTCTATTTTCCTTCCTTCCATTTCCTTCCTTCTTCCTTCTTTCCCTTTCCTCCCCCGCCCTCCTTTTCTCTCTCTTTCTGTCTCTCTCTGTTTCTTTCTCTCTTTTTTTCTTTTTCATTTTTTCTCTCTCTTTTCTCACTCTCTTTATCACTCTCTTCCTTTCTTTTTCTTTCTTTCTCTTTCACTTCCTCTCTCCCCCCCCTCTTTTTTCCTCTCTCCCTCTTTCTCTTTCTCTCTCTCTTCCTTCCTTCCTTCCTTTCCTCCTACCTTCCTTCCTTTCTTTTTTATATTTCCAGTACTGGCAAAATATCTGGTTCATAGGAAATATTTTGTAAATGTCTACAGAATGCTTTCTGGCAAAGACCTGTGTAAACATGAATGATGGCATGCCCACCTGTAAACAGAAGTGGGCAGGTCATTCATTGAGAATTAGAAATAATAGATGGACAGACCGTGGTGCATCATTATCTCCCAAGACACTACAAAAGAAGACCTCCCATGATTTTCACAAAGTTTCTATGTGATATTGATGGGAAAACCTGAGCCAGGAACAACATCGAACAACAAATTGTGAAGAGGGTGAAATCTACCTGGATAAAGGAAGATACATACCAGTAGGAATATTGATCTACTTTTATATTTAGTGTATTATTTACCAGCACAATTAAGATATTGTCATCCTAAAGAAGATACCGATTTTTTTTTCTTATTTCCCCTTTTATTTTTTTTTAAGTTGTCAGACAGTTGGCTTGCCATCTGTTCCAGCAGTGCAGAATTCTAAAGGTTTTGATTTTTTTCTAATGGGAACAGTGTTTGTAGATAAAATATTATTTTCAGGGACCAACTTGCCTTCTTTCATATGAAATTATTAATTGATAAAACAGTTGGTCTAGTTAGAAACCAGGAAAATGGAAGCCATCAGCTCCCAAAGCAGTCACATTCTTGACCTCAAAAGTGGCTGCTCAGTCAGCAAAGAAATACATGACTGAGAGAACCTCAAAATCTGCATTAGTAGTAGATGCCTGAAGAGATCCATAATCTTGGGATTTATTAAAATAATTTAATAATTTATTTAAATTATTTTTAACATTTTCAAGATAACAGAATGAGGAAGCTATCTGTCAGATTTTATTTTGTGACTGATTTTGATAAAATTTAATTTTGAGGCACTTTATTATAATGTGGCAGATATATCTATGTCTGTCTGTTTGTCTGTCTATCTATCTTTCATGAAAAATTTTAATATATAGCAGCTATATGTTGGTAGGGTGGTGAGTCTGATGTTAGGAAAACTCTTCTTCCTGAGCTCAAATCTGGCCTCAGACACTTTTTATTAGATTTGTGACCATGCCTCAGTTCCTCATTTGTAAAATGAACTGGAGAAAGAAATAGCAAACTATTCCAGTATCTTTGTAAAGAAAACCCCAAATGGGACACTAAAAGTTGGATATGACTAAAATGATTGAATTACAATAACAAATACCATATGGGACCATAAGAGAATATAGGATATATTACTAAGGATATTTCACAAAGCATGTTACATGAACAGGATTCTCAGGTCATTCTAACCTTTTAATTAAGAAATTAAAACACTGAGGATTTGAGAAAGAGCACAAATTCGTTAAGATCAAAGAGGCATTGTTTACCTAAACTAAGGACAAAATCCAGGTCATCTGGCTGGTTCAAGCATTCATCCTGATAATAATTCTGGGAATCAGTTAATAAAACATATGATTACTGACCATTTTGTAGAGAAAGAAACTGAACTCAGAGAGGAAGCGACTGCTACTCTCTATGGTTCCATTGGGAAAACTATTTGCCAAAAAAAAGTGGAAGGAAGGAAGGAAGGAAAGAAAGAAGGAGGTTAAGAATGAAGAAGGAGGATAAGAATGGACAAAGGAGGTAGAGACTGAATGAAGTCAGAAGAAAAGATGGAAAAGGGAAATGGAAAGGAAGATGGAAGAATGGAAGAGAAGGATGAAGAAAAAAGTATGGAAAAGAGGGAGGGAGAAAGGGAAGAAAGGTGTAAAAGAGAAATGAAGAAGGTAAAGAGGGAGCAATTTTCTTCATGACATTTGCTATGTGACTTTGATCAAATAACTTTACCTATTTCAGTGTCAATCATATCAATGATCCTATGATCTTAAGCCTGAAAAATGGCTTTGTGAACTTTGGTTGTCATATATTAATGATCACAGAATTATTGGTTTAGAGCTGAAAGGGATCTTTAAGGTCACCAAGTCTGACCACTTCATTTTCTAATGGAGGAAAAAGACAAGTTGAAGGGTTTTGCCAAATGCCAGAGGTGAACTTGAGATGACAACACTACTGTGCTTTAATCAGATGCCACTGTGATTTAAGGAGGAAGATAAACTCACAACAATTCTAGTTTTGATTGATGTGTTTGTTACATTTAATCAGCCCAATGTCTGTGGGTCATTCCTTGATTTGAGGACAGACTTCCTATGAGAGTACTTCAAAACTATAATGAGTCCTTTTTCTTCCCTTCTTTTTCCCCCCTACCCTTTCCTTCCCTTTCTCCTTCCCTTTCTGTTCTCCACATCATTCTCTTCCCTGTCTCTTCCTTTTATTCTTTTTCCCTTCCCTCACCTGGGAAATGAAACAGTAGAGATAGCTGAGAAGGCCATGGAACCTGCTAAAGGAGACATCATAGGGCTATGTCAGAATATGATCAACAAAGTGGTTATGTACCTGATTGGAGAACTGACAGCTACCAGTGAAGACTAAAAAATCCTGGAATATAGAAATAATCTGATTAATTTAGAGTATCTAAAAATAAAAATTAGTCCAGTAAATACAGGTAGAAACCTGAAGCATTTAAAACAGAAATATGGAGATTTTCCTTCTTCTTCATATGAATCCTATTACTTTAAATTAGGATCAAGTAGCAGCTCTTGAACAGGCAGCCTAAAAAGCAGATGCACTTTTAAGGAAAGTATAAGAAGTTAGAGAAGTACTAAAAGAATTCTTAAGTAATAATGTCTCAAAAGATCTGAAATATGTGGGATGAAAATTCTTTGCTTCATTTCTATAAAAAGAAAGCAACGCTGTTGATCTAAGGAAAATCCCAGTCCTGAGCTTGGTTGGATAAGTGTTTTTGACTGGCATTTGTTGCTTCTCTAATAGTATACTCCTTGGAACTTCATCTAACTTCAGTGACTTCCTCTTATTGTGTACTTCATTATGTGCCTTGGACTAAGGCTCAGAAATTAGTATCAGCCACATGTAGAGCAGATACAAATAACAGAATCTGGTTTTTCTGTCTCTTACAATATTAGTATGCTCCCTTCTTCCCTTTATCCTATTCCTTTGACTCTTATAAACAGTTTACCTCTTGTTCTTAAAGTTGCTCACCTCTAATAAGTTACCTATTCTTGACCTTAAAAAAATAAAAGATCAATTTATTTTTTTAATTCTCCATTTGTTTGTAGATCTTCAAATAGTGATTAAGTTTACATATCGTGGCATAAATTGGATTTACATGTGCAATAGGGGAGAATTTTTTTAAAGCAGAGACTGGACTTTGTGACCTCTGAATTCCTTTTCAAAGCTAAGATTCTTTGATTCCATGTAACTCTCTAAACAAGCAGTACTGGGTATCAATTCATCAATAAGTATTCAATTAATATCTATTATATACCAGCCACTCTGATGTGTGTTAGGAATTAAAAAGGTAAAAGAGTTCCTCCTTATTTTCAAGAGGACATTGGATTTGGAGTCAGAAAAACATGCATTTGGAGTTTTGGCCCTGGAATATGTCAGTGTGTTCATGACATCTTGGGAAACTCACATCATCACTCTAATTCTCAGTTCATCGTCTTTGAAACATTTGTATTGATATTTGCCCTACCTGCCCCCCAGTTTCCTTCAAAACTCAATTCAAGTATTTCTTTCTTCATGAAATGTTTCTTGATCTTGACATTTGTCCTTTTCTCTAAGTTACTTTGTATATATACTCAAAGTATTTTCTAAGTATTTCCTGTATACCTAGTACTTTGCTAGCTCTGGGATACAAAGAAAGAGAAAAACAAAACAAAACAAACAACAACAACAACAACAACAACAACAAAACCCTGCCCGAAAGGGATTTCACATTCTAAAGGGGAAGACAGCATGTGTATTATTGGGTGTATGAATGATATATACAGTATTAATGGAAGGTAATATCAGAGGGAAAGATTACCAGTTGGATCTGGGAGAAGGAAGAGCAGAAAAGGACTACTCTGGAAGGTGGGATTTGTCCTAACATTTGAGGAAAGAGAGGAATGCTGAGAGATAGTGGTAAAACATGGTAGACAGACCATAAAAATTCATGAAGTCAGAAGATGGAGTGGCAGGTTTGAAGAATAGACAAATGCCACAGTATGCAAGGTGATTGGAGAGAATATAGCTAACCCAAAAGACTAAAAAGATAAAAAGAGGATGGATTTTGATAAAAAGAGGATTTGAAAGAGGATGGTTTTAAATGTCACTGGATTTCACATTTAATTGTGTAGGTAATAAGGGGTTACTGGACATTACTGAGTGTCTGGATGGTCATACCTATACTTTAGAAAAATCTATGTAGATTAGGTTGAAATGGGAATAACCTTATATGAGGGACATGAATTAGAAGGCTGTCATAGTCAGAGGGAGAGGTGATAAATGCTCGTACCATTCTGTTGACTATGTGAATGGCAAGAAGGAAGTTTATTTAAGAGTTGTGAAAATGAAAACTATTGACCTTGGCAACACTTAAGATATCTGGAATGAGTGACTGAAAGTAAGTTGTTATTTTGACAGGAATAAGAAATTTGTAAAGTGGAGAGGGTAAGGTCATGAGTTTTGATTTTGATATCAGGAATGTAGCTGATGGTGAAGAAATAGATTTCAGAACAGAAATGAGGGCTAGATGTATAGATTTGGGAAAGATCCACATAAAGATGATAATTAAATCTAATAGAATCAATGGGATTGATAATAATAAAGATTGAAAAGGGAAGAACAAAACTTCACCTAGTTAGAATTTAAATTCCTTGAGAACATGGACTATGCCATTACTTTTCTTTTTATCTCCATCACTTTGCACAGTTCTGACACATATTTGTTGCTTAATGAATGTTTTTTGATTAATGAATTAGTAGGATAATGGTGAGAAAAATGCTGTGAGACTGCTAAAATTCAATTAGATTACCCTGAGAAGACATATACAGAATAAAATCTAATGTATGACAGTATAAAAAGTGACACCATAAGTAAATATTTTTAGATACATAAAGTTAGGTAGTAAAAATTATAAGGGAAATGGATAAATGGAGAAAATGTTAATTTTAATAAAGTTTTTATATCTAAGACAGAGATAAATATATGGAATTGATTCAAATGTATAAAAGTAAGAGTCATTTCCCAATAGAATAATATTCAAAGGATCTGAGCAGACATATTTCAAAGAAATACAAGCTGTCAACAACAATAAAAAAGCCAAATCACTATAACTGTGAGAAATTTACATTTAAGCAACTCCATGGTTCAATTCAGAATGCCAAAGATTAAAAAAAAAGAGAGAAAAAAAGAAAAATTTTGGAGCCATTATGGGCAAAATGAACATTACTCCACTATTGAGTAGAAATTTTAATTGATCCATTCATTTTAAAAAACAGTAAAGTACTAAGTGCCAAAAGAAAACAAAACATATTTCCTCTTTGTCCTAGCAAGTAAGTCTAAGGCTAGCATATATAAAACAGATCCAAGACAGGAAGAAGTATACATGTACAAAACAACTTAGCTTTTCATAGTAGTCCCAAACTGGAAGAAATGGAGAGTTTATGAAAAATCTGAAAAGATCTTTATAAACTGATTCAGACCAAAGTGAGTAGAACTGGGAGAATATATTATGAATGCAGTAAGCACAACATTATAGAAAAAAATTGAAAGACTGCAAAACTCTGATTAATAAAATAATAATTTGTGAGTCTAAAAATCTATGGACAAAACTCGCCAATCAACTCCTTTAAAAACAGCACCAAAAAACAAAACAAAACAAAACAAAAAAGAAAAGGTAAAGTTAAAATTGAGAAAGAAGGGCACATTTTGGAAAATAGCCATTGTGGGAATATGTTATAAATAATATTTGCTATGAGAGATTATATTTTTTATTGCTCAATTTGGAGAATAATGGGAGTGAGAAAAACAACACATATTTGTAGAAATAAAATAATTAGAATTTTGGTGGCCATTTCATGAATGTTTCTGATGGGAATTTTGAATGAGAGAATGTTTCCAATTTAAACATCATCTTATCCCAGCATGAATTTTTTATGTCAAGCCTCCCAAAATTCCTTAAAGAGTTTTTACTTACCTGTCATTAAGGAATTTATCTAAAAGCTTCTCAAGCCTCCTATCAACCTTAGGATATTGAAGAACAAAGAAAAGGAATTCAGAATCCATTTAGTTAGATGCCCCCACTTTACTGATGAACAAATTGAAACACATAAAAATTAAATGAAATTGCCCAATGTCTACTATTGATCAGTGCTAATTTCCCTTGCACGCAGAGAAAACAGTATTGGGGGGCGGGGGGAGTTGTATTTTTTTAGTCTCATCACACATTTAATGTCATAATTTTCTCTCCCCTATTGATTTTACTGTTTTCCCCTCAGAGTTGGAAATAGTAAAGATTTTATGTTTAGGCTCCAACAACTGGCTAATGTCCAATCTGGAGAAACACATTGAAGATTCTAGCTGTGTTGACCTTCTGTTTGCAGTCTTACTGTTTGTTTATTGGACAAATACATATTAGAGGGAGTTAGTCCTCATTAAGGGGTGTTAGTACATCCAGAGGGTAATAAAAGGATTGATAACAATGAAGCTAGGAAGGAATCAAAATTTATCACCCCTTTAATGTACTAACACACCCTAATGAGGACTAACAGCTTCTATACAAGCCATTAATGGCAAACAGAGGAGCTAGACAGGAACGATATACTGTTTCTTTCCTTGGCCTTAGCAGTTAAGGTAAAAGGTGAGTTTGCCTCATTCTTCATTTTTACATGCAAAGACCTTGAAAATCTGGTGACTTGACTGTTATTGGTACAAAGACATAGCTTAATGATATTCTGATTTAAATGCTAATCTAAACTAATTAAGCATTTTAAAATTAAAGTTCCTACTATGCGCATGTGATTCAGATAAAAAGACAAAGGACAAAAAAAGATTCTTGTAATAACTATTTATTTATTTATTGGAGGTGGGGAGGAGAATAAACAATATGTGAAGAGATCAATCTGGAGAACCAAAATGACTAATGGATTCTTGCATAAATATGTTTTATAAATATAAACATATAAAATAAATATAAATATAAATAATTTCTTTTATATAAATATATAAATAATGAATGAAATGGAATTTATGCTTCCACACTGCTCTAATTAAGGTTGAAGATGAAGATACAGATGAAAAATATAGGGCATTACATGAAAAACATCTCATCTTCCTTGGGAGACAGAAAGGGGCACTGGGAAAGGTAGTTAATTTGGTGTTAATGTGGGCTCAATTTACAACTTTGCCATCCATCAGTAGTTTAAAGATAGCTTTAACACTCAATGGAACATAAAATCAATTTTTATTTTTACTTGAAGCTTAAATATTTTTTTAGTCAAGTGTGAAATGTATATATCACCAAAAGCTTATAATCAAAAAGGAAAAAGAAAAATATTAGCTTTAACATCCAACCATGTGACCATGGGAAAATTAATTAAACTTTCTTTGCCTCAGCTTTCACATTTTTACAGAGGAGTAGGTTAGATAAGATGACCTCTAACTTCACTCTAGTTCTAAAGTTACTGTCGTGACCACTGAATTAATCTTCCCTTAAGATAATTTCTTTGATTTTCTACCCTCAATCTTGCCTTTGATCTTGTCACATGTGTAATTTTTTTTCATTTTCACAAATCTTAAGACCTCTCAAATAGATCTAAGAATCAGCTGATATGCAAGTTACTTCAATTAATATAGACCATACATTATTCATCCCTTCCCAACATCATTCAAGCTCATACCCATTTCCTCCCATAAATCTGCTTTCAGACAATCCACTCCACTACAGGAGATGAATCCTGTATTCTGTTTGTTTTCCTGGTGTCATTTCTCACTTTGACCATATTATCATTTCTTCATGCGTGTATGTAGGGGAGATGTGTGTGTGCACACACAGACACATCCAAAACATGTGTTAATTTGAGAAATAGGTATTCTTCACTAATTTGGTATTTCAATAGATATAGAATTTTGCAAAACTGTGTGCAATAATATAATGCTTAATACATTCAGAACAATATTATTCTCCAACAAGAGCCAGATGTGTTCACTACCTGCAGTATTCCCTCTTAAGGCCAGTCTGGATAAATAAAGAGATTAGCAGCCCCTCTAGACTAACATGTCTTTTTAATGTTCTTCATTGTCCCCATCAAGACTGAATGTTTATATCGCACTGCCTGTTTTAGTTTGGTTTTTGGATCCAAAAATTTCAAAGATGCTTGCTCTGTGACAGACATAAGTCTCCACATCATTAGAAGTGACTTGTCCCTATCTGGCAGCAGAGTGAATTGAAATTCCAAGATGATGCTGACTAGTCACAATTCAGTATCTATCTAAAGTCTCTTTCTTCATTATTGGAGCAGTTAATGTCATTGATAGGATTTCCATTATCATTCTGGCATTATTTCAAAGCTGGTTCTGTTCATGTTTTTATTCTAGAAATATTCAGTGATTTTTTTCCCCCCAAATTCTCATTATGTTATCATGTAGTAATCTCCCAGTACTGCTTAATAAAAATTATTTTTGTTACAATTTCCAGACCATTTAGCAAAGAACTGCACCAAAGTATGACCACAATATGGCATGGACTGCTGGCTTTAACTGTCAGGGTGTTTCCTGGCATTTAAATGATTCATCAGGGCCTAGGTAGTACGCTGATGACATCCAATGGCCACATAAATGTTCAGCAGAATTAGAGCCTCAAATCCAGTTAAGTAACAGAAGTTTGGGGACTTAAGAATGATATTCAGAAACAGCCAATGACTGCCTAATGACCTTTATCTCAGCACAATTTTATTTCACAGAAGGGAGAGTTAAGGAATAATATGAGACACCTGGGCATGATCAAGGATCATTAAGTATCCCACCAGAATAATTATCAAATACATCTCAGTCATCTGATTGGCTCCTCATTTCTGAGGTCATAGACAAGGGGAAACCTTGTCTGGCTTATTAAGCGTGGTTGGGTGCAGTTATGGACCTGAAATATTCCAGAGCTTATCAAGGGAACAACATCCCTATTAATTATTCAACTGATCAGTCAGCATTTATTAAACACAATGTGCTAGTCTTCTGATAAGTGGGAGAAGTTGGAATATAAAGACAATATTGAAATAGCCCTGTTACCTTGATAGGCCTATGTTCTAATGGTATAAACAGTATATATTAGCATATAAATACAATATTCATAATAATTTAAATAGTAATATTAGAAGATAAACATTAGATTCTGGAGGAATCATTAAAAATAAATTTAAAAAAACACACACAAAGAAATCTTAATTTAGAAGGTGGAACTTTGTGAAAGAAACCAGGGAAGCAAAAGAAAAAAATAGAGGCAGGCATATATAAAAGAATCTAGGACCAAAACCTAGAGAATTAATTTTTTTCCTAATACTTTTCTTAAACCTCAGTTTTCTCATCTATGAAATGGAAATAATTATCCTCTCAATAGTTACTTCAAAATAAGACCAAAGAGAATATTGTTTCAAGACCCTCAAAACCCCATTTAATAACAGAATCATTATTGTAATGGCTATGAAAGTGCTTTGAAAACAGTAAAGCATAATACCCTCAGCTAAATAAAATACAATTTCTGCTTTGTTATTTGATTGCTTGTCACATTAGAAGCTGTTAGAGACAATGAAAATCAATAATTTTATGTAATGCGTTTATCCTGGGGGTAAGAGAATCATCATCATCATCATTGTTATGCTTATATGTTTTAATTGTGCATCAGAGAAATAGGGCCAATTTTTAAAATAGATGAGCTAACAAATATAGGTCTTCCAAACAATAACCTTTTAGGGAGGAGAGACATATTCTTATGTCAGGGGACTTATGGGACAACTAGATGACATAGTGGATAGAGCACAGGCCCTGGAGTCAGGAGGACCAGAGGAATGACTTGTTCATTCATTAGCTTAATACTAAAAGACATTCATAGCACTATAGTTTTGAGATTTTCATTCTTTAACATTCTGTCCAAATAACAACTTGCTTGAACCTGATGTTCCTCACCTTCAAAAATGGGGGTAACTATATTTCTACTCCCTTTGCTGTAAGTTGAGTGCTTTGTAGCATTTTCTACCTATGATCATAGGTATGTCACAGGCTTCCTCTACTTATTTTTTTAATCTATAAAATGAGGGTCTTAGAATTGCTTATTATGAAGCTGCCTTAATGCTTAAAATTCTGGAATGGTATCTGTAAGTTTCTGATTAGCTTTCTGGAGGTCTTGGGACCAGCCTTCATTTCAGCAGACTAATCACCATGAGACAATAGCCAGAGATAAAGTCCAAAGATAAAGTTCAAATTCTTTATTATCTCCTTCACAGTCTGTCTCCTTCACTTGGGGCATGGCTAGTTTTCTGGAGGGCCTTCAAACAGGACTTGGTTTCAGTGGAGAAATGAAGGAGAGCCACCAGAAGCTTGATCAAAGATGAAATGTCTCTGGTCCAGTCTTTGTTGGCTTTTAGATATTCTATTATAATTACATTATCATAGGTGGCAAACTTGTAGAATAGTATTGTAGAACTATATTAAGTACTAAGACATGCACTGAAATAGAGAACTATTAATTACCATGCTAAACTAGATAACCATTGTATTATCATTTCCACTGAGTTAACACTGTCTTTCAAGTATACTTCTCCAGAGTTCTGCCCTTTACAGGTATCATTCCAAACCTTTGATACTACATATATTTAAGTCCTGACATTAAGATGTAAAAGGAGGATCATCAGAAGGACGAAAAATGCCCTGGAAAGTGGTGGAGAGCCTGTGTTCCAGAAAGTTTCTCAAGATTTTCCCCAAAAGGAGACTGGCTGTTTTGATACCTAGAGAGGAAAAATGGGTGTACTCCAAGAGGAAAATCCATATAAAGTTACCATTTGACCTTTTTAAAAAATTATATTTTTTAAGATATATTTTTAAGATATTCTTCACATATTACCTAGATTCCCTCTTATGTTCTTATTTTTTAGCTCTGAGAAAGACATCCTTTTTATCATTTTTTTTTAATGAGGAAGAAGTGTTCTTAGAATCTTATTAGACTGATTTCTTGAAAAATCTGACTATATTTATAATATTACCTACCCTATTATTAGAATTTAAAAATAGCTATAGGAAAATGACTTTGAGTCAAGGTGTTCAGTCATGAAAAAACAGGTTATTCCTTGAACTTTGTTTTGTTTTGTTTTGCTTTGTTATCATGTGTCCCTGAAAAATAAATGTTTGTTTTGTTTATTATAAAGAAATATTTATACATTTCAGCAAACATTTCATTAAAACAGCCATCCATCAGTTACCTACTCTCTGTAAGTTATTGTGTGTGGTCCTGGAGACATAAAGATGAGAATGTTCCATTATTTCCCTCAAGGATATTAGAAAATGGGATATAATGTGAGATATGACACATAAACAGGCAGATATAAATCATTGAAATCTCTATGTTTTTTTTATCATTGTTTCACTCATGCTCAACTCATTGTGACCCCATTTGGGGATTTCCTAGCAAAGATCTTGGAGTGGTTTGCCATCTTCTTATCCAGCTCATCTTACAGATGAAGCATGTGAGGAAAACAGGGTTGAATGACTTTGCCAGAGTCACATAACAAGAAAGGAGGAGGGGGGGAAATGAGACAAATTGCTCTAAGAAAATTTGATAAGGAAGTAAATTCTTTCATCTGGGGGAAGCAGGAAAGGTTACAGGGAACAAGAGGTACCCGAGATAAGTCTTGAAAAAAATTTTGTCTGTATTAATATATTCAAGAATTTTTTTGGAGGGGGAAGATGGGGGATAAGTTAATGACAAAACAATTCTAGTTATCATGAGCAGATCTTTACATGCACTTCGGAACATCCATTACTGCTTCTCTATTATCACGTGGTGAAGAAAAGACTTTTTGGTTGCTTGTAGACCAGGAACTGAGATGTGACTTTATCTATTTCTATTGACTTGTGTTCTCTTTCTAGTGCATTCCTCCCATTGTTAAGTGATTTTTTAAAAAAAGATACATTCATTCATTCAATAGCTCAAAAAAGTGTAGTATACAATCTCAGCCCAGAGTCACTTACTACTAAAGGTGTCTCCTAAAGACTCAGAACAGCTAAAATCAACACTGATCTAGAATACAAGATTAGGAGGCTAAGAAAACCATCATAAACCTGCAAAGTGAAGAAATGAGATTATAAAGTTACTTTACTTAGTTTACTAGGACACAAATATAAATTGTGGATCAACATTACAACCCAAGATTTCTGGTTCTCAGGAGCTCTAATCTTCTCTTTGGGGATCTCTGTTTTCCCCCACAGAGATAAATTCCTGAACAAAATTTTTTCCCCACCCCTTAATGATTTTTTTTTTATATCATCACATTAAGGTTCATTCACAATCACACCCTCAGTTCATGTGATGCCTCCTTCCATCTTCCCCAGTAACAGATACAGTTCTCAAGAGTTACAGCTATCATTCTTCCATGTAGGGATGTGAACAGTTTAAACTTTAAGTAATAATATATATTTTCCCCTGTTTATCTTTCTTTGATTCTCTTGAGACCTATGTTTGTAGATTAAATTTTCTATTTATCTCTATTTTTTTTCCAATAGAAATGATTAAAAGTTTCTTACTTTATTGAAAATCTATCTGATTCCCTGAAGGATGATGTTCAGTCTCACTGGGTAATAAATTCTTGGTTGTAATCCCAGGTCCTTTGCTTTCTGGAATATGCTATTCCAGGCCCTCTGATCCTTTATTGTAGAAACTCCTAGATCCTGGATAATCAATATTTCTTTGATATTTGAATTTTTTTTGTTTTGTTTTGTTTTGTTTTCCTGGCAGCTTGCAGTAATTTTTCCTTGAGATTGTAGTTCTGGAGTTGTGTAACAATGTTCCTTGTGGTTTTCCTTGTGGTATCGCTTTCTGAAAGTGATCAATGGATTCTTTTAATCAGTATTTCCTCCTCTATTTCTAGAATAACAGTGCAGTTTTCCTTGATGATTTCTTGAAGAGTGGTATCCAGGTTCTTGTTTTTGGTCATGGCCTTCAAGTAGACCAAATCTTTTTACTTGTCTCTTCCAGATCTATTTTCCAGATCAGCTATTTTTCTAATTTGCATTTTCTTCCATTTTTTTTTCCATTCTTTTTAATTTTTTTGACTGATTTTTGACATTTCATAGTCATTAGTTTCCATTTGCCCCATTCTGATTTTTAATGTGTGATTTTCTTCAGTTAGCTTTTCTATCTCTTTTTCCATTTGGTTAATTTTACTTTTTATGGAATTGTTTTCTAAAGTGGATTTTTTTTTTTGCATTTGACCAATTGTAATTTTAAGAAATTGCCTTCCTCTCCCAAGCTATTGACACTTTCTTGCATACTTTTCATTTCTTTTTCCACCTGTCTAATTTTACTTTTAAAGTCTCTTATGAGCACTCAAGATCTTGAGACCAATTCATATTACTCTTTGAGATTTCCTTTATAGACATTCTGTACTCTTCCCAAATGGTGTTTTGGTCTGCTCTGTCATTATAGTAGCTTTCTAGTGTCAAGGTTTTCTGTTTATTGCTCATTTTCTTTCCTTTTCTTTTGATATTTCCTCCTTTTTTAAAACTTTTATAATTGTGCTCTGCTCCTGAGATTAAATGGACACTGTCCAAAGCTTCCTGTACAGCTCTGAGTCTTGGTTTTGAGCACAAGGGTCCCTTGTGTTTGCAGGGGGTAGGTTTTGTGTGCCCTTTTCAGGAAAGAGCTTGGTTTCCCAGAGTTTTCATTCTGAGCTGGGAGTGGTCTACACCTCTACTGAGCCAGAATTGAGGGTGATTAAGATCCTCTCACCAATTTTCCCAGAATCTGTCTGAGCTGGGCTGAACACTCTTTTCACCTCTGAAGCTTTTCCAATCTATCTTGAAGTGCAAAGGGGTTTCATTCTGTCAGACTCTGTTCAGAGGATTGGTTTCATGTGATTTTTTGAAAAAAAAAAAAACTGGGAGAACTTGAGCAGCTTACTGGCTTCACTTCAGCATCTGGCTATATACCCCCCTCCTTAATTTCTTGGGGGCTTGCATTTTAATATTTTAATTTTCCCTCTTTTCAACAAGGCTTACTCCAAACCTGAATATAGCCTCACAACCCCAAACTGTTGTTTTAGGTTAAACATGTTCTAAACATATTTGCATATACATCATACTGTACAAGAAAAGTCAGATCAAAAGAAAAAAAAAAAACATGAGAAAGGAAAAAAAAGGAAAGATGTAAACAACAACAACAAAGGTGAAAATATTAGGC
This sequence comes from Sarcophilus harrisii, assembly GCF_902635505.1. Classification (NCBI taxonomy): domain Eukaryota; kingdom Metazoa; phylum Chordata; class Mammalia; order Dasyuromorphia; family Dasyuridae; genus Sarcophilus; species Sarcophilus harrisii. The sequence continues at coordinate 636,861,712 of NC_045427.1, read as the reverse complement.
TTTGATTCACATTCAGTCTCCCTAGTTCTCTCTGGATGGGGATGGCTCTTTCCATCACAACTCTATTGCAATTGCCTTGAATCACTTCATTGTTGAAAAGCATCACATCTATTAGAGTTCATCATCACATAATCTTGTTGATGTGTACTTTATTCTCTTGGCTCTGCTCATTTTACTTAGCATCAGTTCATGTAAGTCTTTCCAGGCTTTTCTGAAATCAGCCTGCTCATTGTTTCTTATAGAATAATAATATTCTAGTAGATTCATATATTAAAAAATATTCACCCATTTTCCAATTTATGATCATCCACTCAATTTTCAGTTCCTTGTCACTACAAAAAGGGATGCAACAAACATTTTTGCACATATAAACACAAGCTTTTAATTCAAAAAAAAGTGTATAAACAATGGGAATAAAAACATTTATATTGGCTCTATCCCAGGATCAGTGTAAATTTAGAACAAAACAAACATGAATCGATGCATATATGCATGCAATGTATATGTGTGTCTGGGATATGTAATATACCATATGCCTTAGAGTTCTTGGTTCTCCAGTTTTAAGGATGAAGATACAGTAGAAAGGCCATAGAATCTGAAGATAAATGATTCATATTCAATTCTTGTCTCTGCTTTGCATTCCCTGTGTGGTGTTTGGAAGGTCACATACATAGTGTGAGTCTCTATTTGTTCATCCTTAAAAGGAAAGGTTGAACTTGATGACTTCTGAGTACTCATTCAATATGGAAAAGTTGACAAGCTACTGCCCCTGGTGTCAGAAAACTTGAATTCAATCCCTACCTATGTCACTCACTATCTTTGTGACCTTGGGCAATTAATTGAGTTGGTATCTCTTAAAATCATTTTCTCCATTTGGAAACTGAAGGGACTGGCTAGATGGCCTTTTTGTTCTTTGTTAGTGCTAGGTTTGTAATCACTGAAAAAATCTATACTAAAGAGTAAAGCAAGGAAAATAATTATTGAAAGACTACTCAGAAGTGTCTACATTATGAACTTAAACTTTTACCAATAATATAGGCTTATCTAAGCTATATATGCCCTTTTTGCAGCCTCTGGGGAAAAGAGCTGAAATATACCTAGCTATTTTGTTTCCTAGTGTGTATATCAGGAAATATACTATTGAATGCATTTTGCCATCTCTGATATAAAAATATTACAAGAAGTAATCAAGACTTCTTCTTAACAGTACTAAGTATATGAACTATTTAATATGACTATATTAATTATATTAAGTAGTTAATATAGTGGCTCACAAATGAAGGTAGCTGTAATTTTGTTATTTTAACTAATCTTAGCTGTTTAGGGCTATTAAAGAATTGCTTCTGCTAAATGAGTGGCATCTAAAATTCTCTGCCCTATGGCAAAGCACAGATTACCCCACCTAAATGATAGCTGTGAGACTGTGAAGAGTGTTCTTGATCTTTATTTGACTTTGGAGATAAACTATTAACTTATGATTGTACTTAAAAATAAATAAAAATTACCAAAAATCTTATTGCTGCCTTTTTAAACTGCTAGGTACATATTCCAGCCCTACTGGTCATTGCTCAAAACCTCTTGGGGATTTTTCTTATGTTAATTATCTAAAAAAACAAAGTGATTGAACTACAGACCTCAAATGTTTCTTTCATCTCTAAATCTATGACATATAATCAACAATGATACTTTGAAGGATGGCTCTCATCTGGATGGACACTTTATTATTATTATTATTAAAGGGATAAGTATTCAATCTTCCATTTCATTAATTTAAGGAACTATTGGTGAGAAATCCTTCTTTAACCAATTCAGGTCACCATGTTCTCTGAAATTTATATTGTTAGAAATATGCATGGAATACTAATTTGTGATGTGACTTCCCTAGGTCACACAGTCAGTATGTGTCAGAGGTAGGTCTTTAAGCCAGGTGATCCTGATGAGATCATGAGTAGTAAATAAGGCAAGTCAATTCACTTATTCCCATTCAATTACTAATTTCTACTTATTTTCTACCATAGTTCTTTCATATAGCATTGTTTAATGAGATCTTTCAACATATACTGTTTTAAAAATAGTTTTTTAAAACTATTTTTAAAAGTTCTATGTTCTTTGATGGGTATGATATGTTCATGGGCATGATTGGTTTTAAAAGGAAGATAAAGATTTCATTGTTGTTATTGTTGTTGTTTTTGTTTTTATTTTTAGCAAGTGCCACTGAATTAAGTTCATTGTATAAAATCACTGAATCTCAGAGTGGAAAGGGAACTCAGAGGCCATCTACTTTAACTGAAAAAGAATCTTCCCCAAAATATATATCTCATGAATAGTGATCCAGTCTCTATTGGAAAATTTCCTAAGACTGGATAATTACATCTTCCTAAGTAAGTCCATTTCACTTTGCTATTTCTTTCATTGCTGGAAAGTTGTATCCTTGGTATATTGAATCTATGTTCAGATTCTTATTCCCCTTCTGAGGCCAAAAAGAACACGCATAGCCCTTTTTTTACCTAAGTAGATTGGCATAAGAATTACTTAGAATGAATAATAATTTGTATATGGCTGCATTTTGTGCCAACAATGCTCATATCTGTGCTTTCACTGACTAAGAATGTCTCCTTGACCAGCTCACACTGAATTAAGTTACATTTTCTGTCATTTGAAGGCTGAATTGCATTGCCCACACAGGAGCTTAATTGATTTATTTTGTTGTATTTTAAATTTTTATTTTTATTTTTTTCAAATGTATGTTCATTTTAAATAAATATACAGGGGCAGCTAGGTGGCACGGTGGATGGAGCACCAGCCCTGAAGTCAGGAGGACCTGAGTTCAAATGTGGTCTCAGATAATTAACACTTCCTAGCTGTGTGACCCTGAGCAAGTCACTTAACCTCAGCTGCCTCAGCAACAACAACAATAACAAAAAGAAATATGCATAAGATTTTGTTCTCAAAGAACACACTTCAGTGACTTTTAGAGATGTTGCAGGAACAGTTAATGTAAGGTTAAGTGTTTTAATGATTATTGTTGCTCAAAAATAAGTAAGATTTTTCATTGAAGGGTAAAGAAATATGACTCTGGAAAACATTTTTAATATATAATTCAATAAATCCCAGTAACCTCCTTTTACATCTTGAATCAAATATAAGGTCTTTAGCTTTTTGAGTCCTTTACAACCCCACTGCAAACATCTTTACAAAGTCATTACATACTCTCTCTTTCAGTATTCTGTGATCCCAACACATTCTTTGCCCTTTGTATTGATCACAGAGTCTCATGGCTTTTTTTTTATTTTTTATTTTCATTGCTTGTCTTCTAGGCCTGGAATACAATCCTTTCTTTTTCTCTTCTGATAAATTTCCTCTCTTCTTCAAGAAACAACTTAAAATCACTATGGATATGACATCTTTTTTGATCTCTGAATGGTAGCGCACTTCTCTTAATAATTACTTTGAATTTAGAGTGTTTTTGGTGTTCAGGAAGGAGTAGCACCTCTGGTGTGAGAACTTGCCAGACCCTTATCAGGATTGCTCATTCACCTTTGCTATTCACTTCTCACTGAACTCTTATCTGTGGTTCTAAGAACCTATACATACACAATGGCCACATCTTAGTTAAACCATCTTGACAAGCTAAACCAGGTTTTTAAACTCATTTGTGAGTTACATAGATGTGCACTCTAAGCATATGAAGAATAGATGGATGAGAATAATTTATTCCAGTAGCCATGAAAGTGTTCCAAAGGTGCTTTGGAAGTTGGACAGCTATCAAAATTGTTAAGGTCATCCCAGACCATGATCAGGCATCTGGACTATTGCCTTGCTACTTGACTACAGTGATTTTGGGGAAAGTAAGTGAGATTGATGGCTTTGTCCAACTCTGCCTCACTTAAATTCAATTCATGAGCAAGTCAAGACATCACTTCATGATTTCATTGGTCCTTTTTGAAAATGAAAGACAAACACCCTGCATTTTAAATACTTTATATACTAAAGTTTATTTCAGTGTAACATGATTCCTCCATATTTACTTAAAGATATGTTTCATTTGAATTTCATTTTTGGTCAAACATTGGCCTTGTCTTTTTTTAGTCCCTATATAAAGGATGGTCAGCCCTTATGTTTTAATATTGGTATTCTTATTCTTCAACATAAAAAGGAATAAATACTATGAATACTAATGAATACTATGAATATAATGAATACTAAGGGTAGACCACACTAAACCTTGTACTGTATCAATTGCCACATAGGATACAAGAGGAAACCCAGTCTCTTCCCTCTGTGAGTTTATAATTTGGTTGCATATGCAAATAGACAAGTAAAAACCTATTGTACTTATAAATCCTATAACAGCATTATTTGCAGAATTCATCATGTTAAATGTGTAGATACTTTAGTTGAGTGCCCAAACTCACTGTATATAGAATCATTTTTAAGCTTTTTCTGTACCTGAGAAACTATCATCTTGATGCTCTCTGAACATGACTTGAATGGCACCGTAGAGAAAATTTATTGTATTGTTTGAATCTACTCCCATGTGTCTGAGAAATCAGTCATGTTGTTTAGAGAGCAGATTTGTTTAATATAGAACCTTTATTTAACTCAGAATCTAGGTTATGCTGACCAGAAACCCAGCCAGATATGAAGATTAATGTAAGGAACATTATCCCTCTCTCTGACTCAAGCAACTCATGAGTCTTATCTAGAAACAACCTCCATGAAGATCAAATAGAGACCATTTTCATGCTCCTTTGTTTGAATTCAATATGATTTATAACTTATTAGATACCAGGGGACAGTATAACATCCTTTTTTTTTTTTTTTTTTTGGCTCTGTCCTTTTCTTAATCATTTAAGAATCTTTCTAAATTATTTCAGTTTGGGTTTTATTTTCTGCCATAACATCATGAACTTTGACATGATAAGCAACAGCAACCAATTATCAATATTGTACTTTAGCTGAATTCCTGTTGAGAGAGTGAAATCAGGAGAGATTGGCACATTTACCTAGAAATATCATGATGAAGACCATGCATACTAGAACCCTGCCATATTACCTATTAAGTAGCATTTCAGGGAAAACAGAACACTGAACTTATAATCATTTAGATTTTGGTTCACATAATACCTGTGATGTTAAATAAATATGTTATGAAAATATCAGTGGAATATCTTAATAACCAAGGCAATCAGGAAACAATTATTCAAATGAGGGGCATTTGATCTAAATTCTGAATGAAGCAAAGGATTTCAAAAGGCAGAGCTGAGAGTGAAAAACATCCCAGGCAAGGGGCACAGCTTGAATAAAAGCTTAGAGGTGGTAAATGAAATTCATTACACTAGGAAAACAAAGTAGGCCAACTTAATTAGAAAATTAAGTATGTGAATGAGAGTGATATGCTAACAATCTTGAAAAATAGATTGGAGCTTGATTTGCCTTGTATCATTGTAGATAATCTTGAGTGCCTGAAGCTTTTTAAAGAGAGAAATAACACATTCAGAAGTGTGCAGAGGATATATGTGACCTGAAACTTGGTGGGGACTTCAAAAGAAACAGAGAACTTATCCTAAGAGTAGACTTCAAGAGAAAAGCTACATAAGTAAAATATCATACCTTTTATTAAAAAAAAATCTATTATATATTCTAAACATTCTTGGTTTTTTATTCTCTTTTTTTATTAAAATTTAATTTTAAATTTTTTTTAATTCTCATTAATTATCCAGGTAATGATATCCAGCTGACTTACTGGGCACCTAAAGGTTAGGGAAGAAAGGAAGTGATATGAAGACTTTAATTATATCCTGGGCAGATTCCTTAATTTCTCTGAGCCTTAGTTTCTACATATGAAAAGTGAACACTGTACCTTGTACTACCTTACTACTTAAATTGAAATTTTGTTGCTGATTCATATGATGTGATGTATATAAGGTCCTTTGTAAAATATGTACATATATATATGTATATATATGTATATGCATATATATAAAATCAAAATATCCTAGAAAAACAAAAGGCATACCATTTCTCAGTTCTGTACATTTTCAAGTGGCCATCTCCTGTCCCTAGAATTCTTTTCTTCCTTATCTCTATCTCCTGGCCTTATTGATTTCCTTTGGATCCTAGCTAAAACTCAATATGTTTTTTTTTAGAAGAAGGCTTTCCTTATCCCCCATAATACTAATGCCTTATAGTGTGTTATACTAGTGTGTTCTCTTGTGAAAGTTTCCACTTTTTTCCTCTGTATATCTTGTCTCTGTGTTTTGGTAACCATTGGGCTATGAATTCCTTGAGAGCAGGACTGATTTCCCCCCCCTTCTCTTTAGTCCCTAGAGCTTAGCACAGTAGCTAATACACAGTATATATTTAATAAATGCCTCTTGACTAGATTAAGGCCTTGAGAAAGAGCCCAACGTTAGAGAGTTATACTCTGTCACTGTCTCTATGACAAAGTGAAGGAAACTTGAGATTCCTCCTTTTCTCAAGTATAGATTCATGTTGGCCATGAATAAACCTTAACATTCTTAAGTATACTTTTAGAAGTCATTCCTCAATAAAGACTGAAAATAGTTCAATAAAATATAGACTAGAGAAAAGAAAAAGTTTCCTAATAAGTAGAACCATCCCAAATGTAATGTGCTTCCTTGGAAGTTTATCAGTCCTTACCATGCTCTTCAGGTCTTAGGACCTATTGAATAGGTCCTAAATCAATATATTAGGCAAGAGGTCTTTTTCAAGTACAAATGTAACCAAATGTAAATAAATGGCCTCTGAGCTCTGCTTCAAGCTCAGTGATTCTGTGACTTGAGACATTGCTAAAATGCAACTGAGAATGTCAGAATTAAAGATATTGAATTGATTTCATTTTTTTTTTTTTGAAGTTTTCAATCAAGCTCATGAGAAAAGCTGGTTTTGAACTCTCAAGGGAGAAAGTTGGAATGTTTATTTAAAACTTAAAATACAGTATATTCAATATGTGTTCTCTAAAATTAAAAAATCTGGCTCTGAAAATTGTGATTATGTCTCACAGAAAAGGGCTAAGGCTGGAATTAATGAAAAAGCCTTTAAAAAAATTACTTTGAACATAGAAAACTTACTGAACACTATTTATATATAGAGAGAATGTTAGATCTGGAAAAATAGTCACTTTTTTTAAAGTATTTCAGAGCTCATTAATTTTTTTTTTCCTAAGGGTGACTCTGGAAGCTAATATCATGATCAACCTTTGTATTTATTGATGAGAACTATAAACATAAAAGATTTAGTGAATTTGAAGTGAGAAAACCAAAACTTAGAATTTGTAATACACATCATAATTTCTATCCATTAACTCTCATTCAATGTGTGGAAGTCCTACTTTGTAAGAAATAATTATAATCAAGTAAAAAAAAAAAATATATATATATATATATATATATATATATATATATATATATAAAATAATATGCAGAACACCTGAATCTCACATCTCCTCAATACCCTTTACCCCTGGACTGCTTTTCCCCTTTGATTGTAGAGGAGAATATACAGAGAGCTCCTCCCAGATCCTTCATTTAAGGAGGGGCCCAGGAAAGTTATCTTGATTTCTCACTGAATTATATTTATCTGGATTTCATCATGGCTCCATCTTGTATTTTCCCCATTTCTCCTCTTTCTCACTCACTCACACACTCTCTCACATTTATGTATTTATTTATGTTGTCTTCTCCTATTAGAATGTGAACTCCTAGAGAGAAGACATCTTTTGTCTTTCTTTTTATTCTTGCACTTAGCACAGTCACTGAATAACTGACTCATACAATGTCTTATTTTTAAGGCAGAAAAATAAATAAACAAATTACAATAAATAAATAATTAGAGACAAAGTGACTGCTCAGGAATGCATAAGATGTATGTGGGTAATGGAATGTTATTTTTCTATAATAAAAGGCATATATAGAAAATTTAGAGAAATTTGGGAATAATTGTGTTAATTGATTCAAACCAAAGTGACCAAAAAAAATATTTTAAGTTATGATGACAATAATATAAACTAAAACACCTTTGAAAATCTTCTAGTTTTCATTATTTTAACCTCTGTCCAAGATAAGAATGCCTGGTTTTCAATAGATTTCACAGAAGAATCCAGTTGCAGATTTTGAAAGAGTCGAAAGTCTTTAAATGCATCCCTGGGAAATCAGAAGCTGTGCTTTTTATGAGGATTTATCCTCCAGATGTCAGAACTTCAGGAGGAGAAAAATTAAAATAAAAATAAAAAAGGGTTAGCTTTTTGGTTTTTTAAGTCATATGTCAGGCCCATGCTCTACAGCATCTTTCTGTTATCACTCAGATCAGAGTGTTGTTGGAGCCAGCTCATAGCAGCTCTCAAGAACTAATTGTTAAATTTTCAAAATCAAGATTTAAATCTTAAAAACTGGCAAATGTCACAAACTAGGGATTATTTTGCTGACTGTCTAGACATAAGAAAGTAGCGAAGGATAATATAGACTAAATTTAAAATATGTTGTGCATGTATATATACAAATGTGTGTATGTGTATATTTACATACATACACACCTACCAGTACCCATAAGAATACACGTGTATCCCTGTCAGATTGGCCAGAATGACAGGGAAAGATAATGCTGAATGTTGGAGGGGATGTGGGAAAACAGGGACACTGATACATTGTTGGTGGAATTGTGAATACATCCAGCCATTCTGGAGAGCAATTTGGAATTATGCCCAAAAAGTTATCAAACTGTGCATACCCTTTGATCCGGCAGTGTCTCTACTGGGCTTAACCCCAAAGAGATACTAAAAAAGGGAAAGGGACCTGTATGTGCCAAATGTTTGTGGCAGCCCTGTTTGTAGTGGCCAGAAGCTGGAAAATGAATGGATACCCATCAACTGGAGAATGGTTGAGTAAATTGTGGTATATGAATGTTATGGAATATTATTGTTCTGTAAGAAATGACCAACAGGATGAATACAGAGAGGCTTGGTGAGGCTTACACGAACTGATGCTGAGCAAAATGAGCAGAATCAGGAGATCATTATATACCTCAACAGCGATACTGTATGAGGATGTATTCTGATGGAAGTGGATTTCTTCAACAAAGACAAGATCTAACTTAGTTTCAATTGATCAAGGATGGGCAGAAGCAGCTACACCCAAAGAAAGAACACTAGGAAATGAATGTAAACTGCTTTGCATTTTTGTTCTTCTTCCCAGGTTATTTATACCTTCTAAATCCAATTCTCCCTGAGCAACAAGAAAACTGTTCGGTTCTGCACATATATATTGTATCCAAGATCTACTGTAATCTATTAAACATGTATAGGACTGCTTGCCATCTGGGGGAGGGGGTGGAGGGAGGGAGGTGAAAAATCAGAACAGAAGTGAGTGCAAGGGATAATGTAAAAAATTACCCTGGCATAGGTTCTGTCAATAAAAAGTTATTTAATTAAAGAAAATACACATGTATAAAAGTATACGCAAATGTGTATAAATGTGAAAATTGGACTAGAGTTTAGTTTCCACAGAGTTATGAAACATAAATCAGAAAATTGCAATTGAAACTTAAAAAATAGAAGCTGATGTGGAGCAATGAAACAAAAACCAAAGGAGGGAAAATGGAATCAGGGATGGGGACTTACAAGTGAAAGAGAAGATATAATTAAGGACTTATATTCAGGAGTGTTGGGGAGAGATGTAATGGTGTAATCAAGGGTGGTGATTCACACACAGGTGAGATTAGGCACTCCAGATAGGTTGTGACCTCAGTGGTCAATGAAGAATCAAGGACGGTGACAGGGAACAAAATGTCACGTCTGTTGATTCCAGGTGTGCCTATTCTTTTTTTTTCAGTTGTGTAATTAAAATCTTTTAACATCACCCCTTTCAAATCCAATGGAATTATTTCTCACATATATAAGGTATGTACATAGTTTCAGGTTTTTTTCAGTCTTGTTTGACTTTATGACTTCATTTGGAATTTTCTTAGCATATATTCTGAAGTGGTTTGCCATTTCCTTCTGATCATTTAACAGGTGAAGAAACAAAGCAAATGTGGTTAAGTGACTTGCCCAAGGCTCACACATTTAGAAACTGTCTAAGACTCTGGATTTGAACTCATAAATATATCTTCTTAATATCAAACCATTGTACCACCTACCGGCCTTATATTTAAATAAATGTGTAAGTAAACCCCAAATTGGATCACAGAAAGTCAAACATGACTGAAAAATGACTGAACAACAATAAAATGTATATATCCATAATAAACTTTAAATTCAATTTGCATTATTAATGAATAAATGTTATAGAAATAAAATATATACTTAAGTATATATGTATCAATATACAAGATGTCTTTATAACTATATTTATGCAATATATAACTGTATTCCACATACATTTTTATTTATAATTACATAGTTATAGAAAATCAAGTTCTCTGCATTCATTCCCAACTTTTGATTTGCTTGATGCTTATAGAAAGGTTTGCCACAAAGTTTAGTGGAGAGTGGGATGAATTTTCAAGTCAGAAGTTATGGTTTAGGTCTGAATCGTTCAGCTAGTTAATACTTATATGACCTTAGTCATTCCCTATCTATGCATATTGGTTTCCCCTTTTATAAAATGAAGAATTTGGATGCAGTGACAGTTCTAAGGTCTCTTTTATTTCCAAAATATACTATATTATGATACTATTCATCCAAGCTTCCAAAGAATGAATGAAGTAAATTGTGAAAGCTATCTCACAATATGGAGACAGTGTTGGAAAAATTGAGTGAAGGTTAGCTGTGGCCCAGGGTCAGGTTTATTTCTCCAGAAATCATGTGGTTTACAAGGAGTGGGACCTTTGCTTTGTGAGACTAAGTTGGGGCCATCTTGGCACTAAAACACATATGAGGTAATTTAGTAATCCTAAAGAGGTGGTTGGGTAAGAAGTTTTTCCTCATTTATGACTTAGAATGTGAGGTCATTTGTCCTGGCTAATCATGACAAAGATCCAGTCTATAAGAAGTGTTAGCCCTTATATAATTCTTGTCTGTTAAATGGGCCGAGTCTCTCCTGGTCTGACTGCTTGTGGGGAGGGAGACGCTCTTTCTCACATGAGATCATAATAAAATCCCTTCCTGCTTTTACCTTGAGAAATCTCCTTATTTGATTTATTTGAGCCACACAAGAAGAATATTCATGTCTGGTCACCCTACTACTCTGTATTGCTTTTCCTATTATCTCCATCCTTTTTTACATGTCCCCAATTTTTGGCTAAGACTATGGTACCTAATAAGTACAGAATAATGTTTTTTTTTCCTTTCAATTTTATATTATTTTAAGTGGCATTGATGTATAGAATCTACAATTTTATCTGCAGAACTAGAAACTAATTTAGTTCATTAAATATAATTAATGATAACATTTATTAAGTTTCTATACTTTCCTAGCCAGAACTTCCTAGGAAGAAACTTGGAGATAATAGAAAGTCTCCTTGCCCTAAGTTAGTTTCTATCAGCTAAGAATAAATTAGGTGACCAACAGCTGAAAAGGTTCAGCTCAATTCCTTCTTGAGAACAAAATTTAGATCCCTCTACCAAGAACTTAAAAAACAAAAAACAAACAAACAAAAAAAACAACACTAACTGTTCTAAATTGTTTTGACTTATTGTTTTTTGTGAAATTCTGAGGTGATTGATTTATTTAAAGCCACCTCCACTTAAGCAAGCAACAAAATAAACAATCAAGTCCAACCACAGGCCTTCAGCTGTGTAAACTATTTTGATCTAAAAAAATTTTATATAAGATTTTACATCATAATTATATGCTTTTCCACACAGAAGGGTAAAAATGTGTTAGAACTTTGAGTAAACTTGACATTTAGTTAAACCATCTTATAAAGATTTGCTTAGGAAATGGGACTCCTGGCTTCTGACTTTGACCCAAGATTTTGGCCTTCTTTTTCCTCTTTTCACTAATTTTGGCTGGAGAAATCCCTCTGTTAAAGTTTTTTAAAGGTCTGGAAACCTGAGGTCTTTCCATCTTTTCCTTGAAATACTTGCCCCATCCCTGGATTAACTGCTGGCAGTAATCTGCTGCTAGTCAAATCAGGACAGATAGGTAGAGATTCACTTTTATTCAATTCTTTAAACCACAAAAAAGAGAAAAAAATTCCAACTAGAAGCTATGAGCTAGCCTTACGGCATTTATGTCTCTAAATTTAAGCCTAATTTCTCCTGGCTCCAGTGTAGACTTGAAAAATAGAATGCTCCAGATTTAAAAGGGGGAGACATTTTGGTCCAATTGTGTTTTTTTTCCTTGTAACACCTTAATAAATACTCCTTTTGATGTGGTACATTTTCTAGGGGAAAATATAGCAGTGAGAAAGTCCCCCAACCTTAGAGAGCTATTATTCTAACAATCTGTCTGTCAATGATTTTAAAGTCGTCTGGCCTTGGAATACAATTATATTTCTTCCCTTAGACTTTAGGGAAGGATATATTAATGATCCTGAGGCCCTCTGACCTTAGAGTGCCATTGATCTAACAATCTATCTGTCAATGATTCTAAAGTCTTCTGGCCTATAACCATTACTGACTGTCAGATAATCTGTTGGTCAGGGATAACCAATTTCCTGAGGCAATAGTGAATAGACCATCCCTTAAACCTATATGTAAGACAAAAAATTAGCAAACAAGTAGCAAGAAGCTCTTCTCTTAACTTTGTACTATAATCTATCTTCTTTCTCTTGGTTCCTTCCTTGCTAATGCCTTTTGGAATTTAGCCAGCTGTAGTCAGCTAATAAATCTTTGCCCCTTAACTGGGAGACAAATGGTGTTTGTGAATTCTTTCCCCATATCTGCAACATCAATCTGGGACCCCTAACATTGCTAGGATGCTTTATCCGTTAACACTTTCTTTTAGCTATCCAGGATTCTCAACGTGACAGATGTGGGAGTGTGAATTGTGATAAAGCTTCTCAAACTTTGTGTGCTTCATCTGGATATATGTCCCCTGCTTGTCCATACATGGTTTGATAATTAATTTACAGAATAAGCAGAGAAAACAATTATGGGTTCAAAAGTACTTTTAATATTTCTTTCAAAATGTGTGAAATGCTTTGTCAGAATTCAGTAGATGAACCCAGGTAAGTGAAACAACTATGTGTGGGTTAATGCTACAAGGCATGTTTGAGTACTCAAATGTTCATTGGATTAAAAGGCTAGTAATGAGTTTGAATAAAGATAGAATCAGAAAATGGTAAAAACATTTTTTTTAAATTTGAATACCAATTATTTGATCTTGTAATAAATTAGAAACCAGAACCCAGTGAATAGAAATTGCTTGACTAACCCTAAGGGCTAGGAAATGGTAGTGTTTTTTTTGTTTGTTTTTTGGTTTTTTTTTAATACACTCCACCTACTAAGGCTATCTTCTATCAAAGCTTCCCCCCTTCTCTTACCTTTTCCCCTAATGTTTCTGCCCTCCCTTCTATCCTGATCCTCCCTTTTCTTTCCTCTTTCTCCTCCTACTTCTTTATAGAGTTAGATAAATTTCTATACCTCACCAAATAATAGTTATTCCCTTTTAGAGTCAAAACTAATTAGATCAAGTTTCAGACAATTTTTATCCCCCTTTCTTCTTTCTATCCCTTAAAATAGGTCTCTTACACATCTTCATATAAATTAATTATCCCATTATACCTCCCCTTTCCTCTTTTTCCATTACAGACCTTTTTCTACCCCTTAATGTCTTTTTTTTTATGTCATCACATCAGAGTCTATTTACAACCATATCCTCAATCCATGTGATGCTTTTCTCTGTCTGCCCAATCATAGATACAGTTCTCAGAAGTTACAGATACTGTTTTTTCCCATCTAGGGACATAAACAGTTTAGCCTTTAAATAATATATGTTTTCCACATGCTTACCTTTTTATGCTCCTTTTGAGTCCCGTGTTTGTAGATTAAATTTGCTGTTTATTTCTGTTTTTTTCTATAGAAATGATTGAAAGTCTCTTATTTCATTGAAGTGCTATGATCTCCCTTGAATGCTGAGTAGTTAATTCTTGGTTGTAATCCTAAATCCTTTGCTTTTTTGAAATATGGTATTCCAGGCCCTCTGATCCTGTAATGAAAAAGCTGCCAGATTCTGGGTAATCCTGACTGTTGCTCATAGATGTGTGAATTCTTCTTATCTGGCAGCTTGCAGTATTTTTCCCTTGAGATTGTAGTTTTGGAGTTTCACAACAATGTTCCTTGGGGTTTTCCTTGTGGGATCTCTTTCCAAAGGTGATAGATGGATTCTTTCAATCAGTATTTCCCCCTCTGTTTCTAGAATATTGGGGAAATTTTCCTTAATGATCTCTTGTGGAATGCAATCCAGTCTCTCTCTCTCTCTCTCTCTCTCTCTCTCTCTCTCTCTCTCTCTCTCTCTCTTTCTCTGTCTCTGTCTCTCTCTCTCTCCCCCTCCTTGGTCATGTCTTTCAGATAGGACAATAATTTTTAAATTATCTCTTCTGGATTATTTTTCCCATGTCAGCTTTTTTTCCAATGAGATATTTAACATTTTCTTCCATTTTTTCATTCTTTGTAGTTTGTTTGATTCTCACTGTTTTACAAAATCACTAACTTCCATTTGCCCCGTTCTGGTTTTTAATGTGTGATTTTCTTTAGTTAGTTTCCTATATATAGTTTTTTTCAGTTGATTAATTCTACTGTTTTCTTCAGACAAATTTTCTTTCCTTTTCCAAGTTCTCTCACGCACACCTCTCATTTCCTTTCTCCTCTTTTTCTTCTACCTCTTCTTTGCCTTTTAAAGTCTTTTATGAGCACTTCCAAGGAACCTTTGGGGGCTTGAGAATCAATTCATATCACTAAGACTCCTCTGTGGTCATTCATTTGCGTTGCTATTTTGGTCTGCTCTGTCACACAGTAGTCAAGGTTCTCTTCTGATTCTTGCTCATTTTCTTTCCTTCTCTTGGTAGTTTATCTTGTTTACTTTTATGGTTGAGCTCGGCTCCTGGGATAATGGGGGTGCTGCCCACAGCTTCCTGTGCAGGATTGAGCCCTTCCTTTGAGCATAGCACCCCTTATGGCTTCAGGGGTAGCTTTGCCTGATTTGGCAGGAAACAGCCTGATTTTCCAGAGTTTGTCTTCTGAGCTGCTCCACTGATCTGCTCCACTGATCTGCTCCTCTGCCGAGCCGGACTGAGGGTCTCAGTTGCTGATTTATGTATGGTGAGTAAGATGCTCTCCCTGGCTTTCCCAGAATCTATCCCAGATGGGCTGAGTCCCCTTTTAATCCCGTGAGACTGACCTTTTTTGGAGTTTTTCCAGTCTATCTTGAGCTGGAGGTTGGTTTCTTTTCATCAGACCCTATTCAGAGGCTTAGTTTCCTGTGGTTTTTGAGGGAACCTGGGAGAGCTTAAGCAGCTTCCTGACTTTACTAGGCCATCTTGGCTCCACCCCTGGAAATCAGGGCTAGGAAATAGTAAAGCTCAGGTTTGAACCTGATGATGTTGGGAGGGAAATCCTGAAGTACTGATAAGATTACTCCCTGAGGCAGGCAAGGAAAGGCATGGATAAGGATCTATGCCTGTGGAGGTCATGGGTCATCCCAACTTACTGTATCCAATTACAGAGCATTTTTCATCATCATCATCATCCTTATTTATTTAAATCACCTTTCTCCATATCATTTAACAGTTCCTTGTTAATAAAGAATTCTGTAATTGGATACAGAATTATCATGTCATACTCCCAAGTTTAAATTTCCTCTAAATCTGCCCATGGCTTATGCCATCTTTGCTGAATCCCTTTGGGGTTAGCTGGCCAAAGAGGTCTGCCTTGGGGTATCTTTTCCCTCCCTCTCCCCCATGCCTCATTGTGTCTTTCTCCTTGTTATAGCTACCTTTTTTAGGGTGCAAACTCCTCTATGGGTTTAGCCTGGCAGCCAATGGCATATTCCCACATTTTGGTCTATTTCTTTTCTCCCTGATAATTGTAAATTCTACTAGGGAACTTCTTTTCCAGTGTTAATTGTTAAAGCCCTTTTCTTGCTAATTTACTTGATAGTCACCACTTCTGGTGCCTCTTTTACTTCTGTGTTTTGTCTGTAACCTCTTCTCATAAATAAATGTACTTTTTGGCAGTGAGAAAGTCCATGAGAATTGCTACCAAACCTCATTATTTGGTGTCTTACCCTAATCTCATCAAACCCACATCTGATGTTTGTAAATGCTGCAAGAGACATAGACACACTATATCCCTATTCAAATTCTGACTTTGTGACCCAATAAGGTCTCTCTGGATTTGGAGTCTGAGAAGTTAGGTTCAAATTCTGACTCTGGCCCTTGCTACAAATGTGACTTTAGTTTGAAATGTCTCCTTCTTTGAACCTGAGTTTCTTTATTTATATCAAAAAACCAATGACCCCTAATATCCTTCCAAATTCTAATACCCTGGGATTCTCATTCTTGATCACAGCTAAGAATAATTCTGTATTTAACAAGGAACTGTTAAATTATATGGAGAAAGGTGATTTAAATAAATAATGATGATGATGATGAAAAATGCCAATGGCTATATTTCCTTGCTCTACTTCATGAACAAAAGAGATAGAAAACATGACTTTTGTGGATTTCATCTTGCCAGAAATAATTAGGGGAACTATGAATTCTTCCTAACCAAGCATTTTTTTACCCATGGAATTTTACAGCTATATTATGTTTGTAAAGGTTCTTCTAATTCTATAGAGTTTAAGCTTTAAAATCTTTACAAAAGTAATAAAACACTTAATAAAAGAAAAATACCTCAAGTATATTTCAGAACAGTCATCTTATATAGACAATTTAGGAGACAAGAATGAACTTTCCATTTTTTTCTCAGCCACATTTGAAGGAAAATAGGAATAAGCATATTCCCTCACTCTGAATCTGTTGTGGTCAAACAAGTTAATCATGAAGTAAAAGACTTTTTAAAAAGTTCCCTTAGAAGCAAAATGAAGTAGCAATACCAATGAATAATTTTTTCCTTAACAAGTTCTCCTTGTTTACTGTACATCTGAATAAATTCTTATGTATCATAATACATTTTAGGATCATCACCCTAAGTTTCCATCAGGTTTTTCCCTGTTCATTATCATTTAATTCTGTGTGTACTACCATAGTATGCATATCATTCATCTAGTTCTATTTTTTTTTGCATTATTAAATAGTCACCAGTCCAGATTTTTGTTTTGTTTAATTTTACTGTAGAATAAAACTGCATTATGTTATTCCCTATCTTAATTTAAATCCAATTTTCCAACCAAAGAAAGTGATCAGATGGACATGGTACATCTTAAAACCCAATATAAGTCCCTTGTCAATTATTTGGTTGTACTAGATAAAATTTGTATTTCTTTTTTTTTTAATTATTTATTTGTTTGTTTGTTTATTTGTTTATTTATTTTTGGTTGGGGGTAGGGGTGGGGAAAGTCCATACTTTTCCTCAGGCTTCATACATACCATCAAGAAGCATAAGCAGGAGGAAGTAAATAGAACAAGGAAAAATAAGATGCAGCACAGGTTCAATGATTGCATTAGCAATAGCAATGAAATTAAATGTTTATGTTTGACCCTCTGAACAAATTTGCAAAATATGAACTCCAACTGAGTTCAGAGATTGATTGTGATTGTGTAATAGTCCATATATTGTCAGAAAAGAGTAAGGGGTTTATTAGTTTTCCTAACATGACAAAAATTTTTCAAAATTTTGTAACAACAGATGGCATGTTGGGAGAAGTATATATGATATATTTGGGAAATGAATATGATGTAACAACAATAGGATGTCAACAAGTTTTTTTTTTTTTTTTGTCACTTCCTTTTCATCTATATGGCTCTCTCCCTCATTTTAATAATCTCCATCTACTAACTAGCTGACTCAGTTGCTTAAGCCAAAGTTCCTTTGTTTAAAAAAAAAATCATTATTCAGCTTCTTTGAATTAACCACTATGCTAAGAGTTAATGATATGAAAATCAATATCACATGAGTCCTAGTCTCTATGAGTTTGTGGTAAAAAGAGTGATAGAAGCAACAATAATGTAGAATTGCAGAGCAAGAAGGGATCTCCAAAGCCACATTTGGAGGGAGAAAAGAAACTTTTTGACACCTGGGGGATGTTTTGTGAATCTATGCTCAAAAGACTTCCAGTGAGGATGGATTTCTTACTTCCTTGAAATCACAAAATCCTCTTCCCATTATATTTTGGGAAAGCTGGCCATTTTTTTTTCTTTTTTATATCAACTCTACAACTCTAAGTTGTTTTTTTTTTTAATCCTCTCATTTTCAAGAGTGTCATGAAAGATATTGTCAAAGACATATCTCAGATTGGGGAAGCACTCAGATTTCTAGCACTCTTTTATTGCACTAATTTAATTAGTAAGCAAAGGATCTGAGTAAATTGGAAACATCTGGGTGAGACCATAACTGGCCAACCCAAATTATAATAAATCAGTAGTTTTAAAAATAATCTGAGGCTTCATCAGAGGCACAAATAGTAATCAAGAAATTTAGTATCAGTTATATAACAGAGTTCTAAATCCTAGAGAAACAAAAATGAAACAATCCATGTTCCCAAAGAGTTTATATTCTAAACAGGAAAAAAAAAGTACAACATGCAGACAAATGTGAATAGGATAAATATAAAATAAAGAAATAAATAAAAAGTAATTTGGAAGGAAAGAAATAGCAATTGAAAAGATCTGGAAAACTTTAAATAGAAGATATATCTTCAAATATGTCTAGAAGTATTCAATATGATGGAAGTAAAGAAAGAAAGCATTTCAGCCACAGAGGTTGACTAGTGAAAAAGTTTGGAGTCAGGACATGCAATTCATGCAAGAGAAAGAGAATGAAAGTATCTTTGGTTTGGTTGCAGTGGTTCTCAAAGTATGGTCTAGAGAATCTTGGGGATCTCTGAAACCCTTTTAGAGGGTCTACAAATTCAAAAATAGTTTTTATTTCCAATATGTAAATGTCTATAAATATAACCCAGATAAACAAAACCTCTTTGGAGAGATCCTCAATAATTTTTTAATAGGATAAAGATACTGAAAACAAAAGTTTGAGAACCATTGGTGTTAGAGTATAGAAGAGGAAGTAATGTCTAATAAGGTTCAGAAAGAAAATTTAGATTGAGGATATAAAGGGATTCCAAAGTTAAACTGATGACTTTATAATTTATTCTTGAACCACAAAACTAGGAGCCACTAGAATTTGAGTAAAGATGTGGTCACATATTGCTGCTTAAGGAGAATTGTTTTGACATTTCTGTATCATGTAGCCAGGAGATAAGGGGAGCAGACAGGAGATCATGAAGGAAAAATATATAAGAGTTTGAAAGAAGGTGATAACTGTGTTAATACAGAGAAAGAGTCAGATTTACATGATATGTAAGAAAATAAGGAAGAATGAAGAAACAAATTGATTATATGAAGTGAAGCAGATTGAGAAGCCATGGTTATAAATCTGAAAATCTGACTTAAACAGATATAGGGAAGTCAGAAAGAGTATTTTTTTAAAGGGAAAAATGGGCTATGTATTGTAAATATTGACTTTATATGTCTCTGGAAAATCTATTTTCAAAATTGATGATATAAGATTAAAGATCAATAGAAATACAGATATAGAAACAAATAAATATCTATGCATCATTGACCTAGAAATAATAATTAAAAGCATGGGAATTGTGTGTGAGAGAGAATGGTAAGGAGAAAAGGTAAAGTGAAGGAAAGGGAAGTTTCTAGGGCAGAATTTCTGGGTACATTCAGAACAAGGGGTATATTATAGATGATAAATCATCAAAGGAAAGGAAAGAGTAATTCAATTGGTAGGAGATCTATGAGAGTAAAGTTTGATAAAAAAATAATAATAATAAAGAGAGCTGTTAATGTACGATCCCCACCCCAAGGGATTATTATGGGGAAAAAAGACATTAGATCTGGCAATTAAAACATGTTGGTAACTTTGGAAAAAAAAAGTTTATTTGAAGAGATGAGGTTGACATCCCAATAAAGTTAATGATGAGGTTAAACTATTTGGCTAAGGTCACATAACTTCTATCAGAAGCAAGATTTCAATCCATATCTTCCTGATTACAAATCCAGAATTCTTTCCATCAAACCATAGTGCCTTTATGCTAGTCCATTAATTCTGCCAAAAAGGGACATTAGTGTAAACTTATTCTTAGTTTCATCTTATTTTTTTTTTTTTTTTACAATGCGACAGGAGAACCAATGAGATTGACATACGAGGGTCAGGCAAAGTACTCTGGAACATCTGGGGAGGGAAAATTATTTAAACCTTGTAGATCTATCTCAGAGAAAGCTTAGGAGAAGTGACATGTGAGTTGTGTCTCAGAAGAGTCTTGATCAGAGGGAGAGTTGAGTGAGCAAAACATTATTCCTCTCTGGGTTAAGGAATCACAAACCAGTACTTCATTTACTAGCTGAAGGAAGGTGTTGTTTCCGTTAATTTTGATGCAAAATAATAATGTACTCAAACTTGTGACCTAGAACAACTCTCAATCACAAGCATGGACAAGTAATTGTAGGAGAAGAGAAGGGGTAGAGTCTGGAAATAGAAAACTACGTTGTTGTTTCTCCAATGCCATAAATTGGTAATAGTTTCATTCCCTTTCCCACTTTGGCCCTCCCATGGCATTTTTAAATATCATTTCAATATCCACACCATATATTATTTTGCATCCTCCAGTGTCTTAGGAGTACAGGCACTGGAGGATACATAGGGGTACAGTACAGGAACATTGTTTAAAATGACAGAAGAACTAGTTCTTATCCCAAGATAAGCCATCTCTATTCTGGTTTTTATGGACATCCACTCCTCTGTTCCTAGAACTTGGTCTTCCACCCTGAGATTGCAGGAATCAGTAGGTAAGCTTTTGGCTTATTTTTCATAATATTAGGTATCCATGAATCTTCTTGGCACAACATACTGCTTTACCCATATTCTTTTTCCTTCCTTCTTGTCTTCCTTCTATATTGTCTTCCCCCTTAGAATACAGGGAAGTTAGAGGGAGAATCTTGCTTGATTATGTATCTTACCAGTACTTAGCATAGTAACTGGCACACGTAAGAATTTAATAATACTCACTAATATGACTCATCATATTTCAGCCTTTGAGATCATCTAACCTAATCTCTTTATTGTGAATGTGAAAAAAATAAGGCTGAAGTTAAGTGACTCTCCTAAGATTACATATGTTCAATTACATATGTTGAAAAAAGTAGAATTTCAAACCTGGGACACATTCTACTATACCACACTGCGTCTGACAAGGAGTATGTCCTGTGAGTTATACTGTGTTCTGTAATATACAATACTTTGTGAGTATTTTAAGTACTAGAATAACTTCTGGTTAGCTTTGGTGTCGTGCTAGTTTCAAATGATTTGTGTAAGTATCACATCTCCCCATGAAATCCTAAGATCCATGAGTGGAAAGGAACTATCTTTTAACTTATTCTCATTGGTACTTGGGCATATTGACAACCATACATTTAAATATATGTACATATATGTATATTTATTAATCAATATTTTTGTTTCTTATATTACTATAACTATCTCAAATAGTCCCTTGTACTCTACTCTCTTTACTCCCAATCTCCATCATCTCACCTGAAAAATAGTAATTTTTTGAGAGAAAAACAGTCAATACAACTGTTTGATAAATTGAAAAAGTTTAAAATACATGTGCAATGTATAAAGTCTATGGGCCTTCTATCACCATGAAGGAGTGTATTGGGGTTTTCTACTCACAATTCTTCATTCCAATTTCACTTCATCTTTATAATTTACTGCATTTATTTTTGATATTTAAATATATTATTCTTTTCATTTATATTACCATAATTAAAGCTCATATCTTTATTTTCCTTTACTTACCTTACTTTGCACAAACTCATATAAATCATATAAGAATCTCTGTATTCATCACAAAAGATGGTTCTTAGAGAATTTAATGAAATTAAAGGAAATTAAAATTATTTATTTTATTTTGGGGAATTGTATCTACCTTTTGTTTGACTATGAATATTCTGCCTATAGTCAAATATTTCTCATTTTTTTCATAATATACTTTAATATAAGGTTATATATACATTTAAAATGTATTTTGAAATGACACCATTTATTGGTCTAAGCCTGAATTCTGCCAGACTGCTTTTAAGTTTTCCAAAGATTTTATCAAATAAGCACTATTTTTTACCTAGATAAATTGTTTCCCACTTTATCAAACACTAGATTATTGATTTATATTTAACTTCTGAATCTCCCTTGTCTACTCTGATTCACTGAAATATAATAGCTAATATTAACTAACAATAATAAAATTTATTTAAATTGTACAAAGAATTTTACAATTATCATCTAATTTTTATTCACAACATTAGGAAGCAGATATTCCTCATTTTGCTTATGAGAAATTGAAGTAAACAGAAATAAAGTGACTTGTCTAGGGTTACATAGATAGTAAAAATAGGAGGAAGATTTGAATTCAACTCTCTTGACTCCAATCTCGTCCTTCTAAACACTGCACCATTTAGTTGTCACATTATATAAATTTTACCAAAAAGAATGTTGGGTTTGACAATATGTAATCTCTACTATTTTCTTGGGGATTTGCTACTCGGTGTTAAATGAATACTTAAGTAATGATGGACTGCTAGGTTTAGCAGCTACACTTATTGATGAAGGAATTGGTGAATTATTTTTGAAACAAAATGATAAAAGATATAGGAAAAATATATTTTCTATATTCTCATGTAACATAAAAAATCAAATATTGAATTATATACTAAATATAAATATATGAAATATAAATCAACTGAATAGACAGAGATTCTGAAACACTGATTTTGTATTACCAACAATTCATTGAAGGTGATAGAAGGGAAGATAGCTTTGGGAAGGGATTAGTCAGAAGCAAACATTTTTGAGGAAGCACAGGGTGACAGGAGAGAGAGAACAGAAAAAAAGAGGGTAAATAGAATGAAGAGAAATACAGTAAAGCAAAAGTAAATGAAAAAAAAAATTGAAGCAAGATTCTCTCATAAAGACTTCATTTCTTAAACAAAGAAAACAGAAACAAATTTATAAAAATAAGAGTAATTCCCCAACTGATAAATAATTCTGAAATGCAAACAGTTTTCAAATATAGTAGTTAGCTATAGCCATATTTAAAAGAAATGTTCCAACTCACTATTGATTGGAGAAATACAAATTAAAACAGTTCTGAGGTACTGTTTTATACTTATCAGATTGACTAAAAGGACAAAAAAGGGAAAATGATAAGTGTTGGAGAAAATGTGGGGGATGGAAAAGAGGTAATAATGTCTATTAACAGAATTGGGAACTGATTCATCCATTCAGTATAGCAATTTAAAAATATCCCAAAAGGGCTATAAAACTATACATACATTTTGACCCAGCAATCTCACTATTATGTCTGTATTAAAATAAATAAATAAATGAATGAATAAAAGAACAAAAAAGAAAAAAGCCTATGTATACAAAGATATCTATAATCAACTCTTTTCTGGGGGTAATCAATTAAAAATTGAGAAGATGCCCATCAACTGGGGAATGGCTAAACAAACTGTGGTATGTGATTATGATGGAATATACTATGTGCTGTAAGAAATGCTAAGTAGGATAGTCTCAGAAAAGCCTGGAAAGATTTACATGGACTGATGAAAAGTGAAATGTTGTGTATACACTAACAGCAAAACAATGATCCAAAACAACTCAGAAGTCCACATGATGAAAAATGCTGTCCATCTGCAGACAGGGAACAGATTATATTTGAATATAGCTAGACACATATTTTTCCTTTATTATTCTTGAAGTTCTTTTTTGTCTTTGTTTTATTTCACAAGATGATTAATATGGGAATGTTTTGCATGACTACACATGTATAATCTATATTAAATTGCCTTTTCAGTGAGAGTTAGGGTGTGAAAGGAAAAAGGGAGAGAATTTGAAACTCAAAGTTTTAAAAATGAGTGTTAAAAATTGTTTTTCAATGTAATTGGGGACAATACTAAATGCATTTTAAAAATGCCTTTTGGAAATCAGTTAATTACATTAGATTGCTGAATCTCAAACAAGTATAATTTCAATAAGTATATCAAATGTCATGAAAGCCTAAAAGAATTTACATTGCTACTGTTGAATAAGTCATTCCTATTCATTGACTGATAAAATTCACTTGAATGATAAATCTGAATGCAAGAGATTCACAAGGGTTCTTTTAGGAAGCTACATTACTGAAATGTATTACCTTAATGATCTCTTCAATCAGTTTCCCTCCCTAACTGCTGCAGGGAACAAGGACTGGGAGTTTCAGGGTGAATGATCACTGTCACTTTATTTTGGCTAATTGTCACCTCATCTTTTGAGTTAGCATCATGTTATAGGGAATGGTTCTACAGTAAATCATTTTATTTCTCTGAATTTTGCTTAAGTGCAAATCTACTCCATTTCTGTGACTGCAATGGTTTCTGCCTCTCCAGAAATTTGAGTTTCAGAAGCATGAGGCTCAAAAAAAAGTATCTAAAATAAAGTGTAGTCATTCATAGAGTCATGAGGGAAAAGGGAAAATGAATAAAACTTGAAATTGGGACATCTGGAAATATTTCATTACAGGTTTTAATTTATATTTAATTACTCAACTTACCCAACCAAATTATAATTCATACCCCCAACTATTAGGCACTAAATTGGTTAGAACATATGCCTGCTATTGTTTTCAGGGATTTGTTAGTGGTGGAAAAAAAAAAAAAGACAAATGTATTGTGGTTTGATTCCAAAGGGGTTTGATTTTATGGGATTACATAAGACAAAATTTGTGAAAAAGACTAGGGAAAACAATCTTCCATGAGATGATTGCTTAGTCTTACATTTGAATTACACTGGAAAGCAAGTTGTATGGGGATATATGTTTGAAGTACAGAATGATGAAAAAGTTTGGACTGTGAGTTTGGGTTTAAATATACACTTATAGCTATAAGGACTTCTTAACTATAGACACAAACATATATTTGTCTCTGTGGTCCATAGTTTCTACTTATTTGTATATAAATAATCATATCATAGAAAAATAAATTATAGTTGAAAGAGACCTTAGGGCCATCTAATCCAAACTCTATTTTATATAAATAAGGAAACTAGGGTCTAAGGAAGGTGTGTAATGTTTCCAATATCACACAAGTGGTAATTAGGATTTAAAATAGCACCAGGGAAAGGCAGAGTTTTTGAGTCAGAGGGAATTGGATTTAAATTTCATTTTATTGATTGCCTGAATTTGGGCAGGTCATAAACACCCTGGCACACAATTTTTCTCATTTGTAAAATGAGGAAATTGGACCTGATTAATTCTATTTTGTCTCCATATCTACAGGTTCTAGTGCAGAGCTTGGCATAATGAATAATTAGTAAGTACTTAATAATGTTTAATGAATACATGCTAAATTATACTGATCCCATCCAATCTGAAATATTTGCTCCTACAGACATAACTACTAACTCTGAATATGACTTTTTTTTTACTGCAACTACAATGTAAGCACTATATTATACTTGCATTTTTGTTAATAATTATAATAATATTTATTATTCTTGTTGTTATTACATTAAACATAAGAAATGTTATTTTAGGTTAGTTGTAGAATCCTAGAAGATTATATTTGGGAAGGACCTTCATGTTAATCTAGTCAACACATAGTTGACCAGGAATTCCCTCTAAATTATTACTGACAAGTCACACAGACTTTGATGAAAGATCTCCTATAGCCAATGGAATGGGATTTCCCTGGATGTAAGTAATCTTTTATAATTTGTTATTATATCCTCAGCATCTAGCACAGAGAATAACAGATAGTAGAACCTTAATAAATAATTGTTTAATTGGACTGGAAGTAGATAATTCTAAATAAGGACATTACTCCTTGATTGGAAAGGGTATGTTTTTGTTTGTTCTTGTGATTCTTATTCATGTTATTGTCATTGTCATCATCTTAGTTATTATTATATTTGTTGCCCTTGTTGATTGCTATTTTACCTCCAATTCTTGGGTAACTTTGCCAATGGAGTGTCATTTAAGTCTAGAATAGGAGAGTGCCCTTACTAGATGAACTCTTGATGATATGAGTATATCTTACCAGCTTAAACGACTGGAAAACTTATTTGACAAACACTGTGGCAGGATGGGATTTAGTCAACTTCATTTTCCCTCTATATACAACATGTTCATAATGTATTTTTGGGTCACTGAGGTTACTATTAAAAGAAAACTTAAAAAAAGCCAAAGATATTTAAAACCAAAGAGCCAGGAAGAAGTAGTTGGAGTTGAGAAAATGTTTTAATACAAAGATTTTCAAAACTGAGGAAGACCTTATTCAAAAGAGAAGTGAGTATTTCCAGGCACATCCAAAGAGTTGTAGTTTCTTTTCAGTCTGGTTCATAATAACAGGATTGGGAAAACTCTCCTGACTATAGAAAATTGGATGTTTTCAGTTAGAATAACCTTCCTTTTAGCCTCTTTCTGGAGCAGCTAAACCTGGCACTGACATAGTTCATATTTACCATTGCTCTAAAGGGTATGCAAGTGGGAAGGAAGCCCAGGTTGTGGACTGGACTTCAGATACAATGGCAAAGACAATTAAAAACAAACAAAAAACATGAATAATAAAATGGGGGGGGGGTAACTTTAATCACTTATGTCCTGGGGAAGAAAAGGGAGGGGAGGGAAGAATATGCTGAGAGGTATTAAAAAGACCTATTTTATTTATTTTTTTTGTAATTATGGCATATATGAAATCTAGGAAACATTAGGCATATGGATTAATAGACATGGATAATCTTTAACCACAATGGAAAATATAATAGTTCTTACAAGGATTCAGAAGCTGATGTTTGTTAGTTCTTTAGACAATGTGTGACTGGAGAAAGGTGTTTTGTGAATGAAAAGATAGAATCATGAAGTTTAAAGAAAAAAGAGATTAGCTAGTCTATTCCCATCATTTTAAAGAGAAACTTGAAGCCCCCCAAATTAAATTACTTTACAAATAAATTCTGGTTTCAATGTATAAGAGCAAAGTATAATTTGACTATAGGTCTCCTTATTTCCGAGTACCACATTCTTCTTCGGGACTGCATTGCCTTTTAGTTCATGATCCATCAAGGTAAGATAATTGCTGTTGTTTGTAGACTGTTCTAAGAATCAGGTGTCTTTTTTTCTTAGAAAAATTAGTAAAAGAAATTGAAATTCCATTTCTCTTTCTCCCTCTTCATTTCTCCTCCTTCCACCCATATGTTTAACTATCTGGCAAAAAAAAAAAATCTTTTATTTTTTTAAGCGAGTTGTTGATTTAGGAATCATATAATTGTAGGTCTTCTCTGACTTCCTAGCAGAAAGAAGACTGTGTTCATGAATTAAAATCTGAAATAAGCATGACATCACTAAGGAATTAAATTTTTCTAAATATTTTTCTCTGCTTAAATGTATCTATTGTTTAACTGTAATTATTTCTTTTTCTTCTTTAAATACATTTAACATTATTATCCAGTTGACATTTTATCTTCATTTGGTTGCTATTTATTTGGGTGGCACTTTATTAAAACCATACCCCAGATGTAGAGATATATGGACATAAGTTTCCATCTAGTCCAACCTTGAACTATGCATGGGGGGAAATATGGCTTAGGGAGAATAGGATTATTACTCAAGTTTGGATAAGCAGTAAAATATCTGTCAGAATGGTTAAATTCTAGGATCCCTTGTACTATGAGATTCTATACTGCTAGAACAATTTACCTGAAAAATCAGATTATATTTATTTCTAGCTTGCAAATCAAGAACATATCTGCTTTTGGAAAAAAGATGGAATCATTCTAGTTTATTGTCTTATAAACATATTTTGTAACAAAGAAGTAAATGATAATTTGTAAGATTAATTGCAAAGTGGCTTTTTAATCAATTAAATGTGGGCTTGTGAGACTATATTACTTTTGCAATCTCACCTGACCCCAGGATTCTGTTTTCTATGTGGTTTAAAGAGATTTGTACTATTAACACACTGAGAGGGAAGGGATTATGATATTTATCTATGTATTTTAACCAAAGAAATGCAAACTAGATCTGAATTATTGCTGTTCTCCTTTACTTGCAAAGAATAAATCCAGCTTAGATATTTAGCATACAGCACTACAGCCAGAATCTAACTCTTGAGAAATAAGGGCTCTATTGTGATTATTGACTTTTGGAGGAAAATGTAATCATGGAAATCAGCTAACATGGTCCATTTTTTCCCCCATAATGAGAAGTTCCTTAAAAAGATTATGTACCATTGACATGCAATTAATACATTTTCCCTATTTCCCATATAACTTTGCTAACAGATAAAATTTGTTTTGTTTTTGTCACACTGGGAAAATACCAGGAAAAATCATTATTACACAGAAAAAGTAATTGTGTACTATTCATTGAGATAACAAATGTCTGGAAAAGTAAATTCCCTCTACTTATGTAGATGGGAATCTTATTTCTAATTCATGGTTTTAATGAGTTCTTTAGAGTATCAATGGTTAAGTGGCCTGCTGAGGATCACAGAGCTTAGGCAAAGGTGAGACTTGAACCTTAGATTTCCTGACAAAGACTTGTATCAACTGTTAACACATTCCCTCTTTAGATGCATTAAATCATAGATTTTGAGCTGAAACGTCCTTAGAGGTTATTTAGTTGGGTTCTTCTTCTTTTAGATAGGAATCTAACATTTAGGAATTAATTTTGCCCAAGATCACAGCAGATTAAAATGGTAAAGTCAGGACTTTAAACTTATGTCCTCTGACACTGGATAGGATTCTTTCCACAGGAAGTATAAATTTGTCTTTTTTGTTTTGTTTTCTATGGAAAACAAAGTAATCTTTGAAAGTCAGGAATCAATTGGAAAGCTATGATCTTGATGCATTTTACTTCCATCACCTTTGATTTAATGTGAAGTAGAGATCTAAAGCTAAACAAAATTGGTTAAGAAACTAAGATGGAGAAGGAAAAATAAGGATCTTGTGTTGAAATGTTTGAAAATAATGAGGAATGGTCAACAGACGTAACAAATGTAGCAGTCGCAAGAATACAAATGATAACTGAGATTTATTTAGCCCTTTAATGTTTGCAAAACACTTTACATGCATTATATCAAGTGATTCTCACAACAACCTAGGATGCTGGTTATTAAAGGCCTTAGAGGAAACTAAGACTGAAAGAGATTTGTTTTGTTTTGTCATGTTCATAGTTACACAACCAGAGAATATCAGAGATGGGATTCCAACTCAAGTTTTTCCTGATTTCAGCAGCCTTTCTTAAAACCACATAACCTTTGATGGATCCTTTTAATGATTCCCAAACATGTGACCTGCACTATCTCATTCAATTTCCTAGACAAATCTGGGTTGAAAGTAGTATTGCTATTATTGTCCCCATTTTACATTGGAAGATATTAAGTCTATGTGAGATTTTATAGTTTGCCAATCACTGTCAGAGGTGGGATTTGAATGCATGTCTTTGATGATTTCTTTATTTTTTCAGTGTACTGTGTGGCCTCTGAAGGACCACTGAGGTCCTTGAGGATTGAACAGCAAGAAAACAGGTTTAACTACCAAAGGGCTTTTTGAAAGACAAGTGCTATACGTGAGCATGGTCAGAAGGCAGCTTTAGGGAGCACTCAAGTTTGTGTTTTTATAGGCAACTATATACTTGAATAGGGCCTCCTAACAGGGATTGGTATTAGAAAAGTTTGTAAAGGCTTGTATTACAAGGTTATCAAAAGCAATCTGGAATCACTACTACAAACTTGCCTTTGGTATTCAATGGAGTAATATACAACATTAATTTTTTTTTAAGTTCTCTAAATATTCAGAGGTTTTCAAGCCAATACTCCCTCTTTTTATAATAGTTATGGATTGATGAAGGGATTTTGGACTTACAGAGAAAATTTGTTTTTGTTTTTTCTATTATAAACACCCCCACCCCACCCAGCTCTACTATACTCTCTTGATTTCCACAATGGGTGATGATCTATTCATTCAGCCAGAATGAAACCTATATAAGCCAGAACTTCAGATGACTACATTGAAGAAAGGGACCTGTGCATTGGCTAATTATTATGAGCATACTCATCTGAAATGGTGCAAAGTTATCTACGAATGCAAAATACTTCAAATATAATGGATTGAACTACTGGAACCGGCAACTTGTTTAGCTACTAAAACTTGGTTCAGTTTCTATGAGTGATGTAGCTGATTATTAATGGGCTGCAGTATTAGAAAATATGTCCTTAATGATTATATACCTCTGTAAAGCATAACTGTTAATCTTATGGATAACAGGAATCTTATGATAGGTAGGAAAGTGAAAGAGAATGAGGAGTTGCATATTTTTTAGTTAATCTAACAATCCATTGACTGGCATGTTATTGGGTCTACTGCTTGCCAGATACAATGGTTGGTAGCAGTAAATAATATCAAAAGGCTTCATGATGAAATTATTTGTTTGATATGTATCCCTGGCTTATAGCACAGTGCCTGGTACATAATGGACGCTTAATAAGTATTTTTGAGGGATTCTTTCCATTGAAAATCAAGATAGTGACTTTTATTAAGGAATTTCAACACCCCAAATAAGGGGTGATTACTGAAATTCATGGAAACAGGTAGGATTCTTTTTTGGTTGCTGTGGGGTAGAGAGAAGTAGAAGATTGTCCTTGAGGTGATGCAAGGGGAATTGAACCAACAACAACCAATATTTTTTGCCAAATATAAGGTATGGTGTGAAGTCATATTTCTTAGAGTTGTCCACCTAGCCCTATATATCTTATGCTACTTGTTCAATTATTAGTGCACTTAAGGAATTGATCTAGTGAAAACAAAAGCAGTGAATTGAGCAAGAAACTGATCTAGTGAAAATAAAAGTAGTGAATTGAGTAGGGCTCTAAGAATGGATTAGCTGGAGTCGAGTAGCCAGTCTAGTTGACTTGTCTTCCTCTGAATTCACTCATGACTTGGACAGGGTGGATTTGCTTTTTAGCAGAACCTCTTCTCACTGCTGCAAAGACCTCCTCTGGCTTCTCTCGTTTAATCAGCGGCTTTTTTGCAGGAGCTTTCATTCTCCACATGACTACAGGATGTCGGGGCCCTGTAGAACTTTGGATCCTGATGATCTTGGTGGAGGCAATGTAGGACATTT
Source organism: Sarcophilus harrisii (assembly GCF_902635505.1). Lineage (NCBI taxonomy): Eukaryota > Metazoa > Chordata > Mammalia > Dasyuromorphia > Dasyuridae > Sarcophilus > Sarcophilus harrisii. Next base: position 636,830,423 of record NC_045427.1, on the reverse strand, counting down.
TCACGGTGTGGACTACAGCATTCATCAAGTTCTTGGCAGCTTGGATTAGAGAGGTGACACTATCCAACTGGAATGAGAAAGGTAGCAATTACTTTGAGGAGATCAGGAGAAAGTCACAACATAAGGATCAAACATCTTCTAAAACTATAGAATTCCTTGTAGTCCCTGACTGATTCTAGGAATGAATGAGGTAACTATAAACTTAATGGGGGAATGTGGGGAGTGGCACTAATCTACAGGTGATAAGGCCATAAGGCCAAACAGGTGATAAGGCCACATTCCAAAGACTGCCTTAACCTTGAATAGGCAGATATCTAGGCATCTCCTAATCACATCCTACTGAGTGACCAAAGACACCTGATCAGCTCATCCTTGGGCGGGAAACCAAACCTTTGTCTAGGACTCCCACCCTGTACTAAGTTTGCAACCCTGCTTCCTTTCCTATTGCTATATATACCTGTACTATTTCACTCATTAAAACGAGGCTTGATCAGATTGTTTTGTCTTGCCTCCATTCTTCCCCCTCCCCTGTCTCTTGACCTTATCTCTTTTCTTCCAGGATCCACACACTCTGCTTTGCGGGCCAAGGCAGGGGAAGGGGGAAAATGTTACATCATGCTTGTATATGCATGTATATGTGTATATGTATGTGTGTATAGCTACAAATATTAATGAAAAAGTGAAAAGAAGCAAGCAAAGAGATGTAATATATGATATAGATGGAGTTCCAGCTTTGGAGTCAAAAAGAACTAGGTAATAAATCCTGCTGCTGACATATACAAGCTAGACAAGCATGGAGATAGCATTAAATTTCTTAGTGTTCTAAGCAGCTCTCTAAAACTATACATAAAAGATTAGTTGCCCAATTGCCCTGGAAAGGGCAGTTTCTGCACTAGGAAATTCATCTTAGAAAAATTTCATATAAAATGCATATGTTATATAGAAGTTATATGACGATTATCCCTATACATATATTTGTATGTATGTTTCTACACATTTACATAGAAGGGATAACAAGATTGTTATTAGGTAGTTATACATTTATACTTTATCTCTGGCTTTGTTTCAGCCTCCCTGAGAGTAGGTATCATGGAAGAGGTTTTTATTTTTGCCATCATACTTCCAGCACTGTCCCATTCACAGTGATAGATGTACATACATAATGATTTATTAAAACAAGAATAGCCTGACTCAAAATTCAGAATTATCTCCTCAAGTAGAATTCTTGCCCCCTTCTTCTATCTCTATTAGGATAGACCTAGGGCTCTGTTAAATAAGGTCCAACTGCCTGTCGGATTTTAAGACATCAAACATACCCAGTTTGACCTCCAGGATTTTCTAATATTTTTTCCTCAATGTATTTTCTTAGCAAAGAATTCAGGGACTATTAAATCCATTGGTGTCTTGATACTCATTTCTCTAGGTGACTAGTGAGATATTTATTGCTAGATACAAGAGCCTTTTTCATTCCTAAATTCCCCTAAATCTTATAGTGCTTCTCTTTGTTAATAAGCCCTCTCTTAATATTATTTTCTGATTTGTCTTCCTTAGCAACATCCTCTGCTATATCTCATTCTCTGACTTCCTTTTTCACTTGCTTCCATTCTCCTCATCTCATGCCCTACATGTTACCATTTCCCAAGTCTCCAAACGCAACCCTCATTTCCTTTTTTTTCTTTTCTTTTCTTTTCTTTTTTTTTTTTTTTTTTTTTTTTTTTTTTTTTTTTTTTTGAGATGGTGGTCTCTCCACTCTAGGAGCAGAACCCAATTTTATTTTATTTTTTTTTCTTCTTCTTTTTTTATTTTAATAGCTTTTTATTTAGAAGTTATATGCATGGGTAATTTTACAGCATTGATAATTGCCAAATCTTTTGTTCCAATTTTTCCCCTCCTTCCCCCCACCCCCTTTCCTAGATGGCAGGATGCCCAATACATGTTAAACATATTAGAGTATAAATTAAATACAAAATAAGTATATATGTCCAAACCATTATTTTGCTGTACAAAAAGAATCATTGTACAGTTAGCCTGTGAAGGAAATAAAAAATGCAGGTGGGCAAAAATAGAGGGATTGGGAATTCTACGTAACAGTTCTTAGTCATCTCCCAGAGTTCTTTTTCTGGGCATAGCTGGTTCAGTTCATTACTTCTCCATTGGAAATGATTTGGTTGATCTCGTTGCTGAGGATGGCCAGGTCCATCAGAACTGGTCATCATATATGCAACCAAATCAGTTTCAATGGAGCAGTAATGAACTGAACCAGCTACGCCCAGAGAAAGAACTCTGGGAGATGACTAAAAACCATTACATTGAATTCCCAATCCCTATATTTATGCCCACATGCATTTTTGATTTCCTTCACAAGCTAATTGTACAATATTTCAGAGTCTGATTCTTTTTGTACAGCAAAATAACGTTTTGGTCATGTATACTTATTGTGTATCTAATTTATATTTTAATGTACTTAACATCTACTGGTCATCCTGCCATTTGGGGGAGGGGGTGGGGGGTAAGAGGTGAAAAACTGGAACAAGAGGTTTGGCAATTGTTAATGCTGTAAAGTTACCCATGCATATATCCTGTAAATAAAAGGCTATTAAATTTAAAACAAAAAAAAAAGAAACTGATTTGTTTGATCTCATTGCTGAGGATGGCCAGGTCCATCAGAATTGATCATCATATAGTGTTGTTGTTGAAGTATATAATGATCTCCTGGCTCTGTTCGTTTCACTCAGCATCAGTTCACATAAGTCTCTCCAGGCCTTTCTGAAATCACCTGTTGGTCGTTTCTTACAGAACAATATTATCCCATAACATTCATATACCACAATTTATTCAGCCATTTTCCAACTGATGGACATCCATTCAGTTTCCAGTTTCTAGCCACTACAAAAAGGGCTGCCACAAATATTCGTGCACATACAGGTCCCTTTCCCTTCTTTAAGATCTCTTTGGGATACAAGCCCAGTAGTAACACTGCTGGATCAAAGGCCAACCCTCATTTCTTACTTCTCTATGCATTCTCCTTTGCTCTCAATTGCTTAATCCCACAGCTTCCACAATCATTTTTTGAAGACATCCTTCCTTCCTCACCCCAAACAATTCTATGTTTTCTCTACTTTTACATCATCTTTTACAAATACCCACAAGAAAACTTCATCTCGCTATGTTACTATTGCATTAATTTTTATCATATTACAAATGAACACATACTCTTCCTCGACCATTTTAGTTGATTATATTTCCATTCTCTAAGCAAGCAAAGCTTGAGATTTCTCTCCCTCATTTCCCATGTCAAATTGCTAGATTCCATCAATTCAACCTTGATAATGTTTTTTAATGCCTTCTTTTGACATCCATTGTCACACGTTACTATTACGCTACTCTACTGCTCAAAAATAATTGTTGCTCTATATTGCTTATTAAATCAAACAAATAACAACCCCCCAAAAAAATCTTCAAAGCCTCTAATGTAAGACCTTGTGATTTTATATATATATATATATATATATATATATATATATATATGCAAAGCCTTATTTCACACTATTCATCTTCACACACTCTGTTCTCTGAACTCATGAATTTCTACCTGTCCTATCCTATCAATTAATCATTAAAGAATCATTGATTGGACAACTGCTAAGTTCCAACACTGGGCCAGAACTTAAAAATATAACTATAAAAAATTGAAAAATTCCTTTGATGACTAAAGTTATATTATATCTTTGTGTTGTTATGAATTCCATTCTCCATGTATACTCTCATCCTGATCCACAATCAATACCATGTATTAAAATTAATCTTCCAGAGCACCAGCCCTGAAGTCAGGAGAACCAGAGTTCAAATCTGCCCTCAGACACTTAACACATCCTAGTTGTATGATCCTGGGCAACTCACTTGACCCCAATTGCCTCAGCAAAACAAAACAAAACAAAAATACTAATCTTCCTACAAGACGCAAATTGGTTATCTCCCGCATGAAAATATACCCTAATATCTCTTGTAGATTTGTAGAATCTCAGAAATACATATAGGGAGGATCCAGAGAGAATATTTAATCAAACTTAAACCCAATCAAGAGCCCCCTTAATGAATGAATTTTCATCACTTAAGCTCTTACACAATTAAAAAAAAAATCCGTGCTAAGTCCCAAAAAACCACAACAAAATCTTAGATTTTAATAGGGGAAACACAAAATATGTGGATAGTGTAGAAGCAGGTGTATTTTGCTTTGGAGATTAAGAAGGACATTGTATTGTTATATAAAAAAGAAATTTGATAGGATCACATGTTTTGGGGGGAGGAAATAAAAATGATTTAATCCATAAGTGGCTCAATTTACTCATCAATACTTCAATTTTTCATGTATATCCTCCAAACTTTGTACCCTTTAATCTGATGAACATCTCTGTTTTTATTCAATTAATTTATGGGAAGGGAAAGCGATGAGCAACTCAGGGCTAAGCATGGATGTCTTGCAGCACTCTAGAAAAGATCTCTATCCAACTTATCATTGAATCATTTGAGTCTAACCACCCAAAGAGTACGAACTCATAAATGCTAGAACTGTCTAAAAGAACAATATGAAGGAACTGTGCTAAACACACTGTAAACCTTATCTATAGTACTCATCTGACCTGGTAGTCTAGGAAATCTGTCCAAAAGCAAAATGATGTTAGTCTATCATGAACTGATCTTGGTAAAGGCATTGATTGTGTCTCTTCAAAATTAACTGATTATTTCCCCAGATTGTCAGTGACCATTTTATAATTTCTGAATTCTTGTTTTTGTTTTTTTTTTTGGGGGGGGGGTTGGGATAGAGCTGAATTCTTCTAAAAAACATCATTTCACTGTAGTTTGCAGATTATGTCCTTTTCTTTTTGAAATTTGAGATAGCATTTGCCTTTCTTGTATGTCACTTCTCTATCCAAGGTCTTCATCCCATCACATTTGTCATCTGGACATAGGGGTTTGAACACTCAAATATTCCACAGGACTTGCTATTTTCATCCTTCTGATAACTTAGGGGTACATGTCTACCAATTAACTTTTCCCCCCTGCCTTTTCCCATCCCAGAGCTATGCTTAATTCCTTAGATTTTATTAAACTATATTTTTACATTATCTACTTGTTTATTCATTGTCTAACTTGTATTTTAGTATTGTCATTTCACTTTCCACATTTTGTGTCTATCTTAGTGATGAGAGAATTGAGGGTAAGAGAGCCCCTAGAAGCAATGGGATCCCTTTTGGCCAGTGGAAGTTTTTGTGAAAGAATTCACAAACCCCAATGAATACAGGCGAGCGGTTTGGGGCAAAAAAATGTGTTTATTTATGCTAAGAAAAAATATGCTAAGAAGACAGCTTTTTTAGCTGGCAAACTCCTGATTAGGAATTTAGCAAAGACGGGTTTACACTGAGAAGAAAATATCTTCATCAGTGGACTAAGTCCAGAAGGGCATTTAGCAAAGCTTCAGAGTGCAGAGTCTTTTATTAGCCTTCTGAGGTTTGGGGCTTCTTTGATCTGAGGGACTGATTTTCAATTCAATTCAATTAAAATCGAATGAGATTACTTATCTTGGGAGTTGTCTGGGAAAGGTGTGCCCCTCCCAGAGACCTGAAGGGCATGAGAGTTAAGAACACCCCCCCCCCCAAAGATTCCAGGGGATACAATTTATGTCATTTGCACACTTGCATACATACACAAAATTTCACCTTTATTTGAGGTAGGCACTACTTCTGCCTACAGCCCAGCATGGTTTCTAATATGTGGCAGGTACTTAATAAAGTTTTCTGACCAGAATTGAAACAAAGTTTGGGTTAAATAGGCAAATATATTTGAAAAAAAATCACAAAATCACAAAATTTGGGGTTAGGACCCTGATAATCATCTAATCCTATAAAATAACTGTTAGAGGCCATCCAATATCTGTGATTGAATTCCTCCAAGAAGGCAGAATTTATTGTGACCAAGGATATACTTGTGTATAGCTCTGTTGTTACAAGTAGCCAATTGATACAATGGTCAGAATATCAGACTTGGAGTCAGGAAGACTCATTTTCCTAAGTTCAATCTGCTCCCAAACACTTACTAGCTATGTAATCCTGGGTAATTTTCCTGAGTTTCCTCATGTATAAAATAAGCTGGAAAAGAAAATGGCAAATCTCCCCAATATCTTTGCCAAGAAAACCCCAAATGGAGTCACAAAAATTTGGACAAAACTGAAAAATGATTGAACACCAAACAACAATCATGACATTTTCATGACAAATTAATTCAACATTTGCTAAGTATTTGCTATACTTGGAGGTAGCAATATATAGTGAAATGAGAATTAGCCCTACATTTTGATTCTGCCTCTGACATGGATTCAGGAAAGTTTCTTCACTTCTTAGTACTAGTATCCACTCTCTAAAACTCTAAACTGAAGGGAAAATATAAATATTCACTGAAACAGAGAAGTTTCTCACTGTTGATATCCTGATAACAGAACAATTACTGTTCCATTGCATAGCCCTTGTCCTTTCCACCTGTGTGAAACATTATAACAGTTACTTGGAGGCACTGCAGAATTTAGTTAAAACTTTGTCCCTGATCATAATCATGAATATAATAATTGAATGAAGGTGAGTAAAGTGGCTTAGCATAAGAGATAGAGACCATTTCTCAGCATCACAAAAAAATTGGCTCCAAATTGCATTTACTGTACATACTGGAAATATGAGTTTAGGAAAGTCTCCTGATTTCTGAGAAAGTTCAGGAAATACTCTAATTTTTCTATATAAATAAATTAATAGAACTGGTGCCATTATCCAATGGGATAACACATATTAATATGTTACTTATCTATAGTATAGTTAGTTGATCTCTAATTTTTTTTCTGGGGAGCTGGGAAATCCCTAAGGCCTTATGGGAAGAAATTAGACCTATTTTATACACATAATAATTTTTGTAATAAAAAGTCATTGAATACATATATTTGGAGTGGGGAATAAATATTATATTAAGCTATACTTATAGAATGTCTACAGAATGTTAGAATTGGAAGGAACATTTTCTCACTTGTCACATGAAACTTCATTCCAGAAGGAACAACTGACAGGTTAACCTCACTCAAAGCACAGTGAAACTCCCATTTGAGTCAGTGCCACTAAATGAATGTTAATGAATACAAGAAATATTCTCAGAGAAACGAAATTACTTGCCTAGTGGACCAATTACTAGAAAACTTGAATTAGGCCTCACATGTTCTGGTTCTGGTCTTTCCAATACACATTGGACAACATTCCCACAAAGCCTATTTTCCAAACATTTCTATGAACTGGTTTCCAAATGTTATTTTTTAAAAATTCCCTATAAAATGTACAATATACATTTTGATTTTAAGGGTGTTGTGAAATTTCTATCACATCTTTTTTTTCTTAGTACTTGAAGGTTGCTACAATAGTACCTTGTTGCTTTTACCTCCAAAAAATCAGTAGCCCCTTTTAAAGTAAGTGTTACACTTATTCACTCTTTCAACTAGAATACCCACAGGCAGAAACACTAATTCAAAAGAACAGATGCTACATCAACAAATGAAAATAACTGTGTTTTTGTTATTCACTTGAATTCTTGAGATTTGTCTGCAGGGCATCTTTGCTTTTACTGTTGAAGATGGGAAAGTGACTCTTGAAAATTTTCTCATTCATCCCCTTGCCAAAGCTAGCAGAAAACCATGCTCAGTCTACCTATTATGTTGCTTATTGTTCATTGCCTAATTCTTCTCATTTTCCATGTACCATATTCCATTCAAGTCTATTCAACCAATATATTTTTAAATTTCTTTCTAGAAAGAATTTGAGTCCTTAAAGTTAGTACCTTTTTGCTTGATGTCTTTGTAACCTCCCTTGGGATAAACTGGAATTCATCAAAATGAGGATTAGCTCTCTAAAAATAACAAGAGTTTTTACTTTAGGGAAAAGCAAATCAACATAGAGCTATGAGTTTGAATGTGTGTCTAGGTTTCTTAGGCAAAAAAAAAATGTGATTTTTGAGGGAGTTATTTCCCTAGGCAGTCTTTTCTAAGGTTCCATACAGAGAAGAAAATGTTATTATTTTTGGACTCCTAGTTATCTTTTATTTGATGTCTATATTTTTGTTCAGTGTAATAACTATCCTGGGTCAGAGTAAGGAGTCTTCAAACTGGATTCTGCTGAAATTGTGTTAGGTCTTTGCCAAAATTCTAGAAGATATTGAGAGGCTGGTGTGTGATCACTGGAAATGGAAGTAGAGATCGTTATTATACAGATTGTTCTTTTCAAGAACAGATCATAGAAAGTCAGTTTGAATACCATATATCTGAAATCAAAATACATCCTTTTTTTTGTTGTTGTTGTTGCTTCAATACACAATGAACTCCTAAAGTGGAAAGTGACATTAACTCTCACTTGAAATCACTCTATTAATCAATTTTGTCTTTTTTCAAGCAATGTTATTATTGGTAAAGGAATCATTTGAGTGTTTAATATCTGTTGCAGCAAAAAAAATAAGAATAGTCTAAATCAAAAAAGTATTCAGTCTGTATGTCTAGTATATATATTGTGTCTAGAAGAGGTCATATTCGACCAAATTCATTTCCTTCCATGAGTGAAGAAAAAACCCAAACAAGTAACTTCATGCTAGTTCTAAAAATCTCTTAAATCTTTAAGTTTCATACAACTGGTTATGTAAATTAATAGAGGTAGTTTCATCACTGAAATGCTAGTGACCCACCTCAACTAATAAAACTATATGAGCAGATCAGAAAGATTTTATAGACTAGGAATTATTAAATTTTTGTATATCTTATATACTCCTTTAGCTATCTAATAAAGTCTAGGAACCTCTTCTCAGAGTAATTTTAAATATATCATGTAAGATACTAGGAAAGAGATTTTAAAGAAGGGAAAAGGATCTGTATGTGCAAGAATGTTTGTGGCAGCCCGCTTTGTAGTGGCCAGAAACTGGAAACTGAGTGGATGCCCATCAATTGGAGAATGGCTGAATAAATTGTGGTACATGAATGTTATGGAATATTATTGTTCACTAAGAAATGACCAGCAGGAGAATTTCAGAAAGGCCTGGAGATACTTACACGAACTGATGCTGAGTGAAATGAGCAGGACCAGGAGATCATTATATACTTCAACAACAATACTGTATGAGAATCAATATTGATGGACGTGACCCTCTTCAACAATGAGATGAACCAAATCAGTTCCAGTAGAGCAGTAATGAACTGAACCAGCTACACCCAGCGAAAGAACTCTGGGAGATGACTATAAACCACTACATAGAATTCCCAATCCCTCTATTTTTGTTCCCCTTCATTTTTGATTTTCTTCACAGGCTAATTGTACACTATTGAAAAGTCTGATTCTTTTTATACAGCAAAATAACTGTTTGGACGTGTATACTTATATTGTATTTAACTTATACTTTAACATGTATTGGCCAACCTGCCATCTAGGGGAAGGGATGGGGGGAAGGAGGGAAAAAGTTGGAACAAAAGGATTTGCAACTGTTGCAAGGAAAAATTACCTATGCATATAGCTTGTAAATAAAAAGCTATAATAAAAAAAAAAAAGAAAAATGCATAGGATTTGTGATGACTGCATATTCAAAATTAGCCAGAGTCAGGAATTCAGGTTGGGGGAAAATTTTCGATCTTTATTCTTTGTGGAGGTGAAGAAGGATCGGGATCACAATGTAAGCAGCTGTGACCCCAGCCATCAGTCCTCTCTGCCCCTCTTCCTGCCCCTCTGCCTCCACCCACCAAAATCATCATTTCAGGACTCGCACAAAGAGTGGGCAGGGGCCATTCTTTCTCCAAGCATATGTATTAATAGAGTATGGTCCAATTACTACTTAGCCTCACGTGCTTGGGACCTCAGTGCATCAACTCGAGCTTCAGCCCATTACAGGATTATTAAGAGACCCATTACAATATTAAGAAAAAAGCTAAAATAATAAACTTCAGGTTAAGGATTCTTGCTATGAACATGATCTATCTGGACCATAATATAATGATGGATTTTCTGGTTCTTTAATGACTGAAATAAAAAAAAAATCATCATTAATGGACAATGTCATCAAGGAAGGAGGTTTCTAGTGTGATACCTCAAGAATTTGTGATTTGTTCTGGGTTATGGGAGGAATGATTTTTTTTTTCAGTGTGTTATGAGGAAGCTTTGGTGTAAAGTAAACTCTTACATGGCAGGAAAATAATGAAATTGTTTTAATGTTTCCATTTCTGGGTTATTAATATTATTCCCAAACCATAAGAGGGTATGGCAGCTGCCCCAGAGTTTTAGGAACTTGTGCACAGTCTTGTAGCCATTGGTGTAGCTATAGAAAGATAAGGTTTCGTTTGCTTTTCATATTGTCACCTACATCTTCACCTCCTAGATTGAAGAAGTTTTCCTCTGCTGTCTTCTGTGACATATGCTGTCAGTGTTTAGGTGGACACATACTGTATTATCGCGAAGATTCAGCGCCATTTTCCTAGCATGTTTACTATATCTTTTTAGATAGAAAATTCTCATCTTAGCTGCAGAAAAATTGAGTGAAGGAAAAGCAGTCAGCTGAGGTTACATGCCCAGGGCAGTGGTCTAGCTGTCTGCTTCCTGGGCAAGAAATCTAATTAGCTACATTATGTGTCAGGTCTGAAATCCTTGAGAAGGTAAAAAAAAATCACAAACCAGTAAGCCTTAGGAATTATATGTGTGATTCTTCATTTAATGAAGTTGAAGAGACAGGTCTCTGCATGTGGCAACAAGGATGACTTTTTCTTTTTTGCAAAATCTTCAAAGGTTTTAGGAACTTTTCATGCCTTGGCAATGGTCCCTTCTTTAAACACATGTATACATGAAGGACCATATAGAAATTTGCTGAATAAAGGCTGGTTATGTCCAAGGAAATAGGAATATGTTTGCAACTGGATGAAAATAAAAGAATATGAAAGTATATTAAAAATGATAATATACAGACAGTGCTTTTAAATCTTACAATATTATTTTTAAAAATATTCCTGTTGATTTAGTATTAAGTGCAGTATCCTGAGGCTTAAAACTTTCCCCTTTTACTCTTTATTTCTTATGAGCTTTGGGAGCAAAAAGCAGGTAGTAGTAATTTTCTTAGAGAATGAACCTTCACAGATGGTAGTCATTAAAAGTAAAGAAAGAGCCAAGGAGGAATGGTGGCAGTAGGATGGAACTTAGTTTCTTGCCACAAAAGTGTCGATTCTCTTTTTTCTAAAGAAGCTAGCAATATAAACATTGGGGTTATACAAGACTCTGATATCCTCAACAAAGGAGTTAATTTTGATACTGTCAAGTTAATAAGAATGCATAGGGCCAAAAAGAAAAGAATCCTTGTTTCTTTGGTCATTTGACTGAGGAAGAAGACTAGAGTTTTGACATTATAGATTTCTTTTTTTTTTCTTTTCTTTTCTTTTTTATTTAATTAAAGCTTTTTATTTACAAAACATATGCATAGGTAATTTTTCAGCATTAACCCTTGCAAAAAAACTTCTGTTCTAAATTATCCTCCTTCCCCCCACTCCCTTCCATAGATGACAGGTAGACCACAGTATGGATTTCTTCAAATAAATTTTTAGATTCTTGGTGTTCCTTCTCTGAGAAATGGACAATTTGAATTCAGCACCAAATTTTCTGTGTTTTCCTCAATGTAGTAGAAGATAAGTAGAATGAGACTTCACATTTGTAGTGGAGGTCACATAACATAATGTTCACAGCCACTCAGATATAAATGTTTGCACTTATATTTTATGCCCCCTCTTCTTATTTCTAATTCATTTAAACTGCTTACTAAGAGAATGGCCCTTTGAGGTTTAATTAACATGTAGGAAGGAAAAGTTTTGACTAATGACATGGGACCTGAAGCCAAAGATTTAATAAATCATTCTCCTATACCATATAGGAAGTAAAATGGTAAATCTCTCCTGATCACCCAGAGGAAACCACACACACACACACACACACACACACACACACAGACACACACACCCCTAATACTCTACCTATCTCATAACAGAAAAAAAATTAGATGTTTGAGTAGAGTTACCCATGGTGTAACTCTTTATTACTGACCAGAGCTCATTCTTTGAAATGCAGCCCTATTTTTTTCCTCTGAGGCAATTGGGGTTAAGTGACTTGCCCAGGGTCACTCAGCCAGGAAGTTTAAGTGTCTGAGCTTAGATTTGAACTCAGATCCTCCTGACTTCAGTACTGGTGATCTATCCATTATACCACCTAGCTGCCCCCCATAGCATTATTCTTTTACAAACTAATTTTGGTCTAAATGAAAACTCACTGACTTTGGATTCAGAGAACATAAATTATAATTCTAGTTTCATTATAGACCAGCAGTATGACCTCATGCAAGTTACAGCCTCTATGTGCTTCAATTTCTTGACTTTTAAATGGTTACTCAACTAACAAAATGAATTTTTTTATTCTTTTTTTTTTTTTTTTGCTTTACCAAGCATTTTTATCAAAGTAGGACATCCAAAATTCTTATGTGTTAATCATTGATTAAGAAAAATAAACAAACTCAAAATTAATTATGGTTCTGAATGGGCATATATTATTCTGCAGAAATTGAATAAAATTAGAGAAGGAAATAGTATGTGTGGAAGATTTGGTATATTAAAATATAATCATTTGTGGATATCTTGGAATAGAGGTTATTAATAATAAACAATAAAGTTATTCTGGGAGCATGTACAGAATCCTTAGGAGGAAATATATACAGACTTTGGGTACATACAACAAACAAGAAATTGAGTTATGATGTAGTCATAATGAAGGGTAGTCAGGAGGTGCAGTGGATAGAGGACCTGACCTGGAGCAGAAAGATCTGGATTCAAATCTGTGTCATCCTGGGTAAGTCACTTAACCCTTATTTTCCTCAGTTTTTTCATCTAAAAATGAAGGCATGCTGGAGAAGAAAATGGCTCTAGAATTTTCGCCATAAATGTGCCATAAAATTTTCATGGACAGTGTCCATGAGGTCAAGTAAAGTCAGAAAGTCCTGAATGATTAAACAACAGGATAGTCATAGTGAAAGACAGTTACCCAAATGTTTGCTGGAACTCCTCTTTTTTTTTTTTTTTTTTTTTTTAATCTGAGAAGACTTAGGCCATGACAAGGCAAGTAGTCTATATCAAATTATCATAATAATACATCATCAACATCCTGAAAAATTTATGTTGCTTGACCTTAACATTCTAGAGATGCAAAATTCATGCTGGTCATCTCAATTTCCAAATTTACAATTAATACTTCATAATTTAATACTTCACAGAATCTATGATATGAAACTGATCTAACATAATGGAAATGCATTGGAAAATCAACTGTCTTAATTATAACCTGAAAACAAAGTAAGCCAAAAAAAAAGATTAAAAATAACAGTAACATTTCCCCCCTCCTTTTCAGCCTCCCTCCTCTCTTCCTCATCCCTGTAAATGATGGGAAGTTATAATAAAGACAAATGCTATATTGGAAGGAAAGATTTGGACATGTTTTCAATGTTTTCACTATAGCAATCCCCAAACATTGTGTCCAAAAATATCTAGGTAGCATTTTCCTTTTGGAAAATAAAAGAGACTGCTTAGGCATATTGACAATCCTCACAAAATTTAAATAAGCATTTGCACTTAGGAAATGTTTACTGGGGAAATATTTTAGCTCTTAAATTTACTTTCTCCCCAAATGAAGTAAAGGTAATTAAAAGACAACCCATTTGAGCTATTAGTCCTGGGAGAAATACAGCATTTACTTTCATTTTTTAATGCTTTATACAATCAAAAGGCAGTCTTAGTAATTCACATCTCTTTCCAGAAAACAAAAACAAAAACAAAACAAAACAAAGTTACAGTTGTTGTTGTTTTAGATATTTTAAAGTCTGAACAAGAGCTATGGAAGTGAATTTGGATTTATTTTTCAACTCTTACCCTTAAACGTTGGGTATATTGCAATTGGATTGTGATTTCACTGAGATAGTAGTATTATCATAACCCATCTATAAGTAGGACATAACCCTTCTATACCTAATCAATTCTATTTTGGATTTCAACCTCTCTTCATTAGCATTAAGAATCCATGCACTATATTATTTTCAATTTTTTTTCAGCTCTTTATGGAATTCATACTTTTATCCAATGTTATCTTTCACAAAAGCCAACGATTACTCCATGTTTTTCACTCATATCGTTCTCTGAAATCATCATTTGTACTGTTTTCTCTATAATATCCTTTATTGATGTTTTAGCCAGTTCATATCTACCATGCATTTGCTTGGTGCCCTTTGACTAACCAGCATCTCCTGTTTGTATATGCTAGCAGCCATTACTCTAACTCAAAAGTAGCTGGGTAAGCATGAAAAAAATAAAAAGGTCTTCTTTAATAATTGTGTCCTTTTCTCTAAAATGTAGAAGATAATATCTATAATAAATACTTCAGAAATTTCTCATGAAGAAAATGTTTTGTCAATTTTGAGTCACTACAGAATTTTATTATTATATTCATCCCTTTTCAATATTGATGGGGTTCAGTTATAAAGGGTCCTGCCATATTTCATTTACTATTTTTTTTTGTATATTACTTGCTGTGGAATACGGCACAAGCAGATAAATACATACTTTCTTTAATTAAAAAAAAACTGCTTCCCAGGCTCATCTTTAGGTACATTGAATAATTTTCATAACCAATACATATAATTATATGTGTCTCTTTCTTTTTCTCCATGATTTTTTTTCCCTTTCATCATCTCTATATTATGAAAGCTTTTCAATGCATATAGATGAGAGATCAGGATTATTTGAATGCTGATATTTATTAAAATAATCCTAAAATTTTAGTCAGTGTTTTCTATGGACAATTTTATCTGTGATAATAGATTTGTTCATGCAAGTGATTTTGTTGCATTCTCCAAGAAGTTTGCATGTTTACTGGATTTTGTCGTCTGTTAATCTATGAAAAATAGCTATCATCTATAAATCTACTCACAAATTTATGTCTTAATAAGTACTTGGTATCTGCTATTTTTAAGAAACATAATGGTACATTACACAATATCTACTGGTTCCTTGAATAATCTGCAATGAACAATATGTTTAGGCTCATTAAGGATAATTCCTTCAACATTTCTGGTGGTAATGAGCTGATCCTAAACTGACATCATAAATTTCTCAATTTAATCTGTATGACAATCACTTATCCATTTTTTTGTTAGATATATTGTATATTGAATTCCTGTGCATGCCAATAATGCATTAGTTTTTTCATGCTACATTTCTATATGAGCTGATATAAAATGTGCATTTCAACCAGATGCAAACTAATTTCAGTTAAATTTGACAAATACAGTGACATAGAACCTATTTGTTATCTTTAACATTCTTAGTGAAATGTCTGTTTTTAAAAATCATTTCTGTACATTTTAAACCAATCATCATGTGTTCTGAGAAGTCTATTTTTCCTCTTTGGTCTTTTCAATGAAAAGCATTAATATTTCCATAATTGCCTTAAGGGAAGAGGCATGGCTGTTCTTATTAGAGGGTTTTTTGTTTCTATGCTCATTTTTTTTAGTATGTTTCCTTTAAGTCCAAAATAATGGACAGAAGGCCAATCAGGATGACATGGGTTCAAGTCTTGCTTCTACCTTATAATAAATGTATAGCCACAAAAAAATCAGTTAAGCATCCAGAACCCCCAATAAACTAAGACTGTGTTAGAGAGGGTTGATTGGCATCAGAAAATGGTATGCTCTTAAATTTTCTCAATACCTGAACTTATAAAAAAGCATATCTGATCTCCCCAGAATATGACTATAATACAATTCCTATTTTAACTTTCTATTTTGAAAGATTGAGGATAAGAAACTTGGATTAGCTCTCATTAACCCCAAAATATCTTTTGAGCATTTAAAATATAATAATGTGTTCCCTTATTCCTTCTGGATATAAGATTCCTAAAAGCTAGTTCACAAATTATTATATCTATGAGTTAGTTAATACTAAGTGACAGCAGAAACAAGCTCATCTTAAGAGTATGAATATATATTTGGAGAAGATTTTTGGATTTCTAGATGCTTCTTAAGTTTGTTTGACTGACAATAGTTTTATATTTTGATACAACTAGCAAATCATTTCATCCAAGATTATCATCATGATCATCATTATTAGTAATAGTAATAGTAATGATGATATGCAATGCACTTTATTGTTATTATCTTATTTGATCCTTACAACAATGCTAGGAAGTAGGTGCCTACTATTAACTCCAGTTTAGAGAAGAGGTAACTGAGAAAAATAGCTTAAATGACTTATATAGGATTATATAACTAGTAAGTTTCTGAGGCCAGATTTGAAATCAAGTTTTCCTGACTCTTGGTTCAGCATTCTATCCATTTTGTCACAGTTTTTCTAATTAATCTATTAATTTTCTTATAATCCCATTCTTGGTCCATGGACAATGACTAATTAGACCTTCCTGGAAAATTCAGAATTTTTTTTTCCAAAATGATTTATGAATCAAGAGTACATCCTGCATGCCTATGCTTCTGAAAGCAAATATATTCAAACATTTCATATAGTATCCAGACAAGGTTGATAAGCAACTAAAACAAGATATTTTTTTCAACTTATTTAACAAGTTATTCCAACTTATTTCAACAGAATAGAGTCACATTTTCAAGTTGAAATTGTCATCCTTTTAAGTAAACTGAGAGTAGTTGTAGCTTCTAAGAAAATAAAGAGTTATTCAATGAGCCCCTGATATAATTTACAAAGCAAATTTCTTTGCCAACTTGCCATTAGAGTATCACAAAAGAAGGTACCTGAAGTTGAAGGAGAAAGGGCATCAATGAAAGGAAGAAAAAAAACTAAAAAAAATTCACCCCAACTGAAAAATCAATTGTAAAATGTAGCATGGTAATTCTTAGGCTGAAATCTTTTTCTGTCCTATTTTTAGAAGATCTTAAAACAAATTAGGCATATATAAATACTTTGGACTCAATGCCTCTGGAACTTTTTTTTTAGTTACAAATATTCAAAGCAACCTTAATTCATCATAACATGTCTTTAGACAAAGATAAAAACAGAATCTTACATTTTTCTTGACATCACTTGTTTCTTTCAAATAAAAACACATGCATTTCACATCAATAAGTATTTAATAAGTACCTAATATGTGCTAGGCAAAATAATGTTGAGTATGCAAATAAAGGCAAAAAAAAACCCCAAACAAACAAACATCAAGATCAGCAGTTCTTGTTTTCTGTTCTTTCAAGGAGCTCAGAATTTAATAGGAGAGAATATTTGTGAAGGTCCACATTTCCAATTCATGATAAGAGGTCATGGGATTAATATCATTTAACACTTTTTTTCATTTTGCAGAGTGAAAAAACATACATAGAGAGATATTATTTTTGCTGAGGATAACACCTCCTTTCATAGTAATTCATTTTATGATAATGGAAAGAGCAGTTCTAAGAGAAACTTAGAATAACGAGGCTTAAATTATGACTTTAGCACTTACTATATTATTATTGGCAAGTTACTTTGCTGGCCTCACGTACCTCATCTGAAAAATGGGAATAATATTTCTACTGATTACCTTACTAATTATTGTGAGGAACAAGATTTGTAAGCCGTAAGTTACAATATGATTAGTAATTGCTAATAAATTCCCATAATTTTTCAGTTGGTAGTACATAATTTACAAGGATCAATAGGCTATGAAATATAGTAGAAAGAGTTGGATTCAAAGTCAGAACTATTTAGGTGAGATCCTGAGCCTATACTTTAGGGCAGAAAGATTTCTTTCAACTCGTGTTCCAACCTGAGCTTTCCATCTATATCAACAAGCACCTGTATAATATGATTTACAACCTTCTGAAACAAACCCCCTCCACTAAAATGTATTAGATAGTTGAATAGTTTAAAATGATTAAAACAGTTTAGAATGGGCTACATTACCCCCAAACACCAGCCACAAGTTATAACAATTTGAAAGGAGAAATAATTTTCAGCACTGAGGTGATGGAGAGCTCCATGCTGCTAAAATTCGAGAAGCATTACAATCCCATTACCAAGGACAACATATGCAATAATTCTGAATTTAAAAAAAAAAAAAAACTGGGATAGATACTGGGAGATTAAATATAACAGGAACATTTCTCTGTCTCTCATCTATGCTTTTAAAAATAAACAAACAAACAAAAAAAACAAATAAATTACTGAATTTATACATATATACCTAAAAGACCAAGAGTAAAACTCAGGCAATTGTCTGTTAAATGGAATTTTCGCATGTTCTAGATTTTCTAAGAAGGTTCATTAAACATAAAAATAATACCATGTCCTATAATTAATGCACTTCGGTGCATTAATTATAGGACATGGTATTATTTTTATGTTTAATCTTTAAAGATTAAAAGGAGAAAACCAGATGAATGTGTAAATATCTATATTTCCTTCACCTGGATATCTGGTGTCTTTTGCCAACAAGGAAATGAGAATCTTTCCACACTGGGCTCCATACACCTGGACACTGGAAATAATTTGAAGGTTCATTTGCTAAGCTACTTCCAATGATTTCTTAAAAAGGTATATTAGATTCAACATTATTGAAACAAGACTATTGGCCTAATTGGGAAGGGAGTGATAAAGTAAAAACAACATCATCAACAACAGCAAAACCTTTGAACCAATGCATTTCATTTTGACTCATGGAAAAAAAATTAGAAAGTGATATTAAGGTGATATTTAATAAATATTTCAAAAATGAGGTGATGATCAATAATAGTTGATGGGAACCTCAAAAATGTGGCAGGAAAGGAAAAAAAACTTATTATTTTAAGAGGTTAACTGGAATAGCAGATAAAAATAGTATAAATTCCTTTAGCATGATTTTATAGTGTGTTATCAAGTACCCAATTATGGTAGAAAAATGTAAAAATAATTAGTGCTAAATGGCAATAAAATTAAATGGATTAAAATGGGATTATTAAACCAAACCCAAAGAAGAATATTAATGGCAATGTCAGCTTGAAAAGATAGATTCAGTATAGTGTCCCATGTATTCATTCTTAGTGTTACATTGCATATGTCTAACATTATTTTATAAATGACTGAAGATTTAGATAAAAATCTAGATGGCATGCATATCAATTCTGCAAACTGGAAAAGCAAAACATAATAACTAATAGATGAATAATAGATCCAAGTTAAGAAACATTTTGACAAGCTAGAATACTATTATGCCAAGGTGAATAAAATTAAATTTGATATGAATAAATATAAAATCTTAGACATGGATTAAAACCAAATCACTTTTATAAAACCAAGATGAGAAGGTGGGGCTAAATAGAATTGCATCTGAAAAAAGATCTGGAGGTTTTAGAAGATTGATAATTCATTATGGTATATCTATGCTGAGTCAAGTGATAGAGTCAGGGAATACTCTTCTTCTTGAGTTCAAATCTGACCTCAGAACTAGCTGTGTGATCTGAGACAAGTTACCAAACTCTTTTTTCTTCAAGTTTTTTCAACTATCAAAATGAGCTGGAGAAGAAAGTAATAAAATTTGTGTTATATGAAGAAAAAAAGCTAATGAATTCTTTCAACTATTGTCATAAGAGCACTGCATCAAGTTAAAAAATAACTGAAAGTCTTTTGAATTTTGCCCTAAGAACATATATGTCATATTTCAATCACTTTGAGGTAGCACAAAGAGAACTGATAATAAGGAGAAAATCCATAGTATGTTGGAGAGGGATTCCCTTTCCATTTATTGGCTGGACTAGATAGCCTCTGGAGTCCTGTATACATCTGAGATTCAGTGGACCCTATAATTTTTATTGTTCCCATCTCCCAGGGGAAGTAGTCAATTTCCTGCTAAGGATAGAATCTTTGAGAAAGTTTTTCAAAAAGACCTCTGGCTATCATTTATGATAGCATGATGATTTTAAACTTTATCTCATTACCAAAGGATATTTTGTGATAAGTTATCTAACAAACTATCTGTCACAATTATTTTAATTCCCGTTATCAGTAACACCCCTGGAGTAAAATTGAATTCTCATAGTCATTTAAAAAAATATCATTTTGTAAATCCCTTCAGTGATGCATAAAATACTCAATCATTAACATACATTAACATTTTGTAAATAACTAGTAAAGGGATCTACAATAGTGGAATGGATTAGATAGGAAAAAAAGAAAAGTCTTCAATTTAGGGTTCTGTCCACTAATATAAGTCCATGTGTGTGCATGTGCAGTCCGAGCGACATTGAGAGAGCTCCATGCAATCAAGTTTAGGAACTGGGCTTGTGTTATAGCAATAATTTAGGCAGACCAAAAAGAGACATGTGCCAGGATAAGATTGAGAAGAAACTTGAGCAAGTTTCTAGTTTCTGGTTTCACTATGGTTCTGCCCAATCAATGAATCAACACCTACTATATAAAATGCAGTATTGTAAACACTGGAATTAGAATTCCAAAGAATATAACAATCCCTATCATCAAGGAGCGTACCTTTAAATGGGTGGGGTGATATACACACATATGTAGATATTTATATTACATATGTATACATATCTGTATGTATATGTAATAGAAATATTTGCATGTTATAATATAATATACACACATGTGTTGTTGTTCAGTTGTTTTTCTGTTATGTATGATACTTTTTTACCTTATTTGGGATTTTTTCAGCAAAGTGGTTTGGTATTTCCTTTTCTATCTCATTTTACAGATGAAGAAATGGAGGAAAGAAAGATTAAATGACTTGTCCAGGGTCACATAGATAAGTATCTAAGATTAGGTTTGAACTTACCAAGAGAAGTGTTCTTTATGGCAGACCCAGTACCCAAGCCACTGTGCCACTTGGCTGCCCATAAAATCTGTACACATATGGACATTGTGGCTAAAGCTAATAAACTTATAGAGGGAAGGCACTAGTAACTGGAGGAAACAGAAAAAAGCCTGAAGAATTTCTTTTGGACTGAGTCTTGAAAGAATTTAGATATAAGCAAGCAGAAATAAAGAATGATCTCTAGGCTTCGGCTACAGTTAAGGCTCCTGGAGATTGGTGTGTCTAGAACACCAATTAGACTAGTCTTCCTGTACCACAGAGGGCTAAGATGTGAAAATTCAGAAGGGATCAAGTCATGAAGAATTGTAAATGATTAACAGCAGAATATTTGTTTAATTGAAAGGAAGGAAACAAGCATTTATTATATGCCTATTTTGTGCCAAGCATTATCCCAATCACTTTACAATGATCTAATTATGAGGTAGACGATATTATTATCCCCATTTTACTACTCAGAAAATTAAGGTAGACAAATGATATATGAGTCATATATCTAATAAGTGTCTTAGGACAGATTTGAATTCAGTTCTTACACAAATCCCAGGGCTGTTTCCTCTATGCCAACTAGCAGCAGCTAAATGAAATTAAATTTAATTTAGAGGATAAGGGTGTTATGTGAAGGAGGAGGTAACGCGAAATACCTGTGTTTTAAGAAAATCATATTGATAACTGTATGAAGGAATTTCTTGGAAGAGCATTAAGATGGGGAGATCAAACATTCTAACTAATTTCAAGGGACAGATGACACTGGACTAAACTAGATTAGATGATTATTTGAGTGCTAAGGACAGTATGTGAGATATGTTGTGGAGGTATTTTGTTGTTGTTTAGTTGTTTTCAAATGTACTCAAATCTGCATGGATTTCTTTTTTGGAACACATAGTGGAGCAGTTTGGCATTTCCTTCTCCAGCTCATTTTATAAAGGAGGAAAGTGAGGTAAACAGGATTAAGTTACTTGCCCAAGATCGTACCACTAGTAAGTGTCTAAGGCTAGATTTGAACTCAGGAAAATGAGTCTTCTTGACTCCAGGCCCATTGCTTTATCTATTATAATCATCTCTAATATAATATAATTATCATCTTTTTTTCTTTTAATCTTTATTATAATATCACAGAATTTAAAAATAAAGAAAATCTTCTATACTCTATAATGATGAAAAATATCAGAATAAGATTTAAGAATATAACCATATTCATGGCTGATAAATTACCTGAAACAACTTCAAAATTCAAAATGTATGATAATTTTTCTTAGAAAACACTGTATGTGTGTGTATACACATACACATATATGCATGTATTTATTTGCATAGTTTCTATGGGAACATCATCTGGAATATATAAAAATGCAGAAAAGGAAGAGTTTAGAATTTTTCTTCACAATTTCTCACAATTTATTTAGTATGTGGCAGGCATATACTTTTATGACAGTCAATTTCAAAAGGGATTTTCCCCTATTATTCCTTTAACCATCTTTGAATCTGTTAATTATTATTATGATTGCTATTATTCTTACAATTAGCATATCTCTATTTCCCATCACTGGGAAATATTTTTTCTTTTTAAAGGAATATGTGCTTTAAAATATTAATGTAAAGAGGACAACAGTGACCCTCCTCTTCACAAAGGACCCTACTTTTAGACCTAGAGAACTTGAGTTTCAATCCTATTTTTTCCATTGAACACTTGTGTGTTCTTAGACAAATCATGGATTCTCTAATTCTGTTTCCTCATTTGTAAAAGAAATTTGATTTAGACCTGTAGTATTAAACCTAATTACAAAAAATATCTCCTTGTGAAAAGATATTGGTTTAGATAATATAATTTATTTAATGCATTTTATTTATTTTGTTAAATATTATCCAATTATATTTCAATCTGACTCAAGGGAAAAGTATTTAACACCCCTGGTCTAGATGGTTGCAAAATACATTTTTCAACAGATAAAAACTGAACTTCCTACTTGTTTTTACCTACCTTATATGCCACACCTATTAAAACTTTCTGTTTTCTAAAACTGTTAGGCTTCTTATGAGCATTATAATCTGAACAATAATGTTTAAGATTCAACAGACTTGGGAGGATTCTGGGAAGATGAAGAAGTAGGTTGGTAAATTTCAAACTCTCCCAGTTTCCCACCAAAACAAAAAATTTGTACCTCAGGGAGAACATAGACTGGTGAAAAATCAAGAGGACTTGGGGCAAAACGGAGGTCCTCCTGGTACAATCTGAGAAGATCAAAAGAAAGATTAAGGGCCCCCAGATTAACTCATGTCAAATGCAGACATCTGCAGGCTGGCTCAACAGAAACAGGGGGTGGGCTCTCCAATCAACTCAGTGTGATTGGACCCTGAGCTCTTCCAACTGGACTATTTATGGAGTCAGGGCATGAGTCCCAGAAGACTGAAGGAACTTGGCTGAGTAGGAATGCCAGGCCCAATTGTGCTGCTGAGAAAGGGCCTGAGCAAGAAAAAACCAGCACACCAGGAGTGCAAAGTCAGTGGGACAAGGATGCTGCTGGCTGAAGGCACTAGCAGGAAAGGGTAGTTCTTAGTTTAGGGTTCCTTATCAGAGGAAAGAGCTAAACTAAAGCTGGAGACACCATCCCCCACCCCACAAGTAGAGGTATTTACTCTAATATCTCTTATTTTAAAAAAATGAACTGGCAAAGAAGAAATAACCTCACCATAGAAACTTACTATGGGAACAGGGAAGACCAGGGTTCATTTTCAGAAACCACTGAAGTAAAACAAGTTTCTATCCCAAAGAGTGAAATAGCTCCCCACCCAGAGAGAATTTATAGAAGAACTCAAAAAAGAATTTAAAAATCAATGAGCAACACCGAGGAAAAACTAAAATAGAAAATAAAAACTGTTTAAGAAAAACAAGAACATTATTGAAAAAAGTCAACCCACTAGATAAGGAGATAAAGAATCTCAAAAACAAGCAAGGGAAAGCTAGTAAAGCTATGAAAGATCAAAATATAATAAAACAGATTATGAAGAACTAAAAAAAATAGAGCAGAATGTGAAACATCTTCTAAGAAAAACAACAGCTCTAGAAAATAGATTAAGAAGAGAAAATCTGAGAATAAGTGGATTGTCTGAAAGTTATGAACAAAAAAGGGACCTTGGCACAATAATGCCAAAAAATAATTCAAGAAAACTATCTTGGAGTGATAGGATAGGAGGGTAAATTTCCTCCTACAGAAAAAAATCCACCAATTTATCACCATATCAAGGAGATCCTTTGTGGAAGACACATAGGAACATTACTACCAAATTTCAAAACCCCCAGTTCAAAGAGAAAATTTTGCACGAAACAAACAAACAAAAAAATTCAAATATGCTGAAGCTACAGTTAGAATTGTACAAGATTTATCAGCAGCAACAATAAAAGACTGCAGGTCCTAGAATCATATCTACATACAATCAAAAGAACTACGCTTTCAGCCAAAAATATCATATCCAGCAAAATTATTTATAACATACTGAATGAGAAAAATGGGTACTCAATAAACTTACACATTTTTAGGACTTTCTATCAACTAAACCCCAACTTCATAAAAAATTTAACATATAAGAGCCAATAACAAAGATCAATTTCAAGGAAATCAGCATAGACATGTTTTTTTTAACATGGGAAATGTATAGCATATGTTTAAGGTTGATGTCAACAATAGGGCAGCTCAAAAGAAACATTGGAGTAGAGTTAAGGTAAAAAATAGTAATCATGTCATACAGATAAGGTGAAGAAGAATAGACACAAAAGCATTAGAGGGAGGAGGAGGGCTCATAGTTCTGAAAATTTACATTGGGAACGGGTTAAACAGGCAACAGTACACATGTTCATGTTCATGAAGGGTATATCACCTGCTAAAACCTATAAAGAAATATTCTGCTAGGGACCCGAGAATGTTCTCTTTCATTTTGTTTCATTTCATTTTGGATTACTTTTCTGTTTTTTTTTTTTTTTTAATTCTGTTTCTTTAAAAAAAAGTTTCAACAGGCTTTCTTTGAACATCACAGTGCAGAGGCCTTCTAAGCACAAGGTTGGAAAGACATAAAGATGCTGAATAGCATGAGATTTTCTTAAACTTCCAGAAAGAAATGGGAACATTATTTCATCAGTGTATCTGGAGAAAAAGGACAGTGGGGAATAAAATAAACAGTGCTTTGGAAATTATTTCACTTGGAGTTGGAAGTTTCTACTGATCTATTATCTCTGATGTGAGGTATGGCTATATTAGGTGTGGGGGCAAAAACAAACCACAAACAAACAAATAAAAATCACCCAGAGGAAAACAATTAAAGTGTAGTTATAGTTAGAGAGGCTGTTTGCTATTTGTTCCAGTCTCACAAAGTCTGAATGTACATCAGATTGGGGAAATGTGGCCTCTGGTGGGGAAATCATCACACATGCTGCTATTGAATTGATTCTTTTTTTTTCTCCAAGATCAGAAATCTCTGCCGTCTCCCCCAGAGTGTCCTACAGTACAAAACAATCTTCTGGCTTCTCTTTGGAGATAAGCACAGCTGTCTCCTAAAAGAGGCAATCTGGCTTACTGCCAGGCCACTGCCATCTGTCCAGGGCAGGGAAGAACTTCACTAGAAGCTGGCCTTGGGTCAGAAAAACCCATAATTTCCTGCCAGGATGGACTGATAAAGAACCTTAAGGTAGTCAGAGTCAAACCTGGGAAGTAGTTATTTACTCTAGTTACTGTATAAGTCTCCACTAGCAAGAAGCACAGTTAAAACAGGGTGGGGTAGGTAAATCTATCCTTCCCATTAATTTTTTTCCTGGGGAAAGATAGCTCAAGTCTGATATGGACTCCTGTGTATGAGTTCTATGGTATACAAACTCTGTTACACATACAGGGAGAATTTACATCAAGTTATTAGGTTGAATGGTGCAATTTCTTAGCTGTGGGACAGAGAAAGGGAGTAAAGGAATAAAGAAAACCAAGAATCACATTTTTATGTGCAGGCTGTTACTCAAGTCAAAAAGCATTTATTGATTAAGAACTTAATATGTATCAGCTACCATGCAATTCATTGGGGATTCAAAGCAAGGCAAAAATCAGTCAAATCTTTCAACATGCTCACGCTCCTGGAGGAGAATAAACGCAAACACCTAACTATGAAGAAGAAATACACAGGATAAATTGAGAACAGTCTCCAAAGGTGTGCCCTAAAATGAAGGAGGATTGGAAAAGACTTCTTGCAGAAGGTGGGGCTTTAGCAAAAATTTGAAGAAATCCAGGAGATGAAGGTTAGGAAGGAATGAGTTCCAGACATGGATATCAATCAATTTATATTGATTAAATGCCTATTTGTTAAGAGGTTCTGGTTAAAGATTGAAAACAAACCTTTCATGCTCTCAAATATCTTATATACCTTGTATATAAAGTGAGCAAGGCATGAGCATACAACTATCAGCATAACTACTACTGGGGAAACAGAAACTTTTGGATCCTTTGAACTCAGGATCAGGTATCTGCACTAAGTCCAGTACTAATAGGATGAGGTCCTGGGATTAAGAACCACAAGACTGTATGCTTCTATGGCACTCAAACATGGACTGAGCTTGAAAGGTATCACTATATTCCAAGTATTTCCATTATCTCATTGATAATGAGACCAAATCTCAATGAAACAAAGTGAACTTGGATCCTGAAGCACAGCTTTTTCATTTGTGAAATGAGAAAAGATGTCAGCCATCTGAGTTTTTGTGTGCCTCTCCTGCTGTCAAGTGATATTGTTTACAGTTGTTTCTTTTTTTACTCCATTCTTTCTGTGATAATATCATTAGCAGTTCTTCCCTTTAACTACAGTTCCCTTCACAATGGATCATTTCATTCTTAGAATCTTCCCATTATCAAACTTCCTCTGAGCTACTTGAAGATGCATTCTAAAAGGACTCTACTTTTGAATCATCTTTTCAATGATCCAAAATAACTTTTTGTGGTTTGAATTGGAATTCTTTAAGAAATTTCTATAATCCTTTCAGAGGAAATATTTTATTGTGATTAGGAAGTAGGTCTCAGAGTCCAGAAGTCCTGGGTTCAAATATTGACGCTGATATAAGTTGTGCAACCCTTTCCAAGGCATTGAACTTTTTAGGTGGCTCAAGTAACTTGTGAGACAAGGGTCAGCTGGTTTTTTGAAACAGAAAGATAATGGAAAGATATTTATTTATTTTTTATTTTTTTAGTGTTTATCATATTCACTTGGCTCTGCTTGCTTCAGTTTTCCTCAATCATATAAATCTTTCCAATTTTTTCTAAAATTTGATCTGCTCATCTTTTCTTATATCACAATTGTATTCCATTATACCGTATATCCCAACTTGTTCAGTCATTCCCCTATTCATTGTCATCCCCTCAAAGTCCAGTCCCTTGCTACCATAAAAAGAAAATATTATAATCGTTTTTAATACCAAGAGATTCTTCTCCCTTTTTCCTAATCTTTCTGGAATATAGGTCTAATAGTAGTTTTGCTAGATCAAAGGGTTTGTACAAGGTGATTGCCCTGTGGACATAACTCCAAATTGCTCTACAATAGAGTTCATGCAGTTCACAGTTCCACCAATAGTGCATTAGAGTTCCAATTTTCCCACCTTCCTTTCAACATTTACCATTTTCCTTTTCTATCATACTGGCAAATCTAATAAATATGCGATAGTACCTAAGCGTTGTTTTTTTTTCCATCTAGTAAATGTATTTTTTAATACATATTACTTTATTAATTATATTGGGAGAGAAAAATGATAGCAAAAAAAAAAAAAAACATGGAAGAGATTTAAAAAAAAGTGAACATTGTTTATTTTATATTCAGTGTCCATATTTCTTTTTCTGGATGCAGATGGCATTTTCTGTCCAAAGCTTATTGGGATTGTTTTGAATCATTTAACCCCAGAGAAAAACCAAGTGTTTCATAGTTGATCATTGCACATTCTTGTTCTTATTATGTACAGTGTATTCCTATTTCTGCTTGTTTCTGTATGAATCAGTTTATGGAAGTCATTCCAGGACTTTCTAAAGTCAGTTGGTTCTTTTTTTATGTAACAGTAATATTTTATTTCTTTCATATACCATAACATATCCAGCCATTTCCCAATCAATGGACATCTATTCATTTTCCAATTCTTTGCCACCACAAAAAGAGCTGGTACAAACATTTTTGCACACGTGGGTCCTTTCCCCTCCTTTAAGATTTCCTTCAAATACAGACCCAGTTGTGGCACTGCTAGGTAAAAAGGTATGCCCAGTTTTATAACCCTTTGGTCATAGTTCCCAATTGCTCTCCAGAATGACTGGATTATTTTACAACTCCACCAACAAAGCATTTTTCCCAGTTTTTCCACATCTTCTCCAACATGTGTTATTATCTTTTCCTGTCATCTTAGCCAATCTAAGAGGAGTGAGATGGTATCTCAGAGTTGTTTTAATTTGAATTTTCTAGTCAATAGTGAATTAAAGTATTTTTCATATAATTATAGATATGGATAGGTATTTCAATAAAATAGTCATCTTTACAAATCCATTTTGTCTCATTTTCTTCATTTTAAATATTTTGAGAATATAGACTTGAATAGGCTCTCAAATATGGTCTAAGACATACAAAAAAGATCTGCCTTAGAACTTACTAAACCACAGACACATTAAAATCTATATTGGTACAATTCCACAACTAATGGATGTATATACATTTTTCATTCTTTTTATAGAAAAAAAGCAGTAATTTCTCCTAAATATGGTTATCATCTACAAATGGTCCCCTAGTATCTTCTATTCTCCATTATCTACATTCTCTCATTTATCTTCCATCTCTCCTTCTCTATTGGCTACTTTTCTATTATCTAAAAATTTGCCTTTATCTCTAGTACTCTCAAGAACTCTTACTTGATCAATTTTGTCCTTACATATATCATCATATATCCCTCCTCATTTTGTAGTTAAACTTCTTGAAATGACTTTCTACAATAGGTACTCCTGATTTCTTTGCTCTCACTAACATATGTATCACAATTCCTATTGGGCAATTTTACTGGCAAGAGATACAAGGAAATTAGCAGATACTTAAAAAATAGCCTCTTTCTTAAATTGAATATCTTGCTGATTCCTCTAAATTTCTGGGTCTATTCACATAAAAAAATAAATAAATAAAATTGATTCCCATGGAATCACACACACACACACACACACACACACACACCTCTCTCTTTTTTTGAGTTTTACTTGCCACACCCTCAGAGATAAAACCAGAATCTTTCTCCAGAGGGACCTTTTAGTTTCTCACATTGTCACTTTCCTGATTCCTTGTATATCCTGTAATTATGGCATATATCTGCAGTGGATTCTGCTTTTTTCTTTTTTAAACAAACCTGGCTACTGGCTCTGATCTTATTTAATGCTGCCAGTTGAGCACAAGAGGTGAAAGAGTCAACTTTCTGTTGTTGGAGACTCGGGAGCCTATAAAAACATTTGATTCTTCATTGGAGGAATATCTTATTTAAAGAGGGATTTTAGCTGAATCTGCTGTAACCAGGGCATAAGGAAATGAATCTCAAACTTTGTGAAGTTGTAGATGCTGATATCTGTCAGTCTTTCTCCCTCTTTTCTATTTTCTATCTATTCCAATTCATATGTTAATAAATAGCTCCTTTATGAAACAGCTAAGTCAAAATGTAGCCTCTGTTTTAAGTCCTCCAGAGAGGCAGTCATTAGCGAGAAGGGGAAGAGAAAAATGGAACGGAGGAACAAAAAATTAAATATCTAAATCCAATCAGAGTACCTAGGTTGAAGTTTTTGCTCTAATAGATGTATCTTCTGTACCTTGTGCAAGTCACTGGACCCCAGATTCCTTATTTCTAAAATGTAGAGCAGTTGAACCAAATGTCCTTTAGAGTTTCTCCCATTTATAATAGTACAGAGGCAGCCATCCTTAGAATCCAAGATCTTTTCCAGGAGGCATTGTTTCATTTATTATATTTCTATCCCTTGTATCTAGCATAGGATCTACAAGGGGAAACAGGTGACAAATGATTCCTGATAGATAATTTTCCTTCTCTTCTCTTCTCTGACTTAAGCATATCTTGTTTATAGAATGAAAAATGTAAAATAAAAGCTTCATTGGCTATCAGTGTCATTTTTTGACCTATCATCACTATAAAAGTAGACTGGAGACCCTTTTCCTTCCTGTTTTTTTTTTTCCTTCTGTTTTCTTCAGCTTCTTACTTAAAACATGGTTCCCATAACTAAACACAATATTTCAGATGTGATGAGCCCAGAGTATCTCACAGAGGAAGCAGGCCTTTAATGAGCAGAGATAACATCTCCTGTGTCCTAAGGGAAACAACAGCACCAATAACGAAACAATCCATTGTGCTTAGTAAGATGTCATGCATAAAACAGTTGCTCATTGAATATATGTAAATACAAGGAGAAGCTCAAGCTAGGTTTGGATGAATAGATACATTTTTCCTGACTCTGGAGATAATAAGAATCTAGGGAATGAGACCGTATACCATCTTAGAGACTGAACTGCAAGATTTTGATGCAGAGGACCCGAGTTTCTATCCCAGTTCAGCTACTTAGTGTTAGCTTAACACTGGATAACCAATTATGTACTCTGGGGCTCAGTTTTGTCTTATAGTACCGCTGGTACCTTAAAGGAGTAGAGATCCATTTTCTCGGCTCTTCTCTTCTTTTACTAAGTTAAAATGTTCAAGTAGTCTTCACTCCTGTCTATGCTGGGAAGTAATGGAAGGAAGAGTATCCTATATCTAGAGATTAGAATGGTCAGGTTAAGACAGGTTCACTTGTTGACTCAGTGACTGAATGCAGGAAACAAAGCCAACACTCTTTCTAGTATACTCCCTATCACTGTCATCATGATATTGATCCTGCTGCTTTTCCTGACATTTGTGCCCTCCTGTCCCCTAAAATTTATATTTACAGTTCAAAAGACAGAGAGGAAGACTACTGAAAACTTACCCTTAAATCCTACAATGGAGATCCTCTGAGGAATTTATCTCTGAAGTGAGGAAGGAAATTATTCAACTGGTTCAAAGTCTCACTAAATGCTCAAGTTAACTTTACATCTTCTCAGGTCTCATTGTCATACATCACCTTTGTTAAGTGACAAATGTTCGAGGTGTGCTTAAAAAGGCAGACATTCTATATAAGATTCTGGCCTGTTGAATCACAAAAAAGTAATCAAGCAGAGTTATGAGACATTTGACCAGATGTGGCAGTTCTCATTCTTCCCCTAAGAGCCAGAATACTCTCTATAGCAGGCAGAAAAAAAGTGAAATTTTAAGTCAGGAGCCTTGGGTTAAAAATCTCTGCTACAAACTAATTGTATGGTTTTAAGCAAGCCATTTCACCATTCTGTGGTCACAGTTTCCTCATTGATAAAGTTAGATAAATAATATTACATTTATCTCAGAGGTTTGTAGTAAGAAGCCAATGAGGCTTACAAAGAACCTTGCATAACGTAAAAGTGCTATATAAATATAACCTATTTGGGGATGACTGGCCAATGAGAGTCCAGTCCTTAGGACAAGTCTCAATGTTTCTTATCTAGTTCAAATGCAAATACTTTAAACACAGGGAACAAGTCTTTCAGTGAATTAAGGGGGGACTGGTATGGTGCAGCTTTGAACAAAGTTCTAGTTGCCTGAAAAGCAAGATAAACTAATGATTGAGTTGCAGATTCAGAACTCAGTATACCGTAAAACAGCTGTTACATGAATTGTGGATGGCTGTAGTTGAGGGAACTAGTTAATTCTCTATTGGTTTTGGATTTGTTCTTTTCTGTTATTATATGAATGAAGATTCTTGGGGAAGAGAGCCCAAGTGACTGATAAGTTCAAGAGATCCATCAGAGGTCTTATAAGTGTGAGAATCAGCAGCAGAATCTGTCATAATGGCATGGTAGTGGCTAAGAATAGAGAAATCCCTAAAGATAGAAGTGGAAAAAACTTATTGTGAAGGTCAGCAATAGCTTGAAGAATCATGACCCCTTATGGTGGAGAGAACTGCTTGCTATGGTTTCTTGAAAACTGCAGAAGCCAGAATAGAGTTACACATAAATAAAGGCTGTTTCATGAGGACCAGATAAACAGAGAATTTCCACAACCTGAATTTTGGACGTAAACTTTGGACACATGTATTCCTTAGAGTCAGTCAGTCAATAAACACTTATTAAGCACCTATCTGACATATCATATATGGAAGATATAACAAAAGAAACAAATGATAATTTCTGCCCTCACAGAGTGACCATTTAATGAGAAAGACAATGTATAAACAACTCTATCCAAAATAGATAGGAACTAATGAAAAGAAGAAAGGAACTAGAATTCAGAAGAAATTGAGAATTAAGAAGGCTTGTTGTAGAGGATAAAATTTAGATGTAACTGTTAAAGGAAGAAGGAGGTAGATGGAGCAGGGGGACATATTGGAGGCAACTAGAGAAAATACCCAAAGGCTAGAGGGAACAACAAAGACTACTTGGAGAAGTAAAAAGTGTCAGAAAACTGGAACGTTGATTGGAGTTGGTTATTGAAAACTTTGAATTTATTTGAATTGAAGTCCCTGAGATTTATTGACTGGGGGAGTAATATGATCAGATCTGAGCTTTCAAAAATCTCTTTGGTGCTTGAATGGAGGATTGAATGGAGTAAGTGGAGACTTGTGGCAAGGAGATCGACTATTAGGCTATGCAGTATTCCAAGTGTGGGTCCCCGTACTCCAAGATAAGGGTTTGCTAAATATGGTGACAGTATCATAGGAGAAGAGTGGGAATATTTAAGACATTATATATATATATATATATATATATATGAAATCAATAGACCTTTACAACTATATATATTATGTATATATTTATATGAAAGATAAGTGAAATCAATAGACCTTTACAACAGATTGGATATGGTAGGTGTAGTGAAGGGGTAAACCCAGGATTGATGCTAATATCTATCTTTATCCCAAAGACATCAGAGAGGAAAAAAAGAATCAAATCTTCAAAAAATATTCACAATTCTTTTATGGTGGCAGAAATAGAATGTCCATCAATTAGGAAATATTGGACCCTTTGTGGTATATAATTATGATAAAATACCATTATGCTATAAGAAATATGCTATAAGTGATATTTTCAGAAAAATCTGGGAAGACTATATGAATTGATGCAAGTGAAGTGAACAGAATCAAGAAAACAATATACAAAGTCACAGAAATATTGTAACAATGATCAACTGAGAACAAATTAGTTATGCTGATCAATGAATGATCCATGATCATTCCAAAAGATTAATGATATCTCTTATCCATCTTCAGAGAAAGGATTGATGATTTCTAAGTGTAGACTAAAGTGATTTTTTTTCATTTTATTTTTCTTGCTTTTTTTTTTTTTTTTTGCATCTTGACTAATGTGGAAATATGTTTTATATGTCTTTACATGCACAATGGATATCATATTGCTTGCCCTCTTGATAAGATAGATTTAGGTGGGGGAGGTCCTAGAGGGAGTGAGAAAATTTCAAAATGACTTTTTAAAAATGAATATTAGCAAAAAATAAAACTGAAATGACAGTGGAGGGAAGTTAGGCCTAGAAAAGCCAAATGATTTGCCTAATTTCATAGAGGTAAAAAAGTTCGGACATAGAATTTAAACCTTTGTTCTCTCACAACGGAACTGAGGCTCTTCCTATTTTGCCAAAATAATATAATGATGAGAGTAATAGGGATATTTTAATCAGTGCAGAATTGGTAGTCATAGGATCATAGATTTAGAATTAGAAGAAATCTGGAAGTCATCTCGTTCAGGCTTCTTAAAATTTTTCCACTTACAATTCCTTTACATCCAAGAAATTTTTAAGTAACCCCAGATATATAAAATAGGTATATATCAAACATTTGCTGATAATCATAATTTTGTGACCCTCTGCAATCAGTTAGTGACTCTATATGGGGTTGTGACTGACAGTTAAAAAACTTCTCATTTCACAGAGAGGGTGATAGGGATTGCAATGACAGATAAAAATATAAAAATATAGTACTGTCCTCTATCCATTGTTATATTCCAGATTATGTGTAGTCTGTAAAAACAGACATATTGGATTTTTGCTATCATGTTTTTAATGCAATCATCCCTTAATCTCTGTAACCTTTGAGCTGTGAGATATGAAGAATGAGAAAGCGATGTTTTTCCTTGTTCTATCATTTAGACATAAAGTCATATGGAATTTGAAGTTCACTCATTCTTTGTTTGAAATTCTACTAGAGAATAAAACCAAATGGCTTTTGTTATTATTGTCCTTTTGTTATGATTAAAAATAGTTTTTGATCAGGATACCTGTAGGAAATCTTCTGAGAACCATTTGTAAAATCACAAATTTAGAATCATATTTTTGATTTCTAATACAATAGATACAATGCTATTTAATAGCCCCTTAACGTATTTATACATTAGGATGAAATGGAGACTGAATATCACAAATGCAAGAGCCCTAGCATAAGTGTAAAAATGCTTTGGATTTTCTAGAAGCTATCTGTGTGAAAGCTGTTTATGCTCTGAACCCCTATGGGCCATGATTTCTCCATTTATCAGGAGAGGAGTTATGAATTTGAGCTTCAGTCTTCTATTTTTCTGCGACACAGAAGGATGCACTCATAACAAGACTATCGATAATAATAATGACATTTCTATTTGAACCACATAGGAAAAAGACAATGAGACAATAATGATAAAATATTCATTCTGAAATCAAATCTGAGTGTGAAGAATTACTGGAAAGCAATTAACACCTACATAATGCCAATAAATGTACTTTCTTGAACTATAAAATGGAGCACTATATTAAGGAAAATATTCAAACAAAACTTGTATAATATTGGAAAACTGGTTTCTCTTCCTCACAAAAAACACCCAGTAGTTAAAATGGTATTTTCTAATGCCTGGAATGAATTAACTTCTCATCTATATATATTAAAATCCTTGTTTCTTTTGAGATTATGGGACATGAAACCTTCAGTGAACTCTCAACTATGAAAACAAAATTGTAAATAGATACAGAGATCTAAATATCTATTTAGAGATATGTGTATATATACATACACATATTCATATATTACACATAAATGTATACATACACACAGACATTTCCACCAAAAGAATGTGTTTTGAGCACTGGCAGAGTTTCATTTTTGTCTTAGTATCCCAAGTGCCCAGAATAGTGATACAGGTATGTAATCAATACTTCTTGATTCTTTAGCACAAATGATTAGTTAATTGTGTAAGATATGGAATCAGGATATCTGTGCTGGAAATTGGCTTGAGAAACTTACTAAGTGGATGATTCTGGACAAATTACATAATACTCTGAACCTCAGTTGTATAATCTGCAAGATGGAGTTAATAATCACTTCTACTACATAATGTTATGGTGAGGAT
Source organism: Sarcophilus harrisii (assembly GCF_902635505.1). Taxonomy (NCBI): domain Eukaryota; kingdom Metazoa; phylum Chordata; class Mammalia; order Dasyuromorphia; family Dasyuridae; genus Sarcophilus; species Sarcophilus harrisii. The sequence continues at coordinate 636,795,027 of NC_045427.1, read as the reverse complement.
CAGATTAGATAGTAACTCAAGAGTTTATACAGAATTTAAGACTTCACAGAAATTAACTATTATAATAAAATGAATGGTTAAAAGTATTAATATAACATTTTAATAATACAAAGTAGGTATATTTATTTTATATCTATCAAACTTTATAGCAGCCACATCACATACATACACACACATATGACATTAATTATTTTTGCAATTTAAAAGTTAACAAAATCATTTTTCACTTTTGATATTATGATATTATAAACCAAATCCTACCATCACACTATAAAACTTTTTGTAATATACTCAGTTCAATTACCCATTCATAATATTGTGTCTCTAGACACAAGTGCCTACAGTAATATCATTTCACCTGGCATCAGGTTTTGGGGGAACCAATTAATGACTCCAGGCTGGGGTGACCTGTAATTAATCTGGAAGAAAGCAAAGACCCTACCAGCTAGTGAGCAGGGTAATGAAAATCCAGATCGATTCTAAAGTTCAATATACAATGGGTTTGCTTTTTGTGTTTCCCAAAGAAAACCAATTTAAAACACCCGACTTGATAATGGAACTTCACAATTCCTGAAAATTCTTCCACTTGCTGAGAGAAAGTTGCCTGTAATAACATCAAGCTGTAGCGTTGCCTACTTTCTGTTTCACTGTCAACAGAGTTTAGCTCTTGACATTGCTGTTTATATGACAGGAGAGGAAATGTGATCACCATCCAGGGTAATACTATTGTTTTACTATCTTTTTAATGGACTCATGCCCAACTTGCACCGTGATGCTTCTAGTATTCTCAAATATTCACAGATACTATAAAATCTCATAACATATCAATGAAATCTGATGAAATGAGACTTGGCATAAATGGAGAATTGATAAAATATTTATTCAGGAACTTGTGTGGATTCATTTTATTTAGAGACCTGTGGGTGGAAACTCTTCAGTTGTAAGTACAATCATCAAAAAACCAATACTGGTGTGCCTGCAGTGCACCAAAAATAATCATCTAATTTTAAAATCTCTCTCTAGGTACTCTCCCTATTTGGAAGAATATAGCACTCTTTACTTTATGTAACAGTCAGATTCCAAAAGTATCCTTATAAATCAAATGGGATCTAAGAACATAAAGGTAGGATCTGGATCCTTAAAAACTGAGACAAATCCCTCATATCACCAGTTTCCTCATATTAAAAACAAGGGCTTTGGATAGATTACAAAGTGATTTTAGTCTTTAATTTCTTATTTTTGTGTCTTCAAACATCTAAAATGACAAGGTTCTAATATTTCTGTTGCATGAGACTAAAAATTATCCTATTCTTCTAATTAAACAAGCTCCTGTCTAAAATCAGGTAGAAACAAAGTTAATATAAACAATAATGATGTCATTAGGAAAATCCATTGTTTGGTCCTTACATTTCTTACAATGACAGGAATATATTCCTGGAATCACATTTATTCCTAAAGCCAAAATTAGAGACTGTGTTAATGAAGTCTTTAAATAAATTCCCTTTATTTTGCCTCTCTACCTTATAAACTCATCAAATTACTTTAGGTTCTACCTTGATCAACATATTTTTGAGAGAATTAAAATAATTGGAAAAGTGTTTTTTACCATCTTTACCTTATTGGGGGTGTGGGTAGGGTGAGGGAATTAATCTACTCCAATTGATTTTTGTTGTTTGCTTTAAGAATAGGTTAGGAACCAAGATAGTTCAGTAAAGACAGGGATTGGTCTGACCTCCACAATTCCTCTCCAAATAATGTTAAAATAACACTTCAAAATGAATCCTAGGATAGCAGAACTAACAAAAGGATGGAGTGAAACAATTCTCCTGCCCATTTTGCCATTAGAAGGTTGGCAAAAAGGGTTTGTCTCATTGGGGTGAAAGTGGAGGATGATCCAAGGTGAAGGGTTAAGCACCTGGCGAACTGGCAGCATATCTTGGGGGCCACTGATGTGGCAGCAGTGGTAGCTTCTGGAGCTCTCAGCCAACAGATGATAGGTGGAAAAAATAAGATAAGAAATGAAGCCTTTGCTGAAACTGAGAGCATGACTGCCTCATTGGTCATAAATGATTTTGCGTCCCAGTCATAGAGTGAGGGAAAGCACCAGCAGATGCAAGCCACCGGACAGACTTCTAGGGCAGAAAAGAATGTTTATGAGGTTGAAACATGTAGAGTAGGTCAGAAATGTCCAGGTTTTCCAGATTTCCTCTACCACAGAAAATTGCCATGAAATGAATGCAGAACACCAAAATTAAAGAAGTAATGAAGCTGTAGCTTGAGAGGACTTTAGAAAAGACTTCAGGGGTTGAGGTTTGACCACAGTAAAATGTAAATATCTCCAGACTGACTCTACTAAATCAAAAATAGCAGGGGCCCTGGAGTGGTTCTATCCTGAAGCTGAGGAAACCTTAGGAAATTTCACCTCACAAACTTTTACCTTAGGAGCTGAGAAACTTTCATTCCATGAACTTTTACCTCATGAACTTTCACTAAAGAACAGCAGACACCACCCTGTGTCTCCCTTCTCCCTGCCATTCCTGTACCCCAAGTGATCCTGGGGTGTGACTGAGGGAGATACTGAGGTTAAAAAAATAAATGAAACAAAAAATTAGAACAAAATGACTCTCCCCCAAAACAAATTCTATCACTAAGAGTAACATCAAATGGTCAGAAGCTCAAAAAGAGTTTTTGGAAGAACTTCAAAAAGGATTTGAAAAATCAAATAAGAAAGAATGAGGAAAAATTTGGGAGGGGGGAGAAAATCAAGGAAATTTAAGAACAGTTAACAGATTGGAAAAAAGAAATCCAAAATCTAATGGAAGAAAATAATTCCTTGCAAACCACAATTAGGCAAAAGGAATTGAACATCATAAGAAACATGAAATAATAACACCACTCCCCCAAAAAGAAATAGAAGAGAAACAGAAAAATCTCATTAGTAAAACAACTGACCTAGAGCATTGATTGAGGAGAGACGGTATAAAAATTGTCAGAGGACCTGAAAGTTATGATTAAAAGAAAAAAATTAATCTGGGTATACTATTACAAGAAGTTATTAGGAAAAATTGTCCTGAAGTTCTAGTGACGTGGTTAGTGGCAGTGCAGAAAGTTGAGGTGTGAGAACCCCCTTCTGGTTGCCGCAGGTTCAATGCCGAAGAATTTTAAAACCTGAAATATTATGGCAAAAAATAAGTTTATTGTTGGCACTGAGGAAGTCAGCTTTGCTAAGAAGACTGACTTCCTCAGTGGCAAAGTCCTGGTAGGGAAATAGAGGCTCTAGCAGAGAAATCCTGGCAGAGAAATAAAAGGGGTTTTCACTGAGAAGAAAATAGCAGGCAGGAGTCTTGGCAGGCAGCTATGCCAAGGAGTGGTTCCTTGACAAGGAATAATCCTGTTTCCTACTTTGGCAAGGAAATGAGTTTAAATTTGCCTTTTACTAGGAAATCTGAGACTGAAGTTTCAATTTAATGAGATTCCTTCAATGTTATCACTGCCCCCAGGCCTAGATTTCCAGCTGAATGAGACCACGTAAGTTCCAGCTAAGTAGGGAATGCTCCTGGGCCAATCTTAATGAAACCTGTTAACTGCCCAGAAGGGTGGGTCCCTGTCAGGAGAGTTTCAGGACTCACCCCAAAAGTCAAGGGGGACAATTTCAGGGTTTCCGCCATGATTAGAACAAGAGAATAAAGTAAAAATGGGAAAAAAAAAAAAAAAAACAAACAAACCTCCCATTCACCACCTGAAAGAAATCTCAAGAGGAAAACTTCTAGGAACATCATAGCCAAGTTTCAAAACTTTCAGGTTAAGGAGAAAACATTGCAAATGATAAGAAAAGAATTAAAAATATACAGACGTACAATCAGAATTCCACAAAATCTAGCCATTTCTACTTATGAAGAAAAAACAAAACAAAAACAAAAACAAAGCACTCAGTTTTAAAACACTATATTTCAAAGAGTAAAAGAACTGGGGTTGAATCCAAGAATATTTTATTCAGCAAAGTTGAGTATAATCCTAAAGGAGGGGAAAATGGTCATTACATAAAGGATCCAGAAATACAAGGAAAGCATTCAAAGCATTCAGGACAAAGATTAATAATGCAATCATTTATATATATATATATATATATATAAATATATATATATATATATATACACAATAAGTAGTTTGACATATGTGTGTGTGTGTGTGTGTGTGTGCGTGTGTGTATGAGAAAATTCTTAAACCTGTCATCATTAGTAAGATATCTTGAAAGAAAAATTGGCTTAATTGTGTATGATGGGGAGATTTTTAAAAAATGAGTAGGAAAAGGCAAAAGGAACCACTATAAAAACTAAGTATGAAAGGAAGAACTAATAGAGGAAACAGGTGGGGTTGGAGGGCTATTAATATTGCAACCTTATTCATCTGGATTGCAGAGGAAAAACGTATATCTGGAAGAACTTAGAAGTCTTCTGAACATGTAGAGAGCTGAGAAAACTAGGCAACAGAGTGGGGAAGGGACTTTTAGAGGTATGTGTATGGATTGCCTTTAGGGGGATGGGGAATTTTTGGAAAGGTGGGTGAAGTGAGGATGGGATCTTGAGGAAAGAAGATAAAGTAACAGGGATAGGGCAAAAAAGAGGCTGAGAAAAAAAAATACTAAGATTAAGATGAGAAATTCAAAATTTTAATAATAAATTTGAATGGGAAAGGAATGTTTAAAGCAGCTCGCTTTGTTGTAGCAAAAAATTGGAAATTACAGAGATTCCCATCAATTGGGGAATGGTTGAATAAGTTGTGGCATATGATTGTGATGGAATATTATTACTGTGCTGTAGGAAATGATGAGCTCAATGATCTCAAAAAGGCATGGAAAATCTCGCACAAAGTGATGGAGAATGAAGTGAGCAGAACTAAGTGAATATCATACAGTTATAGCAACATTACAACATTGTGTGTGTGTGTGTGTGTGTGTGTGTGTGTGTGTGTGTGTATAAGGGTAGCATCTGGGAGGGAAGGGAAAAAGAACAAAAAAGAAATTTAAATAATAATTTGTAGGGGATAGCAAGTTATATGTGGTAGATTTGAAGTTCCATCTGAAATAATTTATTTTTAATTTTATCTGGCTATGTTGTGAATTGAAAATATATTTTTAAAGGTGTTTATGGTTGTTCATAAACCTGAGCACCAGTCACGAAAGTGACCACAACTCTCCTTACATCATACCACCTAAAAAGAAGTAAAAACTTGCAGATCCCCAGAGCTAGTTTTGAAAACAGCAACATGAAAACCTGAAGCATGGGATAGTACCCTCTCCACCTTAAGAGTAGAGGCCACCTTTAACATAAAGTTAAAAGTCAAGAAATAAACTGTTAAAAATAAGCAAACAACAAAAAATGAACCTGATTAAGTTCCTTACAAACAAAATTTAGAAATAATAGTTTATTAAATTAATAATATGGGAAAATAGATTCACAAAACAATGGAGACACTGTCTTTACATTTTTTTTCCCCCTTCATACTTTGGTAAATAGATAAAAAATAAAAATATATATCAGTCCCATCCTCCATCCCTATCTATTTCCTAATCCAAGTTCAAATCTATTTTCTTCCAGAGAAGACAATAAAGACCCGAGCTAGTGCTTAGCCTCAATGGAAAGATCTTGTTTCACATCCTAGTATCTTTTTTTTTTTTCTCTTTCCTTAATTCTTCAACATCTCAAACACATTCGTAGTTGTTACAATAAAGTATTCAAACTGGAGTCAAGAAGACTTAAATTCAAAAAAGTCCTTATATACTTATTAGATGTGTGACCCTGGAGACAACACAACCTCTGTGTGAAAATTTTCTCATTTACATTAAAATAGGAATAATAATAGAACCAATTTCCTGGGGTTGTTATGAGAATAAAATAGGTAATGTTTGTTTAATGTTTTGCAATCCTTAAAGTGTTCTACAAATGCTAATTATTATTTTTGTTATTATTTGATTACAAGAACTAAAAGGTGTTACAGATCATCTAATTTGGATGTCATAATTTGCACACCAATTTATTTTTATTTTAAAGTTTTTATGTGTGCATGTATGTATATATATGTATATACACACACATATATGGATATACACATATGTATATGCATAAATATGTTATGCATATATGTATACACACATATTATGCTATATTGTTATGTTACATTATATTATGTCACATGTCATTTTATATTTGGTATATATTCATTGTTATGTTATATATTTATTTTATATTTATATATGACTATATTTCAACTATATAATTATATATGTACACATGCATATATATAAATAAAACTAAACTATCTGTAAAATCACTTTCTTGCATTTTGTGCTTTTTTATTTTATGTACTTAAAAACAGTATCCCGATAAGTGATACACAGACTTCATGAACTGCCATAGAGCTTTATGGTACAAAAAAAGACAAATAAGCTTTGATAGAATTCAGTGGTCCTCAAAGTATTATTTAGGGAATTCTGGCAGTCCCTTAGATTTTATAGGAATTCTGTAACATACAAACCATTTTCATAATAATATCAAGATATTTTTAATATGATATATATATGTGTGTAAACATATTCCACATAAACAAAAGCTCTTGTTAGGAGGCTCCATAATTTTAAGAACATAAAGGGGTGCTTAGAGCAAAATTTTGAGAACTGATCTAGTCCGATGTCATGATTTTATAAATGAAGTTATTGCATCCAAAAAAGCATAATGGTTCTAAATTTATTGCTCTTTCCAATGGAACAACCTGAATCTTGGGTAAGGGGAAGAAGAGAGCAGATTAATATTAGGACTCTACAACTCCATTGACCATGGAAGCTATAGCTGAAGGCTTAGGTTGAAACCAGCCATTTATTCTCCCTTACTGTGGATCCAACTTTACAAATCTTTAACTTCTCCCTAATTTGAAACCTAAATATCTTATGTTTCCCTCCTCCCCACTGGCATATATGGTTACAGCTTCATCTCGATGCAGATTATTTGGTCTCTGTTCTGCTGTAAGCTCTTCTTGCAGTCTATGGAATAAGTTTCCCTTTGGTACTATATAATTTAATTAGACTTCCCATAATATAATTCTAAGTACCACCAGTCTTAATATTTCTGGGGATTTTCACAAAGCAAATTCAACACTGTAGGACCGATTATAAAGATTTTTTTTTTTCACCTGCTCTCGAAACTTTAGTTACCTCAACAAAAGACAGCAAAAGTGGATTTTTAGAAACTCCATCCTTAACTGAACTGCCAGTGCTCACATAGGCCACAGGAATCTTTGTAGTCCTCAAATGCCCAGATTCTTTAAAGTCACATAACTGGTCTTGTCCTGGGAACTTTCTTGCTTTCCCTTTATTTCACATCTGCCTTAGGGGTGCCCAAGGGAAAGGAGTGAAGTGATCAGTAACTCTGGATCTGGCTTTGTCTGTGGTCCCAGGTGGAGCTGCAGATGCATAATGGTGCTATTAGAAAATGCTACCTTGGAACCACAGCTTTATAAACAAAGCAAGTAAGACAGTGCAAAAGATCATTCTTCCTTCTGCCCTTCCTAATCCATCACTTAGAGAGAGTGATTGCTAGAACAAACCACCTGGGAGTATAATTAGGTGGGATGGTAAAGGAATAGGCTTCTGTATTCACTTCACTTTGATGCTGCAGAGGGTAAGATAATGTATACAAAAGCATCAAAAGCCTATGTTAGTGTATATTGAGCCATTTAGCGGGTGCATGGAACATTGCAGCTTGTCCCAGGGATACAGGCAAAGAACTAAATATTGACTCAGCAAGAGCACAAATGAGAAGCCTAATTAAGTGAAATGGTACCAAAGGGAGGCTTACTCTATACAATCAAGTAATGGCTTACAACACAATAGAGACCAAATAAAGGGTATGGAGATACAATCCTAACCATAGATGTACACAGGGGACAGAGGATACATAGATTTCTATTGAGCTAAGAAGTTCGATATTTATAAATCCGGGTCAATGATGAAAGAGAATGAGCAACTGGAATCACGAGACAGTTAGTGTGGGCCCTAATAAGCAATTTTAAAAGCAGATGCTGACCTCCAGTGGGCAAAAGGAGGCCCTATCTCCCTTCGGAAGAAATTGGCTGAGCAGTAGTGAAGAATAATGTCTTATTTATTCCAGAGCAGAAGAAGAATTAATGTGGAGAGTTTATAGTTTGGTTATCTCAATGAAATACTGTTTGTGTGTGAAACCACATAGAACAGGTAGTGAATTTGGAATTTGAATCCAGGTTCAAAAGCCCATATGTGCTACTTTATAAATTTGACAACCTTGGGCAAGTGATCCCACTTTTCTGGATTTGTGTTCTCATTTGTAAAATGTAAATTGTAAAATAAGAATCATATATTTTGGTCATTAACCTAATGAGGATAATAATTAAATTGGTTATTGTCCAAACTACTGGAATTATTCTCTACCTGTTAATCTAGTCTCTTCTATGCAGCTTTAGGGTACAATAATGCATGAACTACCAGACTTAGATTCAGGAAGAGACAACTTCCTGAGTTCAAATATGGCCTCAAACCTTACTAATCTTGACCCTGGGCCACTGTTTGCCTCAGTTCTTCATTACTAAAATGAGCTGAAGAAGGAAATATCAAATCAGATCTTTGTCAAGAAACCCCAAACTCTGTCATGCAGAGTTAAACACAACTGCACCAAAGTCCCTTCTTACTCTAATTCCTAAACTTGAATGATGAAAATATAGAAATGTAGATGTCTAAATAATAGACCCAAAGGGTTAAATGGAGAGATGAAGGTACATTGTAGTGTTTCCTTCTTTCAGAATCAATGAGTTTCTGTCATGTACCCAGTATCAACTGAAGACTGCATTATCTTTCTCATGGAGAGTCCAGGTTGGAGTGAGACATGGTTATAAGTATGGAACCAGAATATTACAGTTTTTTTTTTTCTGCCAGCTGTGGAGTTTGGCTTTAGAAGACAAGAAAATAGGGAATGAAAATTGTAGGCTTCTAGAAGCTAAAGGGGTAGTATCCTAAAAAGGTATTTTTCATGACTATTTGATTATAATGAGTGATGCAAAGGCTGCCTCTGATTATTTTTTTCCTTTTCATTAAAATAAGAAAGGTACTTTAAGGGGATCTACTAGATTAAATAATTTAGTATAATTATATTTAATATAGGAAGGTATGCAATTACATTTATTTTATAATGATTCTTTAATTTATATTTTTTAATTCACACTGTAAAAATATAATAGAGTATTATTAACCATACTTTATGGTTATATAGCAAATTATATTTTCTAAATGTTGCTCAATCTCTTCCTAGTCACTATATACTTATTCTAATCATTTCTGTCCTTCAAGATTGGGTTGAAATCCTTCTTTGTGCAGAAAGCTCTCTGATCTATCTCACCATTTTGCTCTTACACCTATATTTTGGGTATCAACTTAATGAAGATAAGAATTAAATTGGTTACTATCCAAAATGATGGAATTATTCTCTACCTGTTAATCTGGTTGTATATGGAAAGCTAAAAGGAACAATAAGTTATTACCTTATTGCTACTTACATCTGAAATGTGTCCTAAAAATATTAGTGTAATTTCAAATTGCACTAACTTCTTGGGAGACCCTAGAAAGTAGGTACTCAATAAATACCACTCTTGTTTAACCATTATAATAGCAAAGATAGGAAGAATAAGGTAAAAAGGATAAGAAGTTAATATATAAATAAGACAAGCTCACAATTTCCTCTTACTTATTGGCATTCTCTTTGGCTGATCTCACTAGAATATGATTTCATTTTATAATGAGCAGAATGTCTCTCAGAAAAGCTCACATGCTGGCTGATCACATGTATATAGAAACAAAAAATGTAGCTCTCCCAGGAGAAGCCATGAGATTGAAGATGGAGACTTTCAATTCCAATATTTGGATGAGTAACAAATACCCACTGACTCACAAGTCTGAACACTGACTGGTAAGAGTCCCTCCTTAATCTTATTTAGCAAATAGCCCAAATGTCCTTAAACATTTGCTTTGGCAAAATATAATTGCTAAGTCCATTTCACCCAAGAAAAACTCAAAAGACAACCTAATGTGCCGTTATCAATATGTTCAGGGAACAAAAGAGTAGATAATGTACATTGCTATAATTCTTAAGGTTTACTTAGTCTTTTGTTTTAGGGTGTTTTTTTTTTCCTTCAACAACTCTGTGAGGTGAGTTATTTCAATTATTTTTACCCCCATTTTACAGATAATGAAACTGACCTTTAGAAATATATAGCAATGATCTGAACAAATCACCACATGATAATAAATTACAATTTAAAAATACCCCACTGATAATACTATGTTTGTTAAACATGTATACATACACACTTATAGATAAGACAGATACATAAACAAAATTCATTTCCAGGCCATAAGAAAAAAAAATTCATATGGCTTTTATGACAACTTGCGATATCGATTCTTCTATTATTCCCATTTTATAGATGAGGAAACTCAGTCTGAGAGAGAAGTGATTATCCAGAAACAATAATTATCTAAGGAAGAATTTGAACTCATGTCAGTGACAGTCCAAATACTTCATTTTACCAATGATAAAATAAAGATCTGGCTCTGAATCAAGATCTTCAGAACCCAAACACAGCCTTCTTTCTTATGTATCACAAGAAGAACTCTAATTTCCATAATATAATACTTGTACTCCCCACCATACAAGGATATTGCAAAGAAAGCATTTTTCAGGCTTTAATGTGCTACATAAATGTAAGGTATAAGCACTCAGCTTTATAACAGTTTTATCGGCTTACCTTTCAACTTGTTTTAGAAGCATAAAGCATATTCCGAAACAAGATATACAAGTGCAGTGGTGCTGTTTTAAAATCGTAGGCCTCTTCAGTCATTTTCATGCAGTATGTGATCCTTTTTCACCAGCAAGTATTTGATGTGCATAAAGCAGGGTTTGAAGTCACACTCTTTACAAGTAGCATTTCACTGACCAAGTCATTGCTCACATGTACTTGAAATCAAGCATTTATCTGTACTTTACAGAAGGTCTAAACTTTATTTTGCTCTCTACCAAGCATCTTTCCATGTTTCTTCTTTCTTTTTTTTTTTTCTTTCTAACACTTTTTAAACAGTTCCACTAGGTATATCCCACAGGCAAAAGAATGGAAATTCACTTCTTTCTATCCATCCATCCATCTATCATCTATCTATCTATCTGGCAGATGCAGATTTTATATTCTCTATTTAGTATATATTTGATTGTTCCGAACATCAGTTATCACCATCTGTAATGTGTTAGAATATTTGCAATAGATATCACATAGGGTTACTGTATATAAACCCTAAAATATTTATATAAATGTATGTAAACACAAATGTATATATATTTTATATTTTATTATATACATATTATAAGGTTTAAACATTCTCTACATAGACTATTATGTGCATGTGTATATAGAAACATATCTATGTATACTTAAAGGCATAAATATTATAAACAAATGTATGTGTGTATGTGTGTTTACAGGGAATCTGGGTGGTACAGTAGTTAGCCACCAGCTTTGGGCCCAAGAAGACTCATTTTCTTTAGTTCAGAATTGACCTCAGGCACATACTAGCTGTGTGATCCGGGGCAAGTCACTTAATCCTGTTTGCTTCACTTTTCTCATCTGTAAAATAAGCTGAAAAAGGATTGTGTCTTCACCAAAAGACACACAAACAAAAAAACCCCCAAACAACCAAATGGACTACAAAGAGTTAGACTTGAGTGAATAACTGAAAAAAGTTAAATATATACACATATGCATGTATATATACATATATGTGTCTATATACATAGACACACACTATGTACAAATGTATAAAATACACACGTATCTGCCCATTTCCAGAGTATTATTTCACAGAATCCAAACATTTATTTGTTTCAAGGAACCTCGGGGACCAGCCAGTCTAACCCATAGATTCAAATAAATAAAACTTTGTCTAAAATATACAAAATAATAAATCTCATTCTTTTGTGGAGTTCTTCCTTATTTCAGAACTAAACTTCTTCTGTGAGGCTTCTACCTATTATTCTAAGTTCTACCCTTTGGGGCCAAGCAGAAACATTTCTCTTCTCCGTGACAGTCCTTCAAATACTCAAAGATAGCTTCTCATATTTTATGCCTTTTCCATAAACATTCTCTTTCCTGGTTTCTTCAATTGATGATCTCAGGATCTATCCTCAATATAGCTCTCAGTCTTCTAGTGAGTCTATTGAAAAGAAGCTGCTTGGCCCACTGGGGACCTAACTGGAACTGACCAGGTGAGCAACACAATAATTCTTTTTCTTTTCTTTTTTTTTTTTTTTTCTTTTCTCTTTCTCTTCTTTTTTCTTTTCTTTTCTTTCTTCTTTCCTTTCCTTTCCCTCTGTCCACATGCTTATTACACCCTTATCTGTGAGTGGTCTGTCCAAAGGAATGTAAATTTTGAACTCTGAAACCTTTGGGGTTTATAGGTTGGGACCATGTCTTAAAGCCAAATCAACACTATTATTGATTGAGTAACAATAGATCCCCAGGTCAAGCCCCACTTGGTCATTATTTCGGCCCTGACTGGCTTAGAGTGAATGTAAACTGCAGTTGTTTTCTGTTTTGACCAGAGACCCCAAGGCTTTTCCCCTCCCACATTTTTTTGACTAGGTAAAAGAGGCCATTCTCTACCTTGTCTTAACCAACCTGAATCAGTGATTGGGCATCGTGTCACTCAAACTGAGACCCATTAAAATCCTTGGCCTAAAAAATTTCAAGGTCTTCCATTTAATCCAGGATCATCTCCATTCGTCCTGATCTATATCTTGCCATTGGACCCAGGTGACTCTGGAGGAGAAAGTGATGATTTTGCACAGTCCTCCCTCACTAAAATTCATGCCATAGCATCACTTCCCTGATATCATGGTCCTCTGAGAAATAAACAACAACAATGTCCTCCTTACATTTCATGGCTAGGAAATTCAATTCTAAAGAAATGGCATGGCTCAAGACACCCCATCTCCATGTCTTGCAGGTGATCTCTTTTTTCATGTAGTCCAAGATTGCATGTCTTTCTTTGATACTGCTGGCACATGCTAATCTGGAAACCCACTGAAACCTCCAGACTCTTTTGGACTTAAATTAGATTCCTGACAAATTCTCTGCTCCTCCAAACATTTATGAGGCACTTATTATGACCTAAGCAGTGTCTTCCTACAGAAAGTCATATTTTACACCTATGAAAATGCTACAAATATCAACTGATCAATATATCTTTTGAATAAAAAAAATAATTTCCTTGATGACTCTTAAGCAATTCAGTAACTAACAATGATTAGAAAAGACTGAAGATAAGCAAATTACTTCTTAACAAGAAGGTGATAGACTCAAAATTCAAAATAAGACATAGGTCCAGTGATAGCCAATATGGGGTTTGTCTTGTTTGACAGCACATATTGGTCAGAATCTTTTCCCCCTGATAGTGGAATGATGGGAATTTATTGATATACATGTCAGAGTAGAGTTTGAGTTGAGAGATAAGGAACATTATTCTCCCTTATGAAAGCAAGGGCAAGGAAGGGCAGGGAAAGAATAGTAAGGAACAAAAAGAAAAAGAGGAAGAAAGAGGGTCACTGAGACTTAATTTTTGTCAATAAAGAGAATAGAAAGAATTCCAGAAAGAAGCAAAGAAAAACAGGACTGTTTTTTATCAGGAATGTATTTTTCTCTTTTAAAATACAATGTAATGTTAATAGAGACTTACAGTTTGGGACATTTTTTCCCCCATTTTTTATTCTACTATATAGAAACAAAGTTTACTTAGTTTTAATAAAAAACAAAGAATAAAAACAATTTTAAAAAGTGTTTCTCATAAGTTACCTTGTGGCAAATCTTGGGGAGATGTAGTAGTAAATTTAAATGGAATGCCTCCCAGTATTCCATTGATGAGACTGGAGTTTATTTCTAGAGTGAGATTCTATGTATGTGTAATCACCAATATGATGCAGGTGGGCAATACAACTTTCCCCTCCTCTCTCTTCATATCTCCTCTCTTCTTCCCATATCCTCCCTTCTCCTTATGTGTTTTCCCTCACCTCCCCTTCCCTTTCCTCTGCTTCCAAAAACCATAATAAAATAAAAAAATAAATAAAATAATTGAAAATAAAATTTAAAAATAATAAAAAATATTCTTCTTCTGGAATATCTTGAAAAGAAAGGAAGTAAATCTAGCTATTTTTCAAAAGCCGTTTATTACCTTTACATAAATATATGTGTATTTGATCTTCCTAGAGAAAAAATTCCATTAAAGGGAAGGCATTATGAGGGAGATGGAAAGAGAGAGAGAGAATGAATGAGAACCTCGCAGCTTAGTCTTAAAAAGGACTTAACAAAAGATCATCATTTGGGGCTTATCTTTTATAAGGGAAATACATTCTTGAGGGAGAAACAACACTTTTAAAGCCATATGATAATATATCTAGTTGAGCAGGAAGTTAAGGCTAACTATATTAATTAATTCCCTCTTATTTTTGCTGTTGCTAAAATTAAAGACTAAACATGTTAAAAGATTTGTCCAATGCCATGCAAATAGTAAATACATTCAAATATAACAAAAGGCAGGATTTAAACCCAGATTGTTTAATTACAGCTTTAACATTTCCCCCCATTTTCTACACAACTCTCCTTTTCTTATGGGTTTTTCTTTTGAATTAATTCAGACCTTTTAGATCTATAAACAGAACAAGGTAACTTATTTAAATAGCTCCCACTGTCTTTATTTATTTATTATTAAATTATTTTCTAGTAAATTTATTTATTTTTAATGCTCATTACTTTATGAATCATGTGGGGTTAGAAAGGTCAGAGCAAAAAGGAAAAATAATAGAACAGATTAAAAAAAACAGAAAAAAGAAGTGAATGCAGCATGTGTTGATTTACATCCAAATTTTCCATCCAAAAATCTATTGGGATTGCTTTGGATTACTAAACCACTGAGAAAAAACAAATCTTTCAAATCATCATCGTACATTCTTGCTGTTATAGTGTATATTGTATTCCTGGTTCAGCTTGTTTCACTCAGCATCAGATCATGTAAATCTTTCCAGGACTATCTAAAATCAGCTTTTTCATCATTTTTATAGAACTATGATATTCCATTATCTTCATAGGCCACAACTTGATGGGCATCTATTTACTTTCCAATTCTTTGCTACCACAAAAAAAGCTGCTACAAACATTTTTGCATATGTGGGTCCTTTTTCTTCCTTCCTGATTTCCTTGGTTCCAAATATTATTTAAATAGTCTTTACCTTAAGTAACATAGCATAGCAGAAAATAGAGGTTTGAATTCTGGTTCTCATACTAAATAATTCTGTATAAGTCATTTGAAATAACTGAACCTCAGTTTTGGCAAATGGAAAGTGAGGAGGTTTGAAGTAAGAAGCCTTTAAGGTCTCTTAAACCTCTAGATTTATAAATTGATGAACTTATAATTTACTCTGAACATTTTTCTAGCATCTGACAAACAGATTCTTCTTTGCCCCCAATGAAAATACTCATTATCTTATCTTGGTAATGTACACTGTCCATTCCTACTCTCATTACATGACTTGTTCTTAAAGAAAAATGTCATACATTTCCCTGCTGACTTCTTTTACTCCACATCTGGATAATTTGTCACTTATAATGCAATGCTGTCTGCTCACACCCAACAAGCACCTCTCCTATTGCCCTTTCGTTAATTCCTACATTCATTTCTTATGAGAATAAACTGTTCTATGACTCACAGATACACAGAATAACTTTAAGGATACTAAAAGATAAAAGATGTGCCTTTGTTTTAAGGAAAGACTTGGAGCCCTTAAAAACATTATGCAATTTCCCAAAAGAAATCTTTACTGCTGCTCTACTTTTGTCAATTCTGGAACAAACTTATTGTTCATTTACTTTCTTCAAATTATACTTCAAAGATATACTTAGAGATAGATAAAATTTTCATTTTTAAATATCCCAATAGTTCTTGTTATCAGAACAATAAAACGGCATATTAGATATAATCCTTTCCCCAGTTCCCATGACCTCACAGACCTCTCCAAAATAAAAATCATGCAGCAAAGATTAAAAAAAAATCTCCATGTTCTAGGACATTCAGAATCCAAAGGAAATTTTAAAATAGAGAAACTGATCCTCATCAACTCTGAGCTCACTGAACAATCCCTTCTAGACTTCTCATGCTACCAGCAGCAAGGTTGCACTAGCAACCCTAAGGATATGACACAAAGATGCATTAAAAAAAAAAAGAAAAGAAAAGAAAAAGAAAAAAGAAAACCTTTATCTCCATTCAGTCCTTCCATTTACCAGAGTTGTGAAGACTTTGCTTCAGGCTATGAGAGTGTGCTCTGAGAACACTAGCACTACAAAACTCTCAACAGATGATATCAGTTTAAGAACAACAACAACTAAAAAAGACCAGCTCTAAACAACTGGTGCTGGGTCAGAGATCTAGGAAATAGAGGGAGGGGAGTGGGATGGGTTGCCCTGACTGGTCACATGTTAAAGGCACTGTCCAGCACTCCACCAAACCTGAGGGAAAGAACAAAGCTCTTATTTTGCACCAGTTTTGACTACCCAAAAGACATTTTAGGTACTGGCCTGTGCTGGTGAATCATGAATTACTCAGTGTGGGAAGAGGCTAATGTGAGATCCAGTCCCTAAGGAAAGCACAATGAAATGGAAGGGAGTTGGGAAATAAATGATAAGGAAAATAAGAGGGGGAGAAGACTGAAAGTGTCAAAGATTCAAGGAAGAAAAGTCAAATGCCTAGAAGATAAACAGAAAAACAATAAGAAAAAGATATTAACAGTAAAAGAAAATATGACCTCCAGATCAAGTAAATAGGTATAAGCTTCTATAAATAAATACTACAAAATGAAAGGAAAAAATGCATCATTAATGAAACAGAGGACCTACTGGAAGATAAGGACAACATGGATTTATGACATATGTTTTTTGAGTTGTTTAAAAAATAAATATGAGAGAAGAATTTTTGTCTTGTACAATAAAAATAATGGACTAAATAGAAAAAAAAATTCAACAAACCTCACCAAAGACACAAAAGAAAGATCAATAGATTGAGAGTGTCAGTACACAGAAATGAAGGAAAGTTAGAAGGAAATAATTTTTTAAATTCTATTAAAAGAAAAATGCTCACTTGATCAGAGAAATGAAAATCAAGGCAATTGTGAGGTACTACTACACACCTTTCAGATTGGGTAAGTTGACAGGAAAAGATAATGATAAATGTTGGAGGGGATGTGAAAAAAAATGAGAGACTAATACATTGTTGGAGGAATTGTGAATGGATCCAATCCAGCAGTGTCTCTACTGGGTCTGAATTCCCAAAGAGATCATAAAAGAGAGAAAAGGACCCACATGTGCAAAAATGTTTGTGGCAGCCCTTTTGTAGTGGTAAAATATGAATGTTATGGAATGTTATTGTTCTGTATGAAACTTTTCAGTAGGATGATTTCACAGAGGCAAGGAGAGACTTACATGAACTAATGGTAAGTGAAATGAGCAGAACCAGTAGAACATTGTACATGGCAACAATAAGATTATGTAATGATCAATCGTGATGGACTTGACTCTTTTCAACAAAAAGGCAATTCAAGCCAATTCCAGTAGACTTGTGATAGAGCCATCTGCATCCAAAGACTGACTGTGGATCATAAGATGGTATTTTCACCTTTTTTGTTGTTGTTTGTTTGCTTTTTATTTTTTCTCATTTTTTCCCTTTTTGATCTGAATTTCTTGTGCAGTATGATAAATATGGAAATATTATAGAAGAATTGCACATCTTTAACATATAGAGGATTACTTGCTGTCTAAGGGAGAGTGGGGTAAGGGAGACAGAAAAATTTAAAACAGAAGATTTTGCGAGGGTAAATATTATCTTTGCATGTATTTTGAAAAAAGCTATTATTTTTTAAAAATTATTCCTAGAAACAATTTAAGAATCATAGATTGTCCTGAAAAACATGACAAGATAAAAACATAATGAAGAAAATAAAAGTACTGCCTAGAACTTATAGACTTGAAAAATTAAATTCCAGTTGAAAGATTTCACATATCCCCCATCAAAAAATATATATAAAAATCCAATGTTACAAAGGGTTAAGACACAATTAAATTCAATAATCCAATTCATAGATAACAAGTAATAATGATAATAGTTATTATGGTATGCTAGGTACCATGTTAAGCACTTTACAGCTATCACGTCATTTGATATCCACAACAATCTGGGAGGTTGGTGCAATTGAAATGCAGCTCAACAAAGGATGATTTTCCATATTGTAACTGAATGGTCAGGATTTGAACTCATGTCTTCCTCATTCTCTATCTACTGCACAAACCAACTGTCCCCATCAGAAGAAAGACTCATATAAGAGGAAAGGGTTTTCAAGTAATTCAAGACTATACTGTATTCATTAGCAAAAAAATTAGAGGGAATGCAGGTGGTATATAGTACAAGAGATAGACATTTATTAGTAAAGAAGAGTGAAATATTTCATTAAAAATCCCTAAAATTCAAGAGACTCACAAATACCTACACTACAGAAATTCAGGAGGAATAAATAAATGTAGCAATGATAAATATGGATATATGTTTTAAAAGATTACAGACATTTAACTTATATCAGATTGCTGTCTTGGGAGGGAGTATAAAGTCTTAAAAAATGAATACTATCTTTACATATAGTAGGAAAAATAAAATATTATCGAGAAATAAATAAATATATACACAAATGAATGAATGAATGTAATAAACAGGGACAACAGCATCAACAGTGATGAGAGAGCAGTAAATTTCTAAAGTCCACAAGGAGACAAGACTGAAGCCGAAAGTTTGGTAGATGTAACAGTGAAGAATTGGGCCAAGGGTATTACGGACAAAACCTGGAATAGCTGGAATAGGCAATTCGATAATTCAGTTTATAACATGGGAGAGTCCATATAAAAGGGGAGCCTAACAGGGGTTAGTGAGGTATATGAGATATACCAGGGTCAAATCAAAAGTCATAATTAAAAGGAAGGTGATTTCTGTGATTTCAGAAGTAGAACTCAAGGAAAATAGGCAAGGAGGAGGAGGAGGAGATGGAAAAGTGGGGTAAGGGAAGGAGGTCTTATTTTGGAATTGGGAAGGATTTCCACTAATGAATGCTCCTATAGGTGAAAAGAGATGGTCAGTAAAGGGAGAAAAGCATCTTACCCTGTATGATGCATGGGGGATTGGTGCTTGAAACACCTACTTATGAGGAGGAAAATTAGAACCTTTGGGGGAAACTGGTACCTGGAGAAGTGGGGAAGTGCAGAGAGGAGATTTCAAGGCAAATGTGAGGGAAAATGTAAAGAAGGTTGGGTACATACTGGTGTTGGGACAGAGGCCCTATCATAGGGTAGTGTCCTCTCCAATATCTGCAATAATTGGCTTATTCCAGGAGGGAGGAACAATGGAAAGAGAAATCTGTAGAGTAAGTCCCATAAGGCAGTAGTAGAGAGTACCTAGAGGAGAACTTAGAATGGAAATTTTGGAAGTTGTGATGACATGAAGAATACATAGATAGGGGAGAGATGATTGTAGGGATTATGAATCAAAGAATCAGGGATACCTGGTGATGTAGTGCATACCGTACCAGTCCTGCAGTCATGAGGACCTGAGTTCAAATTTGAGCTCAGACACTTGACACTTACTAGCTGTATGACTCTGGGAAAGTTTCTGTAATCCTGTTTACCTCAGTTTTCTCATCTGTAAAATGAACTGGAGCAAGATACAGAAAACTACTCCAGGATCTTTGCCAACAAAACCCCCAAAAGGTCATGAAGAGTCAAGCATGAGTGAAATTACTCAAGAAACATGTTTTGGGAGGCTTCCTATGTAGAAATTAATGCTCACTCTACTGAGTAATGATGAATTTCATTTTAGAGGCTCTATGATGTTTGGGAATTTATATAATCTGAGCTAGGTAATTACAAACATTCAGAGGTCCTCATCACCTATATGGCATCTTTCTGTGATTCAGACTCTGGTTTGTACATTCTACTTGACACAACAATATGACAGTTGTGATGATCTTGGCACAATTCTGTTTTTAGAGTCATTGATGTCAGTAGCCAGATGGTTATTGATTCAACTTTGTCATCTGTTCAACTTGGTTGAACATTTCTCATTACATCTTTAAGGATTCTGCTATGATTTTAATGCATTAAAAGAAATCATCAAATAAGAAAAATGCAATTAAAACAAATAATAAACATTATTGAATAATTCTTGCATTACGTAAATGTCAGAGAATTTGAAAAATCAGCTAAATAGGAGTTGATATTCTTTTCTAGACATTCTGTTAGCAACCACTGTATTATAATCTGATCATGAACATTGACATACATTCACTTTTGCATACAAACATACACACACAAATAATTTTTCTGCATTTCTTTCCCAGAAGTTCCATAATTAATATTACATAGGATAGGGTAACATTCAATCTGCTAACACTGGTGTTTTGGGGAAGGGGAGTGGACATGATGATTAGAATACAAGACACAGAGTCAGGGATGCTCAACTTCAAATATGACTTGAGGTCCTTATTATGTGTGTGACTCTGAACCAGCCATATAATTTCTCTCTTCCATACTTTTTTCAACTATAAAATGAGGGGGGGAAATACCACCTCCTGCAGGGTAAGATTAAAATATGGCAGTATGTATAAAGTGTATTACAAAACTTAGAATGTTTATATAATTGTAAGTTATTGTTACTGTAGTTATGTTTAAAAGTGGGTGTGTGTACTATTCTAGGCCTGACATTTTACAAATGACTCCTCCAAATGATTGTGGAATGCTTTAGAAGTTGATTCTCTCAATCCTGTATTACCTTGAGATGGATAAGTGCATTAACCTGCTACGTGAGTCTGTATTTAGCCAATTTTCTAAGTACCTGAGTCCATCCATGATTTTCTGCTGAGTTTTAAGCAGGATTACAGCTGCTTGGTGGATTTTCAATTTTGCTGACTTTCTCCCCCTCTCAACAGATCAGCCATATTTATTTATTCAATTTAACAAATTGTGGCTTTGGCACACCTGCTTTCTTGTGCAAATGTACAATCAAAGACACTAAGTAAAATGCACAAAATATGGCAATTAAGTGATTAATCACTTTTGAATATCATAATAAAACTGCTGACCTCAAATAATGCCTCGTGGGGAAAGGGTAATTTTTATTATAATAGGTAAGGTCCATTTTAAATAATTGAAAGAGTATCCTTTTGGCATTTATATGGATAGGTGATAATAAAAAATGCTTTTTACTTCCCTAACTCATTATTTTTGGCATGGATTCCTTCCCCTGTCTCCCACCCACCAAAGTTTCAAATATTGCCCTCATTGGTAACCAGGATTAGTGGGGCTGATCTAATAATATAGATAGGGATAATCTATTTGCAGTCAAGTAACCTTTGAACCCTTGTTCTCTGATACCCAATTTGGGGACTAAAACTAAATAATAAAAATAAATAAATAGGTTATTGTCTATTCCTCTATATTCTTTATTTTTGTCTTGTCATATTCTTATATTATTTTCTCCTTTCTCTTACTAATAATCATCCTACAGGTTAAGAAAGATGATGAAACAGAAAGGGAGAGGAGGATATTTTAGCATCAGGTAAAGACCAAGGGCAGCTAGATGGCATAGTGGCTGCAGTGCTGGATCTGGGGAAGACATCTTCATGAGTTCAAACCCAGCTTCAGACATTTACTAGCTGTGTGACTCTGGAGAATGAAAAGTTAATCACTTTTGCCAAGAAAATCCCAAAAGGGGTCATGAAGATACTGCCATTTCCTTCTGCAGCTCATTTTTACAGACTGGAAAACTGAAGCAAAAAAGGATTAAGGGACTTCTCCAGTTTCAACAAATAGAAATTAAAAACAAACAACATCAAAAAACAGTCTACTCCTTTTATGTGATGCCACTGCAAAGCACTGAAAGGTATATAATGATGCAGACCTCTTTCTCTTTTCTTCTCGAGCTCTGCCTGTCTCTATGTGTCTCTTCTTTCTCTCAATATTTATAATGAAAGAAAAATATCAAGGAGATTTTAGGAACTTCTTACTCCTGAAAATAGCTTGCAAACTTGGTCCATTTTCATTGAAAAGTAATTGAAATAAAGTATTGCTTAAAATAGAACATGCTACTTTATGTCCATACTGGAACCCAGAAAATGTTCATTTATAACTGACTGATAGGAAGAATAGGAGCAATGGCTAAAAGCAAATGTGGAAACACTACTTTAGAGCCTAAAGTTTCATATTAGAAACATGAAAATAGGAGTACTGGCATATTTTGATAATTACAATTTTAAATAATTTGGAAATGAATAATATGAAAATTCTATTAGCATTTTCTTCAAATCAGAAATTAGTCATATAATTTAATGTTTCATCCAGCTGTTGAATTGCCATACAGCTGTTGCATGACAGATTTTAAAAGACAATCAATTTTGGTATAAAACAAAGTCATACCTGCTCATGCTTTTCTTACAAGAAATATGGAATTTCAGTTTCTTTTAAAACTTTTTATTGTGGTATTATGAGATTTTAATGAAGCATTAATCCTATCTAATCATTCTAGGTATTTTCTAGCCAATAACAGTCTGTCTCAAGTCTCTCTCCATTACAATACATTCTCCATTGAGCCACCAAAGTGATTTTCCTCAGGTTCATGTACAATTAAGTCTCCCTTCTTCCTCCCATCCACTCAAGAAAACTCCTGAGTATTCTTATCACCTCCAGGACCAAATGCAAAATCCTCTATTATTTAAAACTATTCAAAGTCTAACTCACTCTTAACTTTCCAATCTTCTTACAGCCTACACTTTACTATGTACAGTTTTATTTAGTGACACTGGCTTCCTAGTTCTACAAATAAAATATTTCCCCTTTCTTGGCTCAGGACATTTTTTTTGGTTATCCCCCATAACAGCAAAGCTCAATGTCATCAACTCAGTCTACAGACTTCAAGAACTTCCTTTAATTTCCAATTAAAATTACATGTTTTTATAGAAAACTTCTCCTAACCCTCTCAATTATAGGATCTTCTTTCTGTTAATTATTTCTCACACATACACACACACACACACACACACACACACACACACACACACATATCTTTTTTGTAATTGTATAACATGTTTCTGCCATTACATTGAGAGTACCTTCAGGACAGGGATAATCTTTTTGCCTTTTTGTGGATGCCCAGGATTTATCACAGTTCCTGGCACATAATAGGTGCTTTAAAAATATGTATTATTGTTGGTAATGATAATGGTGATGATGATAATAAAGATAATTATGTGAACAACAGGAAAGAAAAATGGTTGGGGTTTTGGAGTCTTGGATAATGTTCACCCATAAAAGTTTTAACATAAAATAGTGGTTTATACTTACAGCAGACATGATTAGCTCTCCTCCCAAATTCTGGATTTCAGCTTTCACTTGACTGCATATTTTGAGCTGGTGAGAATAGAATTTTATCTGTTCCAGATAAGCCAATAAATCTTGCTTGCAAGATGGGTCAGGGCACTATAATAAATCAAACAAGAGAAAAAAGAGAGCATAATATTTAATATTTTATATTTCATTGTGTGTCAATACATGTAAATAGTAAGGCCTTATTTGTTTTTTTGGTTTGTTTGTTTTCCAAAATGTAGGTAAAACACTTATTATACATTTACTCTATGTCAAGAAGATTGATTGTCTTAAAGGTTGAGGATCTAAATATAAGCAAGAAAGATAGTCCATGAAAATAAAAGAATTTACATCCCAGTGATGAAAGAGAATGTAACAGCCAGGAAGGGACAAGGAAGCCAAAACTTTTGCAAATAGTAAGTGCCTAATAAATGCTTTACATGTCTGATACTACATTTTTATGGCCAAAGAAACATATACACATACATATGTCTATATCTAATGTATACTCTTATATTTAACATGTAATTTTCTTTGATCTCTAATTGTAAATTCAGGACAATCTAAAAATTCTTTTGAAACCCACAATCTGCTTTTTTAAATGACAAATTAGTGGCATTTTTATTTTATTTACTTTTCACAATGTTGAACAATAGCCTTAAAATACACTTGACCATATTAGATAAATGAATTCATTTCTGCCTCAAATAGCTGCTTTGGATGAAGAAGCAGTCAATGAAATAGGTAGCAAATAACATTTTAGAAGACAAATGAATCATATCTTCAATGTCTTTTCATCAATAGACACTCTCTCCAGCCAGTAAGAAACAACCTTCCCACATCTATCCTTTTATAAGATTCTTATTCATTTCCTATTGCAAAGCTTCTATGGGAGATTTAAATCTTCCACATACTTTCTGCTCTAAATATATGTTTTTCATCTGTTGATATTTTAAAAAAATCTGTTTATTACTCTGTGTTTCTTCAAACAAAAGTGAGAGTGGATTATAGACAGTGGATTATTGTTTGGGCATGGATTGAATTACATGGCCTCTGAAACCCTTCTAACACAGATTCTGAGGCTGCAAATCCATCTTTTTTCTTGAAAGTCATCATTAAATGAGAAATAGTACGGAAAATGAGAATAACATTTTTGCATTGATAATGGTAGATGAACTTGCAAGTTTTGTTTTATAAAACAAACTCAACCTTCCAGCTACCTGCAGAACATTATCAAATGTTGTCATCTGTTTAAAGTAGTCATTAACCCATTGGCAAAAAATGACTAGAATATCATAAGGTAGCTTGGCTTACGATAGCCTAATTTTATTGGGGGAGATTCTACTGACCAGGACATCTGTTTAGTTCTGCATTATGGAGATGTTTTTAATCTTACTTTTAGATACACCTGGGCATTCATTAGAGGGAAGCAGATGGCAACTCAATTTAAATGTTTTTTTTCTCACTTTAAACTAGCATTCACTATGTATATTAGTTTTTTTCTCTGTGTGTGTGTGTGTGTGTGTGTGTGTGTGTGTGTGTGTGTGTCTGCTACTGTTTAATATAATATTTAGTAGGGAACAAGAATGGGAAGAGTTATAGTACTTCAGATTGGTTTTATTCCCTTCAAATAAAAGCAATAATTAGTAACATTGATTTTTATACCAGGAATCCATAATGCATATCAGGTCATTTTTATAAAAACTGGACTATATATGCTATTCTTCCTTGATCCATTTCAATATAACTCCTGCAATATCCTAGGAAGACATTAAATATTGCTAGGGCAACAAAGCAAAAGCTGTTAGTGGGCTGCAATTTTCATTCTGGCTTCCTGAGTTAGGAGAAGCAGGTAGTTTAAGGCAGTGAGTCAGCCCTTTGCATTCCATTGGCAACTGCACCAATGACTATGATCCATGCTCAATATTGAACAACAAATAGTTGTCCTTAAGTACTGTTGTATGGTCAGAATGATAGGGACAGCACTTCTAGTGTGAAAACTTAGCAATGAGAGTTTGGAAGTATTCAGGGAGTATAAAGAGGACATTTGCAAATACATTTCCTTTCTTGTATCCATATGAGGGAAAGTGCTAAAATGAAGGCTTTTTCAGGTCAGAATAATATGTAATGGTAGTTAGAGGCCACATCTCTATAGTGTTTTAAATATTATGGACCCCCTTCCTCTTTGAAAACTTATTCTACTATAAAGAATAAGCAACTTGAGCCTCTAGAAAGAGAAATGATTTTCCAAAACCAAATAGCTAGTGAAAATTAAGAGTTAGGATTTTAAGTCAGTTCTCTCCAACATTAATTAGAAAAGTCTTAAAGATATCTAAAACAAATTCCTATTTTACAGGTAAGAAAATGAAGCCTTCACATAGTAAAACAGCCAAATACTGGGCTGGCCCAGGGCTCAAACAATTGCTTTTGGATTCCTCCCTCCCTCCCCCCTTTTTCCCTTTTCTCCTTTTCCCCTTTTTTCCCCCTTTTTCCCTTTTCCCCTTTTCCCCTTCCTTCCTTCCTTCCTTCCAATACATACATACTTACTAAATGAATTGAATCCAATCAGATAAACTTTAACTTCTAAAATTTAAAAGTATATCATTACTGTGAATGTATGAAAATAAATGGAAGGGTTAGGCACGCCAGAGGCCAGAGCATTATTTGGAACTTTAAACATAATGAGTAATGGACATGCTTAAAATACTTTCATTCCAAACTTGCCACCACTGCTATCTATTCACTATATGACACTGAGGACTTCCTCAGTCTAATTAGTCTTGAGCACACTTTAACATGATATCTTATGGAATCCGCTTTTCCTGTTTGGGGGGCCTAGTAACACAAAAAAGGAAAAGCAAGGTCTCTTCCTCCTTTGTCAAGTTGGTCTCTCTTACAGAACCCAACCAAGACAAAAAAAAAAAAAAAAGAGAGAGAGAGAGAGATCACCTGTGTTAAAATGTGATTGAAAAATCTTAACAGGCTACTTATCTATGGTAAGATTATTTTATATATTTTTCTTTACTTATGTAAATGTCATCTGTTGTTTTTTATCATTGAGAATATAAGAAAAGACTATCTCATTCCTACTAAGTAGCAGTGGTACAATTGGGTGGTAGGTTAGGTCACAGGAACTATGGTAGAAGTGTAAAATCACAGGTGGGAGAATACTATCTCTGAAGTCAGGGTAACTGCAGCCAAATCTCTCTCTGATACTTTAGATTTTGTGTGACCTTGGGAATTCCACTTTACTTCCATGTCACTCAGGCTCCTCACTGTAAAAATTAGATTGATTGAACAGAATAACTTCTTAGCTCCCTTCCAAATCTAGAACTATAAGAGATGACTCTTCTCTTTTTGAACCAAATGATCCTTTGCTACCAGGTCTCTAAATTCAGTTTACTACAATCCAGACCTTCTGGTCTGATAAAAATTGGGTAAAATTTGGATTGATTGACATTTGATGTATTGTGGAACAATTTGGAATCAGAGAAACTAACAGCTGTGCAATCTCGGACTAGTTAGCATTTTTGGACCTCAGTTCCTCATTTGTGAGATGAGAAGCCTTGACTTAAAGACTTCAAACACTGCTTTTAGCCTTAAATCTATGGCCTTTCAATGCAATTGGACTAGGAAACAACAACAACAAAATGCCAATAATTGACCGTATGTTCCAAGTGGCAAAAAAAGAACAAAAAAAGAAGCATAATTTATAGACGTCATTTATAAGTGAATTTGTTTAAGGAAGTGGGGGATGCTGCCTGAAGAAGTTTAGTGTTCCACAGGGATGCAGGGATACCATTGTTTAAGCATCTATTTTTAGAAAATTTAATCCATAGGAACAAAAGCTACATTCATTTTAATAAAGCGACTTTGTCAATGCTGAGAACAAACACCGAGTCCAATTAAGTTTTCCTCTCAGAGAAATAAGTTTTAGATAAAAATATTAGTATCAAACCAAGTGAAGCAGCTGGAAGCATGGGGATTCACATGACAAAGATTTTCATGATAAATCTAATGAAGATCTGCCTGATGAACTGGGTTACTGATGACTTCCTGTGGAAGTAAATATTCTCAATGAAGTTTTCCATAAGATTTGGTTGAAATGAGGATGTGGGGCCTTGCCCATCAGGTACCACTTTTGTAATAATAGACAACAGTTGTTGTTATTGTTGTTTTCCAATAACCCTCTGATTATAAGCATGAAAGAAAGAAAATAATAGAAAAATCCATGCATTTAAACATGCTCACCTGTGTTACTGAAGCTATAACATATCAGGTCAAAATAACAAAGCCCTTCTCCCCCCCAAAACAGGATTACCTAAATATCACACCTACATCTCACAGAAAATAATGATTCTGCAGCCAAATTTGCTAAGACAAACCTTCTTTTGCTATGATTTCACTAAATCTTGGAATATTAGATCTATAATAAGCCATGGTTGTCATTTGATTCAACCAACCTGCATTTTACAGGTAAGGAAATTAAAGCCTATAGACCTTTTTCCATAGGGAAACAAATACAGAAATGAGACAAATAACCTTGAGGAGCTTATATTCTGCTTTTATTCTACAAAGACTAAGCAGCATATTCACAAGTAAACATTGGCTATATAAAGAATAAGTGCCAGTGATCTGGGGATCAGGAAAGTTTAGGAATAAGGAACAGAGTGATCAAATATATGCAGGCAGAGAAACACAAGAAGTGTCAGGTATCGGGAGGTGAGATAGATCAGTATAGCCCTAACTTGGTGGGAATCTGCCTCAAAAAAAAAACAAACAATAAACTTTAAAGTAACAGTTTGAATCAAATATTGGAATAGCAGAGTCATCAAACTGTCAGATGATTTTTCAATTTAATATAATTAAGGGGTCTTCCATTGGGGTGGGTAGAAGCTCAGAGCACAGAAAAAGCAGCATTGGTCACTTCTTTGTCAAGAGGTGGTAAAATGGTCAAAGAACTAGTGAGAAAGAAATTACAAGGGACCCTCTAAAAGCACTGAGTGCGGCTGGCACTCAAAGGCAGCTCTACTGCCCATAAGTAGTTTTAGGACACAATTCTGGGGTAAAGAGAAGCATTCACACAGCGAACAGTAGATCTGGTGGCACTTCCAAAGTAGAGAAAAATGCTAGCACTTGTAGTTGCAGGAAAGCAGAGTCTCTGGTCTACTTCCAAGGCCAAGAGGAACATTAATTCTTGCATCTGCAGGGAAGCAGTGAACACTCCTGGCTAAAGACCAGATACCATTGCAGGGGAGCAGTGACCTTACCTCTCCCAGAAAACCCCCCTAGAAGCACAAAAAACCTTGAAAAGCCCCGTAGACAGCTCTGAAAACAATAGCAGGAAAAAGCCTGAAGTTTGGGACAATCCCTTCCCAACCCAAGATGAGCGGAGCCCAACTTGAATGTGAAGTTCAAAATCAAGAAATAGACTGGGATCTGGAAGAACAAAAAGTCAAGAATATCAAGGGAATTAATGTAAGAAAGGAATCCAAAGGATGGTGGCTGAGCAGTATCAAACATAAAACTATATTATAAAGCAGCAGGCATCAAAACTGTTTGGTACTGGATGAGAAACAGTGATAGATAAGTGGAAGTGATTAGATACACATGACACAATAATCAAGGTCTGTAGTAATCTAGTTTCTGACAAACCACCAAACTCCAGTTTCTGAGATAAGAACTCATTATTTGACAAAAAAAAATAGTAGGAAAATTGGAAAATAATATGTTAGAAACTCAGAGTAACCTATATCTCACAGCCCATACCAAAATAAGGTTAAAATAGGTATATGATTTGGGAATAAAGGATGATGCCATAAACAAATTAAGAGAACAAGGGATAATTTGCCTCAGATCTTTGGAGAAGGGAAAAATGTATGAGCAAAGAAGAACTAGAGAACATTATGGAAGGCAATATGGACAACTTTGATTACATTAAATTAAAAAAGGTTGTGCACAAACAAACCCAACAGAAACAAGATTAAAAGGGAAGTACAAAGCTGAAAAAAAAATAGTGTTTCTGATAAAGGTCTCATTTCAAAAACATAAAGAATGGTATCAAATTTGAAAGAATTCAAGTCAACTGATAAGTGGTCAAAGGATATGAGCAGAATTTTTAAATGATGAAATTCAAGCCATTTCTAGTCATATGAAAAAAATGCTCTAATTCACTATTGATTAGAGAAATGCAAATTAAAACAACTTTCAGGTACCATCTCATACCTCTCTGATTGGCTAAGGTGATCAGAAAAGATAATGCTAATGTTGGAGGGAATATGGGAAAACTGAGTCACAAATGCATTGTTGGTGGAGTAGTGAAATGATTCATTGTTCTGGAGAAAAATTAGAATTGGACAATTGAAAGTTAATGATTCAATGATTCTTCAAGAAATAATAAAACAAAGTCAAAAGAATG
Source organism: Sarcophilus harrisii (assembly GCF_902635505.1). NCBI lineage: Eukaryota > Metazoa > Chordata > Mammalia > Dasyuromorphia > Dasyuridae > Sarcophilus > Sarcophilus harrisii. The sequence continues at coordinate 636,765,047 of NC_045427.1, read as the reverse complement.
AAAAAAACATGAAAATGTGGACTATCTCTTTTGAAAAGGTTGGAAAGGCTTGGAAAACAGATCAAAGAGAGATAACAAGAATGAATAGATTACATGCTCAGAAGAGTGTAAACATCATCTTTCAAGAAATCATCCAAGAAAATTTCCACAAAATCTTAGATCTGGAGGGTAAAACAGAAATTGGAATAACTTACCATTCACCTCTTCCAAGAGATCCCAAAATGAAAACCACCAGCAATATTATAATTAAGTTTTAGTAGAGAAAATAGGAAACCATCATAGTGGCACAGTTGAGATCACACAAGATTTAGGATCTTTCATGTTAAAGAAGCAGAGGGATGAAAATATAATATTCCAGAGGGCAAAGGAGCTAGAGATATTAACAAGGATAATCTACCCAACAAAACCGAGTAAAATCCTTCAAGAGAAAAAATAGATAATGAAATATAGGACTTCCAAGCAGGCCTTTTGAAAAGACAAGAGTCCAAGAGAAAGTTTGACATTCAAATAGACAACTCAAGAGAAGCATAAAGATATAAAGATGAAAGAGTAATCATTAGAGAAGCAAAAGAATTAGATCTTTTGCATTCCTATATGGGAAAATAATATATGTCATTAAGAACTTTATCATTGTTAGGGCAGGTAAAATGTGTTTGCATAAACAGAAGCACAAATATGAATTGGGATGATTTCCCGTAAAAAAAATATAAGGATGACAAAGAGGGATGCCCTGGGACAAGGGTAAAAGAAGTAGAATGGAGTAATTTTTTTTCTGACATCAAGAAGGCATTCAAGAACTTTTGTAGTGGAGGAGAAAGTAGTAAAGGGGAAGGGGGAGCCAATGCTTAAAATCAATCTCATTGGAATTGCTTCAAAAAGGGAGGAATATATTATTAACACTCAATTAAATGTATAAAGCTATCTTACCCAATAGGGGAGCTAGGAAGGGAAGAAGTTAAAAGATATGGGGATTGTGTGTTGTCCTACTTTCCGGTAGAGAACCAACTGACATCACGATGTTGGGTAAGTTACAGTGTGTTTGACTAAGGTTAATCAGATCAATTTGAATTTAAAATGTTTTACTACAGGCCAGGCACAGATAATACATATGAACAATTGCTTTGGAGATGCCTAATTTGTATATCTCATGCTGCTTTTGAGATAATATAATTCTGCTTTGTTCCTAGAATACAGCATCTTCTTTGATGTAGGCAATTGATACTGGGTAGTCCTTTGCCACTATGTAAGGATTTGGGGCCAGTCCATCAGAGTCACACTCTCTGCACTAGAGTTTAAATGCTTGGTGGTTTAGCTCAAGAAACCTCAGGTCTAGTACCTTATCCGACCAGGTGATCTTCAGGATCTTCCCAGGACAATTTAAAAGGAAGTGATTTCTTTTTCCTATCATGGCATTGGTAGATTGTCGAGGTTTCACAAGCATACAACAATGAGGTCAAAACAATGGCTCTATAAACAGTACATTTGTAGGCAGTCTAATACCTCCTCTTTCCCACAATTACCTTCAGAACTCCCCAGAGACTGAGCTAACTCTGGCAATGCACACATCTACCTTATAATTAATATAAGTGAACTTATCCACAGTATTTGAAAGTTCTCCACTTGCTCAAATTGATGGTTTCACATATGGAAGGTGCAATACTATCTGGTGGAGAACCTGTGTTTTCATTATTAGACCAAAATTAGCACAAACAGCAGAGAAGCTATACTTTGTTGTATCTCAGCTTCAGAGGCTACATTGAGTACATAATCATATAAGGGGAAATTAGCTTGAGGGAGACAAGTGCTCAGAAGTAATACATACATTTAAAGAAGGACAGGATAAAAAAGAGGAAAATAAACATAGAAAAATGGGATGGAAGGAAATGCAGTTATTGATCATTACTCTGAAGTATCACCTCAGACCTATAGGAAATGATTAATGTCAGAAGGAATGAGGAAAAAAAAGTAATATTAATAAATTGCTGATGGAATAGAAAACTAGTCCAACTATTCTGGAGAACAATCTCTGTTGTTTTCTCTCTGACCCTCTGACCCAGGAATACCACTATTTGATCTTTACCTCAGAGATCAAAGAAAAACAAAATCTATATACTTATAATAACTTGTTTTGGTAGTGGCAAAGAATTGCAAATTGAGGGGAAGTCCATCAAATGAGGCATATGATTGTGATGGAGTATGATTGTATTATAAGAAATGATTAGGAGGTGCTTTCAGAAAAAAAGGCAAGACCTATGTGAATTGATGCAAAGTGAAATGAGAACTGGGAGATTACTGTGCACAGCAATAGTAATGTTGTATTAAGTGTGAAATACTTGACTACTATGATCAATACAGTAATTCAAGACAATTCAAAAGTTTCATGATGGAAAAAAAACTTATCTACATTTAGAAAGAGAACTGATAAATTCTGGATGAAAAAAAAAAAAGACCAATTATCCTTGATGAAAATTTGAGAACTAAACAATCTTTTCCCAAGTATTTATAAGCGTATATGGCTGTTAGTCATACAAATTACTAATAGATGAAAACAAAATAAAATTCCTTTGAATTTATTATTTGTTGAAATACAAGACATTTTGCTTAGTAACAATCAATATAACCTTAAAGACAAGCCCCGGATAGAATTTTTGTCTTGCAGATAAAATCATATATGATTTCTAGATTGAAGGAGATTTTTCCCAATAAATCTCTAATTAGAAATATAAAAAGAAAAAAAAAAAAACAAAAACAGATATAATTATGCCCTCTGAACATGCTCACCACTAATACTGAAACTATAATATACCAGGTCAAAATGGAAAAAAAAGGGTTCCCCCAAAATAGGAATGCTATTGCCCAAATTTTCCTTCTTGTGAACATTAGATTGACAAAATTGTGACTAAGTATATTACAGAGTTCCCTCAATGAAATCTGTTCATAGTTTAAAAAGTTCAACCTAAAAAAACATCACAAGAAAAAACAAAATGGATAAGAAATGCCTATTGTTCACATTATGACTTGGTGTTGGCTGGTTAGTCTGTTGAATGACTATATCAATACATATAAAGAACAGAATATTGCAAATGAACTGCGAGTTGGATCAAATTTTGAAATGAATATGTATGTATATATAGGAAATAGATAAATAGAGAGATATAAATAAATAGATAGATGGATGTAATCTCTCCATTACAAAACTGGAACAAAACTACACATAACGAGAAAGCATAGGTGTTTTGTTCTTCACTACATTTATAGGGTGGGAGAGTCACTATAGTTATGAAGTCAAAGATACAATGGTATTAAAAAGCATGCATGGATATATTTGATTTTATTAACATATTAGAACAAGGTACATGAGCATTAAATATTAATCACTGCTAAAACATTTCATTAGGAATTCTTACAACATTAACCCAAAGTGTGTGTATCTTAGCAAATGAATGGTAATGATTTTATTAATATTCATTAATGATTTTAAGAGCATTATCATTTTATTAAATAATAATTATTATTAGAATTTTAGATATGATATTCATGAAGTCTAGGAAGAGGTAGCTTAAGAATTTAGTAATAAAAATGCATACTTAAAAAAAAGATTGCCAAAGGTCAGTTTGTATTATACAAAGAATCTATTTATCTTATTTAGAAATAGAACAAGGGAAGCTGCATGAATTTCTCTTTGTCTTTTGTTTATATGTAGATCTAATAGGCATTTCTATGAATTCTTATATCTTATCAACTATCCAAATACAATTTGGAACAGCGTAATATATATTTCAAAGACTATAAATCAGAATTCTCTATAGATTTTTTTTATAGAAAGAGATAAGGATCAATTAAAATGCAAACCTTTGGAAGGGGCTGTAATCTATGTGAGTTGAGGCAATATTCATCATAATGAGATAACTGACCCATAAAATCATTAAAGCCACAAGTAAAGTTTAGATTGGCTATTAAAATTAAGACACCTAGAACACACTCTCTCATTTCCCTAGCTCCCAATAAAACTTATTTCTAATGCCATCTTCAATGAGAAACCTTTTCTGATTCCCCCCCCCATCCTAGCCACTATTTCATAATATCTTATATTTTTTCTCCTTCCATATGCCCCTCCAGGGCATAATACTTTCAAACAAGGGGATTTCTTTTGGTTTATTTTATTTTTGTCTTTGTTGCCTTAATGCTCAGTTGTTACACCTTGTAATCACCCAATAAATGTGGGTTGACAGATTTATTCAGATATGTGATACTGCCTACCTTTTCAGAAATATTCAGCAATACTGAAGTATTAACAAAGCCATGAAAAATAGCCCCAAAGATATCTGATTGCAATCTGCTTTCTGGCTGCTGGAGTCAACACCTTTGCTTTAAGGAGAAACGTCCAAATCATAAAAAGCAAGAGAATAGAATTTCCCATGCATATTTCCTAAAGGACTCACTTGTTTGGCGATCTGCCGAGCAAGGATATCCATCCTTGAGCCTGATTCGGATATCATTTTAGCTGCATAAATCACATCAGTTGTGTGTTTCAGTGGGCCTCTGCCCCTAGAAATGGAGAAAAGCATATGGGTTAGGATGACTTGATACACAGGAATAAATCATACAACAGTCATTGATCTCAGTCTTCAGAGAACTAATTCTGCTAATGTAAATGGCAGCACTTTTTTTTGTTTGTTTTTTTGTTTTTAAGCACAGTAGAAACATTTGAAAAAGATGTGAAATGTAATCAGGAAGATCAAATGGATCAATGAGATTCCATGCCATTTGGCATTTGTAAGGAAAAAAAATTCAATCTGAGCTGGGATTATTCCAATTTGTTTTTTGTGAACTTTGCGCAATGCCTCTGGGTTATCAATAATATTTGAAATAAATGATTTTCTTTAGATGAATTCAATTGTGCAAATATTATCAATTGTGTGGCATATGTGCAAAACTATGCTCCAAACCAAGGATACAAGGAGAAAAAAAATCCCTGCCCTCAAGAAGCTTACATTTACTTGCTGGAAACAATCTATTTATACACAAGTTATAAAGAGGCAAAACACAAGCTTTGTTGTTAGAGGACATACAATTGAATTTAATCTCTGAGTTTCTTGCTCGTGTATCCATGGATAAGTCACTTTTGCCTCCCCAAGTCTCATCTTCTTCATCTATGAAATGAGATGTTAGATTTTATGACTTCATTTCCAATTGTAGATATAGACGTATATTGAGATTCTAATTATAAATATAACATAGTTTGGAAGGAGGGAGCACTTATGGGGAGGGAAATTAGAAGGGGTTATCTTTTCTTACAAGTCCATTTGCTGAGTTTTGAAAAGAAAGTAGAGATTAAAAGAGACATAATTTAGGAAGGAGAACATTCCAGTCATAAGGTCATGGTCTACATAAAGGCATGGAAATGAGAGATGGAATATCATGTAAAATGGGCTAGGAAGTAGATAAAATGGGATTGTAAGTATATGAGTATAATTACTCTGAATATGTTGTTGGAGTTACAGTATGAAGGGCTTTAAATGACAAATTGAGGGTTTGTTTTCTTTGTTTTGGTCTGATGGCAACGAGGAGGCAAGGAAGATTTGTGAGCAGAAGAGTGACATGATGAAATCAATGATAAGTTTGATCAATTTAAAAAGTTTACACAACTACATGAACAGGAGAATATACAACAATATTTCAATTAAATTGAACATACATCTATGTTTTTCAAAGAAGCTACTATATTCAAGAAATTATGTTAGCAATGGGTACAGGGGACAAATATTAATTTCTCCATTTCAATGAAGAATTGAAATTAGATGAGTCAAAAATATAGTCAGATCACTTTGCTACACATAGTTAATATATTGTTCATCTCTGAATTAACATTTTTCATTCAAGTTTTTTTAATTCAACAATAATCCAAATTAACAAGAATTTATTAGCATCTTCTACATACAAGATGCTGGGCTACATAATAAGGTCATCATCACCAAGAAATTTATATTACTTTAGTAAGCTATAATAGATAAAAAAACAAAAACAAATATAAAATGATAGATGGAAGGGGAAAGTTCTAATACCTTGCTTGGAAGGAGAATGAGTGAAGATCATTTAATAAGATTTGAGCCTCATAAACTAAGAATTATAATTTGTGGAAATAAAAAAGGAGATCATTTCAGGTAACTTGAAATTTAGCCTGTTTCCAGAAAAAAAAAGAATAGTGGAAAGGCAGATTAAATTTGAGGAATGGCTAGTTCATCAATATTGGATGACTTATAGATTGTTTGAAGGGCAATAATGTAAAAATATGAATAGAACTGCATATCGGAAACAAGTATTTATTAAGCATGTACTTTGTGCCAGGCAATGTGCTAAATACTTTACTGACATCTAAAAATATAACTCACAACATTAAAGGTAAGTGCTATTAGTTTCCCTATTTGATAGTTGAAGAAATTAAGACAAACAGAAGAAATTAAGTGACTTACCCAAGAGACACCCAGATTGTAAATGTCAGAGGTCAGATTTAAATACAGATTTTCCTAACTTCATGTCCAGCATTTTAGCCTTTGCACCAGCTAGCAGCCCCAGTGTTGATGGCTTTAAAATGCCAGGTTCAGTCAGTTGGTCAATAACCATTTATGTTGTGCCCTCAAACACTGTTGTTTGTTTGAGATAAAAATGAAGGGGAAGATCATATTTGATTTCATGGAAAATTCTTTCAAACTGATATCATATAAATTTATAGATAACATATGAGATACTTGCAGAAGAGATGGAAGGTAAGTCTAAAATAGAAGACTTTACTCATTGGGGAAAGCCTTTTATCTCTGGAAAGGGGGCATTTGATCTTACATGAAACAAATCAATGATTCTCAAAATTGGAGGTGAGTTCCTATAATATCCTAGAGGTATAAGGTAATCATTGAAGAGTTTTGAGCAGGTGAGTGACATGGCCATATAATGTATAGCAAAGGTTATTGTAGAGCATGAATTGGAGGAGACAGAGATTGAAAGCAAGGAGAAAAATTGGAAGGCAGCACATTTGTGGGGCTACCATATTTAATATAGGGTATCCTATGATACAGAGAAATTTGTCACAGGGTCAACGGACATTGCTTAAATAGAAGTGGGAGTGGTGAGTGATGGAAAATTATAAAACTTGGGCAATACAAGACTCCTAGCAAGTGATGTTAGGATGGATATTAGAAAAATAGGTGGAAAAGAGTATGCAGATTATATATATCAAGAGAATGGATACAAGATTAAGAAATCTGTCCCCTTTCCATATTGTCTTGGATTACTTAGACCTAGAAATAACTCAGTAATATAACTATGTATGTAAATATCTGTTTAGATTTGCTTCTATAGAAAAATCTGACAAAGATGAAAAGTTTGTGTTTGTGAGAAAGGTCAGAGAAGATTTCTATAATGTTTGATATCTGTGTAGAAGGTAATCCAGCTGAATATCTGTTGTAGAGAGGTTTCCACTTAGTTAGTTTGGGAATTGGCCCACATAATCTACTAAACACATGTTTTAACTCAATTATCCACAGTTTTCAAAGAGACACACACATAACAAAGGCAGAAATTGTGGACACCAGGGTGGACTAATAAATAAGATGGATGATTATGACCTTGCTCCCTTAGCTTAGCTTATATACAGATTCAAATGCATTTTTAAAACTCCCGTATTTTAAATTTTATTTTGTTAAAATATTTTAGATAGCTTTACTGGATCTAATTGAGTTATAAATTCCTTGGATATCATTAGCTTCTTATAGAATCCTATTTCACCACAACTCATTTCATGTGAATCTCCTAAAGAAATTTCACAAGAACACTGTGGAGGTTGAGCTATAAGCTTACTAGGATCTCAGGATTGACTATGCGCACTTCTTTCTGTTTTTTTTTTTCTCCTGTGTTTTTTTTCCTTTCATTCTCATTTTTCTCTCCCAACATAATTCAGAAGAAATAAGTATTTTAAAAGTTAATGTACATATACAACCAGAAAACTAAAACAACTAATAAAGAAAAAAGAGAGAAAAAGCAAACAAATAAGGGATATATAAATGGTAATAGCACAAACTATTATGATGAAACTATAGAAAATATTAACTTATATTTGCCCAAAAGTCATTTATTCCCTATATATGAATCCTTCATGAAACTATCCTACACATACAGATTTCTTCCCCAGCTACATCCTTAGTCTGTGGGATCATCTATGGTTCCTGATCAATCAGTTGACAAGGATGTATTAAATGTCTATTAATTACGAAAAACTATGCTATTTACTAAGGAGGCATTTGACATATATTTTAAAAAGGGAAGCAAGTGATGTTGGAGAGTTAGGTGACCCAGAAGACAGATCACTGGCCATGGAGTCAGGAAGACCAGAGAGCTGACTTCTAACAGTTACTAGCTGTTAACCCTGGACAAGTCACATAATCTCCATTCCCTCAGTTGTAAAAAGGAGATCATAATAGCTAATTACTTCTCAGGATTGTTGTGAGGAACACATGATTTAATATTTGTAAGGGACTTGGCAAATTTAAAGCACTACATAAATGCTTGTTACTATTATATTCTTATAGTATTATTATTATAAAGATAAATAATACTAAGGAGTGAGGGAAAACATTGTGGTTATGAAGGTCAGTAAAGCCTAATCTAGAACATGATGCTTGTGTTGGTCTTGAGGGAAGAGAGGGATTCAATGTGGTTATACAATGTTCTGTATTTATGTGCACTTATTGTGCATCATGTAATTGATCTTTTATATTTGGTGCATGTATTACCTCTTCTATTCATGGTGTGGGATTTTGTCATCATACACTATATGCACAAGAGAGGAGGTTTTTTTTTGTCCTTTTCATTCATTCATTTGTTTTTTTTCTTGTTTATTTATTTGTTTATTTTTGCTATGGAATTTGATGACATGACTTACATTTGAGCTAATATATACACAAAGTGGTAAAAATAAAGATATTGCTCAGCAATCATAAGCTATGCTTTTTGAATGGCTGCTAATCCACGGAGTGCTTTGAATTTTAAATAGTTTTTCCAAGGTCTCAAATGCTGAAGAGCTATTTTAGTTTGCTATAAAGTCAGTTAAGATTTTAAGACCTATATAGGAGACATATTTTGACAACATTTTTTAAATGTTAGACTTTCCAAATTCAATGGAATCGAGTCTCACAATACCAACAAAGTGCTTAAGCAATCCTAAAATAGCTTTGGCCTGCTAATAAAGAGTATAGATTATGCCACAGATAGTCTTTAACTCAACTGATACTAATTGCCTTCCTTGGACATCTACTAAAAAGACATGATATGGACTCTGGATCCTCATACTCTCCCAGTGAGTCATTCACATCCCAATTTTTTGCAGTACAAAAATCAACACTAGATTTTGTTTATTCCAAGTGAGCCCAAAAGCACTTCATTTGAGAGGCTTAAATCAAATTCCCTGTATTAAGCAGGTAGTGCTGTGTGGAGAGTATTAAGGAAGGCATTGGCTTTCATTACTTCTATGAATCTCCTGAGAAAGTTAAACTAGAAAACTGCTGTCTAAGCCTTCGAAAGGCAATATATCATTTTTCAAGGTCTACTACAATGGATAAAGGTTATTGGGAAGATGTGTAGCTCCACATGGCAGCTAAAGACAATAATGGGCCATTTCCCCCCACGTCAATATATTTTCATGTAAAAATGTGCTTAGCGAAAGCAGTCAGATTCCCTCTAGCTCGTAACACATTTACTAATTCACCATGAAGCAAAGCTAACATTTTAGACAGAGAAAATGACCTTAAGTAGTGATGACAATACAATATGACAGATTATAATTAATCTTTTACATTTTTTCTTAATTAAATGTATTATTTGGCCAGTGTCCTATTAAATGTTGGACAAAGTACATATTTTAAAAATTATATCCCATCAAACCCAACATAAAATTTGAATTCAAAGAGAAAAATATGCTCTAGAATATTGATTGATTTTGAATTTCTTCAGCCTACAATATGACATATGATAGAGTTTTCATTTTCCAACAAAAGGCATTTAAAGGATTGATTTGTTATAAAAGATCCGGAGATCTGGGTTCAAATATTAGCTTTACCATTTACTGTATGTATGAAAGCAAGTTGCTTCAGCCTCTCTAGGTCAGAGGTTGTTTTTTTCTCTATAAAATGAGGGGATTCAATAGAAAGTCTCTAAGGCTTTTCATCTCTAAATCTAATATTAGATTCACCTATGACTCAGTGGACTTTGAATTCATTTGAATAACATTCTTACAGAGCATCCCAGCAGATTTGGCTCTCCACCTCATCACTACCCTGTGCTCCTCTGGAGAGTAGAGCCACAAATCTCAGGAGGGAGCATCAGATGTTCAGAATATCTCATTTCTCACCTGGCTGCACCATTTTGAGATTTCTCTGATTCCTTTTTCAATATGTCCCTTTGTTGGGTACCTTCTTTGACTTCTTCCTTTTCCACTTTGCAGCTAGTATGTTTTGTTTTGTTTTGCTATTAGACTGTAAGATTCTGTTGGACAGGTACTGACTTTTTTTTTGGTATTCTTATCTCTAATGTTTAATACACTGTCTGGCACATATCAGGGTCTTAAAAAATGTTTGCTTGTTGGATTGATGCATGGAAGAAAAATGAGCAAGAATAGATCACTTGTGCAATTTTAAAGATAGATATAGATGTGTGTATGTATCTTTTGTACATATTTATACATATATATGCATATTCATACATAGTACATATTTCACATATATTGCAATATTTCTATTACAATGAAGATATACATATACTACAATGGAGAGAGAACCAGGAGAGAGAGATAGAGAAATATTGCCATCCTATATGGTAAATCTAGGACAAATTCCCACCGTTATAGAGTCACTGATAACATTATGTCAAAAGTGTTATCAGAGTTCAGCAGGAGAGAGCTGTGTCACAGATTTATACCACATTAGGACTAGGAATGGTTTGGAACATGCTTAATAAAACTCCTCTAATTTTCTAGACAAGGAAACTGAAACTCCAACCATCTTAGAGCCCAGGGATAGTTAGAGATGTGGCTTGTTCCCTCTGATGGCCAGGACAATGTTGTCTCATCGTGTGACATTGAAGTCCACATTCTATATCTAACATTACAGTTAGAGTCAGTAAAGAGAAAATAGAGCTACAGTAAGGTGAGACTCTTCTTTATACAATTTATACCACAAAAATGTTTTTTAAACCCCTATTGATATAAAATGTAATTTATACTGCACATTACACTTTTTTATCTATTTGAAAATAATGATGTATTTTCTCCAAAATGAACAAATAATTCCCTCTTACATGGCAGGAATGGGCTCCATGTGTTTTGTTATTTCAATTGCCACTGAAGACTTTGAAGACCAAATCTTCAGGCAAATTATTTTGTAGTCAGACTCCCGTGCCAGGCGCTTGGTGAGAAATTCACCATCTGTGTATTCAACTCAGAGAAATCCAAAACTGAGCAAGTTTATCATCTAGTTCTTCAATTTCTTTCCAGCCCTTCTGTTACTTTTCCTAATGTTGACATACCCCCATTCCAATATAACACTCAATCCACATTTTTACTGAGGTAGACTCAAATCATCCAGAAGCACATGATTCGGACACAAAGATCGATCGATCAATCGATCTATCCATCTATTTCCCTTATTTCCTTCCTTCTTTTACTCCCTCACTCCTTCCCTCTTTCCTTCCTTCATTCCTTTCCTCCTTCCTTCTCCATCCTTCCTTGCTTCCTTCCTTTATCTTTTTTTTTTCCTTGCAGGATCTTAACACATGCAGAGTTGTATTATTATCTTCTTCCAATGGAAAGCAAACTATATTCCCAAGCAGTGGTTGTTTATACAAGACAATGAACAGTTCACAAAACTTGAGAAATGATAATTATCATTTAGTCCAACTTATAACTGCTTGAGAATACTTTCTGTAACAAGTCATCCAGTCTGTACTTGAATAACTCAGGTTGTTAATTCTGTGTGTGTGTGTGTGTGTGTGTGTGTGTGTGTGTGTGTTTATTGAACTGTTTTAACAGCCAAGTGAAGCCTATGGATCTCTACTCAGTGCAATATTTTGAAGTGCATAAAATAAATACATAAGATTATTTTAAAAATTACATTGAACTACAGTTATAAAAACATTTTAACAAGTTCATGATTTCAAAAATCCTTGTTTACAGGACACCTTGTTTACAGTCAGGCAGACTTTTTTTTTAACCAACTATGTATTAGCACTTTATCTACCTATAAATCTATGGTTTCATGGTCCTCCAGTGTGAAACTATTAATTTCTTTATGATATCATCTTTCTGTCTTTGGCTTCTGCTCATCAATATTTGTTCTCTCTTCAGAAAACAAGAAGAACCATTCTAATCCTAATGTCCTAATTAACATTTGAATCCCATTAGAGAACTCTCATCTATTGGAAAACAGCTCTCAGCCAAGGCAATATGATATGGTGGAAAGTCTTATCTAGATGAACTTGAAGTCTGGAGTTTGGATCAGTCATTTTATGACTTGGAGTAAGTCTTAGGCTGCCTCTTCTTAAGTTTTGTCTTCTGTAAAATGAGGAAATTGGACTAAAAAACCACCAAGAAACATTCCCACAATGACCCTCTGAAGTCATGGTCCTTTTTTTTTTCTTTTTTCCTGACTAAAATTACCCATCTTGAACACTAATATATTGTTGGAGTTGTGAACTGATCTAACTACTCTGATCTAACTACTCTGAAGAGCACTTTGGAACTATGCCCCAAGGATTATCAAACTCTGCAAACCCTTTGATGCAACAATGCTTGTACTGGCTCTGTAATTCCAAAAAGATCATTAAAAAGGGAAAAGGGACCCACATGTACAAAGATGTTTGTGGCAGCTCTTTTTGTAGTAGCAAGGAATTGTAAACTGAGTGGATGCCCTTCAGTTGGGGAATGGCTGAATAAGTTATGATATATGAATGTTATGGAATATCATTGTTCTCTAAGAAACAGAGGGATGATTTTAGGGAGGCCTGGAGAGACCTACAGAACTGATGCTAAGTAAAATGAGCAGAACCAGGAGATCCTGTAAACAACAACAGCAAGACTATACGATGATTAATTCTGATGGACGTGGCTCTTTTCAATAATAAGGTGATTCAGGCCAATTCCAAGGATCTTGTGATGAAGAGAGCCATTTGTACCCAGAGAGAGGACTGTAGGAAGTGAATGTGGATCACAACATAATATTTTCAACGTTTTGTTCCTTTTTTTTTTCTTTTCTTTTTTCCCCCCTTTTGATCTGATTTTTTTTTTCTGCAGCATGATAATTGTGGAAATACATAGATAAGAACTGCACATGTTTAACATGTATTGGATTATTTGCTGTTTAGGGGAAGGGATGTTAGAAAGGGAGGGAGAAAAATATGGAATACAAGGTTTTGCAAGAATGCATGTCAAAAACTATCTTTGAATCTTTGTATTTTGAAAATACAAAGCTATTTAAAAATTCAAAATAAAAAAAACAAATTACTCTTGTTTTCATGGGACATGGGACATGTGGGATGTGATTTCAAAGTCCATTCCCATAAAATCAGTCAGTTGCACTAATTTGAAAACTATACAGGTTTTTAATGTTCTTCCTAAAGCATGGTGCTCTCATTAACTATGATCACACAGTCTGACAAAGGCAGAGAAAAATGGAGTCAATCCCACTGTATTCCTATAAGATATATCATTTCCTGGGAAAGCTGAACCTCAACCTGTGGAGGTTGGAGCATATGTCCTCAGTGATCCCTTCTACCTCTAGCACTAATGAACCTTAAAAATCATGTCCTTTTAATGTCATATCACATAATTGAATTATACCAAATTTCAATCAAATAAAATTGCTAAAGATTTTTCCCCAAATGAACAGCTGCTGTACCATGTCTCACTCATCATACACTGTGAAGTTGATTGTCTGAACCCAAGTGTAAAATGTTATTTATCTTTGATAAATTTCATCTCTTTTGAATTAGATTAATATTTTAGCATGTTAATCTTTTTGGATCTTGAATCTAGCATCCAATGTGTTATATATCCCTTCTGGCTTTTTGTTATTTTTAAATCTGATGTCTATCTGTGTCTGGACTTTTATTTTTCTGTCCAGGTAGAAAAACGATAATGTTGAGTCAACAGCAAACAACTTTTGTTGAAAATGTATTGAGAGATATGGGTACTTTTTCCCCCATCACCCCACAGACTCATGAAGGTTTATGGATGAAGAAATGCTACATGGTACGAGATGCTAGTAATGTTGGTTTAGCCTATTATCCCACATATTTGATAGAGAACAGTGATTGAAGAACAAGTTGACAGATGAAGTTTGGGTAAATTCAAAAAGAAGGAGCAATCAAATTTATTAACAATTCATAGCCTGAAAATCCCGAGTACAAAAAAAAAATCAAATATTCTGTTTTTCAGCATATTCTTTTTTTTTTCTTTTTTTTTCTTTTTTTTTTCTCTCTTTTTTTTATTTAATAGCCTTTTATTTACAGGATATATACATGGGTAACTTTACAGCATTAACAATTGCCAAACCTCTTGTTCCAATTTTTCACCTCTTACCCCCACCCCTCCCTAAATGGCAGGATGACCAGTAGATGTTAAATATATTAAAATATAACTTAGATACACAATAAGTATACATGACCAAAACATTATTTTGCTGTACAAAAAGAATCAGACTCTGAATTATTGTACAATTAGCTTGTGAAGGAAATCAAAAATGCAGGTGTGCATAAATATAGGGATTGGGAATTCAATGTAATGGTTTTAGTCATCTCCCAGAGTTCTTTTTCTGGGTATAGCTGGTTCAGTTCATTACTGCTCCATTAGAAATGATTTGGTTGATCTTGTTGCTGAGGATGGCCTGATCCATCAGAACTGGTCATCATCTAGTATTGTTGTTGAAGTATATAATGATCTCCTGGTCCTGCTCATTTCACTTAGCATCAGTTCGTGTAAGTCTCTCCAGGCCTTTCTGAAATCATCCTGTTGGTCATTTCTTACAGAACAGTAATATTCCATAATTTTCATATACCACAATTTATTCAGCCATTCTCCAACTGATGGACATCCACTCAGTTTCCAGTTTCTAGCCACTACAAAAAGGGCTGCCACAAACATTCGTGCACATACAGGTCCCTTTCCCTTCTTTATAATCTCTTTGGGATATAATCCCAGTAGTAACACTGCTGGATCAAAGGGTATGCACAGTTTGATAACTTTTTGAGCATAGTTCCAAACTACTCTCCAAAATGGTTGGATTCGTTCACAACTCCACCAACAATGAATCAATGTCCCAGTTTTCCCACATCCCCTCCAACAATCATCATTATTTTTTCCTGTCATCTTAGCCAATCTGACAGGTGTGTAGTGGTATCTTAGAGTTGTCTTAATTTGCATTTCTCTGATTAATAATGACTTGGAGCATCTTTTCATATGACTAGAAATAGTTTCAATTTCTTCATCTGAGAATTGTCTGTTCATATCCTTTGACCATTTTCAATTGGAGAATGGCTTGATTTTTTATAAATTAGAGTTAATTCTCTATATATTTTGGAAATGAGGCCTTTATCAGAACCTTTGACTGTAAAAATATTTTCCCAGTTTATTGCTTCCCTTCTAATCTTGTCTGCATTAGTTTTGTTTGTACAAAAACTTTTCAGTTTGGTATAATCAAAATTTTCTATTTTGTGATCAGTAATGATCTCTAGTTCTGCTTTGGTCTTTCAGCATATTCTTTACATTTCTTAGACTACATCTCTAATGGACTGATGTCTATACCTTGGTTCATGAAAGACTTCACTTTGACTCTCTCTGGCTTTTATTTCATTGACCTCTGACACTTCCTCCTGGCCCTGTAATCAGCTATATATCAGTCAATTCATCTATAATCTATTTATCATCTATCTATGTTATGTACAAAGTAAGAAATATTAAATAAGATACAAAGCTCATAGTCTGAGGATTTTTAAATGTGAAGATAGGAGCTTCACAGGTTCTTTAGTCCAAACTTCATGTTTTACAGAAAAGAAAGACAAAGTTAAGATTTTCTCAAGGTCACCAAGACAAGAATTAGCAGATTAAAGGATAAGTAAGAATTGTACAAGTAGAGAGAGAATGCAGTGAAAATTCATCCCATGACAAAGTAAAACCATATTTCAAAAGAAATGAATGAGGGAACTCAGATCAGTCACTTGTCTCCAACTTAAATTCCAATTGTCAAGCCCTAATTTTTGCTAATATTTCACAAAGAGCAAAGAACTATTATAGAAGCAGAATGAAAAATGTGACTTTCCAAGTAGTACTGATGAAAGAAAAATATTAAAGGAAATAATTTATCTTAGTTTATTCACTCTGTACTTTATAATTGGTTCATTTCTCTTTTCCAATGGCCAGGTCTTTCCCCCCACCCCTTTAGCTTTTTATATTTAAAGAAGTTATCTGATTATTCATTTTGTCCCTTTCCTAAGAGAATCTTCTTAAATTTATCTCTAATTATAGAACTGGGGCAGGTGGGTGATACAGCAAAGTGCTAGATTTGGAGTCAGGAAGACCCCTCTTTTTGAGTGACAATCTGGCTCCAGACATTTAATAGCCATATGACTCTGGGCAAGTCACTTAATCTTAATTGCTCTCAGTTTTTTCTCTGTGAAATGAAATGGAGAAGGTAAATGGCAAATTATTTTAGTATCTTTGCCAAGAAAACCACAAATGGGTTCAGACAGAATTGAGCACAATTGAACAACAACAATTATGGGAGCAAAGGCATTAGACATTATTCTTGAAATATTGGATATTATTCAATTACTTCAGAAAAAATTGGAAATGTTCCTCCCCCAAACCCTGAAATCAGGCTTCATGGTATCAAACTAAATAATAACCTTCCATGTTAAAATATCTTAAACATGGACCAAGTTATACCTTTCTTAATAAGAGTCTTGTATTATGGGTTGGGTGATTGATGAGGCAATCTGTAACTGTGGAGGGCCTGGATAAAAGGAATGATGTGATAACTTAGAAATAAACAGGGTATGAGAAAGTCTTAGATTAAGAAATTCCCTCTATGAATTGTCTCCATCTTGTCTGCAAGTTATGTACTTCAAAATTTTACTTAGCTCACTAAAGAAGCTTAGGAGGTAACAGCCAATGTTTGTTAGAGATAGGATTTCAACTCATTTGAATTATGTAGTTTTAAAGACTCTGTATCCCTCCCCCTTTCCCACCAATTTGCCTTGCTTCTAAACTTCCTTTGATGCTTCTCCTTCCCCAGGAGACACATTAGTGGGAAATCTTCATGATTGAATCTTCCTGGTCCTCACATTTCCTAAGTATCCTCTGTAATCTAATTGGACCCTTTAATTAGAGGTCAAAGTCAAGGGCTTTACTTAAAGAGAGGGTCTCATCATTGATTTTTTTCTCTCCCTATTTCTCACAAGTTAAATTCATTTCAATGACTTCAGAACTCTCTCCATCATTGCCCTGCTTTACCTCTTCCATTTTTAGCTCTTTCTTGGATTCTCTCCTCATTAGATGATCAGTTCCATGAGGGAAGGGACTGTCATAGTCTTTATTTTTAACTTGTGTCCACCTCACTTAATATGGTTCCTAATACATATTATGTGCTTAATGTTTATAGAACTTATTGACTACTATAATGCACTGCCTTGATTTATATGTGTTCTTGAGATAAAATAAAAGTCTTGCAAAAATACAGAGAAATAAAAAAAAACTAGGCTCATTATATTTGGAAGATTAATATTTAGCTTGATTTAACACTTGGGGGGAGCTGGGATTCACGACACACACACATTTGTTAAGAAATGAGAGACATGCCCCAATGAATTTTGCCTGTAGATATTTTTCTCCAAGATTTAATACTCTTTTTAATATTACCTTGAATCCTAGACAGTCAATAGCATTTATTGGAACATTTTAGTTAGCATTCCCCAAAAGCCCAGAAAAGTAAAACAGACAAAGAGAAGTAGAATCGGAAGGAAGGAGTTTTTAGCAGGCTTCCTTGTGTCATCTCCCCACCCCAATACACATAAGACATACTTTTTTTTTTAATGACAGAAAAATTAACTTGAAGAAAGTCTGGGAATATGCTTGGATATTTGTTTTTGATGAAATAAACACAATTGTCCAATTTTCACTCAGTGGGAAGATTGCAAGGCAATTAAGTCATGTGTTTGGTCCTAAAAATGCTAAAAGAGGAAGTCCATTAAAAAAAAAATCATGAAAGATTTATCCCATAAGCCTTTGGGAGATACTTCTCATTGAGCAATGTCATTAAAAGGGGATCAGGAATGAGACTTTTAAAACTTCAAAAATTAGGACTATCTTTTCAGACTATGCTAGAGTCACATTGAATTCTGTGTTACAGCCCTATGTCTGCATCTTATCTCTGTTTCCCTTTTCTGACCCCAAGGATTACAGAGTAATAATACTCTACTTTCTTTGGATCTGCTCAATCAACATCCTATTAAAACTTCTTTCATGTTTTCTCTCACTTGAAAATATGAAAGAACAAATAGACCAACCAAAAGAAAAAGTTTTGAAGACTGACTTCCTGCTTAATCTCAAAAGCACACATAAGCAGAGAAAGTAGTGAGTGGTAAAGGTCCAGAGGACTGGTACTGGGGGAAAAATTGATATGGTAGCAAAGACACTGATAGTGATTATTTAGAAAGAGGGACCTCTAGTCCAATTGAAATAAAAAAAGGAAAAAAAATTAAAATAAAAAACAAAACATGTATTCCAACTTTCATCTTCCCTTGTGCCAAAAGGTTGGGAATGGGAGAAATAACTATCATTAGTGGCTCCTGTTTAATAATTATCCATATTTTTCATCATGATCTTACGCCTAGATAATCCACAACCACCACAAAGTAATTCAAACCCTGATTCATGGCCTTTGTTCATATTCAAGATATACTTATTCTAAAAAGTTTACAACCAGTTCACAAGTCCTAAAGAGCTCCAACATATCCTGTTCTCCACCTGCTAAAATTTTTTACTTCTTAAAGAATATATGTTTGAAGAAGAAGATGAAATAGTAATTGAAGAGGAATCATTTGGAATCTCATGTGCCCCATCATTATCATCAAGTTATCAAGGGGAGCAATGTGGTCTACCTCCAATGGGATACCACAGATCAAAGTGACAAAGAATGAGCAAGCATGTGTTTATTATGATCTGTAACCCTGAAGGGAAAGTCAATTTTGAAAAGATCATAGATCCATTTAATTGAGTATTTGGGCTCATGTTACCCTGGAATGAATATGAAATGTTGGGTTGAAATTCTCTCTTTTGTGAGATTAGAGAATTAGAGAGCTCATATTTATTCATGGACTCCATCTCTTTGAACACAGATAATTTTTTTTTTTCACTGAGAGAATCATTATTTTTCTCTGAGAGAAGCCTTATGGAAATAAGTCCCTGGTTTTGTTATTACTACTAATATTATTATTTTCAAAATATACATAAAGTTCTAGTTGGGCTAGTAATAGATATAGGAATAAACAAAGAAGTAACACTGAATTCCAAAAGGCAAGTGTGAGAATGGAGAAAATTTCACATATAGAATTTACGGAGTCATGAAACTAAGAGATGAAATGTTGTATGTAGAGAATATCAAGTAGCTTGGAACATTACAGTAATAAAAAGAGGGGCAATATAGAGTAGCGTACACAGGTAGGCAAAAGCCAAATCCTAAATGTGAAATTGGTTTTATTTGTATCTGTCTCATTGTGATTCACTTTTGTGGTTTTCTTGATAAAGATAGTTTGTCATTTCCTTCTCCAGCTCATTTTACAGATACAGAAATTGAGGCTTAAATAAGTTGCCCAGGGTCATACAGCTAGTAAGATTTGAACTCATGAAGATGAATCTTCCTGATTCCTGATTCCAATCCCCTGCTCTGTCTACTGTGCTGTCCAAATTTGAAATAAAGGTGCTCGTTATTTGATCCTGAATAAATTAGGAAGCAAATGGAGTTTATTGAGTAGGGGGAAAACAGCATTATTATGCTTCAAGAATATCAATGTGGAAGGATCATTAAAGAGTGAATGTAATATCACTATCAAAGATTGGAGGTATACTGGACCATTAAATGTGTCCATGTGCTCATAGGGGCAATAATGGAGAAAGAAGGCAATTTTAAACTTATCTTCTATATTAGGAACTATTCAAAGTCCTCCAAGTCATTTTTCATCATTACCCTTTTCTGTCCATAATGGAAATGTGTAGTCAGCACCAACATTTGAAAACAGGCCTTCCTCAACTTCTGCACATGACTTCCTGGAATGAGCCCATTCATCAAAACTACTGCCTTATAAACACAATCTCATTCTCTTCATGTATGAGTCCCTCCTTTGCTTGTTTGTAGTGACCTACACATTAATCATGTGTACAATCTCTTTCAAAGGTAAGGTATTTTTCTAGGCTTCTCCTTTAAATCACAGTGATATAAGGTACTACTATTACTGCCTTTGCAATGGAGCCAAATTTTATGGACCAAGAAAAAAACAAATAAGAATCTCTTTAAAATGAAAAAAAATACTTATAATATATTGATTATTGATCTTTTAAGGGGCTTTTTGATATTTCTCATTTTGAGTGGGTAGAGGAGATAGGTAAATATTATTCTCAATTCAAATACACAACCACAGATTATCATATGCTTAAAGATTTGAAGTTAGAAGGAATGTAAATAGTCATTCATTCAAACTGAATCATTTTGCAGATGAGGAAAATGGGAATTATCTCTCCAGAGACCTATGGCCAGCAAAGTTTAGAATTATGATGAAATCACATATCTTTTCTCATTCGAAATCCACTGATTTTTTTTCAGTTCACTAACACAAAATTATCAGATCACAAAAAGAGAGAGAAAAGGGGACCTCAAAGTTTATCTAATCCAAATACTCATTTTTCCCTACAAGGAAACAAAGACACAGAGTGTTTAAGAAATTTGTACAATGTCACAATGGAAACAATCATTGCGAAAAGAAAAAGAAGGAAAGGATCATAAATTAAGACCTAGACAATAATGTTGTCAAAGCTCCATACTTAACATGGTTCTGGAGGAGTAGAAATATTTGACGGGAAAACATAGTCACCAAGTAAGAGATTCTGGATCTGAAATCAGGTTTTGAAATTCCAAACTCAGTACTTAATTTAAAAGTATATTAATCTGAAATGCCCTTCAAGTAGGGCAAAAGACCAAATACTCTTATGCTCTAGCCTCTCTCCACCATTTACTCAAGAAAATAGACTCCCTAACTCATCTTTGGAACTTTCAACTATCTTTGTCCAGCAAAGTCACAGTTTATTAATTTTTAGGGTACTCTGTAAAACCACCACTTTTAATTGGCTTTTCCAGATTGAGTATAACACGAGACCTGCTGTTTTATACAGCTAGTTTTTATGTTAATGTGCCCGTTATTGCTGTTCTCCATTGATTTAAATGCTTTATTGAATTATTTTATTGTGCAGTGCCCCAAAGCTTTTTTCCCCCTAAAGTACAGGGTATGATTTACAATTTTGAATAAATAAAATGATCAGGCTTAATGCAACCATCCATCCATCCATTTTTAAAAATATTCTCTCACTACCTTCCATTGGATCTTAGCCTATTTCTCTTTGAGATACTGCAGTTAGCACTTTCTACTTGTAGAGGGCAGAGAGAATATTAACATTTAGATAACACTCAGTCCCTGTTATCTCACATTTCCATGGCTGCAAAGCACTATATATTATCAAAATTAAATATCACCCCAACCTTGTGAGAACATGGATATCATTATATTATAGATGAGAACATTAAGAGTGAGTGACTTTCTCATGATACCAGAGTGAAGAAATATCTGAAGTATGTCTGGGACCAACAATTTCTGACTCCAAGTACAGAGTGTATCAACTAAATCACATTGCCTTTCAAAACTCCATCAAGGATAGCGGCAATACACATGGTTATAAGACAAATGCATTTTAATTTTACAAGATAATTTATTGTTTGAGTTTCTGGCAGACAGAAAGGGGAGTCTATTAACTGACTCCAGAATTTTCTCCCTTCACTTCTGTCTCTTTGCTGTTGGTGATCAGTATTTCCATTGTTTTCTTGGAAAAGATTTGGGAGTGATTTGCCATTTTCTTCTTGAGTTCATTTTATAGATGAGAAAACTGAGGCAAACAGAATTAAGTCACTTGCCTAGGGAAACATCACTAGGAAGTATCTGAGACTGGTTCTGAACAAATGCCTCCCTTTCTGCAAAGCCAGTACTCTCTTCCCTGGGCCATGTAGTTACCTTTGAATCTTCAAAATGAAGCTCAAGTATACATTTTGCACACCCTCTCCAAATTTAAGGGCTCTCCCCCCACGGTTATTTTTAAGCTAATTTTATAGACCTAGCCATGTCCCTGTTGGCTCCTCAGCTAGCATACAAACAGCTCTTTGAGGAAAATATTTTTCTATTGACTTTCTATCCCCATGGGGCACTTTACCTGTCTTTGATATATGTATCATATTTGATACATTTGATATATGTCTTGATAAATTTTTTAAAGTGACTAAATAAAAATGAGGGGATTAAAAAAAGGTCATTAAAAGAGGAAATTAAAAGGGGGTATTAAAAGAAAGGGCCATTAAAAAAGGAGGTATTAAAAGAAAGGCAGGCTTTTGACAACAAGATGGCAGAATGAGGAAGTAAGTTTCTGAAACCTTCCCAAATTCCCCTCCAAAAGTTAAGAAAACACTTCAAAATTGATTTAGGAGGCAGGGAAGCAGCTTATCAGTCTGGCAGGAAAGGTCAGTCTCACTGGGGTAAGAGTTCACTTGGACTTCAGTCTAAGAGCAGCAGCAGTAGCAGCCAACCTCAGAGCAGGAGGCCTGCAGAAAGGCTCCAAGCCTGGGTCAATCTAACAGCAAGGCCCTGCCATTCTGCAAGCCAACAATCCCCTATGCAAGTGAGCCTTCTTGGTAACAGAGCAAGTCCCCCTGCAGAGACCCCCCCTCCAGTACAGACCACCAGCAGGCCGTGACCCCATAGTAAACCATAAGAGAAGCCCTACCCCTGAGCTGGCCAGCAATGAGACCCCACCCCTGGAGCCTCAGAACAGAGAGACCCTTTTTCCATCCCAAACCAGAACAGGCCCCATCCTATGGACAGACCCATAACAAAATCCCTCTTCCAATGCTAGTCACCTGAAAGCTCTGTTACCATAGCAATCAAGCAACAAGGCCTCATCCTTGGATCAGGCTAGGAACTAAGCCCCAACCTGTAGGAGGCCAACAACCATGAATCACCTACCCATCAAAACTGAATGTAATCTTCCAGGAGGAAAAAGTACATATTTAATGAAACAGTAATTTCAACCATTTCTAATTAAAAGATCAGAACTGAATAAAAAATTGTCCTCCAAATCCAATATCCAAGGGAAACGATAAAGTGGAAGGGGAGAGGGAGAACTTTTTTTTCCCTTTTTTAAAAAGCTTTTTATTTTCAAAATATATACAAATATAGTTTTCAACATTCACCCATGCAAAACCTTTTATCCTTCCTCCCTCTTCCAACCCTCTCTTTTAAACAGTAAGTAATCCAATATATGTTATGCATTTATAATTCTTCTCTATATATTTCCACAATTATCATGCTGTACAAGAAAAATCAGATCAAAAAGGGAAAAAAATGATAAAGAAAACAAAAAGCAAGCAAAAACCAACAAAAACGGTAAAAATGCTATGTTGTGATTCACATTCAGTCCCTACAGTTCTCTCTCTGGGTGCAGATGACTCTCTCCATCACAAGTCCATGGGAACTGACCTGAATCAGCTCCTTGTTGAAAAGAGTCATCCGAATTGATCACATAATCTTGCCGTAGCCATGTATAATGATCTCTTTTCTACTCACTTCACTTAGCATCGGGTCATGTAAGCCTCTCCTAGCCTCTCTAAAATCATACTAATCATTTCTTATAAAACATTAATCTTCCATAATATTCTTCTACCATAATTTATTCATTTTCCAACTGATGGAGATCCACTCAGTTTCCAGTTCCTTGCCACCATAAAAAGGCCTGCTACAAATGGTTTTGCACGTGTGGATCCTTTTCCCTTTTATATGATCTTTTTGGGCCCAGTAGAGACACTGCTGGATCAAAGATGATGCACACTTGGGCATATCCTTTGGGCACAAGAGAACTTTCTTTTTCTTTTTTTTCCCCTAAGGTAATTGGAATTAAGTGACTTACCCAGGGTCACACAGATAGATTTGAACTCAGGTCCTCTTGACTTCAGGGCTGGTGCTCTATCTACTGCACCACCTAGCTGCACAGAACTTTACTTATAACTCTTAATAACTTTATTACTACCAGATAGAAGGAGTATACATAGACAGAGTGTGGGTATAAGTTAACTTTAATGAGATGATATTCTCCCGCAAAAAATTGGGTGAGGAAGAAAAATGCACTGGAAGAAGAACAAGGGGTAGAGAGATTTAATGGAGTAAATAATTCCACCTAAAAGAGACATGAAAGAGCTATTTAATGTAAGTAAAAATGGAAATGTCGCAGGAAAAGCTTAACTCTTACTCTCATCAAAAAAACACATAAAGAGGAAATAATATACACATCCAGTTGGTTACAGAATCTATCTTACCCTATAAGAAAGTAAAAAGGAATGGGGATAATAGAAAAGGAAGGAAGTAGTGAAAAAAGGGTGGCTATATTGGAGAAGGGGTCAATCAGAAATAAAACACATGTAAGGAGGCAAAGGGTGAGGTGAGAGAGAGTGAGATGGGAACAAACAAGCAAAAATAGCAAAGGAGGTATCATAACCATGAATGGGATGATCTCACCAGCAGATAACAGAAAGAATTTAAAAACAGGATGTTATAATATGTTGTTTACATGAAAGACATGTGAAGCAGAGAGATTATCCACAGGGTAAAGGTAAAGGGCTAGAGCAGAATCTATTATACTTCAGCTGAAGCAAAGATAGCAGGAATAGTTATTATGTTCTCAGACAAAGCAAAAGCAAAAATAGTCAGAATTAAAAGAAACCAAGAAGGAAATTGTATCAATCTGAAAAATACCAAAGACAATGGAGTCATAAAATATTAAATATATGTGCACCAAATGCATCTAAATTTTTGAAAGAAAGTTAATTAACAGGAGGAAATAGGTAATAAAATTATAACAATGAAAGATGTCAACCTTATGCTCTAATAATTAAATAAATGGAATAAAAAATAAACAAGAAGTTAAAGAAGTAAATTAAATTCTGGAAATAATAGATATGATAGATCTCTAGAGGAAACTGAATAAGAATAGAGAGGAATTATGCCATTTTCTTAGCAGTACATATTTTAGAACATAAAAACCTCACCACCGAATGGAGAAAAGCAGTAGCATACACATCTTTTCCAGATCATATTGCAATAAAAACTACATACAATAATGGACAATGGAAAAGAGACTAAAATTAATTGAAAATTAAATAATTTAATCCTAGAAAAGAAGTGACTGAAAGAACAAATCATAACTATGACCAGTGATTTCATTAAAGAAAATGGCAATGAAGATACAGCATAAATGGTACTTAGGCAATTTTTTTTTTGGTCTCCGATTGGTTACATCAATAAAATAGAGAAAAAGCAGATGAATGACTTGGGCAAGCAACTAAAAAAAATGAGAAAAAGAACAAATTAAAAATCCCTAATTAAATAGCAAATTGGAAGTCCTGAAAATCAAAGAAGAGATTTATAAAACTGAAATAAAACAGTTGAACTAATAAATAAAACAAAGGTATTTTTATGAGGAAAAAGCAATAAACAAACCAGTGCTTAATTTGATCTAAAAAAGGAAAAGAAAAGTCAATTTACTAATATCAAAAAATTAAAGTGAATTCACCACTAATGAAAAAGAAAATAAGACAATTATTAGGAGCCATTTTGCCCAATAAACATACCAATAAATTTCATAATCTTGAAGACACGGATGAATTCCTACAAAAATATAAATTACCCAGATTAATAATAAAAGAAAAAAAATTAAAATAACCCAGTCTTTGAAAATTAAATTGAATGAGACATCAATGAATTTCCTAAGGGAAAAAAAAACTCAGAACTAGGTAAACTGACAAGTGAAATCTATCAAATATTTAATGAACAATTATTCCCAATGTTATATAAAATACTTTTTAGATAGACAAAGGAGTCCTAAAAATTCATTTTATGACAAAAATGTAGTATTGCCATTCAAATCAGGAAGAACCAAAACAGAGAAAGATTATAGATCTATATCTTTAGTGAATTTTAATTTAAAAAATTAAATAAAATATTAACAAAGAGACTGCAGCAATATCACTAGCATCGATGCAGTATGGTGGTCCATTTAGGGGTGATTCAGCATTAGGAATACTATTATAACAATTATCCATATCAATAAAAAAGCAAACAAAAAAACATATAATTATTTAAATAGATGCTGAAAAAGCCTTTGACAAAATGCAGCACCTATTCCTATTAAAAATCTAGAGAGCAAAGGAATAAATGGAGCTTACCTAAAAATGCAAGTAATATTTATCTAAAACCACCAGCAAGCATTATATGCTACATATAATTACATATAATGCAATAGGAACAAGCTAGAAGCCTTCCCAGTATAATCAGGAGTGAAACAAGGATGGCATTGTCAACTCTATCATTTATATTGTACTAAAAACATTAATCATAGCAATAAGAAAAAAGGAAAATTAGAATGAGCAATGAGGAAACAAAACTATAATTCTTTGCAGATGATATGATGGTATACTAAGAAAATATTTTAAAAATCAACTAAAAACTACTTGAAATTATTAAGAATTTGAACAAAGTTGCAGAATACATAAACCAAAATAAACAAAAACTCATTATTTCACAAAAACTGTTGGGAAAACTGGAAAACAGTAGAGCAAAAACTAGGTACAGACCAACATCTCACATCATATACCAAGATAAGGTCAAAATGGGTACATGATTTATACATAAAGGGTATTATAATAAACAAATTAAGAGAGTATTAACAATTTATGTCAGATTTATGGATAAGGGAAGAATTTAAAATCAGTGAAGATATATAGAGGATAACAAAATACAAAATGAGAAATATTGATTATATAAAATTAAAATGTTTTTGCATAAACAAACAAATGCAATTAAAATGATAAGGAAAGCAGAAAAAAAATGTTTATGGCAGACCTTTTTGTAGTGGCTAGTAGAAACTGGAAATTGAATGGAAGCCTATCAATTGGAGAATGGCTGAATAAATTGTGGTATATGAATATTATGGAATATTATTGTTCTGTAAGAAACGACCAGCAGCATGATTCCAGAAAGGCCTGGAGAGACTTATATGAACTGATGCTGAGTGAAATGAACAGAACCAAGAGATCATTATATATTTCAACAACAACTCTACATGATGATCAACTCTGATGCATGTGGCTCTTTTCAACAATGAGAAGATCCAAATCAGTTCCAATTGTTCAATAATGAAGAGAACCAGGTACATCCAGCAAAAGAACTCTGGGAAATAAGTATAGACCACAACATAGCATTTCCACTCCTGCTTTTGTCCGCTTGCGTTTTTGTTTTCCTTCTCAGATTATTTTTACCTTCTTTCTAAATCCAATTTTTCTTGTGCAGCAAGATAACTATATAAATATAGGTATATATCTCATATTAACATATACTTTAACAGATTTAACATGTATTGTACTACCTGCCATCATCTAGGGCAGGGGATGAAGGAAAGGAAGGGAAAAGTTGGAGCAGGAGGTTTTGCAGGGGTCAATTTGAAGGATTGCCCATTCATGTGTTTTGTAAATAAAAAGCTATAATTAAAAAAAAATAAGGAAAGCAGAAAATTGGGATCGGTATTTGTAACAAGTATCTCTGAAAAAGTCCTCATTTCTTAAATATATAGAGAACTGAATCAAATTTATAAGGATACAAGTCATTTCCCCAATTGATAAATGACTATAGGATGTGAATAGGTAGTTTTAGAAGAAGAAATTAAAGTTAAATATAGTTATATGAAAAAGTTCTAAATCACTATTGATCAAAAAAAAAGGCAAAACAATTGAGGTGCTATCTTACACATATCAGAGTGGCCAAAATGAGAAAAAAGGAAAATGTTAGATGTTGGAGGGGCTATGGGAAAACATTGTCATTGCAGTTCTCAACTTATCCAACCATTCTAAAGAGTAATTTGGAACTATGCTTAATAGGCTATAAAACTGTGCATAGTTTTTGATCCAGCAATACCATCATATACTTACAATTCTTATTAAAAAGTATTCATAGTTGTTTTGGGGAAAATTTTTTTAAATATATAAAATGGGTTAAAAAAAAGCAGCAAAGCTGGTAAAGCGAGGGGCAGTGTTAAGTGAAGGTATATCAGTGTAATTACAGTAAATCCATAAAAACCTTGTGCCATTCTGTAGAGTTCAATTTTTTTTAATATTTCTAAGTCAATATGCATTCTACTGACACTTTAGTAAGACATTAAAATTGTCCTAAAGCCTTGATCACTCCACAATGATTGTACTTATATTTCATCCCAAGACAGTAGGAGTCATAGCCATAGCTGTGGCTGCTAATTGTTGTTAAATTTAGATCTCTATTGGAAGGTCCATGATGTAAAGCCAGGATAGGTATGGCTTGGAATTAAGTTTAAATGCTATAAATTTCCTAATTTCTTAATATCTACTGTGGAGTCAGTGATAAAATCTGAGATTATTAATGTAACCTATTTTTTTAGAAAGATAAATAGAAAAAAGAAATGTGATATACTACATTAAATGACAACTATTATGATAGAATTATGGTTTCTTAATTTGCAAGCTATATGATCTGTGATATATGTTTTAGTCTTACTGGGACTCAGTTTTATCAGCTGAAATCTAAGTGTTCTTCCAATATGACAAGGTAGAAAATAGATTTTTTTCCTGATATGAATATAATACTAAGGAATCTAGGTAATGAGATATATGGATAGGGAGAAAAAGTCACCAAAATATTTCTTCCCTATTTGGGTACCTAAGAACCTAGAAGCAGTGATACAAATAGTGAATTTTAGAGTGATGGGAATATATTGAAATGAAAAATATTAAGTTTGCTTCTAGACATAACAAATTTCAGATGATATGTACCTTGATGTCTCTAGTTGGCAATATAAAAAGTTTGTTTAAAAGAAAGTTTATGGGAAATAAAATGACAAAAGCTAATGTAGATATCCATTAGTAATATTAGGGGTGAAATCATGTGGATAAGTTATTTGAAGGGCACTTTTAGATATAGATGAATAGAGGTGTGAGGGAAGAAGCTTAGGAATGTTTTTATTTTTAGGGTGTAAGGATCAAGGGAACCAATGATACATGAAAAAACTAGGGTAGTATCCTCTTATCAAAGGCACAAGGGATCATATTTTAGGAATAACAGGAAAGGACCAGTGAATATAAGCAAGAGGGATAAAAAGCCACCATGCAAAAAAAAGTGACCAATAACTTTCAATAAAATGATTTCAGATGCAAATTAAGACAAATATACTACTACACACCTTTCAGATTGGCTAAGAAAACAGGAAAAGATAATGACAAATATTGGAGAGGATGTTGGAAAACTGGGACACGAAGAGGGTAGAGTTGTGAAGTGATCCAACCATTCTGGAGAACAATTTGAAACTATATCCAAAGGACTATCAAATTGCACTACCTTTGATCCAACATTATCTCTACTGGGCCTGTATCTCAAAGAGATTAAAAAGGGAAAAAGGATTCATATGTGCAAAAAAGTTTGCAGCAGCCCTTTTTGTAGTTGCAAGGAACTGGAAACTGAATGGATGGCCATCAGTTGGGGAATGGATGAATAAATTATGGCATATGAATGTTATGGAATATTATTGTTCTATAAGAATTGATCGGCAGGATGATTTTAGAGAGGCCTGAGAGACATACATGAACTGATGCTAAGTGAAGTGAGTAGAACCAAGAGAACATTGTACACAGAAGCAACAAGAATATGTGATGAGCAATTCTGATGGACATGGCTCTTTTCAGCAATGAGATGATTCATGTCACTTCCAGTTGATTTGTGATGGCGAGAGCCATCTGCACCCAGAGAGAGAACTGTTGGGACTGTACATAGTATTTTTACCTTTTTTGTTGTTGTTTCCTTGTTTTTTGTTTTCTTTCTCATTTTCTAATTGTTTTATCTGATTTTTTTTTTCTTGTGCAGCCTGATAAATGTGGAAATATGTATGGACGAATTGTGTATGTTTATTTTATTTTTAATAGCCTTTTATTTATAGGTTATATGCATGGGTAACTTTACAGCATTAACAATTGCCAAACCTCTTGTTCCAATTTTTCACCTCTTACCCCCCCACTCCCTCCCCCAGATGGCAGGATGACCAGTAGATGTTAAATATATTGAAATATAGATTATATAGAATTGTGTATGTTTAACATAGATTGGATTATTTGCTCTCTAGGGAAGAGGATGGGTGGAAGGGATAGAGAAAAATTTGGAATACAAAGTTCTGCAACAGTGAATGTTGCAAACTATTTTTGCACATATTTTGAAAATAATTTGAAAATAAAAAAGCTATTATTTTTTGAAAAAGAAAAGAATGATTTCAGAATAGTGTTAAGAAAAAAATAAAACTAGAAATAAAAAAGAAAATATGGATAGAAAAGAAATAAAAGTCATAAATTAATGTCAAGATATTTGGTATTAAAAATAAGAAGAAACACAAAATGATGGCTAGTGGCTAGCGAGGATAAGGAGGAAATATACTATAAGCTTTTCATCTTGAGACGTCCAGTATTTTTGCCAAGAAATCTCTAAATGAGGTATTGAAACATAACTGTAATGACAACAACAATAACAAAATCCTTTCCACTTCCAAAGATATATTATATGAGTACAATAGGAGTTTCATCTCTGGAAACTGCCTCTTTTAATGCAGAATATGATCATATTAGCACTTTTGCCTACTATCATAATGTTGATTCCTGTTGCGATTTTAGATTAATTAATAAAAAATTATTTAAAGTCATCATTAAATATATTTCAAAAAGGTAAATTATATAGAAATCTATACTATGCACCTTGACCATTTCTCATTTTCCAAATGTTAGAGTATTCAAGTGCACTTAAAATCTTAAAGGTTCTATTTTTGCAAGGTAGAGATTTAAAAGTGTAAAAAAACTTTTAAAAACTCCTTTTCTTGAATTGCTATGAAACATTCACGGTTACCCTGAAGTATAAGACCATCTTGTTAATATCCATCCCAGGGTCAGACATGGCATGAATAATTGAAACCCATCGACGAATCAAAACTATTTTGGTCATTAAATTCAACCTTCTTCCTCATTAAATGTTTTACTAGAGCTGCTGATAGGCAGTACACTTGACTGATTCGACTTTCATTTCCAGCCCCTGCCTCTGTCTGCTAGGCATTTTTCAAGTAATAAAATCATCAAAAAGGAGAGGAGTGAAAGAAGAAAGGTACTTGAATTAAAAAAAAATTGATTATCAATTTTTGAATAAGTGAGCACAAACTTAAAGGCTATCCTTTTTTGGAGTGGAGGAAAGGGGAGAGAGAGGAAAACATATAGGAAACAATTACAATTTATAATATTCTTCTAAAATATTTCCTAATAACTTTTTAAACTTAAAAGTGCCCCAAACCATTCTTTTATTAACACCTAATGATGAAATTATAAAGTTGCATGTACTGCTTCCTAAACTGAATGAATTTTGTGGGTTGTTCATTAAGAAATTTGTATCGATGTTTTTGCTTCATCCAAACATCCTTTCCATTAAAAGCAAACACAAAAAAATGTTGACCAAGCGAATGTTAGGGAAAAAATATTTCCCATCAATTTAATCCTGCTTGTGAAATACAATGAGCTTTTCAGAAAAAGGCTGATTAGGGAGTTCCTGGGAAGATGTGGTTGGAAGAAGGATTTACCTTTATCTTTCCTTGAAAAGACCTGGGGCTCCTGGCAGCAGTGGCCTTAGTCAGGAATGGAGAAGGGAATACCAAGGTAATACAAGGACCAAGGAAAGGGTGATGGCTAGAGAAGAAGGTTCAACATTTGTTTGCAGATAAGGAAAGAATCTGGAGAGGAGAGAGAGTACTATCAAGCTGGTACCTTCATCCACCTCATCAGACAGGACAACTTTGACCAGAGCATTGGGAGCATTCTATCATTGATACAGTCATTGGAGAAGGCACTAACCCCACTCTTGTCTTCACTTGAAGCCAGATCCAATTTTCTGGAAAACAGCTTTCATTTCTACAGGACTTAAGCTGTCCCAAACACTAAGTTATTACCTTATTTGATCTTCACAACAACCCTGAGACATAAGTATTGTTATTATCCTCATTTTTTTGGATGAAAAATCTAATCTGATTTGTGAGTTGTCCAGACTGTCTGAGGCTGAATTTGAATTCAGATCATCTAACTAGTTCTCTATCTACTTTGCCATCTGGATTTAGCTGCAATCCAGAGCTTTCAGCTTTTTAAACTTGGTAATCTGTTGTGTTAAGTAGGAATTTCAAAAGTTTACTCACAATTTATCTTATGTATATATGTCTGTGTATATACATACATACACATGTTATTTGTTGTATTGTTTGTTATTGTTGTATTGTTTGCTTTATTGTTATTGTTTGCTTTTGTTGTGATTATTTTTTTTCCTATCTCATTTTGGGGTTTTAATTTTACTGATTTTGGCTAAAACACAGAACTTTACTGGATCCAGTCATTTCTCTCTCTCCTCAGATTAAAACAGATTTCTCTGTTGCTATCTAGAATAAGACTTTGATATCTTATTGTGCAGTCTTACTCATCTCCCCTACCTCCCTGCTGCATGCATTATGAATGGAGATCACATCAGGGATAGAGATAAGGGCAGTCACTCCATAATAGGAAATGAGGGGGGAGATGAAATGCTGTATCTGTGGTTCTGTTCAGGCATATCCACATTCCAAAGGTAGAAACTAGAGCAGGGAAAAACTCTTCCTTTTCAGTTTTGCCTTCAACCTGACACCCTGAAACATAAATATCAGAAAACATAAACTACTCTTATTATAGAATCCTAGACATAGGGCTGGAAGTTACCTTAAACATGATCTTGTTAAGTTCTTTCCTTATACAGAAGAGAAAATTGAGGTTTGAGGTCACAGTGGCTATAAACAGCCACTTAAGGGATTTGAACATGAATCCTTTATTTTTATGTCCAGTATCCTTTTGCTAAATGTTTCAAAATGAAACACTAAAAGGCAAACAAAACACGACCAGTAAATGGACCTGGAGGAGCCCATCCACTGAAATTTGGGCTGGATAACTTCTGGATCATGACCCTATGAACAATTTTGGAGACCAAGAAGAGAAGTGGAACATACTGAATGATTCTTGATTGACATTTACAGAGATAAAAGAAAGGAAAGACTCAGGTAAAAGAGAAAGTTATTTTTCCGAACATCAAATTCCTTATGAACAGGGAAAGCTAGAAAAATAGCTTTGTTTTCCAGGAATCTCTTAGTAGCTCCTAGCTAGAATTATGTGGGCACAACAAAATTCTCAGATAAATTCAGCTTTTCATAATAATCACAAAATCTGAAGCCTCAGAAAAAGAAGGAGGGAACAATCAAACTCTAAAGCCAAGAATCATAGAAGTACATCATATGAGTCACAGTTTTTCCCAACCTATACAATTTGGACATTAAATATCACAAAAGGACATACGGTGTAAAATTTGAAAGAAAAACAAACCTGTAATTTTTGTGAGCAATAAAACTCTAGAAAAGATAGAAAGCATTCTAAAATGATGAGACTAGCCAAGGGATAGGAAAGAAATGGGATTTCAAATTGTAGTCTGGAAGAAATTTACTCTGTGGAGCAAGAAGATGAATCAAAAAAGAGAACAAGAGGAAAAGTGGGACAAAGAAAGATATAGAAGTAAGCACAGCATGAAAAAACAAGATCTTTAAATGAAAAGAGAAATTAGTACAACAATTTAAGGTATTGAGTATTTCTAGAAAAGTATATATAGATATATGTGCTTATACACACACACACACACACATACACACAAAACACTCAATTAAAAAAAGAAAATTGAGGATAGGAGTTGGCTTTGCTGTCTCCAGACTATGAATTTCTTTTTTGAAAAAAATCAAGGCCACACTTGTGAGAGATCTTCAGAATAACAACCAAATAAAGTGAGTGATTTTCTTTTCTGTGTGCTATATTTCTATCAGTTATCCTCCTCTCTTATGGTCAGTTTGCAGAGAGTGTATGTATTACGTTAAGTAATACATTAGCTGAGGCACTAAACTGGGCCCATATTCTGATCAGAAACTATATTAGCCCCTCCATATTTTAGTCATATTAGGAAGGAGTCCTGTGTGTCCTTAGAAATGAATTCCATTACCAAGAGATGTCCATCTTGCCAAAGCTCAGCTGCTGAAGCCCAAGTTGTTGATTTACAAATCACTGAAAAATCATTCCTATCATAATCATAATTATAAAATATTTGGCCTGAAGTATGTAAATCTGAGAATGGATGCATTAATATGGGGAAGGAGGAAACTATCTCAGAAAAATATCTAAACTATTCCTTTGTTCCACAGATTGAAATATTGATCATATAATTCAAGGTGGTAAAAGACCAAAATCAAAGCCAAAATAAACATACAAAAAGCCTCATGTTCTTTCTATTTACCCTACAATTGAAAATATTCATAGTAACAAAATTTGTGGTAGCAAAAAGCTAGAAATTAAATGAGTGACCAATGACTGGAGAATAACTGAATCATCAGTGTGTATGAATAATATTAGAATTTTATACTACAGAAACTTAACAAACACGAGAAAGAAACCTGAAAATACTTCTATGAACAGATTGACAGTATAAGTAAACACAAGTGGTATACATGACCATGAGAGGTAAAGAAAGGCAACTCTACAATGTTGGTGAATGCTCTTTTATTGTAATGGCCCCAGAGAATAATGATGGAAGGGTACCTCTCTCTTTTGGTTAAAAAGGTGGAGAGTAGAGACAGCTAGGTGGTGTAGTGGATAGAGCACCAGCCCTGAAGTCAGGAGGACCTAAGTTCAAATTTGGCCTCAGACACTTAACACATCCTATCTGTGTGACCCTGGACAAGTCATTTAATCTCAATTGCCTCAGAAGGAAAAAAAGTGGGGTGTATAGATGTAGAATATCCACATATTGTTGGATATTTGATATGTTAATGAATTTTTCTCAACAGTTAATTTACATGGAAAGGAGAGTAGAGTGGCAGGGCATATTCAGAGATCATTATTGGTGCTAATTAAATGATATTAATTAATGATAATAATTAAACTTTAATAAAGATTAAGTATAGCAAGTATTACAAATATAATTTCTGATTTGTTTATAGATTAAATTTGTAGATTATAGATTAAAATTTATTTATTTAATAGATTAAGTATAGATTAAAAATTTTCATGACACTTGCCAGGACAAAGACAGTCTGATGCATCCAAGGCAATGGAAGACACTATTTTTTTAAAATCAGAAAATTTCTTCCTCCCCTTCATCATTTCCTCTCTTCCTCACTCCTCTCTCTTCCTTCCCTGCCCCTGAAACTTCCCTCCATATGTCCTAGAATCATTACTTGGATTTACCAGTTGTACTCAGGGAGAAAACTACTGCTGTTCCTTAATACTTTCCAACACACAATATCCAGTCTTTTTAATATGAACAGACAATTTTCAGATGAAGAAATTAAAGCCATTTCTAGTCATATGAAAAATGCTCGTAATTACTATTGATTAGAGAAATGAAAATTAAGATGACTCTGAGGTACCATTTCATACCTCTCAGATTGGCTAAGATGACAGGAAAAGAAAATGATAAATATTGGAAGGGATGTGGGAAAACTAG
Source organism: Sarcophilus harrisii (assembly GCF_902635505.1). NCBI lineage: Eukaryota > Metazoa > Chordata > Mammalia > Dasyuromorphia > Dasyuridae > Sarcophilus > Sarcophilus harrisii. The sequence continues at coordinate 636,728,999 of NC_045427.1, read as the reverse complement.
AACACTAATACCTTGTGGATGGAGTTGTGAACTGATCCAACCATTCTGGAGAGCAATTTGGAACTATCTCTAAAGGACTAAAGGATCCAGCAGGGCCTCTACTTGTCTTGTATCCCAGAGAGATCATTTAAGAGTGAAAAGGACCCACATTTGCATGGGTATTTGGAGCAACCCTTTTTTTGTAGTGGCAAGGAACTAGAAATTGAGTGGATGGCCATCAGCTGGGGAATGGCTGAATAAGTTATGGTGTATGAAGATAATGGAATATTAATTTTCTCTAATTTTCTCATTTCGCTAAGAAATGATGAGCAGACTGATTTTTAAAAAGCCTGAAAAGACTTATATGTACTAATGCTGAGTGAAATGAGCAGAATCTGGAGAATATTGTACGTAGCAACAAGATTATATGATCTGCAACTCTGATTGATTTTTCTCAACAATGTGTTGATTCAAGGCAATTCCAGTAGATTTGGAATGGCAAATCCCAGGCACATCTAGAGAGAGAACTCTGGAGACTGAATGTGGATAAAAAGCATAGTATTTTCACCCTTTCTTTTTCTTTCTCATGCCTCCCTGTTTTTGGTCTGATATTTCTTGTATAACATGCCAAATATTGAAATATGTTTTAAAGGATTGAACATATCATTGCACATTAACTTATACCTGATTTTTTGATGTCTTAGAGAGGGGGGAGGTAAGAAAGGGAGGGAGAGAATAAATTAGAATACAAAATTTTACAAAAATGAATGTTGAAAACTATCTTTAAGGTTTTGGGTAAATAAAATATTATTGGGAAAAATATTTAATCCTTTTTAGGAACAGTTGGTAACAAGAACACAAAATTCTTTTGGCTCTAGATTCCTTAATTCAAATCCAGTTCCTTGCTAAATGAAAGAAATTGTTTCAGGGAACAATCCCTAAACAGTAGGACAAAAGAGTATAGGCTGCTAACGTGGAGTCAGGAGATCTGGGGTCAAATCTTTCCTTTGACTTTTAGTAAGATCTTGTGATCCTGAGACTCTGTTTCCCAACTAAGAAGAAATAATTAAAATAAATAAAATATAATGAACAAAAAGAATAATATGCCTATAATATATAATGCCTAATTTACAAGGTTATTGTGGGACTCAGAGAATGATTTGTGAAAAGTATTTTGTAAACTTTAAACCATTATAAAAGGTCAGTTACTATTATGTTATCTGGGTGAAAAACAAAACATAACTCGAGGGTAGAAAGGACAAATAAGCAATTTATTTTCACTAAATATATTTTGAGGTTACTGATTTTATATTGCGACAAAAATGAGAAGCAGCACGGTATAGAAAATAGAATTCTATCCCTGAAGTCTAAAAGACCTCTATTTAAGTTCTAGGCTTGTTCTCCATGGGCAAAGCATAATTGAATTAGGCCAAAGGAAATGAGAAATATGCAAAATTAGAGAAAAATGTTCATATGGACTATTTATGTCCGACCTGTGGCAGAACATTCTGAGCTCATATTTGTCTGATCAGCCACAGACGGACACACTGTCATTCAATTCTTACATAGTGATGTCATTTTGGTCCTCTTTGAAAATAAAGAACAATATACAGGCCTGAAACACAGTGGTTTTGCCTGGCCCCAGATCAGCCACGATGTGCAATAGTCCCCCAGGAAACTCTTTAAGGAAATAATCTACAGATGACTTATTGACCTGTGACCACTAGAAGGACTGTCCAAATAAGAAGTTCTTCACACTTATAAAATCTCAAATCTGTATATATGCAATCAAATAATTGTAACAGGTTACAGAGTATCTATATATTTCACCTTTATAATTTAAATCTTTTCAAAAACAAGGTTTTACAATGTGCTTTTATGAAAAATATTTTGTTTTCACAAAAGTACACTAAAGCAAAAATTGTGTCTCTAATTATTTAATATGTTGTGGTTGAAGAAGTACAACCTGGAAGTTCATCCATGGAGGTATTAAAAAATTTAGAGAAATCATGAAGTAAATGAGAAAGCACATCATCTTTGAAAATATTACATGTTAAATCTCCAGTCCTTGGAAATGGATATCCTTCAGAAAAGTCTTGGAATCAGAAGGCCATGTTAATTAACTAACATCAGGTAAATCATTTCTTGAATCTCAGTTAATTTTTCCATGAAAATGACTATATTTTAAAACATGAGATCACAGGATTGTTGAAAGATTTTGATGAGGAAAAGCATAAGAAAGTGTTTTACAATTAAACAGACTTATAGAAAGGCTGAACTGAATTGTTGTCAACAACATTGTTGCCATGTCACTATCAATTTCATTTGAGTATGAGACAAAGAGATTCTTATGAGGAAGAGTGTAATGACTTTAGCTAAATTGAAAAAAAAATACTGAAAATGGAGGGTTTTTTTCCTTTCATTGATTCATTATAGTAGAATCAATTGAAATGATCAGTTGTTTCAGATTTATCCATCAGTCAATAATCACATATTAAATTCCAACTAAGTGCCATGAATTATAATGGGGAACACAAAGGCAAGGGGAGAGAGAACTAAAGTGAGAACAAGAGGAAGAAGAAAGAAGAAAGAGGAGACAGAGATAGAAAAGAGAGAAGAAAGGGAGAGAGACAAAAAACAAAAGGGAGAGAGAAACACAGAGAGAGAGACAGAGACAGAGAGAGAGACAGAGACAAAGAAAGATAGAAAGAGGAGGAGGAGGAGAGAGGGAAATATTGAATGTAATGGAACATAATGTAATATTCCCTGCTCTCAAAGAGCTTATATTATCAATAGGGAAATGACAGAAACCATGAGAGCAACCAAATATATCAATGAAAGCTTTTGCTTATATGACAATATCCCTCATGCTCAGCAATACTTTGAAAACAAGTATGTGTTTATTATTGAATATATATATGAAAAAATATATGGGACATGAAGAATTTGGAGAAACATAGAAAGACTATTAAAATTAATGCTGAGTAAAGAACCAAGTAACCATCACTTACAAGATGTCTACACAATTGTAAAGAAAAAATGGCCATAGAGTTGGCTAATCTCAGATTAAACTTAAAGGCCTAGATTTATTCCAAAAGTCTGGGAATGAAATATGGTTCCATCCTCCCATTAGAGGAGTAGTGCTATGGATGTTTTATAAGAAAAATGTTATCAGATGAAGTTGCCCATTTCATTGAATTCAGCTTAGCTGTTTTTCTTTGTAAGAAACAATGGTTTGAAGGAGAGGGAGAGGTAACAGACATTAGAAATGTTTGTTTACTAACAGCAATTAAAACTAAGAGTTAATAAAATTAAAGAAAAACATGGTACTGGTGAAATACATGGAACACTGAACATAATATTGCCATTGATAACAAGAACAATGATTTATTACTTGCTCCATTTTTTTACATGGTTACCTCTCAGAATACCTATCATTTTACACATGTATCTACTTTTATATTGGTCTATTTTAAAAAATGTATACATTTTTTCTTAAGTATGCACATGTGAAGAATCAATATTTACAAACCCATCTGTGTTTGTTTATCTAGATTATTATCATAAACTATAATTCCCTAAAGGAAAGAGATTTGGTGGTTTATCACACTTCTTATTTTGTCTGTAATTCTTTGTATTTAAAAAAGTTTCAAAACCATAGCTGTGTCTGACTTGGATGGATAGAATTATGGCACATATAGATGAACAAATTAGATATCACATTTTAAATGAGCATTCGCTCCAGTAGTGTAGACTCAATTTAGTAGACAGATACAACCAAGTCTATGGATCTGAAGTTTGCAAACGTTCATATAATAATTTTTAATTTCAATCAAAAACTAAGAATCAGGTTTCAGATTTATCAGCCTCCCAATCCATTGAGGACAATTATTTTTAGAAATGATAATGTTGTAAAATAAAGCAAATAGGATAGAATTCTCCACAACATTTAATTAAGGAATCTAGTTAGAGTAATAAGACCAGGAATTCCTATAGCTGTGGCTTGGGTTAGATGTCTACTTAGAACATCTGCTCCACTGTTTTGACAGGTGTTTATTAATATGAATGTCTAATCCTATGGCATTGGTGCTAATGGTTTGGCAGTTTCACATTTAAATACTGTCGACATCCTTGATTATACATGAAAAACCCTAGCTAATTGATTCATAACCACTTTTTGCATGCATAAGAAGAAAAAAACTAATAATATACGCATAATATCTCAGGCCATATAATTAAAAATGTTACTGTAGAACTGAAAAAAAATGGTAAAAATATTGATAATGGTGTTGTGATTCCTTAAAATAAAAAATGTTCCTCCACCTTGTTTTTGCTGCTGTTTTTAAAAATTCTGTTCATAACTATATATATATATAAATGTTCACATATATTTATGTTATACATACAAATATTTTATATTTATATATATATAAATGTTCACATATATTTATGTAATACATTTGTATGTATATATGTGTGTCTGTCTGACAAGCTTAGACAAAGAAAATAAACTCTATTCTTTCTGATGATAGACTGTAGAATAACGCAAATTACGTACATAAAAACTCTTTATTCTTATTAAAAAGCATAAGCCAAATGTTTTCTTCCAGGCTATATGATAAACCAAACTTGATACCTGAGATGATAAAGAATAAGACCTAATCCAACTCTTTTGAACAATAACAATGGGAGGCATTTGTATACTAATTTCCCTGGCTAGAATTTGCTTGGTATATGTGAGAAAAGTGATTGTCACTTCAAGGAATTTTCTGTGGCAATAATATTTAAGTTGCTTTTAAGAAAACAGTTCTATGAATAAATACCTTTCATTAGTAAAATATAGAAAAGAATCTTTTTTCTGTGATACATTATCATTCCTTCTACTTTTTTAAACTGATATATCCTTCCTGTGAGAAAATTATCATACTGAATTGATTAAATATTTTATAACTTTACCATTTCCCAATTTTTCCTGAGTGAGTGGTTTTGAAAGAGTCCAGAGTAAAGATAGGCAGAAGTCACAACCACGTGTGAGCATGAATAGCTCATTATTGTGTCTAAAAAGAAAGCCAGTCTCTATCTTTTATGTACAGAAGGCTACACTGTCAGAGAACAATAAACATAGGTGAAGGTATACATCATGAGAGGAATGAATGGTTTCCTAGCTGGCAATAGAATAGTCAATCTCTGTCACATCGAAGAATTGTCTATCCCTAGAGATATGCTCACACACCATGAGATTAGATACCTGGTAATATATCTAATCACTCACATATTAGAAGCCTATAAGTAAAGATACTTGAGACACAGAGTAACAGAAGTGGCAAATAAAAAAATAATGATTTATCATTATCTATTTATAATTGGAAGGAGTTTTAAAGATCATGTATTTAAACCATTTTATTTTCAAAATAACAAAAAGAAGATCCATAAAAGTAAAGTGAATTTTCAAAGGTCACAGAATATAATAGCGACCTAGGGAATAAAAGTCCAACATGGGAGTAGGATGTGGTCCATGTTGTCTTTGTCATCGTGCTTATAATTGGAATTGTACTGAGAATACTTTCAATGAATCTACACATGACCTTTTATCTTACTCCTACTCAACTAAATATATTATTTTTCCCACCTATACAATCAATCATTTACAGAACATTAGTGGAATGGCAATATGTGTGTGTGTGCTCATATGTTTTATATTATATCAATCCAAATTGAGAATTTCCAGAGCACTGACGTCAAACTGAAAGAGAAATGGAGGCTACTAAACCCTGCCCTGTGTTTGACAACTCTGTTTTGGAGTATTCAAAACTTTAAACAAATTTATATTAATGTTCATTTTTGGAGTAATTAAGTGTTTAGCTACAGTGATATATTCTTTGATTCAAATTTCTTGATCTGGGCAGTTTATAACTGGAGTAGCATGAAATTCTAAAATATATCCACACTAATTCTAGTATAAATTTGGAGAGATTCTGGGGTTGGAGAACCAGCAGATTGCTTTATGAAGTGAGAACTTTCACAGATCTGTACTGAATGGGAATTGATTGGGAATAGCTAATTTACTCCTTGTCTGAGTGAAATAAGAATAATTTTTTAAAGGATAAAAAGATGACAATGATTGAAGAATTATCCAAACAAAAATTCTCATTATGGTCTTTAAAATCCAGGTGCTATTATTCTAAAGTACTTAAAGAAAAGTTAATATTTTTATATAAAAGAGAGATCTAATATCTAAAGTATTTAAAATTGAGAATTATCTTATTAAAATTTACCCAAACAATAATAATGGCTAATAATTGGCTAGAATCTGATTTAACTGATGCGTGTTTCCCGGAGAAGAAATCTAGGGAAATGACTGAGATCAAAGAATGATACCCAAAAGTCGTCCTCACAGACAACATCCACATGAATGCAACCAATACTGTTTTCAATGAGGTGTCAAGAAAATGGCTAAGTGAAGGTCATTTGATTATATGAATAAATATTTTATTATAGAGATAAAAATAAGATTTTTGCTTTCAAGAAAGATTAAAAGTTTACCTTTAACCAAATTGATTTACTGAATGTTAAAGATTTTTGGAAGAATTAGAAGTATACAATGTATAAACTCAAATAAGTACTTATAAATTCTTCAAATGGATAGAGATATATTGTAGTTCAATGTCCTTTATAAGCTATAAATCAATATTTTTTTCTTCTACAGATTAAAAACCTCCAAATATCCTTGACAATACAAAAGCAGTGCTAGAATTGGTATATTATCAGAGATACAATTGTCACTCAATGAGGGGGGAAACAACAAACAGATAACAATATAAACAAACCATTAACCCACGAAAAGTTGCAAACAACTTTTAAAATTAAATATGACATAATGAACACTCAACCTCCCAACAAATGGAAGAAAAAAAATCAAAATATAGTTATCTATTGAAATTAATCAAAGCCACGTGGAACAAATAAGAAAAATTACAAATTGTCTCTTTCGTGTAATATTCTCCCAAATGTGTCTAAAGAATATGAGACTGTATCCCAAAATATGCTAATTTGCAAAAGTCACTAATTTTCTCCAAACTTCAGAACAGAAAATTACAGAAATAGAATAGTGACTTGCACTAACATCTCTGTCTTGAAAAATTTTGTGGATATGAGACATCCTCACATTTTCATTCCCCACTATGTTCTTTTTTTTTTTTTTTTTTTGCCCTTTCCATCATCCATTACATTAAAGAATTATTTAAATGCAAAACAAAATTCATCAGCAAAACTAACCAACGTCTGAAGAATAAGTTTGACATTAAATATAGTATTCTCTAATTATAGCCCCCAAATTCTCAAAAAGGAAAAGAATAGTGTCATAGGTTTTCTTTGGCTAGTTAAGTATTTTCTCTTATCACCAACAACATTTATAAAAATAAAGGTGATAAGAAGACCTGCCCCCAAGTTGTTACTTAAGGTATAATATAAACATAAATATAATAATAATAATATAATATAAATGTATTATACTTAAAGTAGAATATAAATGTCACAGATGGCACAGTGGGCAGGATGCAGGGCTTAGAGTTCGGAAGAATTTGAATCCTGTGTCAGACACTACCTGTGTGATACAGGGAAAGTCAATAAACCTTTGTGCCTTAGTTTCTTCATATGTAAAATGAATATAACATAAGCCCTTATAGCAAATGGATGTAGCAAGTTAACACAAGGAAAAGTGCTTTGTAAATTTTAAAGCACTCAAAAAATTCTAATTGTTATTGTTGTTCATACTTGGTCATAATTTTGTAATATTTCCTTTTGGTTGTTTTATTGTTCTTTCCATTTAGACTGTTGTAGTCATTGGCTATATCATTTTACTGATTCTGCTTACTTTGCAACAGTTCAAATAAATCTAATACTTCTCTGAATTATTCATAATCCATAATTTATTATATCACAGTGATGTTTCTTTATATACATGTACTACAACTTATTTGGCCATTCTTTCACTGACAGGCATTTCTCTCTCAACTTCATCAAATAAAATATGAGAAGAGTAGACATGGTTGATGAATATAATGCTAATGATAAAAAGCAATAATAACTATAAGCAATACAGTCTGGAACTATGGTGTCTAGAGTTTAAGGTAGACAACTCCCTGGTTTGACAACACCTTCATTAATGTAGATAAGTACCTTATGTATAATTTAGGATCTTAGAGAGTTGTCTGGAGGATCACTGAAGATTAAACTAGCTTATGATCACATGACTACTTGGTATGAGAGACTGAGCTTTATACCAGCCCCTGATTGCAAGGTCACCCTTCTATTCATGTTATCACATTCATATAGAGATTTTAAGCTTTGGAAAAAAAAGACTTATAAATGAAGTTTCAAATTACACCTATGATTATTTTCCTTTTACAGATGGGAAAATTGATATAGATTCAGTTACATTAAGGGACTTGCCCAAAGGCAATAAGTACTTGAGGCAAGATTTGAAACTAGATCTTTTTCAATCTACCATTAGCACCCTGCCCTATACACACTGTTCAAGTTAATATTCATGAAACCTCATAGATTAGTCCCTTGATCCTTTAAGGAAATTTCTGCCAAAGTTATAACTATATATTTGAACAAATTTCTATTCTATATTTTTAAACAAATACAGAATAGGGATTTTATCTTATTTCAATTGACAGAAATTTATACAAACTATCTCTACATCACAAGATCCAAAATAGGTAAATAACTTGACTACAATCACAGTTAGCAATTAGGAACATATTTGACAATCCATTCAGCAAACAAGGAAGCATTGCAAGAGAACTTTATATCCAAATCTGTGAGGCTTTGGAGAGAGGGAGAAAATGAATAAAAATTTATATAGTATCTATAATGTGGTAGGCACTGTGTTGAGTGCTTTATAAACCCTTATGATGAGTATAGGAGAAAGATGCCATTATTCTTTCTGTTTTTAGTCTAGAAAACTGAAACTGGAAGAGTTTAAATGACTGACCCATTGATATCCATTAAATATCAGAGGATAGATTTTAATTCAGGTCTTCCTGATCCCAGACCCAGCACTTTAAGGACCACCTTATTTAGTTGCCTCTAGTGTGGGGGGAGTGATATGGAGGGAAGATGAATGAAGTCTAGGGAAAGATTATATATAAATAATTTTATAATTAAAGTGCTGGGTAATTAAATAAATAATATATAATTATATAATAATAAATAAGCACATAATTTAGTCAGTAATAAACATTATAATGTGCTGCAATTGAATGTCTTTAGGCTTCTTTATAAGCTCTGAAGTCCTATACTCAGGAGATAGTTCATAGGCTGTGTTTCTTATAATTTCCCACCCTTCCCCAGTCAATTAGCTATCTAAATATGGAGGAGAAAAGCCCCTCTGTGATATGTGGAAGTTGCTTCAGAAATCCTCTATCCAAACTCATCCTAAAATTACTCCTTTCCAAAATATACCTGATCATTGGTCATACATACTCTTTTGCTGAATTTTTTAAAGTGATACTGCATGCACTAATCCCAAGGCTAGCCTTGTCCACTTTTGTATAAGTTCAATTGTTAAGCAGATTCTTCTAATATTAAGCCTAATATTACCTTTTCTGACAATTATATTTATGGGTTGAGTTTTGCTTTCTGAGTTCAAGCAGATCAAGTTTACTCCTTATTCCCTCTTTTATGTAATAGCTCCTAAAGATACAATTACTGTATTTTCTCCAATAAATTTTACTTTCTTCAATTAAAGATCTCAAGACTCTTCAACCTACTCATCTATATCATGCTACCCAACCTATTTTTCCATTTTACTTGCAATATTCTGGTAACTATTTACTCAACAACATATAACATTAGGGAAGTAAGTTATTTAAGAAATTCTGGGTCTCATTTTTGTCTATGAAATAAGAGCTTTGGGTTACATAATGTCCCTCCAAGATCTAAATTGATGATCCTCTGACCCATCTTATTATATGCATTCACATTTTTGGAATTTGTCATAAAGTATATCCACAAAACAGAGAGAAATACAACAAAAATTTAATTTGATGACATTAAAAATAGGAGGTGGGGGTCACAAGCGGCTCATCCAAGCTTCCTGAATATCTTTGCTTCCACTCAATTCCTCAGAATAACTCTTTCAATTACTATGCACATTTATTCCAAAATAGAAATGTCCCCTTTGGACTTCGTAGAACAAATCTACTTATTCTCTGAATTGCTGTAAGAACTGTTCACGTTTAGCAGAGAGTTACAAATTAAAATGTACTATCTGACCTCTCCAGAAACAATTCACACTTAAAGTTTGCTGCTAAGGTGAGCAGAGAGATGATTAAATCAGATGCAGAACTCTCCTCAAAGATAATGCCTGAGTGATGCAAGATAGAAACAAAGTGCAGCAGAGATCATTACTTTCCCAACAGTCCATTCTTCAAAAGCTGGGGTCAATTTTCTCCTAGGTATGAGAGAGCTAGATCTGAAATAAATTAATAATGATAGAAAAGTATAGCGCCAGTTCTTCATTGGAGTGGTTTTTTTTTTTGTTTGTTTTTGACCAATATTTAATTTGTCCAAGAGAATACTAGATAAGAAATTTGATATTTAAAGCGATCAAATCATTTACTGCTGTGGGAATCAAATAAGAGTGTTGGACTTCAGATATAGATCTGTTAATCTATGATCACATTCATGACATTTTGAGTGGTTTTTCAATCATTTCAGTTGTATCCATCTTTTCATGACATCATTTGGAAGTTTTTTTGTTGCCAAGATACTGGAGCAATTTAACATTTTCTTCTCCAGCTCATTTTACAAATGGGAGAACTGAAGCAAACAGGGTTAAGTGACTTGTCTAGGGTCATATAGCTAATGTCTGAGGTCAGATTTGAACTCAAATGAATCTTTCTCACCCTAGTCTTGGTGCTGTATTCACTGTACCCCCTACATGAAATATTTTATGTTTTTTAGTAAAATTAAACTGTACAGAATTTGAATTCATTTTACATTAAATGATTTTTGGCTTAAAATCTGAAATATGTTCATGACTAGAGAGCTCCTGAACTTTAGCAATAGAAGGAAATTCCATGGATGTTAAGGTTTTTATTTTTTATTTTTGTGTGTATGTATATTAGAGCACTGGGGAGCATCACTTTGGACTAGTGATTTTATTCACACAAGGAAAAAAAAAAACAGTTTAAACAGATTGTTAGAGTTGAAAATATAAGGAAAAGACTAGGCTACAATTTAAGTCTTCTTTTTATGAAGGTAGGACCTCAAGTCGCTGTATCAGGGCACCATAACAGCTATAACAGCAGAGAACTATCATCAGATCCATGAAGACCTGGGTCCAAGTGCCATCCCAGCCCAAAGATAGCTGTGTGAACAAGGTGAAAATTACTTCACATCCTCGTGCTGGAGGCAATCCATTTAGATTTGATATGCAAAATAGATGCAGAATTGCTTTGAAAATGGGAGTTCCTTTTACCCAATGATGTACTAAAGCCAGCTTGAACTGGCTCACAAGAGCTGATTGTTAATTTTCCACTAAGAGCATTTCTACCTCCAAAATTAGCAAATACTACAAATCAAGATTTGATTTATTTGTTTAGTTGAGTGTCTAATTTTAAGAAGTGATGAAAAAATTGTTAGTAAAACATATTAAACATGAAAATATGTTGTGCATGTGTTATCTTACTAGAGAGTAAGTTATAAACACTTATCAGCATACCTCTGACTTCACTAATGTCATCACAGGTTTCCCCCCTTCCCTATTAGTAACAAGAGCAAGGATAATGAGGACAATCCCTGATATTTTTATAGTGCTTTAAAATTTCCTAAGTGTCTTCTGCACAATAGCATAGTAAAGTACTTAATGAAGAGATTATCAACCCATTTTCCATATTAGAGAGGTGAGTTTTAGAGAACCCAAGTGACTTGACAAGGAGACCTTTATAACTTAACCCAAAGCTTCTTAATTGTAGGTCATAATCCCATGTGGGATCATGTAATTGAAAATGAGGGTCACCAAATTATTATTTATTATCAGTTAATGTTTGATTTTTATGCTTATTATACTCAGGGTATGTACAAAATTCTCAGACAAAAAAGGGTTGTGAGTAGAAAAATTTAAGAAGCTTTGGCAATCTCCAATTTCCTTTCTACTTTCTACATGAGACAAGTTCTGATCAAACCATAAAGATGAGAGGTGGATAGATGAAAGATAGATAGAAAGTAGTTATATGATATAGATATTTATTTGGGATCTACAAATGCAGATTATTTAGAGAGAGCTCCATTTCTGTATTTCCTTCAATCTCTCTTTTCATACCTTGGCATGTTTAATAGCTACTCATTTTCAGTGTTTAAATAGATCCTCTAATCTATTCTCACACTAGACAAGTTAACAAGCATTTATTAAGTACTTTCTACTTGTCTGGCACAGTGATAAACCCTGGAGATAAGAAGAAATACAAAAACACTCAGATTAAGGAACCCACATTCTAATTGAAACAACTCTGATCATACAAGATACATGAAGGAGAAATTGGAAATGGGCAACAGAGTGAAGGCACTAGGAAAAGAGAGGAGGGGAAGATGCTAGGTAGATTTCTTAAAAATGGTGATATTTTAGAGGATTCTTGAAGGAATCGAGGAAATTAGGAAGTAGGGATGAAGGAGAAGACATCAAACATGGGGAAAAGTCACTGTAAAAGTGTGGAATTAGGAGATAAAATGTTTATAATTGAAGAACATCAAGAAGATAAGTGTTACTGGAGGTGTTGAGGTTGGGAAGGGGACCCCAAGAGTTTGGGGTCATAGAACAGTAACTCAAGGTGTCTCAAAAGAATCTGTAGACTTGAACCCATCTCCTTAGCCAAAGGGCAAAGTTTATTGAAAAAGTAACATCATTACCAAGTGGGCTGAACTTCTAAGAAAATTCAGCAGAGAAACAGAAGACAGGAAGTATATTTTTTCCCAGCTTTTATTCATTGACATGCAAATTCTACCACTCAGGAGTGGTCTCTGAAATTTGGTTATCACTGAAAAGATTATCACTATTTCTTTTATAAAGCTTTTTCTTTTCTTTTTCTTTCTTTCTTTCTTTCTTTCTTTTTTTTTTTTTTTTTTTTTTTACTGAGGCAATTGGGGTTAAATGACTTACCCAGGGTCACACATCTAGGAACTGTTAAGTGTAGGAACTCAGGTCCTCCTGACTTCAGGGCTGGTGCTCTATCCACAGCCCCACCTAGCTGCCCCTAAAGCTTTTTATTTTCAAAACATATGCATGGATAATTTTTCAACATTGACCCTTGCAAAAACCTTGTCTTCAAATTTTCCCCTCCTTCCCTCTACCTCCTCCCCTAGATGGCAAGTAGTCCATTATATGTTAAACATGTTAAAATATATGTTAAATTCAATATTTGTATACATATTTATACCCTTATCATGCTGCACAAGAAAAATCAGATTAAAAAGAAAAAAAATGGGAGTTCCTTTCATCCAGTAATATACTAATGCTAACTTGAACTGGCTCCCAAGAGTTGATTGTTAATTTTTCACTGAGAAAAACAAAAACCAAAAAACATAAAATGTAAGCAAACCACAACAAAAAGAGTGAAAATGCTATGCTGTGATCCCCACTCAGTTCCCACAGTCCTCTCTCTGGGTATAGATGGCTTTCTACAAGATCATTGGAACTGGTCTGCATCAAAGGATTATCACTATTGTCTCAGGAGTTTGTTCTGTGGGACACTCCTGAGGCCAGAAGCTATCTGACAGTCAACAATGAATTCAAGAGTGGTCTGGTCAAATTCAGACATTACACTAGGAGTGTAGGAAGTCCCTGAGGCAGACACCAAAACCGATTTAGGATTACTGATTTATTGTTAGAGCAGAAGCAACCTAAGGTCAAGGGACCCCAATACCCCATTATATTTCTCTACCATATCAAGTATACATGAAAGGGAGTAACATGTAAAAGGCTAGAAACCTAGGAAGTGGCCTGGTTGTAATGGGCTTTACAAGCCAAACAGGATTTCACACCTGATTCTGGAGGTAATAGGGAGCAATCAATTGTACTGTTGGGAGTGGGATGACCTGCCCTTGAGGGGATAATTTTAAAAGAGAAATGGAGGGTGATCTGGAGTGCTCTGGGAGTTGAGGTAATGAGCCCAAAAATCCAAGTGTGAGAAGATGAAAGCCTGAATCAAGGTGGTATCAGTGTCACAGGGATTTGAAATCTTTGATAAAATAAGAGTTTGAAAGACAGAGCTTTAGGGAAAAACTGAGTCCGGTTTCTTAGATACGCTGAGTTTAAAATGCCTATGTGATACCCAGTTCAATGACTAATGGAAATTCAAGAATGGAGGTCGTGGAAGAGTTTAAAGATGGATAAATAGCTCTGAGATTTATCTGCATAGAAATGATAATTGAATTTATAGAGCCTAAAAACAAGATAATATAGAGGGAGAAAAGAGGATTCAGGAAATAGCTTTAGGAGATATCCAATATTAAAGGAAATAAATTGAATAAATACCCATTAAGAGAAATAACCTAAGAGTCCTAGGAATAATCCTATTAAAGGAAAGTAGATTTTTCCTATTCCTGATTAACTCTTCCAATTCCATGTGTTTTATAAAAGTACAATCGTCAACCAAAACAATGGCACATTTTGATCTTAGACATACTGATGGATAACAATGAAGCAAAACAAACAATAAAATAGGTACTAATATAGAAAAATAAATTTATAAATGATAGCTTTAAATTACATCACAATTGAAATATGAATCAAAAGTTTATTCTCACATCAGTGCTCTCATTATCTATAGTTAAGAGTCACAGGAAATTAGAATGTAAGTGTAAGATAGTGAAAATTTGCATGTTTACCAGATAAATCATAACTTTGAACTGCAAGTTTTAATGTTATTGGTCCATTCAAAAACATCTGAATACTAGTTTTCTATTCATTGATTATTAATCCTTATTACTCTTAAACTTAATCAACTCTGTCCATTTAAACTCATTTTTACAATGGCTGTGTGTGGAACAGTATCATCCACAAAAACAATCAGAGACTATAAAAGTGAGAAGAAACAAAAAGGGGGTTATTAAGATCATCAGTGAAAGGGCATCTCCCATCTGACAAGGTGTCAGTGAAGGAAGTGCACAGCATGACTTCAAAACACAAGAGTAAATAGCCTAAACACAGAAGCCCCACCCTTAACTCCCATTGTTCAGGGGGGTCCAGGCTTACATTTTAATGGAGGAAATCTAACCCAGAAACAAAAGAATACAAGTCAATAATGTGGAATTCAAAGTCCCCATCACCTTTTAAAAATACTTAAATGCTCATTAAGAAGTGGTGGGAAACAGAAGGGGACAACACCTGCAACTTTTAGCTATATCTCTCTATGTTATTATAAAGTCTCAAAGTCACAATTAAAGTACAATTTAAGGCTATATTCCCAGGAGAGCATCTCCACTCGGTTAACTCCACACAGCTGGAAAGACAGAGAAATACATGATGCAAAGTAAAGTGAGGAAAATCTAGGAGAACATTATTCACATTAACAGTAATGTTGCAGAACAGTACAAAAAACAGAAAGGTTGCATGATGATCACCTGTAAATGATTTAACTCTTCTCAGCAATACAATTACTGAAGACATTACTGAACGACTTATGATGAAAAATGCTGTTGACCTCCAGAGAAAGAACTGATAGAATCTGAATGCAGATTGAAGTATATGTTAAAAACAAACAAACAAAAAACCCTTTATTTTTCTTGTGAGTTTTTTTCTATGTTTTCTTTCTCAACATAACTAAAATAACTAAAATGGAAATATGTTTTGCATGACTGCACATGTATAGTTTATATCAAATTATTTGTTTTCTCAGGGAGAGAAAGGGAAGTAAAGAAACTGGAACTCAAATGAATGTTAAAAATATTTTTATATGTAATGGGAAAATAAAATATAAACAAGTAAACTTAAGAGAAAAAATAAAATGACATTTAAAGATTATTAGCTCTTAATAAGAATAGCAGCTCAGGGCAGCTAGGTATGCAGTGGATAGCGCACCAACCCTGAAGTCAGGAGGATCTGAGTTCAAATCTAACACTTTCTAGCTTTGTGACCCTGGGCAAGTCACTTAATCGTAATTGCCTGGGCAAAAAACAAATAAATAAATAAGAATTGCAGCCCTCTTTAAAGGAGGGAGCTATAAACCTCATCATACTGGCTATTTTAGGGCTTTTTAGATTCATTCACCTGGATGCTATGCTGTCTAATCAAAGCAAAATCAAAATCAGAACAAAGCAAAACTTACGCAATGTAGTACAAAGTGACTATTTAATCTATTTCATTGGGATATAAAAGAACCTACAAAGTTCCCTCTGCTTTTTATTTTTTTTTTCCAGGCTAGAGGTAGTATCAGAGAGGAATCATACTCTGTAGGAAATCTGGTATTTCCACATCTCTAGGTGCTGCTAAGGGCCACAATTGTTACTAGAGCTCCTGATCAATTATAATCATTCTCTCTCCAACCTATTAGGACATATTTAACTGCTGTCTTTTGTCAGTTAGCTGTTCCTAACTGCTATAATTCTGATGGGCTATCTGTTCAGCAAATTTCTGAAAAGTACCTTATATTTATGCATTATTTTCTTAGGTTCTTCAGTGATCCTATTTGAAGAAATTCTGATTTACAGTAACTCATATTTTGCTTTAAAAAAATGCAACTCAGAAGTGGAGCTAAGATGGTGGAGTAAAAGCAGGAACTTGTCCAACCTCTTCCCCAGGTTGTTTTTGTTTAGAAGATTTGTTTAGAAACATTATTTAAATGAGTTTGGAGCTCCAAATTCATTTAAATAATATTTCTAAACAAATCTTAGAGCATCAGAACACCCCCTCAAAAGAGTCCAGAACATTTTCCAGCCAAAGGCAACTTAGAAACTCAGCAGAGAAGCTCTGTGATACCAGAGTAGGAGCCCCGGGTCAGGACACACTAAGGCCAGATCCAACCCATCCCTGGTTAGTCCTGACTTCTGATTCAGCTGCAGTCCTGGTGGCTTCCAGACCTTTCAGCCCAGAGACAACAATTAGGAGCTGGAAGGTCAGCAGAAAAAGTCTGTGGAGCCAGAGTGGGACCGCACCTGGCCCAGCTCCAGCTCTGTCCTGGACCCAGTCAGGTGGGACCTTTGAATCAGCAGCAGTACTGGAGGCTTCTGGACCTGTCAGCCCCGGGACAAGGACTCAGAAGGTCAGTGGAGAGGCTCTGTGGCAACAGGGTGGGAGTCTGCAGTCCCAGTGCAGCCTGGCCAGCATACACATACAGTGGGGCAGGGACACACCTAACAACAGCTCCAGGGCAGAAAAGAGTGCTTGTGGTCAGACCTAAAAGAATTTCTGAAAACAGCTGCCCCAAAGTCTGAGGCTTGGGACAGTGAACCCTCCATCTTGCAAACAGCGCCCTACTTTAAGGAACAGAAAAAGCAGAGTAACAGACTAGGAAAATGAGCAGAAAAACCAGAAGTTTCTGACTATTGAAAGTTGTGACAAGAAAGAACAAAACACATGCTTAGAAGATGATAATGAAGTCAAAGCCTTGGATAAGGCTCCAAAAAAAATAAGCCTTTGGCTCAGAGCTCAAAAGAAACTTTGAAAATCAAGTAAGAGAGGTAGAGGAAAAATTAGAGAAAGAAATGAAAAAGGTGCACAAGGAAATACAAAAAGCTAATGAGGAGAAGAATGCCTTAAAAAAAGCAAAATGGGCCACTTGGGAAAAGAGGTACAAAAACTCACTGAGGAAAATTAATTCATTAAAAAATAGAATCAGTAAATGGAAGCTGATCACTTCATTATTTATTACTTTATCTTTTATCAAGATACAATATAGTAAAACAAAACAAAACAAAAAGAAAAAGTAGGAAAAAAAATGTGAAATATCTTGTTGGAAAGATAACAGACCTGGAAAATGGATCCAGGAGAGAAATCAAAATTTTTTGGTCTACCAGAAAATCATGATCATAAGAAGACCCTGGATATGATTTTTTAAGGAGTTATCAAGGAAAACTGTCCTAATATTCTAGAATCAGAGGGTAAAAATAGAAACTGAAAGAATCCACTAATCACCTCCTGAAGGAGATCTCAAAATGAAAACTCCCAGGAATATTATAATCAAATTCCAAAACCCCCAGGACAAAGAGAAAATATTGCAAGCATCTAGAAGAAAACAATTCAAGTATAGTGGAGGCACTGCCAGGATAACACAAGATTTAGCAGCTTCTACATTAAAAGCTGGAAGGCTTGGAATATATTACAGAGAACAATGAAGCTAGGATTGCAACCAAGAATCACCTATCCAGCAAAACTGAACATAATCCTTCAAAGGAAAAGGTGGTCATTCAGCGAAACAAAAGATTTTTAAGCATTCGTGATGAAAAAGATCAAAAGCTGAATGGAAAATTTGATTTTCAAATATAGGACTCTGGATAAACATAAGGAGATAATCAAGAAAGTGATATCAAAAGGTCCTTAATAAATGTCCATTTGTTTACATTACTACATGGGAGGATGATATTTGTAACTCATTAGAATCTTCTCATTATTGTGGCAGTTAGGAGTATATACATAGAGGGCACAGATGTGGTTTGAATATAAAGAGATAATATCTTTAAAAAATGATGAAATTAAAGGGTGAGAGAGGAATGTTCAGCGAGAAAGGGAAAGGGAGAAATGGAATGATGCAAATTATCTGTCATAAAAAAGAGGCAAGAAAAAGGTTTTACAATGGAGGGGAAGAAAGGGAGGATAGGATGAGTGAGTGAGCCTTATTCTCATCAGAATTGGCTCAAATAGGAAAAAACATACATACTCAATAGGAATGTAGAAATATATTTTACTCTGCAAGAAAATAGGAGGGAAATGGGATGTGGGAAAGGAGGAAGGTGATAAAAGAGAGGGCATATTGAGGGAGGGAGGGATCAGTAGCAAAACACTTTTGAGGAAGAACAGGTTTAAAGAAAAGAGAATAAATGGGAGGAAATACAATTAGCAATAGTCATTGTTTAAAAAAATTTAAACCAAGTTTCTCTGATGGAATATTATTGTTGTCTGGAAAATGATGAGCAGGAAGGTCTTAGGTAAAAACAAAGCAAAACAAAACAATAACCAAAAAAAAAAAAAACCCTGAAATGTCCTCAATGAATAAAGTAAAATATACTGTATATAAAGTAAAGCAATGTTCTGGGATGGCCAACTGTAAATGACTTTGCTATTCCCAGTAGTACAATCATCCACACCTACTCTGAAGGATTTATGAGGAAAAATCCTATCCATACTCAGAGAAGGAACTGATGGAGTATGAATATATATGAAAGCATTTTTTCTCCTTTAGTCACTCTCTTTATTTTTAACTTAATTTTTCTTGAGGGTTTTTATTTTCATTAAGGTGGGAGATCTATATTTTCTTTCATGATGACTTTTATGAAAATATTTTGAGTAACACTTCTGGTTTCTTAATTTGGGTAGGGATAAGGGAGAGAACTTAGAACTTAAAAATCTTTAAAACATGCATAAATTGTTTTTGAATGTACCCAGGGAAAATATTAAATGAATAATTAACATAAATAAATAAAAATGAACTCCCCAAATTCTCCTACCTCCTGTTCCAAATGATTGGGTTTACTGTTTTTTTAATCATTAAAAATATAATTTATATACAAATTAGCTAATGTTCTATCATGTTTTGTAAGTAGTCTTCTATTTCATGACCTTGGAACAATTTTTTTATATTTATATTTCTCTAATATGAATTAAATCCAAGTTTTTTCCTCACTTTTTTTTACATTCATTCACACAAGCAAACTATCATTCTAAATGTTGATAAAGATCTAGGTTCTCACTTCTATATAATAACAAATTTTATCTATAAAATACTCCAAATCCTAAATGAAAGCTTTTTTTTTTACATATATGTTAACAGTATATTTTAAAGTCACTTTTCTATTCACACTAAGTATCAAGCTATTCATTTGCACACATTGATTATATATAGATATAAAGACATTGTGTATTACAAAAATACATCCTATAAATTATATATAATACAATTTTATATATTTATATATCCTATATACAAACATACACATATGCATATACATATACTTTTCCATTTCTTTCATTATTAAACTCCTTTTTCTCTTAGAGAAAATCATTTAAATAAGGAAAGCCAAGTTGATACCACACCATCTGGTATTATTGTTGTGGAAATCTGGCCAACTTTGAACTTGACCATGCATCAGTGAGCCAAGTCCTGACCGACAGGTCCTGAGTCTCCCAGGGATCAAAGAACCACTGAAATTTTCATCTGAGGTTAGATGTTGAAATGGCATGTGTTGTGGAGTGTCAAAAACATTAACTGATCACTGAGCCCTATAGAATGTTTTTCATTAAAATGACTTATTTGACAACAATGTCAAAAATCAAAGCAACTTTATTAGGTATAGGACTTTTGGTCTCATAACATGCACATTTTTATTGTTCAAACTTGGCCTGTCATTTTATTTGTATGGAGAATTTACAGTTGTGCACCTCCTACTAGCAATTTAGATGACTATTTCTCTGCCATTTGTAGATTTTGAGCCGAGTTCATGGATGATGGAGTGTCAAGTTTGTCATCATTCAGACAATGTATTTCAGTTAGGATTTGAATCATCTAGGTTTTCTCAATTCTGATGATTGCTCACAATCCACTATCCCAAGTAGCCCTGTACAGATATTGAAATTACAATCTATTAATGGGTTGGGAAGGGCTAATTACTTCTTTGGACAGACTCAGCTCTTTTTCTATTCTTTTGTTATTATCTGGCACTATTTCTCCATTGAAATAAACTATGACCCCCTCAGTGCCTTAGTTAATTGTTTTTATGGAGTATTTTATTAGTTAGCATTTATGTGATGCTATACATTTTGCAAAGCACTTTACAAGTGTCACTTCATTGGGAGATCACAATTGATCTCTTCTCTCTCTCATTGACTTTATTGACTGGGGGCTGATATGGCCAGATCCACACTTTAGGAAGAGCAATTCAGCAGATGAGTGACAGATAGACTAAAGTGGAAATATTTAAGGCAGGGAAGTAAATCAGCAGACTATTGCAATAAGTGAAGATAAGGTGATTAGGGACTACATCAGGAGGATAGTAGTATCAGAGGAGAAAAAGGGACATGTATAAGAGATGTCAAACAACTATTATTGCAATAATTGAGGATGAGGTGATTAGGGACTACATCAGGAGGATAGTAGTATCAGAGGAGAAAAAGGGGCATGTATAAGAGATGTCAAGCAATTTAAGTAAAAATCTTCTGTATAGAAACAGGAAAAAAAAACAGCCATTTGTCAATCACTGATCTTTTCAATTTCTTCTTTTTCCTACCCTTTTATGACATAAATCTACTTATTTTAATACCAGAAATATCAATACTTTTAGCTCCAAAAGACATACATATGTAACTTATTGTTGGATTTAGACTAGGTCAACTCCCATTTCTAGACCTGAGACTTCTCTTCTGATAAATGAAGGAGTCAGCTTACATGCCATTTTACATGTTCTGAATTCAGATTATAGGATTTCAAGAGTGCATGTCTCTATGATATGATCTCTAATATACACTGCTCAGTTTTATGAGGTCACATGTACAGAACACTGAAATATGATGATGAATAGAGCTGATCTTATAATCAAGATGGCCAAGATTCAAGAAATATGTCTGAAACTCTTGGGTTGTGAGGATGTGGGAAAATCCCTTAATCTCACAGTATTCTCTGGAAGACCATTAAGTCCAAAGGAGATGATATGTATCATTAATAATAAGTACTGTCTCATTCGATCTTTCTACAATGATAAAATCACATTTCTTGCTCCCCTTCTGCCCAAAACAAACAAAAACCTTTCTGATTCTAAAGAAAAAATGAAGGAAATGAGCACTGACAGCTTGCCTATCGTAAATATGTTTACACTGGGAAATTTTTACAAAGCTGTAATTATTATAATTTCTTTATTTTATATAAGTTTATAAGAGATATAGTCACAGAGACAACAAACTATACAGTAGCCATGAATAAATAATCAAGACAGTCAAGGAAAATCATTTTCTAGCTTAATAAATTATTAAATTTACATTTTTAAATGTAAGATATATCTTTAGCAAAAATATTTTAAAGAAATTGTGTCATAATATTTGTTGTGTCTTCAATATTATTTTATATACAAGTTTCTCAAATACTTATGGAATAAGAAAATACATGTTTTCTTTCTTTTGGAGTTATATTATTATTCACATATGTATACATTTACATGTATATGTATGTTTTATATTTGTAAATATATAACGTGTATATATGATACAAAGCATTATATACTTCAACAGATATACAATATTTTCAATCTGGGTAGGTACTCACTCATATATGGAAGAACGCAATACATTCTCATTTTTTCATCCTATATAACTCATAGGCATATTATTCCATAAATCCAATGTAGAAAATTCACTAAACAACCCAAGAATTTCTGTCAAGGTCTTCTCATATTTCATGGACACCAATGGGAAACACATAATGTACCCACATTTGACTCCCTTTATGTCACATCCTTCTTCTTCCCTTTTCATATAGTACTCCAGTGACATTTTGGATAATAGCTTAGAGTAGGTAGATTTATCATTTCTCAGATGAGGAAAATAAAGTATAAAAGATTGCTGAAGATCACACAGGTAGTTCATATCAGAGGTAGGATTGGGTGTAGGTATGTTTATGTCTATGATCATTTCACTGAGCTAAATATGTATGTACACAGGCAGCTGATATCACAATGGACAGAGCACAGGATCTGGGATCAAGAAAATCTGAGTTCAAATCTAATCTCAGAAACTTATTAGCTGTATGATCTTTGGCAAGTGACTTAACCCTATATGCCTCAGTTTCTTCATCTATAAATTGGGGGTAGACATAACAGCTATTGCTCAAGGTTGTTGTCAGGATAAATATGAGATTGCATTTATAAAGCACTACACAAACTTTTAAACTGTTGAATAAATATTAATTTGACTATTAGCAGTAGTATTATCATCATCATTGTTGTTATGGTTTTAAGCATGTAAGTATAGATAAGGAATGATTTTTTAAAATAGAAATACAACAACCAGATGTATTTTCCTCATCTGATTATACTCTGTGGTTATAGATCATGGAGTATTCTAATCCCATAAGAACAAACTTTAAAAAAAAATCAATGGAAAAACACAAGGTAGACATAAAAATGCCAACTTGACAAGGTCTATTTTTTAAAAAATTAAACATACATGTTCAGAAAAGAGGCAGATTAGTCTTTTATTGAGAGTAAAAGAACATTTGAATAACTGAGGACTCAAAGTCTCTAAAATATCAAGAGAATTAGAAAAAGGACAAAGATTTTTAGTTAGTTTGTCTTTGGGGAATTTATGGAAGTATGATATAGACAATAGTAGGGCATAATGAAAAGGTAAGGATGATTTGTCATCTTCACCAGGGAAGAATGATTCACGTTAATAAAATCATAAACCATTTGACCTATCTGACCATCAGCCAGTATCCTAAATGGCATGTTTTTCTCAGAGATGCAATGGACAGAAAGAAGGTTTTTATTAAAGTGAGAGCAATTTTAAATTTTAGATTATATATGCGTATATGCACATATATATACATACATATATAGAGACATCTCTCTGTATACGTAATCATATACATATATATACACCATAGACACATTCTATATATTATATACCTGTAATATATAAATAAATCTTCATATGCTATACTTATGGCATACATATCATAGCCAAGTAATTCTGTGGTTTAAAATGATTCATATGTATGTATGCACACACATATATATGTGAGTATATATATATATATATATATATATATATATATGCAAGCATACATACATATATATTTGGTGAAAGGAGAATATGGCACTGAATTGATTTTTCCAAATATAAAAATCAATGAGATTGTAAGATAAAAGTGAGGGAGGAAAGGAAAGGAAAAATCTAGAGAAGCAGTAAGCTAAACAAAAGAAGTGATATTATTCTTATGATTTTTAAGGTCATTATGTCCTACATTTATAGCAGATGAAAGGGCAAGGAAGGAGAGTGAAGACATCAAAAAAGATTGGAATGAGGTTTAAATTTTTAGTGCCTTGAATCCAATTAAGAAAAGTATTTAAATAAAATTTGCTCTATTTGCTTCCTTTAAAGACAGACTCTGTCCAATGGTTAATAAGATACTAATTTTTTTATATATATTTGACTAGATACACTTTAACCCTATTCACATGCCACATCATAATATAAAGGTTCCTTGGTTCACTTCACAATCCTATAGATCTGGAACAATTCAAGATAAGTAGACTGAGGCTTAGTAAGTGACTTGTGCAATTTCATACAGGTAGTTAGAAGTTAAATTTGAGCTTAAGTCTTCCTGATTACAAGTCCAGAAACATGGAGATACTCAAAATGAGTATAGAAATCTATCTTATTCTGCAGGAAAATAGGAGGGCAAAAAGATATTGGATATACTTTATATCATAAATATAAAGTATAATGTAATATGTAGATCCTTTTCTCTCTTTCTCTGTTCCTCTATCTCTCCGCCTCCCTCCCTCTCTCTTTCCCTCTCTCGCTCTTTCCCTTCTTGCTTCTCTCTTTTTTTCTCTGTCTCTGTCTTTTTCTCACTCTCTTCTCCCTCCTTTCCCCCAATCTCTGTTTCTGTATAAATTCATATATATACTACTGCATCCTGACAAATGATTTATTATTAGAAAAAAATAACCAATAAATAAATAACAAAATTCTTTTGTAATATGATTTATTTCGAACAGTTCATTCTTAAAACAAAATTGTTTTAGTCATTTTAAGGGGGAAATGGCTTTTTTTCATAGAAAACACATTTCTTTCTTTCCTTCCTTCCTTCCTTCCTTTTTCTTTATCATTTTTATTTAACCTGTTCTTACTTAAATCCAACTTATTTGCTTGTCATGGCATTATATCCCTGATGCATTGGTTCTCTTCAACGACAAACAACAATCATTTTTGTGGCCTGACACTTGCTTGTTACTTCCTCCAGATTTTTAACCCTGGAATTTTACTTGGTTTCTGTGATTAGTCTACCACAAAATGACTTTTTCAGATAAATCAGCTCTTCCTGGGACCTCCATTTTAAGAAAGTCTCCAGGTCATCGAAGCTCATTCTTTTCCTCAAAGAACTTTGTTCCTGACTTTCTGTACCATGCCACTACCACTTTCTTCCTCTGTATCTTTACTCTGTCTCTGTGACTTATCCTAGCCCATTGATCCCCTTCCTTTCAAATAGGTATGATCTCCCTGGAACTTCCATTTTTAAAGAAAATATCCTGGTCATTTTCCTTCATTCATTTATGTTATCCATTTATGAATCTCTGGGCTATTATCTCCATTGTATTTCTATTTGGTTCCTCCTTAAAGACAGGGTCCTTTCCTTTTTAAATTTTGTTTGTAGTCTTTTCTTAGAAAATAAACTCAATCTGATTCTTTTTGTACAGCAAAATAATGGGTTGGTCATGTATACTTATTGTATATCTAATTTATATTTTAATATATTTAACATCTACTGGTCATCCTGCCATCTGGGGGAGGGGGTGGGGGGTAAGAAGGGAAAAATTGGAACAAGAGGTTTGGCAATTGTCAATGCTGTAAAGTAATCCATACATATAATCTGTAAATAAAAGGCTATTAAATAAAAAAAAAAGAAAGAAAAAAAAGAAAATAAACTCGATACAAGAGAAATTACTTTTTTTGATTTTATATTCTTGATACGTAACACAGTACCTGGATTATATCCTGCACTGATTAAATTCTTGTTCACTTGAATCTTGTTGATTGATTGAAATGGATAATTTTGACTTTGCTTTTATAATTTCATTGATAGAAGAAATCTTAATGAAGAATTTCTCTCTGTGAATGTAAATCATTATTTTCTCTGCAACTATACAGTCTTAGAAATTTACCTAGAGCACTGAGAAGTTAAGGGATTTGCCCAGTTAGAGGAGAGACTTAAACTGAAGTTGTTCTAGTCTGTTAGCTTTTGATCTGTTGTTCTATGCTGATTCTCTCAATAACTTAATTTCTTATATATAAATTGTCTGAGGAGAGATTATCAGAGTCTAGCTTAGATAAATCTTTATATGAACATAGTATTCATTAATTTGTGTGTTCATTCTATTGCACAATGGAATAGAATAGACCATAAACATGGTTTACTTAATGAAATGTAATGGTAGAGTGGGAAAATATAGGGTCGAAATGGACACAATTGATCTACTAGAGGAAATTAGAGTCTCACAGGGGTTATAGGACAAGTATATAGATAACTACATTCTGATAAGTATATGATCATCACTGGAAGGGACATAATAGGATATCTAGTTAGCCACTACCTCCTCATTTTACCAATGAGGAAAATAAGGTTCAGAGGGATTAATCAGTTTTCCACAATATCACAAGCAGTAATTTTCAGAGAATAGTTTAGTTTCTCTTCTATTAAAGCCATTACTTATTTCAATACAATAGGATAAATGAGTTTATGATCAAATAACAGATTATTACCATTCCACTGGGTATGCCAGGATTAAGTCACTGATCTTTTATATATCTGCATGCATATTATTGGGATACTACTTTTTCAATGTGGGTTCTCCCAAAGAACTGCTACAAATTTTACATCTACTCTGAATATCCCTGTCAAGGTATTCTATGGATCTATATGAACTAAATTGAAGTCACAGGAGCTTTTTTTTTATGTAATCATCTCAGTCAGAAGATTTTTATATAATTATCTCAGTCAGAAGGTTTTTGTTAACACAAAAGCATTTAATAAAATGAGATAAGCAAAGTAAAAACCAAACATTTCCCATATAAAACCAAAGCACACATTCTCACAAATACAATAACCATTACAGGATGAATGTCAGAACACATGAAAAGGTGCTAACATAGAAACCCCATGTGTCCTGTATGAAAAGGAATAAAGATAGAGAAACCATGTAGGTAGGGTACACACAGAGAAGGGCAACTCACACTGGATATGCTAGAGTGACACATAACACAAAGGCCTACTTTCCCCCTGTACTCCATTACACATATACTCTATCCTTGTTTTTTCTCTGCTGTCGCTGTTTTCTGTGCATTACAACACTGGGGTGGATGCTGCTAAACTGGATGTGGAGTGGAAGTGAATGTCAAATTTCTATTTTTTTCTTGACCAGCACAGATCCCCTGGAATCCTGGCTCTGGAATTTATTTCTCCAACTTCGAATATCTACTGAAATCTGTTGTGATAATATTGTCTCCCTTGTGAGAAGATTAAACTCTTCCATCCTATTTTATTTTGAAACAAGAGCCTTTTTATAGCTACACACACATACACACATTCTTCACAACTATGGACAATAAAAAATATTTCAACTATGGACAATCAAAAATATAACAACAACAACAAAGTAGTCACTTCTATTTCATTTAAAATAAAATTTCCATTTTGCGGTGTTTAGTTCAAAGATATTCATTTCTAATAAGAAATTCTGTCTCAATGAATAAATGTTTAGAACAAAGCTTCTAAAATTGTGGGTTGCAACCTCATCTGGGGTCACAAAACTAAAGAGGAGGTTTTGAAAAATTTGACAACACTAAAATGTTTCTGAATGCAATTACCAAAAATTAAATAAAAAAGCAAACATATAACGGATTTTAGTTATTCCTGGCAGTGCTTGCCCTTGTTTCCACATGTGATTTCTTTGCAGCCTTGGTTCTGAATACACACACATGTACACTTTGCACTGTACATGCATGAACACTACTAGATATACCTAAGCTTAGATTCCATATTTCTTGGACAAAAAGGCGTAGCAAGTAGAAAAAGTTTAAGAAGCTTGCTTTAGGACAATAACAATAGAGAAGATTCTGGAAAGATAGATGATACAATAGATCAAAAAACTTCCAGCTTTCCAAATTTCCTTCACAGAAAAAGACAAAGCATTGTTTCAGAGGGAATGTATAATAGCAGAAACAAACAAAAGTCAAGGTAAACCAGTACTGATCAGAAGCTTCCCAGACCAAGTTGCCACTGAGGGGAAAAGGAGCTACTTCACCCCTAAAATGTACAGTAGCAGAAGGATGGGACAATGTTATCTGTCCCATTGTGGGATAATGGGGTCTGTTTTCTGTTTAATCTTGTCTGTTGAGCACTGCAGCAGAGCAGAGTCCCTGTTTTCAGTCCAGAGAAGAAAGGGCACCTCTAGTTTGCAGCCATTGGAAGGATTGACCCCAGGGAGTAAACAGGGAGTGACTGTGGGCTCTAGCCTGAGCTTAGGAGTGGAGAGAAGAGCCTTAGGACAGACCTCAGAAAATAACACTAAGAAGGACTTATAATTAGAACTTGATCATCCTAATAGTTGCTAAAATAAAATTTGAAACAAAATAAAAATGAGTAAGCAACAGAGAAAGAATCCAACCAGAAACTTTCGAAAGAGAAAGATCAAGATTCATATTCAGAGGAAGATAATGGAGCTTGAAAAGTCACTGCTTTTTCAGTGACAAACATCAAATGATCTTAAGCACAAAACGATTTCTTAGAAGAACTTAAAAAGGACTTTACAAATCAAATCTTATGAGAAAAACAACTGATTTGGAAAACAGACTAAGGAAAAGAGATATAAGAATAGACTGCCTGAAAATGATGCTAAAAGAAAAAGAATTTTGATACAATATTACAAGAAATTGTCAAGGAAAATTTTGAAATTTTAGAACAAAAAGATAAAACAGAAATGTAAAAAAAAAAATCCACTAGTTACTGATAGGGTACACCTTCTAGAGAAAATATAGTAGGGATCCTAAGAGTGTTATTATTCTAACAACCTTATCAATGATTCTAAAGTCTTCTGGCCTTAGGATAGTCCTACAAACATTGCTGTCAGATAAACTTTTGGTCAGTGATAACCAAGCTCCTGAGACAATAGTAAATAGACCACCCCTCAAACCTACCAGTAAGCCATAAAATTAGCAAATATATATACATGAAGCTCTGATCTCTTTAATTTTGTCCTTTAAATTTATCTTCTTTCTTCTGTTTTGAAATTTAGCCCACTTCAATTGGTGTTACAATTGCAATAAACTTTTTCCCTTGACTTGGAGATGGGTTCAAGCATGCCAGTTCTTTCAAGATACCTTGTAGCGCTAATCTGTGATTCTATTCTTTTGGGGTCTCTTTTTGAATCTCAACAATAATTACTTGAAAGATCCCAAGATGAATACTTATAGAAATATCACAAGGAAATTTCAAAGCTCCAAAGTTAAGGAGAAAATATGGGAAGCAACAAAAAAGAAACAATTTAAATATCATGGAACAGCACTAAGAATCACACAAAACTTAGCACCTATTAAAGAATGGTAAATATTAGAATAACATTTCACAGAGCAAAAGAGCTGGAGTTATGACCAAGAATAACTTACCCAATATATGTACATATATGTATATATAGACCTATATAAATATGCATACATATAAATATATACATATATATATATATATATATCACTGTTTACTTTAGATTTAAGACTTTCTATTTAGTCTGAATACCCTGATCTGCCAACTTGGATCTCTATGCATGATAACAATCTACCCTAAGATAAAGATTTCCTATGTCTTTTTTTTAAATATCTGAAATCTATATTACATATGAAAATCTTACATATGAGAGCTGCTTGCTTATTAACACCTGCATGAAACTACGGTGCAGTTTTGCCAAGTTTCCCAAATTTAACTCTTTTTCTGTTCTCCCATATGATTGAGTCCATATAGAAGAAGCATGAAGGTATCAGAGGGAATAAAATTGCTGACTGACCTATATGCTTAGATATATTCCTAACCTTTAATAAGAAGATACATTCAAAGATATCATAAAGAATCTTTGATCTCATTTTTATACCTTACACATCTTACATAGAATTCTTCTATGTATTTTAAATGAAATAAGGACATTCCCAAAAATATAAAAGTCATATTTTAACAAATGTTATTAAATAATTATATGACAATTCTATATTAGGAGAAACAAATTATAGTGGACATGATTTCATCATAGTCAGCAGAATGATAAGCAGACTGTCACAGTACAGCGCAGGTACGAACTATTCTGATGACTTAATCTGTGTCTCAGGCAATCAGACACATATTCATTTCCAGTATATAATAAACACTTAATAAATGCTTGTTTTCCTAACAGCATTTATATTTATTTATACTATTGGAAAATTATGTAGATTGGGGCAATGATATGTAAGAAATATATATTTTTCATAATTTAAGAATATTAAAATTAAGTTTTATCTTAAGGAAAGGTTTGGAATGTATGGATTTTTAAAATACATTTTGAATTTAAAATTTTATATACAATAATAATGGGCAGCTACTGGCAGAGTAGACAGAGTGATCGAACCTGGGATCAAGAAGATTCATCTTCATGAATTTAAATCTGGCTTCAGACATTTACTAGCTATATGACCAAGAACATTTAACCCTATTTGCCTCAATTTACTCATATATAAAATAAACTGGAAAAGGAAATACTCCAGTATCTTTCCCATGAGAAACCCAAATGGAGTCATGAAGAGTTAGACATTTCTGAATAGGTTCTGTACAACAAAAAGGCAATAAGTGGATATGTCAAAATTCTTTGATTTCTTTTGTGAGAGAATTGCTTCACCACAAAGAGTTCCTGGGGTATGAGTGTCCATACGCAAAATAAAACAGCACTTTGTCATGAAAATAACAATGGATTTGACTTGAGAAGATTTGGGTTTTAGATTCCAGCTCCATTTATGGACAGTCCTGTAAGGAAAAATAAAGCTACAGGAAGAGATGATAGAATAATACATAGGAGGTCAAAAACTGTGAGAATAAAAGATTTTAAGTGAGTTTTGAGGAAGCAAAATAGTCAAGTACATATAGGAAGTTTTCTAGACTGAAGGAATCATAACCAAAAATATGAAGGGAGAATTTTTCACATCCAGTCCAGGAAATTAAAAAGAAACAAACAAGAGCAATTTAAAAAAAAAAAAAAGATGTGTTTGACTTGAAAAAAGACTGGGGTCATAGATAATAAGTCAGTAGAATTACAAAACTCCCAGAATATCAGACTCAAAACAAATCCTTGAGGTCTTCAATTCCTTTCTTTTTATCCTCAGCACAGTGGTTGGTCAAATACAAATTTAACAAATTATGGTTAGTCTTCTCCAGAAGACACTTTATGAAATTTAGAATCTCTCCACTCCTCATCTCCCATCCCCAGCTACATATGCATATACCCAAAGCAAAAAAGATTTGGTCAATATCATGAAATATCCTCACTAGCTAAAATCATAACCTATCTTACTAAATATGCACTTCCATATCTTGATTTTCCTGGGAAAGCCGAGGTGAGATATGGGATTTTTACCCACATCTTCATAAGTCACAGTCCACTTCATAACTGAATCCTACTCTTTTTTCAAGACTCAAATCACCTTTTCCATATAATATTCCCTCCTCTCCTACTACATAGTTTAAAATGGATTTTCACTTCTCTGAATTCCTAATTCAGAGTAACTAATTAATCTCTACTGATTTTATACTCAACATAGACTATCTTGTATAGACTTTTAAAAAAATGTTCATGTATCAGCTCCCCAACCTAAATGTAAGTCTCTTGAAGGCAGGAACTATGTTACGTTTATTTTTTGAATATGTTACAATTATTATTATTATTATTAACAAAGTCACTTTAATTGTACTGTGTTGTAGAAATGTTTGCTTTGTTTTGTGAATCAAAAATAAAATAGATTTTTAAAATAATAATATGAAAACTCTTTTACTTCTACAATTTTGAGACTGAATAGTGTATTACTTTTGGTATCTTTTTTTTAGCTTGACAATATCCTCGTAAGGCAGAGACTAAGTGTGGATCTTTTTTTTTTTTCTTCTTTCCATAACCAAGGAAATTGAAGCTTAAGGTGGTAGACAAATATAGCATGTGTTCATACTCTCAAAACCGACTAGCTGATGAGAATAAGCACTAGGAGATGGAACTCCAGAGTTTCTAGTGATGTGTACTCTGGCAAACTAACTTGTTAGTGAGAGTAGGGATGGATAAGGACCCCTGACTTCATGGAATATAGAAATGTACATGAAGTACCTCCAAAATCTTATAAGCACACCATATACTAGATCATATCATCTTTTTTTTTTCACACAGCCACAACAATACTATTGCTTAGCTCCTTAAGTCACATTTTCCACTTATTTTTTCTAATTTTATTTTTTTGATTAGTATATAGTTTTCAACATTAATTTTATAAGTTACAATTTTTTCTCCCTCCTCTTATATCCCAACCTCCACAAGCTATCAAGCAATCTGATGTAGCTTAAACATGTACAATCATATTAAACATATTTTCATAGTAGTCCTGCTATAAAAGAAGAATAATAACAAGAGAGATAAAGCATGAAAAACAACCAAAAAGTGAAGATAGTATGCTTTGATCTGCATTCAGATTCTATAGTTCTTTCTCTGGATGTGGGTGATAATTTTCCACCATAAGCCTTTTAGAAGTGTCTTAGATGATTGTATTGCTGAAAATAGCTAAATCTATCAAAGATGATCATCACGCATTGCTACTATTACTGTGTACAATAAACCAACATTTGTTAAGTGCATATGCTACTAGCTACAGTGCTAAGTACTGGGGACAAAAGAAAGACAAAAACCTTGGATTTTACTTTTCAGCATCTCACAGTCTAAAGAACAGGAAGTGGGTAGTGTGAGACACAAATGACTATGCAAAAACAAAATATATGCAGGATAAATTAGGGTATTATCAGGAAGAAGGTACTGATATTAAGGAGGACTGGGAAAGGTTTCTTATAGAAAGTGCGATTTTAGCTGAGACTTAAAGAATAGGAAGCCAGGAGAAAGGGCTAAGAATGGAAAGCATTTCAGACATAGAACAGCCATTAAAAGTGCTCAGGGACTAGAGATAGAGTGTTTTGCTAGAGGAACAGCAAGGAGTCTAATATCACTGTATTATAGAGGACATGGCAAGGGAAGAGGAAGTAAGGAATAAGATGGTGAGAAAAATTAAAAAGGGATTAATTCCCACGGGATTTGTAAGATAAACAGAATATTCTATATTTGATCCTGGAGATAATAGGACATCTTTTTGCATGGGGCAAGGTCCTATAGTTAAATCTTCTGATTAGGAAAATTGATGACTTACTTGAGCAGAGGATAAACTAGATTTCATCATGGAGTCTTATGAGAGAGGTGGTGAAAATCTTATTCTTATTTTATGAATGAAGAAATGAAGGGTGATAGTATTTGCTTTGCAGATGGCCTCAGTGCTCCTAAGTCTGGAAATCATGACTTGAGCCCAATTGTGTTTATAAGATCCACGTTCATTCACTTGAGCATGTGTTCAAGGAAGTACTTGACTATTTACTGAATGAGTCTACCCATCCTTGAATTATATTCACAAGAAACTGCTCAATCTTTCTTTAGCACAAGACTAGAAAAAGTTACTGACAAGGAAGGCATGGGAGCACAAACATATAAATAAGCAAAATGATTCTATCCTTCCAGAGACAGTGAAAGACTTGAGGAATAGGAATAATCATCCTTGAGCTGTCTGAGTTTATGATTAATCTTAATAAAAGAAAAAATATGTGAAGTGTTATTTTAAACAGATACCTCAGTATACCTTCCAAAAAGGTGGCCACAAAATGAAGACAAATGTTTCACAAAGAGCAGCATTAAAAGCTAGTGATATGCTTTAACACTATTGTTGAATTGCCCCAGGTAGTGTATATTTGCTTCATTTCTAAGATATTAATTGGTCCATGCTGCACAAATGACTCTAAATGTGATACCAGGGAAAAGATGTTCATTTAATAGAGTCCAAACAGAGAAAGCTCATGAAGACCTGACTTGAAAAAAAAAATCCCATCTTATTCTCAATGATCCACCACCAAAACTCATCAGCAACACTTAAAAATATTGGTATTTTCCAATCTAATTTAATTAGGCTCTCTCAAAACTTTCTAAGAGTTAGGTTCTAATGAGGGAGAGCACATACACAAGCTATCTGACACAACTGTTGTAAGAGTGTCCAAAATGAGGGCTATTTTACTTTGTGCTCAGAAAGATACTATGAGAGACAACCTGAAAAGATCCTTGAATAGAGATCCATTTTTGACACTGTCACACTGAGAACATATTTCCTGAGAATTCTGTTATAAAATGTCTTTCCAATATAGATCAGAAGTCTAGCTTTGTCCCTAGACCTTCCTTCATCTGACTGGCTCAGATTCCAACTGATGGGAGCCTCCTAGACACTCTCCAGAGATGTGAAACATTTTGAGAAAATCCAATTTGCAAAAATTCACAAAGCACTGAAACCCCTGGCCACCTTCTGTGCTCACATAGAGCCAAAACATGGCCAGAGTTTGGCAGGGAGCTTCTTTCCTTTTACTGAAGGCATATGAAAACACGACTATTTTTTCTTCTCTCCCTGGAACTCCATTAGCTGGAAGGCAGATATATATTATATACATATATATATATATGCCTCTAATCTTACCTCATGTTGAAGACAAGGTTGGTAAATTTAAAGTGGGAGTGGGTGCATGACACATTTCCCCCAATAAAATAATAGTTTAAAATCAGAAGGAAGAGAGAGGGAAGGGAATAAGCATTTAGCACACATCATAGTACGTGATAAGTATTATTCTAAGCAGTTTACAATTATTATCTCAGGCAAAGAACCCTACCTGGGAGAGCACTTAATAATTTTGGACCCATCTCTTAAGCACCCTTATCCCAATTTCCTTACATGTAAAAAGAAGAGAAGTTTCAGTGATTGGTGTCTAAGATTCATTTAAACTCTAGCTCTAAGATCATCTGACTGAGCTTCACATCACCTAAACATGTGTTATTGTAGGAGACCCCCCAAAGTAATAAACAGTTTTTAGAAACCCTTGAAGGCAGGAGGCATAGACTTTTTGTCCATTTAACAGCAGGAGAGTCAGTCCCTAGTTTGTATTTCAGAAGCATTTTGGATGCCCCAGGAAATACTTTTGCATTTATTATCTTTCAGCTGAACAATGGAGCCATTCAAAAGCATCAAAAAAGGAAATGTACCATGCCATATTTTAGGAAGGATTCTGATAAATTGAGGAGAATTAAAAAATAGACAGTCAGGAATGGAGAAAGTGGACCTTGAGATCACGTTATCAGTTTAGCTGGTTGCAAGGTAGTTATTTAGTTCACCTGGAGAAGAAAACAAGCATTTTTCAGATATTTGAAGATCTATTAGGAAAAGTGGAAATAAATTTATTTTAGATGGCCCCAGGGATAAAAACAAGGGGTTCTGGAGCAGAATTGCACAGAGAAAAAGTAAGGCTTGATATAAGGCAAACATCATAAACTTGATGGCTTCTCCTTCTCTGGGTTGATTTTTGACAAATATTTGAAAATAGTAAGATCTATAATCTTGGGTGACTTGATCATAGAGAAAATGTTATATTTTCCTGTCTTGAAGGATTCCTGCAATATTTTGTTTTGTTTTTACAATTACTGTCTGCATGTTATTTACCCAATTATAATAACAGTAGCCTACTCAATCATCAATAGGAATAAAATTGGCTTGATTCTATGTTTAAAAACTGAGAATAAATTTCCATTGTCTAAATCACCTATTCTGGTCTATTGTTGGTCTGCAAATATACCCTGCTGTATCTCTTATAACAGGGCATTTACACTGCCAGTGTCCTATGCCTGGAATACTCTTCTCTTTTCCATCCATCTTTAAGAATTCCTTTCAAGTCATAACTCAAGCAAAGCAGATGGAAGAGCAGTAGGGAGAAGTACAATCCAACTCTCCACTGTGATTCCTCCATAAACATCGAGAAAATACCCTAAATCAAATCCTAAACAAAAAAATCCAAAGAAAAAATCATGGATGGCAAGTCATATTTTTAAAGCATCTATCATCATAGGAGACAAGACAGATTTACTTATATGAGGGATGAAAACACATCCAGATGGCACCATGCAGGGAATTCCAGTGCACCTGGAAAGCAGCTAACAGAGGACTAGGAATTAAGTGCAGAAGGACAATAGAGATCCAAGAACCATAAAAATGTCTTTATGTACTATGAAGAACAGGAATTTTCAGAAAAACTGATATATAAATAAATAAACAAATGTATGACAGAATGAACTAATGAAAAAGTGAGTTGTTAACCAGATGGTAAATGGTCAAAGTATATGGACAGATGCGCACTTTTCAAATGATGAAATCTACAGTATAAATAGCTATGTTGAAACAATTCTCTCATTCACTAATAGAGAAATAAAAAGTGAAATAATTATGAAGTTCTATCTCATATCATTTACTTTGACAAAGTTAACAAAGAAGGAAAAAAATGGTAGACTCTGGAGGTTTGGGAAAACATATAAATATAGATATAAATATAGACATAGAGAGAGATGACAGGTCTAATTCAGGTCTAGCCACTATGTAAAACAATTTTGATCTATACCTCCCCAAGCATATCCTTTGTTCATATTCCTTATTCTAACAATCCCACTATTAGATACCACAAAGAGATTTTTTTAAACAGAGAAATATTATAGCAACTTTGCAGTTGAAAATATTGTGAACTAAAGAGATAATCATCAGTTGAGTAATAGCTGAATAAACTGTGGTATATGAATATGATAGAATTTTGCTGTTCTTCAGTTGTTTCATCATGTCTAACTCTTTTTGACACTGTTTGGATTTCTTGGCAAAAACACTAGAGTAGTTTACCATTTTCTTCCCCAGTTCATTTTACAGATGAGGAAACTGAGACAAACAGGGAAAAGTGACTTGTCCAGGGTCACACAACTAGTATGTATTTGAAGTGGGATTTGAATTTGGAACTTCCTGATTCTAGGCCTGGCACTTTGTCTACTGCACTACCTAGTTGCTGCTGTCTGATGGAAAACCACTGTGAAAAGAATTGAAGAAGATGGCTTAAGAAGCCCAGAAAGACTTGTATGAACTGAAACAGGGTCAAACGAGTTGGCTGAAGAAAAAAAAATTATACAACAAGAACAAGTTAGCAACAATTTTGAAAAACTTATGAACTGTTACCAACATAATTCTAAAAGATTCATAATGAAATGTGCTATTTATAAAGAGGTTAGAGTGCAAACTGGGGCAACTTTTTTGTTTGTGCGTTTTTTTTTTTTGACAGGATAAATGTCATTATCATTGGCCTATACATGTTTTTAAAAGATTTTTCTGTTTTTGATTTATTATTGGGAATGGAATGAAAATGGAACAAAGGAAAGCAAGGCTTTTTTGTTTATTGAAAAAAAGTAATTTAACAAAAGAAAAAGACATAGCACATACACATATACATTCATATATATACACATATATATGTCAATCCAAATATATAATGTATACACACAAAACATTACAAAAAGGAAAAGGAAATAAGGTGGGATGGTGGATTTCCATTCCATCTTGTATGATGTTTTAATTGAAGAAGATATAGGTATACATATACATCATCAACACATAAATATACATAGATATATAAACATATACACATACACATATTTATATACATGCTAAACAGATCAAGAAAAACTGAAGAAGAGGTATATAAGTTATGTATTTCTCTTCAAGTTCATTTTTAATCAACAAATACATATATATGCACCCATATGTATATTTGTCTATATGCATATATATGTGTGTGTGTGTGTGTGTGTGTGTGTGTGTGTGGATGGATGGATGGAGAGATGGATGGATGGATGGATGGAGAGAGAATGAATCTGTGTATTTGGTTGGTTGGCTGGTTGTTGTCTTTCATTCAGAATGACATCACTATGTTAAGAGTCAAATTACAATGCGGATGATCAGACCAATACAAGCTCAGAATCCTCTGCCACAGATTACTGTACACAAATAGGAAGATTTGGGGTGACTTTTCTAACTCTGTGCATCTTGCATTTCTTCTGAGCTAATTTAATTGTATTTTGCTCATGGAGCACAGCCCCTTCCCTGATGAGGTGACGCCATGCTGGGCAGTCTTGTGTCAAGGTCTTCCATACAATAAATTCTAAAGTTCTAAGAGAGCTCTGAAGAGTGTCCTTGTATCAATTTTTCTGACCACTTTGTGACCGCTTGCCATGTGTGAGTTCTCCATGAAATAATCTTTTTTGGCAAACATACATTTACCATTTGAACAATGTGGCCAGTTCAATGGAGTTTTGCTCTTGCTAGCCAATTTACTTCAAAAAAAGAAATCAATGTTTGGTATCTCATTCTACCAAATGATCTTCAGAACCTTCCCAAGACTATTTAAATGGAAGCAGTTCAGTTTGCTAGCAATGCACTGGCAGATTTCAGTCATATAACCATGAGGTCGGCACATCGGCTCTGTAGGCCTCCAGTGGTAGTCAGTCTCCTTCCTTCAGAGCCTCCCAAACCCTGAGCTAGCTCTGTGTGGACATCTCTAGGAAGCATACTGTCAAGGTGAGAATGTACTCACTGCATTCAGAACTTCTCTATTGGCTGTAATTAATGGTTCCACATATGGATAATGTGGGGCTCACTGATGGAGGTCCTGTTTTCTTGGTTTTAATTATTAGGCCAAAAATTAGCACAAGTAGAAGAAAGTTGATGCTTTCTTTATTGCTTCCCAGATTCAAAAGCTGCTCTGAGTGCACCATCATCTGCAAACCGAAAACCATTCATCGACACGCCTTCTACTGTAGCTTTGGCTTGTACCTTTTTGAAGTGAAGATTTTACCATCAGTGCAATAGCTGACTCAGATTCCATTTTTGTTCTCATAGAAGGCTTTGACAGCATGGCTGAAAACATCATGCTAAAAAGCATGGGAGCAAGCACAGAATCTCATTTTGCTCCTTTGGTGACTAGGAAACATTGTCCATTGTCCCAAGCCCAAGAAAGCAAGCCATCGTAAAACTGATGTGCTATTCTGATAAGCTTCTCTGGGTAACCACATTTTGACATAATTTTCCCTAAGCCCTCACAACTGACAGTATCAAAGGCCTTGGTTAGATGTACAAATTTTGGATACAGGCCTCTGTTCTGCTCCTCACATTTTTCCTGGAGTTGTAAGGTTGTAAATACTGAATTAACTGTTCTTTGTGAATTTACACGCCTACATTTCCAAATTCTCTCTTCCCATGCTACCTCATATTCCTTTTGTTCATTATATATTTATAGCATGTATACATATTGTGCACAGAAGAAATATGTGCATATGGAAAATCTATATACATTGTGTATATATATATATAAGATATATACATAACATACCCTATAGAATTATATAGACATACAAAAAGAATGTAAAATAATGTGGAGAAGTAGAATTTGGGCACATGTGTGTGTATATAAATATATATATTTATATATGTATATAAATACTCAAAAGTATATGAGGCAGCTCTTTCTATAGAGAGAGCCATCCTCAGAGATCATGTTTTCTGCCTCATACTGAGCATGTGAACTTGGAAAATCACTTACCCCTCAATGCTCTAGGAAAATTTCTGGCAATATAAGAATCAGAGAAAATGATGACCTGCATTAATAGGACTTTTTAAAAAACCTGGCAATTTCTTCTACCAATATAATTACCAAATTAGACCTATGTGTATTGTAGTATGTAAATGATAACTTATCCATGTGATTGTAAATTCCTGAAGGGCACGGATTATTACTTTTGCCTTTGATGCACAGTTATCCCTGTTCTGGGCTTCTTGACTGATTTGATAAAAAACTTATAAATACAGATGCACACTAATGTGCATACGTGCACAGATTTATAAAGTCAGTGTTTGGAGACTTGCTAGAGAACTTCAAGCAAAAACTGGGTGGAAAACTGTTGGAAGGGAGGAAAGAAAGAAGAAAAGAAGAAAGGGAGGGAGGAAGAAAGGAAAGTGGCAAATATAGCAGAAGCAAATTGATCAATTAAGTAAATTCATTTCTGTACTTGAATAGAAATGAAAGGAAAAGTTAAAGACAGACATTTCTTCCCCTCCACCAAGAGATCTTCAGTGGTTGGAAAAGAAGCTGTATAAGGTTCCCTTCAAGTCTAACTTTTCGTGGGTTGCAGTGGTTATTAGATGCTATAAAGGAGGATAAGCTAAGATTCGATCACACATATAAAAAAGTACCAATATTTTTACTTCAATAAATATTGTATATGGGAATAAAAATATGAAATCCCTTTAGATTTTGTCCATTGTTCACTTTTTTCCTGTTAACATTACTCATTAATCCCAGCATGTAGGCCCTACATACATGTCCTACATTAAATGATTCCAACTGTCCAAAGACAGAAGAGATCTGATAACCCTAATTCAAACTGAGGTACTAGTCCCAAAGCGAGAGTTAGAATGTCTCTTTTAGACTTGTCTATTTATTAAACTGAGCAAAGGCAAAGGCAATGAAATCCATTTTGATAAGAATTATGCTCTTCCTTAGTCATTGTAAAAAAAATTAGGTAGAATTGATTTAGTTAGTATTTAACACGTTACTTGCATTAATTTTTCTGTATCAATTTTTAAATGCCTGAAGCATCAGGAACAAGATATAAAACAATCCTTAATAATTTCAGTTTAGTTGATGGTATCCCAGTCCAGTAGTCTATAAGTTCTAGCAATGGATATACAGATGCATCCATTTTAAGCTAACTAGAGGATTTGTTGTTGCTATTTAGTAATTCACTTGTTTTTGACTTTCCATTACTCCCTGTACATTTGCATGCCCATGTTGTCTATGGGGTTTTCTTGGTAAAAATACTGGAGTGGCTTGCCATTTTCTTCTATAGGATATTAAGAGAAAAAAATAGGTTAATAAGTGAATTGCCAGTAAGTTTCAGAGACTAAATTTGAACTTAGATTTTCCTGACTCTAAGGTCCAACATTTTATCCACTGAGCTACCAAGGCACATCATGATTGATACAATAGTATTAATAATAATAACAACAATAATAATAGTGATAATGTAACATCTATTGATATAACCATTTAAATATAAAATTCTAAGAAGAACTTTTTGGTTACTTCCACCTCTACCTTCTGCAATCTCATCTTTTTTTGGCCTTGAGGAACAAAAGATGAGTCACAAATATAATTGCTCCCAAATGCTCAATATTATCCAAACAACAACTTGAAAACCAGATGGTCCAGTTATGTCAGGAAATATACAGTTTATAATCAAGTAGATAAAAGGAGCTGAAGGTTCTTTCAAATCACCCATTATTGGGATTGGCAGAATCTAGATGACTATATGTCAATCAATTTTAGGCCGGATAAGATAAAACATGAAGATTTATAAAATTTCTTTGGGTTCAAGAGCTGTATTTATGGATATTCATAAGCTATTCCAGCTTTTTCTAGGTGAACAACTTGACCTAACTGCACTGCAACAGTTGGGGAAGTCTTTGGAAAATTCAAAATATATTCACTACCTTCAAGAATTATACACTGAAAGATCCATTGCTTCCAGCTTAACTACTGCTGTTTTGCAAGAGATAATGCCTCTCTAAGGAAGGGTGGTAAAGGTCTGGATTATTCTCCCTTTTATCAGCAGAAACAGGACTATTGTGTGCGCAAATTCTGACATTGCTCTCAAAAGGAAAAATCTTTCCAGCATTGGATTCTTAGAAAATGATGGAGTAGAGATACTAAGAGCCAGATTTTTAAATGGAACATTTCCCCAGTGGACATTTACAATTTTATGTGCAAGGTGGCAAATATAGCAGAAGCAAATCGATCAATTAGGTAAATTCATTTCTGTACTTGAATAGAAATGATAGGTTATGTTAAAATTGGGAATTTAGAGGATTTGTATAATTTTGATGCTTTCCAAATATGAATATTTCTTTATTGGTATGATAAAATATTAGCATGGAAGGTTGTGGGTAGTTGCCAGTCCTGTCTCCCAAAAGGTTTTTAAAAAGCCAAGAGCCAGCCATCTACCACTGAATTAATTTGACCAGAAGTACCCATGTTCAATGAATTAGAGAGAGGGAGGATGAAGTGTATTCTGCTTTCCCTGGGACAGAAAATTCTGGGATGTATTTGTCCTAAAACTGCAACTATCATTCACCCATTAAAAACCAGCATTTTTTGCTTCTATTTGGTATGGCAAAAGGTTTCACCTTGTCTACTACTATATTACAGATTGGTCCAACTGTAAGCTGGGCAATTATAACGGCAGAGGTGGCCCCAACATTCCCACTTCTGCCACCCATTTGAGAGTACATGCTCATTCTTTTTTTGAAACTGAAAGATCAGTATGATCAAATTTTGGAGACTATTGGCCTAGAAAAGTAGATCTTGGGAATCAAAGTGAATACTATCAACCATATAAGTTTATTTTCATGGACGAAGCTATGTTAGCTCTTAGGGAGCAAGCAATATTTATGAATTAGGCACTGTACTAAGTGATGAAGACATGAAAAAACAAATGGTGATTCCTACATTTAAGGAGCACCATCTAATGGGGATCAAAAATGTATAAATAGGCAATAACAAAGGATAAAAATACATAAATAAAATTAGACAATAATAAAGGATAAAATACATAGAGGATAGACAATAATTGAAAGGGGAGGCACTAGAATTAAGAAATGTTGAGAAAGACTTCTGTGGAAAATGGAATTTAAGTTGGAACTTAGGAAAACCAGGACGTAGAAATGAGGAGAGAGAGCATTCTAGTTATGGGGAACAGAAGGGATGAAACTTAATCAAGATCTCTCAGATGCCAAGTTTCAGAGACCAAATTTGAACACAAATTCTTGGCTTCTGAAAAATGACACAGCTCTTTGACCTCCATAACACCTGAGGCGGTGACCAGATTGGAAGGCCCCAGTTGCCTCATTGAAAAGAAACTAATTTTCCTGATTGTGATAGTAGGGAAATCTGGGGTCATGAGAGATATAATAGTAGTCCCAAATACAAGGAAAAAAAAACCCACAGTAGTATATAAGAGAACAGGTACTATAAATTA
This sequence comes from Sarcophilus harrisii, assembly GCF_902635505.1. NCBI lineage: Eukaryota > Metazoa > Chordata > Mammalia > Dasyuromorphia > Dasyuridae > Sarcophilus > Sarcophilus harrisii. The sequence continues at coordinate 636,685,799 of NC_045427.1, read as the reverse complement.
CATTTACAATTTTAAGAAGCAGATTGTCATTATTTGAAAAAAAGACCATTAAATGAGACAGATTATCATTGAGTTCCATATGTTGATATGGAAATCACTGGTGTGAAGGAGAGGATCACAGACATCATAGAATCAATCTATGAACACAATTAATCACAACCACTGCAGTAAATCTTCAGACTGGAGCAGAAATTGTCCAAAAAGGAAGCATAATAGACAATGTTCAAGACATTAAGCACATTTGGAGTCAGGAATATAGAAAATTATGAAGAGGGTCTCCTGATCTGTCAAAGTGGAAGTGTAAGATGTGAAATTGTTGCTACTTTGGCTGGAGGATGATTTGGCAAAGTAGTAGAAAGTATTGATTGTCACATAGATAATTCATGTTTCATTTCGGTAGATACCAAGAAGCTACTTGTCCAGAAATCCAAGGATGGGAGCATTTAAACAGTTTTATTATCAATAACTCCAAGAATGGGTTCCAATGTGTCTAAATGCTGGAACAGTTTGATCATCATGATTGTATGTGCATAGTGTTTAAACTACTGTTCTTATGATTTTATTTAAGAAGACAACTTTACCATCTCTAGTACATGGCATATCATATCTACCAGTCCATTTTTTGCATCATGAGTTTTCACATGCAGATCTTAAATCTGAAAATATTTCTTTGTCAAGTCTGACCATGTAGTCAAGTACAATGCTAAAATGAATTGTGATGAATGCACATTTAAATATTCTGATATCAAAGTTATTGACTTTGGAAATGCAGCATACATGTTGATGGGCGTTATAATACTTTATTACCTACATGACCCAAGAGAGCTCCAGAAGTCATTTTAGCATTAGAATGCTCTCAGCCCTGTGGAATAGTATCGTGGTTTCACAGTATTTTGAACACATAATAGTAAAGACTACTTAGCAATGATGGAAAAGATATTAAGACTTATGCTGACATAAATGATGCAAAAAGCAAGAAAACAAAACTATTGTCACTATAATCAATTGAATAGTAAATATGTTAGGAGATACTGCAAACCATTAAAGGAACTGTTTTTTCCTGTTGCAGAATATGAGAATTTATTTAATCCAGTTCAAAGAATGTTGGAGTATGATCCAGCCAAAGAAATTATCTTGGATAAAGCATTACAACACCATTTTTGACTTATTAAAAAAAATAACATATAACATTTTATAATTTCTCTAGAGGGGATCACTTAAAACTGTCAGTCATCTTAACATCTTTATACTTTTGGAAGCATATTACTCTGAATAGTTTAAATAGTAAATACAATGTTTTGCATCAGTGTCTTAATCATGGAAAATATGGTCTTGATAACAAGTGTTAGTCTAAAAAAATCTCCCTCATCTCTAAATTCAATCATATACCATGGATTATTGAATTTATTTCCATAACATTTCTACCCACAGATATATCTATACTTATATATCAACATTTGTATGTCTATCTGTCTATGTCTATCTATATGTCATATGTCTACATTTCTATCTATATCTATATGCATACATCTATATCTCTCTATATATATATCTATGCATCTATATAGTTCTATCTCTATCAATAATCTATCTGTAGCAACAATATGTAGATATATCACCTAAGATTACAATGACTAGATTTCTTGCCTGAATTATTATAATATCCAATATATACCTGTCACCTAAAGATTTTCCCATCTGTAATACTCTTTACATAACTGCTAAAGTATGTCTCTCATGAATAGATGTGATCAGTTCCCTTTCCTTCTCAACAAACTCCATTGGCTTTTTATTACCTCTAGGATCAAGTACACAATCATCTGTAACTTGGCTTTCACTCTCCATGATATTTAGGCATTATTCAACTTTGTATAAATCTACAAGATAGTCAGACTAGCCTGTTTGTTATGATGGTGTATCTTGTCTTCATAATATTGCATTGGATCCTCCTATTCTTAGAATCCATCTTCTCCCGACCTGCACTTTAGATAGAATCTTCAATTTCTTTCAAGTTTCAGCTAAAACATCATTTCCTAATTGAAGTTTTTCCTACTTGTACCTACTGTATCATTTTCTAGGATTTTCACCCCTCACCCCCCAAAAAAGAACAAATAGAGAAAAATGTTTTCTGTCCATTTTCATATAGTTTGAATATATTTAAATGTGTATAAATCATTTCCCCAATAGAATGTAAGTTCTTCAAAAACATGGACTATTTAATATCTTTTTCTTTCTATGGCCTAAAAGTGTGTATGACTTGTTAGGCACTTGATAAGTGCCTGTTGATGAACTGGCTGGTTAATGAATTTTCAAGGTACAAGTTGAAAAATATCAGTGTAATTCCCTCTTCTTGATTTCCTCCTGCAAAAGGGCACTCACACGCACAGACTGGGATATCCAGAGGATACAGTAAGTCATCATTCCTTTCAGGATTGTATAGATAACCTGAAAGATTTAGGATGTATTGTAATGTCATGCTGGAAATCCCTCCCATGTTTCACATCTTAATCAGACACTAGACATGCACTGGTTTTTTAGAAAGGAGAATTTATAAAGTTGTCAAAGAACAATTGTTGCAATACAGCACTCCAAATGTCATTTACTCTCCCACAATTATATATAGATTCATGGGTGAATATAAATAGGCAAAGGTAGACTAATCACTGATCATCACATTTATAAAACATCTATTATGTGCCAGGACCTGTGCTAACAAATTTAAAAGGTTCTGCTTTCAAGGAGCTGAAAGTCTAATGAGAGAAGTTGTTCCATCATTAGAGTCGTATCTGATTCTTCATGACCCCATTTAGGGTTTTCTTGGCAGAGATGCTGAAGGAGTTTGCAATTTCCTTCTTCCTTTACATTGTCTAATCCTGCTCCTCCAACAATGGGTTGTTCACCTGCAGAAAATAACTCATTTGTGCTAAGCAGCCACATTATATTTCTAACAAGTAGAAGTGGTAAATTCCAACGGTATAATTATGTAAAATGGAATGCATTTCCCCAACATCAAATTTATAGGATGGTTTTCAGCAAAGGAATAAGTAGCAACACTAATAACCAACATTTTGCTGCCTAAACTTTGCCAACCAGAGATATTAGGTTTAATAGAAGAAATATGATTCCTTGTGGAATCATATTCCACATGGAATGTGGCTAACCAGGAAATTAGTTACAGGAAGAAAAAATGTTTATGCCCATCACGATTAAAAGCTAACTTTGACATCAAAAATGTACAAAAAAGAATACTAAAGCCATAAGTGCTCTGGAATTTCAGGTATGGAGGCATTCCCTCCAATAGTGAACAATCCATGTCTTTCCTCCTTTTTTGATAACCATCCTTTTCTTTCTATGAGGGTACCACAAAGCATTCTTCCAATCTGTGGAAAAATTACTTCTTACTCTTCTGACTGTCTCAATGTCAGTGGAATCCTGGGATAGCCATGAGTTATGGCATCTTCTTGTCATGGTGAAAAAAGCAAGTTTTAGTTGTATGTGCTCATAGGATTTCTTCTAACCACTGGCCTCCCCACATTTCTACTCACTATCAAACTCCTCCTAAACTGCCTAATTCCATTTCGAGTTTGATTCTTAATACTTCTCTCAATAACAAATAATAATTTTAAAATGTTCTCAATTTTCTCATTTCTCAATGAGAAATAATTTTCCCAACAACAAAATGGATGAAACCAGGTCTTACTACCATAGCTATTAGTAAGATGCATCTTTATTCATGGATATCTGTGAGAGCTTTTCTTCTACCAAAAATACCTGTTACACATGAAATACTTCCAAAGTGTAGAAGGTTAAAACAGAAGAGAAACAAAAGGTTATCTGGGCACATTCTTATGCAGAACATCTATTCCTTTGGGGGGAGAGGCCATATATTTTAATTGTTAACTTGATAAATGTACTTCAATCAAAGCATTTTCCTCTTCTCTCTGGGACTGGTGCTTCTGTCAGTGACTTTCTAAAGAAACAATGTTTTTTAATGCCGAGGAAGCAGTAAGCACAACATTCCCATCCCTGCCTAGCCAACAGTCTCTCAGTAGATAGTACTTCAATCCAGCAGAAGGAAGAAAAATAAGAAGCATTGAATTGATGATTATTATTGAATTATTGTATTAATGGAGAATACAGATTCTTTAATCACTAAAAGAATGTATTTACATCGTCTAATCCTGCTCCTCCAACAATGGGTTGTTCAACACCTGCAGAAAATAACTCATAAGCATTTGACTCGGGTTGTACACATAGGTTAAAGGGGTAGGGGAGTGAATCACATTCATATGTGAAATATTACATTTTGAAACCTCAGCTTTGTACTAAATGCCTGCCTGCCCTCCCCATCACTCACTTTGAGTCATACCCTATAATTATGCTGCTGAATACTGCTGGAAGATTTCATAGAAAAATGAAGACAAAACAGATTTTCATTTTATGTCAATGGGTTCCTCATTATAAAATGCTAATCTGGAATCAGGAAAATCTGGGTTCTGTCCTGCCTTATCCACTTACTAGCTGTGTGACCCTGAACAAATCATTTATGTGGCCCAGTTTTATCCTCTGAAAATGAGGTCGTTGTATTTAATGGCCTCCAACATCCCTTCCAATCCAAATCTATAATCTTATAATTTCTTCCTTTTCTATTTGACTTTAAAGTTCTCCACAGTATCCATTCCAAAACTTCTCTTTTTTCTCAAGTCCCTCACAATAACTCCACAAATCTTTCTTTTAACAGAGAGTATATCTTATTTTCTTGAAATAACTGAAGTTAGTCATGGTGAGCTCTCTCATCTCCTCTTGTCTTCATTTCTACCTGCCTCACCTATACAGGGAGCTCTATAGTCAGGTCCTCCCTAATCCTAGTGTCCCAGAAAGAAGCAATCCCTTTTCTTTTTCAAGAGCAACTCCTTTACCTCTGTTCTTAATTTCATTACCTCTTATGTCGAGAGAATTTTTTAAATTATTAATTGCCTTTCTCTACCTTATTTTCAATAATAGCTGACTTATCAGACTCTATCAGACTGTTTGAGCCTTACAAAAAATTATCTTATTCATTATTATTATTTTTCAGATGAAAAATCTGAAGATAGAGACAGTAAGTGAACTTAACACAGAATTAACTAACAATTAGCAAGGGGCAGGAGAGAGGGTTTAAGGCCCTTTCTTCTGGATTCCAAGTCCTAGCCCTCTTCCCATTATGCTGCACTATGTATCCATCTCTCCTTTCCTCCTGAACCCTTTCTCCAGCCTACAACCATGCTCAAGATTATTTTAAATAAACCAAAAAATGATTGAATGAATGAATGAAGGAATGTTCACTTGAAGAAGTTACTACGTCCTAGAGCTAATATCTTGAATTATTCTTCTTTCTGCTGACAAGCTTCTAGTCTCACTCTCTTTTTCAACCAACATTTTTAGGCTGAAACTGCTTTTTTTCCAAAGTTGTCATTGTTTCCTACATACTTAATAGCTTCTTGCTATTTATTTTCTTTAAAATTTTTATAACATTTGACACAGTTGACAAAAGTCTCCTAGATTCTCTCTGGCTTCTATAACAAAATAATCTACTTTTTGCCTCCTCCTAATTTGACTGCTCCTTATCAGTTTTTTTTTATGTTCTTCACTCATCTCCTGCCCCCGAATCATATTTCAGTATTCAACCCTCATCCTTCCTTCCTCTGAGATCTCTCCTTTATGACCACTTGCCAAGTAGGTTATACTACTGAAGTGTGTTCATGAAATGGATGAACCAAATGCTAAGATCACGTCCAACTTTCCAATTCTGTGATTTTGTAGTCATTTGTTCCCAAGAGATTCAGTTGGCACCATAGACAGATGATTTCTAAATCCAAATATTGAGTCCTAATCAGTTTCCATCCTTAGATTGAAAGCTGTTGATTGAGCAGCCTTTCCCATGTGTTCCATTAACATTTCAAACTAAGCAAATCTAAAATCATCTACTCTCCATACGCCACCCACCACCACCACCACTCAATCTAATGCTCAAAATCTTTTTATTTCTGTGGAATACTCACATACTCTCAGTCAACAAAGTTGATAAACTCTGAGTAATACATGACTGTTCCCTTTTCTTCAGCTTGTACACACATCAGTTGATAAGTCTTGTCATTTTTATTTCTACAGCATTTTTTGTGAACTCACTTTTCACTTCTCAACAAACCCTTACACACCACTCTGTGCCAGACATTCATTACTCTTATGTGTATTGTGATAATAGCTTTGCAATGGGGTCTCTTGTTTAGCTCTCTAATCTAACTGCTAGACAGAAGTAAAAATAATTTCTCCAGGTACAAATCTGATTATATCACTTTTCTACTCAAAACCTTCAGGATCTCTATTTCTTTTAAGGTAAAATATCAATTTTTTGACTTAAAATTAAAGATTTCAGCTTATCTAATAATTAAAATTTTAATGGCTAAAATTTAAACAGCATTGATAATATTCCAGGCATTGTGCTAACCACTTTACAATTACTATTTCATCTGACCTATACAACAACCTGTGAGGTAGGTACTATTATTTATATCAAATTTATAAATGAGGAAACACAAAGGTGAAGTGACTTACCTAGGATCACATAACTAATAAGTAATTGTGGCCAAATTTGAACTCAAGTCTTCCTGACCCCAGATCTGGTACTCTATCTGCTTTGTCACTTCACATCTCCCCAGACACATTGTTTTCTGGTCAAATGTAACCATTATCTGCACCCTGAATTAAATGTTTTATCTCTTGCCTCAAGATTTGGATAAGTCATTCCCAATGATCAGAATGCACTCTCTCCATACTTTGCTTATCAATTTTTATCTTTCTCCAAGATTCAGAACAAGTGCCATTTGCTCTAAGTAACATCTCCTGATCTTCTCTTCTGTCAGTAGTCTTTTCATAGTGATTTATTTTATAATTTCCTTATTCACAAATACATTTTGTTTCCTCTTTCAATTCAAAACAGGGATTGTCATCATCTACTCTCTTTTTGGTATCAAAAAGTTCTTGACATAGTAGACATCTAAGAAATATTTATTAAGTTGTTGATTGTATTCTTTGTTTTCTATTTTATTGACTTGTGCTCTTTAGATCTACCTTGAGTGCTAAATATTTAATTTGGAAGCATCATTAATTACTGATATTAATTCATAGGGCAGATTGACAATGTAGCTCTTATGACAAAGCACAATTCCCAATTAAAAAAAACATACAATTATTGAATAATTATAAAAATTGCATAACATATAAAAAGTGGGTTATTCTATATGATGTTACTAAAGTATAATATAATATCTGAATTACCTAAATATAGTCTGGAATTAGCTTCTGAGTCCCACTAGTTCTTTCTTTTCCCCTTAAACTTTAGCAGATAAATCCTAAGGACCTATGTATAACATGTTGCTCAGATAGCTCAGAGTAAAAAGGGCAATAGAAAGATAAATCAAGACTGTAAAGGAATTTCTTTTGGCATCTTCAAAAGCTTCCATGAGGGGGGTGATCACTGAATGGGAATGGTAGCAATAGGAGAAAAAACACACCTATGGTCTCACCATAAACTATTTTGGAATCAAAATATGAACTTTTTTTGACCCTTCCTTTTCTTTGTTTTTAACTTTATTTTTAATTTATGGAATGAAACCAATATTTCCATGACATAGTACAATAAAAATGATGACTGTACATGAAACTAAAAATCTGTTATGTACAACTTGGTGTTTCATCCAAGTATGTCATAAAATTATCATATAAATTTATTTTTTCTTCTCTCCTACACCCCCAGAGATGGCCACAATTAGACATAAATAAGTTTTACATATATATATAATATATATGTATATGTATATTGTGTAGATATGTATATACGTATACATATTTACATATTATATTTATATACTCATATGTAATTATTATGTACATTATTCTATTTATCAGTTCTTTCTCTGGATACAGAGAGTGTCTTTCTTCATATGTCCTTTGTAGTTAATTTGCATATTTATAATAGTGAAAACACCTTACTTGCTTAGTTATTTTTAAAAATAATATTGCTGTTGCCATATATATTGTTCTCTTGGTTCTCCTCATTTTGTTCTTCATTATTTCATTTAAATCTTCCCATAATTTTTTCCCTAAAGTCATTGAGCTCATTATTTCTTATAACATAATAATATTCTATCAGAATCATGTATCCCAACTTGTCTACCCATTCCCCAGTTGATATACATCCCTGCAATTTCCAATTCTTTGCCACCACAAAGAGAACTGTTATAAACATTTTAGAACAGAGATTTTTTTTTCCTTTTTCCCTAATTAGCTTTGCAAATAGAGCAAATAGTAGTATTGCTGAGTCAAAGGGTATAGGGAGTTTAATACCTCTTTGGATATATTTCCAGATTGCTTTCCAAAGAAAATGTAAGATCAGTTGACAATTCCACTAACAATGAAAAAGCATCCAATTTTTCCACATCCTCTCCAATATTTGTCACTTTCCTCTTTGATCATTTAAGCCAATCTGATGGGTGTAAAAATGAGCTCTTTTAAACAATCTAGGAAAGAGGTAGTTCCACAGTTACATAGAGATTCAATGTGAGTAAATAGGAGTGGTGGAGCCTTGGGATTGATCTGTGAAACAACAGAAAGCTTAAACAGCTCAGGGTCATTCTATTTTAACACCAAGACATCATTTAATAGTGGAAGAGACTTTTAAGGTCAAATAGAGCACCCTCCTCATTTTACCGGTGAGGAAAGGAAAAGTGATTTGCTAAAGATTCTGAAGTGGGAAGGGAAGGGAGGTTGGAAGTGAATTCCAGGTCTCTGATGCTGCATTTACTACCTTTTCCTCTATATCCTGCTGTGTCTAAGTCAAAAGAGCTATAACCCTGTCAGCAGAGATTTCTGTGTGATCTTTCCAGGATCCAGTTGCTGGGTTTATATCAGGAGGAGAGCTGAACCACAGGAAACAACAAAAGATGACTGAGGTCAGCAATGACACTCAAAATGACCATTGTATCTGCTAGTAGCAGAGAAAAGTGATTAACAAGAGCCAAATCCACACAGTCGGCTGAGAACAAAAGATAATGGCAGCAGAGTATTGGAGAAATGATGGGAGAGGGGTCAAGAAAAAGAGTCAAGCAGCTGAGAGCATGAGTTGCCTATAAAAGAACTTAAAGTTAAAGAACTGTTGGCAGATGAGTTGATCTGGCTTCACATCTTGCTGAAATCTCACTCAGGTTAATATTATAAGTCATGGATGACATTCCTAGACAGTGACCATGAGAATCCCTTGTTAAAATCAAGTTCATTAAGTCAGAAGATAAATACCGACAAAGGTTAAACTAGTACAACTACTAAAAATTAGTAGTTGTACTAGTTTAACCTTTGTCGGTATTTATCTTCTAAATTAGGTTTTGGAAAATATTTTAATATTTTTAAACATGAAAAAGTGACTTTTAGCTAAACATAATGATTTAGGAATTTTAAAAGCTGATCAGTTTCAAAAGATAGACACTCCTAGCAAGGAAGGATTTTTAAAAATTAGTGTGTATTACATATAATTATCAAATTATAATACATATGTTCATCTAGGTAGAATACTAGAGTTCTGGGTCTAGAATTTGGAAGACTCATTTTTCTGAGTTCAAATCTAGCCTCACATACTTATTATATTTGTGATTCTGAGCAAATCACTAAAGCCTATTTTGTATCAATTCCCTCATCTGTAAATTGAACTGGATAAGGAAATGGCAAATATTTGTTGAGAAAACCCCAAATGGGATCATAAGGAGATAAACACAACTGAAACTACTGAACTACAAGACATTCTATATCATTATATTATATGTGTGTGTATATATATATATATATGTATATGTATGTATACCTATATGTATTTTATTCCATAGGATATATGTTTTACATAACATATGTATATAATATATAATATAATATAGCATAACCATATATCACATATGTATATCATGTTATATTTAATGTTATATATACATTTATATTACACAGATACATATTCATTTTTTTTTCTTTTTCTAACACTAATGATTAGTGATGCTTCAAAATCAAATTGGAGAAAAAAAATTCTCTACAAATTTTATTCTGATGATTTTTTAAAGTCTTTAGAAGATACTGATGCTTGCCAACTCATCAGTTGTTGGCTAACTTAGGATGAATAGCTATTTCAGACTTACTTACTTGAGGTTAGACATAACCTCAAGCTCCTAATCATAGCCTTCCTAGCTTGTTGGGATCTGGCAAAATTTGTCCTTGGCTGGATTACCCTAATTCCTCTTGAGAACTCATTATCATTTCCTGGGTAAAATAAGAAAGACTAGAAAGGCTCTGTGGTACAGTGTGGGAAAAATAAACAACAACACAGAAATGGAGGCAGTGAATGTGGTTTCAAATCCTGCCTTTGTTGCTTTTAACTTATATGACCTAGGCAAGTCACAAACTCATCAGAGTTCAATTTCCTCATCTGTAAAATGAAAATATTAGTTTATATGTCTCTGAAATCCTTTCTAGCTCTAATCCATGATCCAGTAAAGGTACTCATGTAGATTTTCATATAAAAAAGCTATGGGGTTTATGGAGTATTCAAGGAAGACTAGGACCTCTGGTGAGGGCTTGTTAAGTCCTTTCTAAAGTTATTCCTGCACCTTTTGTGTCTATCTGGCCCTCACCTCTCACTTGTGGCTCCAAGAAGCTAAAGCATACACAGAGACCACACCATTGTAAGGCATCCTGGCAGATGAACTAAAGCCAATATGAGAGAATAACTGATGACCCTCAAACTTCAAGTCCATCAATTACCCTCAACCCTGTCAGTGACTTGGAGATGTACAGGGGGATCTACCTCAAATGTATGAAGACTTCTCTCAGCAGAACGAGCAAAATAAGAACATTATTTTGCCTAACAGCCAAAAAGGCAACTGAATCAGGAGCTGTGGAGCCTTCAGAGCTTGGTCAAGCACTCAAGATGCCAAGGTGATTCAGCACATCCAAGGCCATCTTCAGTCATTCCGACTTTTGCTTGCACTGGACTTGGATGATTTTGGAAGATAGGGTAAGGCTCTTGGCTATATGCAACTCTTAGTTACTTAAATCCAATTCAATTGCAAGTCAAGACATCATCCTCTGATGATATTATCCCTCTTAGAAAATAAAGGATAAAACAACAAATTTTCAATTGTTTTATCAATTTAATTTTATTTGGTAAAATACAAATCCTTCCATCATTACTAATAAATAACCTTTTGTCATCATTTATATGATCACTTTTCTTCAATCCAATGTAAACAAAACAGATTGCATAAAGTTTATTAATCATTAAGAACTGCTTTCACAAAGGTCACATTTTCTACATTCTAACTAAGAGTGTAGCATTGATTAAGGCAAATGCATTTATTTTGTAAAATGTTACTTATGTATTGAAAGCTAAAAATATCATTTCAAAAGTAAATGATACATAACTATGATACTAAGGAAAATAGGGTTGGAAAAAAGGCTTAAGCTTTAAATGTGAAAAAATTACCCATTTTTGATACATTTAAAAAAATGATGACAAGATATTATCTGAAAATTTAATATTTAGAGGGAATTATATAAGTGGGAATATAATAACAGGATCATGAATATCACACAGTCAGACTAATTGGCAATTTCATAGTTTTTTAATTTTAATATATCACCTTTTTAAGGTGACACTAGTTCTGTAAATAGATAGCATCATTATGCCTACTTTATAGTCTTTTGGGGGTAAGGTCATGATACTTGTAAAAACTTCTAAAGAATATCAGCTTACAATTTGTCTATTTTTTGTTGTCTATTTTCTTTTGAAAATCATTTGATATATAGCAGTTAAGTATGGTCACATGGTGTATAGTTGAGAGAAACAATTTATAAACCCATTTCCCTATTATATATTATCATTGACGTTTACCCAGGGACCTAAATGATTCCAGTGGATACTAGCTTCTTCTGGACTGATATTTCAAAAAAGTCCTAGTCTCATGAAAATTCATTTTGCTCCCTCCTCTTTCGCTATCTCCTGCTGATGAACAGTCTAAGTCTACTTGGTCCCTTTATTTTCCTCCCCTTCCTGCTCCAGTCAGTCAGAAAATATGAGTCTAATTTGGAACACTAAGATATTTAAGGGTTTGTAATGGTAAAAAAGATCATTTATGAGGATCATAGAATGATATATTTAGAATTCAAAGGGGTCTGCAAGGCCACTGAATCTGTCTCCTTCATTTAACAGATGAAGAAACTGAGGCTGAAAGAATAATTTAATAGCTAAGGATTGCATAATTAGTGAGTATCTGTGGCACAGTTTGTTCTCAGGTCTTCATGATTTTACTCTCAGCCCTCCATTCACAATTCTACCATGGCTAATAATGTTATTATTTAAATGAGATTATGATGAAGACCAACTAGTGAATTACTTGAAAATACTTCACGGACTAAGGGAATAGACAGCTTAAAAATAACGAAGCATTCCTTGCAAACTGACAGCTGATGTGTCCTGTTGATGAACAGCCTAAGTCTACTTGGTCCCTTTATTTTCCTCCCCTTCCTGCTCCAATCAGTCATAAAATATGAGTCTAATTTGAAACACTAAGATATTTAAGGGTTTGTAACTACTAACTCATTCATTCATTTACACACTCACTCACAAGAGAACTCAAAACAACGTGATGTATTTCACATGTCATCCCTGACCAAATTGCCATGAAATCCCCTAGATATGCCTTTATGTATTAGATGTTTCTTAGTTTCTTCAGGGATAAAATAAGGGAGAGCTTTTATTGAATTCCCCCGAAACATCCATCACTATCTTTTGCCATTTCTCCTTTGTCTGACATGAAAGAGAGCAGAGAAATCCATAACACATGCATTCTATGATAACAAAGTATGATTTCCTATCTATTCAATAACTAGGAGACTGATGATTTGTCTGTTTTCTAGCAGCAGGCCAAGTGGCCAAGCTCTTCTATTAAAATGTAGGCACCTTGTGAAGAGAGCAGTCTTCCTTGCTTCTGCTGCCAGCACTTAATACAATGCTGACACAGAGTAGGCACTCAATTATTGTCTGTCTCTTCATCTTCGTCTATCTGTATCTTCCTCCATCATTTCCCCCCGCCTTTCTCTCCTTTTATATAAAAAACCATTTAGTGGTCAATTGCCAGATAGGTAAATAGATTGACTGACAGACAGACAGAGAGACAGAGAGGAGATGGAAACAGACTGTTCAAAATGCAAAAGGTAATTCAGAACTGTCATCTTTCCTATGGTAGGAAATGTTTGTTTCCTACCCGAATGCCTTTCCCCTTTATATTTCAATTTCTATCTTTTAGCTTTTCTAAACATTCAACTTTGACTAAAGTCTCACTTGTTCACCATAATTAAATATGCATTTTATTTTAATAGATGAGATTGATCAACATAGTTTCCAGAGTAAGTTCTAGTTGAAAAAAAGAATATCAAAAGAATATCTGAAGTTATATCGATTTAGATATCTACCAGTGGAATTAGAACCATTCTATATCAGCCCAGAACTTGGCTACCAAAGACTGAAAGTCACATGGAAAAATCTAAATTGTGCTTTATATAATATCCCTTGTTTTACAAATTCTATAGCACAGCCAGGCAGCAAATCCAAGAGTTTTTGTGCAATTCAAGCTCACAAGAAAATAAAGAGTTATATAGCAAGGCATCCCCTCTATTACTGAATCGTGAATTTAAAAGGCATGGGTCCTTTGATCTTTTTTTTTGGAGGAATTAGCCTTTTAATTTTGAACAGTCCTAATTAAGTGTGAACATTAAGCTACTTCAAATGCTGTGCTTGATAATTATTTTCATTACTTAACTAGCAAATTTGCTGAATGTTAAGAACTATGTAAACAGTAATGTGCCTTATAAATGTGAATTATTAATGTTTTGGTGGCACTGTGAGATAAATAATCAACAAATACTTGTTAAATGCCTACTATGTGTCAGACACTGTGGCTGGGATGCAAGTATAAAGAATATAATGATATCTACTCAAAATCTAATAGGGAGAACAAAAAGAACATGTAGAGAGGTGTGTGGGTATGTATATACACAAATATCTATATATTACTACTATATATATATACATAAGTACTAACATTACTACAATATAATTACCTCTCTATATGTGCATTTATGTTGAAGTTCTATATATTAAACTCCTAAGATGATTTTAATATCATATATATATATATATATATATATATGTATGTATATAAGAGAAACAGAGAGCCACTGAGTGCAAGAGAGCAAGACTGAGAGAGAGCAAAAGTGAGTGAGCAAGAGAGAGGTAAAGAAAGAGGAGTTAATCAAATTAAAGCCATTTTCATAGCTAACTATATTATAGGTAGGATATTCCTTTGGTCTCTCTATATTTTGAATATTTTTTTATCAGCATGTTTTATCAGAAAGAAACTCATACATCTGTAGACATTATTTGATGAATGCTTCTGTCTTGCTGGGTAATGGGATGATGTGTTGCACATCATCAAAATGAAATCCAACTCAGATTCCACCTTGACTGCTTTGATTTTGGCTTCTGAATATAACATAATAGAATCCCTCAATGAATTTATGCAGTGAAGCTATTAAGTTTACAAAGGGAACAGTAAAATTTGATAACTGGGTCCTCTCTGTACCTTCTGGCTCCCAAAATGATCTATCTCAGAGATGGTCTAACTTTAATTTAAGTAGCACAAAGTTAAATCCAAATGTTGCCTTATATATTAAATTTTTGTTGATCATCCCATCTGGTATTGCATAGTAAAAACAAAACAATTATATTCTCTGTATATTAACATGTACATGTTGTTTCCTCATATAGATGTAATTTCCTTATATCCCTAGTGTCAAATACAATGTTTGACAGGCTTAATAAATGGATATTATGGAGCTGATTGGTTAAGTCTCAGCTATTGTACATCATGGAGGTCAGGGTAGGTGAACGTTTGAATGCACTATGATTTTTAATCACATCCGAAAAATGTAAGGATTACTTGACCAAAAAAACAAAAAACAAAAACAAGAACTCAGTCATGGTAATGGAATTTCCATTGGTTTTATGAATCAAGATTGTCTGAGGGAAATGAAAATGAAACACCAGCAGTTATTTTATAGTCAATAGGTTTCCTTTTCAGTATAATGTGCTGAAAAAGAGTAGGTACCTAAACTCCTAAGTGTTCAAAATGGAAATGCTACACTCATCCTGACTTCTTTCATTGTGTCTCTAACTTTTATTTGAGTGGAGAGAAAAGATCCACTTTCAGAAAATGCTTCTCCTTGGCTTTCAGGTCCCTTATTCCTGTGACTAATAATCCAGTCAAATCAACATCTGGGCACAGAAAAAACATGGATATACAGGGTATGACTTGCATGTATTGAAACTAAAATCATGAATAACAAACAAATTGGTTTTACTAAATTGTAGTCAACTTGAGTGTATGGTGAAGGGAGAGACATAACAAAGGGAACCTTGACAGTGATTTAGCCCACTCTGCTTCATTTTTAAAAATAAGACCCTTTCATTTTCAAAATATATGCAAAGATAGTTTTCAAAATTCACCTTTGCAAAAGTTTGTGTTACAATTTTTTCCCTCTCTTCCACTCTCCCCCCTCAGACAGCAAGTAATCCAATAAATGTTAAACGTGTACAATTCCTCTATACATATTTTCATATTTATCATTCTGCTTCATTTATAAGAGGAATCAAGGTCCAGCAAATTGGGGGCAAAAATACCATGAGTCACATAGCTATCTGGCAACAGCTGGAGACTAGGAGAAAAGTATTTTGCTGGGAAACTAGTATTACTTTCATTCATCACTTGACCCTTCAGATAATGTAGATCAACAGATAATGTAGAATATAGCACTCAAATGGATATGTGAACTCATCCAGTTTAGGTGCCTATCCTCATAAACATGCAGAGCAATCTATACCAGTGCATAATGAGGGAGTCTTGTTCATATTCTTCCTTGATATCTCCACAGAAGAACCTAGAGACTTTCTTTACTTTTCCCTAAAATCAAGAAGTTATCAATAGAATAATCACAGTCTACTTCAACTGATCCAGAAAAAAAATCATGAAAAGTCTGTTGCCAACCTAACAAAGTTATATAAATGTTTGCTGTTATTATTAATAGGGCTATTGCCTATAATTTCTTACTCTTTTCATGTGGCCAGTCCATTTTCTCTTTTTATACCAACTTTTCTTGTTTTACCCATTTATTCTTTGAAGTTCCTAATTGATTATATGTTGCTATCTCCTCATGCCCACCATATACCTCTCCTTTGCATTCTACAAAATGTTCATAATCAAAAAAATATTGAGTTCCATGTCTCAAAGGCATTCAATATCACTAAGAATATTGGAACTGAAAAGGTAGGAATTTGATTGAAGGAGAAGCTTGGAACTTTAAATGAACTTTGATATTTCCTGAAGGCAATCCGGTTTATCTTCTGCCTCTTCTTTAATTCTAGGCTCATTTAGTTGTTCAGTTGTATAATCTGTTCCATATATAAATGTAGACATAGATGTCTTGTTAATTTGGAGTATGCCATCATTATTATGATTTAGATCCTCAAGAGTATGACCACTCATGTCATTGGACAAGGATCTCACAAATACCATCAATGAAAAAAAAATTAGACAGTTTTGATACTGTGTGACTTTTTAGCACTCACTTTAACTTTTTTTTCCTTTCATTTACTTTGCCATACATGCTGAAGAAATGAAAGGGAGTCTTATAGGGGTGAGGGGTGATTTACATGCATTTCATGGATTATCATTGTTAAATCATTTATTTATTACCAAATTGTCCATCTATCAGTGATGAATTTCTTGTTACAGAGCTAGATTGATCTTCAAGAAGCAGACAATCTGTTTTTCCAGTCAAAGAATTGCCAGAACATTAGAATCTGTAATTATTTTTCATGTAAAATCTCTTCCAGGTTTGAGAATCACCCTCATGTCATGGTTAGATATCAAGGGAGAACTTTGTGAAAGATACTTAGGTTATAATTCTTCTAAATACCCATGAAATGACTCACTAGAGATAGAAGTGATTCTGAATTTCTAAAGTTTTTGCCAGAGTGGAGAATATCTGTCAGGTTCTAAATAAATGGAAAGACTTTTAAATGTGCAACCAGTGAAAGACTATATATGTGTATGTGTGTGTAAATATGCATCCATATATAAATACATATATATTCATATACATGTATATATAGAGAGAGAGATACGTGTATGTATGTTTGTAATAACAGCTCTTTTACTAACCAACCTGGTGATGAATCTCTCTAAACTTATATATGTTTGTCATTAGAAAAGTTACATAATATGCCTGAGGATGGTGATATTATTTGCAATAGAAAATGCAACAACATCAACAACTTTTCACATTTATATAACACTTTAAGGTTTGTAAAGCACTTTAAAATGTTACTTTTTAGCCTGATAATCTGAGGAATATTTTACAAATGAAGAAACTGAGGCAGAGCTTAAGTGACTTTCCCAGAGTTACAAAGCTAGTTGTGTTTGAAAACAGATTTCTTCTAGGATCTTCTTGACTCTAGAGCTAATGCTGGAACCAGCAGATTGCAGCTTCCTTTAATATATATTACATGTTGAAGGATAAATAATTCCAAAAGTTTTATTGAAGTTAGAAGTTATTAAAGCATCCACACAAATGTACAAACACACTCACACACACACTTTTTGAAACACTGTGTGTAGCCATGGTTATGTACATGCATGTGCACAAGTTTTTAGTAAATGCTGTGGATGAATATTGTTGCTAATTATATATATGTAATTTATATGTGTGTATCTATATATTAGATTTAGATTACTTCAAGGTGAGAAATGCATTTTAAAAAATACTCAGAATTCCACTTACTTTAAAACTTTACTCATGGATGATTCAAATCAGTGCCACTTGTTCAGTGATAAAAAAAAGCCATCTACATCCAGAGGGAAGACCATGGGAACCGATTGTATACCATAACATAGCACTTTCCCTCTTTCTATTGTTTGCTTGCATTTTGTTTTCTTTATCAGTTTTTTTTACTTCTTGATCCGATTTTTCTTGTGCAGCAAGAAAACTATAAATATTTATACATATATTGGATTTAACATATATTTTAATATAACATAAGATAACAAACATGTATTTGACTACCTGACATCCAGGGGAGGGAGTGGAGGGAAGAAGGGGAAAATTCAGACAGAAGGTTTTGCAAGGATCAATATTGAAAAATTATCTATGTATATGTTTTGTAAGTAAAAAGCTTTCATTAAAAAAAAAAAAGAAAAACTTTACTCATGATACATTCAATATTAACCCTTTTCTGTTTTCTCTCACTGCCTACTCCAGAAATATTTGTTGTATATCTTTGGAATAGACTTGTGAACACATTATCCTTTTCTGCTCCCCAACAGAATGTCATCTTTTTGAGAACAGAGTTTTCTTTTTTCAGTTTTGTCCTCATATCCCCAGAGACTAGTATACTGAACAGTGCACAGTAACCTCTTAATAAATATTTAATGGTTATTTTAATGTTAAAATTATTGAAAGAACTGATATGTTAATGATACCATATATTGGCTCTAAAGGAAGTAAATGAGAACTATGCTAATTCGATAATATTGAGATTTTTAGCTTCCAGACTCATTTTGGTCTCCAGAATTGGAATCAGATAGAAATAAGTTATATATATATATATATATATATATATATATATATATATATATATATATATATAATTTTTCCCCCCTACCTGTATGTATGTGTGAAAAGACTAGCTCCCCGGGGCATCAAGAGCTGCCTCATTATACAAGGAGAATTTCTTCCAATTTTAGAAGGAATGTACCATGGACAGCTCCGCGGAGCACTGCTAGGGCAGGTGATATTGATGAGATGTGACTCAACCTGACATCTCTCAGGATTCCATCAGAGAGCCGAAAGCAAGTGTTTCCACCTGTAGGTTCCAATTTCCTCAGGTCCTCAGGTACTCTCCATGTACTTCTGGAGGGGTCAGCCAACATTCATTGTGAAATGCCAGTCAACAAAATAGTGACTGGACAGCAGATTGTCACCCCTTCAAACCTCAGATTGATTCTGTCTAATCCATTATTTTGTAGGAAATAAGCCTCAGGGGATCTCAACTCCACTAGCAAAAGTATAACTTGAGAGTAATGAGGCTGCTTTGCATGTGTAGTTTCTGGCTTTTCTGATAGTGCTTAGCTTATGTGTTCATAGTACATTTCTTCTGAAACTAGAAAATATCCTCCTCGTATAAAAGGACAACTCTAGATAGCAGCTTGAGATTTAAGAAAATCTAAGACAACACACTTGAAATAGGATTTTAAAAATGTCAACTATTAAATATTCTACTACAATATCCATATATCTCTGTGTATATTTTTTCCATGAAATTGCTTATGCTACTCTTCAACCTGCCCATTACAAGCTGAGTAAACACTATTTTTTTTTTCAGATCCCTTCCTGCCTCCAATTACTCAAGCTATGCCCACTACTATATAAGCCTTTCAAGAAACATGGATGTGGGGGTGGCAGTTTTAGGTAGACACTAGCTCCCTTATATCCTGTTTCCCTGTACCCCAAATTCAGACCACGCAGTATTATATACCTCTTATCTCTCACCTATCTCCAAATTAATGAACTGTTCATTGAAAACCATTTCATTCTCCTTGTATTAAAGAATTCATATAATCTTGAGTTCCTGATATCCATTAGGCTTAACTCCTTTAGATATTTTATTTTCATTTTGTGGCAGCAATTCATAAACCTCAGATCAACTTTCTTCAAATGTCTGGGCTGCATAGTTACTGTGTGACTAGCCAATGAAAACTCATTTCAACATCAGCAGCTTGGCAAAACAAAAGTGGGAAGATAAGTCTGTGAGGGAAATCATCATAATGCCTTGATAACTGAAGTTGAATATATATTTTTTAATTCTCTCTGCTCTTGCTTGCCTCCACTAGAGCAAATAATGGAAAGTCCCATGTATGCATTGGAAATATAGTAAATAAAAATGTTCCAAGCTGGAGTCAGATTGAGAAAATTCTCCATTTCAGTTTCTCTTCCTATATCACAACTACCAGTTCTTTTGGTTAATTTTTCCCTTCATCTTTGGTGCCCTTTAAAGACAAAATTCATTACCAAGAGAATGTGAGCTCCCAGATTATAGATACCATTTTTTATTTCTTCTTTATAGCCGTAAGCTCTACCAAAGTACTAGTAGATCATGGGCACTTCAGGAGTGTTTATTTTAATTGAATTATTTGAAATCAAGTACCCTTCATTGAAGTTATAAAATGATCTGCTTTAGTGAATAATTTACTAAAAAGCTGATTTGCAAGGGAAACATGGACTGAAGAGTCCAAAGTTCTCCATAGTGATAAAGAGCCCTAAATCATAATCAGTTTTAGATCGTACCATCATCACAACCTTAAATGCAGTTTCTTCTTTTATATATCACAACAATGGATAGGGCTTTCCTGGTAAGGAGGGTTTCCCTATATCAGCGCTGGTCCACAACCCAGGAATTTGTATTCTAAAGTTTGAATCTCAAAACAGTTCAATGAAGCAGGTAGCAAATGCACATGGACAGATGAGGAAACTGAACACAGATAGGATAAATCGCTTGTCCAAGAACTAGTATCAGAGAATATTTGAAACAGGTCTTCCCCATGCCTTATTCAATATCTGTCTTGGCAACATCACACTTACCTCATTGTTATAAAACTAAACTGAAGAAAAAGGCAACAAAACAGACAAAATTCTCCAGATGAGTTTGATGTCAGCAAATCCCATACTGAGATAAAGAGATAATTATTTCCCCATTTTAATGCATTACAAATATATACCTTTTCTCCAAGACAACATTCTTATAAATTTCAGGATTAAAACTCGATTTAAACTCTAGAGAATTCAAATATGGTTAAAAAACATTTTTTTTTGGTTTCTTCTTCTGAATTCACTATCAACAAAATACAGAGCATACTGCTTATAAAATCATTTCTTCCACACATTTTAATGTCTATTTATACCAGATAGCAGAATTCCCCATGAAATTTTTATATCAATTAATTCAGTTTATTATTCTAGGTCACACCAACTTCCTCATGGTGTTTAAAAACAAACTATTCTTTTTTAATAATCATGAGATATGTTGAGGACATGACGGAGTATGGCATGGCTTAAAAGCAATGGGGAATGTGCATGAATTAAGTGAGATAAACCCAATAGAATTTGTTTTGATTGTTACAAGGACATAAGAATGTTTGCCAGCATATTAATTCGGGTTACTTCCTTCTCTTATGTTTTTCATATACCAAATATTCACGCTGTTTAATCAACACACTATTTCAATTTAAATGATGGACTTTCATGCAGTTTGCATAAAGAAGCTAAAGCTAATTTCTTTCTTCTAAAGATGTAATTTGCCAGCATCCTCTCAATTAAACTTCCAGGCTTTCTGCCCTCTCTGGAATTTTTTTCTCTTTTTTCTCTTTTCAATCCTCCCAGCTTCATAAAATTGTATTTTACTTGAAAGAACTAAAATTTACACAAATATACATACACATAATTTTATATATAAATACATACATATGCATGTATGTGTGTATGTAATATCTTCTCAACTACTAAGTTGTTTCATACTTATCACATTAGGATGGAAATTCTGTCAAATAGAATGAGCATGAGAAGTCTCGAGAAATGCCAGTGCTTCTACCACTAATGACTGAAAGGATGATGATGATGATCATGATGATGATGAACATGATAAGTAATGTTATTGTCAACAACAATGTCTTTCTTAAGCTGTGGCCACTAGATGTTTTAATAGAAATAGCAGAATTTAAGAAAACTTCAAAGGAACTTCAAAGGACCACACCAAATCAATTAACAGTATGTTTTGTTTTATGTATAACATAAAGAACCTAGAGATTTCAGGATAAACATGTCTATTTTGTTGTTAAAATTTCATATGAATATAATTATTTATATCTGAAGTGCCTTTGAATTATCAGGCATTATACTAATTATTATTTTTTAAGATTACATTTATCAACATTCCTGACCCTAGTGTAAAATAATGTATAATTAAACTGTATATACCCTTTGACCCAGCAGTGTTACTACTGGGCTTATATCCCAAAGATATCATAAAGGAGGGAAAGGGATCCACGTGTGCAAAAATGTTTTGGCAACCCTTTTCATAGTGGCTAGAAACAGGAAACTGAATGGATGCCCATCATTTGGAGAATGGCTGAATACTCATTCATAGACCATAACTCTATGAATATTCTGGAATAGTATTGTTCTGTAAGAAATGCTCAGCAGGAGGATTTCAGACAGGCCTGGAGAAATTTACAGGAACTGATGCTGAGTGAAATGAGCAGAACCAGGAGATCACTGTACATGGAAACAACAAAAGTATACGATGATCAAATCTGACATACATGGCTCTTTTCAGCAATGAGATTATTCAGTCCAGTTCCAATGATCTTGTGATGAAGAGAGCCATCTACACCTAGAGAGAGGCCTGTGGGAATCAAGTGTGGTTCACAACATAGCATTTTCATTCTTTTTGTGGTTGTTTCCTTGCATTTTATTTTTTCTCATTTTTTTCCTATTTGATTTGATTTTTCTTGTGTAGCAAGATAATTATATAAATATGTATGCATATATAGGAGTTAGCATATATTTCTACCATGTTTAACATATACTGGATTACTAGCCATCTAGGGGAGAAGATGAAGGAGAGAGAAAATTTGAACAGAAGGTTTTGCAATGGTTAATGGTGAAAAATTATCTATGCATATGTTTTGAAAATAAAAACTTCAATAAAAAAAAAGAAATTCAGGTCATTTCAACTCTGATGGACGTGGCTCTTTTCAACAATGAAGTGATTCAGACAAATTCCAATGAAATTGTGATGGAGAGAGCCATCTCCATTCACAAAGAGGGTTGTGGAAACTGAAAATATGTATAGAAGAATTGCATACATTTAACATTTATTGGATTGCTCCCTGTCTAGGGGAGGGGAAACAGGATTTTGTAAGAGTGAATGCTGAATTCTATCTTTGCATGTATTTTGAAAATAAAGATATTATCAAAAATAGATAAAAGTGTTTAATAAATTAAAAGTAAAATAATATATAATTTCTATTTACCTAGTTCTTATGCAATGAAGATTCTTAATTTTCAGGGTTTTGCTACTGAAATGACATCCAAGGCAATATTTGCAAATTTCATTTTTCCCATCATTTTCTCCTGCCACCCCAGACCTGAGATATCCTTCATGTGACTCCCAATATGAAAGTTACTTTCACTAATTCAGATCACCTACAACTCACAGACCAACTTGTCTGGGGCATTGAAAGTTTCAGTGAGTTGCCTAGTATCACAGAGGTAGCATATGCTGAATTGGGGCTTGATTTCAAATTTTCCTTACTCTAAGCCTTGTCTTCTCTTTATTGTTCCATGCTACCTTTTATACCCACAGAGATCCCAGGATGAGTGATGATAATTGGTTTAGTGCTCCTTAAATTAGCTAGACATGCTCAGTGATTACTGTTTGATTCCATACCAAATGCAATCTCTACTATTTCAAAACTAGTTTCAATTCTTCCAGTTTTATAAACTGTCATGTTCTTTACAATAATTGGAATTCACTCCAAATCAACAAAGACAGAATAAGAGCCAAGTGTGTGTACACCACTGGGAGAAAAGGAGTACAAAGAGAAAAACAAAACCATCCCTGCCTTTAGAAAGTTTGCCCTTGTGTTCAGGAAATTTAGGCTCATTATCTAGATTTCTTTTTTTTGCTTGGTTTCTTTTTGGTATGGGTTCTACTTTTGTGCCCCCTATTAACTTAGAAATTCTGTTGTCTTGGTTCTGTGACAAAATCAGGTCTTAGGTTACTTATTTATGGCTGGAATGAATTTTAAAAGTCATCAAATCCAGCTTCCTCTTTTTACAATAGAAGAGGAAGATAAAGCACAGTTGTGATTTGCTTTTCAACACATAGTCAGGATTATGCATTGTCAACCCAAATATTTCCAGACTCCCAGTCCATTGTTCTTTCTTTTAGGAGATGCTGCCTCCCTCTGTTGAGTTTTATCAAATGCAAAGATTTTACTGGACAAACTTCATCCCATTGGGTCCTAGACCAAAACAGATTTTATTTTGTCTCTAGGTCTAGGATCCAATTCCATTTCTTTTTTTCCATGTTAATAGCCCTCTGTTCAGGCTTTTGCTACCTTCAAAACTCTGGGAATAGGTTTTCTTCTGTGATGTAAAGAAAGGAAGCTAATGGGATTTTTAGACTTGAGGGTGGTTTTTTTTTTCATATTGTTTTTTTGGGGGGATTCTCAGAAGGAACAAAGGTCAAGGTGGCAGTGTCCCCGAGATTTAGATGATGGCAGAAGTGGGTTTCAGTAAATAATATTTGTAGAATAATATTTGTAGCTCCCTTGCTTGAAACAATGATTCCAAGCAAGATCATGAAAGGTGAAAGTTAAGGAGAGCATTGGGAGATACAACATATTCTTTATCTTTTTATTTTTTGGGGGGATGGATGGGTATCTTGTCTTGTTTTTCACTGAAGACTCCCATTCAACTTATGGGAGTTATCTGACCACAGAAATACCAAATGGCAGAAAGGGGGCTCATTATCCAGATCTTCCCTTTTCCTTATTTGACTTTGTCTTTTATGGGAATAACTGGAATTCTTTCTATTAAAAGCTGCATTTGAATGAGCTAATCTTATTTCTTAAATTTTATTGACTTTGCCCTTGTACCTTTGTACAATTCACTTCTTATGCCCCTTTGTTTCAGTTAGGAGGGCCAGTTTAGGAAGTCACATAAGAGAATAGGAATTTTCTTATCAAAGTGCTAGAACTCCAACTCCAAATCAATTTTTCAAGTTGTTACTAACTGGGAATATAAGCTCAAACCATTTCATAGCTACAGTTTCAAGAGCAGAATTACTATGAACTTGGGTCATATAAATCTATTTCCTTAGACATAAGTCTAACACTGATATGGGATTACAGATATATTTGAATTTTAAAAGCTTTGCCAATTCCTATTAATGAGAATAATAATAACAACAATAATAAGATAGTAGTCCCAATCATATAAGAGGATATGTATCACTGAGAGGAGTCTGCATGTCAATAAAATTAAATGTCAATTGAAGAACCACAAAATATAGGATAAATTTTTAGATGCTGAATATAAAGGCCTTTGAGTGCCTTAAACTGGAAAAAAAAAAAAGTAAGTAGAGGAGATTAAAATGGGACTCATTTTCTTAAGAAATGAACCAAGAGCCTAAGGCTACTCATATCAAAACAGCCAGTTAATTCACTTAAAAGGTCTTTTCTAATAATGGTTTTATGGGTATGCATAAAATAAACACAAACATTGAAAGGCTGCACTTTACACTTTAGTAAATCCTTTTTTACTTCTTGTGGAAACAGCATAAGAAACCTAGAGATTCACTGTCACTTCACTACATCTTATTATTTCTTCATCATTTAAAAATGATCCCTGGGGGGCAGCTAGGTGGCACAGTGGATAGAGCACCAGCCCTGAAGTCAGGAGGACCTGTGTTTGAGTTCAAATCTGGCCTCAGACACTTAACACTTCCTAGCTGTGTGAACCTGGGCAAGTCACTTAACCCCAATTGCCTCAGCAAAAAAAAAAAAAAAAAAAAAAATATATATATATATATATATATATATATATATATATATATATATATATTTATTATCCCTAAATAGAGTCTTAGAAGGAAAATAAGGAGTAACATGTAAACATAGGGAAAACATCTCCTTCCTACTTAGAATGTTCCTTTGAAAACACAGGTATAAATTAAAATATTACTTCTCCTTATTTTCAGGAAATATTTAGCAAAATATTTCAGTGAAGCAAAAGGGTATCATGAAGGGCCATCTCAATTTCAGCAGATATCTAGAAAGAGGAAATTTTGAGCTTTTCTTGTAAATATCTAGCAGTTCTCAGAGGGCTTGGAACAGAATATTTCTTGATAAATTCTCTTGACTAATTTATGTTCATGTAATAAATGGCATCTAAAAGGACTAATACATCAATATTTGTCTACAAGGGAACCTAGATATTCTAAAATACATATAGACCAGGTTCAAACATTTTGGTTCAAGACAAGACAAACATTGAACACAATTTTTCTCTTTCTTTGTTTTATCAATGCTTCCCTTTTATAACAATAGCATTGAGAAAATATCTTAAATTCCAACAAGATAAATACCTGGCACACATTTTAGTATTCACAATTCTAAGATAAAGTAATGCTTTTATTTCTCCTTGATATTTGTTATGAAATTTAGACAAAGAACTGAAAAAAAGTCTTTACCATGGAAATTGAAACTGTCATCTTATCACATTTTCAGGTGAACTTAAGTTTAAAAAAGTACATATAAAGTTATTTATTTTTCTTGCTCCTTCCTTCCACCCTTCCTGATTTTTTTTCTCCTTTTTTTTTCCCATTTCATTAATCAAGAAGGACAATGAAGAAATCATGTCCAACTCTTTCTGATCTCATCTGGGATTATCTTGGGAAAGAAACTACTGGGATGCTTTGTCATTTCCTTCTTCACCTCATTTTATAGATGAGGAACCTAATGCAAAAAGGGTGATATGACTTGCCAAGATTGCATAGCTAATAAGTACTTCCTGTCAGATTTGAAATCATGACCATGAGGCTTCCAGACTTCAACCTGGCATTCTAGCACATCATCTAGTTGTGCATTATTTGGTTTACTAAAAGTATTCTTGTCCACATTCCCATTTTAGAGATGAAAATATCAAGATCCAAGAAATGCTCATTTTACAGAGTTATATCAAACCCTTCAATTCAAACTTAATATTCTTTGCACTAGAGACATAAATAATATTCTCTAAACTTAAGTCAATAAATATGAATACACTTTTTCAAGAAAGTTTAATTATAAATGATAGTGGGATTGGGGGAGGGGAGAAGCGAAAGAATGTGAGAGCAGAAAAAAGACATTGGTTCATTAAAAGCATACATTACAGGGATAAACTGGGACCATTCCTAATAAGATCAGGAGTAAAACAAGCTTGCCCACTATCACTATTACTATTCAATATTGTATTAGAAATGCAAGCTTTGGTAATAAGAGTTGAGAAAGACATTAAAGGAATTAGAGTAGGTAATGAGGAAACCAAATTATGACTCTTTGCTGATGATATGACGGTATACTTAGAAAACTCCAGAGATTCTAGTAAAAAGCTATTAGAAATAATCTACACCTTTAGCAAAGTTGCAGGATACAAAATGAACCCACATAAGTTATCAGCATTCTTATATATCACTAACAAAATCCAATAGTTAGAATTACAAAGAGAAATTCCATTTAGAGTAACTATCGATAGTATAAAATATTTAGGAATCTATCTGCCAAGGGAAAATCAGGAACTATATGAGCAAAACTATAAAACACTTTTCACACAAATAAAGTCAGATCTAACCAATTGGAAGAATATTAAATGCTCTTACATAGGGCCTGCAAATATAATAAAGATGACAATACTACCTAAACTAATCTATTTATTTAGTGCTATATCAATAACATTCCCAAAAAACTATTTTACTGACCCAGAAAAAATAACAACAAATTAGTATGGCAGAAACTAGGCAATGATCCACACTTAACACCGTACACCAAGATAAGGTCAAAATGGGTTCATGACCTAGATATAAAGAATGAGATTATAAATAAACGAAAGGAGCATAGGATAGTTTACCTCTCAGACCTGTGGAAGAGGAAGAAATTTATGACCAAAGAAGAACTAGAGATCATTATTGATCACAAAATAGAAAATTCTGATTATATAAAATTGAAAAGTTTTTGTACAAACAAAAGCAATGCAGACAAGATTAGAAAGGAAGCAATAAACTGGGAAAACATTTTTACAGTAAAAGGTTCTGATAAAGGCCTTATTTCCAAAACATATAGAGAACTGACTCTAAATTATGAAAAATCAAGCTGTTCTCCAATTGATAAATGGTCAAAGGATATGAACAGACAATTCTCAGATGAAGAAATTGAAACTATTTTTAGCCATATGAAAAGATGCTCCAAGTCATTATTAATCAGAGAAATGCTAATTAAGACAACTCTGAGATACCGCTACACACCTGTCAGATTGGCTAGAATGACAGGGAAAGATAATGCAGAAGGTTGAAGGGGATGTGAGAAAACTGGGACACTGATACTTTGTTGGTGGAATTGTGAATACATCCAGCCATTCTGGAGAGTGATGTGGAACTATGCTCAAAAAGTTATCAAACTGTGCATACCCTTTGATCCAGCAGTGTTACAACTGGGCTTATATCCCAAAGAGATTTTAAAGAAGGGAAAGGGACTTGTATGTGCAAGAGCCTTGAAGAGCTTATATTCCACCTTAACTACCAGTGGAGACGTTTTCATAACATCTCCTAGTAGACTTCTTTCAAGGTATGGTGATGTCCCATATGAATTTGAATGTACTTTTCTAATTCTGTACATTCTAAAAGGGTTAATTTGCCTATTCCTAAATAACTAAGAATTTGGGCAACCACCCATGATAGTAGAGACAAAGGTGAGATTCATAGCGGATATAGCAACATGGAAGTAGGGTCCATAGAGAAAGCTGACATCCTGGAGTGTCCTGCCATGTTGCTTGCTTCACAGCTAGGATAAATGCTTAATGGGGAGTAGAGATATCTTGGTCTTGGTATGATGTAGTTGTTCTTGATAACGCTGTCTGCAATAAGTGCTTCATTTCCTTTTTTAACTCTTTTCTTAACTTTATGCAGTATGGTTTCAGACCTCATTATTTGAGCAAATTCCTCTCTCCAAAGTTGTTAATCATCTCTCGATGGCCAAATTTAGAGGGTTTCTCTTCAATCTTCATGGTTCTTTCTTCTCTGCAGTCTTTGATAATTTTAATCATCCTCTCTTCACTGGGCTTCCCTGGTTGAACTCCTACATGGATGACCACTCCTCCGGATCTTCATCCACATCGTGCCCACTAATGGTAAGAGACCTATGAAGATCTGCCGGGTATCCCCTTTTCTTTCCATGCACTTGCTTGTCTCACCAGCTGCCATGATTTAATTTCTCAGCTTTATGCAGATGACCTTCCAATATAAGTGACCAACATTAACTTCTCTCACAACACAATCTCACAACAAACTGCATTTTAGACATTTCCAACATTCCAACATTTTCAATCTCAGTTAACATCTCTAACTTGAACATGTCCAAACACATCCCTTCCCCCAAACCTTTATTCCTCAAACTTTTTTTCCTATTACTATTGAAGTTCTACTCACCCAGGCTTGTAGCATGGGTATCTTTCTGAGCTTCTCATTCTTGCTCAGTCTCATTTCCAATCTGTTACCACTTTCTGAAATTTTCTTGATTACATCTTTCTTTGCTTTGAATCAAATGTTATCTTGGTTCAACTCACACATGTAGACCTTTACCATAGTCTCCTGCTAGATTTTTCTCCACTCTACTCCATCTTCCATTCAGCTGTCAAAATTATCTTCCTAAAGCACAGGTCAGACCATGTCATGACATTATTCATCAAGCTTCACTGGCTCCTTATTAACTTTAGGAACAAAGATAAAATCTTCTGGCTTTCAACGCCTTTCATAAAGTAGTCCATTCCTACCCTTCAATCTTCTTATACCTTACTCCCTTCTAGATATTTTTCTATCTAATGAGAATAACTTCTTTGCCGTTCCTCAAAAATGATACTCAGTTCCAAGTCCAGCTTTTTACTGGTTGTCTCCCGTCCCTGGAATTCTTGGGGCAGCAGGAAATTGTGTGGAATATGGAATGAGGAGATTCATGAATTGATTTGGTATGAACTGTTGAATAGAAATAATGGAGTAGTTTAATCATTCTTGTTTTATAGTCATAATGTTTGACTCTTCATAACCCCATTTGGAATTTTCTTGGCAAAGATACTAAAATGATTTATTATTTTCTTCTTTAACTCACTTTACATACGAGTGAACTGAGGCAAACATGGTCAAGTGACTTGCTCAGGGTCATGCAGCTATCAGGACCTTAGGACCAGAACTGAACTCAAGACAACTTGCCCTCACTAGTTGTTTAAAAAATGTATACTAACTGATGAGTGGAATGAAAGAATTCAGTCTTTCTGGATGATTTTTTTAAAAAAGCACAGTAAATTTGTTTCTATTGTAATATAAACTGTACTGGCAGGACAAAGAGTTAGCTGCTACATACCAAGTAGATCAATCTCTTGCTGAAAAGTGCTTCCCTCCCAACCATGACCCTGCCATTCTCTCAGGCTCCCATGTAAAAAAATAAATAAAATGAAATAAAAAGAATAGTCTGCTCAGATGGAAATTTCTGCGTAGGTGGAAAAGAATGATAACCTAGATAAACTGCTGTATTTGGCCTTCAGAAAAGGCACTGAAGAGTCTGGGGTTGGCAATAAGGGCAGAGGAAACTGACTACTAAGAGAAAAGTAGAAGGAGAAAAGTGTAAGGTAAATCCAATTATATACATATATATATATATACATATAAAATATATATATATATATATAGTTTATACTATATATATATATATATAAATATATATGCTTACACACACATATATATTCATATACACATATATGTTTATACACACATATGTAAATATACGTTTATACACACATATATAAATATATATGTTTAAACACACATATATGTATGTATATATACACATGGATATATATATATTTATATATATATATATATATTTATACTCACACATATTAGAATAACAAGGGACAGATAATAAACATTATTGAAAGTTAGTATTCCAGGATGAACACAGATTAGTATCTATCAGGGTGAACATTTCCTCAATTGATGGACCACAAGGCTTTCAAACTTTAGATGATGGTCTTTGGGGAGTTTCTTCAGCCAAAGACAAACTCCACAAGTCCAGAAGTGAGCCAGCACCGTGAACTTAGCAACTACTAGGACATCAGGTTCATTTCTTAAGGGACTTTAAGCCTGCTAGAACTTGATGGAACTTCCACTCAGCCATTAACGACTTTGAGAGTCTAGCACTCCATTCATAGCATGAGGAAAGATCAAAGGAGTGATGTGATGCAGGAAATAGTACAACAATCCATAGAAGGCTTTATTAGCTTTGTACTATGCCTTCATCGCAGGGGGCAACTGAGTGGTATAGTAGAAAGATAGTAGCACCAGACTAGGAGTCAGGAATACCTGAGTTCAAATCCAGTCTTAGACATTTACTATGTGAACCTGGGCAAGTCACTTAATCTGTTTATCCCAGTTTCCTCAATAATAAAATGAACTGGAGAAGGAAATGGCAAATTTACTCTAATGTCTTTGCCAAGAAAATCCCAGATGAGGTCGTGACTGAAATGGCTGAACAACAGCAAATATGCCATATACTTTTGCTAAAGGCAAAACCAGTCCCGATTCTCAATGATCTCACATTCTAATGGGGGAAATTATATAAATAAAAAAGATGCTTACCAGGCAATAGACAGTACTTGTAATAATAGCATTTATATAATTTAATATTTGCAAAAAGTACTTTATACTTTATACTTTATCTCATTTTATCCACCTAACCATCCCATAAGGTAAGTATTATTTTTATCCTTATTTTACAAATTAAGAAGCTGAGACATATAAAAGTAAATGACTAGCTTAGGGTCACATATTCTAGGTACGATTTATCCTCACGTCTTTCTTATCCAAGTCCAGTTCTCTATTCACCACATCATCCATTTGTGTACATACAAAATAGATGAAACATTACCTTAGCAGGGAAGACTTAGCAACTGAGACACTTGTCTCCAGTCCCACTAAAGATCATGTTTGAACTGAGTTTTAAATGAACTGAGCCAGTGCTAATTAACTGAAATCTTAAGGAAGGAAGCTTGGTTTATAAAAGGTTGAGTGAGTTTAAGTGTCTTGCCTAGCACTACGGAGCTACTAAATATCTGAGACAGTATTTAAACTCATGTCATCCTTATTCCAAGTCTAGAGATCTATTCACTGTGGCAGTCAACTGCATGAGGAGATTGATGAAAAGTACTACGGATTACTTCAAAGTCGGATGGTGATTATTGAACTCCAGATATCTCAATAATATACTAATATTAGGATTTTTATAAAGTGCTGTTTTATGAGATATGTATATATATACATATATACATACATACCCCATATATACATGTGGCTATATAGTTGTGTATATGTGTACATACATATGCATATATAGACATATATATATATATATATATATATACACACATACATACACATACTATACAATACTTTTGATATCCCTGTTTTACCTTCTATCATTTATCATTCATTCTTTTGTGACTATCACTTCTCTCATTCTCTGGTTAACATATCTTTTTTGAGAAATGGCATATTATGCCCCAAAGAGCCTTGGACCTAAAGTTAGTAGTGATCTGGACATGGGATCAATATTGAATTGAATTTATGTCCTGCTTCCAAACATGTAAGTTTTGTGATCAGAACAAGTCACCGAGCCTACTGAGCTCTCATTTGGCAAAGTGTAATTATAGTATTTACCTTCTAGTATAGTTGTAATGTTCAAAAGACATTATTGAAAAAATATAAAAATTCTAAAAGACTCTATCAATGTAAACAATTACATTCTACCTCTTTTAAAATCACTCCCCATTTAAATATTTTCTTGATCTTTTTTAAGTTCAGTAATTCCTATCCTCATTCATTTCTCAGTCCTTCAATGAGACTAATTTCTAAATTTAAGCTAGCCACAACTGGAAACATACATATGTAGATTATATATATATATATATATATATATATATATATATATATATAATCTACGTATGTATATAATTTTATTTTTGTTCTTTTTTTTCTCAGAAAAATTTTGCTTCAAATGTCTCTCTCTCTCTCTCTCTCTCTCTTTCTCTCTCTTTCTCTCTCTTTCTCTCTCTCTCTCTCTCTCTCTCTCTCTCTCTCTCTTTCTTTTTAGTAAGGCAATTGGGGTCAAATGACTTGCCCAGAGTCACCCAGCTAGGAAGTATTATGTGTCTGTAGTCAGATTTGAACTCAGGTTCTCCTGAGTTGAGGGCTGTGCTCTACCCATTGAGCCACCTAGCTACCCTCAAATGGATTTCCCTTATTTAATTGTAAGCACATAGGAAGATTAGGAGCAGTTAGTAACCATTTTCTGCATTTTTGGTAGTGAATTGCTTGTCTCCGTTTCAAATATTCAGAGATATTTGATGCGTGTGAGTGTGGAGAAGGTAGGAGATTGGGAAAAGGTAACACAATAGATAGTGTGCCCAGATCTAGATAGAAGAAAACCTGAGTTCAAAAATGGCCTTAGACATTGACTAGCCATATGCTTCTGGCAAAGTCACTTTGTTTGCCTCAGTTTCCTCATCTGTAAAATAGAGATCATAATGGAATCTTCCTCCCAAAGTTGATTAGATTATAATCACAAAGTACATATAATTAAATAAAGCAGTTATAATTAAATTATAAAGCACTTTATATTTTCAAAGTACAGTGTCTGGTACATAGTAAACATTAAATAAATGTTCATTATCATTATTATTGTCATCAATCATCATATGCATATATGTTCTCTCATGCCTCCCAATAACTGAGCAAGTATCCTTGAATGATATAATATAAATATAAACACATACATGATTAAGAATTGTCATTAAACATCCTAATTAAGATCGAAGAAATGATGGAAAATCTTATTACTGGGGAAATTAACAAAATGCCTTTATGGAAAGCCTAAAAACTAGAAGAGAAATTTTGTATTTTATCTTAGTGGTTCAATGATGATGGTGGTGGAATACATATTCACATATTTTCTAAAAGTTTATGGAACACTTTACACAGATAATTTCATTTTACATTGCCTATTCATTCATTTCAACAGTGTACAATTCTTTATGGCTCCATTTGAGGCTTTCTTGACAAAGATACTAGAGTAGTTTGCCATTTCCTTCTCCAGCTCTTTTCACAGATAAGGAACTGAGGCATATAGAGTTAAGTGAGTTACCCAGACTCACACAAAGATGATTAATAATAGGGTAGAGTAAAAGAATTAAGATGAGTTCTATGACTGGCATACAGAATACCAGTATGATGAAATTCTAGCATCCTGGACATTTACATCTCTGTAATTCACCATCTTATAGTAAAATATCATTCAAAATTATAGAATTTAAACTTGGGTCTTCTTGCCTTCCAAATTTAGCCTCTGTCTACTATACTACATTACTACTCAAATGCTGAAAAATAATTTAAAAATAGAAATAATAAGCTTGGAGTGAATCTATTTTCCCCATCATAATTCAAATCACATAAATAATGGTACTCAATCACCTAACATTTATTAAGTACCAATTATGTGCCAAATAGTATGCAAAAGGCACTAATACAAAGTAATGGAAGCAAAGCAAATAGAAACCACCAATTCTTGCTCTTAAGGAGCTCACAGTCTAATGGTGAAGACAATATGCAAACAACTTTGTAGAAACAAGCTTTGGACAGAGTAAATTACAGGTAGTTTTAGGGAGAAGGCACTGAGATGAAGGGAAGTGGAGGAAAAGTTCTTGTAGAAGGTAAGACTTAAGCTACAACTTGAAGGAAACCAAAGAAGCTTGGAGGTCAGAGGAGATGAGTATTCCAAGCATGAGGGGTGGCTGGGGGAAATGTTTAGATCTGAGAGGTGGAATATAGTGTACAAGATATATATCAATCAGGCTACTGTCATATTACAGAACAGAGAGGAAAATATGTATTAATAATGGAAACACAGGAGGTAGCTGGTTATAAAGATCTTTAAATGCTAAATAAATGATTTTATATGTGATCCTAAGGATAATAGAGTCTTTAGAATTTGTTAACAGAAAGGTTGAAGTGAATGTTTAGATCTTCACTTTAGGAAAATCACTTTTACAGCTTTTTGGAAAATGGATCTGAGTGGGGAAAAGACTGGAGAAAGGCAGACCCAACAGTGGGCTATTGCAATAGGCACGGGTAAGAGGTTGAGGGCCTGAAGCAGAGTGATGGAAGTGTCAGATGATAAAAGATGACGTACTAGAGAAATGTTAGAAAGCGACAAGCCTTGACAAGATATAAGTTCATATCTGGAAGATCACAATCTCTAGGGGTGGGGCCTAAACTCTGATCAATAAATACAAAATTGTACAAAGTGAAAGAAATAGGGGAAGGGAAGAAGGAAGGAAGAGGGAGAGGGAGAGTCAAAAAAGGAGAAAGGAGAAGAAGAAAGAAAGAGAAGAACTCAGGTCTACTTGACTTGAAGTTTGCTCTTTATCTACAACAGCACTTAATTGCTCTATTGAAAGGAACTTTGATTAGAAACATTAACACTTCCTTTGTCAATGGATGAAGGGATCTGTGACATGCTCTTTAGCTTTCTCATAGCAGCTGACACCCATTCACACAATATATAATTGTGCTTTATAATTACTTCCATGTCTTCCCTCACAATTATATTTTAAAGTCCAAGAAAGCAAAAGATATTTGTCTTACAAATTTTACATAACCTTCACTTTCTTTCATAATGTTTAGTACATAGTAACTTCCTCTGACAGATATTTCCTGATCCCTTTGCTTCTGGAGCTTCTCTCAAATGCAAAATTTGTATTTGTTATATTCTTATTATGTATATACTGAAATATTCACATTCTCTACACCTAGAAGGTGAATTTCTTGAAGGCACAGACTGTCATTTTGTTGTTTTTTTATGTCCAGTAACTTATAAAATGCTAGGCATTTAGTAGACACTATGTTTGAATACTGATTGATTATTTTTATGCCTCTGCACTAAATGGGCTCAGACGATTTGCTGATTTTACTATCACTTATTTTTTTTCATTGTCAAAATAATTCTAAACCTCTTTAAACCTTTATCTCTATGATCTGGGGAGTGTATTGTAGAAGGAATCTTGTCATATATGGGACCTTAGTTCAAATTCAATTTTACATCAATGAAGTTGACTCTGAGAAAGACTCTTCTTTCTGACAATGCAATGCATGTGCTTTTACATAGCTATTTTCTTTATGTCTTTTCCTTTGTTCTTCTAGATCTGATCTGTTTTTGATGGTTAAAGTTGTTAGCTGTCAGACTAGTGGATGATATATGTATACTTGTTTTATGCTGTAGTTTAAGAATATTTTTTTCTTTATTGACTTATATTTTTATGAGTTCTTCCTTCTTTTGTAATGATAATAACTGACAGGTACATAATACCCTAAAGGGCACAAAATGCTTCATATTCATTTTATCTCATTGTTCAGACAATAATCCCATAAAGTACTTAATACAAGTCTTATTTGGCTTATTTTATGGATCATGATGAGTCAGTGTGGCCTTATAGATAAATAGGCATCCTCAGAATCAGAAGACCTGAAATCAGTTCTCAAATTCTCTCCTGTGACACAGGCTGACCGTGACTGTGGACAGATCACTAAATCCTAACACCCTGGTCTTCGAATTGGAGAATATACTTCATCTTATCTTGCCTGTACCCAGATCCATCACACTATTTCCCTTAGTATCTTCATGGCTTATTGTCTATCTCTGACATCCATCCCTAACTCAGAACTCAAGCTCTAACCCACTGACACTGGGCTTCTGATTTATAAAGATTCACCTTATCAAAATTCTTGCCACCATCAAATAGCTTAATATTATAAATGTACCTACATATGAACATGCATGTGTATATTCAAGTATATATAAACATACGTAAATATACATACAAACTAATGTATATACATGTGTAACACATTGTGCATACATGTCTGCATATAGAAATATATATGGACACAGGTATGAAGTTTGTCAAGGTTTTAATATAACATGTATTTGTATTCTACTCTATATGTTCTTGCCTCCTATTAGAATATAAATTCCTTGGGAGTAGGGACTGTATTTTCTATTTATGTTTTCAATGTTCAGAACAATGCTTAATACTTATTTTTCCAATAATTCATCTTGCTGTGACCTCGATTCACCATAAAATTTTCCACAGATATCCATACCAAGCCAAATACACTCCAGGCTCTACCTCCAAGCCAAAATTTAACCTCCCGATCTGGAATTTTTTATTATTATTTTTTATTTTATTAGTGAGTATTTTATTTATCTTGCTTAGACCAGAGCTAATATACCACTTACCCATAATCTTAATCCCATATCCTACTAGTCCCCACTCTTACTGAGAAAAGTTTATGTCAAATGCCTCATGAAGCTATCTATCAGCAGTCCCTTTTACTCCTCTGTACAAAACATGTTTCCATGATCATCAGTTCCCTGTTTATGATGTCTTTCCTTAAAAGGACGTAAGCATCCTAGGGGTAGGAAATGATATGTTTATATGAATTCATCTTTTCTATGCCTAATACAGTGAATGGTAGGTAACACAAATTTAATAAATGCTTTTAAAATCCATTCATTTATTTATTCTCAGTGTTCCCAACCTGCAGCTCTAAAAATATGAATTTCAGAGAAGGCATGGATCTGAAGTGAGAAATGGAATTTTTCATTCTGCAATCTCTAGCTCCCTAGGTCACAGTCTAGGTCATTCCTATATTATTCCTTTTTATCTACAGGTATCAAAAACAGACTCAAAAACATTTAGGATTTGTCCATGGTCAGAAACCAAGAGCGCTAGACTTCTTAACTCCATGCTGAGAATTTAGTATTCTACTATCCCAACCCAACTTTGAAGCCAAATAATAAAAGCATTAAATAAATGGAAAAAAGAAAACAAAACAAACAAACAAACAAAAAACTAAAAGATAGCTCCAGGAACACTTCAGGACTGATTTGCTGTAGGATTATACATTCCTTCAGAAAATGAATTTATGAAAACGTGGGTATGTTGAATAGGAAGCTTTTAAAAGAAATTCTTTGACAGCTATCATCAAACTTCATTCAAGGTTAAACATTGCCCAATCTATTCTCACTGGAGTCCTGAAATGATAACCCACCCGATTCCTTTTCATTTGCTTTATCATTCAGTTTTTGCAGGATTTTGGCACCTGCCACTTAGAAAACTTGATGTTTTACCTGCATGACAAATAATTCTAAAACTTATAAATATTAAACATAATTACCTGGTGAAGTCTGTCATCTCCATCATAATCATGCACATCTTCTTGGCCAGGACGATGATGTCATTGCTGGTATCATCCCATATCTCAATTTCAGCATCCAGTTTGCTCTTGACTTTTTTGAAATCAGCTACTTGCTCTGCAATCTTTTCCTTTTCAGCCTCAGGTAGTTGAGTCATTTTAGCCTGAAATAGAAGATAATATGATTTGTAAAACATCTACCGGGACTTAAAAGCACTTCTTTTTATGCAGTGGACATCACCAAATACCCAAATAAGGCAAATAAAAATCATATGTCAGATATTTATTACCCCCCCCAAAAAAAAACAAAGAAACTACTCAACACACACACACACACAATTACCATACACTTTCCTAAGCATAGGATAATTGAATTATATATTTAGAATTAGATGGGACCATACTGCTTATCTTATACAACTTCTTTATTTTTCAAATGATTAAACTGTATCTCAGAATGAATAAGGGAATTATAAAAGGGCATGAAACTGGTGATTGCCAAAGGCAGTGTTTGAAATAGGTTCTTGAAAACAGGAACTATCTTATATTTCAGTTTGTATTCTCTGTCCTTAACACAACATGTTTCCAGGCTCATTTACCACAATGCAACATTTAATAACAAGTATTTATCAAAGGAGTATTCCAATAAGAGTAGGAAGACCTGGGTTCAAACTTCACCTTTGACCAGTATTAACTGTATGGCTTAAGGCAACTCTAATACTATAAATGATATAGAAGATACTAAATTAAATTAGCTGAAGGAATTTCCCCATCTGGAAGTTCTTGATGCCAACGAAATCACAGGATCAGTTGCTATTATTGTTTTGTTGTTCAGTTGTTTCCCTATTTTTGATTTTTGGTGACCTTAATCTGGAATTTTCTTATCAAAGATACTGGAGTGATTTGCCATTTTCTTCTCCAGCTCATTTTATGGATGAAGAAATGAAGGCAAATAAGGTTAAGTGACTTGCTCAGGCTTTCATAGCAAGTAAGTGTCTGAGGTCAGATTTGAACTCGGGTTTTCCTGACTCAAGGCATAGCTCTCCAGGGTCTATTTAAATATATGACTTAAAGAGTGTTTGCTGTTGTTCATCTGAGAATGATGTCTTGCCTCAAGAATGATGTCTTGCTTTGAAAATTAATTGGATTTCAGTGAGGCAAGGTAGTGAAAGTCTGTTTGTGGCAGCCCTCTTTGTAGTGGCCAGAAACTGGAAACTGAGTGGATGCCCGTCAATTGGAGAATGGCTGAATAAATTGTGGTATATGAATATTATGGAATATTATTGTTCTGTAAGAAATGACCAGCAGGAGGATTTCAGAAAGGCCTGGAGAGACTTTAAAGGAACTGATGCTCAGTGAAATGAGCAGGACCAGGAGATCATTATATACTTCAACAACAATACTATATGATGACCAATTCTGATGGACATGACCCTCTTCAACAATGAAGATGAACCAAATCAGTTCTAATAGAGCAGCAATGAACTGAACCAGCTACACCCAGGGAATGAATTCTGGGAGATGATAATGAACCACTACATAGAATTCCCAATCCCTCTATTTTTGTCTGCCTGCATTTTTTATTTTCTTTATAGCTTCCAACTCTTTTTATACAGCAAATTAACTGTTTGGACATGTATACATATATTATATTTAACTTATACTTTAACATATTTAACATGTATTGGTCAACCTGCCATCTGGGGGAAGGAGTAGGGGGAAGGAGGGAAAAAGTTGGAACAAAAGGATTTGCAACTGTCAATGCTGAGAAATTACCTATGCATGTATCTTGTAAATAAAAAGCTATTTAAAAAAATAGTCTCATTCTCCCCTCCAAAGATATTTGGGAATCCAGTGTATTTAAGTGCTGATAACTATGCTTATGTTAAGGGATTACAGAGAGTAAAAAGAAGGGGAAAAGTCCCTCCTTTTGATGAGCTCTAATTTTACTTGGGGAAATAACTTGTACACAGATTAAAAAAAAAGTATATGTAATAATCCCTTTGCCTGTATCCCCTGAAAGCATGGTCCAGGAGATAAGGATTTAGAAAAAAAGATTTTCCAATTTCAGACAAATCTTCAATTCATTGTAACAATTAATCACCATTTCTTAAGCATCAATTATTTTTCAGGAACAATAGTAATCACTGAGGATACAAATAATATAAAACA
Source organism: Sarcophilus harrisii (assembly GCF_902635505.1). Lineage (NCBI taxonomy): Eukaryota > Metazoa > Chordata > Mammalia > Dasyuromorphia > Dasyuridae > Sarcophilus > Sarcophilus harrisii. The sequence goes on along the minus strand of NC_045427.1, from coordinate 636,645,268 downwards.
GTTCCTGTCCTCAAGAAGCTTATAATTTAATAGGGGAAGATAACATACAAAAGGAAACTAGAAAGTTGGGATGAGGAGTGAGGAGGGGGACAACACTGAGGATGTCTTGCTCTGTAGTGTTTAAATGTAGTAAAGCTGCAGATGGAAAACAGAGGATGAGGTGGAAAGTCTGAATCTTGCCCTATATAAGGAAAAGCTTTGTGAGAAGTCCTGCCTCCTGAGAGCCCTCCAAAAAGAGGGGGGAAAGTGATGAGAAATTGGCACTGTTGAGTATCCAAGGCTGAGTTAGCAGCATGGTGAGGAGCTTATCCTGGAAGCTGAAACCCCCCCAGAGCTGCAGATGGAAGTGGTTAGAAATCCCCCAGTGTCTTCCTTCTACTCCACCTCATCCTCGGAAGTTTGGTTCTGACCTTTGACCTGGTGAAGGGCCTGCTTTGACCGACAATCCACTTCACTCTTTGGTTTTAATGGGAAGAGGAGACCAAGAAGCTCTGAGAGATCCAAGAGAAATGGGGACAAAGGCCTTGTCAACATGTAAGAGTGCCATGGAGCATATTAATACCCTCAAGCTACATTCTTATAAATGCTAAAATACACCACTAAAGTCTTAGTAATTCTTCCTTCTTCTCCTCCTCCTCTACTCTTTTTATCTCTCTCCTAAAGTGCTTAATCCACATTTCTAAATCTGACATCTCCCAGGATGATGTCTTTCTAAAAAGTGTATTGTTATTCTGTGATTAAAATTATCTTTGGCTCTAAAGCCAGAATATATGATAAAACTGTTAATCAGTTGCATCAGTTACTGCCCTAATACAGTTCAAGCAAGAATTGGGGAAGAAGAGTAGAATTTTGCCACAACGCCATCCATCCCTAGCATTTAGAAATGAACAGTTATCAATTTTTTTTACAATTTCCCAGGTCAGGAATTATGCATTCAGCAAGGTTTCCCTAGCAAGTCAGTGAGCAGGAAAGACTGAGCATATGCTAGGATAAGTTGGCACTGAGAATAGTATTGATTACTGAGTATCCTGATATGAAAGGAAAGTCATGCCTTCAGAAGGGGAGCGTCCAAGAGAATAAATAGGTAGAGAGAGAGTCTCACATGAGTATAGAAAGGTATGAGAGTACAGGAGAAAAGTCATTGAATTCATTGACATTTGCCCATGTACTCACTGGGCCTATGTACTCACTAGTTCAATAAAGAGTTAGGCTACTATTACATGTGCAAAGATAGAACTAAGTACTCTGGGAAATTTGGCAGGTCAGCTGAGTCTTCAAGTCACTCCTTGCCATTGTTCATAGCAACCTAAAGACAAAAAATCTCATCTCCTCCAAGAAACTATGTAGGTTTGGCTCAGGTTAGTATTTGGATTGGAGTCTGCATTGGAGTCTTGGATATTGTAGGATTTTGCTGTAAGATGGGACAATAACTACCACACTAAACTTGGAATCAAGGAGACCTGCATCAAATATTGCCTCAGACTTTTTTTAGTTGTGAGACTCTAGATTCATCACTTCAAATAAATTTCCTTGTGCCTCAGTTTCTTTAAATGATCATTTGAAGGGAACCAGTGTTGTAAAAAGGCAATGATAAGAAGGAAATCAATCTGTGTGTATGTGTGTGTGTGTGTGTGTGTGTGTGTGTGTGTATGTACACATATATCATTATATAACATTGGAAACTAGCCCTGGATTAGATTCAGATCTTCCAGATTTTAAACAACCTTTGTATCCACAACCCCATGCTACCTTTCTGTATTATCTGGGTTGGCAGAGAAATAAAGAGATACTACCATCTGGGTTGATTAAAGTGGTACTGAACTATGCCTTGAAAATACAGAGGCATTCCTGGCAGAGCAAAAATTCAAGGCATTGAGACTTCACAGAACTGGGAAAGTGGCTTTTTGAAATTCAGAAAGAATTTTTAGTCCGATAAGTGGCAGAAGTATGAATAATGATAGGCCATAGGTCATCTATCTTTTGATAGTTATGTGAGAAGCAATTGGAAGCTGATAAAGATTTATTTTTAAGATTTTATTTTTATTTTCAATTCAAATCTTTTTAATTTTTCCACCCCTTTGAGAAAACAAGGATTATGATACTTATTATTCATATAAAGCCATGCAAATATATGTCCATATTTACCATGCTCTGAAAAAAATACCAAGAAAAATGAAGTCTGCCCTCTGAGTACATCAGTTTTGTATCTGGAAATGGAGAGTATTGCCTTCTTTGGAGTTATGGTAAATTATTGTATTGAACAAGAGTTACTAAGTCACTCACATTTGACTATCTTTGCATATTGCTGGTACTCTGTACATTTCTAATTACATGAAGTGTGTCTTTTGGGGGATGTTGATGTTGTTTTGTTTTAGTAGATGAAGTAACAGGTCAAAACCTGTCTTAGGGATTGGATTTTTGCAATTTCATTTGAGAAGAAAAGACTAAATAGGAGAGAGACTGGATTAGCAGAGTGACAAGTTGGGTATAGAAAATAATAATAAAAGCCTGAAATAGAGAATAATCCATATCAGTGGATAAAAAGGGATAGGTGAGTGATGCTGTTGAAATTGAAAGAATAAGACTTGTTAACTAAATGAATATGGAGACATGAAGAGAGAATTATCCAAGTTCCAAAAACAAGACACATTTAATTAAGTAGGAAAAGAAGAAAAGGTAAGAGAGAAAGGAATAAGCATATATTTTTATTAATTGTTTTATTTTTCTGATAATATATTTATATCAACTTGTTAACATACATATTTCTTTATGAATATTGTTGGGAGAGAAAAATAAGAACAAAAGGGAAAAAACTGTGAGAGAGGGGAAAAAAAGTAAATATAACATGTGTGGATTTACATTCAATCTCCAAAGTTTTATTTCTAGATGCAGATGGCATTTTCTATCCAAAGTTTCTTGGGATTGCCTTGGATTACTGAACCACTGAGAAGAACCAAGTCTTTTATAATGTATCATTGCACAATCAAGTTGCTTGTTTTGCTCAGCATCAGTTCATGTAAATCTTTCCAAGTTTTTTTCTAAAATCAGCTTGTTCATCATTTTTACAGAACAATAATATTCCATTACCTTCATATATCACAACTTCTTCAGCCATTCCCCAATTGATGGGCAACTACTCTAATTTTTTGATAAGCATAAATAGTGAAATAAGATAAACAGCAATAATAACCACAGCAAAGCAACAACTCTGTGCCAAGCTTGCTAAACATTTAACAAATGTTACATTGGTTGATCCTTGTAACAATCCTATTTTGCTACTAAGAAAGCAGAAGCACACAGAGATTTTGGGATTGTCTCAGGTCTTTCACAACATATGATGCTAGATTTGAACTCAAGCTTTTCTGAGGACTGGTCTAATACTCTGTGCACTACATCATTTAGCTTCCTGGAGAAGGGTAAACTAAAGGCAGAATCAATTGTATTAGGATTATATATAAAAAAGAATCATTGATTTGCAGAGTTAAGAGACTTGAGAGGCTATATATGCTGGCCCATATATAACAAAGAAGAATCCCCAATGTAACATTTGTTGTTATTATTGGTGTGTCATTACAGTCATATTCAATTGGATGTTTTCTTGGCCAAGCTCATTTTACACATGAAGAAACTGAGGCAAACTGAATTAAGTGATTTGCTTTGGGTCATATAACTAGTGTCTGAGACCAAATTTGAACTCGGGTCTCCCTGACTGCAGATCTTGCTTTCTATCCATTGAACCACCTCAGTATCCAGCACTACAACAATACTTGTGGGAAATGATTGAATTTCTCAGCTTGAAATCTCTAATGAGGTATTCTCTAACAATGGGAGCAACTATTTGTAATTTTGGACAGCTCCCATTGTGACATCCCCACCTTCCACTCCTGCCTAGCATTTTCCCTATGGCATCAATATTAAGTTGGTCTTTGTGTCCCTACCCTGATCCACACTCTACCCTTTGATTCATGGAGAATCAATCTAATTTATAATCTATATAAGTGCTTCATATACTTGAAAATAGCAATTACAGAAACATTCTTTTTAAAAGTCAGGTGAAAAAATGACAAAAGTGACAATTTCAGAAAAAGCTGGGGAGTGTTTAAACTTATTCAGTAGGAAGTGAGTAGAACTAAAATAACAGTTTAACATATAAACACATTGTAAACACAAACAATTTTGAAAGACTTCAAAACTTTGATCATCATGAGGATCAATCATGATTCCAGAAGACAGAATCAACAAAAGAATTTATTTTATCTGGCTACATAAGTCTTTTGTTTTTCATCTCTCTCTCCCCTATTTGAGAGGCTGAGAAAGAAAATTAGAAAGACTTATTTCATATTTATTGAAAAAAAGTATTGGGGAAGTTTGAATGAAGGGTGAGAATCAGGTTGGGAAAATCATGAGGCAAGTTTGAGATTTGGAAAGAACAATTAGTTGATGTGGTTAATAAATCTCTAAAAATTCATCAAATAGACCAGAACCTGGCCTTTGTATCCAAATGAATGTATCCAAAATGAAAAAAAACCTCCTACTATCAAGGAGTTTATATAGTAAGAAAATACAGACATCCAGGTAATGGTTTGATCCTTATAACGAGACTACAATGCAGAGATGACTAGATTTATATATTTAGGATTCGTTGATTTGAGAGGAGACTTAAAATTCTTTGCTAGTTCTTCAAATTTATTCATCAAATATAACTTTAAAATATTACAAGATGATTAGCATTCTAGATTGATGGTTAGAAGATTTTTTTAAAGATTCCTTTAAAATGGCTTCACAGAAACCTAGTAATGAACCAAATCAGCCTTTATTAGTTGCTAATCACATAGCTACAAAATTTTCTTCCTACTTAGAAAATATTTTTCAGTTCCCTTTCAGTGTAACTCACATCATGCAGTGAAACAAGAGCAGATTTAAATGCTGTTGGCATATGGGAATGAGCATAAATGAAGACACAGCTCAGTTACTTCTAAAATCAAAGGTAATAGAGAGGCATATGGAGTAAATTACAGCCACCACCAAAACATTAAGCAATTGCAAAAGTAGAAATCAGTCCTTGCTCTCCTGATGACTGGTCATAATTGTTCACTTCACTCTCATAAAGAGGTTGTAATCTTTCCATAATGGTTGCTTCAGAGACACGTGTCATCTAAGTGAGCGTTCTAGACTCCATGGCTAATAAAATTGTGAGATCATGTGAAAGAAGACCAGTAATGGAGAACTCAACAAATCATCACTTCATGGATTAATTTTACTACCTCTGAAATGAAGGGACGGTTAGACCAGGAGTGGTCTATGTGAAGAAGGGACCTATTTTCTTTGCCACTTTTAACATCAACTTCTTTCCACTATGGGCATTTAATTTAAGGTCAAGATATTTGGGTTTGGTAATACCCCCTCCCCAGTTGGGGAAGTTCAGCTTCTAGCCCCCTGATTGCATTTATCATATGGGAAAAGTAACTTCTATGAAGAATCTGAGAATCAGTTACTCCTAGATTCCCAGTTCTGACTCCAGTCCAGGCCTCAAAGTTACCACAGAGAACAAACCCATTAATTTGGTTAATGTCAAATGCTTTATAATTCTCCTCATAGAGGTCCTTGGTCTTGTCAAAGAGCCCAACATTAGAAACTAATTCATTAATTATTTATTTAATAATTTAATCAGTATGAATAATATTAAATAAAGCACATAGATTCTACTTTACCACATTCCCTAAGGACCATGGGATCTTGCTGTCTAGACTTTGCATAAGTATTGCCTCTTCCATTCTAATGTGAACTCTTTGAGTATAGAGAATGCCTTACTTCTCTGTTCTTATTCCTAGCACCCACATAGCAATTGTTTAATAAAAGCTTTGTCATTCATTCATTTGCTTCTCGATCTCTATTTCTGGAAATGCCTCATCTCCCAAAAATCTTGAAAAGGTAAATTAACCTCAAGGTCATTTTTTCTCCAATGTAAAATGGATATAATTATATTTGTCACCAATTTCCCATCAGGGTGATCCTAGGTTTAATAAGTATTACTAAGATTAATCTATCAATAGAAAAGAAACTAATGAAGGAAGCTAAAATTCACCATCTAAAATGTGAACTACCAGATTTGTAGTTTTCTTAGACCATCACTTTTGCACTGGTCACACTCTCCTCCATTTATCTATCTTTAATAATTGATTTAAGACCATAGTACACTGAACATTCAAAACACTTGACCCATTGTCCTCTCATCAGTAATGCTCTACCAATCCTCAGTTTAATATTGAGGAGCAACAATTGCCACATTTGCTCCTATATACAAGTTACTGAAAGAAGTCTAGAAAATGAAAAAACATGCTAACTGGATTCACTGTAAACTTTTGCTGCCTAGTCAGAATTGCAGCAAATCAATTTGTAATGTTCTCCTTTGGGTTTTATTGGGGTTCTCTGGGGGTCTTGGGAGTAGCCTTCGTTTCAGTCTGAATAATCACCACAAGTGCATTCAGGTGTTAAAGTTCAAATCCTTTATTTGAACTTTATTGTTTCCTTCACTTGGGGCTTGGGTAGTTTTCTTAGAAGCCTGTCTCTCTCCTTACTTCTGGGAGCTTGAGCTCCTGCCTGCCTTCTCTGGCTTCTGAATATCCTCGAATCCAAGGGTTTGTGCTTCAGCTTCCAGCCACAACAAAGGTGGACAATGGAATGAATCTGTCTCAGCCTCTGAGAGCTTCTAGCTCACTTGTCTCTGGCCCTGAGAGCTTCTCCTTTATATATACACTGAGTACAAACCAATCATTATCACTAGGAAACCATTATTTGTTGTAGAATTAAATCAATGCTAAACTAGATTTAAACATTTTCTCCTCAATTTCACCGAGTACCTTGTTTCTGGCCAGGTTCTGGCCCATAACACCAATCTTTTTATTCTTTCCTTTTTCATTTATCAACTAACCACAGTAAACATCCCAATCCTTTTCATCCTTTCTTTGTCCTCCTATGGCAACCCTACCACTATCCTTTTACTTGAAGCTTCTGGCCTGTGCTTCAAGAAAAAAAAAATGGATTACATTCACTGAGTTTGCTCTTTTTCCCTTATCTCATATCACTTAGACATCTTCCTTAGACTATATCCTTTTTAAACCTTCTCTTTGATGAAGAGGTGGACCTTCTTTTTGCCAAGACAAATACTTCTCCATTCAAAGTTATGTTCCAACTCAACATCCCCAGTAGATTACCATTTCTATCATACCCACTCAAATCACTTATCAATCCCTCACCCTTTTGTTTTTCCCCTAATCCTTATGGGTATGGATATGCCTCTTTCATGAGTTTTTTTAACTTAAAAATAAAATTCTTTATTTATTTTTAGCCATCTTCCCTAGCTAGCATTTTATATTTTTCCTCTCCATCATGGCTAACTCCTTCAAGAAAGTAGTCTAAGTCCTATGCCTCTGTTTCAGTATCTTTCATAACATGCTACACCTTCTGACTTTCATCCTCATAATGAAAGTCAAATGATTCTTTTCCAAATCTCCAGGGATCTTTTAGTTTCTCAATCTGATGTCCTTTCCTCAGTTCTCATGGTACTTATCCTATTTTCAGGATTTGAAACAGTTGATTAACCTCTTCTTTGGAATATTTTCTTCAGTCTTTGCTAGACTCCATCCAGTTCATGTTTGTTCTGGGTCTTCTTTTTCTCCCTTCTAGCTACCTCATTTAATCATCACATCGACTCATAAACACATAAGTGTTAGAATTAGAGTTTCTGTTTTTTATTTGTTTTCATCATGTGCAACTCTTTGGGACCCCATTTAGAGTCTTGCAGTAGTTTGCCATTTCCTTCTTTAGCGGAAATTGAGACAGAGTGAAATGACCTACTCAGAATTGCACAACTAGTAACTGTTTGAATCCAGATTTGAACTCAGGAAAAGGAATTTGCCTGATTTCAAGTCTAATACTCTATCCACTGAGCCATCCAGCTACCTCTCAGTGTTATATATCCAGTCCTAACTCCCTTTCTGAATTGTAGTTTTGCATTACAATTACCTTTTAGACATCTTGAACTGAATGCCCTATAGGTATCTCAAAATTAGCATGTGTTAAATAAAACTCATTCCTCCCCTCATAAACTCTCCCATTATCTGAAGTTCCCTCTTGCTATTGAAGGGATCACTTTCTTTCTGGCCATTCAGATTTCCTCCAAGTTATTCATGAATTTTGTCTCACATTAACTCCAATCTGTTGTCAAATCTTCATTTCCACATTCCCAAAATCTCTGGTGAACAGGCTCTTTAAGCCTACTGACACAGTCATTGCCCTGATCCAGTCCCTCTTTAGCTCAGGCCTAGGCTTCTGCAATAATCTGAGGGCATGTTTACCTTTTGGCAATATTAACTTAATGGCAGAGAATATTTGATTTCTGTCTAATTGGGTCCACTTTGCTGCACATCTGGACTGGGGGGATTGAGTTGAAGAGAACTGATCCATTTCTCCTTCTTGTGTGGCAAATTTGGTGGCAAATTCCTCTCTAAAGAGTGATTTTGGGGAAAACCTGGTCAGCACTACACAGGGACAAGGCAACCAATGTCCCAAATCTTACGTGTCCAAAGATTTATTAAAGGCTACACTTTGCATCTGACTGAAGATGTCAGTGGGACTCTGTAGGGCTTCAATTTTGCAAACTGAAGAACTGAAGGGATAGTGTGGCAGCTTCAAAACTTATTTCCAAGTTCACACACATAAGTACTTTTTGAGAGGGTACAGAAAAATTTCTAATCTTGGATCCCCCCTTTTCAGGATTTCCAGAATAATGATTGTTCAGGAGAGAGGTGTTATTTGATTTGTTTGCTTCCAGATTTATGATTGGGATCTGAGAACAGTAATCTGTTGAGGGAAGAGAGTTGAATGTTCCTTAATGTATTCAAGATTGGCTAAGAAGGAAGATGTAGAAGATCTTATTTATGAGTCCAGGTGATGTGGGGCTATGTATATTCGTATGGATAGTTTATCTATGATGTTTTTTTTTAAAACGGGAAAAGAGTATAAGACCTTCTTAAGTGCTCTTAGGGTGAAAATACTGAATAAAATAACAGAATATTTGCCAATTATTTAACAAGGACTTACTAGGTGGACAGTTAGGTGATACTGTGGATATAATACTAGATCTAGAGGCAGGAAAATCAGAATTCAGATATTCATAGACTTTATATATTTACTAGCTGTGTGATCCTCAGGAAATCATTCAAACTCTTATTTGTAAATTAGGAATGATAATAATATTTAGTCTTTCCATCAACCCCAGGAGGTAAATAATAAAATAATAGTGTACATGTGTATATACATGCACATACACATGTGTATCATATATACACACACAATGCAGATGTGGTTGCATGCATATATGTGTGTGCATATATATATACACACATGGGTATTTGTGTATACACATATGTATATATGTATATGGGTGTGTGTGTGTATGTATATATATATATATATATATATATATATATATATAAAAACCCACACAATTTTAAATCCTATTCTCAGTGTGAAGATTAATAAACTTAACCCAAAATAATGATACTAACAAAGTTATAAAGGCTGTACTTATCAATAAAGCTATTTACAAAAACATATGTATATATTATGTATATATATGCGCATATATTCATTATTTAGCACTATTGAATCATTTATGTTATTCAAAATGAGGAAGGATAACACTAGGCTTTTATAAAAGTTCATCTATTAACACAATAAGAAACAGAACTAGTGATACCTGGTAACATGGAAAGCCATGCAAAGGTTACAGGTTTGTTCTGCCACTTTTGTTTTGTATAAGCACTCAGTAAAATGCCTGAATTACAGTAGGTCCTTAATAATTGATTGACTTGATTAATACTCTTAAGAGAATTGCCTAAGCAGCTGTGTTGTCAAGTGAGATCCTTAGGATCAATCAGCCAATCTAAGTCACAGGTAAGACTTGAAGGCAGGACTTACTGTGTATCTAACTACCTTCTCCAAGTTTCTTCTCATATAATTTTTTGTATAACCTTAATTTAAGTTTGACGTTTTCTCCCAGTACAAAAGGAAGAATGGGATATAAAACATGGTGCCTTTAATATATATATATATATATATATATATTTTTTAGGATTACTATTTCATGTTTATGAATAACTGAAGATATTGGGGTGGGTGGGAAATGATAGAGATATAGGGAGGAAGCGTAGATGAAATTTGCCATGAGAAAACAAGTTCCATGACTTTTTTTTGGCTGAATTAAATTTAAGCTGATAGGAAACAATGTTCTAAAGCAGATGTTTGACAAACTTTACAGCTCTATAGGTATTCGGGGTATATGTACACAGAGGAACACCTAACAAACAGATGTTGTATCTTTAATGAGGGGATTTATTCTCTTACCTACTGGGCTTAATTTGATTTAATAGTGTCATTTATGTGTTTGTACACAACCCTAGAGACATTTGGGTAATGAATGCATTTTAATAAATCAACATTATAAATAGTATGGTATTTCCACTGGAATATGAACATTCTGGAGAACTCTAGGAAAAAAAAAATGAAGAATAACTACTAAGTTAATTAAAAGTTTTGAGGGCACTCCTGGAAAGTAATGTTTAGATTCCTATTTTAAAGCATCTTCTAGCCTCGTTATTTTCATTTAATACTCATTCCTTTGAATTCTGCTGGAGTAATTTTCCAATCTTTTAAATTAATGTTTTAGAAAGGGTGTTTGAAGGCAATGTTTATTGGCAATTGCTGTTACCTTATGGGGCTTGCATGCATTTTTACTTCTTTATGCATTCACTGCCTATTGCCTCACTCTGCTTTGGTGTAAGTTGGCTCCTGTCTAAAAGGTCCTCTCTTCTCATTGCAGCTTTCCAGATCAATTCTTAGCATGCTGCAAAGCGTAGCTCAGGTCTTATCTCCTATATGAGGCCCTTAATTAATAATTATAATTCTATATTCCACATTCCAATAATACATAATATAATAATAATTAAATAAATATGTTAGCATTTCCCTGGTGTCAGAAGAAAGTCTGGAAGATCCCCAGGGTGTCAAGTGAGTCCCCTTGTAGCAAACATAAAGAAGGGCATGTGCAGAATTAACACCAGCTGGGCATTCAGTAAACTAAGCATTTATTATGTGCCCACCATTTGGCTGAATGTTACAGCTAGGATGTGACTGACATCTTTGGTGAGATTTCCTACATAACTGAAATCGTGATCCATAAGTTTATTTTGAGTAGTAGTCCCATGTTCAGCATAGTACTTTGCTTCATTAGTTCTGCCATTCTATTACTAACTATATAAATATTTTGATATAGACATAACCATAAATAATAACTTATGTTTACTATATCTATCTATATCTACTTCTCTCCCATCCTTCCTTTCTCCCCTCCCTCCCTCTCTGTCTGCAGTATTTATCCATATATATATAGATCTATAAATATAGCTATCTTGATATATATATCTACATATATATTATAGATAGATAGATATAGATAGATAGATATAAAGATACTGTGTTGGAATCAGGACTATTATTCAAAATATTCTGATACATCATGATTTCAACTAATTGGAATACATGTGTGTGTGTGTATCTATGTATGTATATGTGTACATGCATAAATGTATACATATACTTTATTTTCCTTTTTTTGGTGAGATAATCAGTATTAAGTGACTTTTCCAAGTTCACTCAGCTAGTGTTATTTTTGACCCCAAACTTGAACTCTGGTTCTCCTGACTCTATCTACTTCACCACCTTAATGACCTAATATATTTATGTAAAAAAATAAATAAAATATAATGTAATTTCCTTATGAGATAATAAGGGCCCTAATGAAAGGGATTCCCTTTATAAGGGGAAATCCTAAGGGGAAAACTAAAACAGAAGCCTAGGCCTGAGCTAAAGAGGGACTGGATCAGGGCAATGACTGTGTCAGTAGGCCTAAAGAGCCTGTTCACTAGAGATTTTGGGAATGTGGAAATGAGAAGATTTGACAACAGATTGGAGTTAATGTGAGACAAAATTCATGAATAACTTGGAGGAAATCTGAATGGCCAGAAAGAAAGTGATCCCTTCAATAGCAAGAGGGAACTTCAGATAATGGGAGAGTTTATGAGGGGAGGAATGAGTTTTATTTAACACATGCTGATTTTGAGATACCTATAGGACATTCAGTTCAAGATGTCTAAAAGGTAATTGTAATGCAAAACTACAATTCAGAAAGGGAGTTAGGACTGGATATATAACACTGAGAGGTAGCTGGATGGCTCAGTGGATAGGGTAGGGATAAGGGATGATGCATCTAACAGGATCTCAATTTGTTAAATGGAATTAAATATTTCAAATAACAAATTTGCTGGCTGATGACTAGCAAACCACAATTCTGGGGCTCAGTGTGCTTATCTGCTGAACAGACCGTGACAGAATAGGTAATATGTAAATTCCCTTCCACATATGACTTTATAATTTGATCCATAGTATTTTCATTAGATTACAGGGTAGGTGTGTATAAATAAAAATTAGCAAGTTCACTCTTTAAACTGTATCACTCTGTCTGTGTGCATATCTTTTTTATGTGTCCACAATAGATTCAGAGAAACCTTGATTTGGAAAGGGGTCTTAGAAGTCATTAGCACAAATTCTAAATTAACCATTCAATATACATTTATTATGTGCCAAGCACTGTACTGAGGATATGAAAACAGGCATAAGACAGTCTCTGCTCTTAAGGTATTGGCAATCTAATGGGGGAACCAATATGAAAATGAATACACATAAAGGAAGCTGATAAAAAAGAAATATTTAACAGAAGGACAACACTAGAATGATGATGTATTAGAAGATATCCTGTAAAAGATAGGATTTTAGTTAACACTTAAAGACAGTCAGAGAGGTAAGTGGTCATATTGGAGAAGAGATGGCCTTTCAGACTTTAGGAATAGCCAGAGAAAATGTCTCAAACTATAAGATGGAATGTCTTATTCCTTGAAAGTCAAAAGATTGGTATCACTGGCTGGAAGAGTACGTGATGGGGAGTCAGATGTAAAAAAAAAAAAGAACTGGGAGAGATTAGTCTCCTGAAAACCTAGAGAGAAGACAGCATCAAGGAGGAGAATGATCAATAGTGTCAAGGAATACCATTATTAAAAACAATAAAGCTAGAAAAATGATGATTAGATTTGACAACTAAGATCATTAGTAACTTTAGAAAGAGCAGTTTTGGTAAAATCGTAAAGTTGGAAATATAAAACTGGAAGGGGTTAAGAGCAAGAGTGGGAGGAAAGAAAGTAGAGGCATTTATTGAAGATGCTCTTTTGGAAGAGTTTAGGTATAAAAGACAGAGGATTAACAGTACAATTGTAGTCCAATAGCAAAAATGGAGGGATCAAGTAAGTGAAGGTGTTTTGTTTTGTTTTCCAATACTGAGAGAGAAATGAGCATATTTATAGGCAATAAAGAATAAGGCAGTAGACAGAGAAATATTGAAAATAATTGAAAGAATGGGAGGGGAGTCACAGAGGGGGAAATTTTTGGAGGAGTGGAATGGCTTGAGTAAGTAGATGGATAAGCCTTGGTATAATGTTCTTGCTAAAATATAATATTCTCTGTTTTCTTGGGGCCTTTGGGAGCAGCCTTCATTTCAGTTCAGTAATCACCATATGAGTAGCCAGGGGTTGAAGTCAAAATCCTTTATTGTCTCCTTCAAAGTCTTGTCTTCTTGGGGCTCAGCTAGGTTTTTCTGGAGGCCCATTTCTCTCCTTAGTTCCCAGAGCTTGAGCTCTCGCCTGCCTTCTTTGGCTTCTGAATCTCCCCAACTCCAAAGGTTTATGCTTCAACCTCCAGCCACCACAGAGATGGACAATGTCTCAGCCTTCGAGAACTTCTAGTGCCCTTGTCCTTTCTGACTCTGAGAGTTTCTTGCTTATATGCCATAGACTGAGTATACACCAATAAATATATCACTAGGAAACCATTATTTGTTGTAGGATTAAATCAATGCTAAACTAGATTTAACTATTGTCTCCTCAGTTACACTTAATACCTTTGTTTCAAGTTCTGGCTCATAACATATCCTTGTAGGATGAAATCAATCATACTGAACCATGCTAAATTAGATAACTATTGTCTCTATCAATTCTACCGACTTAGTACTTTGTAAGTTTCTTTTGTAAGAATCCTTTGCATCAACTTCAGAGTTTTGGCCCATATTACTTTGGTACACAGTAAAGCAATTTTGCCATGTGAAACAAGAGGGAAGGAGGAGATAGCAACAGATGGCATCTCTGTAAGAGGAGATGACTAAGAGTAGGGGCAAAGGGGCTCATGGCACATGGAAAATAACTTTGGAAATTCATTACACAACACACTTTGACAGATGGGCATCTGATCTCTGAGCATTTTTCTTTGTGAAAAACTATTGCATTTAGATAGGTAGATTTCCTAAATATATTACAAAATTCTACCTTACAATTTGAAATCAAACCCCTAGTAATATTCATAGATTGATCTTTGTTCTTCTCTCTGAAGTTATAGCTTATCTAATACATGGGATGTTTTTTCTTTTTCTTTTTCTTTTTTTAACCAGACAGCCTTTAAGATATCTGAAGAAATCTATGATCCTCCCCCTAAGTCACTATTTCTCCTGATTTTGTTTAGATGGTTCCACATCTATTATGTAACAAGGTTTTCTTAATTATTTCTACAGAAATTATTTCCTATAAAATATGGTGACCAGTTTGAATATAACACCAGAGATGGTATATGTCCAGTAAAGGATAAACTCAGTTTGATCTTATCTGCTATTATTTTTAGAAGACAAATCTAGGAGAAGATTTTGGCAAGATGTGGAATAGGTTGTACGATTCAAGCTTTCCTTATTTACCCCACAAATAGAACAAATTTGCTCCTCAGAGCAAACATAGATTGATGAAAAATCAAGAAGACGACGCTAAACAGGGGTCCTTCTCCTCCAACCCAAGAAAATCTGAAGAGGGATCCTTGGTTAGGGATTAACCCATGTGAAATGCAGACACCTCTGGGATAGCTCTGCAGAAACACCAAATGGGGAGCCCTGGGTCTGGATGGGTATGGCTGGAACCTCAGCAAGAAACACAGAAAATTTCACTTTCTGGACTGTATATGGAGTCTTGGTCTGAGTTTGGGAAAACTGAGGGAACCTCAGCTGATTGGGAATACCAGGCCCAGCTATGCTGCCAAGCCATGGCCCTGAGTGAAAGAAATCAGGAAAAACTAAAACAGAAAATAAAATCCACTAAAAAAAAAGATTATTTTTTTAAAAGGTTAAATAACCAGAAAATAAGATCCAGAGTCTCAAAGATAAAAACAACTCTGAAAATGAGACTTGGATAAGAATTAGAGATCAAGAAATAACAATACAGACTATAAAGAAGAAAAAAATAGAACATCTTACAGGAAAAATGATAGATCTGGAGGACAGATAAAGAAGAGAAAATCTAAGAATAATTGGCGTGTGGAATTTGTGACCAAAAAAAAAGGATCTTGACACAATATTACAAGAAATAATGCAAGAAAATTGTCCTGGAATGATAGACAGGAGAAAATAGAAATAGGAAAAAAAATCCAGCATATCACCACCTTAATGAAATATTTTGTGGAAAATACATAGGAACATTATTGTCAAGTTTCAAAAATCCCAGATCAAAGAGAAAAATTTACAAGAAATAAGAAAAAAAATAACAATTCAAATATACTGGAGCTGCCATTAGAAAGAATTGTAAAGGTTTTATAAATAAATAAATAAAGTAGTCACAATAAAAGACTACAGGTCCTAAAATCATATCTACTAACAATCAAAAGAACTAGATCTGTGACCAAAAAATCATATCCAGAAAAAAATTATTTATAATATTGAATGAGCAAAATAGACATTCAATGTAGGTGCTGATTTTCAGGACTCTATCAGCCAAACACAAAATTCTTAGAAAATTTAATATACAGAGCCAATATCAAAGATCATTTTCAAGGAATTCAACATGGGTAAATTGTTTGTGGTTTGTTTTATATGGGAAATGTATATGTACACTTAAAGTTGGCATCAACAATAGAGCAATGCAAAAGAAAGATTAGAACAGAATTAAGTTGAAAATAGTAATTATGTCATTCAAATGAGGTACAGAGGAAGAATAAACCAAAGGCATTAGAGGAGGGCAGGAGGGCTCATAGTTCTAAAAACCTACTCACACAAGAATGGGTTAAATAGGCAACATTATGTGTATATATTATGAAGGGTATAACACTCCAAAATCTATAAAAAAGAAATAAGTGGAAAGGGATGGAAAGGTGTAGAAGCAAAGTGTGAGGAAGAAGAGAAGGTAGGGATCTACTTCTGCTTCTACTAAGCAGAGTTAGTAGGGATAGAAAACATATGTGTGTTTGTGTATGGGGAGGGAGTGGCAGGGTATGTTCTATATATCTATATCTATATCTATCTCTCTATATATATATAACTACATATGTATGCCTAAATATATCCTTAACAATAACCTGCTTGGGGTTAGTAGAGGGATGAAGGGGGGCGAGGAGAGAATAAAGTAAAAAAAGTCTGCAGTAAAGAACAAAAGAGCAATTTACAATAAAGTAAAAGATGGACATTCATGAATGTAATTCTTTAACTGGTAATTTGTTATTGTATATTTTGAATCCTCCATGATATTCTGTTTTTATAATTTTACATTACAATGACAATGTTCTGTTTTGTTGTATTTTTTTGTATTCCTTTTCTGTTTTTCTTATTCTGTTTTAATAAAAATATAAAATTTAAAAATTTAAAATAAACAATTAAAAATAAGAACAAGGAAGTCAAAATAATAAGGCTAATGCAGGATTTTATCTCTTAAAATAAATCTTGTTTTGGACCAACATTGCAACTGGTGAAAATCTTTTTGAATCATGGTTCTGCCAAAATTCATAGAAAAATGGTAGCTTTCCTGTACAATGTTCAGCCATTCAGCAATCTCAACTCTCAGATAACAGTAGAGAATAGGGAAAATATTGGAAGGTGTGGGGAAGTAACAGAGAAGACCTTGATGAACAAAATGACATGAACTCTCTGTAATCACAAAAGGGATCATAAACTATATTCACAGAGCTATTTTAATCTTATTGTAGCCATAGTAATGATAAATATCATGGGTGAAGCCAAGATGATAGAAACTAGATAGGATGTTCCTTGAGATTTTCCTGGTTTCCCTCAGAATCAATACCAGATAAAGTCTCTGAACAAATTGTGGAGTAATAGAACCACAAATATTTGGAATGTAACAAATTTCTGGAAGATATCTTGGAAAAACCTCAGAAAAGTCTGTTGTCAATCTAGCCAACATTTAAGGAACAATGGGTTTTAATACTGTGTAAACTATTTGGAAAAGTAGGGAAAGAAGGAGTCCTACAAAATTCCTTTTTGACACAGATATGGTGCTGATACCTAAACCAGGAAGAGTCAAAGCAGAGAAAGAAAACTATAAATCACATTTCCTAATGAATATTGATGCAAAAATCTTAAATAAAATATTGTCAAAGAGATTACAGTAAATTATCACCAGGATGATACATTATGACCAAGTGGAATTTATAGTGGGAATGCAGGACTAATTCAATATTGGGAAAGCTATTAGCATAATTGACTATATCAATAACCAAACTAATGAAAATTACATGATTATACCAACAGATGCATAAAAAGCATTTGACAAAATCCAAGACCCAATCTTATTAAAAACAAAAGAGAGCATAGGAATAAATGAATTTCCCTTAAAATGATCAGTAGCTTCTATCTAAAACCATCAGCGAGCATAATATATAATCAGGATAATAAATATCCTGCAAAGTTGCAGGATAAAAAATAAAAATCCATATAAAACATCAGAATATCTATATGTTACCAGCAAAATACAGCAGCAAGACACACAAAGAGAATTTTCTTTTAAAATAATTGTAAATAATGTAAAATATTTAGGAATCTACCTGTCAAGATAAAGCCAGTAACTATATGAACACAATAACAAAACATTTTCCACATAAATAAAGTTAGATCTAAACAACTGAAAAAATATCAAGTGCTCTGAGATAGGCTTAGCTAATATAATATAAATAAAAATTCTACCTAAATTAATCTACTTATTCAGTGCCATACCAAACTGCCAAGAAATTACATTACAGAGTTAGAAAAAATAATAAAATTCATCTGGAAGAACAAAAGATCAAGAATTTCACAAGAACTAATGAAAAAAAAAATGCAAAAGAAGGTGGTTTAGCAGTACCAGACCTAAAACTATATTATAAAGCAGCAGCCATATAAACTATTTGGTACTGGCTAAGAAACAGAGCAGTTGATAAGTGGAATAGATTAGGTTCAAAACATAATAGTCAATGACTACAGCAATCTAGAGTTTAATAAACCCAAAGATTCCAGCTTCTAGTATAAAAACTCACTATTTGACAAAAATTGCTGGGAAAATTGGAAAATATTATGGCAGAAAGTAGGCATTGACCAACACCTAACATACCATATTAAGATAAGGTAAAAATGGGTTGATGATTTAGATGTAAAGGGTAATACTGTATTTACAGGGGTCCTCAAACTATGGCCCGTGGGCCAGATGCGTCAGCTGAGGACGATTATCCCCTTCACCCAGGGCTATGAAGTTTCTTTATTTAAAGGTCCACAAAACAAAGTTTTTGTTTTTACTATAGTCCGGCCCTCCAACAGTCTGAGGGACAGTGAACTGGCCCCCTATATAAAAAGTTGGAGGACCCCTGAATAACAAATGAAGAGAACAAGGAATAATCTACTTCTCAGATCTATGGAGAAGCAAGTAATTTATGGCCAAAGAACTAGAGAATATTATAAAATCCAAAATGGATAGTTTTGATTCCATTAAAGTAAAGTTTTGCAAACAAAACTATAATGTTCTCTGCTAGTTTTCTTGGGGTCTCTAGGTTCTTGGGAGCAGACTTCGTTTCAGTTCAGTAATCCAGCATCCAGAAAGAGGATTGTGGGGACTGAATAAAGCACAGCATAGTATTTTTACCTTTTTTGCTGTTGTTTGCTTGATTTTTTTATTTCTTATTTTTTTCCTTTTTGATATTTTTCTTGTGCAGCATGATAAATGTGGAAATATGCATAGTGGAACTGCACATTTTTTTTAACATATTTTACTTGCTATCTAAGGGAGGGAGAAAATTTTTTAAATTTCTTTTTAATCTGGTGAGATTTATTAAGTCGCTACTATGTTCTATCACTATGATAGACTGTAAGCATGAAAAATAAGTCAATAAGTTAATGAACAAACAAAGAAGTAAAACTTAAACAGTTGTCTATTGCACTGATTAGAGTATGCAGTTGGATTCACAACCTATGCAATTTATTAATCTCTCTGTGCATTTCAGATAGATACTCAAAATGGGCATGGGGCTGGGCTCAGAACTGAAGAAGAGGACAGTGGCTGGAAGATCTTTAAGGAATTTCTCAATTCTCTTAAGGATTCAAAACTTTTCTCAAAGATGTTCCTACTGACACTTTGTACTGCTAGCAGTCATGGCATATGGCACTCTCAAAGAAGTAAAACTGAAGTTTATCAGAGGGAAGAAGAGCATGGGAAGTGTAACCATATACTAATATATTAAAAATAAGGAATTCCCTTGAGTAATTAGGATATATGAAATAACAGCTACCAAGCTTGAAGAGACCTCAGAGACTATGTAATTCCAATTCATTATATGGCAAGTCATGAAATTGGTGCCCAAAAGATTAAGTGACTTTCTAAAGATTCCATAGATATTGTGTTATATGTAAAATTTAAACATGGATATTCTATCATAGGGGCAGCTGGACGGCACAGTGGAGAGTACCAGCCTGAGTTTAAATCTAGCCTCTGATATTTAGTAGCTGTGTGATCCTGGGCAAGTCACTTAATTGTATGCCTCAGTTTCTTCAACTGCAAATGTAGCTGGAGAAGGAAATAACAAATTACTTTATTATTTTTGCTAAAAAAAAAAAAAAACAAGTGAAGTCATGGAAACTCGGGCATTATTGAAATGACAACAATATTCCTACTCCCCAATACCCATCAGAAATACACATTGTACCGTGCTTCTTCTAAGGAATTAGATTAAAGAAAGATATGATGGGAACATATACATACGCACAGAATCATAATTAAAACAACCATAAAAGCCCAAGCAAGACTTGCATAGAATGGCCAGATACACAATTGGAAAGCAATCTGAACAAATGGAAGGAATCCCTGGATCAAGGTCCAGTATCTGCTGGTGCAGTAGACAGAATAGGATTTGGAATCAGAAGACATGGCATCAAATCCCATGCCCCACATTCACTAGCTGTGGAACCTTGGGCAAAAATTACCATTTCTTTACTTCAATTTCCTCATCTAAAAGGTTTGGACTAAGCTGATCTCAGATGCCCTAATTCTATGATCCTAAATCCATTTGGTAATCTGGTATTTACTTTCCTTATTATAAAATGAGTGACTCTAAATGGCTCTAAAGCCTCTGTTAGCTCAAAATCAATGATCCTATTGATATTGGAATACATTCAGGATCAGTTCCGCCTAAATGCACATGGTAGAATTCCGGTTGATCACTATTCTCTATCTTGGAAAAGCCCATTTTGGTTTTTGTCCTTTGATTGCACATGGTGACAATGCTGTTCAGTAGGAGAAGGGTGATGTCTGGAGGCAGAAAGCCAGGTTGTGCTAAGGTGAGTGCTGCTATTTCCTTCTGTGGCCTTGGTCAAGTCCCTTCTGGCCGCAGTTTCCTTATCTATTAAATGAAGGAATAGGGCAGAGGACCTCCTAAAGTTCCTTCTAGCTCTCTAGGTATCACCCAAATCTGATTTATACCTAAATATAATCTTTCTTTCTCTTGATTTCACTGGAATACAAATATTTCCTTATTGATTTTCCCAGGAATAACTTTTGTGGGAAAGTACCATTCTGTTTATTATTATGCAATACTACTACAACTCTGAAATCTCATTTTCTCATGTAATATGCTTATAGAAGAATATAGTTTTATAGTATTTAATACATTACTTTGGAAAAGGAACCATATAAAATTCTCTAATTGTAACACCCAGTTGCTTAAACTCTGGTGAAATGTGCTTAGACAAAAAATATCCCTAAAAATATATAATAATATTTTCAGCCAAAATATGTTAGGGATGTTTATTGTACAAGTGAAAATGAATTGTGTGTTTTATGCTAAATAGCATTTTTACTGGCTACAATAGTTTTATAAAATAAAATAAAAGGGATACATTGCTCACATAGTAGCAACTCTCAATTCTATTGCTTCTCCATTACCTCAGCACAGTAGAATGAGAAATACTGACTTTTCAGAAGATCTGTGCTCAGATTTCTCCATTGCTTATTAGCTGTTGGACCCATGGGCAAGTCATTAAATATTTTAGCCTCAGTTTCTTCATCTCTAAAATAAGGAAATTTAGGGTTAGAGGCCTCTGAGATTCCTTACAGACATAAACTCATGATCGTAGCCTTCAAAAGTAGGATTTTAAAAATTTGTTTCCTATTTATGCTATTCTAATCCCTTCTGACTCCCACAAGTCAAAATAAAAGTTCCCTTGTATAAATCTAGGAAGTTACCTTGATAGACAACAGTTTAGTCAAGATTCACTCAAGAATGGGGCAAGAAATTTGGAACTAGGTTCAAAAAGTTATCAAAATGTGCCTACCCTTTGATCCAGCAGTGTTTCAAATGGGCTTATATCCCAAAGAAAGCTTAAGGGGGGAAAGGGACTCTTTGTGGCAGCCCTTTTTGTAGTAGCAAGAAACTGGAAACTGAATGGTTGCTGAGTAAGTTATGGTATATGAATGTTATGAAATATTATTATTCTATAAGAAACAGTCAGGAGGATGATTTTAGAGAGGCCTGGAGAGACTTACATGAACTGATGCTAAGTGAAATCAGCAGAACCAGGAGATACATGGCAACAAAAAGACTATACAATGATCAATTCAGATGGATGTAGCTCCCTTCAATAATGAGATACACCCAGAGAAAGGAGTATGGGAACTGAATATAGTTCATAAAATAGCATTTTCATTCTTTTGTTGTTTCTTACTTGCATTTTATTTTGCTTCTTTTTTTTTTACTGGCTTGATTTGCTTTTTCTTGTGCAGCACAATAATTGTATAAATATGTATGCATGTATCGGATTAACAAATATTTCTACCATGTTTAACATATATTTGACTACTTGCCATCTAGGGGAAGGCATGGGAGAAAGAGGGAATTGGAACACAAGGTCTGGCAAAGACTAATGTGGGAGAATTGTCTATGAATGTCTTGAAAAATAAAAAAAAAGTGTTAACAAAAATAAATAAATATGAAAAGCTATATATAGAGAGAGATTGGGACAATATTCTCATCTCCATCAACACAACTCTGAATTTTGACCCATGGATCATCATCACAAATTGTGATTTCAAAGTAAATTATTCAAAGACATATTTAGTTGGCATGTAGACAGAGACCCTGGGGCATAAACGTAATCTCAAAGATGATGTTAGGAAGGGGTAGAGGAGTTTACTCAGGACACTGGAGAAATCTAGGAGCTTGCTATTTTATTTAGTTATTGAAGCTAAATAGGTTCTAGGCTCAGTTGCTTCAATGCTATTAAAGGGATAGACATGAAGGCATTATCTTTGGATAGAGATTCATCAGTCTGCCTTAGATGATGACCTATGGCCTCCCAGGCTTTCATCTGCCTTGAATTCTCTCCTGTGGAAACCCAGAAAAGTAATCAGAAACTTGGGGTTTACATTAACTCTCCTAGACAGAGTCAGATCACAGAACTTTTCAGAGTAGTTCTCTCTGAAGTGTTACATCCTAGGAAAGGGAGTGGCAGATGAAGAAAGAATGAGGGGAACAGAGGGAAATTGCCAGAATTATAGAAATGTGATTTTCTTTGCACACTGTTTCTGTCCTTATTTTATAATCCTTCTTGGATGTGACAACTATTTATTTCAAGCTTCCCCAAACACCCAAATTCACTCTAAAATCACCCTTGCTTTCAGTCCTTGTCCTTAAGGCACTGCCCTGGCTGAAAAACCTTCCTCCCCCTTTATGTGTCTGTCACTCTTCAATCTCATACAAACACTCAGGCAGAACCCACTCAAAATTCCTGGCTCTTTTAGGTTCACATAAGCAGAGGTTCCTGGCTCGTCTTTCAATCACTCAGGGAGATACAAGGGTCTGGGGCTGCTTCCTTGGCTCAAAACCCTTCTCCTTTTAATTCAAAAGACCAGCCTCTTTCTGCATCTGCCACAGCTGGAAACTATGAAATCATCAAGAAAAAGGCACACTTGTGTCTACCACTGCCCCTCTCATATACAGTGAATGAGGCTCCCAATATTAATTACACCAAAAATTCTTATGCCTTTTTTTTTGTATAATAGACTCTTCTTGTGAAAACAATGGATGATTTCTCAAAATCATTTTTTAAAGCAAAAAAAATCAAATACACAGTGATGATTTTAAAAATATGAGACATAGTTCATGGGCAATTTGATAATTTTTAATAAGGTCAGTATGTTATTAATAAAAAGATGATCATTTGGTTGTCACTTTTAGAACAAAGACCTCTTATGGTGGTGGGCTCACAGTTCATATGCCTTCTGGAGAATAGATGTTCCTAAGAGCTAGTAATCAACTTTAATTGGTTAACACTATGAGAGGTAACCTATATTAAAATGAGAGTCTTGGGGGTGATAGGTCACTCAAATATTGGTCAAATAGACATCAATTTTCTTATCACCTCTCTGACAAAATTGACGATTCACATTTACCAGATCAGTCTGAGCAAACAAGAAAGTACTCATGAGCCTAAAATTAGAATTTATTTTATTGTCTGATTAAATCTTGGCCCGAATAAATATCTGCCTAAGATTTTTTCACACTTGGTTTCTGGATGGGGAAGAAAAAAAGAGAAAAACATTGGTCTTAATACAGTAATTATTTACTAAATACAAGAAATAAATACTTTCTTACAATGGACTTACAAAAGGAACCAAATATATCAAAGAGTAATCATCAAAATAAGTTCATAGAATAAAGACTTAGAATCCTTAATCTTTATCAGGCATCTAGATAGGTACCAAAGCCTAGTTTTAAATGTGGAGAATGTTTTTAGTTACTTTCTCCAAGATGGAAAATTGAGCTAAGACTCACTAAGACAGGAGTCAAGAAGATTGAGCAGGGTAAGGGAGGAATGAAATCAAGGCAGATTAGTGAAGATATTAATTGACAATAGCTTTCTCAAGGAATTTAGTAAGAGAAGAGAGGAAAAATAAAGGATGATAGCCTGAACAGGGCTCCAAATGATGGAGGAAGCATAGGTATTTTGGTAAGTAGCATGGAAGCAGCTGGTAGACAAGAAGAGATTTAAAATTAGGGAAAGAATAGGAATGATAGATGGGGTAATCAGTTAGAAGATATCAGATTTTTTTCCAGCTTCATTAATCAGCTTATAAAAAGAAGCAAAAGCAGAGAACAGAAAAAAAAATCCAAGGTTTGGGAGAGCAAGACTGGTGATAGAATAAGCATCAAGAGATCTAAGAAGATAATGAAAAGATGATCTAGTTGTTTAAGGAGTTAAGATAAGGAAGGGAGGCTAGTATAGATTGTGAAGAAATAATGGCCTGAAAAAAAATGGGGAATAGAAAAATTAAAAGTCACAATGAGGGGAAAAAGAGTTAGGGATTTTAAGAGAGACAGAAAGATGGAATGACAAAGGATTAAGTTTGGTTAAAAGAACCTGAGAGTTCTTGAACATAGAAGGGGCACATTTATGGGTGACTGATCAAAGGTATGATGATCTCTGTGGGTAACTAAGGTAGAATAAAAGAGGATTACATGGTAAATGAGTAATATTAGGGGGAGTATCAACATGAATTTTGAAGGCCTATAATGTGAAAATAGGACTTGGGGAAGAAAAAAAGATTATGAGGCAGTTACTGACCTCCTGAAAAAAGTCTGGATATAAGTAGAAAGCACATAAAATAATATTGACTAAATGGAAAAGAACAATTGAATGAACCCAAAACAATAAAGGTTTCTAAGTGATGGTGATGGAAGGAGCATCTAGGAGTGGTAGAGGGAAGGAAGATAGGAGTAAGGAAATAGACAATGGAAGATGAAGTAAGCCTGAATTAGTACAATAATAGTAGTGGGTTCAGAATCACTGCGAAAGTAAGGTTATGACAAGGCGGATGGTAATCATTGAGGGATAAGTTCAAATAAGATATTTTTCCCCAAGGGAAAAGGCAATTGCTATAAAAGTAGGGGAGGTTGAAACCTTAGTAGTAGAGAGAGCACATTGTGAATGGGCTTTTCTCACATATGGAGGCTATAGGCAAAGATGCATTGGTTCCTAACTCAGCTTCATAAAAAGATTATTCTAGAGCATTAGACCATGCTGTACGCTTGAAAAGGGGTTAGGAGACTACTATCATTGGAGAGGGGAGGCAATTGGCTATGAAGTTGAAACATCCCAGAGAGTGTGCAGGGAAGGCAACTAATATTATCATATTAATCAATAAATAATATTTATGTCTGGATTATCATACTGCAACATCATGTATTAAGTGCTTTTATGTGCTAGGCATCGTGACAGGAACTGGAGATACAAAACAACAAGAACAAGAACAATCATGACCTCAAGAAGCTTATGCTCTAATGATGGATCTAATTGTCTTGTAAGAAGAATGTGGGATCTAGAGTCAGAGGATTTGTGTTCAAATCTGTGCCTCCTATTTATGTGACTTTGCATTATTGTAGATCTTGTTCATCAATAAAATGGTGGAGCTGGACAAGATGATCTCTTATAAGTCTAGTCATCAAACCTCTGATCCAACCACTAAAAAGACATTGGCTATATTGTTTAAGATCTCCAGGGAGACAGCTTCTCTATAAATCTTCTTGTCAGAAAATCATCTAAAATTCTGAATAGGAAAACTTGTGATACTCCTGAGGCATAAAAGTATCCCTCCTGGGAGCATACAGTACTCCTTTATTGAGTCTCACTTTCTACAACTGGACTCACACTGCCATAATCCTCCAGTGTAGGTGTGGCTGTCAGTGGGTTAAATCCTTGTCTGTGTACCTAGTTTATGTCTAAGGAAAGGTCCATGAGTCAGCCAGATTAGATCAGGGATATCAATTTCTAAATGAATTCAGGTGCTGAGAATAACATGTAAAACAATGAATATCTATTCAATTCAAAGCTTTATTCATATAATGTGGAAGAGGAGAAAGGAGAATGAGGAAAAAGGAGTATCCTAAATACATCTCAGGCATACAGACTAACATAGAGTTTAACTCATACAAAGGTGGCACTGTGATGGGGAATAAAGAGACATAGCTCCATTCAGCAGGAAGTGTGTTCTAGAAGGAAGGTCTGTTCTTACTGAAGTGGAGCATATATTCCAGAATACCTTCTGCAAGTGGGGTTCTTATACACCTCAGATTTTGGATGAATCTCTGGAGCTGAAATTTTTCATGTCAGGAGTCAGGGCAAAATATCCTTTTGGAGAGGTTGTTATTAGAGAAAAATGAGCTGGTAGGCAAATTATTTGGTGGGCGCAGCTATATGGCCACTATATTATATATAGCTATACTAACCTTGGAAAAATGTAATCATCAGCAACCCTGAGTAGAAATTGTCCTGCAGCCCTTTGAAATTGCTCCAAAAATTGGTAAAGATGAGTTAGAAGGAAAAGTAGATTATATTGGAGTATCCCACAGACAAAATATAATATGAACAATGGAATTCATTGTGGGTTATTCCAGAAATATATCTTATAAACAAAACTTCAGTTTCTTCATCTTAAGGTAATAGTATGTGTGAGGATGCTATAGCAGACTTGGAGTGGTCTCTTAGCTGATCCAGAAATTACACAGAGCTTAATGTGTTATCCCATATTTTCAAATATTTTGGATCTTATTTGGGTGCACAAATGTCTGATAAGAAGTGGCTCACAGCCCAAGCTGGGATGTGGGTTTACCTGTTTGCAGTCATTAGAGTTCAAATGAAAGTTTTGAATGAGGGATTAGATACTATAACTTTTATGTTATTGATGATTAATACTCAATCTTGTGTTCAACCATAATAAATTAAGACTCAAAATCCATAAGTATGAAGAACAGAAGAAAGATTTCATTCAATGGAATCAGAAATACTTGTCTTAGAAATTGTAGTCTCCCCTTCTTTGATAAGGAAATTGATGACCAAGAATATTTCAAAGAGAAAGAAAATATAGTTAAAATGCAGACCAATAATGAATGAATCCCCACTATCTTTCCTCTCCCTCTCCCTCTCCACCTCTCATTCTTTTTCTCCTTAAGCCAGCATTCCAATTCAAAAAGATTAATGGAATTATTACTATAGTGAGAAATGAGTCATACTTGATGGAGAAGAGAGGAAGGGGGGACTATGGGGAAAAAGTGTACGGGGGGGTTGATCCAATAAAGAGAACATTAGGAAGACTCATTCTATTACTTTACTGGGCAACCTTGGTCAGGCCATTTAAGCTGTCTCACCATCATTTCTTTCATTTATAACTTTCTATTTCATGTAAATGCACAAAGAATTAGTGTCTGACACAGTATAATTTTACCAGCTATCACACAGTCACTTAGACTATAGCACATCTCAAAGGATAGTTCAAGTACAACCTGAAATAGCCCGAAGATTGTCAGAGTAATGGGAAAATAACAGAGTGCCTGCCATTCAACAGGGAGTTTATTTCTCCTTTAATCACAGCATTATTTTGTTGCAGTTCTTTTTGTTGCTACTTTTAAAAATTTCTTCTTCATCACTGTCTATTAAGATGAAGCAAAAGGAAAGTGAAAATATAGGAGGGTCTCCAGAAAGACACTGTGTGGGTAGATGATTTAGACAGTTCGGATTATCTTAGTTTTTAGGAAATCTAAATTTGTCAAGTGTTACAAACTCCTCCTCCTCCTTCTCCTCCTCTTCTGCTTTTTCTTTTCTTCCTTCTCCTATTCTGCTTTTTCTTTCTCCTCCTCTTCTTGTTTTTGTTCTTGTTCTTATTCTTATTGTTGTTGTTGTTGTTTTTTTCCTCCTCCTCCTCCTCCTCCTCCTCCTCCTCCTTCTTTTTATTCTTGTTCTTTCTCTTTTTTTGTTCTTGTTCCTTTTTTCCATCTTCCTCCACTTCTTCCTCCTCTCCTTTTCCTTCTCCTCCTTCTTCTTTCTTTTCCTCTTCAAAAAAGTTCCGTGTGATGTGTTATCATTCATCAACTGTGGTTTAAAAGTATGATATATTCAGTCCATTTTTAAAAATTTGTAATTATATTTGATTTTGCAAATTGTAAGTAAAGGACTCTTTCTTATCCAACATGAGATAGTGCATATGTGTGTATATTTGTATGATACACATGGGTATATGTGCATATGTACCTATATATTTGTGTGTATATGTATATGTATGTGTGTATATATAAGCAGCTAGGTGATACAGTAGAGTACCATGCCTGAAGTTATGAAAATTCATCTTTCTGAATTCATACCCAATCTCAGACACCTTCTAACTTAATAAATATCCTTGTTTGCCTCAATTTCCTCATCTTTAAAATGAAGGTCAAAAAAGGCAAAACACGCCAGTATCTTTACCAAGAAAGCTTCAAATGGTACCATGAGGAGTTAGACACAACTGAAAGAAGCTCAACAACAACTGATATATGTACATATGTTCTTGATGGAAAATTTTGTATCAGCTTTTGGCACAATTCAATTTAATTTGATTAATATTTATTAAGGGTCTGCTATGTGTAAGTTACCAAAGTAGCCATTGAGAACATACAAATCCAAACAGTCTATCCCCAAGGAGTTTGCATCCTACTGGTGGAGGTGTATGTGTGCACGTGTGAATGTGCACGTGTGTGTGTGTGTGTGTGTGTGTATGTGTCAGGAAAGTGGGCATAATATAACATTTATATAAGAAAACCAATATAAAATATATCCAGTATTATATAACTTCACAAATACGAGTGCTCCTAATGGAGGAGTTGGGAAAGGTCTTGTGTAGGAGGTGACATCTGGCTCGTGCTTTGAAAGAATCAAGGATTTTATAAGACAGAGATCAGGAGAGATATAGGCATGGGGATAGAGACAGGAGGTAGAATGTTTTGTATAGAAAATAGCAAGTGGCCTTTTTCACCGTAATAGAGAGAGTGTAAAGGGGGATAAAATTAAACAAAATTAGAAAGGTAAATAGGAACAAGAATATGGAAAGCTATAAATGCTAGATTATGGAGTGTGTATTTTATCACAGAGATAAAAAAGAACCACTACAATTTTTGGATTAGGAGTGTATGAAATGTTCAGATATACATTTAAAAATATCCATTTGACATCCACATTCATTGATTAGATTTCATGTTTTGACCCAAGAATTCTATTGTGAGACATATTGGTGGTCAAAGATGGAGGGAAAATATTTTAGCATAATTCTATTAACATCAAAGACTAGACATGAAATAAATGTTCAGTATGTGGGAAATGACTGAACAAACTATGGTATATGGATATAATGGGATATTGATGCATCATAAGAAATGACAAACATGACAGATGCCTAGAGAAATGGGAAGATGTACAAAATAATGCAAAGTGAAATGAGCAGAACCAGATGATTCATTAAGGACAACAAGAATGTGAAGAAAAGAATCTGGAAAAATTTCCAATAGTCTGATGGAAGCATCAAACAACAAAGAATTTAAAATGATTATGATAACCCACTTTTCCATCTCTTGACAGAAGTAACAGACTCATGATGCAGAATGAAAAATGTAAGAAATATGTTCCCAGTGTAAACAAAGTGTTGGAATATTTTTCTGGTCTATACCTGTTATTAGGGAAAGTTTCTATTGAGGGTGGAATAGGACAATGAGAATGGCATATTATAGAATAATACATAATTTAAAAATATATGTATTTTCCAATGCATAGAAGAAAAAAGGGAGATAGGAACACATAAAATAAATTTATTCCCAACTTATTAGATTACAAGTATATATGTAATTTTTTTTTGATTGGTAGTTATTCAAGTTGTGTAGTTATGTCTGACTCTTCATGACTTTCCCTTTATATTTTGGTGGGGTTTATTGACATAGATATGAGGGGTTGCCATTTCCTTCTCCAATTAATTTTCCACTTGAAAAAATGGAGGCAAGCAGAATTATATGACTTGTACAGAGTGACAAAGCTAGTAAATGTCAGAGGCTTGATTTTGAATGCAAGGCTTCCTGACTAAGTCCAGTGTTATATCTACTGTACCACCTATGTAACTAATACTTAAGTGAACTTTATATGCATATATATATGTGTGTGTGTATATATATAGAGAGAGAGAGAAAGAGAGAGACGTATTTGTTTATACACACTCAATCACACACATATAAAAGTCATATATGCAATTTGAAAATATACTACTTAAAATTCAAAATATAATAATCTATATGCATACACACATATATGAGTTACATGTATACAAACCTGCTTTCTAAAATTTTCAATAAGAGGATTAGTAATTTATCATACAAATTTCTTCCTTGTTCTATATTATATAATGAAATTTTCTGTTTATTTATATTCTTTAAGCTCATGGGAAAATATTTAAAAGAAGTAAAAACCCAGCAGATATTTGGCAATATGAGAATCCCATTTAGGGCAAAGTTTAATCCTGGATATGAATACTAGTAAAAACATCTGCAAAGAAAAATAATTGAACACAAGAGAGATGATAAATATAGAGAGATAAGAGGAAGAAATAAAAATAACTTGGAGAAGTTTCATAATTAATAGATAGAAGAAAGATGACAACCCAGCAAAAGACAGCAAGAAAGAGCTGTCATCTAGGTAGAAGAATAATTACTTTAGAGAAGGGTCCTTTGGTCTCATAAATTATCCCCAAAGCCCAAGAACACCTCTTTTACTTTATGACAACACTATTTTTACATATTGGTGAAACCCCTCAATCGCAGAGATTTTAAATAGCTTTGTATCCCATACTTTTTGCTATTATGTAAGCTGCATATATATGATTAGGGCATATGCAGATAACCCTTGAGCAAAAGAATGAAGCATTTCTGTACTACACATACATTCATGAATCTAGAACTAGAAAACACTTTAGAGGCCATCTCCACACATTTCCCTGATTTTACTAATAAGAAAACCAAAGTCAGGCAAGTGACCTGACTTGTTCAAGGTCACACAAACAGGGTGTATCAGAGATAAAACTAGGACCCAAGTGTTTTGCTTTGAGAATCAGATTTTTTTTATTATATATTTTTTAAAAATTCCTCTAGATTTGGAAGAAAAAGTAGGTTCTGTCAAAGACTAAAAGAAAGTGAAGCATTTTAATATAGTTTCAAATCCCTAGCCTAGTAAATAATATCAAGACCTTGGATAACTCCCTTATTTTCCACAGGTTGCTATCTATTTTTCCAATGGGGACTCCTTTCTACGTGAGAAATTTCTATTTGACACCATCTTGAATCTGAACTGAGATCTTTCTGCAGCACTCGTGTATACACAGTGTGATGTAAATTGTTTGTCCAAAACCAAGGTTGCAGTGAAGTCATAAGATATAACACAGGGAAGCAGTGCCCAAAACACCTCCGATTCATTATGCATTAGATTTTTAATTAATTTTTGGTCATTCCCTTTGGAAACTTTTTACCGTTGCCAATTTTTTGTAACCTCATTCAATCATATAGGGTTGTGGATCACAATTTAAGAAGCACAATAAGAAGCCCAGACTAGAGCAATTCAAAGACTATTTCCTAATTGGAATTCCACAATCCAGTTACAAACTTGAAAAGCCACAGTTCTTGTTGAAAAAGTCAATGACAAAAAGCAAATATTCTCCCAAGCCATGTGTTAAAATAAAATTCCACTAAAGAAGTGGAATAATACCACCACAGGGTTAGAGATGGAGAAATTAAGGAAACAAAATAAAAGTTAGGATGTGTTAGACAGCCCCAAGTATGAGTCTTGGTTTCCACAGGGACCAATTCACATGTTCTTTGGAGAGCCACGCACTCCCCACAGAAGTTTCAATCCAATCAGTAGAAGTAGAGCCAAATGTAATTCTCATTGTTCTTAAAAGAAAAGGTGAGAAAAGTGTGACTTATGGCATTTTATTTTTCTGCTGGGATTAAAATATAAATTCCATCTGGCCCTGTGATTCCATAAGCTAATAATAATAGTAAGGTGGCTTGGGCTTTATGAAGTTCTACCATATCATTTTACCAAAAGATAAATTAACAAAAAGCTAATCAATAAAGTATTGGTATTACTTTTGGATTATTATTAATATGCAATTGACATTTCAGGGATCAGCCCCATATAGAAAGCCCTGTAAGACCTGGAATCATGAAATGCAAAGTTCTGGCATAGAGAACCTGTTGATTTTGCATCTTTCTGTCCCAAAGAATCTACAACTAGCCATATTTTACAATTTTCTCATTTTATGGAAGGAAATCAAAGCCCAAAGTGATTAAATGATTTGGAATAAGCAGCAGAACCAGGTTTGGGGCTCCAATCTGCAAAAAAAAAAAAATGGCACTCTGCATTGAATTATGCTTCTTGGTTCAGATAATATGAATACAATACTAGAAATGGGTCATTTTCAATATGGTTTAAAACAAAAGAAGAAAATTGAAATCTGTCACTGCTGTCTATAAAGTAACATTTCCTGTGTTCTAATGTGATATATTAAAATATAGACTAAACTCAAGGAATCAATAATCTCATTGATTTTTGCTATTTAAAATAGTTATTGAGTATCCATCAATTCAACAAATATAACTGAGGATCGAGAGCCAGCATAATTCAATCCAAATGGCATTTATTGAACAATTATAATGTGTTAAGCATGAAAAAGAAATAGGCAAAACACAAAAGAAAACTAAAATAGTATTTGCCCTTTAGCTGATCGTATTCTATCTGCAGAAAGACCACTGCTCAAATCCTATTTTGAAACTAGCTGTGCGATCGTGCACAATTTATTTAGCACAATTCATTTAGTCTCTCGGATCCCCCAGCAAATCTATAAGTCTATAAGTTAGAAGCAAGTTACACATATCCCTTAGTGGAAAGTTTCCACACCAATAGCTTCCAACAAGAATGAATTTTCCTATCTGGACTAAACAGCAGTAATGATAACAATGAACATGTGATCAAACAATGTGTTCTTTCAAATTTTAGAAACCTTGCAAGCAACACCTCCTCTTTCTCTTTTCCCAATATCTTGTCCTCAGAGACCCACTTTACATTCATATCTGCTCATGGATCCTTTGCTTCCCTTTCCAATTGCTGCTTTCAACGTTGCCAAACCCTGTCTTTGGACCACAGCCACCATCCACCTCCTTTATCCAGATAAGCAGTGCTAAAGGAAGTTATAAAACCTAGCCCACCATAGCCATTACAAATTTATGTTATCCAATCCCAACTTGATCATCACTGCCACAAAAGGATTCTACTAGTTTATGCTTTCTCACCTATCCCACTAACTACAATCACTGTTCATAACTTCTTTTCTCCCCTACTACTTTTTAATCACCTTAATTAGGGGATTCAACTAATATTTAACTAAAATATTAAGATCCTATATCAAATTTGATGATTTCCTCCACTCCAATCACTGATAAAGAGATGTTCCTTCTCACCAGTGTTAAACATTCTAAAATACCATCCTTTCCTTCCCCTATATATTATCCTTAATATAATTGTGCTTCTCTAATTTCTTAACATTCCCCTAATCCTACCCTTCCCCTACAGTTTGCAGATATGATGAAGTTTTCTCCATTTTTGAAAAAAATGTTACTAACATTTATCTTCATCAATGGCAGTCACTGTATATTTCTACACCCTTTCTCTTATTAGCTAAATTCTTTTTTTAAAAAAACTTTATATTCTGTATTTTCATTTCTGTTCCTCTTCTAAACCCTCTTCAGTTTTGCTTCCAGTTTCACCACTCAACTGAAAATGATTTCTCTAAAGTTATGTTATCTCTTAATGGTCAAGTGTAATGAAACAATTCTCATTCCTCTAACTTTATTCCATTATTAATCACTGCTAACTATATGATATTGGTCTTTCTTGATTCTCCTTCTGTCTAACCATTCCCTGTTAGTTTTTTTTGCTGCATTTTCTTCCATAGTATTATCATTGACTCTGGATGTAGCCAAGCACTATGTCCAAGTTCCTTATTTTTATTATCTCTCTATTATCTCATATGTAATCTTAGCAGCTTTCCTAAATTTGAATATATATATATATATATATATATATATATATATATATATATATATATATTTCTATTTTCTGTAGATGATTCTCAATTCTAAATTCTAAATACCCAGACATAGACTCTCCTAACCTTTGGTCCCACAAACTACCTACTAGACAATTCAAATGTGATGTCCATTAGGCATCTCAAACAATATGTCTAAAATAGAACTTTTCACCTTTCTCCCAAAATATATTTCTCTTCCAAACTTCTATTATAACTGATTGCCATATCTTTCTATTCATGAAGGTTCACAATCTCACTAGCACATCCAACCTTCACTTATCCCACATAGCCAACCAAGTGACACAATTTATCTTTCCTATCTCCATAAACATTTTGTATGCATGCCTTTTTTCCTCCTCTAACTCAGGAATCACATTAATTCAGGTCTTAATCACCTCTAGCACTTGAATTATTATAAAGTGGTAGGACAGAGTGCTGAATTCAACACTGGCCCAGAATCAGAAAAATATGACTTCAGATGTGGCCACTGATGCTCACTAACTGTGTGACTTTGAATAAGTCACTTAACTTTAATTGGAACTTTTAGTTAAAATGAGAATAACATCTACCTCCTAGGATAGTTGTGGGGATCAAATGATAATATAATTATGCCTGACATATAACATCATATACA
Organism: Sarcophilus harrisii; assembly: GCF_902635505.1. Classification (NCBI taxonomy): domain Eukaryota; kingdom Metazoa; phylum Chordata; class Mammalia; order Dasyuromorphia; family Dasyuridae; genus Sarcophilus; species Sarcophilus harrisii. The sequence continues at coordinate 636,610,204 of NC_045427.1, read as the reverse complement.
TTTTAGTGATTTAGCTATAAATTTATCTTCCTGATTGTAATTCCCTCTTCCAATCACTCATTTATTCAACTTCCAATGATTTTTCCTAAATCATGGCTCTGACTGATATTCTCCTTCTCAAGGACTCCATTATATCTAGAACTCTGATTGGCATTTAAATATTTGTCACTGTCTGACTTCTTCATATCTTTCCAGTCATCTCAAATATTTTTCTTTTCCAAGTAGAATATTATTCCAAAATATTATCTTACTCCTTGTTCTTCAAAGACAATGCTCCATCTATCATCTTCATAACCCTCTTCTCAGGGAGTATTCCTTACCCAGATAATTTGTGCTTAGCATGGTTTACTTCATCATATCTCAGCTTAGCATGCTTGTCTTACTTCAAAACTAAACTCTAGTTTATCAGGCTTTCCTGCTTCTGTGTTTACCTCCCCTTCTAAAGTAACCATGTATGTGTGCATAAATAAAATATGTGCACATATATGACATACATATATTTATTTTTATACATGCATACACAATCACTCATATATAAATTCATTTGTTTGTATATATCTTTCAGTTATTTATATATGTACATCTTTTTCTTCTTTGAATGTAAACTCCATGAAAGTAAGGACATTTTTTTTTATTTTGTGCCTGATATATACTAATTGATAATAACTACTTATATACTGACTGAATGGTTTAGACTTTGTAGAGACAAAGAGTGGTAAGTCACAATTTGCTTAAGGGTATCATTAATCCTACCACATCTGCATCTACATCTCTATTTTTTGTGACTGTACAGAGGTTGCATGATCAAGAAATCTCTGATAGTGATTCACATTATAATTAAGCTGGGTATCTGTACCTGTTAATAATCTATTTGTTATCATTGTATTTACAATACTATCACTCCATGTGACCGTTGACTCAGTATAAAATGAACTCTCCCTCAGCACTAAGACATGAGTATTGTACATATTTCACTCATTAGAATTGGCAGAAGACAAGTCAAAGAATAGATTCTATTAATTGATAAAAAAAAAAAAACTACTTTTCATTTTTCAACTAATCAAGCTTTTTTCAAACCATTTAATACCTGAAAATGGATTCTTGAGCTTGGTCATAGATCTTAAATATTTAACATGTAAAGAAACTGAGACTTTAAAAGGTCACTAATCTTTGGATATCTTCTCAATAAACATTATACTCTTTTCATGCTATCACAACATGTTATGCAATTAACTAATCAGAACCAAATTAAATTATAACTCTTTTTGTTGTTTTCTTCTTCTTCTTCTTTTTCTTCTTCCTCTTCTTCTTTTTCTTTTTTTTCTTTCTTTCTTTTTTCTTTCTTTCTTTCTTTCTTTCCTTCTTTCCTTCTTTCCTTTCTTTCTTTTCTTCCTCCTTTTCCTCCTTTTTTTTTGAGGAAAATGGGGTAAACTGATGTGCCCAGGGTCACAGATAATAAGTATCTTATGTTTGAAATCAGGTCTGTATGTTCATTAAATATCATTCATTAATGGCTCTCTGGTCATTTTCCCTCAGGTCCTTCTTACTCTGGGGATAGCGCTTGAATCTTCCATCACTTAGCTACTCTCTAATTATTCTTTGCTGACATGATATTACCAATGGCATCTCTCCCTTCTAGGACAAGTCAATTGATGTCATTTGATTATTTCAATATACAGACCCATTCTATTTCTATTTCTTGCACTCTGAAGAGATGTTCATTTCTTTGATCTCATACTAAACTGCTCCAACTCTAACATTTGAATGTTGAATTATTCTCTCTGATAATATATATCCATCTATCCTAGCTGTATCACTGCCTTACTCTTAAATCTAATCTTTGAAATCACTGACCTCTAGTTTCCCCATAAATTCCTGGTATCTATGTCTATACCACTACTCTAAATATTAGTTGAAAAAAATTGATGATGATGATGATGATGATAAAGATGACGATGATTTTAAAAAGAATTTTCCAGCCTTCTTGTGAGACAGTGGGTAATACAGTAAATAGAGAGCAATTTTGGAACCATGAAACCCTGGCTTTACTGATCACCTCTGGCACATTCTTTATATATGTGATCCTGGGTAAGTCAATTAAAAATCATCTAAATGTGAAAGTTTCTGAGAAAGATACCAATCTATTTTGGTAGAGGAACTTTTTTTCTCCTGTAGTTTCTTATCCTCATGCTATAAATGTCCAAATATTATCCCCTTTCTAGTCATCTTGAGCAATTTCCAGTACCAAAACCTCTTGCCCAACTGTTGGCCATATTGTTTCAGAATCTCCTCCAAAATCAGGGAGACAGGCATACTATTTAGAAGCACATAGCCTTTTATTCATTTTTTTTTCCCATTTCACACAGGAACTATGTAAATATAATTACAAAACAATTCTCACACAGATAAATTCAGATCTAAATAATTGCCCATGGGGAAACCAAGCTAATATTACAAAAATGACAATTCTACCTAAATTGGTCTACTTATTAAGTGCCATACTAATCAAATTGCCAAAAATTATTTTATAGAACAAGAAAAATTGAGACAAAAAATCATCTCAAAGACCGAAAGATCAAAAATATCGAGGGAATTAATGAAAAAAATTTCAAAAAATTGAATGCCTAGTAGTGCCAAAACTAAAACTATATTATAAAGCATAGCCATCAAAACCACTTGACACTGACTAAAAATTAGAGTGATGGATCAGAGGAATAGATTAGATCTACATGACACAATAATCAGGGCCTAGAGTAATCTAGTATTTGATAAATCCCCAAATTTCAGCTTCTGAAATAAGAACTCACTATTTGATAAAAAAAATTGTGGGAAAATTGGAAAATAAAATGTCAGAAACTTATCATAGACCTACCTCTCTCACTCCATTCCAAAATAGGGTCAAAATGAGTATATGATTTGAGCATAAAGGATGATATCATAAACAAATTAGGAGAACAAGGGATGATTTACATATCAGATCTTTGGAGAATGGAGGAATTTATGACTGAAGAAGAACTAGAGAATATTGTGAAATGTAAAATGGACAACTGTGATTACATCAAATTTAAAAGATTTTGCGCAAACAAAACCAATAGTAACAAGATTAAAAGGGAAGTACAAAGGTAGGTATAAAAGCTAACATTTCTGATAATGATCTCATTTTTAAAAATATGTAAAGAATTGTGTCACATTTATAAGAATACAAGTCATTCTCCAATTGCTAAATGGTCAAAGGATATAAAGAGGCAATTTTCAGATGATGACATTAAAGCCATCTATAGTCATATAAACAAAGATCTAAATCAGACTTCATTAAAGAAATGCAAATTAAAACAACTTTGTGGTACCACCTCAAAACTCTCAGATTGGCTAAGATGACAGGAAAAGATAATGATAAATATTGGAGGAGATGTGGGAAAACTAGGACACTAATACATTGTTAATGGAATTGTGAAAAGATTTAACTGTTCTAGAGAGCAATTTGGAACTACGCCCAAAGGGTTATAAAACTGTGCATCCCCTTTGACCCAGAAGTTCCACTTCTAGATCTGTATCCCAGGGAAATGATAAAGGAGGGAAAAGGACCTACATGTGAAAAATGTTTGTAGCAGTTATTTGGTGGTAGCAAAGAATTGGAAAATGAGTAGATGCTTAGCAATTGGGGAAAGGCTAAATAAGTTGTGGTATATGAAGGGAATACAATTTTATGTTCTATAAAAGTGATGAACAAGCTGATTTTAGAAAGGCCTTTAGAAAGAACTGATGCTAAGGGAAACAAGCAGAACCAGAAATACATTATATATAGGAACAGAAACGATGGGTGAGGATCAACTATGAAAGACTTGGTTCTTCTCAGTGATTCAGTGATCCAAGGCAATTCTCATGAACTTTGGATAGAAAATACCATCTGCATCCAGAAAAAGAACTATAGAGATTGAATGTAAATCAACACATGCTATGTTTACTTCTTTTTTTCTGTTTTTTTTTTTCTTCCTGTGATTTTTTCCCCCTTTTTCTGATTTTTCTCTTTTGACATGATTCATAAAGAAATGTATTTTAAAAGTTAATAAACACGCAGAATCAGAAAAAATAAATAGAAGAAATGTTTTAAAAAATCCTTCCATTACAATTTTACATCTTTGGCCCATACTACACTATGATTGTAACAATGTTTAGTGCAAGCTACTATTTAGCAAACAATACACAATCTTATTTTGGAAACAAAGAATGAATCAGTTTTAGTTTTATTTTACTGCAGACAGTTCTGTGAATTCAGGCTATTACAGAGTGGAAAGGATAAAATTCCAATTCCAATCTCATCCCAGATCACTGAAAAATTAAATACTTTCCATCTTTATCAATTCTAACCATAAGGTCTTCCTAAATGTACTTTCCTGTTCTATTTCCAAACCCTCCACCCCCCTTTCAGTTAGTTAACCATCAGCAAAAAATACAGGCCTTCAAAAGCCCTTGTCAATAAAATGGACATTGAAATGTCATAATAATCACAGAGGCATCATGAGGATTTGTAGCAAATGCCTAGAAGACTTCATCATACTAACAGATTGCCACTAAAACTCCTAATAACGTGATTGTGAACAAAGGCCTCAAGGTGAAAGAAGAGAAAATGTCTATTTTGTCAGAAGGGAGTCTTCTTAATTGTTGAAATACTTAATAAAATCATGTATTGAGTAATTAAGGATGATAAGAAGGTAAATTTTACATAGTGATTTTCATTCTTCTGTTTGACATTCCCTTGATCACAGTGGGTACAAAGAGATTCAGTTCAGTGGAATATATTTTTTAAAATTAATTTTGTAATGTATGTAGTAGAGTCAATGTGGCCCAGTGGACAGGGAGCCTGCTTGTAAAACAGTGGGACCTAGATTCAAGAATGTTCTTCTCATTCATATTCCCTTTCCAATCTTTCTACCTTTCATTGAATGGCTAATAAATGGTCCTAGTCCAAGCCATAATTATTTATTGGTTAGGTTTTTATCTTATAAAGAGTATAAACAGCAATTGTCTTCTGTTTTGGCCAGAAACTCTGAGCCTAATATTTCCAAATTAATGTTTTGGGATGGTAAATTGAGGCATCTTTTGTCTCAGTGCTTAACTAGCAACTAAGTCATAGAATGGGAGTACCCTCCAACAAATTAGTTGGGAAAGTCCTTAATTTAGCAGTTCTGAGATCACCCAATCATCCTGAGTTATCACTATTCATCATCACTTTGTCTTACCATTGGATTTCAATGATTCTGGAGAGAGAAGAGAACAAAACTCATGATTGTGCACTGCTCTACTTCACTCAGATCCAATTCCCTTGCAAAGCAAAGCATCATACTCATGGTGTCATTGGTCCTCTTGAACAATGAAGGAAGAAAAATAAGAACAATACTTCTGTTGAAGAATCCTCTCAGCCTTCTAGGCATATGACTATACTGTGCACACTGGTTAAGGAAATTTCTCTAATTGGGAGTTCCCTTCATCAATGAAAATGCTTCTCTGCTTTCCCCTGCTATCAGTAAAGAACTTCATTCTGGACATACAAACAGGAACTTCAATGAACTTACTTTTGACTCCTGGTAGGCTATAGAATAGTCAAGTACATATGAAGTAGACACAGTGCAATTTAAAATAATTTCAGAAAGGAATCAGGAAAACTTCCTGAGATATGCACTGAAGGAAGTTTGACATATTAGTGAACACTTATAGGATTTTATATTCATTTTAGGAGGTGGGATATTCAGATGCTATACCACTTGATACATATATATTTTGCTTTAATATTAATTCATTGTCTAATGTGCCTCTCAGAACAATATATTTTCCTTGTTGATCCCTCTTAATCAAGTCTATTTTTTGCTGTTGCCTTGTCTGAGATCAAGATTGCTACCCTTGCCTTTTTGAGTTCAAATGAAGCATAATAGATTTGGCTCTAACCCTTTATTTATAACTCAGTGTGAATTTTTATGTTTCACGTGGATTCCTGCTAAATAACACGTTCTTGGGGTTCTAATGGGTTTTTCTAATGAATTTTGTTTGCTTCAGTTTTATGGGTGATTTGAGGCAGGGGTGGGGGGTGGGGGGGCTACCTTTTAGGTATGGGGAAGAATATGCTTTATGTTAATAGAGATAAGTAATGGAATACTGCACACAATGAACCAGCTGACTACTTTAACTAGACCAAAGAATGGTTAAAGCAGAGACACACAGTTAATGAATATGAATTGTAGTACAAGCTTGTAGTATAAGCATGTGCAATTTCTCTCAGTTGAACAAAGGACTTAGAGAACAGTACTTAATCCTTTTTAGGTAGGAACTTAGGTGTTGTGTTAATAGCAACCAGGAGTACTTGTTCTTGAAGTTGATGAAAGAAGCCAAGAGGAATTGAATAAGTCAAAGGAGCTAGGCTGGAAAAGAACTTGAGGAGAGAATGCTCTGAGTAATTTCCCCCCTGAGGAAACAAATAACTAAATATATGTTGTTTAAGGCTCAAATTTCAGACAGATAAAAAAGGGCAATATTCAGCCTAAAAGCTTTTATAGGGTCTTTTGTCTAAAAGAGAGATCACAGACTCAACACAGATCCTCTAGCATCACCAGAAGATTTGAAATCAGAAAACTCTGGGGAATCTTGTTTTCAACACATCCCTGACTTATTGACTCAAACAATAACTTGTCCTGTCTCTGCCTCCATTTCCTTATTGTAAAATGAATTGAGGGTAATAATACCTATCATTACTTTCATTAGATTGTTGTGAAGCTCAACTAAGCTAAGATTTACAAACCAAAAAATAAAAATGGTTATACTCTGTAAATGTTATAGGAGAGGTAGTTGAGTATTGTATATGCTGGGGGCAGCTAGATGACAAAGTGGATAGAGCCCTGGTCCTAAAGTCAGGAGGATCTGAGTTCGAATTGGACCTCAGGCACTTAACACTTCCTAGCTGTGTGACTCTGAACAAGTCACTTAGCCCAATTGTGTCCAAAAAAAAAGGCATTGTATGAGACAGTGAAATACAAAACAAAGGAGTACATCAAAAAGTACATGCAGGAGTTTGGGATGGTTTACAAATCCAAGGAAGATACAGAGTTGGAATAAGGTCATGGGTCAGCAAAGATGGCTTAAATGTAGGAAAACAGAAAGGAAAAAGTTAATTCAATGAGAGAAGTTCATGGGCCTCTCCAACCCATTTCCTCCAACCTTGTCAGGGCTGTTGCCACTGATGACACTTGACATTTGAATCCTATGAGTCATGCAAAGTAAAGAAACCATAGTCCATTTAAGACAAAACAAGAACACAGTCAATATGATACTGGGGGAGGTGGGCCAAGACTGAATCTGTATTATATTTTATCGTATATGTGAATCTATTGATGAATACTTTTTTTCTGGGTATTTGTTTTTGTTTTGTTTTCAGTTTTTTTGTTTTTGTTTTTGCTTTTAGCTATGTGTGCTAAGATCACGGTAACATTTTGTAAGGATAGTTTGGGTTCTTTTGCAAGGTTTAATCTGTTATCATGTAAATATTCCAGAGCAGGCTACCTCTGAGTTTCTGGTCAACTTCATGCTATGTTGATAAGATTGATTTTACTACTTAAAATCATTTTACTTTAATTTTTACTGAACTTTTTATATAAAAAATTAATATTCAGATGTTGTTTCTGACTTTGGGAAAATCACTTAAAACTCTCAGTTCCCTGAATAGTTCACTAAACCTCTTAGTTCCCTAGCATGTCCTGATCTACACTAATGTGGGGAGGTTTTCTATGTGAGTATATCCTGAGGGCTCATCCAAAAATATTATCTAAGTGATTTTGGTAGACTTCTTTTTAGCCTAGACCTATAATTTCATGAGTGGAAAGTCTCTCGGCTGATTCAGTTAGGAAACTCATCTTTATATTGCTGCTGGAGAGAACTGAGAGCAGAAGTGTTAGATCATATTCTCATAGCTGCTATGGGTCCCAAACAATATTCAAACCCAGATCTTCCATACTATAATACCTTATTTCTAATCCAAACTTCATCCCTGAAAGCATATTGCTTCAGTCAAGCTGAAACCTGGAAAAGACTTTCACTTAAAAAAACTGAGATCTCTCACTGCATCTGAGGTTATTTCCAGTTGTACAGTCTTGTCACTGGACTCAGGTGGCTCCTAAGAAAGAATGAGGCTGGTGACCCTTTCCATTGTTCTTTTTCACTTAAATACAAGTCACTTGTATGTCATGCAATCACTTTCCTGAGGTCCTGATCCTCTTCAAGAATGAAGACAATTCCAGTTGAGTAATGTAGCTCCATTTTTTCTCCCTTCTAATGGGCAAATAAGACTCCAGCGAGTCTGTATTTGCAACCCAGTGTCTTGGTGGCCATAGGAAAGGAACTTGACAGAATTAGACTTTTGCTGAATTAAAGTGGAATTTAAGTGAACCTTTTGGTGCAATGGACTCACCTGGTTGAATTCTCATAGCTTTTCCCTAAGGCAAGCAAGGAGGGACTGTTGTATTCCTTGTTGCAAAACTTGCATTGACAAAATTATCATAATCCTACAGTTATTGTATCCAATCAGAAGGTCAAGTAATGATATCCATCCCTGAGTTTATTTCTCTCCTATAAAAGAACCTACCTGTAGCCCAATCTCCCTTGTAATTCCTTTTAGCCCACTTAATAAATCTCATAATGGTGGGTTTATTAGTAACTACCCACTTTATGGCACAAGTTCATTATTCTGTAGTCTGCCTAATGGCATTCCCTTGTTAATAACCATTCTGCTAAGGAACTTAGTTCACTTCTTTCCCCTTGTTAATGTTTCAGACTCTCTTGGAATTTAAGCCTGCCTGCCAATGGCATAATGATAAAATCTTGATTTTGAGATCGTCTAAGACTATAATACTTTTGAGACACTTTGCAACACTGGCCCAAAACACCAATATATTTATGGGGTCCAACCCTCCAACATTTGGTAGATCATACAGGGAGAGTTCTAAAGCATTTCTGCATCCCTAAAACCCCATCACTTCCTTTCTTCCTAATTTTTTGTGTTCCTTTCCTCCTCTCACTCCTTCCCTCCTTTCTCTTTGTCCACATAAAAAATCATATCCTTACTTGTGGATGTTCTGCTCAAAGAATATAAGTTTTCATCTCTGAAAACTAGCAAGATATCTTGGGTTTTATGGGTTTGATTTCTTTCTTAAAGACCATGCTTTAAGCCCAACTCTGACTCTCATTGATTGGTTAACAATAGGTTCTTGGCCTGATGACTCTGAGTGAGTATAAGCAGCAATTGTTTCTGTTTTGGTCAGAAAAACTGATGGTCTTCCCCTCTCAGATTATTATTATTATTATTATTATTATTATTATTATTATTATTATTTTACTGAGGTAATTTGGGTTAAGTGACTTGCCCAGGGTCACACAGCTAAGAAGTGTTAAGTATCTGAGACTAGATTTGAACTCAGGTCCTACTGACTTCAGGGCAGATGCTCTATCCACTGCTCTATCCCCTGCGCCACCTTGCTGCCTCACAGATTTATTTTTAAATAGGTAAAAGACACTGTTCTTTGTCTTATTTCTTTCCTGGCCTTTATCAGTGACTGAGCATCGCCTCAGTCAAAGTGAGACTTGGAAAAGAGGATTTTTTGTGAGACCAAGGTCTCCCACTGCATTTTGGGCCATCTCCAGTAATCCTGATCTATATCTTGCCACTAGCTTAAATTGGCTCCCAAGGAGAGAGTGAAGCTGGTGTCTTTGTACAACCTTCCATCACATCAATCAAATGCACTTGCATTTCACGGCATCATCTCCCTGATGACACGGTCCTCTTTGGAAAAAAGGACAAACAACAATAACAACAAATAACTCTAAGACCAGTCCTGTATCTGAAACACCAATCATTCTGTCATTTTTTAAAAATAGCTTTTACTAAATACTTACTGTGCGCCAAGCCCCACTTAGGACATAAATAAAGGAAGAGAAAAGCCAGCTACTATCCTCAAGGACCTAACATTTTAATGAGGGAGACAGAATTTACATCAATCCATAATCACAAGAAAAATAATGTAGATGGAAAGTAACTCTAAAAATGTTCAATATGAAAATTTTTATGATAATAAAACAGGCTAGGTTAAGCTTGACAGCATCTCAAGAATAGCTAAGAGAAGGGGTTATGTTGGAGGACCATCTTTTCTTATTTCTTGAGCATACTGTTCTTCATTTTTCACCAAGAAAATTTGAAAATTTTACAAAATGAGGGGATGGGGAAATATGAAAACCTGAAATGTAAAGGAAAGAAGGCTGCTATGGTGATGATCTTTTCTTCTCCAGGGTGATTCGATTTGAGAAAGCACTTGTGAGTCACATAACCCCATAGGAGATGCTGTGGGACATACAAGAAGAACTCTAACACACCCTTGGTAAAGCTTACAGTCTCACTGGGGAGGGGAGAATGGTCACATCTGTAAAAGAGTAAAACGGTAGTAGCTGCCTGTCTATGCCTTCTTTTAACAGAATGGTTGAAGAAATGGGATGTCTGCTGGCTTTGACCTATGGCTGAGATGGAGCCAGTGTGCACAGGGCATTCTAAACAATGCAGGAATAGTAGGGAAACGGTTCAAAACAGGAAAGTATAAGATTGGAAGTTAGAGTAGGGAGACAAATGAGGAAAGGGCAGTGCATGCCCTTGTAAAGACATTTTGATTCACTTATGGAAAGTTATTTGTCATGAAGTGTATATGAATATACTTTACAGAGTGAATATTATTTGCAAAGAGAAAATAATATTATTTTGACACTGACAAATAAAAGGAGAGATGTCATTATACCAACCTTACTCTATTTTAACCCAGTCTCTCTTCTAACCAAGCAACCTGCTTGCACTTTCTTGAACCAGAATTGAGTTTTTCTCCACTATTTCTGCTTTGTTGTTATGTATTGTTGAAATGAGTACCCTTCTCACTACCCCTCATGATCCTTAGCTCCACTTAGTTGTCTTCTATAGGAAGACTTTGTAAGTCCCCCAGTATTTTAGTTCTCTCTTTCCTTCCATTCTTTCCTCTTTTCCTCCCTCCCTCCCAACTTCTTTCTCTCTCTTTCTCTCTGTCTTTCTCTCTCTCTCCTCTCTGTCTCTCTCTCTCTCTCTCTCTCTCTCTCTCTCTCTCTCTCTCTCTCTCTCTCTCTCTCTCTCTCTCTCCTCTCTGTCTCTTTTTCTCTGCTTCTGCCTCTCTCTGTTTCTTTCTGTGTGTCTCTGTGTCTGTCTGTCTCTCTCTGTCTTATCTCTGTGTCTTTGTCTGTTTCTCTCTTCTCTCTGTCTCTATCCCTCTGTCTTGTCTCTCTTTGCCTCTCTGTCTCTCTTTCTTTCTCTCTCTCTCTCTCTCTCTCTCTCTCTCTCTCTCTCTCTCTCTCGTAATGAAGAGAAAGAACCAGTTGTAAGAGATCACAAGTGTTTAGATAACTTCCCTTCCTCCCTCTTTTCTTCCTTTCCTCCTTCTTCCTCTCTGTCTCCCTCTCTCTCTGTCACTCTCTGTCTGTCTGTCTGTCTCTCTCTTTCTCTGTATCTTAGACATTAAGTATCAAAATGGCATTATATTTAATTTACATTGTCAATGTTAGAAATTTAATTTGTATCTGGAAGAAAAATGGAATATTTATTACATTTCTATTCTATCTATTCCTGGCATCATATTAGCCCCTGAGGATTAAGGTTCATAGATCAAGAACTGGAAGGTCATGCTTCAAGGTTATTTATTCTAACAGTAACTTTTACAAATTAAATGACACACAAACCATAATTCATATGTCAAGGATTTGACGGGTCCTCTAACCCCAAATCCATGAGTTTTCCACTCTTTGTGGAAAAAGACAAAGTGAAAACAAAAATATTCTTTGACTTCAAGGAATGAGATATATAAGTTATGGTTTGAAAAACGAAAAGAAAAAGTAAAAGAAAGTGCTGTATGCACTGAGCTCAGGTTTTCCCATGCTGTATGGACCTTTTAAAAATAATTTGTAATTATGAATCTCAGAGATGTTGAACATGTTTCTTGAATTCAAAACTTGGTACCCTAAGTTCTCAACTAGATTAAAATACAATTTGTGGATATTTAAGAAAATAAATAAAAATATAATAGAACATAGGCATTGTGGATATGGGATTTTCTAAGTCAATTCTGGCCCAGAGAAATCCTTATGTTAAAGTTCAGTGGCCTCATTTCTATTTGACTTTGATAACACTGGATTGGGGGCAATTAGATTGCACATTGATAGAGTTCTAGGCCTGCTGTCAGGAAGACTCATCTTCTTGAGTTTAAATCTAGCCTCAGACACTATCCATGTGACCTTGGCCAAGTCATTTCACCCTACGCACCTCAGTTTCTTTATCTGCAAAATATGCTGGAGAAAAAAAAGTGAAAAAAAAAAACATTCTCGTATCTTTACCAAAAAAAGCCTCACATGGGGTCATGAAGAGTCAGACATGACTCTTCTAATAACAACAAAAACTACTGCTCTAGGGAATAAAGTAATAGGAGGTAGAAGAGAAATGGGAGAGTTGCTGCAATTATACAGGGAATAGTTTCCCCAAGCTCCCAGGATCAGAGGGCAGGATGAAGACACAAGGAATCCAAATTCAACTACTCTCCCACTACGCCAGGATACCTGATTCTTAAACCCTGAAAAAGGTAATGAGTACTTGCTGGGTTTTCAGTGAGGGTCTAATTTTAGCTAGCTTTCTCTTGCAAAACAGAGACCTCACCTCAGCAGACCTGAGCAAACAAGCTTAGAAAGCAACAACTCCCCTATCACCAGTGGGATGCTGAGACACGGACAACCATCCCCTTCCTCTATTCCCTTTCCTTCCCCTTCTGCATGCTTCTGCCTCTGCTTTTTGTTTGCAGGAAGGATCATACCCAGTTCTTTCAGATCAGATAGACTACAGTTCATTTACTCCTGTCAATGTTTCGAGGTTATATCCAGGCAACTGTTCTGATTTCTGCCCTAATTTTCTTCTATTTTCTGGGCTGACACCACCCTCCAAGGTTAGAGGGTATTCTTTAAGGCACAGCAGGTTTGCAGATGGCATATTATTCAGCGAATATTAAATTAAAAATATCTCATCGCCTCCAACATCAAACACATCCCAAGTACATATTGTAGAAGCAGCAATAATTAGCTGAGACTTTACAATAAATATGATCGATAACATATTTCAAACAGAAAAAGCTTGTGATGATATATAAAGGGTAGCCATCAGCATTTATTAGTCAAAGGTCTGGTTTCAAATTTGGTACCTATAAAGTTCTGCTTCTTCTAATTAGAGATCATGACCCCTGACAACCTAATGGTGAGAAGTAGCATGACACAGATCAGATATGTGTCTGGTCTTGGAGGGAGAAAGACCTGAGCCCACTTTCTGTCTCTGACACATGTAGTTATGTGATTATGTAAAAGACATTTTCTCAAAAACTAAAGGTACAGAAACTAGGGAAAAGTAAACGTATGACACCATAATCCTCGGCACTGTCAAATAGTTCAACACCAGAAACAGACATGTTTTTATCTACAGAAATTACATTAAAAAGGTTGCCTTTCAGCTGCTTTGCTTTTGTACCTAAGAATCATGGGCCTTTCTATCTGACTAGCAGCTGTAATTTCCTATAAGTATTGTTACATTTATTTAATTAGAATGGTAAGCTCTTGGGAAAAAAACATATTATATTGATTTTCTATGTGAATCCCCAGTGTTTGGCACAGTATTTCACACATAATAAGCACTTAGTAAATTATTTTTATTAATATATTGTACTTCTCTATGCCTCAGGTAAATAAGTATAAATTATATATAATGTATAAATTATATATATGTACAAATGATATATATATATGTATGTTATATATATATATATATATATATATAATTGGGTACTCTTTCCTCATTTTTTCCTCCTTTGTACTATACCTCCATCAGTTCTATCTGCAATGTCCAACATGTTATCACTGGCTACACAGGTGCTCTCCTCCCTTGCCTTTTCATACTTTATCAAAACTCTTCTAGTCTTTTAAACTACTCATGTGTCCAGGATGAGGCAGAAGTCATCAATTCTATTCCTTATGTAAAGTGAGATAGAAGAACACAGTTCTTCCTTATCTCCTGTGCTAATACCTCCTGTGATCATCCAGACCTTCCCTTTTACCCTCCAAGAATTCCAATACTATTATGTGACCTACTGAAATAATTTAAGGATCTCTGAGCCTGACCATCAGCCCTTAGCTGAATTCTTTTTCTCATATTGTGTCTTAGTGAAAATATGAAAACCTCAATTGAAGGAATATATATATATATATATGTATGTATATATATATATATATATATATAGTATACTGAGTTCTTAGAAGAGTGCTAAAGAAGTAAGTGTTTAATAAGATGATTTCATTTGTTCATTCCTTCTTTTGCTTCAATGGATGAAGTTTCTGTGATAGAAGTTCTCCCTTAAACCATGAAATCACAGTTCTGAATACTCAACACCTTCAACAAACAATTAACACAAGGAGGAGAAGGATGGAAGACACAGCTTAATTCTGATAGTTTGTTGGCTTTTAAATTAAGCAGCCTTAGTTAAAAGAAACAAGTCATCATTCTTTTGCTTTACCCTGAGGAAAAAGTAACAGGTAATTTTAAAACATTCATCCACGTAGTGCTCTCCAAACTGCCTGCTCTTGTTATCTCAATGAGAGTGAGATGCTCACCTTTCCCACACTTGCTGCACGACACCTGGACTATTTTATTTAATTACAGAAACACAGATTGTCAGGGCTAAATGGCACCTCATAGAAGATCAAGTCTGAACTGTCACTGAGCAAGACATTTTTGGTATACCATTTCCAATGAGTCTTCATATAGCTTGCACAAAATGACCTCCATTGACTAGAAATACACTACTTTCCAAAGGATTCCCTTTCTTTTCATGCATGGATACAAATATATGAATAATGATGATGATGATGATGATGATTGTAGTTAACATTTATATAAAGTTTACTATGTGATAGGCACTGTGCTAAGCACTTAACATTATTATCTTATTTAATCCTCATAATCACCTGGAAAGCAAATAAGCATATCCCTACTTAAGAATAATATAAGCAAACTAGGGTGAAATGAATTCAGTGGCTGGCCCAAAGGCCGAGTTAAGATATGTTCTGTTATACTGAAACTAAAACTACCACTTTACAACTTTTCTCCATTTCTTAGGAGAAGTCCGAATTAAAATCTTATAAATCATATTTAGTCCGTGGGATCATCCCACTGTTCTATGTCTATGAGGAAGTCATTTAACTTTCATGAGACTTAATTCCCTCATCTCTAAAATGAGTAGGTTGGACTAGAGCATATCTGAGGTCACTTCTATATTTAAACTTGAGATAATCTGTGACAAGGACAGTGATAGTAAGTAGCATGACCACCCTTTCTCATTTGATATAACAACTCCCTTGATTCTTTGGAATTTTGAGTGGTATTTCATTTTATCACAAAGCCTGACAGCTGCAGCTGGAATTAAAAGATAAAAATTTCCTTTTAACATACTTTTAGAAGTTACAACAATTCCAAATAAAGGTATAAAAGCTTTGTTATCTCTTTTTCAAATATGACTTAAGAGACTGTCTCTGCACTTCATTGCCCCCATCCCTGATGGAAGAATGGAAAAAAATTAAGTGAGTAACTCAATTGTAAATGCTCTTTCAATAAAGTCTCATCTTCAGTTTATAGAGATGCATAGGTTCAGGGCGCCATTTAGAGGATCTACCCATTTAACAGGTGAGGAAATGTAGGAAAATATGACAATGCCCAGGGTCACATAGCTAGTAAGTCACTGAGAGAGGATTTGAACTCACCTCTTCGTAATTCAAAGTAAGGATATGTCAGTATGTAATACATGATCATTAGCTATATCCACCATGTCTACTCGAATTAATTGATTAAAATAATTGCTGCTTAAAATCCTTCTATTTGTTTTATAGAAAATGTGTTATTGGCCCTGGTTGTTGTCTTAGTCAATGACTATGGATTCTCTATCATTTTCCATTAATTAAACATTCTCAGTACTCTGAGATATTTGCTACTGAGAATAGAGACAAGGGATGAAGTAGAAGAAATGCCAAAGGGAACAGAACTATTAAAAAATAAAGTTGATAAATAAATGCCAATACATAGTCATACAGGGATCAAAATTTTTTCCCAGATCACAGCCAATTATCTCAGTATAGAACATTACCATAATGAGAGAAGGGTGAATGAAGCTTTGTTTCAGGGTTACAAAAACGAGAAGATAGGAATAGCTTTTATAATCCTTCAAGAGGTAGTAAAATAACAACAAAAGAAAAATAAATATATAAGAAAACACTAAAAAATGCGTTTAAAATAAGTAGGTATTAGGTGGAATTTTCGCCATCCCAACTACTAGCCAGATTACAGATATTTTCATTTCTGCCTCAACCTTTCCTTACTTTTTCCACTGAAAGAAATAAATGGAAAAAAAAAAAAAAAAACCTACCAGCAACCTCTTTACCAAGGTAAATGCTCTGAAATTTTTGCCTAAGGGCAGTAACATGGATCTGAAGCTGGAAACTTGTGTGACTTTGCATAATTCTTTTAATCTCCAAGGATCTCAATTTACTCAACTAAAAAGTGAAAGAGCTATTTACATGACCCCCAGAGCATATTCCTCTTCTATGTCCTATGATCTTATACACTAGATATATAGTCTAGACCACTTCTCCACAAATATTTGCCGTTTCTTTCTCCAGGTCATTTGACAAATGAAATAACTAAGGCAAATAGGGTTAAGTGACTTGCTCAGGATCATATAGCTAATAAGTTTCTGAGGCTAGATTTGAACTTGGGAGGAGGAATCTTCCTGACCTCAAGTTTTGGGAGCCATTAGGAGCCAATTAGTAGTCCTGGCTTCTACCTGCATTTTACACAGGAAATTAAAACACAAAGAGGTATGGTAATTTACTTATGGTCCCACAGCTGGTAACAACATAAATGCTACACACTCATTCCACTGAAGTCCATTCCTTCTCTTTTCCCATCATATTAGCAGAGTCTCAGGTCTCTTCCTTAATGGAACTTAGATCTCTCTCCATGAGAGACCTCCTCTCTTGCCCGTAACTCTCCAAAAAGAGCATTTGTCTTAAACAGCTGATTGGAAAGCACTTTAGGTGCTGCTTACCTCAGGGAGCCTAAATGTTACTTAAAGATTTGCTGCATGATCTTAGATGACACTTCCAGCTTAGAAGCAGCCAGAAAGGGTATAAATGCAACAAATAGCTGTTCTCCAGCACAGGGGGTGGAGTTTGATAAGACTGTTCAAAGTCAGCTCATCAGATTTCATTCTTCAGTCTTCTAAATCTTTCCCCAAATGATAAAGCTTGGGAGTGATACTGCCAAAAGTAGAGAGGACCATAAATATAATCCTAAGTCCCACCTGCTACACACACACACACACACACACACACACACACACACGCATGCACGCACGCACTCAGACCACCTGGGGATGGAGAAATGGCCAGATGGGTGGAAGATGATGCTGAGAGTTTTTTCCACTTCATTAAAATACTTCCCATCCATCAGTCTATAAGTCCTGCCTTACCATGGCCTCTCCCTGTCCAGGTTCACTCCTCCTTGCAGGAGCATTGTGAACACAATACCAGTTGACTTCTGAGGAAGCAATAAAAAAGTTTACCTTTAGCAAATATCATTTCCAATTTACAATGCCATTTTTCTTCCCAGAACTCTAGTTCAGCAGTGAGTCATCCCCCAGGTCTGATCTCTCACCAATGAGTCCTATTAGATTTGTCTGACAAATTCAGCTAAGTGCCAGCTGCAGGAAGACTAGATACTTTCCCCACGTGTATGAGAGTCTGTGGAGCTGATTTAGATGACCTGAATTATCAGTGGGAGATGGAAATAGACAAAGAAGGTATAACTGTCAAGGAAAAAGGGAAAGCATTCTAATTTCTACAAAATAATACAATCTTTCATTTCTATAGCACTTCACACAATCCTTCTTCCAAAGAAAAACTGACATAAACCCTATTCTTATGACACCAAAGACAATGATGAAAAAATTTATATTTTTTGGTTCACTTGTTTTGTCTTTTAAATTAGAAAGAATTCTTGATCTTTTCCCTGAATAATATAGAATTAATATTTGACAATACAGTTATTCCTTCCACATTGCAGGGGTTAAAGGGATGTATCCACTGAAATTTGGAAAATTCATGTAAACTTTTTTGCTCCTCCCTTCATACCAGAGAAGTCTTTTTTTTCTTTTTCTGTAAGAAGCTGTAAAATTTGGGATAAGTGTTTGGTTATAGGCTCTGTGTGTTTTGCTGCCCTTGCATGTTGTCAGGGGCTTCCACAAAACTCCCCCAAAATTCCCATTTAATTTCTTAAGCCAAACTGTAATATATCAAAATTGTGATAGGGAAAGTCATGATGTGGAAAGGATAACTGTATCATGAATTCTAACAATTTTCAGAATCTATTTGTTTTAGGTATAATTAATAATCTTTATTAAGTGCCTTTTTATGGATTGTATGTTCCCATCCAGGAAGGATAACACATCAAGTAAGAAAGTTAGATTAGATGACCTCTAAATACCTTCTAAGCCTTTCTCATTCAGTCTCCTTAAAAGAAACCTCATCTTCCCATTAAATACTCAATACACCAAAAGTATTAATTATAGGAAAAGTATTATTTGTACAATAATAATGAAAAACATGTATGTACTCAAGAATATGAAGAGTGAAGGAAGGAAAATAAAGCATGGGGGTGGGGAGAGAAAGAACCTTTTCAATTACCTATGAGGACCTATATAATCCTGGCAATACCTTGACCCACATGGACATACATAATCCCCATGATGCACAGGCTTATGTAATTTTCCTTCTATTACCTATTTAGTTCATTTGTCTTTGGTTCCCTGATTTGTTTTTCTCCAAAATTCTGCGCCATGATGATTGGCTCCTGTTTCAGTATTCCCATCTCTAAGCAGTACCAGGTACTACTCCCAACCCTATTCTACAAGGTACTTCTCCCAACCTGCTCCCTCTCTTGTGAGTGAACTCCCAGAGTCTTTCAGGAATAAGGAAATGAAAAAGTATTAATTTCTGATTTTCTATGTTTGCTATTATAGTCACAGGACAAATCGGTGCAGTGAAAATATATTGAACTTGAAAATTAGAGGAGAAATAGGTTTTTTTCAATTATTGTGTACTACTGTGCACAAACAACTGCTTTTTTGAAAATAATAAAAAAACTGATAAAAATTTAGCCAATCCTTCTTTTAAGGAAGAAAGGACAACAAAGAAATAAAATGAAAAGCTGAATCAAGTAAAATCTCTAGTGAAAAGATACAAAAAATAGCTTAATAATCAAATAATGTCTATTATACAAACCATTTTGTCAGCAAAGCATAAGACTCAAAAAAATAGAAATATGGATAAAAAATAAAATACCCAAATGAAAAGATAAGGAAAGAGAAATCTTAAATAATCTCATATCAAAAAGGAAAAGGACCTGGTTATGATTAAATGTTAAAAACAAAACCTGCCTGCCTCAAAAAATTACATGAGAATTCTATCATTCTTCTTAGAAAAGGTTAAGTCCTTTACTGATAATATCTCTTTTGTAGCACAGTTTGAATTCTAATATTACTAGACACTCATTTTATTTTTTTTCCTTTTTGTTCATGCTTTCTATTGGGATTCTTGATCATTTATTCTCTAGATAAAATTTATTATAAAAAGTAATTTCTTGGCATTCTGATTGTTATGGCATTGAACCTACAAATTAATGTAGGTATTAACAACATTTAAAGTATAATTGTGCAACTCCACCATTAAAAATTCAAAATTTCCCCAAGTTTCTTTTTATTTTAATTCGGTAAATTATGTTTCATAGTTGGATTTACATCAGTTGTTTATATGTCTCAGCAGGTTTATATTAACATGTTTATTGATCTTTGTTAAGTTCTTAATTGTTTTTGAAAGAAAAAAGAAAAATTTAAATATATATTTCACTGCAGATATTTTTAAATAAAGTTTGCTTCTGATGCCTTTCCTAGGAAATTCTCCAAGGTTCATAGTTTCATAAATTATATGATCATAAATCTACAGCTAGAATTGACTTTAGAAATGATGTATATACCATTGGCCTCCTTTTACAGAAAAGAAAACTTAAGCTTTAAGTAACTTACTCATGGTTTCCCACAGAACAAGAAAGTGAACAGGTCCCGTGGCTCCAAGTTCAGTGCTTTTTTTTTCAGCTTTGTCTTTAAAATTTGGAACTCTAGGGGAGAGACAAGTAGGTGCCACTTAGGAGAGAAGTTGGTCTTGGAGATTGGAGTGGCTGAATTCAAATCCAGCCTCAGACACTTAATAGCTGTGTGACCCTGAGCAAATTACTTAATCCTGATGTCCTTAAAAAAATAGAATGCTGTAGAACATACCAAGGTAGGAAGCCTATAAAGTATAAGTATAATCCACTGGGCAGTTGTCCCTTAATGGTCAGCCAAGCTGGCTTCAGAGGTACTCCCCACTAAGTTAGATGCAGTTTTCTGCAAAAGTAGCTCTGAAAGAATTGTACATGTTTAATCTATGTTGGATTAATTTCTGTTTAGGGGAAGGAGAAGGGGGATAAGGAGAAAACTCTGGAATACAAGGTTTTGCAAGGGTGAATGTTGAAAACTATCTTTGCATGTATTTTGAAAATAAGAAGCTATTATTTAAATAAAGAAAAAAAAAAGAAACTCTGAAGAGCCAGTGAACTATCAAGGTAATTTAGGAATGGTGTTTTATCCATTTAGAGATCATCCTAATATTCAAAAAGTTACCTGGAGGAGGAGGGTTGATGTATCTATCTGGGTGCTTAGTCAGTAGCCATTTTGATAGCCACTGATGAAATAGATTGAGAGAGTGGAATATATGGACCAAAATCAAGTAATTTTCCTTTCCCCCCTCAGACTGCATGGGTCAAAGCACCCACATGGATATAGAGACTTCAGAAGCAATGTTGGGTGCCAGGGGCTGCTATCACTACATACTCTATTGGGTCCTCATCCCAAGAATGTCAGGCATTCTCCTTGAGGAAAACACAATCCCTTGGGTCAATAGACTGGTCATTGACTAACTACTGTAGTGATGCCTGGGTCCTTGGGCTTATGCTGTCCAAGGGGTGGTGGGCACTGGCCCCTTTTAGTTTCAGATCCTTAGGCCCCTCAGAGACAGATTGGGCATCAGAAAAAAACAGCATTTCTGGTTATATTTGGGCTTATGACAATAATCTTTGGGTGGCCTTGGGGACAGATTGTCCACTTAGAGAAGCTAAGATCAGATGGGTCTGTGACTTACAAGAAGCAGGTTTTATTGGCTCCAAATCCAATCCAAAGGACAAATCCAAGGATCTGTCACTTACTAGGCTTGGATACAAGCCGAAGGGAACATTCCCTCTCTTTGGAAAGTTAGCTTCTAAGGAAAGAGGGTAATAATTTTGTTTTGATTTGTAAGGGGGTTGAACTTAAGCATTTTTTTCAGAGAGATCTGTCTAGCCTCAAGAATTGGTATGGGCATTTCATTGCCTTTTTGTGTTTTTCTTCAGTCTTGTAGAAAATTTTCCATTCAGCTCTGGTCTTTTCATCAGGAATACTTGAAAGTCATTTATTAAATATCCATTTTTTTGTCTTGAATGATTTACTATGTAGGTTATTCTGTTGTTGTTTTTTAATAGAGAGAGCAGTAGCTGCTTGAGAGGAGGAACTATTTCTCTTTTTTACTTTTTTGTTGTTTTCTTGGGGGGAGAGGTTAGTATATGGGTGAATGTTTGTGTGTATGTGAATTGGGATGAAGTGACTTGCTCACACAGCTAGGAAGACTGAAGTGTCTGAGCTCACATTTGAACTCAGGTCCTCCTGACTTCAGTCCCAATGCTCCATCCACTGCATCATCTAGTTGCCCTTACATTATTTATAATTATAATCCTGGGTTGTGTATTTTTTGTCTCTTAGAATTTCATATTTCAAGCCCTCTTCTCTATCAACATAATAGCTGCTAAATCACATATGATCTTGATGATGGCCAGATGATATCTGACTGGTTTTTTTGGCTTCTTGAAGTATTTTCTCTTTGACCTAGGGGATCTGGAATTTGGCCACAATATTTCTCTGAATTTGCATTTTGGAATCTCTTTCAGGTGATGACCATCACGTTTTTTTTCAATTTTTCTTTTACTTTCTGGTTCTTGGATTTCTAGGATATGTAGTAACCAGAATGTTCTAAGAGTCTGTGTTTCCAACCACAAATATCTTGTTCTTTGAGAGTTCTGAGACTAGATATATTTCTATAGAGAACAAGCCTGCAGGAAGCAGAATGTTCTGAGAACATTTATCTCAAACACAAATGTCTTATCTCTGGAGTATTCTCAGAGAGTGTGTCTCCAGCCACAAGTAGCTTTTCTTCTGAGTGTTCTGAGACAAGATGTGTTTCCCCAGAGAGCAAGCCTTCAGTAACCAGAATGTTCCCAAAGACAGTGTCTGTGGCCATAGATGTCTTTTCCTCTGATCACTATTTAGTTGTTAACTTTTCCCCCCATCCCTAACCCTGACTGGAGATAAGAGATACACATGTATTACACATTGCACATATATTTCAAATTCATTGCTGAGTTGTACCCACTTCCCCTTCCCTTGCACACCCCTACAAAAGCATATGCAGGGCACTTGGGAATGGGTTCAGAAATGGGAAATTGGGAAGGGAAGAGACTGAGCAGCAAGTAGAATTGGACCTTTTACCAACAGTCCCAATTCCTTATTCTAGGAAACTTAGAACTCCTTCCTCTACCTCTCCTTTCCTCTCCATCTCTATGTTTTTTTCTAATCTTAATTGGGTAGAGAGAATATCATAACAGAAATAGATGCTTTATTTAATCCAAAAAAATAAGGTTCTGATTCTAACACATTTACAGAGCATTGTATGTACAGTGTTTTGTTTACATAAAGAACACAGAACAATCTTGAGAGGTAAATACGGCTATATTCATTTTACATGTAAGGTAACTGAAACTCAGAGGAAAAAAATGACTTTCACAGAGTCACACATTTACTACATGTCAGAAGCAACCTTCAAACCCAGGCCTTCCTGACTTATTCATTTATTCATTCTGTTTTTCACTAGAACATATTGTCTTTTTCTCTTGATTCAGTTGTTCACATTCATTAATTTAAATAATCACAATTTGAAGAAATTTGGGAATTTTTAAAAATAGCCATTTGCCATGTATATCTGGATATGAAAATGACTAGAAGAATCTAATTGAACAACAGGTTTTTCTGGGAATAGACATTTATCTGTATTGGCTACACAACTCTGACCAAAAGACTTCTAGATTTAAAGAGCTCTTAGGAGATGAGATAAAGCAAAGACTTAACTCAAGATGATGTGCTTAAATTTTTCCCACTTAAAAAAATGTTTTAATATCATGATTTTCAGGTGGGGCCAAAGAATAAAGTCAATGTTATTAAAGACTTTTTTATCCATAGACTTATACTATTTCTGTGTGCATCTCATCAAAACTAAGTCACTTTCTCTGAAGTTCCTAAGGTTGCTTGTAAGTGCTCTATGGATTTTGCCTAAGTCTCTACAATCTCTGTCAATGGAAGGTGCTGCAGGTCTTACCATCCCTCATTATAATGAGGCAGCAGAACCTTGGAGAGGGGAAAGAGTATCCCTATGGCCCCATGACTAGTAACTAACTGGGAGAGATCACATTTGAATCCAGATCTCTGCTTACTTCAAAAGCAAAGGAATCTGTGTTCCAAGGGGATTTCTTCAGCAATGTCATACAGTGAGAAAAACATACATGTTTTTATAGATAGATCTAAACATGTCTATACATACATATTCATATATATGTGTATATGTATATATACACATACACATATACACTCAGAAGATCTAAATATGGGTTATATTTCTGTCACTTACTGGCTCTGGGAATTAGGCCAAGTCACCTGCATTTCTAGTGTAGCACCTTGATAATCACAGATAATAAGTATGTCTTTGGTTGAAGTGTCTTAATTTGTAAAATGAGTGTTTATATGTGTATGTATATATATATATATATATGTATATATATATATATATATACATTTATATGTATACACACCCAAATAGTATATATTTATACACCAAATATAAATATTCTATATACTACATATGTATAAATATGCTATATAAATCCAAATACTAAATATAAAAATAAAAATAAATGGTAAATATCTATATATATTTTAACTACATACTTGTACAATGTTATTAAGCTTGGATTCAGGAGTGTTATTTCTAAAATGATGGAATTGTATTAGATCATCTCTGAGACCTTTTTCAGTTCCACTTCTCTTTTTTTATTATTTCATTGTTTTATCAAACCTTTTTATTTTCAAAACATATGCATGGATAATTTTTAAACATTGATCCTTGCAAAACCTTGTGTTCCAAATTTTCCTCTCCTTCTCCCCACTCCCTCCCCTAGATGGCAGTTAATCCAATATATATTAACATGTTAAAATATATGTTAACTCCAAAATATGTATACATATTTATACAATTATATTGCTGCACAAGAAAAATAAGATCAAAAAGGAAAAAAATGAGAAAGAAAACAAAATGCAATCAAATAACAACAAAAAGAGTAAAAATGCTTTGTTGTGATCCACACTCAATTCCCACAGCCCTCTCTCTGGGTGTAGATGACTCTCTTTATCACAAGATCAGCAGAACTGGCCTCAATCATTTCTTTGTTGGATAGACATTATCAGAATTGATCATTGCATAATTTTGTTGATGCCATCTACAATGTTCTCTTGGTTCCATTCACTTCACTCAGCATCAGTTTATATAAGTCTCTTCAGGTCTCACTGTAATCATCTTACTGATCATTTCTTATAGAACAATAATATTCCATAAAATTCATATACCATAATTTATTCACCCATTCTTCAACTTATGGGCATCCACTCAGTCAGCCCTATTTCTCAAAATAATTTGTGGAGTTAGAAGTTATTGCAGAACTCCCTACTATCCTATACTTTCCATGATCAAATGTGAAAGTCCTCTTTTTAACATATGATCCCTAACACAAGCTATTTCCAACCTCTTTTTTCACTTATTTCATGGCAATATTAACATATACTCTACATTTCACTTTACACAATAATTATTGCAAATACATTTACCTACTTGCTACTATTTTGCAATTCTGAATCTTTACATGGATATGCCTAGAATGCAGATCTACCTCACCTTAACCTCTTACATGCTCTAGATTCCTTCTAGACATAATGCAATTGCTCCTCTCTCTTTTCAAGCAACTCCTTTGAGCCACACTAAATACGAGGATCAACCCAATAGATAGACTTTGCAAATCTATTATATTTTTCTATGTGTAAACTTTCACCTTTCTACCTCTCCAAAAAAGAAAGAAAACACCAGAATTGTGAAAGGATATAAATATTAATAAAATGAAAATTCCTTGAGAGATTGTTCTCTCACTAATTTTTTTTTCCAGCATATGGAGAGACAGATGGAATAGACCTGTGATCTTTTTAACATAAAGAAACTCCTTGTGAGGAAACTCATTCTCCCCCTCCAGCCTCCAACATATCCTGCACCTTGTAAGATGCCTGTGATAAATAAAAACTCTGTGACTTGCCCAGGTTCCTACCAACAATCTGAATCAGAGGCAGTATTAAAAGTTCATTTTTCCTGAGTCAAAAGCTAGTTCACCATCAGCTATTCCACACCATCTCCCTAGCAATGAAAGCATAAATGAATGATTATTTTTAAATAAGCTTATTAGTTAACAAAGAGTTATGCTAAGCATGGAGACTCTGGGTGCAAAATCAAGACCATCCTTGTCCTCCAAGAGTTTACATTCTAGTTGGTTAAGATAAGAATTTAAAAAAATAAAGACCAAAGTAACAAATTCAGTAATTGGGGCTCTAGATCAATTTATTGGTGGCCTCTTTCCAAGAATGGTATTGTTTATTGGATTACTGTTTCCAAAGCAAGAGTGGAAAAGTGTATGTGCTTCAATATGGGGAGAATATGGTTGGTCTTCATAGGATAAAAGCTTAACTAACAGCATCTCTGAGCCATGAGTTGGTGCTGGTTTTTCCATTAAGTGGCAGAGACTGGAATGCAGCAGATGAACCATGAAGAAGAACAAAGCTCATTATTAACTGAACATTAGAACCTGAATTCAAATCCAATCTCAGACACTTCCTAGCTATGTGACCCTGGGCAAGTCACTTCACCCTGTTTGCTTTAATTTCCTGATCTGTAAAATGAATTCTAGTTCACAGAGGACACAGAAAACCACTTCAGTATTTTTTGCCAAGAAAGCCCCAAATGGTATCACAGAGAGCTAGATGTGATTGAAATGACTCAACAAAAATAATAACAACATAATACATGAATGAGAATTGCTGCTATAATTCACTTCTATTACTATTCTAACATTATTCTATTCTCTTGGTGTTACATCATTCAACCACACACCAAATTATCACTCATCTTCCCATCTTTTTTTAGAGACCAATCTCAAAGTAGACTTGTAATAAAAAGACAAATATAGTCTTAGTCTTAAGGTTAAAGAAACTGAAAAACCATTTTGTCATTCTGAAGTTAAGACAGAAAGGGGATGCTTTTATGCTGAGATTTTTTTTTCTGTATCACCTTGAACATAGTTATAATTTCATCTGTTTTGGCTTTCTGAAGCCAAACAAACAAGTATATATTTCAGTTTGATATTCTCTTGTAATCATGCAAGGAATGAAAGAAAGTTTCAGTGGATTCACTGATTTATTCAGAATAGCTTCTCTATGAGTTTTAGTGATAAACAAAGGGATGAATGATTTCCCTCTCCCTTTTTTTCAGCTCCTTAGTCCTAACTAGTCAGGTGAGAGAATGCAAAATCTTTTTATGAGCTATTCAAGAACACAACCCATTTTTATTGTTTTATCTTTTTAAAAAAATAGTTTTCTTCTACTGCTGCAAAACAGCAACCATGTCCAACCAGGATTTTATGAGTTACCTTTTTTCAAAAGCCCAGCACAACAGAGGCTTTCATCCTTTTTCAAAGACACCTACCCTGTCTGTCTTCCCTTCTGTTTGAACACTCGTGTGACTGCGAACATCATGATCTTCTTCCAGATCTGAAATATCTTCTAGCTCCTCAGGAGTCTAGAAAAAAAAATACCACAATTTAAAAATGAAGCTCTTCTATTAAGCACGGCTTCTAAAAGAGTGGCAAATCCTGAAGACCAAAAAGAAGGAGAATAAAAATAAAAATCAGACAGAATAGGAGAGCATTTATTTCATTAATCATTATTTATGGAACTGATAAACAATTTCAAGAACATGACAAATGTAAGAAAAATAGAATCAGTTGTTAAACCATTATGATGATTTTTTTTTGTTATTTACACAAAGCTTTCCCCCCCTAAGTATAGAATCAATAATATTCAATACCACTTAGACTATGGACATACCAATGAATTGTTCAGTGCTTATCATTATGATCATATCTTTCACCATTGCAATAATAGTCTTTGAGACTAATTTATCCACTCTTGTTGATGAACCTATTCCAGACTAACTAGTGAATTCTCAGAAGACATATTTTTTTTTTCTGTCTCTAGATCTGCACATCCAGGAAGAACTAAGGGAAAACTTGTAGGAACTTGTTTTCAGATGGCATAGGATGATCTCCATGCCTGGATGAAGCATCAGATACAAAGAGGGAAAAAATGGGGCTATTTATATACCATACAGATTGAGATCCAAACTAAGAAAAGGCAGCAAAATAAGCTTTAATAGCATATTATTAGAGCAGTCAACTTTGCTGATAAGATATTCACTGAGAAAGTCACATAAAATCAAAGCAATTAAGTGAAAAAAGCATTGGATTTAGACAGAGGAGACCTAGGTTGAAATACTCCCTCAACCACTTCTGGTTTGCGCTTCAGTTTCCTTATTTATAAGAAAGGTGGATTGATCTTGATGCTCTTCTCAGTCCCTGTGATATGGTTCTATAATCTCAATTTACATTTTTTTACTAGTCCAAATCAGGTGACCATTTTTATATTATCTATTTTTCTTAATAAAGTAGTCCTAGAACATGGTTAAAACATGGTTTCCTAATTCTAGAGATTTACTCAGCCCAAATATTGGGGAAAAAAAACCCAACTCAGCAGTCATCAAAACCAACACAGACTTGAGAAGAAATTTCCTCTGTAACATCTTTGTCAAATGATTGTTCATCTTCCACTTAAAGATTTCCTTCTTTTGAAAGGAACACACTATCTCCCAAGAGGGTCTACTTCACTTGAGATAATTCTAATAAACAGGCTTGTTTTCCTTATATGGAATTTAAATTTGTCTCTCCATACTTATTTAAAAACACTATACATCTACCCACAACACACCTAGTATACTTCCCCCAGTGAATCCAAAGGACATAACTTGTAACAATTCAATATCCATGTGTTTTCCATTTGTGCATTATTCAGTCATTCAATAAGTGTTTATTAAGCATATATTGTGGTTCAGGCATATCTGATTTTCTCTGTGATCTCATGAAGCCATACTGTCTGTGACAAGACATTTCATTTTTTTTTCTTTTTTTTCTTTTTTCTTTTTTGGTGAGTCAGGGTTAAGTGACTTGCCGAGAGTCACACAGCTTAAAAGTGTTAAGTGTCTGAGACCAGATTTCAACTCCAAATTTCCCACCTCCAGATTCTGTGGACTGAGTAGTTTTCTCCTAATAAGCATATACTATGAGTCTGACACTGTACTAAGTGCTTTAGATGCAAAAATGCAGTAATATTAATAATAATAATAATTTTAATTAAAAATTGCCCCCCCAGAGGTTGCCTATCCCCTAATGAAGGAGGCAACATGATTCATAAGATACATAGAAAGTTAGTACCATGGAAGTGGAGGCCATTAGCAGCAATGGTGATATGCTTCACATCATGATCCTTTGCTATTAAGTTCTTGAGCTATATTGCCAATAAATGTACGAATAATAGGAACCTACATGAAACGACCAAAGAGGCTTCCAATGTCCTTAGGTATTTTTTCTCTTATGCAGACAAGTAAAATGGATGATAGTTGGTGTGCGTTCCGTTCGTTAAGTTTACTCCAGCTTCCTGAGGAGCCTGCCCTGCATATCCAGCCCTCCACTTGTTTTTGTCACTGTCTCAAGCCTTTCCCCCCTAGTGACCCACCTAAGGAAGCCGAGCTGCAATCATCGCCAAAATAACAACCCAATTTCTAACCCACTAATGTCCTCATCTCGTGGATCTTTAAACAATGTTCCCCTTGTACTTGGATGGACTTCCCTGCTTTGGCTGGATCTTTTACATTTATTTAAGCTGACTCTTATCTGATATTAATTTTGCCGTTCCTCTGAGACCTCCAGCATGCTGAGGAATTTTCATCTCTCCTCTGATCTCTCTGTAGTTCTTCTGTGCTGGAACTGTCAGCTGATAGGATCCCAGTACAATTTACTCTCTCTTCATGAGAATTAATGGGATCAGTTCTCCACTTTGGAGTCCTGACCCAATTGGGCATTTCATTATTAGTTACTCTGGGGGTTCTCCATTTAAGACATCACCTTTCCAATTTCCATCCCTAATGTATCATCAGCTCTGTAGCATCTGAATTATTTATGTCCAACAAACTCCTTTTCTCTCATCTTGTCATTTTGCTGGGGAAGGCTATCAAGTTATTGTACTATGATCTGTTTCTTATAAACCTCAGCTATTTATTACTCGCCTCACCCTATATTCACTATATATGATTCACTATTTATTTTAAGAATTTGTTTAAGTCTAAAGCAGGAGTTGCTCAGCAGAGATCAAGTGCATATTTAACACGATGCATTTTTGGGTGGTAAAAAGTGTAACATATAAGGCTTTAGTAGAGGAAACTCAGCAGAATGTATAGACAACTGAAATTGGGGATAAGGAAGACTTGTATTCAAATCTTACCTTTGAAATACTCCTTATATGTGGCCTTGTAAATTATCATCTCTCAGATCTCTGAGCAATTCTTAGTATAGAATCAAAGTTATAAACTTGGAAAGGAATTCAGGGATCATCAAATCCAAGTCTCTTGTTTTTACAGATGGGGAAGATGAGATTCATTAGCAAATGTTTAGCTACTGGGGGGGGCAGGGGAGGGGGGAAGATGAAGTTGTGAGCCTCTATAACTCCGGGGCAATGGTAATATCTTTGATGGTAATTGGAAAGTTAGGAAGAAGGGAAAGTTTAATGGAAAGATAAGGAGTTTAGTTTTGGATATATTGAAATTAAGATTTCTATTTAATTTGATATGACCAATAGGCAGTAAGAGAACAGGAACAAATCGATATGGGAATCATGTACCCAGAAAAAATTAATGAAATTTACTGCAGGTTTTGAGGTCATCAAGCAAATTTATGAGGAGGGAGAAGGATTGTCCTTCAGGATATTAGTATATCACTGCAAGGATCACAGGGCTCAGAGCCAGAAATTTTGTGTCTCTGTGCCCAGATTGAGGGGGATGAGGGGGAGCACAGAACAGGAAATATTTCACTCCTGTCTTTGTAATTTTAAGATCTAACACACTAATACTAAACAATATTAACAATAATAATAATATTATAAAGACAGGGAGATAGAGAAGACCTACATGAACAAACTTTTTGGCCAAGTTGGTGAGCATCCATTTACTAAAGTGTTTCCTGATTCATTGGGGCCAAGTGACTTTCCCAGAGTCACACATTCAATGTATGATATGTACAAAGAGTGAATGAAGACAACTCTGTCCAAAATGCCATATCATGATATCTTTAACAATCATCACAATAATAATGAAGATGATAATTTATACATTTATACAGTGCTTTGCTTTGCAAAGTACTTTATTCATATTCCTCATTTGATTATTATATGAGCTAACTGTTATTATGATTCTCATTTTATAATAGCTGTTGGTGCAATAAATGGAGTTCTGGCATGAAGTCAGAAAGATCCTAGTTCAAATCCAGCTTCCACTACTTATTAGCTGTGTAATCCTAGGATGAGTCAGTTAAATGTTGTTTGCCTCAGTTTGCTCAACTGTAAAATGTAGAAAATGATAGCAGCTACTTCTTTGGGTTATGGTGAGAATCAAATGAGATGGCATTTATAAACATTCTGTCACAAAGCCTGATACATAATATAAATATTCATTCCTTTATTTCCTTTGTATGAAGGAGAAAATCAAAACAATATCTGAGATATAGCAGGTGATTAGTAAGGCTTGATTGGGTTAGACTGACTCAAATAGTATGGAAGGAGAAATAAAATAAGCCCCTTCTACTCTTCTTTCTTTTGAAGAAGATGACAAACATGAATAATAATGCTCAAACTTTTAAACATAGTTTTTGGCACTTTACCACAATGGAGGCTGTAAAAATTCAACAGTTTATTAAAAATTCAAGGACACAAGAAATTCACACACACACACACATGCACAGAGAAAGACAGAGAGAGAGCAAGAGAGAAGAAAATGGGCTGTACTGTTGTGGGGGAACAACAACATATTTTTATTGGTTGTCTTCAAAGGACCTCAAAGTGCTCTATAAATGTCATTTTTCTCCTTCTCTTCTCCAGGTAACAGAGAGAAGGAAAGGATTCTCAGAAGAAACCTTCCCTGGCAGTTACTTAGACCTGTCTGGAGGTGAAAAGTCAAAGGAAAGCTTTAGCATGGCCTGCTGACTGCCAATGAAGCTAGAAATGTGGAATACCACACGGGATACTTTTTGCTCCAATTGCAGGTACAAACTTGACTCAGTCCTGTAACTTCAGTGAAATGCACCACTGAGCTGAGATCAAAGCAGCCAAGAAAAGGAAGGCTAGAAACTTAAAGAATCGCTGGCGACAGATGCCACAGGAACTGTTCTGGTTGAACTTCAGATGGACTTTTTTTTGTAACCAAGGTGAATCAGAAATCTGGGCCAGCAGAAAGGAGCCCAACAGAATGATGCAAAATCAAAACAAATAGATTTAGCAAACAGATATTTTTAAAAGATGGAAAGAAACACTGGAGTGTTCACTAAAATGCACAATTTTGGAACAAGTGTATGTAGAGAAAAAAGCATTAGAAAATGTTTTCTATTGTGGATATGCATTCTCTTAAAACCAGTTTTTGACTGCCATATTGAGAGTAAAGGAATGGCTAATATCAAATAATGAGCAAGCAAAGAAGTAAAACAAAGTTGATTGAAGAATGGGTAAATACATAGTGTGTGTATATAAAAGAATATTAATGGGACATATTTTAACATATTTAACATGTATTGGACTACCTGGCATCTAGGAAAGGGAGGGGAAGGAGGGGAAAATTTGGAATAGGTTTTGCAAGGGTCAATGTTGAAAAATTACCCATGCAGGGGGCAGGTAGGTGGCGCAGTGGATAGGGCACCAGCCCTGAAGTCAGGAGGACCCGAGTTCAAATCTGGTCTCAGACACTTAACACTTCCTAGCTGTGTGACCCTGGACAAGTCACTTAACCCCAACTGGCTCAGCAAAAAAAAAAAAAAAAATTACCCATGCATATGTTTTGTAAATAAAAAAGCTTTAATTAATAAAATAAAAAAAATTAAAAAGAATAATAATGTGATATAAGAAATATACATAAATATATATATATATATGTGTGTGTGTGTGTGTGTGTGTGTGTGTGTGTGTGTTATTATATACACAGTGAAGTAATCAAGCCTAGAAAAGTCTGACAATGACCAGAATAATTTAAGTGGAAAGAATTATCACAATACAATGGAAATTGGATATTGCAAAAAACAGCAAGAATGAACATATATATCCTGAAGAAAAGACAGAAGATACTTCACCATGTTCTTTTGCAGAAAAAGGAAGTCCACTGCTGGGGTAATTTCTGTCTCAATATATGACTGTGGTCATATATGAAATGATTTTGTTTATATTTTTTCTTTTTATTTTCCTCTTAAAATTATTCTATATCAAATAGGTAGCTCTTTGGAAGGGAACTAGAGATGTAGAGGAACTATAGAAAAAGATAAATTTTATCTTCAGAAATCTTGGGGTCAATGTTGCAGTTCTCTAATTTATTATATTATCTGTGTGATATCAGTCAACTGGGCCTCATGTTTCTTATATGTTTTCTTGATGGATATTGTTGTTTCCATATGAAAAGTGTGTGTGTGTGTGTGGGGGGGGGTGTTGGTCTTTACATTTATCCTAAATTTGCCTTTTCACAACTTCTGCTTTTAGTGCTCTCTCTCTCTGTCTCTGTCTCTCTCTGTCTCTCTCTCTCTCTCTGGCTCTCTCTCTCTCACTCTCTCTCTAGTATTCCCCCACCCCTACATTTAGGCATATTTATGGAAGCAGCTAGGTTGCTCAGTAGATAGAGCTCTGAGTTAAAATCTGGACTTAGACACTACATGTGTGACATTGAGCAAGTCACTTAAGCATTGTTTGCCTTAATTGACTGGGAAAAAACATTGGAAATCACTCCATTATTTTTGCCAGGAAAATCCCATGGACAGTATGCAACACAAAATCACAAAGTATCAGACTAAATGACTGAATAACAGGAAGACATACATGTATGTTTCTGTGTATACACATCATGTATAATTACATATACACATATATAATTGTGTATGCATGTAAACATATATACTATATACACATGTATATATACATACACATAACTGTATACACATATATATGCAGAGAAAGACTTTTTCATTGGCTAGTCCTTTAAGTACTTAAATACAATTACTATGTTTTCCCTAATAATACAATTTATCTTCTAATTCAATTCCCCTTATAATTAATCAATCAATAATTCTTAAATTAGTCCTCATGTGACCTGTTCCTTTTGCCATCCTGATTCCTATGCTCTTATTTTCAAGCTTATGAATATATTAATAAAACAAAAATATTAAAATCAAACATCTCCAACATAAATGGATTTAACTGCTATAAAGGGACTTATGACCAAGATGCTCTCTGATTTAAAGATAGCTTGACATATTGGCTAGAGAATAGATAGGCCTTAGGACCAGGAAGGCCAAGCACTAAATCCTGGTCCTGACACATCCTGCTTGCGTAACTTTGGGCAAAACATTTCACAGACCAGTGCCCTATGAATGCTGTGGGATTTTGAATAACACAGGATATGATATATCTTGATGAAAGGTCTCTTCCCACCATAGAATTCCCCACACTGATGAAATCACATGTCCATTTCTAATTCCTCCTATTTGATGGATTTTTTTAATCAAAATATTGTTATAATATATTTTTAAATGTCCTCTAGTCCCATTACCATACATCTATTTCTCATTAGACTAAATCTACTCTCACCTTTCCCTTTGATAGAAATTTGACATTAATACTACATTAATTATTTGTTTCTAAGAATTCAGAAGTGTAGATGACTAAAAAGAAAATGAAAATATTGGTTTTCTGTGAATGAAGGAAATTCTCTAGGGAGCAACTTAACCACTGAGCCATACTTTGACAAAAGTAAATTAAGGGCTATAGAAAATATGTCCAAACTCAATAGCAAAGAAGATGTACAATGGATCTAGCATATGATTAACTACATGTCAGTTTGGGCAGCAAAGCCCTCAGCCCAAACAATGCTATTGTTAAATGTAAAGGAGGAGGGAAGAAGAGTGTTTTCTGTTAAGAAGGCCTCTAAGAGTCACATTTTCCAAGGATTGATAGCCTGTGTTAAGTTGGTATTGGGATGATTGCCAGCGATAATCATCATAATGTCTCCAGTTTATATAACTCATTCTGGAATGTGTGATGGAATTAGGAGCTACTTGATGCTTCAGTACTTACAAAGGAAGGGACAAAGAAGGGAAGGAATATTTAGTAAGTACCTACTATATACCAGGTACTATGATAACCTTATCATGTTTTAGATCCTGTAGAAATGCTGGGGATACAAAATAAAGTAATATAGTATCTGCTGTCAAGAAACCTACCTTCAAATGTAAATCTACATTTTTTTTTTGGTTTGTTTTGTTTTGGTGAATCAAATGGGGTTAAAGGACTTTCCCAGAGTCACACAGCTAGAAAATGTTGTGTCTGAAGTCAAACATAAACTCAAGTTCCTCCTGACTCCAGGCCAGTGCTCTATCCACTGTGCCATTTAGCTGCCCCTACTCTACACCTTTCTGTAATTGGACAACTCCACTTAGAACCTCTATGTAAGTAGGGTACAGAAACAAATAATGCTTCATTCTTCTCCAGAATATATATTGGGATTTCTTCTACTATACCTCCATACAGAGTACCTTGATCTCTCTTCTCCACTCCCTTCTCAACTTTTTTATGGATTGTCTTCTGCCTTCTGTTCTGCCTTCTGCCCACCATCAAGACCCACAACAAGAGGGAGTATTAATCTTCCTAATTGCATTTGTTCTTAGCATTTAGAATTTAGTGTCTGGCATACAATAAGTGCTTAATAAACATTTGTTGATATGACTTGACTGAATTGAATTGATTCAATTAGAGTAGCATGCATTAAGATCAAAGCTTTTTTAAACATCTTAGTCTGGGGGCTTCTTTTGAACAGCCACTATCTTTTTCTTTTCTTTAAATATTCAGTGTTTAACCTAATTCCTGATGGATAATAGGCACTCCACAAATGTTTACTGATTGACTTGTTGGTTAAGGACATACATAAAGTCAACTAGGCAGTGTGATAGAACGCTGGTTCTATAATCAGAGAGACCTGAGTTCAAATCTCAACATACACTACTTGTGTAACCTTGGGCAGATCACTTAGTCTCTGTTTCCCCCAGTTTCCTTAATTCTCAAATGGGATTAATAATAACACCTCCCAGGAAGCAAAGTGGTGCAGTGGATAGAACACCAGCCCTGAAGTCAGGAGGACCTGAGTTCAAATCTGGTCTCAAACATTTAACACTTTCTAGCTGGCAAGTCACTTAGCCCCAATGGCCTCAGCAAAAATAATAAAATAATAATAATAATAATAACATTTCCCAGGTAGTTGTGAGGATCAAGCAGAAAAATATTTGTAGAAGTATTTAGTACAGTACCTGGTACACAGTAAGTTTTATTTAAATGTCTTTCCCTGTTCCCCATAGAGAGCATGTAGTTGGAAAATAATTTCAGAAAGGAAGAAACTAACAATTGGGGAGATCAGAAAGTTCTGCAGAAACTGGGATGTGAACTGAATCCTGAAGGAAATCAGGAAAACTAAAAGGAAAAAAAGGTTCAAGTATCCCAGGCATTGGGGAGGGCCA
The DNA here is from genome assembly GCF_902635505.1 of Sarcophilus harrisii. Classification (NCBI taxonomy): domain Eukaryota; kingdom Metazoa; phylum Chordata; class Mammalia; order Dasyuromorphia; family Dasyuridae; genus Sarcophilus; species Sarcophilus harrisii. Next base: position 636,573,789 of record NC_045427.1, on the reverse strand, counting down.
ATTGAAAAGGAAAGAGATGGGAGATGGAAAGTCACATTCAAGGCTCTTGAAACAGTTGAGTGTAGCCGAGTATCAAGGCATGCAGATGAGTAAGGTGTAAAAAGGCTGACAAGTTAAGGAGAGATCAACTTATAAAAAAGCTTTAAATGTCAAACTACATAGGATTTTTTGTTTAATCACATAAGCCATTGGAGCTCATTATGCAGGGATGTGACATGGTCAAAACTATGCTTTAGAAAAGACCTCAGCAGTTTATGGATTACATTGGGAAGGAACTTGAGGCAGAAAGACTAAGGAAGAGGACATTACTGCTGTTTCCTAGGTGGACTATCATGAGCAGCTTAACTAGAATTGTGGATTCATGGATAAAGAGAAATAGACCCATAGTAGAAATGTTGTGAAAGGAGAAACGACAAAATTAGAGAACTGCTTGGATATATGTGGAGTCAGGAAAAATGAGAAATAGAAGATGGCAGAAGATGTTATTGTCTTTAACAATAACAACAACAATTTTAAACCAGGGAGGATTTGGGGATAAAATAATATATTCTACTTTGGACAAGTTGAATGTGAAATAGCTATAAACATCCAGTTTGAGATGTTCTAGAGGCAATTGATGATGTGCATATAGTTGTTTTTCGGCCTTTGTTTTCAAAGCCCAAGGACCGTGGATGATATTCTGACTTGTCCTTGCACTGGATTTAAGTAAGGCAGAACTATGCAAAGTCATCAACCTCACACTCGAATCATCAAAGTCTAGTGGCAAGACAAAAATCAAGACAACTGATGATGACCTGGGATGCAGTAGATAAACTTGGCATTTTTTAAACATCCAGGTCTATTGCTCAGAAGAGACACTAGTCTAGAAATACAGCTCTGGGTATTATCTCCAAAAACACTAAAATTTAACATTTGGTGCTGATAAGATCAACAAGTAAGATAAGAGCTGAAAGGGAAAATTCTATAGCTTTAATGTTAGAACAGTCTTAGGCATTCCAGAGGCATAGTTCCTTACCAGCCTCCTCTGCCTTGCAGTGCCAAACAATATAGAGAGCACTGGATATAGCACCAAGGTCAGCAACTACTCTGATGGTAAATTATTTAAACTGAAAAGACTACAAACCAAGACTAAAGTAGAGGGAGAGTTTTACCTTGGCGGGTACTTTCTCCCTAGATGATGCACTCATACCTGGACAAAGCTACTTAAATGTTTGGAAGGCTTGAAAGCAAAGTGTGAGAGGGAAGAGGTACTAGACTGCCTACTAAAATGAAGATCTACAGAGCCATTGGGCTGACTACAGAAACCATGCCATGAAACTGAATCACTTCCATTTGAATTGTCTTAGGAAGATTTTAAAGATCATCTGGTAAGTTAATGTATTAAACACTGAAGTCCTTTCTTGATCTATAACACCAGGAATTAAAACTCTAGAGCAGTGAGTTTCAGTCCCATGGATTGGCTATTTGTTAGAATGTCAAATGTACATCTCTCTAAAATACTAAAATAACATCTCCCAGAGTGGGGTGCTCTCATTTAAAAAAAAAAAAAAGATGTGTTCTATGAGCAAAGCAGAATTGCGTAGTTAAAAAAAAACATAAGATACACAAATGTAGAAACCTTTGTTTAAAAAAAAACATAAGATGCACAAATGTAGAAACCTTTGTTTCTCAGGTGTTTATAAATAAACTATTTATGCCCTTTATGTGACAGGGTCTTCAAAGCTTTTATTGATCTGATCAGCCAAAGCTGGCACACTGTACCTTTACTACAATAAAGTGATGTTATTTTATTCTTCTTTGAGGATAAATGACAACAGCCAATTAATTTACAATGTCACCAACAATGCATGAGTATGAACTATGAAGCTGACAGTACTGATGTAATAAGAAGGATAATTAGGCCACAATTGTATACTTTAACAATTCTTGAGGAACTGCTCAATCAGTATATAAGGATAAACACTTGGAAGTTTCTGTGTAAATACAAAAGCCATGGTGACTGATAATATATGAAAACAAATGTCAAAAAATTTCAAACAAGACTAACTGTAATCAGCTCATAGTAAAGACACTTATTTTAAGAAAAGCTCCCTTTATCCCTATGCTCTCTAGTGTTTTTTTTTTTTAAATGGGAATAGTTGCTGTATGTTGTCAAAAGCTTTTACTTCATCTGCTGAGATTATTATATGATTTTTGTTGGTTTTGTTATTGATATAGTCAATTACGGTAATAGTTTTCCTGATATAAATCCTTCTTGCCTTCATGGTATAAATTCCCCTTGTTCATCATGTATTATCCTGTTCATAAGTTGATGTAATTTTTTGCTAATATGTTATTTAAAATCTTTGCATCAATATTCTTTAGGGAGATTGGTCTGTAATTTTCTTTCTCTGTTTTGACTCTTCCTGGTTTAGGTATCAATCCTGTATCATCAAACGAATTTGACAATACTCCTTTCCTATTTTTCCAAATAGTTTACATAGTGTTGGAATTAATTTTTCTTTAAATGTTTTATAAAATTCACTTGTGAATTCATCTAGCCCTGAATATTGTTTCTTAAGGAGTTTCTTAATGACTTGTTTAATTTTTTTCTAAAATGAGACTATTAAGTATTTTATTTCCTCTTCTATTAACCTGGGAAATTTATATTTCTTAAATATTCATCCATTTTGGCTAGATTGTCATACTTGCTGTTATACAGTTGGACAAAATAGCTCCAAATAATTGCTTTAATTTCTTTTTCATTGCTGGTAAATTTCTTCTTCATGTTTGATGCTGGTGATTTGTTTTTTAGCTTTTTATTTTCAAAATATATACAAAAAAAGGTTTCAGCATTCAGCCTTGAAAAACCTTGTGTTCCATATTTTATCCCTCTTTTTTCTCCTACTTCCTTTCTTAGACAGCAAATAATCCAATATATGTTAAACGTACAATTTTTCTATATACATTTCAAAATTTATGCTGCATAAGAAAAATCAGATCAAAAAGGGAAGAAAACAAAAAGCAAGCAAACAACAAAAAAGTTGAAAATATTGTTATGATCTACACTCAGTCTCCACAGACCTCTCTTTGGTTGCAGATGGCTCTGTCCTTCCCAAGTCTGTTAGGATTGGTCTAAAATCACCTCACTGTTGAGAAAAGTCCATCCATCAGAATTGATCATCACATAATCTCGCTGTTCTTGTGTAAAATGTTCTCCTGATTCTGTTCATGTAGCTTAGCCTCAATTCATGTAAGTCTGTTCAGGCCTTTCTGAAACCATCCTTCTAATCATTTGTTTACAACAATAATATTCCATAACATTCACATAACACAACTATTCAGCCATTTTCCAACTGATGGGCATCCATTCAGTTTCCAGTTCCTTGCCACTAAGAAAAGGACTGCTATAAATTTTTTTGCACATGAGTCCTTTTCCCTTTTTTATGATGTCTGTGGGACACAGGCCCAGTAGAGATGCTGCTAGATCAAAGGGTATGCACAGTTTGATAGTCCTTTGACCTCTGCCACATTATTATATTATAGCTGCTTCTTATTGCAACTTTAAATCATGCTTTCATTCCACTGTTTAATTCTAGACTTTATTAGATGCTCCTTAGAAATGCTGTATGTTTGGGGAGGAAAACAGAAAGTCCATATTTTATTTTAGTAATTAGTGAGAGCCCTGATGCTCATTTGGACAAGTCAGGCTAGTTGAAGGGTGAATCAGTTATAACACATTCACGACTCCAAGTCCAGCTCTGGAGGAAATGTGGCTAGATTTTTTGCTTCCATATGTCCTTGAACCTGGTGTGTTACATGAATTAAATCTAGACAGAGATAAAATCATTTGATAGTGAGAAGGAGATTGGAGCCTGCATCTCCACATGCAGTGCAAACATTAGAGACAACATAACAAAGGGACACCTTCTTAGCCTGCTCCCTGATATGACACACTCACTCTTCTGTTTAGATTTCTGCCTTAGGACTTGTGTTCAGAGATCTGGAAAAGACTTTAGAAGTCATTGAGTCCAAACTTCATTTTACAGATGAGTAAACTAAAACCCAGGAAGTTGAAATGATGAAGCATATTGCCAAAGGTGGCAAAGGTAGCGAGTGCCAAGAAGTAGTTCTTGAACAATGCTCCTTTTAATGTAGTGTTTGCATCTAAATGCACATACTCACACACATATGAATAAAAATACATGTCCATGTACCAATTTCTACCTGTGCATAGAAACATAGATTGTATGATATATAAAATGTATGTTTACATGTATGTAAAACAAATGGATATACATGTATAATGGTTAATCTATATTTTAACACATTTGAATATAATTCACAACATCAAGCAGTTTAATAAAATATGTATTTGCAAATCAAGGGAGCAGAATATTCAAAGAATCTGAAGGTTTTGGCGCTCCTGCTTTAACATGAGAATTAGAAAGTGGTACTATTATTTGGTTGGTCTTGGTTGTAGTAGTCAGATGTACCATTGTAAGACTTCTGTCTTTTAATGCAGATTAAGACAGTTCTGAAGTAGCACTTCATACCTATTAGACTTCCTAAGATGACAAGAAAAGATAATGATTAATATTGAAGAGGATGTGGGAAAACTAGGACATTAATAAATTGTTGGTAGAATCGAAATGATTCAACCATTCTGGAGCACAATTTGGAACTATGCTCAAAAAGTTATAAAACTGTGCATATCCTTTGATCCAGCCATATCTCTACTGGATCTATATCCCAATGTGATTATAAAGGAGAAAAAAAGGGACCCACATGTGCAAAAATGTTTATGACTGCCCTTTTTGTAGTGGCAAGGAACTGGAAACTGAGTGGATGCCCATCAGGTGAGAAATGTCTAAATAACTTACAGGGTATGAATGTAATGGAATATTGATGTTCTATAACAATTAATGGGTTTATTTCAGAAAATCCTGGAAAAACTTATATGAACTGATGCTAAATGAAATGAGCAGAATTAAGAGAACGTTGTACAGAGTAGCAAGAGGATTATATGATGATCAACTGTGATGAACTTTTTTTTTGGAACAAAGAAGTGGTCTATGTGAATTCCAACAGACTTGTGATAGAAAGGGTACTGCCCTCTTCCCAAGAGAGAACTATGGAGATTAAATGTATATCAAAGCATAGTATTTTTTTGCCATTTTTTGTTTGTTTGCTTTTTATCTCTATTTCTTCGGTGTTTTTTAATCTGATTTTTCTTGCAGATTGCTTGCTATCTTTTGAAGGGAGCAGAAAGAGAAAAAAAATTGGAATACAAGGTTTTGTAAAAGTAGATGTTGAAAACTATTTTTGTGTGTATTTGGAAAAAATAAAATACTATTTTTTAAAACAAAAGGAAAATAGCTTTTAAAAAGACTTCTGTCTCTTTTACATGTAACTATCTGTGACCATGGTCAAATCACCTCACCCTTCAGTCACACTAAGGGTCTCCTTGGGAAGAAAATTATTGGAAGAGGAGAAGGAGAAGAAGTGAATGGAATGGTTAGAAACCAAGAGAATCTCTGATCACATTAAAGAGTTGTCCCAATAAATTTGACAGATATGAGCTTTTCTTTGAAGACATCTGAGTGACAGGCTTCAGAATGGAATATGGTGATGCTCATGGGCAGATTGCTGAGAGAAGGCAAAGAAGCTTTGAAGAATGAAATGAGACTTAAGAAGTTAGACTCTTTGAAGGGAAGTCATCTCCATTATGATCTATAAAAGCAAAGTGACAGATCATATTATCACCCTATGATTCCATAGCTCCTTTGTGAGGATCAACAGAGATAATGCCTGCAAAGTGTTTTCTAAATTTGCTATATGGCAGTTGTTATTATTCCTGTCATTCCATGTCTCAGATCTAAAGTCTCACTTAACAATTAACGACGCAAAAAAGATGGTCCTCTTTGTTTTTAGAAGAAGCTGAGAGTCTCTAAAAAACACTGCATAATTTCTGAAATTCTATCAGGAATTTATTAAACTCATATGTCTTGTGCTTATCATCATCAATAATAATATTAATATTATTTTGTTTTTAAAGTTCTTCTAGTCACAAAGTCCTGCTTGCTGATCCTTACATATAACATTCCATCCCCTGCTTTTTTCTCTTTGCTTAGGCTGCACTCCATACCTGGAGAGCTTATCTTATTCAGTTTGTCCCCTTAATATCCTTCACTCACTTCAAGTTTTATTTCAAACACCATCCTATATATGTGAACCTTCTTACTCCTCCTCCCATTCTTAAAACTTTCCATTCTATTCCCCCAAATTACTTTGTCTGTATATATGTATATAGACATAAATATAAACACATTTCTATTTAAACGTTTCTGCCAGAGTGGAATACATGCTCTCTGAGGGTAGGGACTATTTCCTTTATGTGTGTATGTGTTTATCTTTAGGCACTTAATATCAGAATATCAGAGGCACTTAAAGTACTTACTGAGCTAATTGACATACAATTATGATGATGCTGTCTCAAAAACATTACACCAGAAACATATATCTTGTCTACTCATATAAAGGGAAACACATTGCATTTTTCAGAATATTTTTCCTCACGTGGCATTTTACCCCATAACTAAAGTCATATGTTCTAGAAACTATTTACAATTTAATCAATTACGTTCCTGATAGCATTTTCTTTTTGGAGATGTTGATCCTAATCCCTCTTATCCTATTTCTTGTGAATGGCTTCCAGTGAGGGACTCACTGATTTTCACCTGGTGCTTCTCTGATGATAAAATCTTAAACCTGATTTATTAGCAACATTATGAACACAATAATAAGTGAAAAAAAAAAAACAAGCCTGCTTTCAGCCTTCATACTTATCTTGCTTCTTATTCTTTTAAGCTAATCTTTTATGATCTGGTATTCAATTTGGAAAATTGACATTATATTTAAAAAATCAACTTGACAACTTTGATATTTGGCCAGTGTGCTTAACTTGGATTCTCAGAAAAATATGGACCATATTCTTAGAGAGAAAACATAATCTAGTAGATGGGTATCTAGTCTTGGACATAAGAATACTGGCTTCAAGTCTTCCCTTGGACACATACCAGCTTGATAGCCTTGAAAAGGTTACCCTTCACTCAGTACTGGAAAAAAAAAAAAGGTTTTATCTTAGGAATGATTTGTAATAGATTTTTATTAGTGGAGGGAATTTTCATTATAATAGTAGTTGTTTAATCATTATTCTGTATATTGGCATTCCTCCCTCAACACACACACACACACACACACACACACACACACCCCAGTTATATTTGTCCTAAGGATTCTGAACAAATGGTATAATGCAAATGCTAAAGAATATGTGAGCATTCAAAGGAAGAGCAAGTTTGGTGAGTGATTGTGAACACATTCATATGTGTGCATTATCAGAAAGGTCCTGTGTGCAAGTGTGATATATTTGTGTTGCAACCCCAGTATGTAGTATAAGAACAAGCACTCTTTTTAAATCACTCCATTTAATAATAAATTGCTTTTTTTTGTTTGAAGTACAACTTAGTGGGCCTGGGTTTGGAGTCTTGGTTCTGTGTAATGTCCTCTGTAAACTTAAGTTTCTGTGTCTACAAACAACAGGTTTAAACTACACTATCACTTTGTTACTCTAAATCCTATGATGACATAAGTGTTTCATCCTTAAATGTGAAATTCTTAAAAAGCACTGTTCATTGTGTCATCCTTCTCTGGTAACACAGAACTGAAGGCATAAAGAACTGTTTTCATACTGAGGAAAAAATCCATCACGCTCTTCCCTGTTATACAGAGATTTAGTGATAAGTATTATGATAATGTCTGGAGAGCATGGTGAGCTCAGGGGGAGAAAGGTCATCTTTAGACACACATTGATATTATTCCATGGCATGAACAAGGAACAAAGCAGAAAACAGAACGCTAAAGATGGAACATCAGTCACCTGCCAACTCCAAATTCCCCTAGTAAGCCTTTTGAACAAAGAGATGGAACCCAATTATGAGGGTTTCCTCTTTCTATTTATTTAAAACTGATATACAGTGCCAGTTACATTTTGACAGTTCCATTTGTCTTCATGATCTGCCTTCTCCCAGTAGTCCTTAAAATAAATAAAATAACCCGCCACTTAGAGGTCACTGATTGTTGGCATTGTAAAAGTTTAATAGCTCATTAAGAGTCATTCTGTCCCACTCTGCAAACTACCAACTGTATGCTTTAAACAAAAATGGGATTTCCTTACTCTTCTCAATTGCCTCAGGCAAAAAAAAAATGTCAATTTAAAAAGTCTTGTTTCTTTTTCACACTTTCTTATCAGAGCAATTTTTTTTTTTTTGTATTTCCTTTTAGATTTCTCCCTAAGAACTAAGACTGGTCGACATAATATTTGAATCATCTCTAGTAACTAAATAAATAAATAAAACACTTCTTTTAAATTGGGATAGATATCTCAAGAATAAAATTCAGATTAAAAATGATATAGTAACACCTTTTTTTAAGGGAGAGAGTATACCATTGGTACTGTTACTACCTCATTCCAAAATCATTTAAGTAATTTAAATTTGCTCCATGGAATATCACCAGTCAAATTTATAAGATTTAATGGTTCTTTGAAGTCACCCTAAAGTCTTGCTCCTATTGCTTGAGAGCTTATGATCTCCTTCAATGCAAAATACTCCTGCTCAGAACTTGGACAGGGTAATGAAATATCACTCTTTATTTTACATCACTAGGAAGATAAATGACTGTGTTCTAAAGTAGAAAAATACATATATTCATGCGGATTGTGGGAAACTTCCAAATTAAGTGATAATTAAACATTTCCCATCTGATGTTTAATATACAATGTCACCCGTTAACTTGTTGTTCATTCATATCTTATCATGTCTGATTCTGTGATGCCACTTGGGGTTTTCTTGGCAAAGACACTGGGGTAGTTTGCCAATTCATCTTATATGTGAGGGAAATTGAGGTAAATAGGACTAAGTGACTTGTCCAAGAGCCAGATTTGAACTCAGGAAGATGAGACTTTCTGACTCCAGACCCAGTGTGCTATTCACTGCCTAGATGCTTTTTATCCATTCTTTGAATGCATAATAACCAATTATGAATGAAAGTAGGACATAAATTCCTTGCAGTTAGATTTTATTTCACATTTATATTTGTTTTTCAACAATTATTATGATGTCTAGCACATAACAAGCACTTAATAAACGGTTGTTGGTTGATTAATTGCTTAATGGATAATTTTTAGCTAATAGATCATAATTTTTTAGATGGAGAGCATGAAGGGTTCTTAGAGGTCCTTTGGTTCAACCTTTTCATTGTTCATATTAAGACTCTAAATTCTGGGGACATTAAATACATTGCCCAAGGTAATAGAGCTAGTGAGTGTAAATATCAAAATTCAATCTCAGGCCCTTTTCTCATTTTCACTTCATAAGTCTCAATTATAAGATGACATAGGACTCAATGGAATTTTCACACATCAGAATTGGGAATTAGTTAGGATATGCATAAGTCACATTTACAACTGGGGAAAGTGAGATTTGGAAATGTTCAATGACTTCTGCAAGTCATACAGCTATTTTGTGTAAAGTTTCCTGGAATTAATCAATCAGCAAGAATTCATTGAGTACCACTCTAGGGCAGTGAGGTGGCACAGAAGAGCTAGCATTAGAAGAGGAGTCAAGAAGACCTGAGATTTAATCCTACCCCAGCCAGTTACCAGATATATGACCTGGGGCAAATTTTATATGCCGGGCTTGCCTCAGTTTCCCCATCTGTAAAACTAGGTTGATAATAGTGCCTTACCCAATAATTCAGAGGAAGACGGATAGGCCATTACTGTATGTACAATATTATTATTCCATGGCATGAACAAGAAACAAAACAGAAAATGGAAAGCTAAAGATGCACCATCAGTCACCTGCCAACTCCAAATTCCCCTAGTGAGTCCTCTGCAAAGATATGGAGCCTAGGTATGAAGGTTTCCTCTTTCTATCTATTTAACACTGATCTACAGTGATCTCACTGGGCTCCCAAGACTGTTGAGAAGATCGGAGGAGATGAGAATTGTGAAATCCTTAGCACAATGTGTGGTACAAAACAAGCACTATAAATGTTAGCTAGTGTATGTATTAATATTATTACTATGTCTCAGGTACTGTGTTTGGTACTAAGGATGCAAAGTTGAACAAAAAATACTTTTTTTTTAATAAGGAGAATCCAAGTACATATTTATATAATATATAGATATGTATCCATGTCTATATCAATAACTATATTATGTCTATCATCTATACTTATACCACAAAGTTAGTATATATGTTTATATATATACACAAATACACGCATACATACATACTTGCATACATATGTTGTAGTTAATAGAATCAGAAAAGTCTTCATACAGAAAATGGTACCTAAGGAGCATCTTAAACAATGAGAGGGGTGCTATGAGGTAGAGACAAAAATAGAATGTATTTAAATCATGGGGGATAGCCAGTGCAGAGGAATGATGAAAGGAGATGTGCTGGGAGGAACAAAGCCATTTTGACTGCAGGGAAGGAGATGAGCATCCGTTGTCTTTCCATGCAATCTCCTATTAACAATGAATCATGGTGGCTCTTTACCATCTCTAGGTTCAAATGTAGAAAACTCTTTTTGGAACTCATGTAGAAACTAATCTAGTACCCTCCTACCTTTACCAGACTTCTTGCACATTGCTCATCTCCACATATTCTGTGTTCCATTGATACCATTCTCCTTCTTGGTCTTTGAAAAAGACAACCAATCTCAAAACTTGACATTTCATTAGCTGTCTCCGAGGCCTGGAACTCCCTCCTTTCTAGCCTGTAGCTTCAGGATTGCTTCAATTTTGAAGCAAAGTAGCATCTTTAAAAATTTTTTTCCTAGTCAAAAATAATTGCAAGAACACAGGAGGCTTCCCTCTTCATTTACACACACACACACACACACACACACACACACACACACACACTATATATATATATATAAATTTGTAATTGGTGAGCTCTTTGAAAATAGGAAAATATTTTCTTTTTCATTATATCACCATACTTATCACAATTACTAGTGCATAGTAGGCACATAGTGAATGTTTGTTGACTGACTGTGACTAAAAAGAGACAGGTTGTGGGTAAGATGACTTGAAGTGAACATTAAAAGCTAAACATAACGTGTCTTGAAAAAGACTAGTATGTTAAAATCATTAGACATTGTATGAGAAAAAAGAACAATCACTTCTGGAGAATGATTAATAACAATGAAAAGAATAATAATAACACACACAACTCAGAATCTAATGTCACGTTGATTTTTACAAAGCACATTATTAACAAGATCTCAGTCCTCCTAAAAACTTTGTCAGATAAGTAATGCTTTCATTACAATTTTCCTGTTAAAAAATGAAGACATTTCCACGTTAGAAATGAGACTCAAAATATAGATGTTACTAAGAAAAGATAGGTAAAAAATAAAAGACAAGTATGTTTTAATGTTAGAAAATAAGAAAAGGCTAAAAATAAGGATTCATTCTTTACATAAAATGTAAAATGTCAGGGCAGTTTGAGGCTAGTGAAAATATTAGCCAAATTGCTGGTTTTATAGATCTCAATGTATACTTTGAAGGGGGAAGTGGATAGGAGAAGGGAGGAAAGAAATGCAGACTGATTCAGGCAATTTCCTGGAATAGAAAAATTATATAATTTAAAGTATTTCCTACTGGCAATTTATCATTAGTTGGTTAGAGGTCATTCTACTCACAAAGGACAGTAGATGATTGGTATTTTAAGGAGAGCAAATTAAATAAATGTGATTCATTTAGTAAAAATTCACTTTAATGAAAATGAGTCATAAATATATAAACCTTGTGATATGTATTATTTCAAAAATCTGTGCAAGTTCTTTTGGAGTTATAAAAGAAACTTCCAGTGATGCAAACATCCATCCATTTATATTGAGAGAGAAGAATCCTCATATTTAATGGAAAACCCAGATGTGCATATTATTCAGAAACATATTACAATACATATGGGAATGGAACATTGATGACAAAGTAGAAATCAAGTTGTTTCAGAGTTGACAAGGAATATGCTCATTGCACAGCAATAAGAGAACAGGCTTTAAATTCATAAGACTTGGGTTTTAATATTCCTCTGCCAATTAAAACTTTGAGTAAGTTTTTAAACCTCAATGGTATTTTTTCCTCATCTGTAAAATGAAGGAGTTAGATTAAGTGATTTCTAGGTTCTAGGTTCCCACCCAGATCTAAATTTGTCATCTGAGAAACATCAAATAAAGATATATTTTCAAAAATAAAAGTTTGGAACCTCAGAACAAAATTTTCTTCACATTTAATAGTGAAAAAAAACAAACAAACTACATTGATATGGATCATATGATGGAAAACTGTATGTGACCTTAATAGTCAGAAAATCTAACTTACCTCCAACTCAGTTATGGAAAATAAGAGTGACATGTCCCACCATCACTGAATTAGAAATGGTACAGCCAATGTAAAATATTGTTTTTAGGAAACTAAAAGTTTTAGTGATAAAATCTCATTTGCATTTATAATAGCTGTTGTCATTATTTTTAAGGTTAATAAAGCAAGTTTCATTTAGAGGATTTTTTATAGTATCTTTTTTATAGTATCTTTTAGTGAAGATTAATTATATGATTTCTTTTTGGTTCATTACTTGTTAAATTTTCTCTCTAATCATTTCAAAAAGAATTATTCAGATAATATGGTGGAGGGGAAATCCAAATTGTTTCCATTGTAAAAAAAAATCCAACTATTTATTATTATGTATATTTCAGTATGGATTCTAAGAAATCTCCACATTTAGTTCTACAAGCAAAATAGAAAAAGGCAATGTCTGGATTTAGAAGACAGGAGTTCAAGTCCTGTTTCTAACAGTACCTTATGACCATGGGGAAAGTTAGTCAATATTTCTATGACTTACTTTGGGATAATGGGAATAAAGGACCTCCAAGTCCTTCAGGCATTAGACCTGTGATTCTATATTGTTAAAAACAGAGTATTAGCTAGTTTAATACATTCAATTCTGTTCCTAATTTTGCTTTATGTAATCTCACAGATAAAAGATATCCTAAGGACATCTAGTCCAACCAGTATATGAAGAGAGCATTTTCTACATCATTCCAACCAAGTATCCATGCAGTTTTGGGTCCAGAATTGAATAATGTCAATTTTTAAAATGGTAAAATAAAAAAGTTGTCCATGGTTCTAATATGCTCAAGAAAATCTCTGTCTCCTTATTGTCTCTAGTATAAAATACAGAATTCTCCATGAGACATTTAACACCCTTCATGATGGGACTGTGATATACCTTTCCAAGACTGTATTACATAATACTTCCTTTTGTGAATCTTATATTCCAGTCCAACTGGTTATAGAATAGTCCTCACACATGATCTTTCATATTGATCCATGATTTTCTTTCAGGATTACCTGTTTTTGAAATTCCTGCCTTTATGAAAGCTTTTCTTCCTTTAAAGCTTAGCTCAAGTGTTACCAACTATATAAGGCTTCTTTTTTCTCTTCCTCTCCTTTGCCAGCTACTAGTGTCTTTCTTTTGCATACCTGGATATTTTCATTATATCTATATCTATATATTTGATACATACAATATAATACAATACAAAAATACATATATACATATTTATATATATATATGTCAAAGTATTCATGAAAGACTAGTACAGTAATAAATAATATACATATTGTACATTATGTATGTAGCTTATGTAACAGTCTACAGGAATAAATACTATATGTATGCATATATATATGTACATATATGCATACATATAGTATTTACTCCTGTAGCATCTTTCACAGATGCTTTTCTAAATCTCATCCACATGAGAGGATTGGGTTCCCAGAATAGTAATTGTGATGAATGCATATTTTAAAATCAGCCAGAGTCAGGAATTAAGGTTAAGGGAAAATCTTCAATCTTTATTCTCAGTAGAGGTGAAGAAGGATCCGAGGTTAAGGGAGGATCATGATAGCAATGTGTGCAGCTGAGTCAAGAAGCCAGCCAGACCAGAAGCCAGCCAGCCTTCTCTTTCAGCTCCTCTCTCCGCCCCTCTGCCTCTACCCACCAAAATCATCATTTCCTATACAACACATCAGGACTTGCACAGAGAGTGGGAGGGGGCCATTCTTTCTCCAAGCATGTATATTAATAGAGTAGGGTCCAATTACTATTTAACCTCATGTGCTTGGGACCTCAGTGCATCAACTCAAGCTTCAGCCTATTACAAGTAATGATTAATAATTTCCTCAGGATTCTAGAGGAAGTCTGAAAGGCTAGATTCTTTGTCCTGTTCCTTCCAAACCTTCCCATTAAAATTAGTCAGACAGAATTTAATTAATTCTGTGAAAATTGGTGTTTGCTAATGTAGTAAAGCAAGAACAGATAGCACAAAACATCTTACAAAGGTCAGAGCATACACACCCCCAGAAATACATATAGGTCAATGGGAAGAGCGGACACAGATTTTAATACAAAGGGAAGGAACTATATATGGCCCAAAATTAAACTCACAAGTTCGGGTTAGTTGAAGTCTTTTAAAAAAAAATGCAACATCTTGAATTCTTTTTTGGCTCATTGGGGCTATACTCCCTGATGTTGTTTATTCTATAAGTGCCTTTGTTTCTCTAATTGTTTTCATCTTTGTTTAACTTATCCTTAGTGCATCACTATTATGTTTTTCTACACATGAAGTTGGATGCATTGTTTTAACTGGATCAGTTTTTCTAGTTACATGGTCATTATGTATTGAAGAAATTGGGGTAGAAAATAATAAAAAAGGTCCCTCTGCCCACTAGTGATTCACTGAATTTAGCTTTTCCACCACAACACAGGTCTAGTATTTTCTACAAATAATTGTTGCTATTTTTATGCATAGGCTCAAATGTTTGTCTGATTGTTTCAGCCAATCACAAGATGCTTTTCAATCTGACTTTATCTAATCACTTCAATTTCTTTGTGATAAAAATTATAGAAATCTTTTTAAATCTTTCTTAATTTTCTAAATTCATGCCTTTGTCTCACACAGAGTCTGGTATGTAGGAAACACCCATGTATGTAAATATGCTTTATGTTTTGTATATAGGTAAGTACAGATAACTATCAATTGATTGTTATTGACATTTATTTTTAACACTCTGTGAGCAGAAGCCCATTCATTATTCTCAGTGCAGACTATCATAATTTACTATTGTTCCAATACTTAGAAAGCCCACTCCCACTATTTTATCAATTCTAAACAAATTTACCTTTGTCTTCCACCAATATGTACTACTTCTACCCTCTTCAATTAAGAAAACAGATCTAACCCTTTGTTCCCCACAGTCTTTTAAATTCTGTTCCTCAAGAGGCATACAGTATTCCATAGTGGCCATGTCTTCTGGAATGCAATGCCCAATTGTATGCATGAGCATGCATTATGTGACAGGATACATGCTAGGTTCTGGGAGAGACAAAAGGGAATATCAAAAATTGTAACAAACAGTTCCTTCAAGGAGTTCAGATTTTATAGGAAGAGATGGCATATAACCAAAAATTCCTCTTCTTAGCTTTTAAAGTCCTACACAGCCCAATCCCAAAATATATTCCTAGCTCCACCAGACACCACTGCCACTCTTCCCCTCTTACACTCCTTAAGCTAGTCCAAATGACCTCTCTTCTTCACTCATGATATTTCATGTCCCATCACTATACCTTTAGACTTACTATACTCCATACCTGGAACGCGTTACATCGTTAGTCCACCTCATAGATTCCCTCTCTTTTAGGATCAAATTGAAGTTTCAATTTCTGCTTAAACCCTTTCCTAAGGAAGTCCTATTGTCCTCCTCTCTAATCTATGCTTGAATATAACAGCTTTGTATTTATGCCATAAATTTATATGCATTATATAAATGTGTATCTGAATACATAGATATTTTGGCATATGCAACCATATATTAGTATATTCTCCTAATTGCCTCTAATAGAATTTAAGCACTTTGCAAGTAAAGATTGTTCTCTTCTTTGTACTTGTATGCCTAATGCTTAGCTTAGACAGTGGTTTAATAAATACTTGCTGAATAATTCAATAAATATGTGGTAATTTTGAAAAGGAGATAACGTTAAGAGCTGGGACAACTGCTGTTCTTGGTGAGGAATATACCTCCATTAGGACTTATTGACACCTGCTCTACAACCACATATGAGAATTACCTTAAATTTTCATGTCTGTAATGATGTATGATAGACATTTGTATTTGTCACTCTTTAAAAAGACTCCTAAAGTGCTATTCTTAAATAATTATCTGGAATACTGACAGAGTAATTGACTTACATAGGGTCACACAGTCTGGATGCCAGAAGGAAAATAAGCTCTTGCAGACTCTGAGAATAGTTCTTTATCTACATAATGAATGCTTCTTGCTACCTACGTAACAGATAGTGTATATTATTATTGTTGGCAGTAATTTAGAAATATAATCTTGCATTAAGAATGCAAAGCTAAAAGGCAAAATATGCTTACAAAATTTTTCACCATCATCAAATTACAATTTAAATTTATTAACTCTTTTTTTGGTTGAAGGATATCTTAATGAATACAACCAGTTCAGCTTTTTGTTACATTCCAATTGCCCTGTTACCATATTCTCAATGACCTTTTGGAACATCATTATATCTTTGGTGGTACCACCCCCTTAGGCCAGTCATTTCATCTAGGAAGCTCTCTAAAAGTTATGGCCACCATTTCAGCAAAGAGCTGAGAGGAAGCAGGATTTTTTTTCTTTAAAGCACATCTGGGAAAAGATGTATTTTTAAGTTAGACCAGATTCAGTAAACACTTGGATCTCGTTCCCATGGTGACCCACAAAAATCATTTTTTGGTGAAAGATAGAGTTTTAAGGAGGTTTTAGAACATTTTATTTTATCAAATTGAACCTAGCATAGACTTCACATTTCTGATGGTTATCTTCAACATATTGGATATAAAGGGAATACCTAAAACATGCAGAAGTATAACAACAATAATATAACACATACTCACACATACTTACATATACACACACACTGTACATACATATTGCTATCTGGCAGTCTTTTCAGAAGAGAAATTTACAAAATAGATAACACTGTCTAAATCTTCATGGATGAAAGTATTCTAATAAGACAATATAAATCTAACACTAGAAGATTAAAGAACATGGATTTAGCAAAAAGAACACAAGACTTTAAATCTGAAGAAACACCATTCTCTCTCATTTTTGTCATATGAACTTAGGCAAGTCATTTAATGAATTGTAATAAATCAATTTTCTCATCTGTAAAGACTTGTTAGGTTAAATGACCAAGGCCCCTTTAAATTCTACATCTATAATTCTGTGATTTTAATGAAGATACTCTCTCTGAGGATGAAGATGATGAGAATGATAATGGCACTTAATTGAATATATCAATTAAATCATCTTACTTAATATAAAGTAAGAGACAATTTAAAGAGGTCTCAGCCAGATTTTAGATTGAGTATAAAAGATCCTTAATTAAATGGAGAGCCAGTTCATAAGAAGCATGTCCTGGTTGTCTAAAGAAAATTCATCACAATCTAAGGGTTGTTTATAAAATACCAAGAGTGTTTTGGTTTGAGAGATTTGAACAAGAGGAGAGGAGAGAATATTCAAGCTGAACTATGAATATATAAAGAGGAGAAGAAGTAGTTCTGAGATTTTTCAGTTTCCATATTCTTCCATTCCATTTTTCTGGAGAAGCGTTTCATGAAAATCCTGAGGTCCAAGTATTTCCCATCTTTTTATCAGCATCCAACTGTAGCACCAGAATAGTTGATCAGGATCAATGGGCATGCTGTATGAAGACCTATAGCTCTCCAAAGTGAAAACTACACTACACCTAAAGGAAACTTCTTAAGTAATTCATCAAAGATATTATGAGGAGTCACAATTTACCCCTTTGCTACACATGCTTTCTAAGCTTGATCCTAATTTCCTTGTGATTTTGCGTCCTGGGGAGACAGTGTCAGAGACTTAGAGGGGTGGAATGTTTACACAAATTGTACTAATTATTACATATTATTAATATCTCTACATTTCTAAAAACTAGTTAATGGTGGGACTAATTTATATCAATTGATAAATAAAGGATCACATTGATAAGAGACAGGAGGAGGACTTCATGAAAAAGATAATCTTTATCCCTCTGGGCTAACCATAGAACTGGAAATGAATATAGTGACTGAGTTCTAAGGCTCCATTCCCTATGTATAAGTCAGAGTTGGGATTTTTACTTCAGAGCTCTGTCACAGACAGAATATAAACTCCTTAATATCAAGAAATATTATCTTTTTGTCTTTCTATTCCCAGGTTCTACCACAGTTCCTGGCATAAAGAAGGCAATTAATAAGTGCTTTATGACTGATTGAATGATTCTCTTCAAATGTCTTTCTCCATAAGACTTGATATAAAGATAGATTTAAGATAGCTAATGAAATAATATATTATTCATAATGGATAATATATTTTTTCCAAAGAAGATTTTTATAAATGCCTCATCTAGCTTGGTCTTGAAAATATTTCCATAATCTGGTACCTGGGAAAGTCTTGAATTTTCTTTTTTCATTTTTTTTGTAAGCCCTAAATTTTCAAGAAAAATATCTGGCTATAACTTAAATAAGTGTTAAATGTATCATCATAATATAACTAATAATCAATATTCAAATGAATGGCCCTAGCATGGTTTGAAAAAAAGTCATCTGAATTAATTGGTGACAATAAATGAAGAAACTGATTTCACAAGACAATAAGAACGTCAAAAAAACATGCATCCACCCTGTACTTACAAGTTATTGAATGATGTTTCTGTCATAAACAAGACCATATTTCATAAATCTTTATCATATCAAGTCAGATACATGATCCTAGTTGCTCTGTCTTCCCCTGTATTGTCCCCCCCCCTAAAGACAGCCAATTTGAGCCTCCATATTGCATTTCAAAACTCCAGTATAATGGAGAAATAGAAGTAAGGAAGGAACAGTTCATCCATTATAAACTGTGCAACACATTGGGCATAATTCTCACCTCCACAACCCAAAGAGAGATTATCCTTGAGAGCCAAAACTAATCAGTGCAGCATTAGATGTTAAACATAAATGCACTCTTTATTATGGTGTTGGAAGAGTCCTTTTCAGGTTCTCAGGTTCTCATTTATAAAATGAACTCACTGTACTAAATGGCTTCTAAACATATTTTCCTGCATTCTTATTTCTATTTTTTGCAATGAGATAAAAGTTTAAGTGAAACCAAGCCCAGGGCAGCTGAGCATGACTGATTCTCCTAGGTCATCACCACATTCTCACACCAAGTTCCTGATTGCCTTTTGATTGATGGTACCTCGTAAGTCATTCCTTGATCATTAATGTCACCAGAAATGATAATAAAATTGTCTATTACATAGGTTTATGGGAACACACAGTCTGAGTGCTACCTAATTATGAATTATGGGACTACAAGTCTGTAGAGGGATTTAAATGGACCCGTAAATCAGGACTTCAGAAACTTCCACTAAAGCCACGCATGGAAGGCATCGCACATCCATGATAGAGCCTTGTTAATGTAACAGAGATACATAATTTCAATAAACTGTATACATGACGAGACTCTTTGGACAGAATGAGGCAAAGCGCACAAGCTCTCATCCATCCCTACACATCCTCACATATCCTCACACATCCTTATACTGCACAGCATCCTTTGAATATGAACAGAAATATGACCAGAGAAGGAAGTCTTTCAGACTGAGGTCCATCCAATATTGTATTACCATTTTAAAGTACCTACTAAGTGCTAGGACTATATTCTCTCAAACTCATAATCTCACCCAGAATGTGAATCCCATAACATTCCACAGTCTATATTGTATAATTGGGTATAAGATATAATTACCTAGATGACTGTCTACAACACATTGGAAGATATAGTCTCAAAATATAAAAATAAAATATTTAATTAAAAGTCTTTTAATGCAGAGATGTTTCTAAAGAAGAAAAATTGAAGAGTGAGAAAGATAGCAAAAAGCTAAAAACATCAATCAGTCTTACTGACTGAAATCCCATGTGACATCAACAATAAGGATCTAGCCTTGTTATAAGAAAGAAGAGATTTAAGTAATGCTTCTAAACATGGCTTTATGACCTCTCAGTGCTTTAGCCCAATGGTTCTCAAATCACAGTTCACATAATCCTGGAAGAATCTCTGAAACTCTTTCAGAGGGTTTCCAAATTGAAAATTAGTTTTTTATTTCTAATAAGACAAGTATCTATAAATACAATCTTCATAAACAAAACCTCTTGGACAAGTACTAAAATATTTTTCATAGTATAAAGATAATGAGAACAAAAGTTTGAGAACTACTCTAGCCGACTCACAAAGAGTTTAAGTTGAAGAAAAGGTGATGACTTAAATAAGAGTTTATTCAGTGGGAGTGCCGTATACCAATGAAATCATGGGTCTAGTTATTCATACAAAATAGACTATATAATTCCCATTTTCTTCTTATAATGAGGTGCAATGGTTCACAACATATTGCTTGAATCTTGCTACTTACAAAACTTTTATTCAGCATCTACTCTGTGTGAGATACTGTGCTCAGCATTGGAAATTCAGATAAAAGAAAAGCTGGTTCTGTGCTTTAGGTGCTTTTATTATCTGCTGCTGATCCAAGAGAGAATCGGGCAGTTACAAACTCTGACCCCGGAGTCACAAAATCCAAGCTCAAAGAGAACTTTGTCCAGTTCTATCTGTATGACTTCCCCTCTATGATTTGCTAAGAGAAGTTTGAATGAAAGGGCATTTGAGATCACTTCTTACTTCAGATTTGTGGAATAATAAAACTATCTCTTAGGAGTTAAATTTGATATTGAAATTCATCTAGTTCAATCTTACTGATTAATAAATGAGAAAAATAGGACCCAGAAAGATAGAAGGAGATAAGGAAACAAGCATTTACTAAGCACTTACAATATATCAGACACTGTTCTAAGAACTTTAGAAATAATACTTCAGTTGCTCTTCAAAATAATCCTGGAGATAATTGCTGTTATTATTCCCATTTTAGAGTTGAGGAAAATGAGATAGATAGGGCCTCAATGATTTGCCCAAGATCACACAGATAGCAAGTCTAAGGATGAGTTTCATTTCAGATTTTCCTAAACTCAAGCCCAGCACTCCACCTGCTATATCACCTAGCTGCAAAAGAAGCAAAAAAAATTTACCTAAAGTCAGACAAGTAAGCATCAAATCTGGGTCCTCTAACTGCAAATTTAGCACCTTTTCCCACTGTCCTAAGGCCAATGGCCAATATTTACACCATCATCCAGAACCACAACCTTAGTGTCCTCATCTATTCTTTACTTGCACCCACCCCACAAATCCAATCTGTCTTCAAAAGGACATTTTTTTTTACTGCATTTCTCATATGCATTCCTTTTACTCTACAGACACCATCCATTCCCCTTGTACAAGTCTTCATCCATGCCTTATCCAGGCCATTCTACTTGATTGCTTCATTGTGTTTGATTATTCAAGCATTTCTGAAGCCAGCTATCAATGGAGTTGATTGGTTTACATTCATTTGTCTGATCCACAAGGAAAGAAGGGCAGTTTGACATGATCTATTTTTTACAAGATTATATTTGCTCTTAGTGATCACCACCCTCTTTTCCAAATGCACACAAACCATCCTATCAAGTACATAACACACCAAGAGACAAAAATCAGCCATAGACAGAGGGCTTGAAAATAAAACAAAACAAAAATCTATCCTCCATTTTTTTGGAAAGTTGATACGTGACTTGTCCGCTAAGATCTTTGGCTATTGTTTAATTCTTTAAAAAAAATTTGGTAACCAATAATAACTCAGCAATGGTATTTATCACTTTTTGGGTATATTTTAATATCTATCTGGATTAATTATGTGCTAAATATCTCAGTCATTTTGGATGTTGTTAACCAATTTTTTTGCATACTCCTCAATTTGAATTGGTTGTATTAGAAAAAAAATATGCAATATGAGAATGATGTAGTTCTGCCATCTATTCATCATCTCATCTACCTTATTTTTTATTTTTTTTTGTTGTTGAGGCAATTGGGATTAAGTGATTTACCCAGGTTCAAATAGCTAGGAAGTATTAGATATCTGAGGCCAGATTTGAACTCAGCTCCTCCTGACTTCAGGGTTGGTGCTCTATCCACTGTGCCACTTAGTTGCCCTTCATCTACCTTAGATAATTATCTTTTTCCTGTCTACCCCCCACCAAGAATACCATATTTTAAATTCTGTTGATCTTCACATTATTCTTAATAATCAATGTTTTTTTTTTAATTTACCATAAGTTATTTGCTTTTGCTTCTATCTCTATATAGGCTCCTATAAAAATATAAATTGGGCACTGAAAATACAGTATGTGTATTATATTCCTTACATGAACAGCATTCCATTAAGAATAGTCATCCTCATCAGAATTTATTTTCTGAGATAGGCTCATGATTCTTGGGTCAATTTCCTTTGATGGTTTTCAGGAAATTGTATGATATACATGTCTTCTCCATGGACTCTTTGAAATATCTTTCCACCCTCACCCAAAATAAAAGTAAGAATTATATTATTCTCAATTTCCCCTTTTTTTACATCATGAACTATAATGGAACACTTATTTCCTTCCACATTTCTTTTCTCATTCTCATTTAGACAAACCAATTTCCTCCCTACTTAAAGAAATTAGATCCATATTAGTTATCCCCATTGTGATTTTCTCCATCTATTGAACATGTATTGAACAAAGCAACTCTCAGTATTTCAGTTGCTCAGCTTTGAGTATCTAGAGTTAGTTGAAATGAATGGAAGTGGAATTATTTTCAAAATCTTTACCATATGTTCTAATAGTTCATTTATTCAGTCTCCATATCAATTTGGGGATATGTTTCCCAAACTCATTATCAGTTTACTCCCCATGAGCAGGTGGTCAGTTTGCTAGTCTGACACCAATAATTTATCAATTTCTCCCTCTTCTGATCCCTTCCCAAAAGTTTTTCACTTATTGCCTCAACTTTATGAATAGCTTCACATAATTATGAATCATCTATATAGCAATGCTATATTAGTCAGTTCTTTTTTAATTAAATAGATTCTCCCATATTCACAAACACTATCCACCAATAATTTGTAATCTTTGAGGTTGAATGTTATGTTCATGTTAACCATTTTATGTTAAAATCTATACTTCACTTTCTTTGTTACACCTACTCTTTATGTTTATACAAACACTGGATTTCATTCTTGTCACCCTTTTACTGCTATTATTGGTCTTCTCTATTTATAGTCTTTCTCTGATGATCATTCTCATGGGAAAGATATGTTTTCAGTATAATCGTCTCTATCCATCCATTTTTACTCTAATGTACTATAGATTAGATTTGTAATTTTTGTAAATTGTAAGTAATTTGCTGACAAAAGGAAGCTCCTAAATACACCAACCAATTTTAGCTGAACATTTCCTAACCCTTTAGAACTTGAGTTCTATTTTATTATTAGAATAGTATTCTATTAAAGTAGTATTTCATTAATCGGATAATGACTAAAATCAATACAATGAATGCAGAGATTCATGACTGATAGTTGTTAATAAAGAGAGTTGTAAGCAAAACCACGAGTAGAACAATATAAATAGAAAGAACCACAAACTAAATGAAAGAAAATATTGCAGAATTACAAAGAAAAAGAATGATCCTAATAAAGAAATACAGGGCTCTTTGTTATAGAGATGGGAGATCAACAATTGTAGAATATATATATTTTCTGAATTTGTCAATATATTGATTGATTTTGATGATTTTCTTTTCTTCCTCTTTTTTATTATTTTCTTAAATATTTGTTATATTAAATGACTGTGGAGGGATAGAGATTGCAGATACTGGAGAAAAAATTAGGTTGATATAAAAATAAAACATGTCAGTAGAATTATTTTTAACATAAAAGAAAAATATGATACAAAAAAAAACCCAGAAAAGCAATTCATTTCCCCAATTCACCTTTCTTTTCTGAGGCCTTTACCTTTGATCAGCAAGTGATAAAAATGTCACAGTGCCCTTAAGGTCCCCTAGACTTTAAAGTCACAACTACTGCTCTCTAGGTTTCTGTCTTGCAGAATAATTTGGAACCACATGCATCAGCAGAAGTGGTCATTAGGTTTGACAAGTCTCTGGAGGCTCTACATTCATCACAGACCTGATACACACACAATGAAAATGGAATCCTTTCTAGTTGTCCATATCGCATCAATCTACAAGACTTCTTTTTTGTAATCCTCTTTCAGAAAGACTTTTTTTTCTCCCTCCAAATGTTTAGGAATGAAAGCTTTTCAGAGGATGTTGGCTCAGAATTACAAACCATAAGAGATTGGGAAGGTTTCCTCTTTCAAAAAAAAATGTATTGCAGTTGGCCTTGGTCTTCCCTTCACAATGTGCTTGCAAGAATCATATGAAATAATGATGGAAAATTCTTTGTAAAACTTAAAAGTACTATACATACACACATTTGCACATATATGCATATATACATATATACCTGCACATATTTTCTTTCTTTAAAAACCTTATAGAGTTTTGGATTTAGAGAGAGGAAGTTTAACTTTAAATCTTGCCTTAGAGCCTTTGCTAACTGTGTATCTTTGGGAAAGTCACTTAAACTTGGAAAAGTCTCCTCACTTTCCTCATGTCTAAAATAATATTTCATAATTACACATTCTTCACAGGTTTTTTTGGTAAAGATACAATGAGATAATAGACATGGAACACTTCACAAAACAAACTGATATACATATGCTAGCTATAATTATTATTATTTTATATTATTGACAAAATCCCTTTAAAAAGTGATATTATTCTAAGGTTGCTATATAGTCATAAATTTTGGTAGACATTAATCTTGGAAAATTAAAAATTATGAGTTACTCAAATAGGCAAGGAAAATCATATGGTATATATAAATAGGAAGAACATTTTGTCAACACCATCTATTTAAAAATCTCATCAAAGACATATATGGCAAGGACAGGAGCACAACAAGCAGTTGGAGGAAGAGATTATCGTCAGCCAACCTCAATAGAGCACTGGTGTTCCAGAAACAGTATAGAAACTCAAAGACTGACTTCCAGGTATTCAGTGACTTATCCCTGAATAGAATGGGTTACTAGGGATAAGAATCTCCTGGAATGTTGGGGCATAGATGGACCATGATCTAGAAAGGAGGAAGCTACTTCCAGATGAGACTCTCAATCAATTGCTGTAGATCTAATTATGATACATTTCTAACTTCCTCCATACTACAGGCAGATTTACAGATTATGAGTTTAGCCTTCCATGTCCGGGAACATTTTCACAGAGTAACAGATGTTTTAGAGATTCTGAGAAATTTAAAAATACCAGCGTTCTAATAAACCACTTTGACAAAAAGAAAGGGCATTCAATTCACTCCTTGAAGTATTTTATTCCCATGACTTCACAGGTTTTTGGCTAAGAAAGCAATCTTTTATGGAAATTATGTTTCAATTAGGTAAATGTTTCGATTCTTCCTCTGCCTGGTCTTTTTACATGTAAATCAGCCAACTAAATAGAAGGAATCTGTACAGAGTTATAAGAAGTGAGGGAAGATAGTCAAACTTTTGAAGAGGGCTCTTGTCTATTACTTTCAGATCTCTTTGGAGATTTTGTCAACTCAATAAGATTTGGAGTGTAGGATGGCCTCGGTAATCCAACTGTCCTTATTAACTATTTTTGAACATCTCTTTGAGATGTTTGACAGCTGACAATTCAATAGACAACTACTTTTATTCTCCTGCTTCTCTCCTCATGGCTGAGTAATGAGCCACTAAAGAATCTGGGAATGGATAAAAGAGCATTGCCTCTCACAGTGAGGAAGCAAATATAATGTTCTTTGTTTCTACCCATTGATTTTGAGTCACAAACAGCAGGATAGAACTCCTTTATGGACTGATGTACAAACTATATTTCAAAGGTATTGGAGGCTGGTATAAACTCATTGCACCTTATTTTCAACTTGGAGTTTGTTCCATCATTTATGAGAGAAATTAGTGGGCATATGATCAAAGCTTTCCTAAATTATTAAATTCTTCCAGAGCACACATTCTGTTAGGAGAAAGTTAAGGCCTCAGGATCATCAGTATACAATAATGCATCAGAGGAGTATATTAGTAGAATTTATATCTACTAACAGACTATGTCTACTGCCCAAAGACAAGCCTAGGTAAGACTGGAGAGATAGACCATCAACATTGTGAATCTCATAACGGGAATGTTTCTCCCCCAATAAAACTACTGAAGACATTTTAAAACAATAATAACAGCAACAAAAATAGAGAATTACAGAATCTAGCTGATAAAAAAATAGATTGATTTCTTTTTTTAATCTACATCTTTATTATCTTCAGTGTAGATAATGCTTTCCAACATCTCTGTACAACTAATTCTAGTCTAAGTCAGATTCTTACCTAAAGCTTTAGGGGTGTACTGATTTCTAAAATCTCCTATCTGCCATCTTCATTCATGAACATTGAGTATGTCCCCACATAGAGCAATTCATTAGAAATGTTTTTATCTTTTTAGAACTTTCAGTAGTTCTTACAAAAGGAAAAAAAAATATGAAGGCAAGACGTTAGACTGGCCAACCTCAAACCATTCAATTCCCCATGATTCTTGTGTTCCCAAGCGAACAATCCTGTTTATAATCCAGTGGTTACACAGCATGGTGGGAAAAGCCTAGATCAGAGGAAGCCAGCTGGATTTTTAAACAAAAAGAGCCCTTCCCTCTCAGGGTCATTCAGCCTCACTTTATATGAAAATTGACAGGGTTCTTGACAGTGATGTTGATGAGGATAATGAATTTGACAATGATTAAGAGTTCTGCTTAACATTTATTCCATTCTTCAAAGTCTATTTGGTGTAGACTTTTCTAAGTTCTGTTATAAAGTTCAAATCCATTATACATTTAGATACGTATGTTCCATCTGTTTCATCAAAGATTAAATTTAGTTCCATCCTCCTTCAAAATGGCCAGGGTCACAGGCAGGACACATGGAAACTTGATAAATGTCCCGGATAACAAAGGCAGAGGCATTTTTTTCAAGTAATAGCTAATGAGAATCTTTGCAACTGGGGGATGAGGGGTGGTTCAGCAATGGTGTGGGAGTGGAAGAAGAATGCAAAATTAGAAAGTGATTCTTGTTTCCTAGAACAGTGCTGTTAATATTCTGCTAAAAAGCTTTTCACATTAGTCTCAACAGCCAAGAATTGGGGATTTGTTAGATATAGCAATTTTCAAACATGTTCTACCAGGTGACTACAGATAAGTGTGTGCGTAGAGAAATTATTAATCAGAGCAGCTTTTCAAAAACAGGACAGAAAAAAGTAACTATTTTATCACTTTTTCTAAAGCTCTTTGGGAATTTGGAATTAAAAAGGATAACTATACCTACATCTACACACAAAAATACATATATACATACACAGAGAGCTTGGGGTCAAAGGGAAAGCTTCCTGAGATTATATCACCAAACCAGTCTATTTATTATGCACACCTAATTTAGGAAAGACTCAAGAAATATGTCTACCAGAAATTCTGTGGAAAGCTGGTATATCGGAGGTCTGCTGGCTTCCTCTGTTCTCGGCTTTTCCCACTATGCTACATGCAACCACTGAATTATAATATTGGGTACAATATTGACAGGGTTCAAGGGCTATGATTCAAAGGTGAATATTAACCTTAAGGAGAAATCAGGATTACAGTTTTAAGGCTGGGAGGAATTTTAGGGGTCAGCTAGTCTAACTTCATTTTAGAGGGGGAGAAATTGAAACTCATAGAGGGACTTATCTAAGGTCATACAAAGCAGAAAGTGCCAGAACCTGGTTCCAAATGCACAGCCTCTTTCTACAAATTGAACCTGCTCCTCAGTATGCACACATGTGCTATATATAGATATGTACAAATATATATAATGCACATAATATATATATATATATATATATATACATGTGTATATGTTTTGTTTATTCATACTT
Organism: Sarcophilus harrisii; assembly: GCF_902635505.1. Classification (NCBI taxonomy): domain Eukaryota; kingdom Metazoa; phylum Chordata; class Mammalia; order Dasyuromorphia; family Dasyuridae; genus Sarcophilus; species Sarcophilus harrisii. Next base: position 636,545,612 of record NC_045427.1, on the reverse strand, counting down.
GTATATAATCTGAATATAATTTGTAGGTACTGTTTCATGTGTATTTGTATACAGATGTATGTGTATATAAATATATATGTGTGTATATACATATATATGTATATATGTATGTATCTGTGGTGGAGGAGAGAGAGAGAGAGAGAAAAGGAGAAAATAGAGAGAGAAACAAACAGAGAATTACAGAGAAAATGATAAGAGTTATCTACACTGAAGACATCAAAGGTGTAGATTAAAAAAAAAGAAATCAATCTATTTTTCTATCACCTAGATTCTGTAATTCTCTATTTTTTGCTGTTGTTATTAATGTTTTAAAAATTCCTTTCCTCACTTCAATTCAGGAACTGTGAAACCAGGGTGGCTTAGTGTTGGTAAGTTACTTACCTACAGTCACCCAGCTAACAAATAAGAGAGTTAATGCTTACCTCAAGTTCTTCTGATATATGTGGGTTGTGCAACAAAAAATTCAGTTTTAAAATATAAAATATTTTTCCCTATCCTTTATATATTATGAAAAGAGGATGAATAGAAAACAAATAGGCCTAGAAAAGTTTTCCAAAAGGCTTCTTCTCTGGTGGATACAGGTCAGAATCACCTCAGCTCATGTTCCTACCTGCTGGTAGGAATTTGGTCCACATTCAGAGATAAGATGCTATACAATTGAAATGATTATCCATAATAGGCTTAAGGAAGGTACTAAGAATTGCAATAATCTTCTTAATCAAAGATAAAATTACATGTTCATGTCAAGAATATTGTATTACATTCTGATTTTATGCAAATTGTTAATCTATGTCTAATGTATGTGATAACTCAGAGTTTGCGAGTATTCCCTTATGATAGGCAGATTAATGACCATGGGTGATATAAGTAAATTAATCTCTTCTATTTATTTTTCAGTACTTCTCAACATGTATTCTCATTCTATAGAAGTATTTTATTAATGAAGTGACTCCTTATCCACAATCAACAATCCCAGCCCAAGAGAATACTCAAAGTAATGTTTTAGAATTTGAAAGTGGCTGTTTTTTTTAAAAATACCATCGAAACATAGAAAAATAGTATAGAAACAATAGTGAAGGAGAGTAAAGATAATAGAAAAAATAATTCTTAAATCAGGTATTTTTTTCTGCCAAATCGGATCTCCTGGTATAGTTTATCTGTTATTTAGAGTGACTTGATCTACCAGTCTGAAAAATTATTCAGCAGGCTTGACTTCTCAGAGCTTGGACACAAGGAGGTCAAATTGCTTTACATCATGAATAGCCAAAACAAGAATTTGTCATTTTTCAATTTAACTCATTAAGTTCATGACAATATTTTTATAAGCTACTTCTTTATTGTGTATTACACAGCAGACATACCAGAATACTGAGTCTGGAATCTACCAAACAACAAATGCTTATGGGAAAATTACATATCTGAAGCAATGGGTTAGGTACTAGGAGCATAAGATCAAGTAAAATTCATTCAAGGAGATTACAGTCTATGTGAGTAGATGAGATATTGGCCTGGATCATTTTTATCAGTCAATAAGTAAAAGAAAATAATAGAAACCTAGAGCTATAAGGTTTGTGTCAGGCAGAGGCTACTATGATCCATCTAAGTTTCTTGATGGACTAATTCTTCATATTCCATGCCTCTTGTGGATATTATTCCACATTGGATAAATGGTTGTCTACCAAACATTCTGGTAGCCTTTCTATAGAGTAGAGATTTTTCCTAATTTTGTGGTTCCTTTTGGCAATCTGATGAACTTTGACGTCATAGAACCTCTCTTAGAAAAAAGTTTTGAAAGGCAAACAATAAAACACACATTTTTTTATAAACAAAGAAAGTTTTATGAAAAGGAAACTATTTTTCCCACCTATGTTCCCAGAATACTCATCTACGTCCATTCATACTCAAATTTTCAGTCCATAAACCTCAAATTAAGAAACTATGCTCAAAATCTTTGTAATAAAGTGCTCAGGATGCCTATCTGTTAACCTAACTCTCATTATAGCTCTTTGTATTGTCTTTGGCCAAAGATCACACATTTAGATTATTTAGTTTTATAGGAAAACTAATGAGATCTGCGTCTTAACATCTTCTGATCTCTTTCCTTTTACCCACCCTGCCACCAAACAGAAATAATAAAGTTGGATTTGATAATCTCTAATATCTCTTCCAGCTTTAAGTTGATGAATCAGCATGGGGCCCTGAAAGGTTGAGACCATCAGACAGTTATAGAACCTTACTTTTTCCAAAAAAACTCAAGCTTGAATCAAACCAGTAAAGGGACTTGTAAAGGATATTTCTCTTTCTAACATCATTCTATAAATTATTGTTGTTGTTGTCTCTAGTCCATTTCATTCTCCCTAAAGTTGAATACTCTTATATGTGATAACTTTTCCAATTAAGGTATGAGTTCTTTCATAGTGGGGACTCTACTGTTCTCTTGTTTTAATTTTTATTCCTTAGTACAGTATTTTTTTTCCTTTAATTTATTAGTATCCAACTTTGGAGTTTTCTTGGCAAAGATATTGCAAGGGTTTGCCATTTCCTTTTCCAGTTCATTTCGCAGATGAGGAAACTGACAGAAACTTTACATACATTTAAATGTGTGAGGCTGAATTTGAATTCAGGTCTTCCTGACTCTAGACCCATCATTTGCTATGTAGTTCACAGGACATATTTTGTGTAATCGGGATTTCATGAGTAAAGTTTTCAGTTTAACAAATATTAAGGTCATAGTAAATGCCCATCTTATTGCCACTCATCAATTCAGGGAACCTGGGTAAGTCCCTTGATGCGTCACTGTTCCAGCATACTCTGGAAGACTATAACTTAAAGATCTTTGAGAATGAAAGACAAACAACAATAATAACTGGAAGACAAATTTTACTGGAAATTGGATTTCCCTCTTGTAAAAACTGAATAAAATCACAAGTCTGATCCCTATCCTGATCATGTTATAGGTGAAATACTAGAGATAAAAAGCTAAGATATGACACACACTGTCTTAAGCACTTGGCAGTTTAGGGAGTATATAAATGAAGCATTTATACAAGTAATTATCATATAAAACACATGATTATAATTTTATCATAATTATCATATAAAATGATCAGTGATGGGGGCACTCATTTGGGGATTCTTTCTTTCCATTTAAGGTCAACAACCTGACAAAGTATCTATAATTTAGAAAATAAGTCCTAGGGAATTGCCTGAGGCTTAAATGATTTATCCAGAACCAGCCAGTAAGAAAGAGCAGAAGTAGACTTTGAGTTCGTGCCAACTACTATAACTCAATCCCTGCAACCTAGAAAATTAATGGTAAAAGGGGGAGGTTAATTAGGGAGGCATAAGAGTAGCTTGGGTTACCAAGATGCAGCAAATGTATTTGCTGGGGAAAAAATTCCTTTTTTTTTTTTTTTTTTTTTTTTATTTAATAGCCTTTAATTTACAGGATATATACATGGGTAACTTTACAGCATTAACAATTGCCAAACCTCTTGTTCCAATTTTTCACCTCTTACCCCCCCCACCCCCTCCCCTAAATGGCAGGATGACCAGTAGATGTTAAATATATTAAAATGTAACTTAGATACACAATAAGTATACATGACCAAAACATTATTTTGCTGTACAAAAAGAATCAGACTCTGAATTTTTGTACAATTAGCTTGTGAAGGAAATCAAAGATGCAGGTGTGCATAAATATAGGGACTGGGAATTCAATGTAATGGTTTTTAGTCATCTCCCAGAGTTCTTTTTCTGGGTATAGCTAGTTCAGTTCATTACTGCTCCATTAGAAATGATTTGGTTGATCTCGTTGCTGAGGATGGCCTGATCCATCAGAACTGGTCATCATCTAGTATTGTTGTTGAAGTATATAATGATCTCCTGGTCCTGCTCATTTCACTTAGCATCAGTTCGTGTAAGTCTCTCCAGGCCTTTCTGAAATCATCCTGTTGGTCATTTCTTACAGAACAGTAATATTCCATAATTTTCATATACCACAATTTATTCAGCCATTCTCCAACTGATGGACATCCATTCAGTTTCCAGTTTCTAGCCACTACAAAAAGGGCTGCCACAAACATTCGTGCACATACAGGTCCCTTTCCCTTCTTTATAATCTCTTTGGGATATAACCCAGTAGTAACACTGCTGGATCAAAGGGTATGCACAGTTTGATAACTTTTTGAGCATAGTTCCAAACTACTCTCCAAAATGGTTGGATTGTTCACAACTCCACCAACAATGCATCAATGTCCCAGTTTTCCCGCATCCCTCCAACAATCATCATTATTTTTCCTGTCATCTTAACCAATCTGACAGGTGTATAGTGGTATCTTAGAGTTGTCTTAATTTGCATTTCTCTGATTAATAATGACTTGGAGCATCTTTTCATATGACTAGAAATAGTTTCAATTTCTTCATCTGAGAATTGTCTGTTCATATCCTTTGACCATTTTTCAATTGGAGAATGGCTTGATTTTTATAAATTAGAGTTAATTCTCTATATATTTTGGAAATGAGGCCTTTATCAGAACCTTTGACTGTAAAAATATTTTCCCAGTTTATTGCTTCCCTTCTAATCTTGTCTGCATTAGTTTTGTTTGTACAAAACTTTTCAGTTTGGTATAATCGAAATTTTCTATTTTGTGATCAGTGATGATCTCTAGTTCTGCTTTGGTCATAAAGACCTTCCCCTTCCACAGGTCTGAGAGGTAAACTATCCTATGTTCCTCTAATTTATTAATAATTTCATTCTTTATGCCTAGGTCATGAACCCATTTTGACCTTATCTTGGTGTACGGCGTTAAGTATGGATCAATGCCTAGTTTCTGCCATATTAGTTTCCAATTTTCCCAGCAATTTTTATCAAACAGTAAGTTCTTATCCCAAAAGCTGGGATCTTTGGGTTTGTCAAAGACTAGGTTGCTATATTTGTTGACTGTTTTGTCCCTTGAACCTAATCTATTCCACTGATCATCTAATCTATTCCTTAGCCAATACCAAATAGTTTTGGTAACTGCTGCTCTATAATATAATTTTAGATCTGGTACAGCTAAGCCACCATCATTTGATTTTTTTTCATTAATTCCTTTGAAATTCTTGACCTTTTGTTTTTCCATATGAACTTTGTTGTTATTTTTCTAGGTCATTAAAATAGTTTTTGGGACTCTGATTGGTATAGCGCTAAATAAATAGATTAGTTTAGGTAATATTGTCATCTTTATTATATTTGCTCGCCCTATCCAAGAGCATTTAATATTTTTCCAATTGGTTAGATCAGACTTAATTTGTGTGAAAAGTGGTCTGTAATTTTGCTCATAAAGTTTCTGATTTTCCCTTGGCAGATAGATTCCTAAATATGTTTGTAGGGAGAGTATAAGTAGGAGAGACAGATAGACAAACACATGCACACATACACACAGAGAGAAAGGAAGACAGAGATAGAATGGGACAGAGAGATAGAGAAAGACAGACACATGCAGAGACACACAGAGAGACAGAGTTAGAGACAGAAAGAAACATAAACATACACAAAGGGACAGACAGAAAAAAAAACAGAGACAAAAACAGACAGACAGACACAGACATACAGTAAAAGAGACAGCAAGAGGGAAAGAAACACATATGGAGAGACAAATAGAGAGAAACAGACAGAGAAAAAGAAACAGAGACAGACAAATAGACACAAACACACAGGAAAAGAGAGAGCAAGACAACACATACAGAGACACACAGAAACAGCAAGAGAGAAAGAACCACATAGAGAGATGGATACAGAGAGAAAGACAGAGAGAGAGATAGACCAAGAAAAAGGAGAAACAGAAAGACTGAAATAGAGGATAATTTGATCCTCTAAAAACTTGATATTCTTCCCTTTTTCCACACAGAGCTGTGTACCATGCCTAGAATGTGTTCCAGCTTCAGCTCTTGTTCTCAAAATTCTCTTTCATTAATTAAGACTCAGTTCAGGCACCAGCATTTCTGAAAATACATCCAAGATCTCTCTGCCTAGCTCCACATTTCCTCCTGAAATCACATATGGATATATTGGGCTTCTTAAAGGATTAAAAGCATGTTAAGATCAAGAACATTTTCATGTTTGTCTTATGCTGCACTTAGTTCAATATAGTAGAAGTCTTTTAGATGTGTCTTCTTCTGAAGAGAGTTGAATTAATGAAGCAATCCTTACAATATTCTGTTGTCAAAGTACTGTTGATAAAGTATAGAGCTAGGAGAGGCTACCTGTGATGTGGTAGACACAGTGCTGTGCTTGGGGTCAGGTAGAATTGGATTCAAATCCAACTTCTGAGACAGATCTTTGTGATCCTAGGTAACTCATTTAAATTTTCATTCATTTGGGTAATTCTCAAACTTTACTTAATGACTTCATGAGAATATTTTCAGGATAAGTTCCCAAATTTCCATGAAATTACCTCTCCCGACCGGTCTGCCAATACATCTAAAGTATTTCCATAAATAATCAGTGGAAGCGAACGATTATTGGGCAATGAGTTCCATTCTAACAATATAATGCAAACTTTGCATCTTAGATGAGCATTTCCATATTTGGAATTCCCAACATAACTTAAAAATCACAGACATGGTCTAAGCAACAACAACATATATGATCTAATGGGTGATGTTGATCAAGAAGTTTTTGTGGATTTTCATTACTATTCACTTTGTGGCTCAATTTCCTCCCTCAGAGCTCTTTGACTGCCTTATCTCCAAGTTCTTTCCTTGTCACTTATTTATTCCCCTATCACTCATTCTTGTCAGCATTATTTGTGACGTTATTTAAAGCACTGTTTTTTTTTTTTTCCGTAGATAAGTAAAACACATGTAAAAATTTCAGGGATGATCTGGGTTAATTAGATTTAGAACTGCATGGAGCTTGATGTAGTTCAAACTACTCTTTTTATAGCAGAAAAGACTGAGGTCTTAGAGGAGTTAAAAGATAATATGTTTCCTTAGTGCTTTAAGGTAAAATAACTTGCACTAATTATAACTCATTTGATTCTTAAAAACAAAAGCACACTTTTTTGGGGGGAGAGAGGGGCTAGGCAATTACCTAGTCACACAACAATAAGTGAGTAACAGTGACTAGAGAGAGGGCTCTTGCTTTTGACACATTTTGAGCAAATCCCTTCTCAGTGCTTTATGAAATTCTCTGAAATTAGAAGTTATAGAGAAGATTTTTTTTCCCTTTTTGATCTGATTTTTTTTGGTGCAGCATGATAAATATGGAAATATGTTTAGAAGAATAGCACATGATTAGCCTATATTGGATTACTTGCTGGCTAGGGGAAGGGAAGGTAGGGAAAGAGGGAAAAAAATACGGGACACAATGTTTTGCAAAGGTGAATGCTGAAAACTATCTTTGCATGTATTTTGAAAAATAAAAAGCTATTATAAAAAAGAAATTATAAAAAAGATGTTGACTTAAACTGTTAGAGAAGCTTCCTACATCCAGTAGTTGGCTTTGAGATCTCTTCTAAGCAAATAAGCCCCTTTATCTTTAAAAACTCAAAAGCATGTAGCAATTTAAGATTTTGTAAAGTGTTTAACATAGATAATCTTATTGGATATTTAGAAAGACCTGAAAGATGGGCACAGTTGTTATTCTCATTTTATATAGGGGAAAGCTGAGTCTCCTAGAAATCATGCTATTTATCCATATCATACTATTACTATCAGACAAGGATTTGAATCCAGGGTTCTTCTGGCTACAAAGCTAGAGCTTTATCTACTCTACCCAAAATTCACCTGAAGCAGAAGTATGTGTGTTTTTTTTTTTTATTTATACTCTTTCATTTTGACAAAAGGGGCAATTTTGGAAGAGCAGAATATTTGAAAGTGGAGTCCTTAGATAAAAATCCTGGTTCAGATAATTACTACCCATGGGAGCTCAAGTAAGTTGCCTTCTCTTTCTAGGAGGCAGTTTCCTCATCTGGGTAGAATAAATGATCTCAAAGTTCTCTTCTACATCTCCAAACTACATGCCTATGGAATGTTCATTAATAATAAGGTCCTGCCACACAGCATTTGTGGCTCAGAAGCAAAGCAAACAAACAATGATCAAAGGTAATAATTTCCTGCTTAGATCAATGTCAGGCTTAATCTTAGACTTTGCCAATGTGGGAGTTACTATGTATAATGAATAATTAATCATATAATTAATTCAATTAGGCCATGAAATAAAGAGGGAACATTAAAACGAAAGACAAAATTTATGTTGCTTCTTAGAAACACAAAAAATAATCATATTTAGAAATATCATTAAGGTTAGAGCTACTGGATATGAATTCAACTCATATAATTAAAATGAGAATTAGGAAGATAGCATGAATAATAATAGTAATAATAACAGTAGTTTCTTATTTATTTATTGTTGTTATTCAGTCATGGCCTACTTTGTGATCCCATTTGCCAGTACCTTGGCAAAGATACTGGAGTGGTTTGGTATTTCCTTCTGCAGTGGATTCAAGTAATGTTAAATGACTCTCCTGGGGTTCCATAGCTAATAAGTATCTGAGGTCACAATTGAATTCAGTTCTTCTTCCACTGCACCACCTAGCTGCTTCTTTACAAAGCATATAACATGCATTGCTATCTGATTCTCATAACTAGTAAGTGTCGGAGTTCAAATTCAAAATTAGAAGTCCCATAAATTGGATATCATCTCTGCCATATAATTATTGTTCAGTTATATCTGCTTCATTGTGACCCCTTTTGGAATTTTCCTAGCAAAGATGCTGCACTGATTTGCCATTTCCTTTTCCAGTTCTTTTTACAGATGAGAAAACTGAGGCAAGCAAGATTGTTACCTTTCCATGAGCATACAGCTGATAAATATCTGAGGTTATGTTTGAACTCATGTCTTCTTGACCCCACGTCCGGTGCTCTAGCCACTTCACAACCAAGATACCAAAGATTAGATAAATGGAAGGGTGACCAATATTTTCAAGCATTTGTCTGGAAGAGGGAAAGCATTTATCTTACTTGATTTCAGAACACATAATTAAGGAGCACTGAGCTATGCTTGCCAAGAAGCAAATTTTGGCTCAATATTATCAAAAGCATTCATGCAATTAGACCTACCCAAATGTGTAATGGTCAGCTAATCAGTCTCCATTTAGTAAGAAAGAAGAATTCTTGAGCGCAAAACTGTTTTTATTTTTTCTTTGTACTCAACAGAGTCAGAGATTGTCATTAGTACTTTAACGGATGCATCTAATTTACTGTTTTCCTGTAAAATGAGACAATCCAGTGTAAAAAATCCAGTGTAAATCCAGTGTAAAAAATGACTATTTTTCAAGTTTCTTTGGGAGGAGCATCTTTTTCCAATGGCAAATGTACATAAGGACCTCTGAGATTCAGAAGCTCAGCAAAATGATCATTCAGATAAAATTTGGAAACTTTTCTATACCATATGTTAAATATTTTAAAATAAAGTCTTCAGAATACTGGAAATAGTTTCCTTGGAAGTGAAACTATTCTGATTTAGAAGAAACCACACTTTGTAAGCCACACTCACAAAACTGCATAATGAATATATAGAGGCAATACGATAAAAAAAATTCAAAGATAAAATTTTAAAATATAGGGGGTAAGTATAAAGAACCAAAATTTCTCCAGGTTTTCATTTTATTTTCAACGTCTAAAACAATTTTGAAGTTATTGGATGGAAACTTTTAAACCATTTCCTTTTTGACTTTTAAACAGTTTAAAATGTACATTTTAATACAAAATCTCTGAAAAAATAAAGAATATGAAACATATAACATGGAATTTTTAGAGGATATATTTTATTAAGGACTTTACCACATTAGAGGTGAGAATTTAACCTAAATTCCTATCAACATTCTAGACCTAAATTTGTTTTTCTTTCCCCCAATTTGGTTGAGAGTTCTTTGAGGACCAGAAATATCCTCTGTCTCTTTTTGTATTCATTACTTTGCACAGTTTCTGGCATGAAGTTAAAGGGCTTATTAAAAGTTTACTGACTGACTGTATAAATAATTTTAAAAGGAAATTATGTTAATTAAAGTGCATCGAGTTATTGAGTACAAGATATATTAGTTCAAGATATTTATTCTTTTTTGTCAGGTTAACTACAGTAATCGATTATTGAAAATCCAGAGACATTACAGATTTAGATTTCAGGATGGAATAATTCAGACCTCGCACCTTATCCTTAAAGATGAGATGAGAAAATTTAGATTCAACGATCATATAATTAGGTGAATATAGATTGCTTTTGAATAACCAGATGAAAAAATTAATAAACTTATATCAAAGAACTCTTGAAAAGAACTAGATTTTGAATCAGAAGACCTTGATTTATATAGAAGCAATCAGATCTGAGCCATAGAGTACAGAAATAGTCAAGACTATTTGAAGCCTTGCTATATCAGAAACTATTGATGGAATTTTCTTAGTCCATAGGTTTGAAAATAAAAGTAAAAAGATTTGTTGGAGACGTTACTGCTGTCTTCAATGTCAGGAAAAGGTTTCAAATGGAAGAGTAACTAGATTTTTTTTTTCCATAAGCCTCATGGAAAGAAATAGGAGTAATGAGTAGGACCTACAAAGGTAAATATCTGCCCAATATATAGAAACCATCCTTGACATTTAAAACTCTTAAAAAGTAGAGAAAGGGTACTCTTCCAAGAGGCAATGAGTTCATCTTGATCTGAGGTATTCAGGTAGGATTTTGACATGTATTTGACTCAGATTTGGTAAAAAGTATTCATATTCAAGGTGGAGTTGAACTACATGACTTCTGAGATTTCTTCCAGCTTCCCGTTTTTGAGATTCTATTATTTTTTCATTAGCAGAAAAAAAAAGACAATAATGAATTTTCCCAATTTCCTATATTGTTTTGATCCTAGTAATGATAAAATAATGGTTTTCTGAAAGGTCAGGGGTCTACTACCTGTGATGCATTAGGGCTCAGAAAATGAATGCAAGCTCATGCCCAAAGGCAAACTAGAATTTGTTGTGAAAATCAATAGCTTGTTTTAAAAATATTACAACGCTTTTATAGATGACTTGGTTTTATGGGGAAATAATATTACAAAGAATGCTATAATTCCTCTCCCTTTTCAATTCTGCCCAAATACAAACTTAGATGATCTTATTCAATAATTTATATGCATATTTTATCTCCTGCAACCTAGGATTATTATTAAATTGTTCCTGTTTTAGTCCCTAGCTTGAACTTAAATTCCCCTCAATCTTCAGAGAACAAATCTTAAAATAATGGGGGGAGCAGGAAGAAGGATCCATTTATCATTCTAAGTCAAGTCAAAATGAATGGCATTTTTTTTGGCAATTTACCAGGGAAAGAATCACAACTTGTTGGACTGGAAATTTTGAAGGAAGATGGCCCACTCATTTAGGAAATTGAGCCCAACTGTCAGTGTTCTTATACTGTCTGATGATGCAAAATCTTATCTATAGTTCAATTTAATTTAATTCATCTAAATAAACAAAAATATTAAGTTCCTGACATGGTAATAAATAGTAAGGATACAGAGACAAAAATCAGAAGTTACTTAAATTATTTTATGTGTAATAAATAGCATGCATACCAATTAATAATTTCAAAATAAACACCCTAATTTCAGGAAACTTCCAAATTTAAGTGGCTCAAATATTAATACACAAAACTCTGTGATTGGCTCTAAGTATAGAACATTGTAAATGGAAGATTATCATCTACAGAAATTTTGTAAAGAAGAATATCAAGGACATATTCTCAGAAAAGGTGGTCATGTAAGTAAGAGTGAGGGATGGCAGATGAACAGTGCTAATGCTAGCTTGGTCATAGTCACAAAGCATTAAAAGAAATAGAGAAGACCTTCAACATTTAAATACTTTCTCTACATCAGTTTTATGGTAGGAAAATGGAAAGAATTGAATAGACTGAGGAAGATGTGAGGTCTCTGATGGGAAACATAAACATGGATAAGCTCTGACACCACTGAATGGCATTGAAGGCTTCAGGAAATCCTTTCCTAAATTTCATGGGTATTATTTGGGGTGGAGAACACCAGCCATCTGAGAGTCCTCAGAATAGATCTGTTTGCTTAGGATTCCAAGTCATATATGATAGACTGGGTATCTCTCTATTTCTCTCTGTTTCTCTTATCCCAGCATCAGCTAGCTGCCTGGAACACACGCATAGATGAAAGAGTTTACATTGACTCATAAGTTAGTAATTGTCAGGAACAGGATATAAACAAAACTCTCTTGTCATTATATGATATGAAAACTATTAATGCTACTCTTATAATTACTTTTACAATACCACCTTAAATTTGTACTGGACTTTAACTTGTCCCCACACAGAATTAATTTTCTATATAAATATAATATTACAACCTGGAAGACTATTAAATTTAGAATTTTTGGAATTTAATTCATTTCCTGCAGGAAATTAATGTTATTGTATTAAAATAGCAAAGTTCTGAATAAAGAAACATTTTTGATTGATGTAAATAGCCTTCTCCTCTGATTTTATAGACTCTGGATTCAAATACAAGTTCTTCAACAAAAAATCTACATGACATTGGGCAAGTCATTTCCCTTACTTTAAACCTTGTTATAATAAAGTAGGCTTCAACTGGATTCTGTCTAAAGTCCTTAATGTTCATAAAATCTCAGCTCAAGAGTGAGAAGGTTCCTTATAGTCTATCTAGTATAATCTTATATTATATTGAAAAGACTGTGGTCTTAGAAAATTAAATGATTTGTTGAATACAGCACATTTAAAAAGTAGCCAAAGTGCTTCATTCTGACTCTCTGTAACTTCTATCCATTACTCCTGGTTTTATCATTTGGGGTCAAGTCAAAACAGGACAATTCTGTGAATACCATGACAATCCTTGAAACGCTTGATGATAATTATAAGAATTCACTAATTCTTCCTCTATCCAGTCTCAATAGCTCCAGTTCCTTCAACAAGGTGAAATGAAGGTCCTTTCACCACACTGGTAATATACTTAGGATAATCTCTGTAATGGCCCAATGTTCCCCCAAAATGAAATGTGTACATCTAGAACAAAATGCAGTATTCTATATATTCTCTCATCAAAGATGACTAAATTGCAAGGATCTTGTACTTTTTGTACTAAATCCTAAGGTTTCTTAACACAATTTAAGATCATATTGGCTTCTGGGAGATACTCTATCACATAATTAGACCAATTCAAATTGAGTTTTAAGTCTGTTAAGTTTCCCAGTAGATACTGCCCTGGAAGCTCTCAACCCAAAGACTATAGGGGTGAGAGGAGTGGGGGGGGGAGAGCTCAGAAAACTGGTCAGAGGAATATTACATTGAAAATGTGAGTACTCTGTAATTAGTGCTGTCCTCTACTGATCACTTCAATGAATACTGTATTACTGGTGGAAGAACCCCATTCTTCATCTTGAGACCTTAAATAGACCTTCAGATGGGCAAAAGACAGCTGCTCAAGGGTGGAGAATATTTTGATCACTGGCTTTCAAAAATACAAATTTTAAAAACTATTTTTAAAGTTTAAAACCTCCTAACAAAACACATTTTTGAATATAGTTAAAAATAAAATCACAATTCAAAACATCAGTGAGTTCCAAAACAATGAAACCATTATTAATTTAATTGCTTTTGAACTTTCTGTTTTGAACTAAATAAATGTTTTGTCTATTAATGAATTCTTATTTTGTATGAAATGAAATAAAGCTTTTCCATGCAATTAGTTCTACTCGTCCTAACAATTTATAGATATGTTAATTCATGGTGACAGAGAATAATAATAAAACTCTGCAAATGATCTATGATTCATGTGAAGATGACACTATACACCTTCCAATAAGAATGCATTTTTAAGATTTTTTTTCTTATTAGAGAGACAATGTGACTTGGTGGGTAGAGCTAGATTCCAACACAGATAAACTTCAGTTCCATTTCTTGTAATAATAAATCCTGGTTTGTGACACTGGCACTTAAACCCTTGGTGCTCTAGGCAATTCTCTGAGACCATAAGTTGCAGAAAAGATGCTGACCTGCAGCTGGAGAGGAGATTTCTTCTCTGGGAATTTCCTCTACCAATATAATCACAAGTGCAACCCCTGTCTTTTCATAATAGCATTGAGAAGCAACAATGAGTCATATTCATGCTTTATCTTTTCATAAGCAGTATATATTTTCAAGACATTAACGGGGACATATTATTTTTGGAAATATTAACTGTGCACATGATTAAACAAGTGGCATCAAATGAGCATTTTAGATGAATGAAGATTATATTTATGGTACATACATAATTCTAAAATGAATTCTAGAGCACTACTGATTACAGCAAATTCATTAAGCAAAACATACACTCTTTACCTTCATGATATTACATTTGCAGATTTCTCATTGTTTGTTTCTTTGGCTTGTGTACTTAAGGAGAGATTAGATCTATTTCCAAATTATATTATCCTGACATTCCAATCAGTTATAGTAAAGCTAGTCAAATAAATAATATTTTCAAAATCCAATATCCATTAGCCATGTTTTTCATTATTGTGACTTTCAGTTAATTTCCCCTTAGGCTTATCATTGCTTGAAATAACAAAATGACTTTCACTTTGTAGAAACTAAAAATACAAATTATTCTATAACTACTAATCCTGTACAAAAAAGAGTAGGGATAATCTATTAATGCTCTTTCCAAACTGCTGACAACCTGACCAAAAATGTATGAGCTACATTTGAAATATTACAATGCTAACAAAATCCTTAATCTTTTGTTTTCTTAGAGTTGTACAATTATTCAATAGTTAAAAAGCTGCCCTTAACACCAGCAATTGTTGAACTGATACTCTGAAAAAAATCATATCAATCATATGAATACTTAAATGAGTTTTATAAACATTCCCTGATAAATATAAATATATATATATGTGTGTGTATATGTATACAAAGATAACACACGATATGTATGCATGTATTTTTTCAGTCAAATTGCATTCCATTAGTACTTTAAATTGATTCTTCATTGTACTACTATATCCTAAAAAGTAGCATTTTATATAAAGACCTCTCCCACTCTTTTTTGTCTCTCCCTCTCTCTCTCTCTCTCTCTTTCTCTTTCTCCATATATATATATATATATATATATATATATATATATACATAGACAGATAGATATACATATACATCTTTATATATATATATATATATATATATATATATATATATGATTTTTCAAGTTGCATGTAAAACATTTTTGACATTTGTTTTCAAATTTTTGAGTTCCAGATTCCCTTTCTTTCTCCCTCTCCCCTCATTGAGAAGGCACATGTGAAATTATACAAAACATTTCCATAAAAGTCATGTTGCAAAAGAAAACATAGATTCCCCCACTCCCTCAAAAAAACCTTAAGAAAAATAAAGTTAAAAAAATTTGCTTCAATTTGTATTCAGACACCATCAATTCTTTCTTTGGATATGGATAGCATTTGCTAAAGACTTTTGAATAGTCTTGGATCATTGTACTGCTAAGAATAGCAAAGTCAAACACAGCTGACCATCCCACAACATTGCTATTAATTTGCACTCTCTTATTCTCTGTCTCTTATTCTACTTAGCCATTAGTTCTTCCGGATTCAAGACTCAGAATCTAGAACTGTCACAGATATTATAGAAGTTATTGATGTTCAGATACTGGTTAGGCTACCTAGATTCTAAGACCTTTTAATCTTTGAGATGCTATTATTCAGGCTTGATATAAAACTTCTAGTTTGGGGGTTTGAATCTTTCTTTCTTTCTTTCCTTCTTTTTTTTTTCTTTCTTTGCTATGACAACCAAAAGTTTTCTACAAAGAAGGAGATGCAATAAAATTAACACAAAATTTTATATTCCAGCCTCATCAAAAGTGAACACTAGAGAAAAACTTTTATGTTGGCAGTTTGTAAAGGAAAATATCCAATTCATCAATAAACATATTGAAAACATATTCCAAATCACTGATAATTAGAGAATACAAATTAAAGCAATTTTGAACTCCGAATTCAGAACAATTAGCTGAGCAAAACTGATAGAACCAGATAATGACAACTTTTGTAGGAGGTTTTGAAAAACAGATACATTAATGCACTATTGGTAGATTGATTGGTCTACCAACTTGGTCTAGTTGTTCTGGAATCATTTTGAAACCATACCCCAAAAGTTACTCATTTTTGCATACTATTTGACTCAGAAAGGCCATATATCAAATGAAATAATATAAGAAAAACCATAATCCAAATAAACTAATGAAGAGGAAAGAAATCATATATACAAAAATATCTATTAAAGCTCATTTTGTGGGTGGTGATAAGAAACTGTACACCTGGATGGGGGGGCACCCAAAAAAGACAATATAAAGGTGAATTAGTTCACCAAGTCAAAGGAGGGGAAAAGAGTAGAGTGTAACTAATACATAAGAGAAGACCTAGGAGAAAATTGAGGAGGTCATAATATGGATAAAGGATATCAAATATAGGGTAATAAAAAAAAGCTGCTAAAAAGTTAGAAAGCCAATACATCATAGTTAAATAAAGGGATTTCATAAATTGATCATGAAAGTGGTACATCTGTGGGATGACAAGATCAAAGGTATGATTCATTTTTGTCTGTGTCTTAGGTAAGGTCAAAGAATAAGTCATAAGAAGTAGATAGGTGAGGAATTGAGTAGTTAGCAATGTTGAGGGAGAGTCAATATGTGTGTTGATTTTTTTTAATACAGGAGCAAAATTGGGAAATGGAGACAATTTGTATCTTTTTATTATCACAAAAGTATTGGAAATCATATTTTTTGTATTATCATAAGAGTGAAGATCATCAAAATTCTTCCAAAATTTATCTGAAGTTAAAAATTCTTACTTAAATTTAACTAACATAAAATATACACCAATCAACATGAAAAGAAGGCTGCAAGTTCCCCAAAACTTCCTCAGCCATTTTAAAGCAAAGAAATTTGGCAGTCAAAGCAAACAATAATATCAATGATAGTATCATTAAAAGAACATTTTGGAAAAAATATGAATCCTAATTATGAGCAATATGCTCTCATAAAATAGTAGAAAATTAATCTTAATTCAGATGATGATGTAGATGGGATGCTGAATTTGGAAACCAGAAGACCTGACTTCAAATCCCAACTAAGACACTTACTTACTAGCTATATTAGCTGTGTGATCCCAATCAACTCATTTAATAATACTTGCCTCATCTGTAAAAGGAAGATACTGATAGCACCCATGAGATTTACATAAAATAGCATATGAAAAACAATTTAAAACCTTAAAGGCCATATAAATTTAATGATGATGACATTAATTACAATGATTTTTTCCAATCTTCTTAAAAAAGTATTCCCACATATTCTATGGATCAGATAGACTGGCCTCCTTTCTATTCCTCATATTCAATGATCTATTTATGGTCACTTTTTCATTGAACTAGCTATCTCCCATACATTGAATGTTCTTGCTCTTCAGTGTCTCTTAGAATCCCTGGTGTTCTTCAAGATTCAGTTTAAACATCATCTTCTGCAAGAAATCTTTTCTGATCTAAGCAGCTAGTAGTACTTGTTTCTGTAGGCTTTCTTTCAACTACTCTTTCTACATCTTGTATATTTAACCTGCTAATCCTCACTCATTAGAATATAAAATTCTTAAGAATTGGAAGACCTTTTCTTCTTTTTATTTGGTCTCATAGTACTTAATGCTTTGCAAAAAAAGGCACAATCCATAAAATATATTCAATTAACCATATGAATATTTAATGGTCTACAAAATATTCCTTAAATAATAAATTGATTGAATAATGATTGAATCACAGTTTTGGTGATTGTGTCAAGTCTGGAAAGATGACAAGATCTACTCATGTAGAAACATCACCATTGAAAAGGGCACAAGCTCAATGATTCACAAAATAAAAACTAGGTGGATAAGGAAAACCTGCTGTTTAGATTATTCTATGGACTTAAATGAACATCCCACTAAATGTATCTATTATTATAATAGGTATCTAGAATGGGTTTTACAGATGAAAAAGTAACTGATTACAAAATTGAATACAAAAATTAATGAATAATTCTTGAGAAATTTTGTAGCTCTTCTGTTGATCTCAATTTCTCTTCTTAGTGAAAAGCTATTTTTATTCCAATATTCACCTATTAATGCTCTATCACTTAGAATAATGAAAAATTATAAAATTAAAGGTGACAGAGAAAGCAATGGAAAGAGGGATAGTGGATGTGAGAAATTAAAACAAGTCATTAATGTTGGCCTACATACATAGGAGTGACATAACAAAGGCATCACCAAGAAAGTATATACATAAAATATGAGATCAAGTCATGCCATCAGAGTGAAGAATGAACGAAATCTTGCCAAAGTGCTTCTGTGATATACATGAAATATTAAAGAAATCAAAATAAAGCCTCTAGTGTCTTGGTGATAAGCCTTTTATTTAATTTGTGGAAAGACATGAATAATAATGTCAAGGAATTATAGCAGTTAGTAAGACTGTGTTGGAAGCTATTTGGGGGGTGAACCCAAGCCAGTGAGAGCCCAGATACATTGAAAATTATTTCTTTAAAGTAAACAATCCAAATCTATGCCTCAAAAATATATTTGGTCCAGAATGACAATTACATTAGTATAGAGAGAGCCTAGATAATGAAATTTGCTCTGCCAATGTTGATTGGCAACACTTCTGCAACTATTAGAGTTGCCTGGAGCCTTGAGAGGTTTAATTACTTCCCTGGAGTCACACAACCAGTATATGTGAGATGTGGGACAGGAACTTCAGTTTTCTGATTTTTTGAGCTTATTTTTTATCCATCAAGTGACACTGCTTATTTACCAAATTTATAAATTTGAAAAACACTGGCTTTTTGTAGAGTGGAAGTAAAAGACTAACAAAAACTTCACTAGATAGTCATTGAGGAGATTATAAACTACCTTGAATGAAATCGTTCCATTTTAAAGGCCTCATTTTTCTCTTTCAAAATATAAAATTGCAGAATCAAATCCCTTCTATTTCTACTCACTACAACAGTGAATCTGTCTCTTCTGCATTTTCTCTTTGTAATGATATACAAGTCAATTAACCAAAACCTGGAGATGTAAGATTGTCCAGTAAAATCAAAGAGTAGAATTAAATGTTCTCAAAGATCTATTCCAGCTACCAATGTTTTGTTTCTCAGACTTCCCCAAGTTTAGGGCCTAAACAAGATCTTTCCTGATAACTATGGTCCAGACAGCCAGTTGATTGAAATCTCTCTGAGGATCCTCGGTCAGTAAGGCAATATAAATGGCTCATCACCGATTTTTGGAAGTAAACAATAACGAGGCTAAAGACTACAAGTCAGTCAGAACTTACTGCAAAACACTGTGTTGTGTGTCTTTTTTGTTTCTTTGTTTGTTTTTTTCTTTTGCTGTGTCCAATACTGATTTATGAAGCAGTGGAGTACAGGTAAAAGAACATTGGCTCTGAAATTAGAAGACTTAGGTTGGTGTCCCAGCTCTGCTATTTACTACCTGTGTGGCCCAGGGCAAGATATCTTAACCTTCCTAGTCTTCAATTTCCTCAATTGTAAGATGAGGAGGTTGGACAACATGGTCTCAGAGGGCATGAAGCCCTCAAACATTTCTTTCAATAGTTATGCTTTTCTTTGCCCGGAACTCTAGTACTTGATCTGTGATTCTTTGATCTCTATGTGTAAGAAGTAGAAAAAGAACACACACAAAGCACGAGTAAAGAAGGAGAAGTAAATGAAAAAATGTGGGGCAAAAATCATGACTGATTTACAGGGAGGAATTGGGGGAGGAACATTATGTTACTGCATGAATTATTTTCCCCAATTGAGAACTTTACTTAAACAGATCAAATAAAACATATTCTCCTTCTGCATTTAAAAGAGAGTATTGGGTCTCTTGGTAGTAAAACATGGTTTGTGCTAGCAATTCAGAACTCAACAGGGTGGGGAACCTGATTTTGGAGCTGTAAAATTTCTTGACTGCAGGTCTGAGACATCAGATAATTGTAATTTTTATTTTCCAATTCCAGGATCTGAATTGAATGGGCCTTGACACAATGATGAGCCCTCATATATACATGAGAAGCTTTGAATGACAGCAATGAATGAAGAGCTAGTGGTCAGGTTCCTGTGCTTCCTATACATATTGGGGAGTAATTTCACACCTGGAATTGTAGGATTGACAGATATCATAATTTTCACCTGAAAGATAAACTCTCAACAATCAGTGTAGGGTATACTATTTCCCCCTAAAACACTTTATTTCTTTCAGCTAGCAAAGAAAGTATCATAATTGTGAATTTGGGATGACCTGATTAGGAGTAAAGCTATGCATTTAATAAAGAGAGCACTGGATTCTTGGGAGTAGGTAGTGCCCAAGTCCCTAAAATTGTATCAGTCTGAAAATGCTGAGGCAGATAGTTTAAGTGACTTTTTCAGAGTCACACAGCTAAGTGTCTGAGACATAATTTGAACTCACATCTTTCCGATCTTAAGTCTGAAGACTTATATACAATAACACCTACTGCTGAACACATTTACTTCTTTGTATGGGTGTTTAATGTTGTTTCTGCTAAATTATATGCTTGATAAAGGAAAAGAAGTTCAACTGTTTCTATCTCAGTTTCTCTACCAGGTATAATGATGTCTCGATCAAAAGTTCATCATGGTTGTTAGCCCCGATCTGGAACGATAAATCCCCAAATAAATGTCCCAATAAATAATCTGAAGGGATTGTTCATGCTTAGGATCAATATTGAGTTTGTTTTAAAACATACATCTAAAACTCAATTCACATTTATCTACCTGAGTGTCTGCCATCCTTCAGTTTTATGATCATAAACCTCCAACTGGAAGGGACCTCTTCACTTCCTTATTGTATTTTTATCCTGGAAAAAATGAAACTCTCAGACTGTCTCTTAGTACAACTACATGGCGGCATACACCACACCATCCTTTACAGGGTGACAATACTAACTCAGACTTCCTCTGCATATGTAATGTTCACTGAAAAGCAGAAGACTTATGGGTTCTGAAGTGCTACAGGGCTAGGTCTTTAATGTTAAAGATTATATTGTCCATACCCAGCCAAATAGCACTTGGATACTCTGTGAATATAATTACACTAAAATCCATTATGTCTTTTCTTGCAGGGAACAAGAAAAAATGAGGTAAGAACAAGTGCAGCTTTCTCTAGAAACATTGTACTTCTGGGCTGGTAATAGGGATTTTAAAACTTGATAAGTTAAATAGAGAAAATTGTCAGATAAGGGAATGAAGCAAATAGCTGAGTGTGTATCTTACTGGGGAGAAGACAAATAAACAATTCTCATAATCAAATATTTGGACACAATAGTGATGATAAATACTTCCTAAAAGTATGAAATTTTAAAAAAGAATGAAAAATATTGATAACTAATCTCTGATGCCTAAATTTAATAATTTGTTATTAAATGAACTTAATATAAACTGAAATAATTTGACAGAATAACTTGATTTCATTAATATAGAGATCTAAAGCTCAGATACTAAATCTGTCCCCTCTCCTGTAAATGCTTTCTGTTATATGAAGACTAAAAGTCTTCAGTAAGAACTCAGGATTCCACAATAAAAGTGAAAAGTGACCTCAGATTAGCCATTTAATTTAGCTATTTAAAATGAATTTATTTGAGAAGGAGAGAGATTTTAAGCATCAGACAAAAGGCACTGGAGGGATAGGAACAACAGAGTACTCCACTGAGGTGAATGGGGGTGGCTTAGATATAGACATCTTGTATTTTTTATTCTACTGGTGCAAAAGACAGAGAATGAAGCAATTGCAATGTTGTCAACCTACTTTAAACTTTGGAATCCTGAACTAAGTGCCAGTTTCCTCACCTAAGTTATGAAAATTCTATGGTTCTATATACCTCTCAGATTGGCTAAGATGACAGAAAAAGATAGTGATAAATGTTGGAAGGGATGTGGAAAAACTGAGACACTGATACATTGTTGGTGGAGTTGTGAATGGATCCAAGCATTCTGGAGAGCAGTTTGGAAATATGCTCAAAAAGTTATCAAACTGTGCATACCAGTGTTTGACCCAGCAGTGTTTCTACTGGGTTTATATCCCAAAGAGATCTTAAAAGAGGGAGAGGGACCCAAATGTGCAAAAGTATTTGTGGCAGCCTTTTTTGTAGTGTCAAGAAACTGGAAACTGAGTGGATGCCCATCAATTGGAGAATGGTTGAATAAGTTATGGTATTTGAATGTTATGGAACATTATTTTTCTATAAGAAATGACCAGCAGGATGATTTTAAAGAGGTCTGGAGAGACCTACATGAACTGATGCTGAGTGAAATGACAGAACCAGATCATTATACATGGCAACAAGAAAACTACATGATGATCCAGTCTGAAGGACATTGCTCTCTTCAACAATGAGATGATTCAAACCAGTTCCAATTGTTCAGTGATGAAGAGAATCAGCTACATCCAGAGAGAGAACTATGGGAAATGAGTGTGATTCACAGCATAACATTCTCACTCTTTTTGTTGTTGTTTGCTTACATTTTATTTTGCTTCTCTTTTTTTTTCTTGTGTGGCACAATAATTGTGTATATATATATATATATACATATATTGGATTTAACATATATTTCTACTATGTTTAACATATATTAGACTATTTGCCATCTAGGGGAGAGTGTGGGGAAAGGGGGAAAAATTGGAACATAGGGTTTTGGAAGGGCTAATGTTGAAAAATTGTCTACACATGTTTTGAAAATAAAAAGCTTTAATAAAAAAAGAAACATATAGTCCTATGTATAAACATATTAATATTCTGTGTAATTTCCAAAGCTAAACTGCCTTTCACCGTTGTAAGGGAAAGAGTACTAAATTTGTAATCAAATCGCACCATTTCTACTTATTTCTTGTGTCACTTTTGGAAAATATTTAATTTCTTTGGAGTCTAGTTTCCCCTTCCATAAAATGAGGAAATTGGACAAATTTATACTTAATATACCCCCATCTTATATAAAATAATTACTATGCTTCTCAATTATTCCCCGATTTTCTTTTGTGAGAGTCAACAATTTCATCTCAAAGCATTAGGGGAGAGCTCAATTACTTTTTTGCCAAATCAGCCATGGGCTCTTTTATACTCACTCTCATTTAGAGAATATCACTGAAGATGTTATACTATTATGCTAGAAAGTCAAAGGAATTTTTTTTATTTTGAGGATATAAAAACATACTTTTTATTTATGAAATGGAATCAATGATGTCTTTATTTTCCATTTGTTTTCATGCACTCTTGCAGTGATGGGACTGATCCATTTGGCCAGAGAGCAGGTACATAAAAATGTAGCTGAGAGGAGAAATCCTTAAGAGAACTAAAGGAAATAATGGTAAGAAAAAGATTATTGACCAATGGCAAGTTGAGTCTGTCAAGTTAAACTTATCAAATGAACTCAGACAATTTCATTGGACTATAATGCATTGATTATGGCCTTCCTTGAATTATTCTCCAAATGTTTCCATGTTTCATACTAATAAGATCATTCATTGGGCTAACAGTCTTCCAATTCCTGCAAACCACTTAATATCATATGCCATTCCTTAAGAAAATATCCATATTTCTGAGCTCTTGGGGATGCTCTAGCTTTCCTGTTCTGGTGTTTAAGTGTTCTTTCTCAAAAGCATGTTTAACCATCCAACTTAATTCCCTGTTCAAGAAATACTTATGGTTGTTTATTATATATAGATTCCAATATGTCAGTCAACAGACATTTATTAAGCACCAACAATGGGCCAGCTTCCAGTATAAATTCTTGTGATTATTATATAATGACCCCCCAAAAATCTATTTCTACTCTATCTTTCCAGGATATTCATTACTCCCTTTACTAATTCTAAGCTTTATCCAATAGACCTTCTTGCTGTTTCTTACCTACAATATTCCATCTCACCTATCCATATTTTTGCATAGGCTGTGCCTGATATTTAAAATGCACTTCCTTCTCTGCTCCTCTCCTTCAAATCTTCAGTTTCCTGCAAATCTCAGTTTCAGCTTCATCTTTGTGTGACCATTCTTAGTACATCTCATCTTAGTACATCTACATTTGCCCCCCTCCTTATGCTGATTTTGTATATATTTTATATAATTAATAGTTACACAGCATTTCTTTTGATGTTACATATCCTAGGAAGCAAAGCCTGTTTTATTTTATGTTTTATCTTTGCGATATTTTAGACCATGTTCAGCACAGCTTAGGTACTTTTTTTTTTTTTTTTAAGAAATAGAATGCCTATAAACCATGAAGATATGGTTGAGACAGAAGATAAGATGAATAGATAGCATCATGGAAGCAATGACCCGTAATCTGTACACACTTTAGAAGATAGTGGAGGACAAAAGGGTCTGTCATGATACGGCCCATAGGGTCATGAAGAGTTGGACATGAATGAATAACTGAGCAACTCTGTGTGTGTATGTGCACATACACATCCCCAATAACAATCTGAAGTTTATAAAGTCCATGTTTTCTCTGAATGAAGTTTTCAAATGTCTAAAAATTGTACATAAGAATATAAAGGAAAATCAGTTACATTTACATAAAGAAGTTTTGGGGTTTTTTCTAAGTTCACAGACACCTTGCTAACATTTATCCACACATTTCTAATAGTTTCATGTACCCTAAGTGGAGAATTTCTGTTCTATTTGGGAGGTAAAATAAAAAGTACCTCAGAATTAGAGTCAAACACACGATGGATGATGATTTATCCTACCCTCTCTCTTATGTGAATCCACATTTGTTGATCCAATGCAAATTAAGACATTGTTAAAGTACCATAGAACATTTGTTTGATCTCCAGGGACTTCAGAAGTCATAAATCTATTTATAATTTTAATACAGGAGGAAACTAAAACTGAGAGAGGGGCTGTGAGTTGCAGAGGGTCAAATTGCTTTGAATTTGCCGAGACCATTGGATCAAGTAGAAACTTCAGCCAGTGCTTACTGTGAGACATCCCTTTATCCTTCCCAAACCAGTAGCAATGAAATGATTTGCCTCTTGAGGATCAGGAATGCTTTTAAGATTAGAACAAATGTGTTTGTAGCTTGATTCTTACGAGTTTTACCTTGTGACGTTGAGAAAGTTATTAAATTCCAATTATATGCCAAGCATTCTTCTAAGTCTTGGGGAGAGAGAGATGAAAATGAAATAGTCTATTTTTTGGAGAAGTTTGTATTCTACTACTCAGTTGTATGGTGGTGGTAAGATTTATGCAATATAAATAAATATACAATACAAATATATATATATATAAAATAAAGTCAACGAGGTTTGGAGAAAAAGAGCAGAAGTTTCAGAATGGACGAAAGAATCTTATTGTCACTGGCACTTGAATTGAGCTTTGAAAGGGGCTCAGGAATTCAAGAAATAAAGTCTCTCATATTCTAAGAGCCTCAATTGACTCATTTTGAAAGTGATGAGTTAGATTAGATAGTGTCTAAAGCATCTACCTGCTCTAAGGTTCTATGACTGAACATGATAATTCCAAGTGCACCTTGGTTATACAATATTGGAGCTAGAAAGGGCCTCTGAGGCTTCTAGTTCAAGCCTATGATTTTTTAATTGAAAGTCACAACAAAGTTAAATGACTTGTGTTAGTTCACAAAGTCATCAGAGATTGGATTTAAACTCATATTCCTGGTTAATGTAAAGCATAGAAGAGAGGGAATTATATCAAATAGTATGACAAGAGGAGAGATGAGTCTTTCTTCTTTCACTGAACAGGTTTGGGTAAAGGAAAGTTTCCATAGGAGAGATAGTATTAACACAACTAAACTATTCCAGGCCAAAGAATACTACTTGAAAAGTCCTAAAGATCAGAGATGGGAGAATATGCAGTGTATCTGCAGAACAATTAGATTTGATGAAAAAGTAAAGATATGTCACAGCATTGTGAGAAATGACTGGACAGGGGTCTCTTTTGACAAAGTCATACAAGGCCTAAAATGTAACTATGAATTTTCTTTTAACTTATTAGTCATCAGATAGTCAGGGCCTTTTTAATTCCAGGAAAATATGTGGTCTTAGCAACACTGATGCGCATTCAGCACTCACAACATGACAAGTGAGGCAATGAAAGCAAATCAGATGGGCCTGTAATTTCCCTAGAAAGAGGTCAAGATTATCCAGTTTCCCAAAGGTATGAAAACTTGATTCCTCTTTATCTATAACTCTCAGTTGGTTGAATTACAATGGTTTGGTGAATAGAAAAAAATAGGTTGAACCTAAGGAAATGACCAGGTTTGAATTCTTACTCTAACAGGAGGAGAAGAGGGACATGTTGCCATCTGTTTAGCTTATTATTTTATTATTTAATAAATAGTAATATGAGTCCATAAATAAAGTTTTGGACTCTGAAATGGGAGTATTTGGGTTCTAATACTGCCCCAACTGACTAGCTCTGTGAATCCTGAGCAAGCAACAATCTTCCTATACCTCAGTTTTGCAAAATCACATAATAATAACAGCAACAATCTACCAGAATTATTGTGAGGAACAAATGAGATAATATGTACAAACATTTTGTGAACTTTAAATTGTTATATAAAAGTTATTTTAATTAGTAATAGTTACAGTAGTAGTAGTTAACAGCTGCAGTAATAGTAATACTGATTTCCAAAATGGTAAGATCCTTCCTACCTACCTTGGATTTAACATCTTATGTTATTTGTTTTCATTTTGTATAATCATTAAAGTACTTATGGTCTGCTCCCCAAAATGCAAGTTTGTAGTGATTGTATCATTCTTTGTATTAATAATCCCAAACCCTAATATAGTTTCACACATGATTGGCTTTTAAATATTTACTGATTGATTGAGGGAGAGAACAGCTAGGCAGCACAGTGGAAAACATTGACACTGGAGTCAGGAAGATCTGAGTTCCACTATTTGACAAAAATTGTTGGGAAAATTGAGAATTAGTATAGCAGAAATTAGGCATTGGACACCTAACACCGTATACCAAGATAAGGTCAAAAGGGGTTTGTGATTTAAACATAAAGAATGATCATATAAGCAAGTTAGAAGAACAAAGAACAGTACCTCTCAGATTCATGGAGAAGGAAGGAATTTGTGGCCAAAGAAGAACTAGAGATCATTATGGAATTCAAAACAAGTAATTTTGATTATATTAAATTGAAAAGTTTTTATACAAACTAAATCAATGCAGACAAGATTAGAAGGGAAGCAATGAACTGGGAAACATTTTTACTTCCAAAGACTGTGATAAAGGTGTCATTTGTAAAATACATAAAGAATTGACTCAAATTTATAAGAAATTAAATAATTCTCCAATTGATAAATGGTCAAAGAATATGCACAATTATCAATGTAGAAATTAAAAACATTTTTAGATATATGAAAAAAATGCTCTAAATAATTATTGATCAGAGAAATGTAAATTAAGACAAGTCTGAGCTACTACTATACACTTCTCAGATTGGCTAAGATGGCAAGAGCAGATAATGATAAATGTTGGAAGAGATGTAGGAAAACTGGGACACTAATGTTAATGGAATTGTGAACTGATGCAACCATTCTGGAGAGCAATTTGGAACTATGCTCAAAAAGCTATCAAACAGTACATACCCTTTTACTCAGCAGTGTCTCTATTGGGTCTATATCTCAAAGAGATCTTAAAGGAGAGAAAGGGACCCACATGTGCAAAAGCACAAAGGGCTGTTTGTAGCAGCCCTTTTTGTAGTGGCAAGAAACTGGAAACTGAGTGCTTACCAATTAGTTGGAGAATGGCTGAATAAGTTATAGTATATGAATGTTATGGAATATTATTGTTCTGTAAGAAATGACCAGCAGAATGATTTCAGAGAGGTCTAGAGAGACTGAGATGTACTGCGGC
Organism: Sarcophilus harrisii; assembly: GCF_902635505.1. Lineage (NCBI taxonomy): Eukaryota > Metazoa > Chordata > Mammalia > Dasyuromorphia > Dasyuridae > Sarcophilus > Sarcophilus harrisii. Next base: position 636,517,630 of record NC_045427.1, on the reverse strand, counting down.
TGAGTGAAATGAGCAGAACCAAGAGATCATTATACATGGCAACAATAAGATTATACAATGATTAATTCTGATGGACATGGCTCTTTTCAGCACCGAGGTCATTCTAGCCAGTTCCAATATTCTTGTGATGAGAAGAGACATCTGCACCCAGAGAAAGAATGGTAGGGACTGACAACATAGTATTTTTATTTTTTTATTGTTGTTTACTTGCATTTTGTTTTCTTTCTCATTTTTTCCTTTATGATCTGATTTTTTTGTGCAGCATGATAACTGTGGAAATATATATGGAAGAATTGTACATCTTTCACAATTCTAATACTTGCCATCTAGGGGAGTTTGGGAAAGAGAGGGGAAAAATTGAACTCAAGATTTTGCAAGGGTAAATGTTGAAAATGATCTATGCATATGTTTTGAAAACAAAAGGCTTTAATAATTCTGAGTTCAAATCCAGCCCCAGATTCTATTTGTGTGATTCTTGGTAAGTCATTTAAGGCTAATTTCCTTAGTTCCATATCTGTAAAATGATCTGGAAAGGAAATGGCAAACGACTCCAGTATCATTGCCTAGAAAATTCCAAATGGGATCACAAAGAATCAGAAAGGATTACAAAAGACAGTGGGACACTGGTTGATTATCATATAAAGATTAGAAATTCTAAGCAAACAAAATTGGGGCAGAGTGGTTGATCATGTCAATGTCAATGTCAATATATTTGGTCACAGAAATGGATTTTCCATTTGAATCCAGTCTCTATCTCAATAGTCAGGAATAACAATAACATTGATTTCTTAGAAATGCAATTGTTTCCATTTTTCCTTGCTTCTCATCACCACCACAGTCTAGTTCTTTGGAACATAATGGAATTAGCAGTAATGGTCTGCTGTCTGGCAAGGCCCAGGGATGCTAGTGAAGCTTTCTTTTATGGAGTCTTTGAAAACTTTAGTCATAAGATGTTTATGAATAAACAACCTGAAGTACCTAAAAGCCTCCACAGAGAATGATACAGGGATTTCAGAATTCTTTGGACATTTTCCAAGCATAAGGATGCAATCATGGAGAGTAATTTTCTGAGGTCACTCCAAGGAAAAAAATCATAACAGAAAGAACTTAGAGCAATTATTTGTGAGATGATCCAATGATCAATAGTGACAGACTAAAGCTGACCAAATCTTTTTCACTCTGCTGCTTTCATGGATAGACGCTGCTCTTTTTTGGTACATAACTTTTACTTTATATTATTTCTCACTCTTATGTGTGGCTGATGATATCTCTGAATTTCACATATCCTGAGTTTGGGGCCAGTGCCAGTAGACTCCTCTTTCAGATCAAGGAAATTGTCTAGGATTGGACCATTCCACAAAGCCCCTTTCTAAATAAAAAGGTACAAGGCTATGAGGAAGAAGAGCCTTACTTGGGTTTGAACCAGAACATAGAGCAGGAAGAAAATAACTAGAACTGTGTTAAAAACCTATAGGCACCCAGATTTATTTCCAGAAACTCAGTATAACCCCCATCAGATGTAAGTAAATCTCAATTCCAACATAAAATTTAAAGACAAGAAATAATATTGGAAAATGAGCAAACAACAACAACAAGGTGTGACCATAAAAAACTTCTGTGGTGACAGGAAATATGAAAAAAAAAACTAATAAAAAGAAATGACTTAAAAATATCAACAAACAAAGCCTTGAAAAAATGTAGATTACATACAAACCCAACAAGAATTCATAGCAGTACTAAAGAAAAAAATGACTTTTAAAAAGCAAAATTAATTATCTTAAAAATTAAATAAGATTAGTAGAAGAAAATCTGAGAAAAGAAATGAGAACAATGCAACTAAATTACAAAAGAAAAAATATTACAGCTTTATAATGTCGGTATACAACTACATACAAGAAAATCAATTTTTAAAATTAGAACTGTTAAAATGGAAGATAATTGTATGAGATATCAAGAAATAATAAAAAGTCAAAATAACAAAAATAGAATAAATTAAAAAATATTTCATTTGAAAAACAACTGATCTGAAAAAAAATGTCAAGGAGAGAGAATTTTAGAATTACTGAAACACTTGAAAGCTATAATCAAAGAGAGCTGATACATCATATTGCAAGACATCATAAAGGAAAACTGTCCTGATATCTTAAAATCAGAGGGCAGAGATTGAAATAATCCAGTGATAACTCCCAGAAAAAGATATCAAAATGAAATTTCCACAAATATTATGGCCAAATTCTAACATTCACAGACCAAAGAGAAAATTCTATGAACTTTAAAACTTTGGAGCTATAGTTAAGGATCACATAAAATTTAGAATCTCCCACTTAAAGAAGCATAGCGTCTGAAATATGTATCTGGATGTCAAAAGAATTAGGACTAATGAGCAAAACTAAATATGATTCTTCAGGGGAAACTAAATATTTAATGAATTAGAGGACTTTCAAGCTTTCTTAATAAAAAGACTAGAGTTGACTAAGTAATTTGACATTCAAAAACAAAACTCAAAAGAAGCATAAAAGGTAACCATGAAAGATAAACCATAAGGGACTTACTAAGGTTAAACTCTTTACTTTCTAATATGAGAAGATGATACATGTAGTTCCTAATAGCTGTCATTATTAGGGCAGCTAGAAGGAGTCTACATAGGCAGGATTGGGATGATTTTTTTTTTTAAAAGAATGGAAATAAGCGGAAAAGAGTTGGGCCAGACAGAACAAGGGAGAATGGAAAAGAAAAAATGGGGCAAATTATTTTATGTAAAAAAGGGATTCCAAAAAGAATTTTTACAATGGAGGGGATAAGGGGGGAAAGTGACAAATGCTTAAACCTCCCTCCCATCTGAACTGATTCAAAAAGAATATAGTCACACATACACACACACACACACACACACACACACACACACACAACTTCCCTTCCCCCCCCCCCAACAAAGTTAGGTATAGAATTTAATCTTACTCAACAGGGAAGCAGCAGGAGGAAAAGATGTTACAAGAAAGACATGGGGAAAATAAGAAAAAAAGGTATACTAAGGGGTGCAGTGATCAAATCTTAGATATTAAATTTTAAATGAAGGACTATGTAAATTAGGAAAAGAAAAAATAAAAGAGAATGGGGTAAAGGGAAATACAAAATTAGAGAGTTCATTCTAAATATAAATGGGAAAAACTCACTTATAAAATGGAAGAGAATAAAAGAATTGATTAGAAACCAGAATCCAACAATATATTGTTTATAAGAGATACACTTGAAAGACAAAATTTTAACACAGAGTTAAAATTAAGTATTAGAGTAAAATCTATTGTGGTATCGATGAAATGGGGGAAAAAGTTAGAAATCATGTTCTTATACAAAGAAAAGCAAAAATTGACCCAATTAAAAGAGATATTCAGGGAAATTACATTCTTCTAAAAGGTATCGTAGTCAATGAAATAACATCAATACAGAATATATGTGTGTGAAATAGGATTCATATTCTTGAAGACAAAATTAAATGTCACAGAAATAAATAGAAATTGATATCATATTACTTTTATCTAGATCCTTCTGAGATTCAGATAAATCTAACCATAAAATTATAAAAGAGAAAGTTAAGGAGATTAATAGAATTTTAGAAAATTTAGATAACATAAATTTCTGTAGATTATTGAATAGGAATAAAAAAATATACTTTTTCAAAATTTAAAAACAGCAAAAATAGTTATTACTATGTCACTCTTTTAATATCTGACTCTCTTAAATTTCTTCCTTCCATCATTTGAAATCATACTCTATTCCATGCTACTGGTTTTCTTGTACAATTTATTGACATATTTATTATGTCAAAAGAAATCAGAAAATATCCCCAGTATCTTATGTGGACATCCTGAGTTGCACAGAATAGGTAAGTATGGTTGATATAACATACAGATAATCAGAAGAACTGGCCATATCAATGAGATTACATATTATTAGAGTATCAGTGCCCAGCCCCTTCTACTTTAATGTTTCCAACTCTCTTAAATCATTACTGTGTTGGTGTGTGTATGTGTTTGTGTGTGATTGCCTTAACTCACTATACTTCAATGAAAATCCAAACTACATATTATTTCTAACCCTTTCTGGCTAGACTCTTAGGATCCTCTTTTCTAGACAAAATAATTAGCAAATAGTGCTATCTCCTTTTGATGTATTTCTCCCTCTTCTTGAGGAAGTCAGTGTTCCATTTTTCTTCTTTTGTTGGTGCCAGACTGATAGTAGAGCAAGAATGCTTTTACGTTAATTAGTCACTGCATGAAACTTGTCCAGGTCCCGAAAAGCAAAGCCATGTTTCCCTTGGCAATTTATGTGTATTCCAAAACACCATATAATTATCTTAATTCTCCCTCAACTGTATTGGGGATTACCATATTAGGCAATACTTTATGTGGTACTCTTGTAATATTACATGACATAAACAAGCTACAGATGATAGCATTTTTTCTGTTTTTAAAAGTCTAAAAAATGGTATTTTTGTTTTAATAGAAATGCACCTAATTAAGACAATGGAGACCAGTTTTTTTAACTGCTCTAAGAAGCATTTTAAGTAACCAGCTCTTTAAAGATAAAATTTTTCTTTTATCTTTCACAATGGAAGATTTTTCCTCCCATGTTGCTGAAGGGCAGTTTCTATTAGGTCCCTTGCTGCTGTCAGAACTCGTATTCAAACTTGACTTTCAAGACTCTATAGTTGCTATTTTCTTTCTCTTATGAAGGAGGATTCAAAGACACTAAATAATTGTCACCAAGTCAGAAAGCAATAAGCAAGGAAATAAAGGATTTAAATGAAAATAAAATGTTCTTCACTGGATTAAAAAATACTGACAAGTAAAAACATTTAAAAGAGCACCAATAGTTGTAAGGAATCCTAGTAAAGTAGAAAAGTTACTCTTCTGGTGCATTAATTATTACTAAATATCCTTTATTACAGGCCTATGTTTACCCTGAAAAATTGGCCAATTCCTCGAGTAAATAAAGTCCTCCTAAAGTAATAAATGAATATTCTCCTCGATGGGCCTCTTTTTTTTTTTTTTAAGCCTGTTATTTACAAGATATATGCATAGGTAATTTTTCAGCATCAACAATTGCAAATCCTTTTGTTCCAACTTTTTCCCTTCTTCCCTCCACCCTTTCCCCCAGATGGCAGGTTGACCAATACATGTTAAATATGTTAAGGTATAAGTTAAATACAATATAAGTATATATGTCCAAACAGTTGTTTTGATGTATAAAGAGTCAGACTTTGAAATAGTGTACCATTAGCCTATGAAGGAAATCAAAAATGCAGGCGAACAAAAATAGAGGGATTGGGAATTCTTATGTAGTGTTTCATAGTCATCTCCCAGAGTTCTTTCACTGGGTGTAGCTGGTTCAGTTCACTACTGCTCTATTGGAACTGATTTGGTTCATCTCATTGCTGAGGATGGCCAGGTCCATCAGAATTGATCATCATATAGTATGGTTTTTGAAGTATAGAATGATCTTCTGGTCCTGCTCATTTCACTCAGCATCAGTTCGTGTAAGTCTCTCCAGTCCTTTCTGAAATCATCCTACTGGTCATTTCTTACAGAGCAATAATATTCCATAATATTCATATTGATGGGCCTCTTGTGATGAAGTACTCTGTAGCTGAGAAAATGCTACATCTCAAATGTCATGTATCAAATGAGAATATTTAGAGCAGTGCCTTCTTTGTTCTTGGTCTATAAAAACTCCTTAGTGGAAAATTCTTTGAGGATTTAAACTAGTAAGTCTTGTACAAACATGCCTACCAATGATTCCCAATCAAGATTCTGAATAGCTCTGGTTATCCTCCCAGTCAAGGAATTCAGATATTTGTGTTTTCTTGGAGTGCTGATTATGTATGCTGTATGTTATTGTTTGTTTATTGTAGTGATCACTGTGTTTGCTAATTGTTTATTACTTTTGTGCTATGAGCTTCCTCTTTCCTTGTCTTATTTAAATAATATTCTGAGTAGTAATAACCTTGTACCCATCCTCTTTGAGACTATGCCTGTTGAATGTGAATTCCGAATCTAGATTAATCTTATCATAGGTTAAAAGATCACCCCAATTAGTTTTTTCTCTTAGGTCTTATGTGTTTTTTTATACCCTTTCATCACATTTAAGAGTCCAAGTGTTACAGTGGACACCACTAAGGCTCAGTAACAAAAGTCATCGGTTCAAATCCCATCTATAAAATTTATGACATATATGCCTTTGGCCAAGTTATTTGCTTTCTATGACGTTCCACGTCTATAAAATTGAGGACTTGAAAACCAAAAGTGCTTAAGAAACTACAACTTGTTAGACTTTTTATAGCAGGGATTCTTTGGTGCATGTGGGTTGAACCAGATTACTACTGAGATTATTAACAACTTTCCAATTCTGTGTTTATGTGACAGAATTTTTAACATCCCTTTTAACTGTAATCCAATGAAAGTCTTGGATGGTGGTATGAGTGCTACAAAAATTATATATATATATATATCATATATATATATATATATATGATATATATGTATATATATATATAAATATATATGCATGCATGTATGTATGTGTATATATATATAGACACACACACACACACACACACATATATATATATATATATATACACATATATTCCCATTAAATCATGTTAAACCTACATATAAAGGTGAATGGGACACCATCAGTAGATAAACTTTTATTATTATTTATATGGTCTTTAATTTATTCCATTAAATATTTTTTCAAAACCTTTTCAATTCCAAATAATCAAAATTATCAGTTTTACTTTGCATATCCCTTCTGTCTCATATTTGGTCTTAAACTCCTCTTTTGTCCATAGATCTGATAGGCATATTTTCTTGAGTTTCTCCAATTTATTTATGTTATCACCCTTTATATCAATATATATTTTTTCATTTTGACCTTATCTTAGTATATGATATGAGATATTGAACTATGACTAGCTTCTTCCAAAATTTTCAAGTTTTCCCAGGAGTTTTTTGTCATATTTTAAGTTCTTAACCCCAAAGCTTGGATCTTTGGATTTATCAAATATTAAAATACTATTGTCATTTACTACTGTGTATTGTGTACCTTATCTATTCCAATGATCTACTGCTGTATTTCTTGGCTAGTACTGTATTGTCTTGATGATTAGTACATTTATAATATAGTTTGAAATCTGTAACTACTAGGCCTCCTTCCTTCATATTTATTTTACATTAATTCCCTTTGCATTCTTGACCATTACATCTTCCAAAAGAATTTTGTTATTGATTTTTCTACCTACATAAATTATTCTTTGATAGTTTGGTTAATATGGTACTACTTAGGTATAATTGTCATTTTTATTATATTGGCTTGGCCTACCCATGAGCAATTACTATTTCTCCAATTTTTTGGATATTTATTTATTTGTGTGAAAAGTTTGGGTTTTTCTTGGTAGGTATTTTATATTGTCCACAGTTATTTTAATGGAATTTCTCATTCTACTTCTTGCTGTTGAACTTTATTGGTAATATATAGATGGTATATGTGAGTTTATTTTTATCCTCTGTAATTTTGATGAATTTGTTAAATTGTTTCAACTAGATTGTTAGATGATTCTTCAGGGTTCTCTTGGTATACCGTCTTATCATCTGCAAAGGGTAATGATAACATGAATCCTTGCTCACCTCTAATATTACTGAAAAAATTTCTAATGTATCCCTATTAAAATAATTTTTACTCTTATTTTTAGGTAGATATTACTATTGAGGCTTTTCATTTTTCACTCAATTCTGTCTCTTTGTGATTCCATTGGTGTTTCCTTGGCAAAGATTTTGAAGTAGTTTACCATTTCCTTGTTCCAGTCAAAAAGGGTTAAGCAACTTGACCAGAGTCACATAGCTAGTAACTGGGACTAGTTTTGAACTCAGCAAGACAAATCTTTTTGACTCCTGACCTGGCACTCTATCCACTGCACCACTTAGATGACCATTAGATAGACACCATTTTAAGAAAAGCCACACTGATTCCTATATTCTCTAGTATTTTTAATAAAAATGGATGCCATATTTTGTGAAAGGTTTCTTCATCTATTGATATAATCATATGATTTTTATTGCTTTTGCTATTGATAGGGCGAATTATGCTAATAGTTTTTCTAATACTGAAACATCCCTGCATTCTTGGTATAACTTCCTCTTGGTCCTAATGTATATGATTTTTGTGATCTATTGCTATAATACCCCTGATAGTATTTTATTTATTTTTTTTTTCCATTGAGAGTTGGCAAGAACATTGATCTGTAGTGTTTTTTCTCTCCTTTTGCTCACCTTGGTATACACATTAAAAAACATATTGGTGTCAAAGGAAATTTGATGGAATTCTAGCTACTTTTTTTTCAAATAGTTTATATATAAATGTTTGTTAAATGTTTTTTAGACTTTATTTGAAAATCCATGCGGTCCTAGAGATTTTTTCTTACGGTACACCTTAATAACTCATTCAATTTATTTTACTAAGATAGGGTTATTTATGTATTCCAATTCTTCTTCTGTTGATATAGGGAGTTTGTTTTTTGTAAATATCATTTATTTCACTTAGATTGTCTGTTTTATTCCCCTGGCATATAATTAGGAAAAATAACTCCACAATATTTGCTTTAATTTCATCTTCATTGGTGACGCATCCACTTTCTCCTTCTTCTTCAACTTCCATGTTTCATAAGATTTCTATTATCACTATTTCTAGCCATATGAAAAGATGCTCCAAGTCATTAATAATCAGAGAAATGAAAATTAAGACAACTCTGAGATACCACTATACACCTGTCAGACTGGCTAGAATGACAGGGAAAGATAATGCGGAATGTTGGAAGGGATGTGGGAAAACAGGGACACTAATACATTGTTGGTAGAACTGTGCATACACCCAACCATTCTGGAGAGCAATTTGGAACTATGCTCAAAAAGTTATCAAACTGTGCATACCCTTTGATCCAGCAGTGTTACTACTGGGCTTATATCCCAAAGAAATCATAAAGAAGGGAAAGGGACCTGTATGTGCACGAATGTTTGTGGCAGCCCTCTTTGTAGTGGCCAGAAACTGGAAACTGAGTGGATGCCCATCAATTGGAGAATGGCTGAATAAATTGTGGTATGTAAATGTTATAGAATATTATTGTTCTGTAAGAAATGACCAACAGGATGATTTCAAAAAGTCCTGAAGAGACTTGCACGAACTGATGCTGAGTGAAATGAGCAGGACTTCAACAACAATACTATATGATCACCAGTTCTAATGGACCTGGCCATCCTCAGCAATGAGATCAACCAAATCATTTCCCTTGGAACAGTAATGAACTGAACCAGTTATGCCCAGTGAAAGAACTGTGGGAGATGACTAAAAACCATTACATTGAATTCACAATCCCTATATTTTTGCCCACCTGCATTTTGGATTTCCTTCACAGGCTAATTGTACAATACTTCAGAGTCCAATTCTTTTTGTACAGCAAAATAATGGTTTGGTCATGTATACTTATTGTGTATCTAATTTATATTTTAATATATTTAACATCTACTAGTCATTCTGCCATCTGGGGGAGGAGGTGGGGGGAAGGAGGGGAAAAATTGGAACAAGAGGTTTGGCAATTGTTAATGCTGTAAAGTTACCCATACATATAACCTGTAAATAAAAGGTTATTAAATAAAAAAAATGTTTTCTATTATTACTTGAGTGCATATATGTGTATATATATATATATACACATATATATATACATATCTTTCTATCTACATATTTTCCTTTTTGAACAAATTTTGATGTGACTGAGGCTCAAACATTGCATTTCCTACTCTATAGTAAAAGCTTTTCCTTGTGTCCTTTTATGTGAGGTAATTTTCTCTATTCTTATCCCTTTCCCCTTGTCATAGATCATCTCAATTTCTTATATATCATTTATTTTTACACCTCAGATTAAAAGAACTACCCCATGCCCTCTTTCTATTGTTATATCCCTCTAATTGACATAATTCTGATAATGTTCTTAGAAGATAATATATATCATCTTGCCATATAGAAAGGTAAACAGTTAACATTATTGAGCTCTTTATGATTTCTCTTACATGTTCACCTTTTTATTTTTGTCTTCAGATTTATATCTAAAAGTTGAATTTTCCATTCAACTCTGAACTTTGTATCTGGAATGCTTGAAAGTCCCCTAGTTCATCAAATATTTACATCCCCCCAAAAAGATTATATTCAGTTTTGCTAGATACATGATTCTTAATTGTAATCATAGCCCTCCCCTTTTTTTTTGGCTTTCTGGAATATCATATTCCAAATCTTCTCTGTTCCCTCAAGGGCATAGCTGTTAAATCTTTTATGATCTTGATTGTGACTCCATGATATTTGAATCTTTTTTTCTGCCTGCCTACAATATTTTCATTATGACCTGGTAGCTCTGGAACTTGAATGTAATATGACTGGAAGTTTTCTTTTATGGATCTCTTTCAAGTTATAACTGATAGAATGTGTTCATTTTTATTTCATCCTCTAAATATAGGATATTAAGGCATTTTTTCCTGACAATTTCTTGAAATATGTTCTCTCCCTCTCTCTCCCTCTCTCCCTTCCTCCCTCCTTTCTCTCTCTCTCTCCCTCCCTCCCTCCCTCCCCTTTCTCTCTTGCTCTTTCTCCCCTTTTAGGTGGTTCAATAATTCTTAAATTATCAGTCCTCAATCTATTTTCCAGGTCAATTGATTTTCTAATTTCACACTTGCTTCTTCTTTTCTTTTTTCATTCCTTTGGTTTTGTTTTATTATTTCTTGATGTTTCATGAAGTCATTAATTTTCAATTTCCCAATTCCCAATTTTGAAGGCATCACCATTGTTATTTTTATTACTAAGTTTTCACATGGCTTTTTTCTCCATTTGGCCAATTCTACTGTTTAAGAAGTTTTTTTTTTTTCTTTAGTGAATTTAGTAGGTCTTTTTCCATGTGACTAAATCTGTTTTTAAGGGGCCATTGTCTTCAATACTTTTGTTCCTCTTTTTTTTTTTTAAACCAAATAATTGTCTTTTTATAAATGTATTCCTTTTTTCTCCTTTTTAAAATAAAGCTTTTACTCTTATTTGATTTTGAATTTAGCTCTTTCAGGAATTTTTATTGGACTTGTGTTCAATTTACATTATTTGTTTTTCTTTAAGTCTTTGACAGTAGCTGTTTTTACTTCACTGTCTTCTTGTGAATTTATGTTTTGATCTTCTCTGTTATCATGATAACTTTTTATGGCCAGTTTCTTTTTACTGTTTCCTCATGTCTCCATCCTATTTTTTAAATAGAGTGTTTTGAACTTCATGCTAAAGTTGGGTTCTGTTTTCATTTTGTTGTGGGGCTGAGGGGCATTGTCTCAAGCTTCAGGCATTTTTGAATTGTTGTTTTCCAGCTAATTCTAATGGTTGGGAAGTTTTTAGTGCTTCCAATATTAGATGACCTAAGAAGTGTATTCACTACTGTCCTGGGCTAAACTTTTATCCTTACTTAGGAAAACCACATGATCCCATGGGATTACAATTGCAATTGTTTTTCAAGGCATTGGGATTGGAAGTGTTTACAATGTCCCCTGATCCCTTGTAACATAATATCTATATTGTCCCTCAGGGCTCCCACTCCATGTTGATTCAAGTGTTCCTTTTGTGCCCTTAATCTATGATCCAGAAGTGGGTATGGGTAATGGAAGAGTCCATGTCAGAGATCTATCTTTCTGATCCTAAATTATTTTAAGCTGAAAAAATGTATCTCTCTGATCTTTTCAGAGACTTTTTATTTAAAAACATATATATTGGTGTTAATTAATGTCTAAAGGTGAAACCATTGGTCTGTAATCTTATTGTGGATGATCAAATCCAAATAAACAAATCAACTTTCTGTTAGTTTTTCTCTTTCTGACTCAAATTTCCAAATGATTTCTTTGTTTAGTTTCTATGTGGGTTTTTCCCTCCAAATGACTTGAATTATATTTGCATGAAATATATCTGTGTAAGCAATCTGTTGAGCCTCAGACAACATTTCATGTACTTAACCATGGGCCTTAAGTTGGTTTTCCTCTATTAGATACCCATCTTGAAATTCCTTGTGAACTAATGAATCTGTGCTTAAGTAATATTACAAGAGATGTCTTTATCAGTTTAATTGGGAAAGAATATCAAATTAGTAAGCCTTATCTCCTTCCATAGCAATCCTTAAATCTTTTTAACTTTTGTTTTAATCTAACAAATCTTAGTAGTGTTCTTGTTTGACTGCCCATGTTCCATGATTCTTTTCTTTATGCACTGTCCTTGAGGCAGATGTGATTTCCTTTCCCAAACTAATTTCTTTCTTTCTTTCTTTCTTTCTTTCTTAGGCAATTGGGGTTAAGTGATTTGCCCAAGATCACCCACCTAGGAAGTGTTAAGGGTCTGAAGTCAGATTTGAACTAAGGTCCTCCTGACTTCAGGGCTGGTGCTCTATCCATTGTGGCATCTAGCAGCCCCTCCCAAACTAATTCCAAAGATCATTAATTATCCCTCTGTGAATATTCTGGCAATAGAATCCATTTTGCCTGAACTTGTCAATTCTATTTGACTCAGTTATTTTCCTGTTGATGTTTCTTTCTTTTTTATGTTTTTTAATTTAGTATTTTATTTTCCCCAAATACACATAAAATAATTTTGAGCATTTATTTCTAAAACTTTGAGTTCCAGATTTTCTCCTTTCCTCCATTCCCAACACCCTTTATTGAGAAGACAATCAATTCCATATACATCCTTTGTATACAGATAGCATTTGTGGCAGGAAAATTATTTCATTCTATCTTTTTATGAGTTGTGCTGCTCAAAAATTTGTTTAGAGTCATTACTTAAAGGTATTCTGTGGGGTTTGGGGGGAAATCTAGGTTAGTTTCTGCCTTTTCCCCACCATTTTGTCTCTGCTTCCTCCCTGTAAGGTTTTCTCAGTCCAATCTTTTATTGACTTTGACACATTGGAATTCAATTTGAGGCATTATTTTAAAGTTGTTTGGAGAGGAATGTTGGGAAAACTCAGCTGAATGCTTCATCTACACTCCCATCTTGGCTCTACTCATAGAAGTCTCCTCTCATTACAAATTAGAACAGTTGGACTTACATTAACATACATTTCTGAGCATAGTGGGGGAAAAGACATGCCAGGAACTAGTGAATTTAATTTTGATCTCTGTCATAATCATCTACAATGTTTTTGAAAAGGCAAGACAATTTTAAGGCAAAAAGGAAAGGTGAATGAGGGATACAAAAGCAAGACTAAGAATTGTGAATCTAGCATAGCAAATATGGTATTTTAGACTAACAGAATGGACTATGTCATATGTTAATGTGATTCTGAGAACTAACGATAAAAATAGTCAACAGACCAATGGAGATAGTCATTTCTCTCTAATATATGCCAATTAGATCATGCTGAAAAATTGTATTCCGTTTGTGCTGCAGCACACTTAAAAGGGAAAGCAAAAAAAAAAAGAAATACAAGACTTAAAAATCAGCTTCCAAAATAGCGAGAACAGTTCAAAGTATGTCATATGGAAAATATTTGAAAGAATATGTGTGTTTAGTTTAGAGAAGATGATGAATGAGGGCGAGTGTTCTTAAACATTTGAAGGGATAGCATTAAGGAAAGAGTGTAGACTTCTCTAGGTCCATTATATAGAAGTAGGACAAGTTAATAATAGAAGTTACTGGGCTTCAGACATCACTGGGATGAAGTTTTTAATGTGAAGAGTGATCCAATAATGGAATGGATTTTTTTATGAGGAGGTGCTTTCCCCATCCACAGAGGTATTCATTTAAAGTTAGTGTGAAAAATTTTGAGGGCATTATTACACTGAATAGAAGGTTGGTTTAGTTAAGTGGTATCACACTCAAATAGAAATAGCTCCTCTTCAGCTAACATAAGGATCCTTACAAGCTCTATATTAATTTAGAAAGAAAATTATTTATCAACATTATCTATGCTCTATTGGGTATGTATATATATATATGTGTGTGTGTGTGTGTGTGTGTGTATATATATATATATATATATATATATATATATATATATATATATTAGGTGTGTATATATACACACCCAATAGAGTGTAGGTATAGATACACACACATGTACACACACATACACACACATATATATATATATATATATATATATATGAAATATTTTCCAATTTTTAATCTGCACTCACGATTATTGGCCACATTGGCTCTCAGATGCATGTTTGACACCTCTGGTGTATATGACATTTATGTTCCTTTAAAATTCTAAGAGACTCTGATTCTATTCAACTCAGAAAGGTGTAGCATGTAAACGATGACATAAAAAGCAATGACCTGGAAGCTCAGGGTTTAAGTCCCTTATGTGATACATATTGACTTTGACCCTAGGTAATTCAATTTACTTAATCTTTCACAGTTCTGAACAACTCTAAAATTATACCTATACTGTGAACTCCTTGAGATCAAGTTTTTAATCCTCATTCAATACAGTGTGTGACATATACTAGGCATTCAATAACTCATTATCTGAATATCAGTAGCATATAAGTTGGTATCATGCATTAGTAGACAGAGTTTTTCCAAGTTTCCCCATATTAATAAAATCATAAGTCCTGTATGTATACTGTGGTTACTTCTAAAACTGGAAGAAATACACTTGACTTATGAAAATGAGTTATTGCTCAGTTGTTTGGATGTAACTCTTAACCTGTAGACTAACTGTCTTGACCTTAAAAATTGTGCCTTGGGGCAGCTAGGTGGTACAGTGGATAGAGCATCAACCTTGAAGTCAGGAGAACCTGAGTTCAAATCTGTTCTCAGACACTTAACACTTCCTAGCTGTGTGACCCTGGACACATCATTTAACCCCAATTGCCTCTGGGGGAAAAAAGTTGTACCTTGCTAAGTGTACAATGAGGAAAATAAAGAGAAGAACTAAATTCTTTGGACCACTTTTGGTTTCTGCAGTGTTAAACACCATCATCTAGTGACGGTTTCATACCTTAGATAGTAGGCTGATCCCAGGACAACTACTAAAGCCACCTCTTCTCCTATCTCTTGTATCATAGTCATCATATCTCAAGTATGTAATGAATGATAAGCCTCCCCATATCCAGAAACTGTTATGATTTTTCAGGAAGCACGACTAAACAAAACCTCCGTTATTACAATCTCTGAATCAGCATGGCCCTGTAGACAGTGAGAGTGTCTAGAAAAGTAAAAGGTGTTTCAATTAGAGATCTGGAGAACTAACTTAAGTTAATCAAACAAGAAAATGTAAAAAGTACGAGGCTAAAATGTTCAAATATCAGGATCCACGGCAAATTTCAGAAAAAGCTATATTGAATCTAATTCATTGAAATTTTTAGGAAGACCTGTGATATACTAAGAATTCATACTAATAGAGAGTTACCCACAAAGAACTTTCAGGAAAATTAAATTGACCAACAAACTGAAAGATTGGAAGGAAAGAGAACACAATAGAAAGAAGTCCCTGTACAATCACATTGTCAAAAAACATGTTTTGTTGTTCAGTATTCTTTGACAAATACTAGCTTTAGTTTTCCCTGAAACATTAAAAAGTTGTAGATTTCATAGTCATTAGAAAAGTCATTTACAAATAATTCCATTTTATGGAGCTATTTTAGATATTGCCTAGTAACAATTTAACTTATGAATGGCCTAGGGTTATTTGTGGACAGCTCCTTTTGTTCTCTCTTCTTTTTAATGACATCAAAAATGATCCAAAAAGCAACCAAATTATTCTGTAATGACCTCTCTCACTAGTGGCTCACATGATGTTATACTTCACCAACTTCTTTTTTTTAATCAATCAATCAATCAATCAATGAGTATTTATTAAACACTAAGTATTTGGAGTTAGCTGGATGTTTAATGGACAGAGTGCAGGGCCTAGAATCAAGAAAACCCCACTTAAAATCTGGCCTTACGTACTTGCAAGCTGTGTGACTCTGAACTGTTTGCCTTAATGTACTAAAGAAAGATGAGGAAACTGCTTTGGTATTTTTGCCAAGAAAATCCCATGGGCGATATTGGTGTGCTATGGTCCATAGGGCCATGAAAAGTCATACTATACGGATCAACTAAACAATGACAATAATAATAAATTATGTGCACGGTACTACGCTAAATACTAGGAATAAAGAAGAATATATCTGTGCATGTATGTATATGTATATATGTATATATATTATATATATAGATATAGATATTACTTGGCCTCAAAAAGCTTATATTTTCCTTTCTTTCTTTGCAGTGTGATTGAAGAAATAATATTTTTTGTCCTTTTCATACATTGAATTATACATTAAAAAAGGTACAGTAATAGTATATATTATATTCTGTGCATTATACATGTATAGATCATAATGGGATATATATGTTTAAACATGTATACATATATTTCTGCTATCCTTCTTAGTAACTAAAACACACATATCAGTCTTGGATGCTGTAATTTGTACTTGCTGTGAAAATGATATTTCAAGACACAATCTACTTTTCTGGCAGCATCAATGAACTTTTCTGAAACAAGTAATGAAAAAATAGGGGAAAGGAATATTGAAAATGTTTTTTATCAGGCCCCAATTTTCACAACCTACTGATGATTTCAAGATTTCTATTTGGAGGATAGGCCAAGGCCAAGGTGAAAAACTGCTAATGATCTGAACTTCTCATCTCTAGCATAGAAGAGAGAAAGAGATGGATGAAAAGGGATATGATAGAGACTTCAGTAATAAAGTAGCTTTTCAAACATGGACAAGGAAAATGGAGCAGATTTAAAATATGTCGATGGCTTTCCTTTGGACTATTCATAAAAAATTGATCAGCAGGAGAGATGAGTAACCCAGAAATGCTATTACAGAGCCAAGATCAGGCATTTATCAGTAAGTCTTAGAACAACTTCTTTGGTGAAATGACATAGGAGAAAATAATGATAAAGCTTCTACTGGACCAGCGTATGGATGTCATTGGGCATCCAGAGAGGAATCAACCCATCTGTATTTATGAGTTGGTCAACAAAATAGAGAAGTATACCACACAGTCTCTCTCACACACACACACACACACACACACACACACACACACAGAGTCTCTCTTTCTGGTTCTTGTTCTGCTTTTTATTCTTCTTCTTGTTGTTCTATCTCTCTGTCTCTGTCTCTCTGTTCTCTGTCTCTGTCTCTCTGTTCCCTGTCTCTGCCTCCCTCCCTCTCTCTCTCTCTCTCTCTCTCTCTCTCTCTCTCTCTCTCACACACACACACACACACACACACACACACACACAAACACAAACATCCAATCTGATGAATTTTCTGCTTCATTCGAGTCAGTGCAGTTGCACAATAGATAGAAAATTAACCTGGAATCAGAAAGACTTGAATTCAAATATGGTGTCATATAATTTTTAGATCTGTGACCCTGGAGAAGTCATTTAAATTCATTCTTATTCAGTTACCTCGTGTGTAAATTAGGGATAATAATAGCATCCATCTTCCAGTCTTGTTGTGAGGATTTATAAAGGTAATATTTGTAAAGCAGGAAGCTAGATAATGCAATGGGTAGACCATGTGGTCTGATCTAAGTTCAATTCACACTCAGGTTCTTACTAGCTGTGTAACCCAGACCAAATCACTTAACCCTATTTTCTCATTTGTAAAAATGAGCTGGAAAAGGAAATGGCAAAATATTCCAGCATATCTGCCCAAATCCAAATGGGGTAACAAAGAGTCATAAATGACTTAACAACAGGAAAAATTTGAAAAGGCCTTTGCAAACCTTTAAGTATTAAACCAATCTGACCTAGTTATTTTTCACTGTCATGATAATTATAGGGATAATAATAATTCTCATAATTATAATGGCTTAATTTTCTACAAAAGGAAAAGGCTTGAAAAGCACTTTTGCTATAATAAACCAATGGAGAGATAAAGCAAATATTATTATCTCTATGGTACAGAGAAAGAAAGTGAGGATCAAAGATATGAAGCTACTCACCCCAGAGTCACAATCAAATGGGAATTCTCTAAATCTAAGATCAACAGAATTTCCACCATATTACTCTTATCATGACTCAAGAGAAAATTCAACTATTTATTGTGAGAAGAACATGTGACTTCCTATGGAAATCATACTGGTCCCCACTGGAAAATAAAAAAATAAATAAAAGTTCAATTCAGATGCTCATCTTCTTTGTAACTCTGTACAAGTCAATTCATCCTTCTGAACATTCGTTTCTTCCTCTGTAAAATGGGATATTAACTCCTCACTTCCAGGGTTATTGTGAGAATCAAGTAAGATAACCTATGGGAAACACACTGAAAAATTTTTTATTTACATATGTAATGGGAGTGAGGCTGGAACCATTTTTAACTTGCCTCAGCTCTGATTGTGATTCACACTTCCATGCTGCTGTGTGTCTACTCTTTCCTCTGCCCTCATCTTATTTCTCCCCCTTTATCTGGTAAAAATGACCAAATAAACAGTCCCTTTCCTACAAAGGTTATATTGAAATATCCATATAATCACTACCATGGCAAAAAAAAAAAAAAAACTGGGAAGATTTATAGGAACTATTGGGGTAGAAAGTGAGCTCAACCAGGACAAAATGGATACACAACAGCATTTTTAAAAAGTAACTGATTTAACAGAAGCAGCATCGATTGTAAATACAATGAGCAATCAGTATTCTAAAAGACCAGTGATAAAGAATGTGAGCTGCTCCTAAGAGACAAATAATGAACTCATGTGGAATAAGACATACATTTTTGGACATGGCCAATGTAAAAACTGGCTTGATTTAACTTTGCATATTGTCATAAGGTTTTCCTGCCCTGTCCCTGGGGAATCAGTGGGAGAAGGAAGAAATAAATGTTTGTTAATTGTAAAGTAAATTAAAAGAAAGAGTATATCAACTTATTGTATTGTGATTCCATTCATCATTCCTATGATTTATTTCCCAAGCCTAAAGGACCCAAACTCCTCCCTTGCCAGCATATAAAAATATGTATGTTTGTTCATAATGCACATGTATGTACATATGTATATATGTGAGCATACATGTATATTACATATATAAAATACATATGGTGTGTGTATACATGTTATATAATATATATGTCAACTTCAGTTGTTCCATATATCTATCTTCAAAACTGAACACAATCATGCAGTATCTGGCACATACTAAGTATTTCATAATAATATTACAGGATCCAGGAAACAAAGCCCCATTATTCCATGCTATTCACGACTCTTTGATACATACCTCTACATGTGCTCTTATTTGATACTCAGTCACCAAAGATTTGTTATACACTGAACTTTGCATTAGTCACTAGAATACATTTGTGTTTATAGATGTGTGTGCACATATGTGTGCATGCATTCTGTGATCTCATTTCTATATGAACTTTTGTTTATTTACCCTGAAGTCCTATTATAAATTATCATAATATAATGAATCTCTCCAGTTAGACATTTTGCCCTATATTTGCTATGTCCTCTCGTGACATCCAGGTCAAATGCAATTTATTCCACAGCCACAAACGAAATTCTGCATAGACTGGGTGGAGAGGAAGAAGGGCTGAGAATAGCAAATAAGCTTTCCCTCCAAGGCCCTCAGCATACAGTTATCTTGGTTGAGAAAGAAAATCACAGCAGTATCAGACATGTACTCTCCATATGGCTCATCCTGAAATGTTTCAAAGTAATCTTAGACTGTCTCAACTCAGAAAATGAAAGGAAAAAAAAAAAAAGGTAGGAAAGAAGTGATGGCCAAGGGTGACTTTCTCCTGTTGTTCGCCCATGATGTCTGACTCCCTGATTATAAATACTGCAAAATATATTTTACGAACTTGGCTAGAGAGTAAGCCTGAACAGCATGCAAAAAATAAGCCTAACCCCATGATCTTAACACAAAGAAATAGTATTCTCAGAAACACCAGTGTGATTAAAAGACAAGAATGGGAGACTACTTATGCAATAGGGAAGCTAAAGAACCAAGTATAAAAGTGGGGAGGAAAATAAAACTCTGAATCTCAACCATGGCATCTGAAATGAATGCATGATTAAGTACAGAAAAAAAAATTAACAAAAGGTATACTGAGCAAATAAACTTCATAGAAGATCTGAAAGAATAGAATCATTAAGTACAAGAAGGTCCCCTGGTATCCATCCGTAATGTTACAACAGATCGGTATAAGGAAATCATCAGCTACCAACAATCATAAAAAGGTTTAGAATTCAAATGAAGGAAGAATGTAACCCCTCTGTTGATTTCTGAACACTTATAATTCACAGAAAGAACCATGACATAGGAAAAAAAATATCAAATTTGGAAAGAGATAATAGAGTTTGAGTTTAAATTCTGACTCTGCTCATTAGTCTCTGTGCTCAGATAACAGATAACCTGTGTCTCAATGTTTTTATCTGTCCAATAAGGGGATCCAACTACAGTTTCCAAGGGCCTTTCTGATTGTAGCTCTACCAATTAGGTTTGTGATTGATCCTTGCTTTCTCTTCCTGAGGGATTCATGTCCATGATCTTCTATAAAGTTTACATCACGGGTCTGATTACAGTGTTTGAAACACTCTTTACTAATTTGCTATTTTTAGTAATTAACTAAATAATAGTCATTTACTATTGCCTGGATATTGGTGTCCTGTGCATTTGTTGTTTCTGCTTCTTGCTACAGGAAACATCACCCTCTTTCTTTTACATACTAATGTTGTCTTTCATGACAATTTTGGTATATAAGTTATCTTTGATAATATTCTGCAATTTATGTATGTCCACTGGGGGAAAGGGGCAAATTTAGCCTTGATTTGTAGTGTCTGACCAAGGTGTGAACCTTGATGGAATCCCTATTCACATTCAAATCTAACCAAAAAAAAAAACAAAAAAAAACAAAAACAAAAACAAAAGCACCTTCTCATCTAATTTTCCTTTTTCTATGTAGATGGTTAGGACAAGCTCTTGACTTGTATGAATCTTACTGAGGAGACCCTGTGCAATTGTGGAATTTGCTTCTACTAGCATAATATCATCAAAATATAGGAGTATCGAAAGGATGTAACAGTAGAATTTATTTTCTGTGTTAGGAGAAAGGAGTCATTTGGGATTGAGAGGGAAGTTATATCTAAACTTATTTTATAATTAAAGTTTTATTTAAGCTTTTATTTTCAATTTCTTCAATATTTTGAAAAAAGACATGCAAATCCTAATCAGCAAAGTATACATTTCTTAGTAGGCCAGTTTGCCTGAAGAAAATAATATGAAGTAGAGAAAAGTAGAGAACAAAACACCAAATATCAGTTCTAGAGGCACTAGGGAGCCATTGAAGGTTTTTTTACAATGATGATAATGATGATTATATGGTAATGGTGATGGTTACCAATTATATAGGGTGTCCCAGATATTTAAGTGCAAATTTAAACTATTAAACCTTAAAAAGTGATTGTAATCTTCATTTGTAAGGGAGGATAAATATCTTACCTTACAGTATTGTTTTGAGGATCAATATTATTATTATTCCCAGTTTATAGATGAAGAAGTCATAGGTGAAAAAGGTTAAGTTACTTGTCCAGAGTCATATTATAAGATATATGAGACAAGATAAAAATCCCTGTTAACCTGATTCTAAGTCCAGTGTTTCATAACCTGAATTTAGGGAGAGATTATTTTGAGAGTTGCATGGAATATAGATTGAAGTGCAAAGCCTTGACTTATGCCAGAGAGGTCAATAACCTAGGGTAAAAGTAACTGGTTTATGCTTGGTAGTAGCAATGGAAATGGAAATAAGGCACCAAAAATAGACATGTTTGGGAGGTAGAATCTCAAGATTCTTGGATGGTGGAATCTCAGGCAGAATTGAAGAAATAGCTATTTCAATTTGGAAATAAAACAGCATTGGGTTCTCAGTACATGTCAATTCTTTTTGGAAAACAAACCTACACTCCAAGAAACAATAGAGGCCATGTGCTTTTGAAAGAATGTGTTTTCCATGTATTGTACTAAGCAGCCTTCTTGGGCTAATGCGATAAGAAAAAGATGTAAGTAGTTTTCATTGCCTGAGCCGCTGGAATATTGCCAGCCAGTGGAGGCTCAGACAGTGCCACATTCCTGGCTAACTGCACAAAGACACAAGCCTCATGTGCTTGCTAAGAAGAATCAAGAAAGAGTCCCTGATGGAATCTGGGGACTGCAGTCACATTTTGCTAAATGGAGCTTAGGTGCTTCAGACAAAATAATTACAGCTCAGTAAACACATGGGGTTAAGTCCTTGGGAAACAAATACTATCGGAGGGCTCAGGGCAATTTCTGAAATGGCTGAATAAAAAGCAAACTTACAAAGTGATTTGAATTAACTGGATTTAACTGTGACCTTCTTTATGATACTGGAAGATCTGTCACATTCCATCATTGTTCTGTTACATACACAAGTTCCTTATATAAGTCTGTCTTCTAGATCATGGACACATGGTCCCCATCCTTATGCATTTTTTGATAACAATAAGTCCTTTGAAAGTCTTTTCCATTTTTGTCCTATTATTATCTGAGCTTTCTTACAAAGCACCCACCAATCAAAAGTCCCATGTTACACAATGGAGAATCACTCTCCTGGTATAACCATCAGCCCCTGTTTCTCCAAGAACTGCTGGGGGCCAGTGAGTGATGCTATGAGGTAACCCAAAGGGCCTGCCTTGATAAAGATAAAAGGATAACATTTTAGCTGTTATGGTTATCTCCCTCTTGAATATATTTAGGTGTGAACATGGTATATTCTGCATCAGGATAATCACAAGAGCTTTCACAAGGTGGCAGAGTGGATTAAATTGCTTAGTCTAGAGTTAAGACCCAGCTTCAAATCGATCCTCAGACACTTTCTAGCTATGTGATTTTGAGACAGTTGCTTAACTCTGTTTCCCCTGTTTTCTCATCTGTAAAAAGAGCTGGAGAAAGAATTGGAAAATGACTCTAGTAATTTTGCCAAGAAAATCCTCAAAGGGGACACACCTGAAATTGACTGAACAACACTCTCTATGCACTGGACCATACAGGTTCTTTTGTGTAATATTTCATATGTGTTGAATTTAAATGAAATGCAATGAATTCTTTTTTCAAAGTTTATTTTTTTTAAATACACATTGGTTTATGAATCATGTTGGGAGAGAAAAATCAGAGCAAAAGGGAAAAACCACGGGGGGGGGGGGGATAAAAAAAAACAGAAAAAAAGAAGTGAACATAGCAAGTGTTGATTACATTCAGTCTCCTTAGATTTTTTTCTGGATGCAGATGAAATTTTCTGTCCCAAGGGATTACTTTGGAGCACCTAACCACTGAGAAGAACCACGCCTTTCATAGTTAATCATCACACATTCTTACTGTTATTGTGAACAATGTATTCCTGGTTCTGCTTGTTTCACTCAGCTCAGTTCATGTAAATCTTTCCAGGCCTTTCAAATATCACCTTGTTCATCATTTTTAAAAGAACAATAATATTTTATTACCTTCATGTACCACAACTTGTTTAGCCATTCCCCAATTGATTGGTATCCACTCCTTTTCCAGTTCTTTGCTATCACAAAGAGAACTGTGACAAACATTTTTGCATGTGTGGTCTTTTCACCTCCTTTATGATTTCCTTGGGATACAAACCCAGAAATGGAATTGCTGGGTCAAAGAGAATACACAGTGTTATAGCCCTTTGGGCATAGTTCCAGATTGCCCTCCAGAATGGTTTAATCATTTCACAACTCCACTAACAATGCATTAGTGTCCCAGTTATGAAATGAACTGTTGAAGGAAATGATCTCCTG
Source organism: Sarcophilus harrisii (assembly GCF_902635505.1). Classification (NCBI taxonomy): domain Eukaryota; kingdom Metazoa; phylum Chordata; class Mammalia; order Dasyuromorphia; family Dasyuridae; genus Sarcophilus; species Sarcophilus harrisii. Next base: position 636,493,726 of record NC_045427.1, on the reverse strand, counting down.
CCCCATCCAATTTTGAATAAGTCAAATTAATCTGTTCCTTTCTGGGGAATATGAACTTCAATATTTTTTTCAAAAATAACAAAAACAGCTCATATGAATTTACACAATAAGGTTTGCAAAGCACTTTATATACACATCCTAATTGAATCTTTCTTGCCTCAGATATAACCCTCAAATATGTGAAATTAATACCTGAAATTACTCAGGTGATTGGCATCAGCACAGGAAATGATCAGCTGTATTTGGTATACTAATTTATTTGCAGACTCCTGGTATTAATAACAAAATTCAAAACAATTATGATTCACAGCAGGAAGATTCTGAAGCACTTTTTTCTAACTATTTTTCTCTAAGTTTTTTTTTTTTTTAAGTATTTCTATTGCCATCTCATTTACTGCTTCCCTTCCCCCCCAAAAAACAAAAAAAAAAAAACAAAAACACCTCTGTTACCTCCCTCCATTATCTTACCCTGGTCACTTTCTCCTTCACTAATTTCTCCATTTATCAGTGAAATTCTAATTTCCCTTCTCAACCTTCACAATCTTCACATAATCATAATTATTTTGAGGATACATGTCTATCCCCTCTCCCACACACTCTTAATCCTTCCCTGCCGCAGGATTTTCTAATATCTCCATATGCCTAATTTCTTTATTTGGTCACCTCTGTTATGGCTTCCCCTCTCTAACTCCTGGGCAGAAAATGATGCTGGAAGAGGCCATGAAGTCGGGTTGAATGTATAACTACCCTATGATTCCTTCCCTTCCTTCTTTTACTTTTGCTTCTCTCATCTATCTACATTACACGTGCAAACATCACTGAGATATGAATGTAATAAAAGTGAATTTTCTTTTGGGGGGTCATAATATCATCCTGGCTGCAATGCTACATGATTATATTATCACCAAACATCACTGTATGTATATATATATATATATGTGTGTGTGTGTGTGTGATTAAAAGGCTTTATTACATACACTTATTATAAGTTGGAGTAGATATAAACATCATTTAGCATATAGAGAAGTATATCAAGTATAGTTCTATGGAACAAGGGAGTTAATATGAGCTGTTTAGAACAGAGATTTAATAGGATACAAAATGCACATGGTCATTCTGGATTTATTCCTAGTTAACCACTGACACTGAGTCAAGTTTGTTGCATTTCAGAGACACAGAGAGATATATATTTTTTTCATCTGCTAATCCCTCAGTGCCTTAGGCGAGGGAGTGGGATATTTCTGCCCAAAATCCCATACTGAGCCCTACCCTCACTCTTTCCCACCATATCCATATAAAATTAGTTCTGGCTATTTATAGCCATAGCTCTAGTCACATCCTATCATCTCTAGCTGTATTATCTATATTTATCTATATCTATTCAGGGAACAGATAAGGAGAGGTTTCTATTTTCTTGGGGTGGTTTTGTTTTTAGCATTAGTTTCCTACTAATACTTATTTTAGAAAGGGTTAATCAGCCAGTCAGCAAATAAATGTTTATTCAACACCTACTATGTTCCAAGCATAGCCCTGGGGATATAAAAAATGGTAAATGACAGTTTTTCCTCTCAAAGCTAATTGGGAAGGCAACAAACAGCATGTATTTACAACTAAACTTTATATATTGATTAAATTGAAAATAATCAACAGAAAGAAAGTACTTAAACTAAGGGAGATGAGGAAAGCCTTCCTGTAGTATGGAGGGTATTTATCTTGGGGAAGTCAGGAGGTAGAAATGTGGGAGGAGAGCATTTCAGGTCATTTGGGACAAGTGAGGGTTTTAGAAATGATGAAACTGAGGCAAACAGGATTAAATAATTTATCTAGAGTCACTGAGCTAATAAATGTCTAAGCCAAATTTGAACTTAGAAAGATGAGTCTCCCTGTCTCCTTACCTAGCATTCTATTCACTGTGCTACCTAGCTGAATTTAATAGTTAAGTTTTCAAGGAAACATTAGAGAGACTATAAGGTACCAAGTACACACTGATAAGATGAACCAAGGAATTAGCTAAAATATATGAGACTGGAGAAATATACATATGGAATTAATCTCTCAGTCAACAAGTATTTATTAAGTACTCATGTTCCAGTCTCTTTGCCAAGTGCTAGAGATACAAAAACAAAATCAAATAAAAAATAAAACTATCTAGTCTGACAGAGCTTATATTCTATTGGAAAAGAAGCATGTATCCAAGAAAGAAGCATCATATCCGACAGGGTTTTCATATGATAATGGTCACCTATTTTGAATGGATTATCTAGTCAAACTCCCTCATTTTGTAGAGGAGGAAACTATGACTTAGTTGAGGATGATACAGTTGGAGCTAGAAGAATGTGTGATTCAGATCAAACTGCTCACTTCACAGATGAAAAAAAATGAGGTTATGGAATCATAGATTTAAAGGTGATAGGTATCATTGTTTAATAGAACAGGAAACTGAATCTTTTCTAAGTCATGTGACTTGCTTGAGTTCCTACAGGTGGGAAACTGTAGAATCAGGATTCAACCAGACTTTCTGATCCTAAACCAAGGACCTTTGCCACTGTACTTCATGTCCTCATTCATAGATAGATACCTTAATAAGTTGGAGAACATTCAGAGGAGGGTAGCTTGAATGACATTCTGAAGTTTAGGCTATATGAATCCATTTGATAAAACTGAGGGTATTTAACTAATATTTAGTGTTTTTATTTATTTTAGTTTTAATTTATGAGATAAAACAAGAATTTTTATAACACAATATGAGATAAAATTAGTGCATTTCAAACTACAACTCTATCATATACAACTTGTTATTCCTTTTCAAATTTTCATGTAATTTCCCCTGTTTTTCTCCTTCTCTTCCCCCCCCCTCCATCATAGAGAGGGCTATTATTAGACACAAATATATATAGATGCATATGTGTGGAATTTTATGTATATATTATCTGTGTGTATGTGTATGTATGTATATATATATATATACATTTCTCCACACATATCCACTTCTATCTATCTACCTATCTATGTGTGTATGGATATATATATATGTGTGTGTGTATATTAACATATATGTTTATATACATATATAATCAGTCTATATATACTTTTATTTATTTGGATGCAGATAATGTCTTCCTTCATGTGTCCTTTGTAGTTAATTTGTAGAAATAAAAAGAATCCCATCTAAATCATTATAGATTAGAGAAATGCAAATTAAAACAACTCTAAGGTACCACCTCATATCTCTCAGATTGGCCACCCCCTTCTTAAGAAAAGATAATAAATGTCAGAGGGGATTTGGGAAAACTGGGATACTAATCCATTATTGGTGGAGTTGTGAAATGATTAAACCATTCTGAAGAGCAATCTGGAACTATGCCTAAAAGGGCTATAAAACTTTGCATATAGTTTGGCTCAGCAGTGCCATTACTGGATCTGTATCCCAAGGAAATCATAAAGGAGGGAAAAGGACCCAAATGTGCAAAAATGTTTGTAGCAGCTCTTTTTGTTGTATCAGAGAATTGAAAAAGGAATAGATGCCCATCAGCTGGGTAATGGATGAACAAGTTGTGCTACATAACGGTAATGAAATATTATTATTCTATAAAAATGATGAACAAGCTGATTTTGGAAAGGCCTAGAAAGATTTATATGAACTAATGCTGAGTGAAACAAACAGAACCAGGAATATTGTACACAATAACAGCAAGAATTTGTGATGATCAACTATGAAAGACTTGGTTCTTCTCAGTGGTTCAGTGATCCAAAGAAATCCCAATAGAAATAGGCTTTGAACAGAAAATGCCACTAGTAAGGAGAATAAATATAAATGCTATATTCACTTCTTTTTTCTGTTTTGTATCTCTCCCATGATTTTCCTCTTTTGCTTTGATTTTTCTCTTCCAATAGGATTCATAAAGTAATGTGTATTAAAAATAAATAAAATTACTACAATAAAAAAAGAATGCTAGAGACCATGATAGCAGATCTACAGCAGGTGAAGGGCTATAATTACAGTTATTCTGTTGGATCCAGGATTCAGATCTGGAACAGTGTTTGATAACTGCAAAGAGACAAGTTTAAGAAAAACTTCCTCAAAACTTAGTCAATGTAAAATATAAGGAGATGTCTTGACTTCTCACTAACAATCATAAAGAAAAGACTGGATGATCACCTATCAGATCAAGTGTAAAAGGGGAACTTTTAAGGATGGACATTTGCTGAGGCCCTTTAAATTCCTAGGTACCATGCTAAGTCCTGGGAACATAAAGAAAGATAAAAAACAATCTTTGATTTCAAAGACATCACAGTTATTGGGGACTCAACATGAAAACTTATTTTTCCAAAGGAAAGTATATACTGACTAAATTGGAAATAATCAACAAAGAGACAGAAGTTAAACTAAGGGGGATAAGGAAAGACTTCCTATAGTAGGTAGAATTTTTATCTAGGACTTGAAGAATGCCAGGAGGTATCGATTGGCAGGAGAGAATTGCAGTCAAGGAAAATATCCAGACTTGGAAAATGAAGTGTCTTGGTCCCTAAGCACCTATTCAAATCTGAAATTCTATTCTCTCTAATCAGAAATGCAAAGGGTAGAATGGCCTTGTTTTTTGAAAATTATTAGAGTAAACATCAGACAGTAATGTCATTCATACCTATTCATTCATGTTGATATGCTATGCCCAAAGAACGATGCAATAGAAGATCATGGATTTAGCATGGGAATGAGTCTCAGAAATCAACTAATTCAGCCAAGTCATTCTATACCAGAAGAAACTGAAGTCCAAGGAGGAAACATAATGTGATGTGCTCCAAGTCAAATAGATATTACATTGTAATGTCTAGACAACAAAGCATGTGCTGACTGTATATTGAGTGATCATTCATTTCCATCACATGGAAAGCACCAGTTCAATGAGAAAACAGGACTTGATGGTTGCTAAGGTAGTCAATATTACTTATAATTTATAGAAAACTACTTCAGCTATAGAGTAATTTATATTTTTTTAAAAGTCCAAGAATCTTTTGGAAAAATTCTAAATGAGTATTTTATTCTTTAAAACTTTGGGGCAGAAAGGGACCTGAAAGATCACCTGGTCCAAATCTTTCATTTTATAGATGACAAAACTAATGTACAAAGAGGTAGCAATTATAAGAGGAAAAATTTGAACCCAGATCCTCCAATTTTAAATCCATATTTTGCACTTCACTATTTTGAAAGTATCTGGATCAACACATACAAAAACTGTGAGGGGTGAACATCAAAGGGCGAGAGAAATGTTTTCAGAAGGTTTATCAGAGAGTACTTAAATAAAAATCCAAAATCTCGAACCTTTTCTATAAACTCTATTGATTTGCCATCTAAAATTGATTTTTATAATTATCTCCAACTTCTAAGTAAAATAACAATGGATCCTTGCTAGGAGTACTTGGATAGTTGGTGTCTTTTATTCTCAGCTCATGAAAACCTCCTTGATAGTTATCTATCATTCAGCAATATCTTTAAAAGAACACAGAAACACAATGACAACCTAACAACAACCATGAAAAATATAAAGTGTCTTCATCACAATAAGAAACCACAAAGATAGAGATGGTGGCTCAGTGGAGCTTGACTTCTTGGCTCCTGATATGAACACTATGTTTTTCCTCAGTATCTCCCTCACTATTCATATGGTATAATTAGTGGTTTCAGCTGGCACATAAATTTTACTGAATAAAAGCCAAGAAAAAGTGCACTATGTGAGGATGGGTGTATATTTTCAATTAATAAACTCACTCTGTTTTTTCCTCCTCCCTGTACTTGATCTTCACTGCAAAACTGAAGCAAATATACTAGCAATTATCATCCAATTATCCAAAAGTGTGTATTTGATTTAATTCCATTTGGATGACTATTTTCCTTCAGAAAGGAGGTGCTTTTGTAATTACCTAGAAAAGAAAGCTTACTCTTCTTCCCTCTATTCACCCCAAACACCATTTCCCCAAAGTAGCAAATTGGCTCTCCTCTATGAATGCAAGCAAAATGTGTTTTCAAAAATGTGAGGATATGTAAGAAACAAATTAATTTTTCCATACCAATAACAGGAGGCATCAGAGAGATCATCTGTAATTTATTATAAGATGGTTACCACCACATCATGATTTGTAGGCTTTAGGTCTGGGATTTAACTTTATTCTCCCCTATGTGCTAGGTCTTTAATTAGGGTAATTGCACTAATTGATGGTGCTTCATTATTGTGAGCATAACTAAACTTTGTTCAGCTTTCAACACAAGAAGCAGAATCTATAAATTGAAAGGGAGAACAGAATATAGCCAGGTGACACAATGGATAGAGTATCAGGTGTGGTGACAGGAAGATGCATTTTCCTAAGTTTAATTCCAGTCTGAGACAGTTACTGGCTATATGACCCTGTTCAAAGAACAACTCCATTTTCCTCAGTTTCCTCATCTGTAAAATGAGCTGGAGAAGAAAATGGCAAACCATTTCAGTATCTTTGCCAAGAAAATCTCAAATGGGACTACAGTCAGACACAATTGAAAAATGACTAAACAACAACAAAGAATATGTTGTTGACAATAAGTACAGCAGTGTAAAAATGGTATTAAATATATGTGAGAGAGATAGAATGATTGTTTGAAAAAATCATGGAGTGAAGGATAGAGAGTAATGTCAAAATAACCTGGAAATACAGGTTGGGAGGCAGGTGGCAAAGAATTAAAAGAGATTTTATGGGAACCAGAAGTAACAAAGACTCACTGGAGTGTCTCAGAGGAGACACATGGCCAGATCCATGTTTCAGGGAAATCACTTTGGCTGCTTTGCTTTTAGGATGGGTGAAGGTAAGAGACATGAGGCAGGGAAAACAATTTCAGTGAGAAACGTGAGAGGTTAGAAGGGCCCAAACCAATGTGGCTGCTTTGTGAGAGGAAGAAACACTAAGATTTAAAAGGTAAGGAGAGAGAGAGTCAAGTGAAGTATAATGATATGTTTACAAACTGGGGAGTCAGGCTGCGAGGGGAGCAAAGGGGTACTTTTAACAGAAATAATGAAATTTGGAAAAGGGGTGGTTTTGGGAGGAAAGACAATTAGTACTAGTTGACATGTATTAGTTTTAAAGTGTCTCCAGCTCAGCCAGTTTCCATTAAAGAGTAGATGATGAGGAACCAAAGCTTTGAGGAGATCCTGAAAATGGAACAGGGAGCCATCTGCTTAGAAATGGCAACAAAATCTTTGGAAGTTATTCATATCCCTTTGAGAGAGACTGTAATTGAAAGGACACAGGACAGTGTATGAAAGTACCCTTGTAGTTAAGATCTGTGATGTAATTGGTATATGATGAGTCATGTAAGGAGAATGAGGAAAAGTTTTTAGATAGGTGAGGGGGAAAAAAGAGTATCCTGAGAAGCTCTAGAAGTAACCATGAAGACCTGATGGTCAACTGTTTTAAATATAGCAGAGAGGTCAAAAAAAGCTGAGGAATGAAGAAAAATGATTTGTCAATTAAGAGATCAATAGAAACTTGTGAGAGAGCAGTTTCAATTGAGTGATAAGGTTAGCTTTAATTGAATGATAAGCTTACTTATAGAGTGCTGAGAAGTGAATGAGGAGAAAAGAATCACTGGCAATGAAAGTAGCAAGCTCCCTCCCCTATTCCAAAGTTTAGCTGAGAAAAGTAGAAAAGATATAACCTAGTAATTTTATGGGATTACTGAGTCCAGTGGAGATTTGTTTTTTTTTTTGTTTTGTTTTGTTTTGTTTTGTTTTTTTTTTTTTAGTGGATGGTAGGTAACAAGCAATGACAGAGAACTTACTATATACCAGTTACTGCTCCAAAGTCATTGGGAAGGAACACCTGAATAGGGAGAGATTATTGATTAGAGATGGTAGAATAAATGATTGAGGGGGCAATCTGCTGGAAAAAAATTAGAAGAGGTAGGGAACATTAGTACATTGATCATGGTTGCATTAGGAGAAAGGCAAACCCAACTGATGGAGAAATGGAAAGGAAAAGGAGAGCATTTCTGGGTGAAAAAAAGAGCTCATACCAAAGGACCTCAACTTTCCCATTAAAGTAAAAGGAAAGTCCTCAGTTGAACCAAAGTGAAAAAAGGCTTAAGAAGGGAAGCAATGGTTTAAAATAGCTTCTGTGAGAATTAATAAAATAGAGCACATCCGTGCATATTTCTAAGTACAAGTTCATATCCTGTTGTATATAGAATACAGCACATATATATGGGTAATACATCTACATATATGCATATACATACTTATATAAGAGAATAAAAGAAGAATTATGATTTCTTGAAAAGGTCCTCCAGTAGATAATTTCAGGGAAATTATCTTAATTTCAGAAAGGTTAAGTCAAAAGGTCAGAGTCACAAAGATAAAGTGTCAGAGGCATAATTTAAACGAATGTCCAAAGTCCAAGTCTCAATATTCCATTCTTTATAAATATACTCCTTCAATAGATTTGTGATGGAGAGAGTTACCCACATCCAGAGAGAGGACTATAGATTTGCAATGTGTATCACAACAGAGTATTTTCATCTTGGTTGTTGTTATAATTGGGTTTTTTTGCTTGTTTTTTTTTCTCATTTTTCCTTCCTTTTGATCTCATTTTTCATGCACAGCATGATATATGTGGAAATCCATTTAGAAGAATTGCAAATGTGTAATCTCTACTGAATTACTTGCTATTTAGGGGAGAGGGAAAGGAGGAAGGGAGGGAGAAAAATTTGGACCACAAGGTTTTGCAAGAATGGATGTTGAAAAGTATCTTTATATATATTTTGAAAAATAAAAATCCATAATTATTTTTAAAAACTTACATATGGGGGCAGCTAGGTAGCACAGAGGATAGATCACCAGCCCTGAACTCAGGAGGATTTGAGCTCAAATGTGGCCTCAGTTACTTAATATGCTTTAGCTGTGTGACCCCGGGCAAGTCACTTAACTCCAATTGCTTCAGGAAAAACAAAAACAAAAACAAAAACTACATATGCTCCCAATTAGGTGGGAGAAAAGTGGGCACTTGTGAAATCCCTGGATTGTGATGAAGGAGCTGCTGAGAAGGAGCTAACAGTGACAATGGAATCTTGAAGGCCAGTGGAATTTTCAGAAACCTGCATAAAACCATTTAGTGAGTCTGGAAAACCTAAATGTCTCCCACTGGGTGTTGAGGCTCATCACCACTGTGAACAGCACTACAGTAGACATGGCACAGATGACAAAAAGAGAGAAACCAGGCAAGTATCTGCCCTTCAGCTGCTTCTGGACTCACAGGGGAGAATACGTTTGGGTAAGCAAAATCACTGCGAAACTGGGACATGACAAATGTTCTCAGATTATTTGCTAAGTATCTAGTACAAACCAAACAGTATAGTGCAGTTGAAAGATGGATGGATATAGTCAGGAGAAATGACGTAAAGTCTTCACTCTATAATTTACCCACTTAGGCAAGTCACTTAAATTGCCTATGCCTCAGTTTCCACAATGATAAATTGTGTCAACATGCACTTAAGCATACGTTTGTGCAGAGAGATATGATATGTATATGTTTCTCTCATATGTAAATATACCATAAAATATATACCAGTATGTATAAGTATATATGGAGAGAGCCAATCAGAAAAGACAGATAATGAGCTAGAAAGAGAGATAGTGTTATTGATATGTCAATGGATGGCAGCAGCTAGTGATTCAGTGGATAGAGCACTGGGGGCTGGAGTCCGGAAGACCTAATTCAAACCTGGCCTGAGCCAACTCTCTATCCATTCTTTCACATAGCTGTGTGTGTGTGTGTGTGTATTGTATGTATGTATTATATATATATATATATATATGTATATATAACTACATATAAACATCTGTGCATATGTGTATATACATATACACATATGCACATGTGTGTATTTGCAAATTGCAACTTGTGGAGAGAGAATGGAAGAAACTTGAGGATGAAACCTGCTGATTTTTGATAGAAATGTTAAAATGCCAGTGCGAGACCTCTTTCTGATTGCCATTTTTCCTCCAGAACAGCTCATCTGGCTCCCAGAGAACAGCACACCATTAATATGAAAGTGCAATATTTATCCAGGTTCATCTTCTTGAACTCTTTCTGTTTCTTTTAGATTTGTTTGGCTGTTGACTTCTGAATGTTCATTTTGGCGCGCACAATTCACCTCCAGCTGACAAGATGCTCAAATACCATTTCTCCATCCACTCCCACAGTAATAACAAAAGGCAGGAAAGTTGATTTTGAGCAGATGAAAAGAAAACTCATTTTGCTTTCAGCCAAGGGGAGATAGTCTCAAAGATGCACCCAGGCTTTTGAATGTACAATTCCCATATAATTTCAGGGCAGCAAAAGTCAGGATAGCTGCTTGAAATTTCATGGAAAGTTTTGTGGTCTGATGAATCCCAAACAAACCTGTAAGTATCGAGCCAGGAGACATGAGCTGTGTTAAGGATACTCTTACTTGAACCTTCTTGGGCCATTGTTCTAAATACTGATAGTGGATGGAAATGCTTTTGCAGATCTGAAGCATGCAATCATAATTTGCTTTTTTTATTTCTTTTTCTTTTTTCCTTACCTGGTCCAGCCATCTACCTCAGATTTCCTGATGGCTTTTGTTTTTACAACACATAATATATAGTAGAAAGTACAAAGAAGTCAGAGTCAAAGGTTCCAATACTAAAGTTGGCACTTTATATGTTGTGTGACCTTAGGGAAGCTATTTCTATTTTGGGGATCCGCAATGTCCTTTTCTATAAACAGATTGGACAAAATCATGTCAAAAGTCCTGTCCAGTTATAGAACTATTATCCTATGATCTACAATTCTATATATGATGGTACAATGATGATGGTGATGATGAAGAAGAACATATTTAGAACACAGAGTCAGCCTTAAAAGTCTAGATTTACGATATCATTTTAAAATAAGTTTACCTCTTCTCTTTGCTATTCTTCCTTATGACTTTTTGTGACAATTTAGCAAAAACAATTGATACATGAATCATATTTGCCAGGCTATCCAATATTCCACATCTCTGCGTTTCCACCTTTCCAACAATATAAGGTATATTTTGCCCAACAGACTATCAAACTGTGCACACCCATTGATCCATCAGTGTCTCAACTGGGTTTATATCCCAGATCATAAAAGAGATCATAAAAAAGGGGAAAGGACCCACACTGCAAAAATGTTTGTATTAACTCTTTCTGTAGTAGCAAGGAAATGGAAATTGAATGGATGCCCATAAGTTGGGGAATGGCTGAATAAGTTACTGTGTATGAATGTAATGGAATAGTATTGTTCTATAAGAAATGATGAGCAGGCTGATTTCAGAAAAGCCTGGAAAGACTTATATGAACTGATGCTGTTCAAAGTGAGCAGAACCAAGAGAACATTGTGCACAGTGTCAGCAAGATTATGTGATGATCAAGTGTGAGTGACAGCCTTACCTCTTTTCAACAATAAGCTGATTCAAAGGAATTCCCATGGACTTGTGATGGAAAGAGCCATCTGCATCCAGAGAAACTGAATGTGGATAAAAGCATAGTATTTTCATTCTGTTGTTGTTTGTTTGCATGTTTGTTTATTTTTTCTTTATGATGTTTTTAATTTTTGCTTTTGATATGATTTTTTGTGCAGTGTGATGAATATGGAAATATATTTAGAAGAATTGCACATTTTTAACCTATGTTGGATTACTTGCTGTGTTGGGGAGATGGAAGGAAGGGATAGAGGGAGAAAAAAATGGAACACAAGATTTTGCAAAGATGAATGTAGAAAAGAATTTTTGAATATATTTGGAAAAATAAAGTACTATTTTAAAAAAGAAAGGTACATTTTTATATCCTTGGAACCAAACTTAATCATTATAATTATGTCAAAGACAAGAATACTAGACAATGCACTGATCTTCCACAAAATGAATCAGGGACTAGCATCTGCAAAGTAGCGTATTTTTGGAACAAGGAAGATATGAAAATATAAAGACCATGGGAGAAATAAGGAATCTGAAATGGTCTGAGGCTCTAGCTTAATGTTTCCAAGCAGCTCAGGCAACTTTGGAGTCATGTCATTGGCTCAGTTTTAGGAGGCAAAGGTGCTCAATGATCAAAGCCCCTTCAGTGTTTCATTTGAGCATAGGTTTCCAGTACATGAGTTTGTAGGTATACAAGTACAAAACAGCTAGAAAAATATAGGATTCTGTATTTAAATTCTGAGACAAAAAATTTTATATTTAAAGGTGTCAGGGAGTATCGGTGAGGCAAAAACATGAGGTATGATTATGGTATAGATAGCTTTTTGGACAAGCAGAGATTTGTCCAAAACCTTAAAAGTGTCCCATATTGTAACATGAGTCAGATTTGTTTTTTTAAGAATCAGTGTCATAAGTGTATGAGAAATGGCATGAATAGATACATTATTATAGCTATTGTTAACAGTTGTTGAAATAGGAGAACCTGAATTAAAGTGGGGAATTTATTGGTGAGAAAGGTAAGCAAAAACACTTTTGAGAGAAATGTTGTATCCTCAGAGTTGATAAGACTTCATAGCTGACTATAATATAAGGGATGAATCATATGCATATTAAAAGTTCAAACTTGTGTTTACTGGGAAAATGATGGGGCATCAGTATAGATGGGGGAACTTTAAAATAGGAGAGGGTTTGGAAAAATACAGAAAGTTGAACCTATTAAATTTAAGATGCCTGTGATTCACCCAGTTAGACATGTACAGAAAGTAATGGGTGATATTAAATGAAATTTGTAATGGAAAATACATAGCAAAAGAAATGTGAAAGGCTTCTTATATGTTAATTTTTGAAGTAAGTATTTAATATTATAGAAAATTAAGGACCTGTTTTTTTTCCTTTTCTAAAAAATAAGTATGTATTGAGGGTGGAGCAAGTTGGAACAAAGAAGTCAACATTTTTGATAAGTTTTCCCAACACATCCCTCTGTAACAATGTAAAAGAATGTGAGACCAAATTCTGAGTAGGAAAACCTACCAAAAATACATTTTGAACCATTTTTCAGCTAGGGACAACTTAAGAAGACAAAGAAAAATGTGTGCAGAATAAATTATGCTTCAACTATGTTTTTAAAAATAGGGGGTATGAACACAGAAAAAGGAAAAACAAAAATAAACTTTAATTAAAAGAAGTAATCAGGGTAGCTACAATTTGCTAAAAGATACCCTAGGCCAGACCTTTTTTAACTTTTCTGCTCACAATATACAACAGGTGTATAAATCAAAGATTTATTGATAATAAAACATAATTTTATGAAACCCACATTCAGTTATGAGACCTTAGATAGAGGCACAAACTACAGTTTAAGAACCTGGGCCATAGATAATAAATTATGTTATTTACTGAAGACCTAAGTACAGAAAGGCATAGCATTTAAATTCTTGAAGGAAAATTTAAATGAAATAAAGGAGAATATAGACAACAAAATTATAATAATGATCTCAATTTGCTCCCTTGAGCCCAAATACATTTTACTATAAAATAAACCAAAAAGTAATTAAGGAGATAAAGGGAAGTTTAGAAATTTAGATATGATAAATTTCTAAAGAATGTTGAACAGAATAAAAAGGAATATATTTATTCTTTCCACCCCTATGCAATGTCCCTATGATCTGGAAAATCCATGTAAAATTTTTGGCTCTTCCTTTGTGCCAGAGAAGTCAGAGGTTTTCTTTTTCTTTAATGGGATATGTATGGTATTAAAAGATAAAATGTTGGTGATATATAATACTCTCTCTCTATATATTTTATGCATTTCTACTTTCTAAACTTTTTCTGCATTGTCTTCTGGTTTTCACATGTCATCTGTGGCTTCCACAAAACTCCCCAAAAATTCCCATTTAATTTCTAATGTTGATCCACAATATATTGAAACCACAATAAAGAAAGTTCAATGTGGAAGGGATAACTGTATAAATTTATTTTAGCATCTGTATATAACATCTTCACAAAAATTGACTATGTAAGACTTTTTGCTATTCTTGTTATTTGTCAGTCATTTTTCAATTGTGCCTAGACTCTTTGTGACTCAATTTAGGGTTTTCTTGACAATTACACTGAAGTGATTTGCTATTTTTTTTCTGTAGTTCATTTTATAGATGAGTAACTGAAATAAAAAGAGTTAAATGACTTGCCTAAGGTCACACAGCTGCTGACTAAGGTCAGATTTAAACTCAGGAAGATGTCTTCCTGGCGCCAGGATAGGTACTCTATTCACTGTGCCATATAGCTATCCATCTGAAGGCATAAAACTCTCACAAATGCAGAAAAGCAGAAATATTCAAGGGACTTCTTTCAGACCATGATGCAATAAAAATTACATCTAATAAAGTGCCTTTGAAGCATAGATAAAAATCAATTGAAAACCAAATAATCTAATGCTAAAGAATGAGTAAGCAAAAGAACAAATCAAAGAAATAATCAATAATTTCATTAGAGATAATGATAGAAATGAAATGATATAGCAAAGTTTTTTGGATGTAATCAAAGCTGTACTTAGGGGGAAATTACATCCATAAAAAAGAAAAATATCAGATTAAAGAAATAGGTTTATATCTTAAAAATAATTTTAAAAAGGACAAATTTAAAATCACAAATTAAAAAAAATGGAAATTCTGAAAATGAAAGGAAAAAATTAATAAAACTGAAAGAAAAAATAAACTAATTAATAAAACTAAAAGCTGTTTTTATGGGGGGAAAACAATAAAATAGATAAACTATTATCTAATTTGATTAAAATAAAGAAGAAACCCATATTACCAGTATCAAACATGTATAACCAATAGGGATGAAATAAAAGAAATTATTAGGAGTTATTTTGTCTAATTATGTAACATTTAAACTGACAGTCTAAATGAAATGGATAGATATTTACAAAGAACATAAATTGTCTAAATTAACAGAAGGAGGAAAAAAAAGAATACTTAAATAACATTCTTTAAAAAAAGAAATTGAACTGGTCATAAATAAGGTCTCTAAGGGAGAAATTCAAAAATCAAAGAGATTTATAACTAAATAAACAGTATGGGAAAAAAGGAGTCCAATAAAATTCCTTCTCTGACGTAAAGATGGTTTTCAGATCTAAACTTGTGAGAGAAAAAAGAAAGCTAGAAATCAATTTCTCTAATGAATATTAATATAAAAATCAAATAAGAGAAAGTGGATTACAGCAAAGTTATGCAAAGATCATATACTATGTCCAGACTAGTGAGGAAAATTAATATTATGCTACTGTATTAATAACTATTTGTGAAACCTTCTTTTTCCTCCTCTTCTGGCCAAGACCTCAGTCTTAAAAAGGATTGGGCCCCTCCAAAATAGGATTCTTTTATAAAAAGACCAAGTTTGAATTAGACATTTACCCAGAAAGTAGGAGCTTTGTCCTTTTTTTTCTCCACTCTCAACTCCTTTCGTTCCCCCATTCACCCAAATAAAGTTTGTGGTATACAAAAAGGGGAAAATAAACCAGTGAAAATCTGAGATGTCATGTTTTTCTGGTTAAAATTGCTAAAAATTCTCATTCCTTAAGAGTCAGAAAGTGGTATGACTAGCCCATCTGAAGTCCAGCTCAGTGCCTCTCCCCCTTTTCCCAAAAGAAAGAAGTTGAGAACTCAGCCAACTTTCTCATTGAAATGCTCACCAATCTAGAAAATCTAGGAAATGTCCCAAAGACATATTGTCAGAAAAATTAGAAGGAAGACATATCTAGATATAAAACATCCTGCCAGCTCTCACTCAAGGTCTTTGTGGCAAATGGAGGTATGACATTGATCTGTCCTTTGTTAACATGTTACATGCACTTATTAATAAATTATATTGTGCTTAGAGAAATGTCCTCATATTGTTTATTGGTTAAATTTCCTCTGTGATACTAGTTTTATACCAAGAATGCACCAAAACTATAAGCATAATGGATCATATTGATTACAAAAACAAATATCACATGATTATATCAATAGATTCAGAAAAAGCTTTTGACAAAATACAACACCTATTCCTATTTTAAAAAATAATAATAATTGAAAAGCACAGGAAAAAGTGAAATTTTTCTTAAAATGATAAGTAGTATATATCAAAAATCAAAAGCAAGTACTTTGTAAGCAATCTTTCCAATAAGAGTATGAGTAAAGCAAAGTTGTCCATTATCACCACTATTATTTAACGTTGTCCTGAAAATTATTCCTATAGCAATAAGACAAGAAATTTAATGAATAAAAATAGGGGAAAAGGAAACAAAAGTATCACTTTTTCAGATAACGTGACGATGATATACTTAGAAAACCATAAAGAATAAAGTAAAACAAAGGGAAAAAAACTAATCAAAACAATAAACTACTTTAGTTAAGTTACCAGGTATAAATTAAATCCATACAAATATTTGTATATAAATTTTAAATGTTTTTATTATGTTTTTAATGTTTTATGTATATATATATATATATATGCGTATCATTTAAAAGTGAGCAAATGAAGGTAGAAAGAGAAGTTCCATTTAAAATAACTACAGACAATATGAAATAAAATATTTGTCTACTTACCAAAACACACATATATACAGTTACTACATGAATACAATACAAGCACTTTTCTCACAAATAAAGATATATCTAAATAATTAGAGAAATGATTATTGTTCTTCATAGCCTGGGTTATAAAATACAAATAACAATACTCCATGCATTAATTTACTAATTCAGTGCAATGGCAATCAAACAACTAAAGAATTGCTTTATAGAGCTAGAAAAAAAGATTTTTAAAAAATCATCTGAAAGATCAAGTTCAAACCTAACAAATGAATCAACTGAAAAAAATGCGAAAGAAGAAGCAGTAATACATTTCAAATTACACTACAAAATTGTAATCACTAAATTAATTTGATTCCAAATAAAAAAATAAAATAATTAATCTATGGAATAGATTTTGTATTTTATATGTATATATATATATATATATATATATATATATATATATATATATATATTATATATATATATATATTACCTTAGTCTAATGTTTGATAAAACCAAATATCATCCTGAGACAAAAACTCAATATTTGCCAAAAACTATAAGGAAAGTTGCAAAGTAATTTGACACAAATTTGACATAGAAGATTTCACATTATTTACCAAGAGAATTCTGAAATGGCTTTAAGATAAAGATGATATTATTAAAAAAAAAAAAGTAGGGGACCATGACAAAAATTACTTCTCCTGAAATGAAGTGCTCATGACCAAAGAAGTAATAGAGAATTTGTGGGAGGTAACAGATAAAATTAAAAAATGTTTTGCACAAACAAAACCAATGCAGCCAAAATTAGAAAAATGGGAAACTGGGGAAAATGGGAGCAAATTTCTTTGATAAAGTTATCATTTGTTTCTCAAATTTTTAATTTTTTTAATTGGATTTATTCTCCAATTGATAAATTGTCAAAGGATATCAATAGGTAGTTTTTAGAGGAAGAAATTGTGCTCTCAAAAGTATTATGAAAAGTGCTCCAAATTACTAATATTTGAAGAAATTCAGATTAGAACTACTCTGAGGTACCACCTCATATTCATCAGATTGTATAAGATGACAGAAGAAAACGACACATTTTGTGTGTTATATGGAAAAATTAGTACACTGATATACTGTTAGTGGAATTCTCCAACCTTTTTGGAGAATGATTAGAAACCATACATATTCTTTGAATCAACAAAGCTACTTCTAGTTCTATATCCAAAGAAAATAAAATTAAAAGAAAAAGCATTCATATGTACAAAAACATTCACACCAACAATTTTTGTGGTGAAAGGGGAGGGAAAATTGAGAGGATACTCAACAGTTGGGTCTTTAGTCTTCTTATTAGGTAGTTAGGATTGAAAGAGAGGAGGAACTTGCAACTAAAAATTAAATTACAAATATATTTAAAAAAAAAACCTTAATGCATTTTATTCATGAAAAGAAATTACAGAAGTAGCTTCATTCAATTTTTTTTTTTTTTTTTTTTTTTTTTTTTTTTTTTTTTTTGCTAAATGGAATCACCCTATTTCTTCTTTGTTCATACTCATCTTTGCACAGTACTGGCATCTAGAGCAAGAAAATACACTTTTCTCAGATTTCTGGGAATGATATGTTTCACAGCAATATATAGCAAAATTCCCTGAAAGAATCTATTAAAATGATACAGAATCAGTATAAACTAAAGTTTCATATATTATCATGTCTTCCATGCTTATGTTTTTTGATTTAATGCCTACTTACAAATCCAAAGAAGGACCAAAAGAATTCAACTGATGTCAATGGAAAAAAGGGAATTAATCAATTCAATTCAGTTCAACTCAATTCAACTTATTCTGTCATCAGTAATTTCATAAGTGGTCACTCTGTTCTAAACAATCTTCTGAATTAAAAACATACACTAATTCAATTCTATTCAACTTAAAAATACAACCATTTATTTTTCTTCTACTTAATATGTTTTTATAGCTTTATCCTAGGAACAGGGAGCAAAGTTTAAATTATACAATATTACTGTTTTTGTAAAATTGAGACAGACAGACACACAGCAAGAGAAAGTATGACAGAAACAGAGACAGACACAGACAGAGAGATAGAAAGAGAGGCACAAAGAAAGAGACAAAGACAGAAATAAAGAGTGAGAGAGAACCTAGATAGCTTTAAGATAATTATTATATTTTAATTTAATTTAATTATATATAATTAGATATTTAAACAACTAAAACTACCCTTTCCAAAATTATCAATGTTTTTTGCTAAATATAATAATACTATTTTCAGTCTTTTCTTGACCCCTTTATCTTGTTACTCTTTAAATAACCTTCTTCTTGATCTCTTCTCTCTAGATTTCTCTAGTAACATTATTCTCTCTCAGTTCTTCTACCAGTCTGATAGTTACCTCTTCATGTACTTTGCTGAATCTTCATCTAAATCTTATCTGATAAAGGGTAGCTTCTTCTTTTTTTTCTCTAGTGTTTTGCGTGGTGGTCTCATAAATTCCAATGAATACAATTGCCACCACTATGCTTTTGATTTTCAGATATTTATCTATCTCTAAATCTATATCCTATCCACTCTATTTGCATTTCAACTATTTGTTGGATATCTGAAACTAGATGTTTCTTAGAGAATTTGAACATATGTTCAAAACTGAACTCATCAATTTTTTTCCAAATATTTCTTTCTTCCAAAATTCATTAATACTTTTGAATGGATCCCTATCAAACCAATCAACAAAACTTAAGACCTACTTTTCATTCTTGACTTCCCATTCTTTCTCTATTGATTCTATTACCAATGTCCATTAATATTATTTTCATAACACTTTTCATATGTATTTTTATTTCTCTGAAACAATTACCACCCAGATTTATGACCTTATCATCTCAAACTTGAACTATTGTAAAAGACTGATTGAAAAGTTAATATTCCACCCTTACCTCCACCCCTATACTTAAGGACATGTGCACAACTTGGATCATTGGCACTGGTCCAGAGATCCCTAAATAATAAATGCCCATAGCTATTAAATCTTGTGATTTTTTTCCTGATGCCAAGGTGTGTATCTATGTCAGAGAAAAAAAAAAGAAATTATGTAGCCTAATTCTCTCAATTTTATAAGGAAAATGGGGTCATAATATAACATTTTCCCAAGACAGCACAGATAATAAAATGGTTGAGTTTTAAACCTGAGTTCTGTGCTTTCAAATCCTATATTCCTTCCTCTATACAACAGCATCTCAAAAACATGAAAATTAAGGATATAGAATCCAGAGTATTGCTCAGGTGAAGTGTTCATTCTACCACTAAGTTGGGTTCCAATTCTGCATTTAGAGATGTTATTATTAAATTAGCATCAGCTTTCTGTAATAGCATATTGAATATTAGATTCGAAAGTGTTTTAATCATTGAAGAATTCTTTCCAAGAAACTTTCGAACTGTGAAGCAGGGTAAGTAACTTAATATTTCTTATTTCAATTTTTTCATCTATACAGTGATGAAAATAACAATACCTTACTCTCAGGTTTCTTGTGGATATCAAATCAGATGTAGATTGAATATAATTTGCAAACCTAAAGCACTATAAAAACTTTGGCCACTGTTATGATTAAAATCAAGAATCATAGGAAAGGGGCAGCTAAGTGGTGCAGTAGATGGAGCACTAGCCCTGATGTCAGGAGGACCTGAGTTAAAATCTGGCCTCGTGCATTTAACACATTCTAGTTGTGTGACCCTGGGCAAGTCACTTAACCCCAATTGCCTCAGGGAAAAAAAGAATCATAGGAAAAAAACCAAATTAGTCTATTGTTGTTCAGTTATTTCAATCATTTTTGATTTTTCATGACCCCACTTGGGGTTTTCTTATCAAAGATACTGGAATAGTTTGATATTTCCTTCTCCGGCTCATTTTAAAAATGATAAAACTGAGGCAAGCAGGTTTGAGTGATTTGTCTAGGATTCCATAATTAATTAATAAAATATCTGAAGTCAGATTTGAAATCAGACAAATTAATCTTCCTGACTCCAAGTCTGGCATTCTATCATCGGGCTATCCATTGTAGCTAAAAAAACAAATTAAAAATTTTGAATCATTGCTCGTGTTTTGTATTGAGGGCATCTTAGGATACAGAGAACTGGCTTCAGAGTTGCAATACCCTGGTTCAGGTCCTCTGTTTGACTCACAGAAGTCTTGGGTTCCTGGGAAGATCCATTAACTTTTCAATAACCAAAACAACTCTAAAAATTGATGTTGCAAAGTACTTGTTCATCTTCATTGATAGAGGAAACTTTTTCAACAGAAGTTCCCTATACCAAAGTAAGCACAGGTTTTGTTTGAAAGCAAAAACAAAAACACAAAAGCCAAAACCTGCTCCATTTTTCAGTTCCATTTTCAGACACTTAAAGAGTGTTAGCAAAGATCATTTGGACCCTTTTTCTCTCCTAAAATTCTACCTCCCCATAGAAAAGAAAGGGCCTCCAGAAATGCACCATTAGCATTCCAAACCATGAACTCAAATCACAAAAGGCAAATCACAGAATCCCTGCAAATGGCCCATTTGGAGCTACCATTTCAGTGTCTAAAATCAAGCTCATATAGTCTTAAACATCGTATCCCCCATTGTCACACGTTTCCCACTTTGGGCTTTTGAATACATGCCAGTCAGGCAAGACAAACAATATTCTTTATAATGCCTACAGGTCCTTGAAGGAATCACAGTAACCTACTGGGTTAGCAGATGTATTGTTGTGGTTCCAATTGAAAAGACCAGATGCTATCTTTACTAACCTTATTTCCTAACCTAAAATAAACAAAGCTTTAAAAATAGAGATTGGAAACAAACTCAAAAAGCCGAAGGGCTGATCAGAAGGGATAATTGAAAGGGTTACAAAAATTCATGGGACTAGAAATGAAAGAATGTCCTTCATTAGCAATAAGGAGAAAAAAGTGAGTAGCAGAGTTTTAGTCTGGAACAAGTCCTTATACTACATGGCAGGTCGTCTTTGCTAGGACAAATAAAAGAGGTAACCAACATTCTGTCAACTCTCAGAAATAAATTTGCAAAATGTCTGAATCATATTGCCTTTCAAGAGCCCAGAAAAAAAACATATTTTAGAATAATGAAAAATGTTTGCAAATATGTTTCATTTAGGCCGATAAAATCACACTGAATTAAAATATAAAGCATGCAAAAGCATTTTCAGTAGCCAGGCAGAGATCAATGTTTAGTTGGAAACTTGCCTTACAAATGGACAATAGCAAATATCAGAACAAAAAGAATGTTAGGATTAGAGTTCATGTGGAAACAACTCTTTTTTTTTTTCGATGAGGAAACATGTTCAGAGTGGTTAAGGAGCTGGCCAAGGTCATGTGGATTAATAAATGCTTCCAGAGAGATATGAAGTCTTATTCCACATCCAGTGCTCTAGGATGTCCTTATAAGTCTTTAAGCTTGCATTAACAGAAGAAAAAACCATCCCAAGTATTAACAACACCATTTGAAACAATATGATGCTGCTGATAATGATGATGATGAGGATAAATAATAATAATAGTATCATCAGGGCAATTGTGATACAGTTGTTCATCACAGGATCATATTTGGAACTACAGACTTCAATGATTTAAACTCCTTCCATTCGTATATCTTGTTTAATAATTTCCATTAATAATATAAAGAAAGGGAGTAGAGAAATCGATATTTGTTTCATTTCAGTTTAACAACAACAACAATTTACACCTACATGTCCCAGATGCAGTATACCATATATCATTAGTATTTGTACAAAAGAAGAATATTAAACTTAGTAAAATTTAAGTCTAATCAAGAAGTTCTGAGATAATAATTGGGGACTACAAAGCAATCTTAGCATTTGATGACTATCCTAATTAGCTTCACCAAGAAATGCATAAAAAGAAGTAGACCACTTGAATGAGAAATCAGAGATATAAAAATAATACAGAAGAGGTAAGAGAAAATAGGAAGAGAAACAAGGAACAATAGAAAGAAGGAAAAGGAAGAGGAAGAAAAATAAGATAATGGGCAGGAGGAAAAAGGATAAAAAGAAAAAGGAAGAAAATAAAGCTGATGGTGAGGATGGTAATAGTAGTGGGAATGGGAGAGTAGATTTTATATTGTAATGAATAGAAAATCAGTGGCAGAAAGACCTGAGTAAAAGATTTTCCTTTGTATAGAGTCATTTAAACTCTTTGGACTCTCAGTAGCTAATTCTATAACTTAAAAGATAGATTTCCAGTACAAATTAGAAAGATGATCTCATCTCAAATGAACTCCAACTCCAAGAGGTGGTTACTATATGGTTTAGCATTTTGGTTTTCAAGACAAAGATCCTAAGATTCAGTGATATATGATACATAACTAAGTTATCAGTGGCAATGTTGTTCAGCTCTCTCTTAGTCTGAATTTACAAATTTATCACACATTAACCTATCTCAGGAAAACCTTGCAACAAATTCAACATGGTCTTTAGAAACATAGAGTTAAGCTCTCACCAGTTTCAATGACTTGGATAGCAAACTATTGACTGCCTTTGTCAATGATGACTAACTAATTATTCGAATACTGGTTCTAGGGACCCAGCAAGAATTTTAAGATGATAGGAACAAACTAATTATCAGAGAATATAAGCTTGTTTAGAGCAGAAATTGGTCCATTCTTCATATCTCTATCCTTAGCATATAGTAAAATCCCTAAAATTGCCTTCTGATTGAATGAATGTTGAGTTGGAAGGGATCTTGAAGATCATTGTAAGGTCATAGATAGAGAAATGAAAGGGACCTCAGAACTTATTTAGTACAAGGAACTTGTATGAAATTCCTCATTTTCATTGCTGAAAAAGCTGGAACTCAAAGAGATTACATTATCCAGAGAAATTTAAATGGGTACAAATTATCCTTTGCCTAAGAGACATCTAGATGGAGATGTCCAAGAGTCAATTGGTGCTATCCTTATAAGAATCTCATGAGATATATACTATTATTATCCCCATTTTGGGGATATAAAAACCCAGAGTGAATGAGACCAGTCATAAAACTAAAGCCTGAAGCAGGATTTAAACCTAGATATTCTCAATTCTAAAACCACCGGCCCATCCATTATCCAGTGTCATCTCTGCAGTAGATCATACTGACTGCTATTCTGCATCGAGTTACTATAAACTATTTTCATGTGGACTTTATTACAAATTTGGCTTCTACTCACATCATATTGTCTACTATCTGCTATACCAATTCCCTGGTCACATTGATGAGAATAATTCCTCACCCTACAGTAAGTTGGAATGAAATATTTTCATCAAGCTATGTGAATGTTGCCATCCTAACTGCCAAGTGGGATGCATATTAATAATCTGTACAAAGGCCAAACAGATGCTGAGAAACAGAGTGATCCTGCCAAGAGTTGGGATTGATGGCATCCTGGCCAGTTTGCTTGTTTTGTAATTCTCCCCATTGTTTTCAAGTCAGGGCAGCTATTTAACAGTAGGTTGTCCATATGTGCTAATAAAGACTCTGTAGTTGACAGAGGCTCAATCAAAACCTTTTGCATAGTCAATGGAACACATTTTTCATTGGTCAGTTATAGTTTTCTGTTAACCCCTCCAATGGTACATTCACTATTCCACCAACATCTTGACCATGTGCCAAATATTTCATAGAAACACTGATTCTCAGGTGTGGAAAGAATTCCAGATATCATTTAGTTCAATGAGGATTTACAGAGATTATTTCTCATACATGGAATACATTTGATCTTCATCTTGAATTCTTAGAATCCCTACTTTTCTTCAAGTCAGATCAAAAGGCACATTCCATATAGAGGAGTTTCATTAGTGTTTTCCCATCAAATTATCTTACATTTATTTTTCATTTATCTATATAGGTATATATTGTCTCCCCCAACTCTAATGCAGGCTCATGAAAGCCAAAGTGTGATTCAAATTTGTCTCTAAACTTCCCTTACTTCCCTCTAAACATCCCCTTGCTCTCATATATATGTTGTTTCCTTAATTAAAATACAAGTTACTAGAGGCTAATAGAATCTTATTTGTTTATACTTGGGTCCCAAGAAAGTTAGCTTAGGACCTGGCATAGAGTAAGCATTTAAGAAATATTTTTTTCATTATTTATCTATTTATATATTGAGCAATATTATCATTTACCTATTGATTTCTCTCTCCAATGATTACTAGTGTCTGTCACGTAGTATATACTTATTAATAATTAGACCTTCATTGATTTACTAATAAATAGCAAGGATACCAGTTCTAGTACCCCTCACCCTTTGAAAGTATGAAGCACCTTCTTCATATGAAATTTAGGCCACCATTTTCATTTGTCAAGATATTTTTGTTCCATAAATGTAGCTGCTTTTATGACTTTAGAAAAAAACAAGCAATATCCCTGAGTTTCAGTTTTCTCTCTAGTAAAATGAGAGTTAGACTGGGTACTTCTGCGCTCCTTTCCAGACAAAATTATGAAATGATGATCAGAAGATATTATATATATAATATATAATATTATATTATATTAAATATATATAATTATCAAAATAGATATAAAATAAATATAAATATTATATTAAATATATAATATATAATATTCTATTAAATATATATAATATATAATATTATATTATATATATGTAATATCTTCTGATCATCATTTCATAATTTTGTCTGGAAAGGAGCTCAGAAGTACCCAGTCTAACTCTCATTTTTTATTTTTTAATTATGACTTGGATAAAGATATAGATGACATCTTTGTCTTCTTGCAGATATATATATATATATATTGTCTTCTTGCATATATATATATATTTTTGTCTTCTTGCAGATATATATATATATATATATATATAGTCTTCTTGCAGATATATATACATATATCTGCAAGAAGACAAAGATGTCATCTATATCTTTATCCAAGTCATAGTTAAAAAATAAAAATATAAATGGACAGAATGAAATGAGGCCTCTAATTTCTGAATCCAACTGTGTATGAGGAAACAGCTGGATTTTGTGAGTTTCTGTAGCCCACACATTTCCATTTTATTTGATATGAGCCTTGATCAAATTACTAAAATTCAGCTCTCTGCATTCATTTAATTACCCAGCTTAATAATATTATTAAAAAGAAAATCACATTAATCTGAACACAGTTTCCCTCACAAATTGCTTTGTATTGATTGTATATATCCATTCTTCATATGTATTTATAGAAGTACATATTTCTTTGCAACGAACTTTTGTTGTTGTTGTTGGCAGAGAGCATTTCATTTTTTTGTCTTTGCATTCCCATCATCCACCATAATACCTGCAGTATAGTAGGCACCTAATTGATGCTTCTTGATTGATGTTAGGAGTTTAATTTGTATAAACTCATTCTGCCTCAATGAGTACCATTTGAATCCCTAAACTGTAGGGGAAAAAACCCTTTTTTAAAATGATACATCCTAGAAATTTTTAGAGCAATCAAAGTATAGTTTATTTGAAAATTAACGATCAATGGGCTAAGATTATAGATGTGCTATAGACACTCAAAAGAATAAGTCAATGGAAACATATCTCACTCCTTAGTCCTTTATTGGTGTCACTGTAAAAAAAAAAAAAGTTATACAGACCACTGTGGGGAAGATAGAATGATGGTAAAAGGATGACTTGTCCTATTCTGGACATGGCTTCTAACTTTTTCTCTTCTCACAGGATTCCTAGTTCTAATGTGAACTAGACTGAAGGTGAAATGGAAGAAGATATATGAGGTACACATGAAAAGCGGCATTTTCAATCCATATAACAGTAGCAACAGCAGAAACAACAACTAAAGTATGGTTGCTATGGTAATATTGCAAGTATAGTTGCTACCTTCAGTCAAACTTGATTCTAAACAGTTGCTTGGCTCTTATTTTCTTTCTGTAGATTAGCAAAAATGTAGCCTTGTTCTTTAAGAAATGCTTCCTGATAGCTGAAAAAAAATGTCTAAGTTAGTATCTTAGCCATTCTTTCTAAGAAACTTGAACTAAGAATCTTGATGCAA
This sequence comes from Sarcophilus harrisii, assembly GCF_902635505.1. Classification (NCBI taxonomy): domain Eukaryota; kingdom Metazoa; phylum Chordata; class Mammalia; order Dasyuromorphia; family Dasyuridae; genus Sarcophilus; species Sarcophilus harrisii. The sequence continues at coordinate 636,467,136 of NC_045427.1, read as the reverse complement.
AACCATTTGATTTCTAGTGTAATGACAACTACATTCTCAAATTCAATTCAATCCAATCTAACATTTATTCATTAATAACTGAAAACAAGTGCTGTAATGGGTATTATAAATATAAAATATTTCCAGCCCTCAGAGAAATTACCTCTACTAATTAGATACAAAGAAATATACAAAAAATGTAAAAGATATCAAAAGAAACTCCCAGAAGAGAGGGAATCATCAAAAACATGGTGTCATGAAGAAAAATATTGGGTAGGGCATGATGAAAGACCTGAACAGGTCTAGAAGAGCACTTTGGGGCAAATTTGGGGTAGATATGCAAAATGTTTCATAGTATAAGAGACTAGGTATTCCTCATAACTTGCATCAATGGAGGGAATAGTCACATCAGTGACAACAGAAAACTCTTGATATTTGAGCTAAGTGTATCACATACAGCATCTCAATTGATCCTTTCAATTCAATCATTTTAAAAGCTTTCTTAGAAGGAAAGAGATGTGTCATTAGCCTTATCATGTGGATGAAGAAATAAAGATCCAGAGATATTAAGGAATTCACAAAAGATCACCCAGCTGGTGAGTGGAAGAGGTTAGGATAGGAATCAGTTCTTGTGACTTCCATGGCAGATCGGTTACTTTCACTGAATATGTCACTTAATAGTCTTTATACATTTTTAAGATTCAATTCAATTTAACAAAAGAAACTTTTAAGTGCTCATGACCTACTGTGCCCTGGGAATAAAAAGGCAAAATGGAAATAGCTTCTGTCTCTACATTTTATGAAAGTTTAATATTTATAGATATGTACATGTATATTTTTAAATATATATATATATTTATTTTAGATGTATACATGTGCACATGCACATTTTTATATATGAAATATATTTCATATGTGTTATATCTTACAACTATTAGACAACATGTGTATTTGTATAGGTGTACTTACCTATATAAGATATGCATATTTGTATAGGTGTACGCACTGCCAGGTGTATATATATATATACACACATTATATTGGCTTTCCTTTAAAGTATATACATATTATGCAATACATATTACCTATACTTTAAACATCTATATATGTGGGTATGTGCATGTACATATGTGCATTTGTACATATATATATTTGTGTATACATACAAATGTGTAAGTGTGTGTACAGCCCATGAATAATTAAAATTGAGAGGACTAGAAAAAGCCTAACATAAGTTTCAGAAACTCAGAGATCTGATTTAAAGGAAGCTTGGTGATATTCCAAGCAAAAAAGTTAGAATTCTAGGCACTGAATGGTATAGGGAAAGTAGAGGAAAGCAACCTTTGAAAGAGCCTGAATTGTGCAATGAAATCATTTTAAAATGGGAAAAGAAAATATCTACAAAGATGAAGTTGTCAAAAACTTTAACCTGTGGTCGATGGGTCATCAAAATCTTTGACCTATCAGGTGTTATATCTTATCTCAGTGGTTAATCTGAAGACCCCTAACTTCTCTTTGCTTTGCTATGGCATCTCCCCAAACTTTACCTCAGGGAAAGTTCCAAAATAAAACCTGGCTATCATCCATGTTTAAGTTGCCTTTAAGGTGAATTTTTTAATAGCTCCCCTCGTTGCTTGCAAACATGAGAGGTGGTAACATATGGGGGTAATAAACCACTATTTCTCCTCACACATGATGTACAAGATGCAAAAGAGAGAACAATCAACAAAGATATAACCCAAACTCCTTCGCTCATCCACCCACCCCTAGACAAGCAACAATAATACTATTTAAAGTAGCCAAACCAACTTCAGATCAGAAATAAATGTGATCTTGACATCAAGGCAACCCAACACTCTTTGTCAATTACAATTTTACTAATGTTTTCAATTCCACTTCAAATTTGATCTCCTCTAGGAGATCCTTAGGCAGAATCCTTAGGCAGATACAATTTTTCTTTTTTCTAAATTTCCATATATCGTTATTATATCATCAAGGCAACCCTTTGGTATTCATGAGTCCCTCTTTTCTCATTAGCTCTTATACAATCTTCCAAATATTCTTGATTTCTCCCTGTTTTTCACACACCTTTCAAAAAGTCAACATTCTCTGAAGAAAGACTTATGAAAAAACAATCCTCTCTCCATCACACTAGCTGTGTGAGAAAAGGGGTAAATTACAACCATCCTCCAAATGCCTTGAATTCCCTCATTTTTTAAAATTGATTGAGTTGGATTAAATGGCTTCTCAATTCCCCTCAAGCTCTAAACTCAAGATTCAATGATCATATAAATATGAATAGTAAAGCCAAATGCCTTATCATTCTTATCTAAGACCAAAAAACCCAAAAAACAAAAACATAGATATTTCATTTTAAAGTCAACTGATTTTCTTTTTATCCATTAAGATTTTACTTTGTTTTGTGATGTCATAGACTTCTTCTAAAGTTTTTCTCCAATGATTCACTATAACTTGGAGATTATCCTAAATTCTGTGAGGTTTGATGAAAATATCCAATCTCTCAGTGGTTCTGACAAACCTAACATGGGTAGTCTAGATCTATTATCCTAGAACTGACCTAAGGTAAGTATCAATGTGACAAAGCAGAAAGAATATGGAATTGGAAAAAAGAGAACTTTTATTCAAATCTTGGTTGCTGTTGTTTTTTAAACTATAATGTTAACTTTGTTGTCTTGGATAGATCACTTTTCTCTGAACCCACCTGTAAACAAAGCAGATTGGGAAATATGATCTTTTAAAGACCTTCTAGCCTTAAATATGTATTAGTATGCAATAATTTCATAGTTTTTCCAAGAAAACAAAGAGAGAACATGACAGAGAATTCAATTCAAGTCAGTGTTTACAATTTTATGTTCTGAGCTATACACCACCTCAAAAATTGTCATACTTGGGCATTAACCATCCTATAGCCACCAAATATTTACAGGAGGAACTTTATAGAATCTATGTAATTCAAGAAGTAATGTAACAAAATGGAATATTTAGTCAAATATACTTTTTTTGCAGTGATAATAAGATCCAGCCAATTGATTTCCCAAATGCATTTGTATCTGTCTATCAAAAGAGTTAGCATATCAATCTGATGCTTAAACTTGGTGACCCAATGGCAAAGTTAAGAAGAGATGAAATTTTGTCTGGAGAGCCCTAAGGATCCATTGAGCCTGGACCAAAGTATCCCTTGGCTTTAATTACAGGGACTTTTGATGCTATATTGAGGGAGGAAATGTCTAAGAAGAAAACAAGATTTGAATATAAATTATTAAGAACATCAGTTCACCGCTGAAACACTGAGAATAACTATCTCCCAGACTCAGCTTGTTTCTATGTGAAAGCTTAATCACCACAGAGTTTCCACAAGGAGGAAAAATTCTTGAGAAACATCATCTTTGGAGATTAACCTTTGAATGTTTCCAAATTTAGAGTTCCTTTGTTTTAGAATTAAGACATTAACTTTTTAAAAGAAGAGAATTAATCATATTGTTCTCAGGAATAAGCATATTTAATCACATAGTTTAAGAGCAAATACATTTTTTGATGACTGAAAACATAACAGGATGGAGAGGTTCAACAAGACACCTGGACTTTGCTACCCATCACTGGAATATAGGGTTATTTGGAGGATGAAGTTTTTTATGGAGGAATAGTAAATCCACTCTTGGTGCATTCCTAAAAACCCTTAGATGACAGATATACAGCTCATAAACAGGACTGTTAAGTTGTTATTGTTGTTGTTTTTGTCCTTCTAGGACACAACAAAACTTGTTCTCTCAGGTAAATCCTTAAAGAATTTAAGCTCACTTCCATAATGTGAAAGGCAATTGGAATAGATCCTTAAAGGAAAAGTGGTTTCAGAAAAGGAGAAGAAAAACATAAAAAGAGAAGAATGAAACAAAGCTTTCTTAGGGATGGTAAAAATGTAGTCTTTTGTTAATAAAAGGGCTCCTGTGTTTTGCTTTGTTTAGTTATTTGCCTGGTGATGACACAAGAGCCAACTATCACTATTCAAGTACATAGAATTACAAGTTTATAGATAGAACTAAAAGTGATCTTGAAGACCATATGACACCAACTTCAATTGATAGATGAGGAAATAGGCACACATAGGATAAATCATTTGGCTAGGGTCCCATAAGCAATAAGTATATAATTTCAGTATTTGAACATACTATTTCCTGATTGCAACTCCACTGGCCTAGCTATCACATCAGGCTGGAAATTTATCACTAGATATATTTAATTTATATGCTTTATCTACCATACCCATTGAGACCGGAATATACACTACTACTTTTTACTTATTCATTCATGTATTCATTTGTTTGTTTGTTCATTTATTTAATTCTGAATTTAAGAGATAAAACAAGCATTTACATAACATACCAGAATAGAAAAAAATGATTGCACAAATAAAACTGCAAATCTATTATGTACAACTTGCTGTTCCTTTGAAATATATATTAAACATATAACCTATTTTTCCTTTGTTTTATTCTCCCTTCCCACATTCTAGAGATGACTACTGTCACACACAAACTACTTTAAAAAAAGACTTCAAGGACAATACTTCAGATACTAATAATATCATGCTCACTGAATATTTTTGAGAGTTATAATAAAGTATTTTCCTTAGAGCAGTAGAATCAAACTCAGATACAAATGAATTCACTAAACTTTACATATGGGTGCTAGAGGGTCTCATATTTACTTCGAAAACCACATAATAGCATTCTTTATTTTAATTATATTTTTACTAATTTTGTTAAATATTTTCCAATGACATTTCAGCCTCATTAGGAGTGTTAGAAGCCTCATGCAACACTTGTTCTTGAAACCTCTGAGTTAGACATCAATCCTTTTGCAGTGTGAAAGTCTATGGAATAACAGAGATAAACTAGGAAAAACAAATGGGCTTTGAAATTTTTATCTTAGATGAGGCCATGATTGGAGCTTTAATCTTTCTCACCAAATATTTACTAAAAACTGAGAATACATGAAGGCACTGCAAATAATACAGAGATGAATACAGAGTGTGTGTTGTGGGGAAGAAAGCACTAGATTTGGAGTCCAAAGGCATCAGTTCACATTCTAGTCCTGCTCCTTACTGATCTTGTGACCAGAGGTAAACATTTTTACTTCTCAAATTATCACTTTCCTTATCTTTCACATAATGAGAATCTAATTTCCAAGATCTCTGAATATCTGTCCCATTAAAAAAAATATCCCTAATACTCAAGAGGCATGAATAAATTTGTAGGGAAGAAATTCCCTACAGTGGTCATATGAAAAAATAAAATTCTCTAAATCTCTAATAATTAGAGAAATACAAATGAAAGTAATTTTGAAGTTCAGCCTTGTGTGCATCAAATTGGTGAACCAGGAAAAATGGGAAAATGGCAGTTGTTGGAGGGGATTTGGAAAAACAATCACATTAATTCACTTTTGTGAAATTATCTAGCCATTCAGGAAAAAAATATATATTATACTGTACACATCCTTTGATTTCAATAATATCATTCCTCAAATGATAGTCCACATATACTTTAATATAATATATATTTGTACCATTCCTTCTTGAAAGGGCAAAAAATTGAAAACTCGGTAGGGGATAACATTCATTTTGGTAATTAGAAAATTATGACATAGAATACAATAGAATAGCTTCATTCCATAAGAATCATTAGAAGAATGGTTTCAAAGAACCCTGAAGATCAATGATAAAAAATCCTACCCACCTTTCAACAAAGAATAGACTCTGGTTTGGAATTATGTACACACATGCATGGTTCAAGTAGAAGTTGAAAAGAAAAGACAACAGAAGTTTGTTAATTAAAATAAAGAAAATTAAATATAAAATAAGTGACTTAAATGGCTACACGCTCCTGAGTGATCTAAATAGCACTGAAGCCAATAATAGAAACAGAGTACCCATATTTCAAAACTAACCAAACAAAAACTGTGATTCACTTCTGAATATGATATGTACATTAATATTAGAACTGAAAATGGAATGTAATTTACCTCAGAACACATCAAATGAAAGACAAAGAGATAAACCCCGATGATAGGAAGAAAACAATCAAATAAATTTGAAGTAATTCTTACCCTAACAAAGACACCTTGTTTAAATGAGACAATATGAAGACAGATAGAGATGAAGCAACTTGAAGAGAAAAGGAATAATATCAAATGATAAAAGATAACAGAAAGAAATGATATATGGAAATTTAAAAAAAAGAAAAAATTTATCTGCCTAAGGATTCTGCCTAAGGATCTCCTAGAGGAGATCAAATTTGAAGTGCAATTGAAAGCATTAGTAAAATTGTAATTGACAAAGAGTGTTGGGTTTTAGGAAAAATGATCCGGATCTGGCTCAGTGAAGCTTTTTTAAAACTCCATTTACCTCAAAACAAGCCTCATTGTAGAATTAGTTGGGAAGATGTGTATTAGGAAGTTATGAATCATTTATGTGGATTAAATACATTGGGGAAGTGTAGGTGGCCACAGAAGGAAAAAAAATTATTTTTTTGTGCCAAATATAGAAGAAATTGAAACAACCTTTTGTGACAGTGTGGTGTGGTGATCTTCTTCTTTAAAAATATATATGGTTTGTTTAGGCGCCAAAATGTTGGTGTTCTTTTTCCAAAACACAGCCAGGTGATAAAAGAGTTCAGATCTTTTATTGTGTCCTTCAATATAGCCCAGTTAGCTCAGGCCTGTCTCTCTGCTTGGTTCTAAGAGCTCCGCCTGAATGTCTCCAAATTTAAAGGTTTGTCCTTCTGACTCCAGCCAGCACCAAGGTAGAAGATACAATGAATTTTTCTTGCCTCAAAGATAGGGCTTGTGGGCTTCCTCCCAGAGTGCTCCTCTCCAACCCCAGTCAATGTTCCCAAGATAAGGCTTTCTTCCAGAGTGCTCCTCTCTGACTCTCCGACCCCTGGGAATGTTCCTAAGTAAACTCTTTTCAGCTCTAAGAGCTTCCTGTATATATATATATAATCTCCCAAAAGTTAACTTATCTTTCTGGAGAGAGAGGGATTCTGGGTTATCTCCCAGAGTGCTCTCTGGCCCTAAGGGAGGTGTGATTTGGATATATCTTTCTAAACCCTGAACTCTCCCAAATGTGTGAACTCCATTGAGTACTTAGATACTTATGAGCTCTCTAAAGGTGTGAACACAAGCATCGTTTCTATCAGTTGTACTTAGTACCTTGTTTCAAGTTCTGGCCCAAAATATCTCCTTCTAAGATCAAATCAATCATATTGAACTCTGCCAAATTAGATAATTATTGCCTCTATCAACTCTAATGGCTTAACAGTTTGTAAAGGTTCCAACAGTGTGGTAGAATAGAAATAGCACCAGACATAGAGTTTGAGGAACTGAATTCAAATTTTGGAACTATCCGTTGCTAAAGATGGGATTTTAAGTGTATCACTTAACTTCCACAGTTCTCGCTTTCCTCATTTGTAAAATGAAGGAGATGGATCAGCTGGCCTGTGAGTTTTTGTGTAATACTGATCCTCTAAGCCTCTTCTAAGGATAATCATTATCAATCAAGAAGCTTAGGATTCTGTCTTTGTCTTTCCTTTTTTTTTTTTTTTTTTTCCCTTTTCCTGAACTGATCATATTCCTTTCTTCAAAGACTTCCATGATTCTGAAGAAGATAAAGATGACTCAAGAACTTTCTGAGACTGGCCAGCTCAACTCTACTTCCCCAAGAGGCATGTTCTTACGATGCTTTCACTTAAGAGAGAATTGGGATGATGGCCTAGGTCTCTGCAAGCTTCCAAAGATCAGTTATTGCTGGAATATAGGGGAAAGAAAAACTATAGATTAAAAAGATAAAATAGAAGGAGCAGGAAAGAGAAGGAAGGAAACAAGGATTTACTAAGCACATATTATTATGTGCCAGACACTGTACTAGCTGCTGTATTATATTACATTATAGTATAGTACATTATATTATATTTATTATATTATGCTGTTATATTATATTATATTAGGCAAATCATATACCATATCCTATTATATTTTAATATGTTTTATTTTATGATATTATATGATATGAGTTAATTTCACAATAACCCTAGAATTATTAATCCCCTTTTATAGGTGAGAAAACTGGCAGGCAGAGATGAAATGCCTTGTTCAAGGTGATTTGGTTAATAAGTTTCTGAGGTCAGTTTTTAATTAAGTACTTCACAACTTTAACCCTTGTGCTCTGACCACTGTAGTTCTTCACTGTCTTGAAATAGATAGGAGTAGAGAAACCAGAAAACAAAAATCAGTCCAATACTTAAGAAAGATATCAAACAGATAAAGCATCTATTAAGTAGTTTTTTTTTTGTGCCAGGAACTGTGCTAAACATTGGGTATGCAAATATAAACAAAAAGTAAGATTTTATATATATATATATAATATATATATATACACCTATATATATGTATTTATCTATCTATATACCTATATATGTATCTATAGGTGCATATATATATTTGCTGAGGCAATTAGGGCTAAGTGACTTGCCCAGGGTCACACAGCCAGGAAATATTAAGTGTCTGAGGCAAGATTTGAACTCAGGTCCTCCTGACTTCAGGGCTAGTGCTCTATCCACTCTGCCACCTAGCTGCCCCAACATTTATATGTTTATATAGAAAGACAATATACAAAAGAGAGATGAAAAGTTGGTGGAGGTAAAAGGTACTCAACTAGAAAATTTATAACCTAGGGAGTCAGAGGTTGAAATGAGCTTAAAATGAATGATATGAATTAGATATTATCTATGGAAGAATGTAAAAGGGACCGTGTGTGCGTTTCATTTGTAAATCTAGTGACTAATGTATAATATAGGAGTGATTGAATGAATGAATAAATATATTAAGTATTTTATGCATCAAACAATGCTACTTTCTGTAGATACAAAAAAAAAAAAATGAAAGTGAGACATTGATTATGAAGAAGTCAACACATATAGGATAGTGGTAGCCAGTGAGGGGAATTTTGATCCAGAAAATCACAAGAATGATTATACAGTAAATTGAGAAGCAGTTTTGTTATGCAATGGATGGAATATTATATGTGGAGTGGAGAAGACCTGACCTCGAAGCTTACCTCCAACATTTACAACTTGTGTAACCCTAAACAAATCATTTAATGTCTCAGCCATAGTTCCCTTATTTCTAAAAGAGGTAGAGACACATCCTCTATCTCCCATGGTTATTGTTAATGAAAGGATGAATTAACAGGCATTAAGCACTTTGCAAATTCTAGCTGTCATCACCACCACCATCATCATCATCATCATCATGTCTTGGAATGATAGTGACAATTCAATGATTATTCTTAGGGAAAGATATAGCAAACAAAGGTGAAAGGAGGCAGGGGAAGGGTACTCAGATATAAGCAAGGCACAAACATATCCGGAGAGTAGTACCCAATTTGAGTTTGTGCTAGATATGATGAATACCGAACAGTCAAGAGTTCAGAATCCCAGGGTAATGAGTGCTTAATCATTGCTTATTAAGGTCAATGAATAAAGGTAATACTGTAAGTGCCATATTGTCTCATTTAGCAGCTATAATCTTGAGTGGAAATAACCTATTTATTGGAGCATTATTTTTGAAGAAATTTAGTGCCAACTTTATGCCAATGGAATATAGCAGTCAATATTACCAGGTGCCAGGATACTGAGAAAAACAATTATAAGGTGTGATAGGGAAAGGAGAAAGTACTATCTATAATCAGAACAAATCTATCTTGCTCATACATTTATTTCAGAAAGATTTTCAAAAGAAAGGTTTTCAGAAAGATAGGTTCATAGAAAACTCTCATTTAACCAGAATACCCCCCTCCCTAATCATTTTAGATAATAGAAAATTTACTGAAATAATATATTAATTTTCTATCATTTCATTTTAAGAATCATATTTTTAGAGACACAAGAAATAATAAATTGATCTAAAGAAATCATTCAATTTTAAACTGATGTACATATCCAAATAAAGTGAATGACTTCACACTAAGAGATGAATCCTGTCTGTCACTTCCCAAGAAACATTTTCCATTGTCTCCTGGTGGCCTACTGATCCCACCATCCCATCATCTTCCTTATTCAAAATCAGGTAACTTTACTTTGTAGCATTATAGATTTAGGTAATAAATGGAACTTACAGCTCATATGATCATAGAGTAATATCTTTAGTGTTACAAACAACCTCAAAAGCCATCTTGTCCTTCCCAGATAAGGAAAAAGACTCTGGAAACTAAAGTTATTTATTCAAAGTGAGATAGGAAATGATTAAAAAAGCTGAGATTAGACCCCAAAACCTCTTTCTCATATCTAGCGCTTTTTCTTCTCTATTAGATTCATTGAAGCTTCATCCCCAAATTAGTGACTTTATAAACAATAAAAGTTATCTGAAATTCCCTAATTTTATGTGAATTCCGTTGGAGGGAAAAAATGAGACCACCATAGACTGGTTAAAATGTATTTTACTGCCATTTTTAAAGAATAGAAATAATTTTCATTATGGTATATTTCCATATTTTATGGCTTTAATTAAATCTGATTCTTTCTCCTAACCCTGCAATAGAAGACACAATATAAGACATTTTTGTCTTTAAATTTGGGGATAATTTCATGAGTTTCAGTGTTTATAACATCAAGGGACTGATAATGGAGTATAATATGCTGCAAATACATTTTGGGAATTTCCATTGACTTCATTGTGAAACGCTTTCTGTTCTAACCCACAACACAAGAACCAATGCAGCTTGGCTGAAGACCTGGGAGTCACAAAATTATATTCTACTTGCAATCATCTTCAAAGAATACAGAGTTCTTACCAACACAGCATTCCTCAGAATGGCACAAACAAAGCCAATGCCATGGAGCAATCTCTTAGAGGGGCTTCTAGATTCGTAGTCTTAATGTAGCTATATGTTTTTCATCTAAGATCCAATCTGTAATGTTCTTCTTTTCTAAAATATAATTGTTCTCTGTGAGCAGGTTTCTTGGGGGAGCTTCTGGAGGCAGCCTTCCTTTCAGTTCAGAGTAATAATTACCTCAAATGCAGCCAGGAGTTAAAATTTCAGATCCTTTATTGTCTCCTTCAAAATAGCCTCGTTAGCTTTCTTAGAGGCCTATCTCTCTCCTTGGTTCCAAGAGCCACTAGTCTTTTGCCTCTGCCAGCTTCGGCCTCTATCTTTCTCTGGCTTCTGGCTGAGACTCCAAGAACTTCTAGTGAGCTTGTCCTTTTATATGCTATTTTAGAGCAGTGAACTCAAAGGTTGACTCCTCCTCTGAGAGTGGGATTGTGGGCTTCTGATTTGTGAATCATCTCCACTTCTTTCTGACTTGTGAATCTCACACTGAATCCTGACTTGTGAATCTCCCAGAATCCTATCAATTACAGTGACTTAGCACCTTGTAAGAATCATAACACCAATCAGTGACCACAAAGGCTAAGATTTAGCAGTGGGCCCAGTGCTATTAAATCCATGGAAAACCTAAGATCAAGCCAATTTTGCTACTGTACTAAACCATGTCCAGTTTATTTTCTGTTCCCTATTCTACCTTTTTACAAAAGGAATTAATGTGCTGCCATCTCTTCAAATTTAGCCATATCCTTTATTCTTTGGAATAAAAAAAGAGACTGTTCGTATTGTTTCAAATATAAATCAATGAATACTTATGAAACAAAGGTTACCTTTGTAATGGAAAAAATGTACCTTTTGATTTTTATTTATTTTTATCTAGAGAGCTATTATTATGTGGTATGATCAGGATGCTTTTGACCATACTTCAAGGATCTGTGATTTCATCTTTATGGATAAGTACTCTTTCTATTGGAGTAGATAGCTTGAATTGAGTAGGAAAATGATATCTAGAGAAAAGAAATTGCTCTTCCAAAATAGAACTAGTGGAAATATTTAAAGATGATACCGAGACAGTCATAATGATGAATGCTCATAAATATTATTTAGTTTTCCTCCTTTCACTAAGTTATGAATATTCTCAGTCCTATATCTCTATGTAGTTTCAATAAGTCTAATAATCTATCACTATTCATCGATTGAACCTGTGTGTGGTTCCTGGATCTTAAGCATGTCTCTCAAGTCATATGCATAGTCCTTGGAGTTTAGGGCTAAAGTTGTCAAAGTGCACTAAACTTCCATAAGTTTCAACATACAGTGAATTTATCTCAATTAAATCCTATAGGCATTTGTTGAATATCACCTGTGATAGTAACTGGGGAAACAAACAAACAAAAAACGATAAACATGCTTCCTAACATCAAGGAGCATTTATACTTTATCAGGGGACACTTAGATAGATATGAGTAATTAAAATATAGATACAAGATAAGTAAAAATAACTTTTGATCCCTAATAAATGGAGGAATTTCAATATCCCAACCTTCTGTAAGAGGTGGCATTTAACCTGATAATAAAAGGCAGCATGAAATAGTGAGAGGAAAAGAAGAGGAGAAAGTGCATTCTAGGTCTGAGGGATAGCCCATGCAAATGCAGGGAGAATGATAAATACAAGAACAAGCAATAGGTTAGTTTGGATGGTGTGTGGAATGTAAAGTGTAATGAGGAGAGAAATAAGCCTAAAATGTGTTAGACACTTTCTGAAAACACATCTCTAAGATTATGCAAAGGATAGAAAGGATAAGACTTGGATTTTATTTCTAGGGAAAACACTCCCTCTCTGGAAGGGAATTCTTTTTATCTATGTAGTTCATTACCTTCTTTGTAATTTAGAATTAGAGAGCTACTTACAGATCTTGTAGAGTTTTAAGTGATTTGCCCAGGGCACCCATTAGTATGTGTTGTAGGAAAAGCTTGAACTTTAGTCACTACTCTATGTTGCTGCTATTACAAGATATATTCACAATAACTTCAAAGAAATTTTAGGAAGCATTGACAACTGGGAGGAATAATAAAGGCTCCTTTTTAGGACTGAGCTGTGCCTTTAAAGGATTTAGAGTTATCAAGAAAAAAAACGTGAGGAAGAACAGCCCTGTCTTAGGAACTAATCAGAACAAAGGTGGAAAATGTGAAAATGAATGATCCGAGAATTATGGTCTATAGTTGGTTTGAAAGAATTAAAAGGGATCATCTTGTTGTTACAAAAGACTTTATTAACACAGAAGTAAAATGGATCATCCGCTGAGAGAATCTGGCAATTAGAAAAAGTTTGGAAGAGTTTTGTATACTTAAATTTGGGGCTTCATTCAGCAGGCAGCCTACCTGTGAGAGCAAGGTACAGATAAGGAAGGAGTCAGGATGTCCTTCAGCAAAGTACTGTCCATCAAGGAAGGAAACAGTTAAGAAGTTAGGGCTTTTACAGGACAAAAATAAGGAGCAACAGATGAGATTTTTTTTGTTCTGTATTCTTTAACCAGATATGCAGCTTTGAGTATTCCCTGGACTCTGACCCATCAATATCATGCAAGCAAACAGGTAATTTTGGAAGATGTATTGTGATGGTAGAGAACATTGGTAATGTGTGATCAGTCCGGGAAAAATTGGTTTGAAGCAAAACTGTGAAGAAATTTAAATGTCAAATAGAGAATCTTGCATTTTATACTGAAAATAAGATAAAGTCACTGAAGACATTTGAACATTGGAATTATATTGTCATATCCATGCATGATGAATATTAATGTGCTATTTCTTACTAGAATGGATTAGAGGGAGAAGAAATTCTATAAAGGAAGACCAGTTAAGAGATTCTCACAATAGTTTAGTTGTGAGATGATGGGGGAGTAATTAGGATGCTTGTACTATGAAGAGAAATAAGGGATTGAAGAGAAGTAAGAGTGTCAGCAACTTGTTAGATATGGAGAAGCAAAGGGGCGGAAAAAGCTGAGGACTCCAAGGTTGTGAACTTGAATGACAAGAACAATTTTGATGTCCTTCACTGCATCATGAAGGGTGGGAAGATCTAGGGAGAGAGATAATAAGTTCCATTTTGGACAAGTTTAATTTGACATGATTATGGGATTTCCAGTCAAAAAGAGGAACAGGAATCAGGAAAGGTGTGAAGCTGGATATAAAAATTTTGTACTTAGTTTAAGAAAGATGAAAATTGAACTCATGTGCAACTGCACGTGTTTAACTTACATAGGGTTGCCTGCTCTTTGAGGAGGAGTAAGAGGGGAAGAAAAAGAGAAAAAAATTGAAACACAAGTTTTGCAAAGGTGAATGCTAAAAATTATCTTTGCACATATATGGAAAAATAAAATACTATATAAAAAAAAACAAACAAACAAGAACTCAATGTTCAACCCGATGACTTTTACTAGGAAGATTGAAGAGTTACCCTTGCTGCTTCTTGCTAAACTTCTCTGCTAAACTTAAAGAACAAGTCATTTCACCCACTGCTCCTGGCCTTCACAGCAAACAAATAATTTCTTAGCTAGCTTTTCCTCTTAAACAGGTTATGAGCTCCCTAGCCGTCTTAGCCTCTTTTTATAAGTGACCCCTGAGGGCGAGAGTTGTGGCCAGGAGTCATAAAAATCCAAAATTCATCTGATCACACCTGCGAGGCTCAGAGGCCTAACTTCACCTTCACACTTTGATTTTATTTTGTTTTGTTTTGTTTTGTTTTATTGGTACATGAGGGCTCAAAAGACATCATGGGATAACGCAATTACAGACATGAAAGAGGCCTTAGAGGCCATCCAGTCTAACAGGTACCTGAACAAGACTCCCCCCTTCAACAGTCTTAAAAACTACTTGTTTAATCTCAGTTTGATTATTTTCTAAGGACAGAGAATTCACATTCTCTGAAGAAGTCCATGCAACTTGGGGATAGCTTCAAGTATTAGGAAGTAGCTGTTATTGCTCCCCATACAGCCAGTCTTTCACTCTATCGTTCATCATATTCTATGCTCTTGAGTCAATCAAAACAAATTTAATTGTTCTTCCATGTGATATTCAAATACTTAATGACGGATTCCATGTACTCAAAATCTTTTTTTTTGTCAAACTAAATATCCCCAGTTTAATCCTTTATCCTTCCATAGCATGGTTTTAATAGCTTAATAATAAAATTGGTCTATTCTAACTTTTCAATGAGTTTGGATTCAAAACTATACAGCAAGTTTCTACTGTCTATGTAAATTGTAAAAGTGGCCATCTTTTTACTTTTTGCAAAGGAATCACCAATCATCACTACCTTTTGTAAAGCAGTGTATAGGCTTTAGACTTGCATGAAGTATGTGAACATCTGGGATAATCCTCTTATTTTACAGAGGAGGAAACTGAGGTTCAGAGAAGAATGCCTTACATAAACATGTAAACTATGGCAAAACTAGAATTTAAATGCAGGTGTTCCTTCCAATGCAGTGAATTTTCCACGAAACTGGAATGTTTTCAAACTTCTAAGCCTTTCTACTCTTCCCTTTTCAAACTTGATTTTTGTGTCAAAATCCAAATTGATGACACAACAGAGGCATAAGACATCTGCTAAGTTTGTTGGCATAGGTACCCTGTTCTTCAGTGCAAGCACCTTTTGAAACAAGTGTTATGTGGCATTCAAAAAATCAATTAATTGATCTATCGGTAATGAATTATTAAGTGACTATTTGCCAGGTATTGTCCAAGGTATCAAACAAACAAATACAATGTGAAACAGTCCCTTATTTCAAGGAGGATATGGTATATTTCACAAGGAAATGCAGAAAGATCAAATTTGCCCAGTACAATTTGGGTCTTGTTTACTCAGAATCAAATTGAATGGACTCATCATAGTGCAATACAGAAAGTGTGATCATGAGTAAATCATTTAACCTGCCTGACACTTGGTTTTCTCACCTGCAAAATTAGAAAGCCAGCCTCAATGGCCTCTAAAGTTCTTTCTAGCTATAAATATATCACTCCATGTATTTCCACAGTTATTCTCCTAAGTAAGCAATAGTCCAACAGAGGAACTTGTGTTTTTCTTTTTGATTTCAAATCCCTTTTCCTATTTATGCAACAACCCATTCTGTTTAGCCTTACTTCAGGTCTCCTATAACTGCATGCTATTTTTTCATGAATTCTATTCTTCAGCATTCAGTTAACTCTCATTATGGTAAACCCTAACATTTATGAGACATTAATGGCAGAGTACATCTCTAAATATTCAACAAGTAAAACTCTTCTGGAACTATAATGAAGATGCTTCAGAAGCACCATTGTTTCTGAGTTCAGACAGATTCCAGCTGAGATATCAGTATTATTAAAGCATATTTCAGAGGATGTTTGTGTAAACAGAATCGCTGATATTTGCTTTGATGATCAAAAGAAACATTAAAGAGAGATGTGAACCTGTGTTTATAAAATTGGATGAATTTTCAAACTACCACACACTTGACTGTACTTCATAGAAAATATGTGGTCATGAAGGATCAGTTTAGATTCAGGAAAATATATTCTATTTTCCACCAGACCCATGATTTCAAAAGTATAGAAAACTTCCAGGAAGGAATATCCTTTAGCAATGCTTTGTAACTTTTAGTCCTAGAATAGAAGTTCTGGTATATTTTCAAATCATTTTTAATCCTTTTTTAAATCCTTGTCAGTCTGGCAAACTCTATGGCCCACTTCTCAGAATAGTGTTTTAACACACAAAATAAAACATAAGATTTAAGGTAATCTAATTATATTAAATATAATTATCAGAACATTTAAAAACATATGAATCTAAAAGTCCCCATGATGAGAGAGGAAATGTCTAGAAAGCAATTTATTTGTGAATGTATGCCTAATCTAAGTCAATAGTACTTGAAACAGTAAAAAAAAAAGTGATGTGATCTCTTACTTTATTAAAAGAAGTGAAAAGATGGACACATGAATATAATTTCTACTATATATATATATATATATATATACATATATATGTATACATGTGTGTGTGTGTGTGTGTGTGTGTATTCTTGATCTGGTAATTTGTTGTTATATATTTTGAATTCTCCCTGATAGTCTGCTGAGCACATGACAACATTCTCTTTTGTTTTGTTTTGTTTTATTTTGTGTTTGTTTTCTGTTTTGCTTTTTTAATCTGTTCTTTTAAATAAAACAAATTTAAAAAGAGTTTTGTGTTTCAAACAAAGATGATCATAATCCACTGCTGTATAGAGATAGCTATGCAATAATACTATAACTGCACTACATCTAGCATATATAGCTAGTTGGGCATCACAGATTAGGAGGAGAAATGGCTAGTTTTTAGGATTAACAATAAGGACCAGAATAAAAAGGAGATCTCAATCCTGGTTTACAAGCATAGGACAAAGAAAATGCGTAATGTTATGTAGTAGAAACAATACCAATTACAAAACAAGGACAAGGATTTGATTTCTGGCTCTGTCTCTTGCCCTTCCTACAATTGGACATAGCACTCAAGTTTTCTAGGACTTCAGGTTCCCTATTTATAGAAATAAATATGCAGGAATCATTACCTATGTGACTCAAAACCAAAGTTTATACAAACCAGACTCATTCATGGGTCTTCTCAAAAAAAAAAACCAAAACATTTTTTGGGCCTGTATTCTTCTTCTGGATATTATCTAGAAAATTCTATATCTGACTCATGTTTGGGTATCAGGAAAGATGATTTTAGATACTCTGTAAGCACTGAGGCCAAACTTACTTAACAATACAAAGGGCTCAAGAACATCACCATAACCAGTTAAGACAGAGATTCCTCCTTTAGCTGCTCATCCCTTCCTCTCTGGGATATATGGAGAACTCCAGAACTATAACTCTACCGAATGGGACCTCATTCTCCAAAAAGGAAAATTCACGAGATTGCCAAAGTATCAGGAAATTTAATCTTGTTCCTGAGTTCTATTTCCATAGTAGGCTGACACTATCCACCAACCAATGAATGGATGAAGCAATTTGGATTTATTGTATACTTAGTATATCCTTGGAACAATACTAAGCATCAGGAATAGGAAGAAAGTCAAAAGCCCACGTATTAATAGTAGGGATAATAGTAAAATAGCTATGTACCACTTACAGTACTGGTCGAGGATGAGGCTTCCATTTAAATGAACAAAATAAGGAAAGTACTTGTGGTCGAGATTCATTGACTCCCTCTTCAAATCCTGCACAATACATAGTCTATACTCGCAGGGGTCCTCAAACTATGGCCTGTGGGCCAGATGCAGCAGCTGAGGATGTTTAACCCCTTCACCCAGGGCTATGAAGTTTCTTTATTTAAAGGCCCACAGAACAAAGTTTTTGTTTTTATTATAGTCCGGCCCTCCAACAGTCTGAGGGACAGTGAACTGGCCCCTCAGTTTAAAAAGTTTGAGGACCCCTGGTCTATAGCATCAGTGAAGGACAAAATCTGAATTTACTCCTCTTCTGTCACAAGCCATTGTGTCAGTTCATATTCTAGTATAAAGGAGAATTTGTCAATCAATTTTCCTTAGTGATATCACTGAATGCCAGATATTGACTGATAAAAATATTTCAATAAAAATTAAAGTCTACTCACCCTGATCATCATGACAGCACAGCGGATATCATGGATTGAGTCATAGACCTTTTTGGAGGCATCCACAAACTGGCTATCATCAAATTGATGCATGGCATTCATGTTGAGGGCTTCCAAGGCAATGTTGACTTGGGTGATGAACTCTGGGATTGCTGTAAAAATAAACAGAAAAGGGAGAAATCCCTTTGGCTTGATGTCAAGAAGAAAATCTTTGAAATTATCATATAATCTTCACTAAATAATACTAAAATATATAAAACTTGAACTTAATTGAAAAATATATGACCATATACATAAATATTTTGTATATGATTATGGTTATATATGTGTGTATAACTATATTAATATACTTTATATATCACTACTATCTATCTATATATGCTATATGTGTATACCTATAGATATATAAATTATAGATATATGTATTTCATAGATATTTGTATATATAAATGTATGTCATAGATATGTGTATATCTCCATGATATCCATATATGTATATATCAGATATATATATATATAATGAGATCTATAAGATATGCATATATTGTATAGATCTCTCTGTATATATCATATAGATATAAAACAGATATCTATAGATATAGATCTCTCTCTCTCTCTCTCTCTCTCTATATATATATATATATATATATACACACATACATATATGCACATATATGTCTTACTGTCTATATAGCTAGCTAGATGGTGCAGCGGATAGAGTGACAGACTTGGGATCAGGAAGACTCATCTTCCTCAATTCAATTTGACCTGAAACTTACAAACTATATGAACCTGAACAAGTTATTTAGCCCGTTTTGTCTCAGTTTCTCTATCTGTAAAATGACCTAGATAAAAAATATGCAAATTAGTCCAGTATTTTTGCCAAGGAAAACTCAAATAGGGACATGAAAAATCAGACATAATTGAAAAATGATTGAACAACAACAAAAATGTATATATGTATATAGATATTACATACATATTTGTGCATTAGTGTGTATATGTATGTTTAAAATTTAGGGGAGACAGTAAAACTGAACAAATAGCATGCTGAACATGAAGTTGAAAAGAACTAGATTAAAATTTACATGTCTGGCCTAGGTAACCCTGAAAAGCCACTTAATCTCTGTTAAGTTAGATACTGCCAATGTCAAAAATCATGGAAACATTGAAAGGCTACAAAGAAATGAAATATTTTCATCTGAAATCTCATTTTGTCAAGACAAAAGTTAAGTAAAAGAGAGATTTTGGCAGAAAGTTAGAGGGAGCCATTTGCCCATGTCACTCAGCACAATGTCTGTTTATCATCCCATTGCATATCCATCTCTGCATCACCCCTCTGGACTATACATCCCTTCACCACATACTGAAGAGATGATCACTAAGCTCTATCATTGTTTTACAGTGAGCTAGGCCTTAAGGAGAATACAAAGAAAAAAAAAATATTTGAACTCATACATGAACTGGTTCATAAGCTAATAGAAGCATAGGTAGATAATTATATTTTGAGTAAAGAAGATCTAAGTAAAAATCCTTCATCAGGCACTCATTGGCTATGTAATCTCAGACACATAACAATGTCTCTCAGGCTCAGCTTTTTTATTTCTAAAATGGTCATGACAATGACACGATCTACCTCACAAAGTTGTTGTAAAGATATGAGAAACATAAAACATTGATAAATGTTTATAAAAACTATAAATGTTATCATCATCATCTTCATCATAATCTATTTGTTTAAAGCATTTTGGTTTAGTAGAAACAGTATTAGTTTTGAAATCAAATACCCTAGGTTCAGTTACTTCTTTGAAATTTACTTGTGGTACTCAATATTAAAATATATACCAAGTGGTATCAATCAACTTCCTTCAAAGGAGAGTTAAGAGAGTTGCAAATAAAATTAGAAAGAAACGTATCAAGAATATACCCGATTCATCAAATATTAGACAATCAAATTCACAAAACAAATAAGAAAGAAATTAAAAAGTAAATATAATATAGAAAAATTAGAGTTGACGTTGGAGAAAGAATGAAGAATAGAAGTGAATATATTTCTTCTCAGCAGTTATGGAACCTATTCAAAATTGACCATATATTGGACATAAGACCTAAATTAAATGGAAAGCATGAAGTTAAGATCTTTTTTCAGATCATGAAATCAAAACTACATATCAACAAAGTGTTTGGGAAATATGAAAAGTAAATTGAAACTTACAATATCATCTTAAAGAATGATATGTAGAAGTCAAATTATAGATACAATTATATTTCCTCAGATATTAATCCTGATGACATCCTACCTTAAATTATGGATCAGCAAAGCGTTATAAAGAGAATTTTATATCCTTAGGATGGCTACTTAGGAAAAACGAAAAGAAAAGATTAATAATTAGGTATTGAATTTTAAAACTAAAAAGCAGCCAAGAAAACCCCTATCAAATACTAAATTGAAATTTTAAAGGTTCAACAAAATTAAAAGTAAATTATAAAGTTATTTAGAACTTTTTAATAAACTAAAGATTCATTCTAGAAAAGTCAATAATGATGCTTTTGTAAATCGTGATTAGAAAAACGGAGGAGAAATGAAATTGTATCCTTAAAATGTAAAGGAATCCTTCTCCAAACAATGAAGAGGAAAGTTGAGAAATAATCAAGGTATTATTGCTAACTTTTATACTAACTTTGATAACCTAAGTGAAATGGATGACTACTTCCAAAATACAAATGACTTTAAAAGAGGTAAGAGTAAATTATTTTAATAGTCCATTTAAAATAAGAATAATATGATATAAACAACTTTCTCAAGAAAAAACCACTAGGACAGATGGATTTTAAATTTTTACAAACATTTAAAGAACAATTGGCACCTCAATGCTATATAAATTATTTGATAAAATAGGGAATGAAGGAGTCCTACCAAATTCCTTCTATGACACAGACATGGTACTGATACCTAAACCAGGTAGGCTGAAAACAGAGAAAGAAAATTATGACCAATACTCCTAATGAATATAGATGCTAAAATCTTAAATAAGATATTAGCAAAAAGACTACTATAGAAAATCATCTCCTAGATAATACACTATGATCAAGTAGGATTTATACCAGGAATGCAGGGCTGGTTCAATATTGGGAAAACTATCAATATAATTGGCCATGTTAATAACCAAATTAACAAAAACCATATGATCATCTCAATAGATGCAGAAAAAGCATTTGATAAAATCCAACATCCATTCCTATTAAAACACTTGAGAGTATAGGAATAAATGGACTTTTCCTTAAAATAATCAGCAGCATCTATTTAAAACCATCAGTAAGCATCATATGTAATGGAGACAAACTCAACCATTCCCTAATAAGATCTGAGTGAAACAAGGTTGCCCACTATCACCATTACTATTTAATATTGTATTAGAAACGCTAGCTATAAGCAATAAGATGAGAAAGAGATTAAAGGAATAAGAATAGGCAATGAGGAAGCCAAATTATCACTCTTTTGCATAGACATGATAGTATACTTAGAGAACCCCAGAGATTCTGCTAAAAGTTATTAGAAATAATCCACAACTTTAGCAAAGTTGATGTTATAAAATAAACCCACATAAGTCATCAGCATTCTTATATATCACTAACAAATCCAACAGTCAGAGTTACAAAGAGAAATTCCATTTAAAGTAACTACTGATAATATAAAATATTTAGGAATCTATCTGCCAAGGGAAAATCAGAAACTTTATGAGCAAAATTACAGACCACTTTTCACACAAATTAAGTCTGATCTAACCAATGGAAAAATATTAAATGCTCTTGGATAGGACGAGCAAATATAATAAAGATGACAATATTACCTAAACTAATCTATTTATTTAGCGCTATACCAATCAGACTCCCAAAAAACTATTTTAATGACCTAGAAAAATAACAACAAAGTTCATATGGAAAAACAAAAGGTCAAGAATTTCAAGGGAATTAATGAAAAAAATCAAATGATGGTGGCTTAGCATGTACAGATTTAAAACTATATTATAGAGCAGCAGTTACCAAAACTATTTGGTATTGGCTAAGGAATAGATTAGTTGATCAGTGGAATAGATTAGGTTCAGGGATAAAACAGTCAACAAAACTAGCAACCTAGTCTTTGACAAACCCAAAGATCCCACTTTTGGGATAAGAACTTACTGTTTGATAAAAATTGCTGGGAAAAATTGGAAACTAATATGGCAGAAACTAGGCATTGATCCATACTTAACCTGTACACCAAGATAAGGTCAAAATGGGTTCATGACCTAGGCATAAAGAATGAAATTATTAATAAATTAGAGGAACATAGGATAGTTTACCTCTCAGACCTGTGGAAGGGAAGGTTTTATGACCAAAGCAGAACTAGAGATCATTACTGATCACAAAAATAGAAAAATTTCGATTATACCAAACTGAAAAGTTTTTGTACAAACAAAACTAATGCAGACAAGATTAGAAGGGAAGCAATAAACTGGGAAAATATTTTTTACAGTCAAAGGTTCTGATAAAGGCCTCATTTCCAAAATATATAGAGAATTAACTCTAATTTATAAAAAATCAAGCCATTCTCTAATTGAAAATGGTCAAAGTGATATGAACAGACAATTCTCAGATAGAAGAAATTGAAACTATTTCTAGTCATATGAAAAGATGCTCCAAGTCATTATTAATCAGAGAAATGCAAATTAAGACAACTCTAAGATACTACTACACACCTGTCAGATTGGCTAAGATGACAGGAAAAATAATGATGATTGTTGGAGGGATGGGAAAACTGGGACATTGCTTCATTGTTGGTGGAGTTGTGAATGAATCCAACCATTTTGGAGAGTAGTTTGGAACTATGCTCAAAAAGTTATCAAACTGCATACCCTTTGATCCAGAGTGTTACTACTGGGATTATATCCCAAAGAGATTATAAAGAAGGAAAGGGACCTGTATGTGCACGAATGTTTGTAGCAGCCCTTTGTAGTGGCTAGAAACTGGAAACTGAATGGATGTCCATCAGTTGGAGAATGGCTGAATAAATTGTGGTATATGAAAATTATGGAATATTACTGTTCTGTAAGAAATGACTCAACAGGATGATTTCCAGAAAGGCCTGGAGAGACTTACACGAACTGATGCTGAGTGAAATGAGCTAGGACCAGGAGATCATTATATACTTCAACAACAATACTAGATGATGACCAGTTCTGATGGATCAGGCCATCCTCAGCAACAGATCAACCAAATCATTTCTAATGGAGCAGTAATGAACTGAACTAGCTATACCCAGAAAAGAACTCTGGGAGATGACTAAAACCATTACATTGAATTCCCAATCCCTATATTTATGCACACCTGCATCTTTGATTTCCTTCACAAGCTAATTGTACAATAATTCAGAGTCTGATTCTTTTTGTACAGCAAAATAATGTTTTGGTCATGTATACTTATTGTGTATCTAAGTTATATTTTAATATATTTAACATCTACTGGTCATCCTGCCATTTAGGGAGGTGGGGGGTAAGAGGTGAAAAATTGGAACAAGAGGTTTGGCAATTGTTAATGCTGTAAAGTTACCCATGTATATATCCTGTAAATAAAAGGCTATTAAATAAAAAATAAAAAAAAGAAATTTACTTGCTGGGCTACCCCTTGTAAACCACACTTTATCTGATATTCAAGCCATTTCCCAAGATTCTGTCTGTAGCTTATTTGTGATATATATTATTGAAAGGAGAAGGGTGATCCCAAGTCAATGATCCCTGATTTCTAAATTTAAGTAGGAAAAGTGTCTTTGATGGTTTGCTCTGCTTAGGAAAAGGAAAAAAAAAAAAAACAATAACAACCAATATGAGGTCAGTGGAGAAAGACAGTGAAGAATGGGAATATAGAAAGATATTGAGAACTTTAAGGTAGAGGGGAACTGGGTTTAAACACTTCTTTGGCCATTCAGCTATATGATCTTGGGTAAGTCATTGAATTGTTTTAAGATCTGGTTTTCTCATAAGTAAAATGGCAATACTAATAACTGTAGTTGTTATCTTGGAGGGTTGTGGTGAAGATTAAACAAGATTGTCATTTAATCTAAAATGTAAAGGACATGATATTTAAAGTATAGTATTGAACAGACATACGTATGTTTTCTCTCTAGTTTAATTCCTTCCCTCCACCCCTTACCACTAATGTCAGCAAAAGTCTTATAATTAAGAGATATGGATGGCATAGGGCCAAAGAAATCCTTAGCAAAAGTTTTCACACATAAAAGTATTTGAATTTTTGAAGTGTAAGCAATTGCAGCCAAGGAAAATCCTGACAAGGTAAAGAATTTTTTAAAGGTTCCCACTCAAAATCTTCATAGGAAGTACATTTTAATTGGTTATTTTCAAGCTCTTTTCATTATACAATAGAATTACAGTCTAGAAAAGTCTATATTATTGACTTTATGTTTTGCTTCAGTGAAAAAAAATCCTTAGTCTTGCACACATTTTTTCCCCCTATCCAAATGGCTACATTGTTCCACCTGGAAAAAATTAGTTAGGAGTCTGGACAATTGGTTTCAAGGTCAAAAGCTTCAACTTTGTAATTACTTGGACCTTGTATAGCTTGTCTCATAGGGTTATTATAGGGATGAAATTAAATAATGCATTTAAAAATATTTGTAGTTATAAAATTATTTTTAAATATAAATTGTTAGTATTAATATTGATATCAATACCTGATCATATTTCAGTGAACCACTAACTTATTTCCTAAATTCATTGTCATTAATTCATACACATAAATAATGGACACTTAATTATATGGATGTATGTGAAATACACATATCCATATATTATATATGTGCATATATGTATATATGTGTGTGTAAATATACACACACACATATAAGTATTTATATATGCACACATATGTATATACACACAGAGGTGATTGCCAATATATGCATTCACTATATTTATATATATATATCTATATATATAACACACATGCACAAATATGAACTCACATAAATGTATGCCTGTCCACATGTAACACATATGTGTACATGCATTCATGTATGTGCATATTCTGTACATGTATGTTTACACAATGCATGCATGTATATATACATCTACCTATATTGTATATACAGGATAAACATATATGTATGGCTCATATTATTTATCATAGTCTTTTTTAGTGCCTTTATAAATTAATATATAGATGTCCATTCACTTGTATATACAACACATATATAAGAATTTTATATATTAAAATATTCTGTTATATATGTATGTGTGGATGATTAATACATTTTGTTTACATTGAGCAAAATCTAAATAATATACAAATATGGAGGGGTGATGGGAAAATATATAATGTATGGATATATTTGAAATATATATTCATAACATTTTCTATATACCATATTGCTATATCTATGTATCCCTACAAACAAATATACCGACATAAAAACAAGTAAACCACTATCACCACATTGATTTACCATCATCTCCCATCATATGACTCTGAAGCTAAATATCTTGGGAATAACAATCTCCCAAATATCATTAGACCTGCTTCCAATCCAGCCTCTAATGTCATTACTGAATAGGGAAATTACTGCAGAGAAGGGATTATCTACCACCAGAAATGACTATTGATAAACTGCCACCAACAAGGCAGATAAGTATGGGATCCTTGGAATACCCTTTCTTAGACTAAAATGACCAGTCTCATTTGTAGCTCAATAGTTAATGACTAGGAACAAGGAAATGGCTCCTGTGGAGAAGAACCATTTCTTCCAATTACTAATCAACTGTCCTACATTGACCATACTGCCTTAAGTAGCAGGGCATTTATAAGAGAAAATATGAGGCAGCATGTGTGAGTCTCATCATGGCTACCATAGCCAATATTTTCCCTGAAATCCTGACTGTATGTGCCAAAATGTTTGTGGCAGCCCTGTTTGTAGTGGCTAGAAGCTGGAAACTGAATGGATGCCCATCAATTGGAGAATGGTTGGGTAAATTGTGGTATATGAATGTTATGGAATATTATTGTTCTGTAAGAAATGACCAGCAAGATGAATACAGAGAAGCTTGGAGAGAATTACATGAACCGATGCTGAGTGAAATGAGCAGAACCAAGAGATCATTATATACGTCAACAACAATACTGTATGAGGATGTATTCTGATAGAAGTGGATTTCTTTGACAAAGAGACCTAATTTAGTTTCAATTGATCAATGATGGACAGAAGCAGCTACACCCAAAGAAAAAAACACCGGGAAATGAATGTAAACTGTTTGCATTTTTGTTTTTCTTCCTGGGTTATTTCTACCTTCTGAATCCAATTCTCCCTGTGCAACAAGAAAACGGTTTGGATCTGCACACATACATTGTATCTAGGATATACTAGGACATATTCAACATATATAGGACTGCTTGCCATCTAGGGGAGGGGGTGGAGGGTGGGAGGGAAAAATCGGAACAGAAATGAGTGCAAGGGATAATGTTGTAAAAAAATTACCCTGACATGGGTTCTGTCAATAAAAAGTTACTATAATAATAAAAAAAAAAAAGAATTTTTTTCTTCTGCATCTCCATATAATGACTCCCTCTAGGATTAATTCTCTTTGTTAAACCATTAATAAACTTAATAACGTTACCATTCGAGTAGACATCATTACAAGAAAAAAAAAAAGAAATCCTGACTGTTATGTATCCCAGGAGCTTGGCTTCAAGATACTTAAGAAAAACATGGCTCATGGCCTTCAGCCTTCAGCCATGTACAGAAGGAGCCTGGAAATGGCTTCTGCAGGTATTCAAACTATAACTCCCAAAGACCGAACTTGGGAAATTTTTGTCACCAAGGTCCTTGGGCACCATCAAATAGTTCTACATCAGTAACTGATGTTGGCAGAAATATCATTAAAAAAGAAGAGTTCCCGTATGCTTTCATGTTGTACTCTAAGGACTATTAGAAATGTAAAGAGATGTCCCCAACCACTTTGATGCTACTCTCTAAAGATGTGACTTTTCTGAATGATTTATGGTGGAGACTTTAGAAAGTGAGCTCTTTGAGAATAGAGACTGTCTGACTTTTCTCTTTGTATCCCCTATGTTTATGATAGTACTGTTCATGTAATAAGTGCTTAATAAATGCTATATGTGTTCATCTGTTCAGTCATATATACATATGCATCCACACACAAATCTTATACATGCATAACTTACATTTTAATAATCTATAAATTAATGATATAGACCTTATATAAAGACATTCAGTCCATTATCCTAGGATCTCAGAATCAGGCCCATATCAAAAGAAATTTGAAGTTCATTTTCTTAAACAATTTTGGTATATGTGAGGTCTAGAGATATTGTTAAATTCTAATTGTCATCAAAATAGTAAAGAGATTATTTATTTTGAATGTGATCTGAAATGAATGAAACATGAGATGGGAAAGCAGAAGTGCAAGCCTAGAGACTGCAGAGTTGCCAAGTGGATAGTATTGGACTCGGGGTTTAATTGAGTTCAAATTCTTCCTCAAAAACTTAACTATCTGTTTGATGTTTGTCAAGTCTCTTAACCTCCTTGGGCCTCAGTTTCCCCATCTTTAAAATATTGAGACTAATAGCACATGACCTACTAGGACTATTGTGAGAATAAAATTAGAATTTTGTTTATTTATAAATTGATCTGTACATTTTCGCCATTATAATAGTGCAACAAGAACATTTGGCAAGGCAGATCTTCAAGCTAATGGGGAAAGAATGCTGCGTTTGGAATGAGGGGTTTGTGATCTGGCTTTGTTACGAAATATGGGATCTTGAACAGGTTTTTCAAAAGGTTTTCAAAAGAGGTTTCCACAAGAGGATTACCTATACCATTGAAATCACAAATCTCAACTGTGTGCCCCCCCTTAAAAAAAAAAAAAAAAATATATATATATATATATATATATATATATATATATATATATATATATATCTGCTGATGGGGTTAGAAATCATGAGTTTATACTGGGAAAGGAAGCTTATTCAGTGGGATGGTAGCAGAAATAAAATGGCATAGAGAGTGATATTATAACAGATGAGGATGAATATTGTAGGATGATTGACTTCAAGAATGGAGACAAGAGAAATGAACACCAGAGTACAGATAGCACACAGCAGAGTTTGCATAGAATGTAGAATTCATTCATTTTTTATTTTCATTTCTATTTATTTATTTTTTGCTTCAAATTAAGTGTCTGAAGTTGTACTTGAACTCAGGTCCTCATGACTCCAGGGTTTGTGCCCTATTCATTGTGCCATGTAGTTGCCCCAGAAAATATAATTTATGAAGGGAAAATCTGGCAAATTCTAAAGACTCAAATGATAAACACAGCTGAACAAATTTTATAGATGGGTGTTTATATATGATTTTAATTTTAAATTGATTTTTGGGGGGATAGCACAGTTCAGATTTGTGATTTCAATGGTATAGATAATTCTCTTGTGGAAACCTCTTTCAGCAGCACAAGCTGGATTGCCTGAGAACAAAGTTCACGTCACCTCCTGTGAGCAAAACCTTCATGTACAATGTTTTTTTTTTTTAATTTTTTTAAAGTACAATATGCTTATAAGGTAAGTGGCATGGTACTTGATTGTTTCATTTCAGACAGAAATATGATTTCTTTCCTTTTCATAGTTTGAGCTGAAAAAACATTTCCTTCATTCCAACATTGCCCTGACCCTTACCTAAAGGACAAAGGATAAGCCCTGGCAGATGGATGACTTCCTAGAAATGAGATCAACATCTGTGTTGTTGGGTCTTGGTGTGATAGGATCAAGATCTATGACTTTAGTACTCCAGAGTGCTCCATCTAAACAATAAACAATTATTAAGTGCCTAGTATGTACTAGAAATTAAACTAAGTGCTCTGGGGGCAGAAGGAACATCCTCTAACAACACAGATTAGCAACAACTCTACATCTAATAAGCTTAAAGAAAAAACAGGTGGCATGTATAAGGGGAAAGGTTTGAACCCCTGGCCTTTCCAATGCTGCAGCTGGCTTTCTAACCACCACAGTATACCTCTGCATAATTTTCAATCCACATGTGAGTATTTAAATGAGGAAGGAAACTGAGACACAGAAATGAGAACTGATTTGTCCAAACTAATACACAAAATGTCAGAATCTTGATGATGTTCTAAGTAAGTATAACTGGGGACTACAGATCGAATGTCCTCTCACCACGTTAAAATGATCTTTAATTGTACCACAAAGACCCTCCACTCACCCCAAAACCTTCCTTAACATTCTTTTTTGAAATAGATGGCCTCTGAGTTTCTTTCAAGCTCTAAATCTAGGAAGCTACAATCTGATGAGCCAATTGGTATTGAAGTCATCCCAATATGTCAGCAAAATTCAGCAAACATCTCTTCCAGTCAATGTTTTCTTTCCTTAAAATGTTTTTGACATTCGGGTCTATAGTAGTAAGCAAGCTGCTTGCTATCCACATCCTTTGGCATCTTTGGGAGAAACCCCTAATTATGGAAAGGGCTGGCTATTGCTATCATGCATAAGAATATGACAATAAATTACAGTATCTTAAACCAGATACAATTCTACCTCCCCACGACTGCTGCTTGCCCTCATTTTGATTCCTCTGAGGTTCCTTTCAATAATAAACTAATATTAGCTCCAATTAAAATAGAGCCCTTTAGATGCCAAAGCTTAATTTCTGGAGTGCAGATGGAAATGGCAACTTACTCCATTTTCCCAGTCTAAATGGGCTATTCTTAGCTGGTATGAAACACATTTGGCATTTCATTAACCTCCAACGGCAAATCTGGGTGAGTCTTCCCTGAATTTCCAGGGTCAGAGGGGCTGTGGGCATTTGTGTTTCCTTCTCTTTTATAGTTTCATGTAAAGACAGAATGAGGGACATTTATTAGCTGGCGATTGTTCATTGAGAAGAAATCACTACTTTTATCAGATTTTACTTAGCTCAAGAGAATGCCCCGTTTAATAGATGATAGAAGTCCATTTAATGGGAATGATCCAGGGTCTAAAACAAATCCATTAGAATCAATAGGATATAGATCAGGAGTTTTTATGGACCATAAGGTGTCAGTATATAGATTTCAGGGAGATAATAAGCTTGGATAGGAAATAACTGAATCTTTATTTTCACCAAACTCTAAATGAAATCTCACATTTCCTTCAATTATTGGAAAACATTACTCTGAGGAGACCATAAGTTTTATCAGACTATCACAAAAATGTTAAGAACCCTTCACATAGGGGAACATAAAATGCATAATTTGCAAATAATAATAATAATAACAGCAACAACATAATAAAGTCTACTAAGGCTACACATGTATTAATTAAGTCCATTTTCAACAACGTTTTTGGCTGGGTACCATTATTATTCACATTTTACAGATAAGGGAACTGAGGCTTGCAGGGGTTAAATGACTTGCTCAGGATTCTACAGCTAAGACTTCCTAACTTTGTTTCTATTTTCTTTGCAAAAGCAAAATTTTCTTTACATTGACAATAACAGAATGAAAATAACTAAAAGGACATATCCCAGAAAAGTAAGGAAATAATGAGAATACTTAAATTCTCCTAATGAAGTTGATGCACTACGTTCATAAGAATTTAATCCTTGGGTTTTATAAGATGCAATAACAGATGTGATGCTGGGCTACTTTCAGGGATATCTTTTTTGTTTGTTTCAATAGTATTTTATTTTTTTCAAATATATGTTTTCAACACAAATTTTTGTAAAACGTTGTGTTCTAAATTTTCTCTTTTCCTTCCCCCTCACTAAGAGAGCAAACCAATTGATTTAGGTTAAATGTGCAATTTTTAAAAACATATTTTCATATTCTTCATGTTGTACAAGAAAAATGAGACCAAAGGTAAAAAAGAAAAAAAAACACAAGGAAAAAACTATAGAAACAAAAAGGTGAAAATACATGCTTCGATCCATTATCCATTACAAGGCATTTTCCATTACAAGACTATTGGAATTGTCAAGGATATTTGAAAATTCACAGCAAACAGAAAACACAACATAAGATTGGGAAAGAGCAAATGTCTCCTTTTAAAAAGTAGGAAAGTAATCAGAACATTAAAATTCTAGAACAGGAATTTTGGTTTAAATCCACAGGAGAATTCTAGCAAATAGAGTTAAAGAGATGATGGAGGGGCAACTAGGTGGCACAGTGGATAGAGCACCAGTCTTGAAGTCAGAAGGACCTGAGTTCAAATCTGGTCTCAGAAACTTAACTTCCTAACTGTTATGACCCTGGGCAAATCATGGTAGATAAAGCATCAAAGAATAAGCATGCCTTTACCAAAAACAGAGCAATGCCAGTTTTTTTTCAAATAAGGTAAACAAAGTAAAGAATAGAATAATGTTGGGCACATAATTTACCAAGATTTTCCTAAGTCTTTTGATAAATGTATTTTTAGAAAGGATAGAGAGAAATGCATTAGATGATAATACATTCAAATGCACGGATGGAGTCAGAGAGTCAAAATAGTTCAAGTTCAATTTGACAGGAAGTCTTCAGTGGAGTATCATGGGAATTTGTTGAACTTAACTGATTTTTTAACCTGTGATTTAAAAAGGCATAGATGATATGTTCATGAAATTTGCAGATGGCACAAAGTTGGAACACCTTGAATTACAGTCAAAATCCAAAAGTATCTTGACATGTTAGAGCATGGACTGATTTGAATAAGATGAAATTCAATAAGAAGAAATGTAAAATCATCCACTCAGGTCAGCCTCACAAGGATTAGATGCAAGAGGTAAAGAAAGATGGTAGTTCTTCTGAAAATGAGTGGGATGCTTTTATGGCCTTTAAGCTTAATATGAGTGAACCAGCAATGTGATATGACATTCACAAAACATAATGTGTGCTTGGGCTGCCTTAGAATGAACAGAGCTTCCAGGAAAAGGACTCATTCCTCTCATTCAATTGTGCCCTCAATAGATCTTTCTGCAGGATGATTTGCAATTCTGAATGCCATGGTTAAATAAAGACACTGATAACCTTAGAATGTCCAGAGAGGCAACAAGTGAAGGGGCTGAAGTCTCTGCCAAATGAGAAACAGAAGAAGCTAGACAGTTTTACTCAGGAAAAATAAAGACTCAAAAGGAATCTATCTTCAAGTTGTAAAATAGTCAGCATGTGGAAAGTGTTGGAGGAAATAAGAATGGAAGCTAAAAAGACATCAATTTAAAGTTTGATTGGGAAGTGGGGAAATTTCCTAATATTTTGAGCCATCCAAATTAAAATATGTTGCCTTAAGAATTAAAGAGTTCCCCTGTTTCAAAAGTCCTTTGCAACAAATTAATCCTTTATTTTGTGATTCTGTGCCTTATCCAAGCTATGAGCTCAAGTCTTCATGACTCCAAGTCTAACACTCCATGTATTGATTCAGGGATGTCAAAGGGGCCTCTTTGAGATCCACAATAAAGCTAATAACTAACATTATATTATGTAAAGTGAAGGTTTAAAAAACACTTTACAATGTTGAAATTTTACAGCCTACAAGCAGTGAAGCACAGTAAAAAGACCCTAGAAATGTTAATCCAAGGTCCTGAATTCAAGATCCAGTACTGCCAAGCATAAGTGACTTTCAGCAAGTCATTCAAGATTTCCTAGACCATTTCTTCACATATAAGGTATTCTATCAAGTGTTTCTGGAGTGTCTTCCAGATGTGGTTCTAGGATACTATTAGTGGCGTTATGGAACTCCCTTTCTAGAGGTGAAGACACTGAGGTCCATAGAAGTAAGTACTTACCTATGATCATACTATGAGTGAATGTCAGATTTGGAATATTAGCCTTACTGCCAAGTAAGAAGGTAAAGAGGGAAAAAGCGAAAGAGAGACAGAGAGACACAGAGACAGATTCAGAGTCAGAGAGAAACAGAGACTGACAGAAACAGAACTGTTCAACAATCTGCATAGCATTATGTATATATATTTTGTGACAGTCTTCTAACATAAGGGAGTTCCTTATGGATAGATGCAAAATCTCTTTATTGACCTTTGTTTTCCACAACTGGATTCACAGTGCATAATCCCCTGGTGTGGGTGTAGCTGTAAACAGGTAAAATTTGCATCTGGGTGCCCAGTTTATTTCTCAGGAAAAGCCTGTGGGTCAGCCAGAGATGTCAGGAAAAACAACTCCTTAATATGTTCAGGTGCTAAGAATAACATGGATGGCAATGGAAGTCAGTTCAAGAAAAACATTATGAAAGTATTGGGGAAAATGGTGAAGGGAAGAGAGCAGAGAGAGAACCTGAATATACACATGAGGGACAGATGCTAATATGAAGTATAACGCAAATACAGCAGCTTTGCATTAGGGAACACAGAGCCATGAATCCATTCAGCAGGAAGATGTATTCCTACTATAGATAATGATATGCTTCAAAGTGCCCTTCTGAGAATGGACTTCTTAAAACTCAGTTCAAGCAGCCTCCCTCCAGCTGATCAATTTGCAAATACGGGTCGGGGCAAGATATTTTTGGGGGGATTGTTATCAGGAAGAAATAAGCTGATAGAAGGAAAACTGCTAATTTTTTTTTTGGGGGGGGGGAATTAGGGTTGGTGTTTTTCTATAATGTTCTACAAACTTATAGCATCCTTTAAGAGGAGACTGCCATGATGGCCTCAATCATATACCAAGACTTTTCATAGACAGATTTTAAAAGCCATTCCTTAAAAGGAACTGTCATGGGGGTGTCAAGACATTAGGTTCAATCTCATAACATTGTAATTTGAAATAATTTGAAAAAGAAAAGAATGAAACTGGTAACAACCAAATGTCCAATAAAAAGGAAATATTTAGATAAACTATATTATATTAATCTAATGGATTATTACATTAAGATTTAGAAGTGTGAATAATGTAAAGAATTCTGGAAATAAGTTTTTGAAATAACACATGCAGATATTATTTTCAAGCAACAGCTTAACCAGAATAATGGAATACACATGAACTAAAATTATACTGAAGGGAAAATGTGTTTGAATGAATGGCAAAAAATCCTTGTTAGGGGAAAGGGGAACTAAAAGAAGTTACAATAATATTTTATGCATTAAAATTATTTTTTGTTATAGCTTTTTATTTACAATTAAAATTAATTTGTAAATAGAAATTGTTAAATTATTGTTCAGATGGATATTTAATGTTTGTGTAGGCGAAAAGTCATTTAATTATGGAGAGACGAGTTGTGTAGAAGGCAGTATGTTTAACAGAAATATTCTACTTGGAGTTAGGAGGCCTGTTATAAATATGATCTTGTCATATAAATCATTCATCTGTAGGCTAGTAATATAATCAGAGAATCTTAGTGGTAGGCAGTGACTTCAGCCTACATCTAGCTAATTCAAATCCAACAAGAAATCTCCAACTTCATCATATGCAACTAGTAGTTATCCCGTCTTTGCCTGAAAACCTCAAGTGAAAGAAAATTCACTATCTCACAGAGCATTTAGGTTACTGCCATTCAACTTAGGGATGGTCCTAATTATTAAAAGTTTTGATCTACTTTTTTCTTATTATGAAAGCCAAATACCTTTTTTAGAAATGTGTTTGACATGTATGTGTGCTAATGGCACCTACATTTAAGATTTTTTGTATAGATACAAAAATAATCATTTATTATATAATATTTATAAATATTAAATATAAGTAAATATGCAACATTTTGTTTAAAAATTCACCTAAATACTAGGTGCTTACATTACTTTAAATAAAAAGAAAGAAAAAGGCAAAAAAAAAAAAAAAGAAATGTGCTTGATTCTACCGTGTCAGGACAAATAAAGTCTAAAGAAACACATTGCAGAATGAACAGAATGCCACTGAATAGCTCTTTAATCCTGGGCAAATTACTCAGTCTTCCTCTACCACATTTCAGTACAATGAGAAACTTAGACAAGATGATCTCCAAGATTTCTTTAGTCTTCAAAATGAATTAAATTTTAATCTGTTTTTCAATAGACTTTTGTTAAATGCAATTTTATGGCATTGTGGTCAGAAATAATATGTATTTAATACTTCTTTCTGAATTTATTTGTGAAGTTTTGTGCTTTAAGATATAATTAATTTGGGGGAAGGTGAAAAAGACAGCTAAAATATAAGTATACACATCTCTATTTCCATTCAATATTCTCCAGAAGTTAATTGTACTTAACTTCTAAAATTATATTCATCACATTAATTTCATTCTTCTGTTTATATTTAGATTCATCTAAATGTGAGAGAAGATAAACTGAGGTCCCCTCCTATTAAAGTTTTACTATTTCCCCCTATAACATATTCAACTAATTAACTTCATTAATTTATAAGCTCTGGCATTTAGTGAATATATTCAGTATTAATTATCTATGATACCTTTCAGGAAAATGTAGTTTTCTCTATTGTATCTTTTAATTAGGTCTATTTTGTTTTTGTTTCTGCTTTGTCTGAGATTACTATGGCTATCTTTTCCTTTTTATTTTCTTTATTTTGACACTATAGATTTTGCTCTCAGCCCCTTATATCAACTCTGTGCTGCATCTTTCTGTATCAAATCTCTTTCTTGTAAATGACATATTTGTTGGATTCTCTTTTTTCTGTTTTCTCTTCTTCCATTTTATGAGTGCATTTATTCCATTCACATTCACAATTGCTATGGTTAACTACATTTTTCTCTCCATCCAATTTTCTTATCTTTATCCTTCTCCTTTTTATCCTATCACCTCCTCAAGAGCCTTTTGTTGTTGTTGTTGCTGCTGCTTCTGATCATTGCCTTTCTTAATCTTATTGCAATCTTATCACCCTATTCTTTCCTCATAATCCCTTGACCTCTTATTTCCTTTGGGGATGAAATGAATTTATGTACTCAACTATTTTATGTAAATTAGCCCCTTCTTGAATGAATTCAGATGAGAAGAAAGTTCAAGTGTAATTCACTCCACCCATAGATTCCTCCAAAATTTTTGCATACCCCAGCTATGAGAGAGTTTTATTCATCTCTCCCTCTCTCCCAGTGTATTCCTCTTTTCATTCTGCCAGATTTGGATATATTAGCTGATGTGTGGTTGAGTTTCTAGAATGCCTTTGGATTTCTTAATTGTTAACCTGTTGGTAGATTCTATAGATCTTGAATTAAGGAATTGCTTGTTCTCCCTTGCTTTTGGTTTCCCTCCCTGGTTTATTCCACTTTAAGCTTCCATGTTGGATTAAAGGTTAGAATAGAATTCCCATTTTGTTCAGATTTATACAGCTACCAATTTTGGACTTCTTTCTTTCTTCTTACACAGGTAGGGTCTCTATTTTTTCACTACCATGACCACTTATCTTCCTGTGGAACTGTGACCTAAAACTGAGCAATGGGTAACACAATTCTCAGGTAACACATATCCCAGCTCCCAGTGCCAGTATAAGGGTCGCTTGGGATCTCTTTCCCCTAACATGTTCAGTCCATACAACCCTTGAGTGCTGGGCTGCTCCTTGCTGCTGCTATACCAAGAGAGCTTTCTACTGTTTTCATCAATTGCTTCTGCAATGCTGAGTTCCTACCTAGTCCTATTTCAGCATCTCTAGAGTTCTTTGTCTTCCTAAGTTCCCCTTAGCTGGAAAAAAAATGAGTTACCCTATCTTTTTCTTGGCTTTCCCCAATCAGAATTCATTTGTGGGACAGCATTTGAAAGAGCTAAGACTAACCCATTATCTCTCATTCCCCCATCTTGGCTCTGTACTCAATCTCTAAATTTTAGTTCAATGTAACTATTTTTCTAATATTGAAGATAGCTACCAAATCTCTTTCAAGTATTTTCTCCCTATACTAAGAATCCCCACTGGTTTAAACTCTGAAACTTTCTTCATTTTAAAAAAATGAAGATGAAAAAAGCATTTTTACTACCTGCCACAAAGGGGCTGTTGGAAGAACAGTCAACTTTGGCTATCCTTAAAGTGTTAACTGAAATGGGAGTTCATGGGTTGCCTTTGAGGTGTTCATTTTACTTTTCTTCAAATAAGTAGTGGCTTTTGATTATTATTCCATTAGAACATAAACCACCAGAGACCAAGGATCAGGTTTTTGTCTTTCTGTGAACCTCCAGCACATATAAAACCTACCTGGCACATGGTAAGAGCTTAATAAATGTTTGTTGACTGTTAAAAAAAAAAACAATTTTGAGGTTCTGAGCCATTTCAAGAGTATAATTTATACATCTCTGATGCTTTTCTTAATAACCTAAAACTTCATTTCATGTATTCAACAGCTTAGATGATATATTTGGCTTGTGAGCAAGTAGAAAATAATGATTCATTAAGATCAATGATCAGAAATATGATGATGTCCCTGAATTTTGTTATTTTTCATTCTGTGTCTTTGGTATGTTCTACAATAAATAAAACAAGGGTCAAAATATTGTTAATTATTCTTTTATTTCTAAAAATGTTTATTGTAGCTGAGGAACTCGATGCTAAGAAACTATGCTAACATACAGATAAATCATCATTTCTCAGTATTCTTCCAGGTATACAGTGATAATTTAATGAGGATTGAATGAAATTGGCTAAGCACATATATTTGAGCCATATTGTATATGCAGATATTTCCCTTTCATGTTCAACAATCTGATTGGACATGTGCTATGTGATTATAGGATAAAACTCCTTCTTAAAATATTATCCTGATAATTAATCTCAGAGAAGGGATAATCCTGGGTTTTACAAGGCAATGCCAGCAGATTTTAATAATAGTTGTTCTGGTAGGTTCTACCAAGCCTAGGAACTAGGGATGGATGACATGTGGGTTGTCCCATGACAAACAGAAAAATTCCATGAGTTTTATCCCTTGGATGCAAGGTGATAAATCACAGGGACATAGAAAATTTCTGAACTAGCTAACAATGAGAGACACCTTGGAATCATGGATAGAGCATCAAACTCGAGCTTAAGGAGATCTCCATTCTCATCTTTTTTTGGAAACTTGTTAGTTTTGCTTCCATATCTGTACAGTAAGAATAAAATCATATATCATTCATATTTGTTGTGAAGATCAAATGATATTTTTCTCTTTCTGTCTCTCTTTTTCTCTGTTTATAGATGAATAGATAGATAGACAAATAGATTTGTAAATAGATATGTCCTATCTATAAAATGTTTCATCTTTCTATGTACCTCTAAGAAAATATAGATATAGAGAGATAGTGTCACATATGTTAATTATTTCTATCATCACCATCATTGCCATAATTGCCATCATCAGCATTAGCATCCAGAGAGACAGTGAAATAGCATAAGAAAGAGCTTGAAGTCAGGAAGAATTGTGTTAAAAATCACAATTCTGACATTTATTGGCTCCCAAATAATACTCTAAGATCAAAAGTTTTAGAAAAGGTGCTAACCTGCATTGGGTAGAGGACATTTTCTCACCTGTGAGTTCTCTGTGTCAATTAAATCATAGTTTCAATGCTTATTCTTATTCTCTAAGTGACATGGTCAGTGTGAAAATTACTGAAGATCGTGAAATTATAGATTCCTGGAATATTTGTAAAGTAGCTTGTTAAGTACTGAGAATTCAAAGATTAAAAACTAGAACTCAATAATCTCTGCTTCCAAACACTTAACAATCTTTTGAGGGAAGGAAGAAAGCATGTATGCATATGTACATATGTATTCATACACACATTTGTATAAACACATACATATTTAAAAATGTGTGTTTGTATAATCTATCTCTACATATTTTCTGAAAATTGACTATAATACCATATATATTTTTAAAATAACTTCTTGTCTTTGCAGAAAAATATAGTAAAATTACAATTGCTTTCATTTTTTTTTCAGCTGGTCTAATCTGAGATGCCATAGCACTGTGGATAGAGTTACAGATTTGGTGTCATGGGGATAGGAGTTCAAAGCTGCCTCTGAAGATTATTAGCTATATTTCCATAGGGAAGTTATGGAACTTCATCAAACCCCTCAGGATTTCCAATTTTCCCACTTCAAAGGATCACAGGATTAGAGATGAGATTTCAAGTGAGAATGGACCATGGACATCATCTATTACAAATTCTTATTTTACAGTTGAAAAACTGAGGCACAACTGGTCTAAATTCTCAAGGCTAGTAAGAAGCAGAAATGTGATTTGGGTCAAGATCTGATAGAAGGAAACCACTCTCCAGCTTAAGATAGACTGGAAAAATTTCAAGAAAGATCAGTCTCACTGGAGTGAAAGAGTGTTCAGCCCAACTCGGGTGGATTGTGGGAAAGCTGGTGAGAGAGTCTTCAGCACAGCAAATCAGCAACTAGGTCCTGACTCAGTAGAGGTGCAAATCAGGGGGGCAGCTTCCAGTTCCAGTTTAGAAGGCAAACTCTGGGAAACCAAGGTGTTCCCTGAAAAGGACAGGAAAAGCTATCCTCTGCAAACACAAGGGATCCCTGTGCTCAAAGCCAACACTTAGAGCTGCACAGAAAGCCTGGGAAAGCATCCCATATAACCCAGGAGTACAGTTTGACCTTAAAAGTAAAAATAGAAAAAATCCCACCCCCAAAAAGAAAAGAAAATGAATAGAAAAAAACAGAAAAAAAACTTGATCATAAATAATCTACTCAAGGAACACATTCCATTCTCAGTCTCCTAAAATTTATCATGTCCACAGCAACAAAATTGTGGGAAGATCAACCATGATAGACTTGGTTCTTCTCAGCAATTCAGCGACTCAAAGCAATACCAATAGACTGTGGAATGAAAAAGCCATTTGCTTCCAGAGAGAGAACTATGGAAACTGAATGTCAGTAAACATATACTATTTTCATGCTTTTTTTTTCTCCTGGTTTTCCTCTATTCTGATTTTTTTCTCCAAAGATGACTTATGTGGAAATATATAAAAAAAATGAATGTACATACATAACCTAAATAAATAAATATTCAAGTAAATAAATGAATAAATAGAATGAGTTTATAAGTGTCTATTCATTCCATATTTACACTTTGAATTTCATGGAATCAAAAGTCCCAGATAAAAACTCAGGTTTAGAAATCACATTGAAGGTAATTCAGTCTAGCTGAAATCTTAATAGATGTGCCTATCTCTTTTTTTATTTTTTATTTTTTATTTTTTTTGGTTCATGAGTAAATTGGATTTAAGTAAGGCAGTTTCATGAAGAGGTCAGCCTCGCTTTCTCTTCTAAAGCTGTCATTGTTCAACAGCAGCACAGAGTCAAGATAACTAGTAATGACTCACAATGCAGTAGATGGCCTTGATGTCTTCAATGTTTAACCAAGTTTTAAGCTCTCCTCAACACCTGTTTCACTTACCTTCATGGCCATTGGAAGAAATTGTTCTCAAGTACTCATTCCACCACGGAAAGTCTTTAGTTACTTGTGGTAGACACTTCCCTAACTCACTGTAGGGTTTGAAACTACTTGGTTATCCTCAACCTGGTTTAGCCCATCTGCCTAAATGGTTTAATGGGATGTGGCCACTGTGGATGCTATAGCTTCTTGGAGCCACAGGTGAGAGTTAGATGAATCAGGTGGACACCAAAAGTAGAAAGCAGCCATGTTAAAGGCTTAGCAACCTTCACCCGAAAGGTACTAGTGTTCCCTCTTCTCCAACATGCTCATTGAAGGTAAATCCAGACTATACCGGAAGGCTTGACAGGAGGAAACAGCTCATTTTTTTTTTTTTTTTTTTTTTTTTTTTTGACTTTTCTAATTGAGAGGATGTTTTGATTCACACTGGAAAGAAATCTATCTATGAGTGCCTCCAACAATGTGATTAATGTATTTTCAAAATGGATGATTAAATTATAAATTAGCAAAAATATTTTAAGTATCTCTAATGTGCTAGGTATTGAGGATAAAAATAAAACAAAATAAATCAAATGAAATAATTATATGCAAACCTTAATGTATTACAAAATATAACAATGTTGTTAATATTATTATGAAATAATCTTTTCTTTCAAAAAAATTACAATCCAGGAAATAAGCAAATATGT
Source organism: Sarcophilus harrisii (assembly GCF_902635505.1). Taxonomy (NCBI): domain Eukaryota; kingdom Metazoa; phylum Chordata; class Mammalia; order Dasyuromorphia; family Dasyuridae; genus Sarcophilus; species Sarcophilus harrisii. The sequence continues at coordinate 636,425,612 of NC_045427.1, read as the reverse complement.
AGATCCTACTAATTCAATGTAAAAGTTGAAATTCTGACCCCAAATATTGCTTTGTAAATATCAAAACTATTTCCAAAATAAAGGGGAAAACTAACTTTAGGAGGCAAACTATTCTCATCTTCAACAGTTATGTCAAATTTATATATTGATTTAATCAACTGTGGCTATTGACTGAACTCCATAAATTTACTTTCTTCCTTATTCAAATCATATTGGGATAATTCATTTCAGTAGGAGTAATATGTAACCATTGCAAAAGTGATAGGTGAAATTTATTTGAAGACACTCAAAATGAATCAAAGTTCCAATGACACAAGATTTAGAATTTCATTGTCTGCCATTGATGACAAAATGCAATTAATGTGGACTTCAGAATGGTGTTATGGTATGATAGCAACATTCAAGTTTGAATGAGAAATTTTTCAATTATTTTTGATAAGCTACATAAGTTCTGAAAGTAATCTATGTATTTTAAAAGGAGAATGTTGTAACCTGAATGATAGTAATAGAGAAAAGAAAAAAAAAATGTGTTGCCTTCTATTTTCTCCCTCTAATATACCACCTTTTAGCCTCTTCCTCTTGTATCTCTGGAGATGTATGTGTGGAGTTGTTCAAACAGAGAATCCAAATCCCCATGAGGTGAGAATGGCATCCAAAAGGACTACATTGATTTAGATATAAGTTCTGAACTTAAAGCCTGGATTTTTCCAAGAAAGGAAATTCCGTTACCTTTAAATTCCACATTTCAATCATTTCAGTCAGCCATTTCTCAAAGAATGTAAAATAAAAAGGTAATGAAATATTATAGCATTTTAAGTAATGATAAATATGAATATTTTAGAGAAATATAAAGAGTTCTATGGGTTATTACAGAAAAACAACAAAAAAAGCAAAAACAAGATAATATTCAGAGTGCCTCAATAATATACAATTAAGTAATACCAAACAACAATGGAATTTAGATTAATTACAGTGATAAGTTGTGGTCCAGTGAATGAATTACAATGAATTACACTATGTAAATTTATTTGAAAAGTTTTGAATTTGAATTATTGAATTCATTTGAAATTATTTCTTTTTTTTCCCTGCTACAAAAAGTTTGATATAAGTGAGATCCTTACTTACATTATTTGTCTCTTAGGTGACATGTCCATTTCTTGCTCAAGTTTTTTTTTTTTTCTTTTTTATAAGACCTTCTTTGGAGATTTCAGTCTCCAAAGTGTCTTCTTGCTGAATTCCTACAATGTTTATAGTCTGGTGTATAATCATATCTTATCCCACACCTCAATGGATTAACTAAGTACAAGTTTCCATATGGAAGGGACCTGGCCTTCTCTTACCTTTTTATCATAATATGTATATATTATGACATGCATCATAATGTGTACTGGGCATATTTGACTATTTTCTAAGGAGCACTAAATCAGCAAACCACTGACCTTTCACACAGTGCACCAGACTCATGAGGCTGTTCCCCTCTCACAATCTTCTATCTTCTACCTCTGCACCTTAGTCCAGATTATCCTCCCTTTCTAAAAGATGTCCTCTTGCTTACAACTAGGGTGCCTAGAGACATTTCAAGTGTAATTTCCTTCATTAAGCCATTCAATTTCCCCCCACTTGTTAGTTCCTCTGCCCCCCCCAAAAAAAATTCTATTTATTTACTTAGTCTGTATTTTGTATTGGTTTTTCTATATACATACAATTTGCTCTCTTATTTTAAAAAAAAGGGCTAAAGGAAGAGAGATATGTTAAGAGGTCTAGATTCTAATTATTTTTCTTACTGTTTTATGTAATTATGGGTCACTATCCATTAATAATAGGGACAGGAGTTTCCAAACCTAACAAAGATCACTGAGGGATGAGACAGACAAAAACACTCTTTCTTCCTCCCTTCCTGACCTCATTTGCAGAGAAAGTTTTAGGAGGAAAAAAAAAAAAGAGGAGGGAATCATCTCAGTAAATATTGTAATAAATAAGCTAATGCGGGAGATGATCCATTGAGGACAAAGGGCTCTGTTTCACTTGAGGGCCCTTAGCTCAAAGTGATGTCCTAGCAGTTTATGATGTGAGTGGGGCCTCTCTAACAAATCTAATCAACTATATGAATAACCTATAGGTTGAATGACCTATCAATGATAATAGAGGCATCTGGGGATAAACACATTATATGCATCTAAATACATTCAAGGTCTAGAATTCCAAGTACAACTTTATAATGTTGGGGGTTTAAGGCAAAATCTAATTTCACTAGTGATATTTTTCTCCAAAGAGAAATGGGTAAATATCCAATTAATAACTGTTGGTAGTTGTGATTTTGGATCTAGATTTTATGTCAAAATGTAACTACTTTACAGGTTACTCCATTCAATCCCTTTATTTTAAAAGCAGAGGTCTAGAAGTTGTCAAAATTCTCAGGATCATACAAATATTAAATAGCAAGGCATAGATACCCTAGGTAATGCAGTGGATGTATAGAGTTCTGGGCTTAGAGTAAAGAAGACTTATCTTCCAGAGTTCAGACACTTATTAGCTATGGGAATGTGGGAAAGTCATTCAATTTTATTTGCCTCAATTTTCTCATCTATAAAATTAGCAGAAAAGGATATGTCACATACCTCCATATCTTTGTTAGGAAAACTTCAAATGGGATTCACGAAGAATAAGGCATGACTGAATGATGGCAACCCACTCCAATATCTCCATCAAGAAAACCTCAAATGGCATCACAAGGATCAGACATGACTTAAAAGTGATAAAATCCTCTGACCCCAAGTCACAAAATCTTTTCATAGTACATGATACAGAGCAAAGCTGTAAACTTTTATTTTTGCCTATACCTTTAAAATTATATATTTTATGTATATGATTTTATACTGTGTTATTATTATACTATGTTAACTTATTTTAGGAAGCTAAGTGATATCATTGTTGCAATACTAAAGCTAGAGTCAGGAACCTGAGTTCAAATCTACTTTCAGTCACATACTAGATGTGTGGTCCTAAGCAAGTCAATCCTGTTTGTCTCATTTTCCTCATGTATAAAACATGAGCAATAGTGCCTTCCTAATAGAATTGTTTTGAGGATAAAATGAGTTATTTACATGCTAACTTACAAATATTTCTGAATATGGTCCTCTGCCCCACATAATTAAAATTCTGCTTATAATGCAGAAAATAGATAAACAAAATTATCCAGTATCAGGAATTATACTGGAAAATATATAAACCATTTGGTACTCCTGGGTTCTTACTTCTCTGCCAAGAGGAGGGAAATATAGCTCATGATTGTTTCTCTAAGATCATAATTGGTTATTTTAATTATTGAGTTTGGTTTTCTCTCAGTAAAGTCCCCCCCCCTTTTTTTTTTATCAAATTCTCAAAAAGTCTTTAAAAAGTGGCTCATTTGAGCCAAATAACAACTCTGTGAAGAAATTAATTGATAAACATATGTTAAGCACCCACTATGTATCAAGCAGTACTGGAGTGAGGACCATCACCATCATATTACCCATTCAAATCAGGATTCTGAGGACCAGGAAACTTGAATAATATTCTTTAGAGTATCATTAGTGTAAAAGACACGTATTCCTATGTTAAGTCCAACACTTTCTGTAAGCATTGTAATATGCACTTTAGTAAATGTTGTGTTTTTTCTTGATTTTCTTAGCTCCCTCCCCCTGAGTAAATACTGTACTTATTTAGTATATACTTTTCTATGTGCACAGTACCTTATTTTATGGAATCTAAGTTTGAGGTATGGGTTGGTTTAGATTTTGTTTCTCTAGTACAAGGGTTCATGGTGTTAAAAAAAATAGTTTGGCCACTGCATTTCAACATAATTTGTTGTCAATTTCTTTGTGTTTTATTTATTTATTTATTGTTTGAAAATATCATTCTGAAATCCATAGATTTCAAAAGACTATCTCCAATGGATCCGTGGCAAACAAACAAATCAAAAAAATCCTCAATAAAGCTCTGCTCTAGGGCCTAGAATTCATGCCTAGAATATAGGAGATACTTAATAAATAGTTAAAGGATTGATTGATTTCTCATTAAAATGAACTTCGGACATTACTCTTTTCTAATGTCCAAGAAACTCTTATTTAAATAGCATGAAGCTTGGGTTTTGATTGTATTCCAACCTTCCCACCTAAGTCAGTTTCCTCCTGAATGGCCCATTTCACTCCTGTTCCATTAACAAGCCCCAGTCTCACTATTTGGCACTGACCCAGTGAAGGCTATACTTCAATTCCATATTAGACATGGACAAAGCTTCAGAGTTAAGAGGATTAATTGGGATAAAACCTTTAAAATCCCTCTTGCAACATCTATTTCCCTGGGTCAGCAAAAATATTATAAAACTCTCATTTAAGGTAAAAAAAAATAGCAGTCTCTTGTGTGTCATTTCAACAATTCCACTCCAAAACTTTTCCAACCATCATCAGTGCATCTGCTCAGAAAATGGAATAAAATAAATGCTAATTCATCTTTTTTAAAATTCCTCAGGAAGGTTTAATTTACATAAGGAAGGAAAGTTATGAGTTAGAGCTTTTTTATCAGAAAATATATAGCAAAGAGGAAGAAGAAGAAAAAGAAGGAAGAGGAGGAGGAAGAGGACAAAGAGGAAGAGGAGGAGAAAGAAGAGAAGGAAAAGGAGGAGGAAGAAGAGGAAGAAGAGAAGGAGAAAGAGAAGAAGAATGATGTGATGACTTAGGAGTTTAGGAGACCAAAGGATGTGCTTTGGGAGAACAATTCCTGGTCATCAAATGATGAGATTATTGTAGGCACTAAATGTTGCGGTTCGATCATGTGAAGAATTTATAATGACTATTCTCTTTAGCAAAAGGCAGATTTATTTAGAAGAGGCTATAAACAAAAGGAAGAGATACAACAGGCATCCAGAGAGATACGTATGAAATAGAATTGGGATAGCATGTAGTGAGCAAGGAAAGAGGATTTAATGATTAATGATGGAAAATACACGTTCCCTGGGAGAACTCAAAATTTACCAAGAGAATGGGAACATCCCATGAGGGTGAGGTATGCTCTTAGCTTGCAGAATAATAGCAAAAGATATTTAGCAGCCTAAAAAAAATTAGCTAAGAAGGAAAAAGACACCGTAAGGCATGGCAGGGGGTTGAGAAGAGAGACACCATGAGACATAGGGAGAATAGAGATACCACATGGCATGAGGGAGGGGAGAGGGGAACAGTACCACGAGACAAATTGCTGTGGTGGGTTATAACCCCAAGAAGGATTCAGCTATCTCCAAATGGGCAAGAATAATAGCAAGATGGCTTCCCCTCATTGAAGTCTTTAAGTAGAAACTGGTTAATAACAGTAATAAATAGCATTTATATAGCACCTACTGTGTGTAAGAAACTGAGGAAGCATTTTTAGTATTACTTATTTAATCCCCACAAGAATAGTCAGATACTTTTTATAGGTATAATATAATATTTATTATGCCCATTTCACAACTAGGAAATTGAGGTAAACTGACTTGCCCAGAGTCAAACAGCTACTAAGTCCTGAGACTGAATATGAACTCGGTTTTTCATGACCCAGCTCTCTATCCATTGTGATACCAAAATACCAGGTCTGTTTCTGGGACACATTATTATTGGAATTCCTCATATATATATATATATATATATATATATATATATATGTTTGACTTGGAGTCTGTGAGATTCTTTCTAACTCTAAAATTTGGCAAAACTGTGATCTTTGGAAATTTAGATTTGTTTAAAAAAAAAAAACATTTTCCAGATGAGTTAAAGTGGGGCATGAGAATTTGAATAAACCTGTGAAAGATACAGGAATAGGAAGTGCATTTGCTAAAGGTAAAATGCTCCACCCTCGCCATATTTTGTCTCTCAGTTGAAAATGTTTTACCTCAGTCACTGTAATCCTGAATGAACATATATATATACATACATATATATATATATATATATATATATATATATATATATATTACTGAGGGTGCATTTATTCTCTGAAAACTCTCATTCATCCATAAAGGGAACTGATCAAGAGCTGAACAATCTTTGACTTAGAGCTCACTTTTTTTTTGTCATTATACAGAAAGATAGAGTGTCTGTCTTCATATGGAGTCACATGGAGCACTTCTGACACAGTCTGTGAAATATCACAAAGAGGTTAGGATATTGGCTATGCTATACAGCGAGGGAAGGGCATGTCTTCAAAATCCCTTGAGGCAGTGTTGTGTTAACATCACCTAAAGCTACATAAAAGAAGCAGGTTATATCAGGGCAAGACAGTTTCAGTTAGAACCATTACCTGGTACAGACCAAAAGGCTACCAGGTCACACACATCAAGTCCTTCACTCAGTGATGACTGATAATAGACCAAGAAATAGCCATTCTCCTGACCAGGACTACAGGTCACACATTTCAGTGACTGCTCAGGAAATAACCTGTCAGCACATCATCCCAGAACACAAAAGATGATGTAATTGTCTTAGCTTCTTTCAGCCATGGGGGAAAAGAAGCTCATGAGGAACATGGGACATTTTGATCAGACATTTTATCAAGCCTTTTCTTTATTTCCTGAGAAACAGGATCAGGAAATGTTCATAAAACTTTGTGGAATTGGGTGATGAGGTTAAGGCTTCCATTTACCAGCTAAGATGTTTTTCTGATGTTTTGTTAAAACTAAAATCTAATAGACCTGAGGACAAAACCATCTATATTTTTTCTTTGTTTTCTGCTTTGTCATTTCATTCAAAATGAAAAAAATCCCATAATCAACAGGCAAAATTGAAATAGAAACAGTAAATTCAAAATTTAATAAGAGTGGATTTACCTTAACCTGTAGTAAATAAAGCAGATTCATTTTATTGGAGAGAAGGAGCAGAAAGGATGATAATTTTTTTTAAATTAATGATTGGGAGAGGCCAGAATGTTCATATTTTTTTAAATGCAGGGATAGTCCAGAAATACAAACAACATTGGAATTTTCCTGATGTTATTTATAGGATCAAAGCATACCTGTCATCTTAATTATGTTAAAAGTTTTTCACCTTATTTATTTTATTAGGAAATAGCTTCTGATTTCTCATCATGGTGAAATATTTCAGAAAGACTTAGGAAAGTCATAAAAAAGTAGATATTCTTCTTTCTCTTACAGGCAATAGGTTTTAGCTTTTGAAAATCTGTCCCAGTGAATGATCATTGAAGAAAATGAAAAATGTGGTTAAGGGTCCAACTCTGCAGTGAAAGAATTTGGGTTAAAATCCAAACACTGAGAGTTACTCTGTGTACCATTTTCTGCAATTTACTTCACTCTCTTGGTCCTCAGTTTCCATAAAAGAAGGTTTTGAAATAATAATAGTAACAATAGCAATAATCTTTGCATATTATTTAATATTTTTATATCATTTTAAGGTGTGCAACATTTTATGTATGTTATCTTATATAATTGTCATGATAACATTGTGAGATAGGTATCATTATTATCTTTACTATCCAGAAGAAGAAACTGAGAATGAGGGACATTAGGTATGTAGGATCATATCTATACTAAGTCACTTAATCATCGATCATTTATTCAGTCTTTATATGTCTTCAGTTTTTATATGTCTAACTCTGTACTGTTAGGAATTATTTTAAAGGCAAAATAAATATTCTTGACTCCAAAGAGCTCATATAGAAGGAGACAGAAAACATGTAAATATTATTGTACATGTTTAAAGTGACAGATGTATATATAACATAAGAGGGAGAAGATGGAGAGTATTGCAGTTGAGAAGATGATGGGTGAGGGGCATCAAAAGAAAAAGTACCCTAAGAAAGGCCTCATGCAGAAAACAAGATTTGAGCTGAATTTTGGAGTAGAGCATTCCAGGCAATGGGGACAAATTGTACAATGGTCAGGAGATGAAGCCTTATGTACAGAGAACAACAAAAAGGAAAGTATAAGTAGATGAAATTTGAACCTAGGATTCTCAACTCTTGAGTCAAGAACTCTAAAAATTACATTATCTAGATCAGGTCATCTTAAACTTTTCCCACTTATTTACCCCTTTTCATACAAGAAACTTTTATATATTATACAACATGGAACATATAGGTATATTAGAGAGGAATACAGATAAAACATTTACTTATAATAAATCATAATTTTGTGACATCCTCATTCAATTATGAGACCTCATGTAGAGTTGTGACCCACAGTTTAAGAAGCTAGGATCCAGATAACTTCCTTAGTCTATACTAGCTTTCTATCTATGTCTCTATGATGAGGCAACAAATTTGAATCTTGGCTCTAACAATTATTATCTGGGGGATTTTGCACAAGTCACTTCAGTTTTCTGAATCTCATATTCTTCTACTGCCAAATGAAGAAGGATAGCCTCGATGAACTCTGAGGTTCTTTCCAACAATCATCCTACTCTGATCAAAGGTTTTATATGTGTTGCATCCAGCTTCCACTTAAAGTGAATTAATATAGTTAGAAAAGGAACCAGCTCATGCTCATTATTGATTTAACAAAGAACTAACTCAGCAATCCTTGATAAAACAATTGGACTGTGCCACAAAAAAGGGACTATTTCACAGAACTTAAGAATGAGTGGAAGATTACCAGCAGGGATTTCCAAATCTCCCTCTCCTTCTTCTTCTCTCTCTTTCCATCTCTCTCTCTCCCACTTCATCTCCTTCTCCTCCCTCCCTTCCTCTCCTTCTCCCTCTCTTCTCTTTCCCTTTTCCTCTTTCTCTCTCCTCCCTCTCTCCCTTCTTCCTCCTCTCTTCTCTCTCTCTTTCATTCTCTCTTTCTTTCTCTCTCTCTCTCTCTCACACTCCCATGTACACACACATACTCACGTTATAGGTATTTTGTTGTTTATTGATGTTGTTTTTAAAAGTCTGTGATATGTGTACCAAAGTAAAAATTCAACTAGGTTTTAGATAATAAGACAGGAGGGGGAAAAGAATTTGATTAACAAAACACAAATAGAAAATACCAATAGAAATATGAAACTACTCCAAAAGCCCCATCAAAAAGAGTGGATGCATTAAATTGAAACTACAGAGAGAATCAGGTATATCCGTCATGCTTCATTGAGAATCCCTGACAGAAATATGAATGACTCTTTCCTGGTTTTTGAGTCATCTTTGTGTAGAGAAACACTCCCAGTTTTATTTACTCAGAGCAGGCTCCCAAAGTGTTGAGTATTGCTTGAAACATAAAATTCCCATATGGTGAAATTTCTTTTTTTCTTTTTTTACAAACCAATGTGTTTGGTTAAGCCAGTAAAGATTTACATAATTCTATTCAGCTAGCAAATTGCAATGACTCCAGGACAAGGGATAAAATGAATTATTCTTTCTAGCCCTTTTAAGTAGAGATATGCTTAGATGAAAGAACCTATTTTTGAGAATCTATCATGACAGTGAAAAAAGCCACTAATACTATATTCCTGGAAACATAATAAAAATATATTAATACCTCAACTTATCTGTGATCCTATCAAAGTGGGCAAATTCATCCAGTGTGATATAGATTGTAATCTATTTGCTCATGCTAAATTATCCAATAGAACTTTTGTCCTTGTGCTCTGTTAAACTATTTAATCAAAATTTAAAAATAAAGATGATATTTAACATTTATATAGCTTATAAAATTAAATACTTTATAGTTTATATAGTTTATGAAATATTTGACATGTTAACTCTATTGATATTCATTCTACATATGATGATATAACAGAGGCAAATAGAGGTTGATTGCCTTGCCCAGAGTCACATAGATGCTAAATGTTGCAGAAAAGATTCATACTTCTATCTTCCTGTTCCAAATCCTATGTTCTATACATTGTGCCACCTAAGCTCTGTCCAATGTCCTAGAAGTCTACATGTTCTACAATTCTTGATATTGAATGGATACTGCTGGAATATATATATTTCCCACAAATTATATCAGATTTTATTAATTAATTATTTTATCTTTTAAACAATCAAATAGCTCTCTCAAGACATATTTTAGGCTAATAGCAGGCAATTCTTCATTTTTTATATGTTCCAGACTGCTTATATCCATCATGGAGCACTCTCTACCTATTGCCTACAAATACAAAGAGGAAAAAACCACTAGATTCTACCATCAATAAGAAGCCTATTCAAACTACTAATCAATTACTTTATTAATAAAGTAATTTCATAGGGGAATATTTAATTGGTAGGGCTTAAAAAGAGGTGAATCTATGCATGAAAGCAACCTATGGGAAATCTTTGAATGAATGCCAGTTTGCTTTGAACACAGTGCATATAAGCAGATGTGTATCAAGACAAAAAAACAGGTATGAATTATAGCATTATACTGACAGGGATCTTTCATGGCCATCAAAAAATGGAAGTAGATGAGGTGTATCAATGGATGCAATACTATATTTATAAGATTATAGCATGCATCCATTAACTATTGATATTTTTGTTTGTAGGCTGGCCATTTTAGAATTTCTTTCAGGACATTTATTATATCATTGATGTTAAAAATCTATTCCATGTAGAACTTTGTTATTGGTAATGATGATGGTATAATAGAAAGAGCTATGAATTTAAGGTCAATGAGCTGATGTTCAAATCCCAGCTCTTATTATTGATGGGACATTGAAAATTCACTTTACTTCTGGAATCGCAATTGATGTGTGTGTGTGTGTGTGTGTGTGTGTGTGCATATGTGTATAAGACCTACCAAAGGGAAATTGAGGAGATTAAATAAGAATAATTATATTATTACAATAATATATGTAAAGTATAGCATAAAAGTAAACTTTTATAATTGTTTTATTTTTCCTAATTATAGTGATATACCCAATACATTAGAGTCTTTCCTCTGGGTCTTTAAATAAACTATTTTATATAACAAAGGAATGATGGTTTGGGAATATTCTACACAATCAAACTATGGATATTCATAAAAAGTAAGCACCAATCTTCATGTTGTAGAATTATTAAAGAAAGTATAAGGAAGGTCCAGCAATTATGGGAAATAACCTAAGAGCTGATAGAAATCAAAGATATTTGATTTAACAAATTATAATTCTGTAGATTTGAAAACAACAAATTAAAAAAAAACTATGATCTCTTGGAGATATAGATTAATTAGATCATATGTTTTTGTTTAAGAACCCTGATTTACACAAATTGATATTTCCCAAAGGAATCTGTCATATATATTCTGGGGTCAAACAACTTCCATAGTAAATCTTGAGACTACTATTTCTTGTGCTCTTTTATTAATTATTTTGGAAATTGAATATTTATTGAGAAAAAAAGAGAAAATAGGAAATTATTTATTATTTTCATCAAAAATAATAATTATAATAATGATATGATTCCTTATATGTGAATAGATATCTCAAATATTTGCATAGGCCAACTGATATTTACAAAAAGGCAAAAATAATTCTATTATTCTATATGTGTGTTTTTACAAATTATTTCATTCATTCAATTTAGTTCAATAAATAAATATTAAGCCTACCAAAAAAAGAGAAATGTAATATTCAGTGAAAATGCCCATATCCCTGTGTCTACTCTCCAATAAATGTCAAAAGTAAAGTAAAATGGCTCTATCAAGCTGCCATTTCCATGAATTAGCCTAGTGGGTTGGAGAATGCCTAGTGTTACTTTGCAGATGCTTAAATACCTCCTTGTCCACCCCCACCTTTCCACACCTGCTCTTGGTTTTATATTGAGAAATGCAACTTAGATGTCGGAATCTAGGAGGTAAGAGCAATAGGAAAAAAAGAGAAACTTAGAGACAACATGACATTTTTTTTCTGTGAAAGTGAAATCTAATGTGGGAGGCAAAGAATTTAAGATTAATCAGAGACTGAGAGTGATCACAGAAATCAGCACCTTCCTCCCATGATAAATATCAGAAGAAAGGGCAGGCTGTCAATAGAGAAGAAATCCAAGTCAGAATGACAATTCCTAAACACTTAAGAATTAGAGGTATTGCTGCTATTATCTAAGTAATAAAATTTAATCTAGAACATCCACAAGAATTTACAGGAACTTAAACTGCCCTTTCCCACCCTTACAAAGTCCAATAATTAAGAGTACAGATAATTTTTGAAGCAATATAAACAAGAATATATTTTTTTCTCTTTTTTAAGGAGGTAAAGTAATTGTGGTAATACGCATTCATAAGAACTTCAAGGTTTATTAACTCTTTGTCAGAGTATCTCCTTTAATCCTTACAACATCTCTGACATAAAGGAAGGCAGGAAGAGCTATTATTACTAATTTACAGATGAGCAAAGTGTGGTAGACCAAGATTGAATAATTTGCCTCTCTTAACACATGTAGTAAATATATAAACATATATTTGAATTCAGGTTTCCTGAAGCTCTATCCAATGTTCTATCTCTCTGTGATAGAATGAATATGGAGAACTGGAACAAATGTCTCAATTGTGATGTCTAATGGATTATCTGTTCCAAATTTAAATTCCATTAAAGTATTTCCTATTCTCCTAAGAATTACTGTGTACTTAGAATGCAGATTAATATTGTACAAACAATAGCTGGTGTGATGAAGATAGAACAGCAAAAAAAGAAGGAAAAAAAGCTTTCTTAAATCTGAGTCTTTTAGGTATTATATTTACAAAATACTTTCCTGTTTCTAAAATGGTTGGTTATTTGTTATTTCATAGGGTGTTCACAATTAACCCTTGAGCTAGACAAGGAGTAAAAAGATTATAAGATTATTGCTTTTCCAAAGTGAGGAATCCAAAATCCAGATAATTTAAGCTACTCCCAAATAACAGGGCAGTCAGATGGTGTAGTAGATAGAACTCTGGGCCTGGAATCAGGAAGACATCATCCTGAGTTTGTCTGGCCTCAGACACTTATTAGATGTTTTACCCTAGACAAGTCAATGAACTCTGTTTACCCCTGTTTCCTCATCTATAAAATAATCTGGAGAAGGAAATGGCAAACTACTCCCAGTATTTTTGCCTCAAAAACTCCAAAATGGGGTCATGAAGTTGAAGTCAAACAACAATAACAACTGAGGTAACTGGCCCTAAAGGATAGAATGTTAGACTTCACTTTTCGAAGACTTGGTTTCAAATAATGTTTGTGATCCAGATTAAACCATATTATCCTTAGCAAAATAGTCTCTCTAAAACTCAATTCCCTTATATCAAAAAAAAAATGCAATTAATTGCTAATATTAATGTTTCTACCACACAGGTCTGTTCAATTCAGATTAATTAAATAAAAAAGCATTGGTTTTTGAAGTGAATTTAACTGACAGTAATACTAGTAGAACCTAGTTTTAATTTCACTAAAGATATTAAGAAAGTGTTATTACTCTAGTCTAAAACTCTTTTCCCATACTTTTCCCTTTGGAAAAATGTGTAAAAGATGAAGAATAAAAACTTGGGTAGGAGAAGTATCTCTCTTGCCTTCCCAATCTCCTGAAGTGATGCTATTTATACTTACCCTCTCCATTCAGAAAACTTCAAGTTATTGATCACTGGGGAAAAAGGCAAGGCAAAGACTTTTTTAATCCCTGTGGGACTTGGTTATAAAAGTAATTTTGATTGGTTTTTTTTTTGTTTGTATTGTATTGTATTGATTAACACAAAACTATATCGGTTTTCTTCAAGATTGTTATAAATATCACTTCAGGGCATCTAAGTGACTCAGTGGATAGAGCACCAACCCTGAAGTCAGGAGGACTTGACTTCAATTCTGGACTCAGACACTTAACACATCCTAGTTATGCAACCCTGGGCAAATCACTTAACCCCAATTGCTTCACCAAAAAGAAAAAAAATATTACTTCAAATTGCCTTGGGATAGAGTCATAGCTAATAGGCATAGTGGTGGTACAGTGGATAGAGAACTAGACCTGAAGTCAGGGAGCCTGAGCTCAAATCTAGCCACAGACACTACTTCTATGACCCTGGGGAGGACTTTAACCCTATTTTCCTCAGTAAAATCTGTAAAATGAGCTGGAGCTCATTATATTACATTACATTAGGGAATGATGATCCAATTCAGTAGCTTTGCCAAGAAAAGTCCAAATTAGGTCATAGAGACTCAGAAAAGAATAAAATGACTGGACAGAGATGTATCTGAAGAAATATAAGGACATGTCAGTTTAGTTTTCTCTCTCTTAACTAAAAATGCTTGGATAATAGATTAACATTACACGAATAAAAATGTTGCTGACAGATTTATTCCTAAAACACAGAGTCAACGAAATAGGTTTCTCAACATATCTCACAGAATTGTGAGTCTTAAGAGAGAAATGTATTTACGATATTATATGTATTATATAGTTTAATGCTCAATTCCTCTCCCAAATCCATTTTATTTATTTAAATCATTCATTTTCTTTGTTTACCTAGAGGTACATAATTCCTATCATACTTTAACTCCTTGGAAACAAGGGATGTTTTAGTTTTGTATTCACACCCTCCCTACGACTTAATAAGCTGCCCTGTACATAATAGGCAGTGGAGAAATGAATGCTGTGAATTTATGCTAAGTGAAGCCAGTAGAACCAAGAGAACATTGTTCCCAGCAACTTCAAGATTATGTGATGGTCAACTCTGATGGATGTGGATTTTTTCAACAATGAGTTGATTCAGGTCAATTCCAATAGAATTGTGGAGAGAGCATCTGCATTCAAAAAGATACTATGCGGACTGAGTGTGGATCACAATATAGAATTTTCACCTTTTTTATTGTTGTTCGCTTTTTTCATTCTCATTTTTCTCATGTAGCATGATAAATATAGAAATATATATAGAAGAACTGTATATATTTAACATATATTGGATTACTTGCTGTCCTAGGGAAGGGGTGGGAGGAAGGGAAGGAGAAAAAAAATTGGATCCCGAGGTTTTGCTAGAATGAATGTTGAACACTACCTTTGTATGTATTTTGAAAATAAAAAAAACTGTTATTAAAAAAAGAAATGACTATTTGATAATATTAAAGGAACACTGTATTGGGAGGTTGCTCTCCTAGATCCTAGCTGTGACTTGTCTTTAGAGGGTCAGTTGAGGGGACATAATCCTTGGCTATGTCATTTAGCATTTATTAACCTTCCTTTTCTCATCTGTAAAATAAAGAGATCGGACAAGATGCATTCCTAGTTACATCCAATTTATCACTTTAAGATTTTATTCCCTTTACTTATTTCCAGCTTTCATTTCAATTCCCTTTAGTGACTTCCAATAAAGAAAGCTTGGCAGCCTCAGGCATAGGATATATTTCAATCATGCATTCACTGTGAAGTCCTGAGACATTTACTAATTCCATATAGAGCCAGAGTGAGACCTGGCAGCCTTTGGCAATGAAAAAAAAAAGATTCTTCTACTGAGCCACACGGCCTCAACCTGCCTGCATTTTATAGTAAAACAAACAAAAAAAAAATTCTCCTATTTCACAATTCTGGGGTCCATTAATTTGAACACAGCAGAGAAGGAACAATTCTCCTAAGTCTATATGTTTGAATTGATAGTTCTTCAAAGAATCTTAGTCCATTTTTTCATAGTAAATGACTATTTAAATTCTAGTTCCTTCATTCTGTTATTTCTAATTCATCCTATATATAGCTTATTTGTTCATATTTGTATGTTGTCTCTCCCAGTAAATCATGATCTTCTTGTGAATAGGTTCTTTTACCTTCCTTTGTATTCCCAAAACTTAGCATCCTGTCTGAAAAATAGTAGTCCTTTATACATTTTTATTGACTAATCGGCACTATCTCAACCTAGGGAAGAAGAGAAACTACAAACAAGGAAGGAATCATAGAAGTTGATGTTCACTCAGTCTCTAACAGGGGTATTGACTATGGTTGGTACAAAGTCCAAATACAAGTCTAGAGTCCAAATTGTGATACTTCTATGAAATTTGAAAAAGAAATTTAAACAGAGAATTGCTAGAGGTCACTTTATAATGACTGAAAGCAAACTTACTTAGCAAAAAGGATTAAAATGCAGTGAGCATTTCCTAGGAGGTAACAGTGAATTTGAATTTAAATCAGAATCTTATATTCTAGTCCTATTAGTGATCTGCTGGGCCTAGGACAAAAGATTTCACTTTTTTACTTCAGTTTCCTTATTTTTTAAGCAGAGAAATATGTTGATTTTCCTTAATATATTCTCCTAAAACAAAATAAAAGAACCTTTTCCCCCAGAAAAATTAACCCTATGATTCTATTACATTATGATGTATAAAAAGAAACAAAATATATTGTTTACATTATATTAGTGTGTAATATACTAATACAAGTGATTAGCATACTTCCTGTATTAAGAAAACACTTTATAAATTTTTACTAATTGATTCATTAATAACTGGCTCCAAATTATTTTATATAAAAAAGGCATTTGATAAATTTTTCACCTTACATGTGATGATTGCTTTTATGTTCTTATAGGTAGAGAATATGCTATGGAAACTTTATAGGTAGAAAAAAATAAGCATTTAGTGATATATCAAATGAAATGTAATGCAATAGAATTAAGAAACAATAGATTATCAATATTTGGTTTATTTTGCTTGATTAAATATAATTTATGTTATAATGACTATTTTTCATTTTACAAGTCATTTCTTAGAACTCCTATCTTCTAATTTTTTTTTCAATATGTACAAGACTTTATTTGTAACAGAGAAAGAAATTTGAGTAAAACAAATAGAAATAGTAGTTGCAACTGATATTCTATAGCCATGGTTTTCTACCTCTCATCTGATGGATAGGGGATGTCAGGATTTGTGTGTGTGTGTGTGTGTGTGTGTATGTGTGTGTGCGCATTAATTCTCCAAAAGCAAGCTTCTATTGTTTAATGTTGTTTCTTTTAAATGCTTTTTAAAATCAAAGTTCATTTATGTCCTCCAATGTGTTTGTAAGTAGGGATTATTTCTGTTTAAAAAAAAAAAAAAAACTTTGAAAAACATATCACTTCATGCTATGCAAAAAAAAAAGAAAAGAAAAATTTTACTTCCCTCTAGTACCCAAATGTTTCTTTAAAAAAAGTTTCCTCAAATGTAAATAACAAAGTGCAACTACCAAATGAATAGCAAAGATTTTTTATTTGTTTTTTGCTATTCTGTTCTGTTCTTTTCCTGTTAATGAGCATTTATTTTTCTCCCTCACATGTCTCTTCTATTTAAAAATAAAGCAAAACAATTTAAGAAATAGTCATAGTCAAACAAAATATTTCCTTATCTGGCTTATATAATTTTAGCACACTTCTCAAGTTCCTACTGTGTGAAAAACACTGAGGTACTTACTGAGAGAGATACTGAATTATGATATGGCAGTGTTGAAACATGAAGCTTGATTTTTTTAGTAAGCTTCCTAATTTTTAATTGCAAATATCTCCAAAATAAAATGTCATAAAAGCAGCATATCCCTATGGATTAGGGGTTAAAGTAGTTTGCAAGTCAGATTTTCTATAGACCTCTATCTCAATTATTTACCAGTTGTATGACATTTTACATGTCACTTCACTTTTTAGATCTTCAGTTTTCCCCATGTATAAAATGAAAATGTCCACAGTGTCTAAGGTTTAAAGCGGTCTTAAAGGCCAACCCCCTAAATTTATAGATGAATAAACTGATCCAGAAAGAATATAATATTTGCTGGGAGTCCCATACAACAGATCATAAATAGGTCTTGGACCCAGATACTCCTACTCCTAATTTCAATTTTCAGTGCCTCATCTCTCACAAGCTGCCTCCCCAGGGACAAAGATCCCAAAGATTATTTTCACTTCACAATTTCTACAATAGAATGATTGTATCTTGTTCATTTCCCACTTGGTTTTTCTACTTTGATACTTCTCTGATTTCTCTACATCCCTCAGTAAATTGAACATCAGAGTTAGGATTCGCATCATCCTCCAAAATGCATCAGCTTTGACAGCCACTTCTCATTACTACTCCTCTGACTGGAAGTCAGTCTAAGATTTCACTTAAGAAGAAGGCTCAGCAGAGATAACTAATTTTTTATCTGGCTGTTCCACACTGGGACTATATTTTCTCCACCATTCTCCTTCATGCTCTTATCTCCTCCACACATTCATGCTTTTTAGATTTCTTTTTGTGTATATTGTTTTCTCCCATTAGATTATAAGCTCCTTGAGGGCAGGGATTCTTTCATTTCTCATGTTTGTATTCCTCAGGACTTCACAGTGCTTGAAACAAAGTAGTTACTTAATAAATAATTATTGACTGTTGACTGTTAGGTACTTATAGGGATAAAACCTAACCTCTATAATCCCTACTTCACATTTTTCCATTTTTCTGGAATTTACTGTAGAACTTATTTTAAATTTAATTTACAGGGAGAAAAATATGGAAGATGTGAATCCCTACCTGCAAACTAATTTGTTTACTAAAATCATCAAAAACTCAGGCGTTACAAGTGACAGGCCTGGAGACCTGACTCCTTTTTTGAGTTTGCTTTCGGACCACTCATGTTTTGACATTGGCTGACTCAGATCATTTGCCAATATCCAAATGAATAACATCAGAGTTTCCATCAGAGTCCTAAATAAGGTTTACTAACTAAGGCTGAACTTATCTGCCAAATGCAGTGAGGAGCCAGGAAAGCAGTTGCTTGGTTCCAGGAAATTGTGTGTGTATACTCTGTTCCATTTTCTCTAACCATGTAGAATTTCCTTCTGAAAGTCTAGGATTAAGTCCCTACACCTTGGTGATACTTCCATGAATAAGTGGTCTCTTTGGAATATGTTTTCATTCAGCCAAAATAAATTACGATGAAATTATGTGACTCTTGCCTATGTGATTCTCATTTATGTCTTTGTATAAATCCTGGGTAGAGAAGCAAGAAACCTTCTTTTGGAGTCAGAAAATCTCAGGTCCATTATTGGCTTGTCTCCTTACAACCACTGTAACAGTGGGCATTTAATTTAATCATTATGGGCCTCTTTTCATATTTTTTAAATGAAGTTAAAATAGTAGGCAGTATCTAAGGTAGTTTTAACTATAGGTCTATAATCCTAAAAGCATAAACACTTATTTTCCTAAAATAGAATTTTGACCATTTCACTCTCCTGCTCAGTAAAGTTCAGATAATCCCTATGATCCCTAAAGCCAAAGAATAACTGCTCTAATATTTCCAACACTTTAAAATTTTATCTTAATCTACCCCATACCGTCTCTACCTCTCTTATATGCATATATGCTTATATAGGTGTATGTTCTTATATACATATGTTGACTTCTACAGAATGTAAAATGCTAGACAGTAGGAATTATTACATTTTTGCCTCTGTATCCCTATTGCCCTAGCCTGGTGCCTACTGTACAGTGAACGACTAGCAAATGCTTATTGATTAACTAATTAATTGATTGATCATATGATCCAATAATCTACTCCTTCCATTCCTTGCTATCTTTCCATTTTTCATGAATACAGATCAAACTTCATTCTGCCTATATGTTATATCTAATCTTGTATTATCAACTCATCTTATTTTACAATCATTAATACCAGTAGCATCTTTGATAATATTCTATGATCATAATAACAAAACCTTACAGAGGTCTTTAGCATATGTAAAATAATTTACACATGAATTTCAGCCAAATACCACCCCTTTGAGGTTCACTATATTTTATTCTCATTTTGTAGATGACAAGAGAAATTAAAAGAAGTGGGAGGATTAGGTCAGTGTCATTCAGCTAGTAAGAGAGGCAGAATCTGAGCCCAAGATTTTTGGACTCCAAGTCTACCAATCCATGGTTTACCATGGATTACACTGCCTCTTCATGACTGCTAACAATGCTCAAGCCATTGTTGGTCATATGCTATGATATACTACTATTTTTTAAAATAAACTATTACCATCACCATTTGGATCTCTGTAACATTTGAGGGAGATTGGCAATTTAATATTCAGTCAGGTAGCCTCACTTAGAAATTATTTCTGTGAAAAAAGACACCACACATATGTGTTTGTGTGCATTCATGCACATAAGCTAGCAGCTTCCAAAGATTGAAATGAAATTTCAGTTGAAATTTCAGTTATTTCTACATAGGTGAAAATAGGATTTTTATGTTTTAGACAAGCTTGCCATTGATTGTCCTATAGTTTTTGCCAGGGAAGATTTAAGCTGTTTCATTCACCTGAGTCCTGTGAGATAATTTCTGAAGTTCCATATCATGGAAGCAGTACAGGACAACAGACAATATCTGTCACTTCTTTTTACTTCCTATGATACCTTAAGAAGCAAGATGCACAATTTGATCTGAAAGCCTCTTCTGATTTCACTTTCTCTGTCTTTTCCCCATTTTAAGATGCCAACATTCTCTTTAATCTGAAAATATAAATGCTTTCTGCCAATCTTGAAGATATATTATGAGACATCAAAAGTAATAAGCATCTTTAGATTGATAGATTCCACCCCTATTCATGTTTTGAAACTACCTTTCAGCACTGAGCCCAATCCTCCAAATAACTATTAAGGCTAGGGGATATTTAGTAGGATACTTATGATCATATCTGAAATAAGAAGTACCTATAGCCATATTTCAATATCAAATCCCTTGATATATAATATAGGTTAGTGGAAGAAAGTTAGACCAAAAAATTCTTCAAAAATTATCTGAACCTCAGTTTTTCATTCATATATTGAGGATAATATTACTTATGATCACTGTCTCACAGGGGCATCCAGAGGATGAGCAACTAAGGAAACTGAGGCTGATGATACTTCCATGGCAAACATTAGAACAATGGTAGGATTTTTGACCCACGTCCTCTGACTACATATCCAGACTACATATCTAATCTCTTAAATGACGTAGTATATAGAAAGTGATTTGCTAATTGGAAAGAGCAATATGAACAACAACTATTATTATCCAAGACTTTGATTGAACTGTGACCTCTTTAGCAAGTTGTGTTTTCCCCCATCAGGGAAGACCTTTACCTCATTAATACCATTTTATCCTTAGCCATCTTTATCCCTGCCTTTCCAAAACAACAACAACAACAACAATAACAAAAAAAGGAAATCATCCAAGGAATATGGATTCTCTTCCCCAGCTACTTTATTATTCTGAGAAAATTAGTGATTTGGATAACAACCCAGATCATTATAGCCATTCCAAGAAGAGCAACACCTAGCCCTTAATGGGCCCCTGTGCATGTCAAATCTACCACAAAAATGAAATATAAACCAGCAATGGGAAAATTAACCCTAGAAAAAGAAATCCCTACCTTCACCCACACCCTACAGTATCACCAGACTATCAACTATGTTTTCGATTCAACCACAACTTCAAACATTCAGAGAAACACACCTGGGGAAATGCATTGCAGAATCCCTTCCCTTGTCTACACCAGAGGTACATATGAAACATGAATGCAATATGGGCCACTGGCTATATGCAGACAGAAATACTCACACACGTTGTCAAAACAGATTAAAAAGTAACTAAGAAATATTTATCAAAATAAATTAAAATACAATCATATATACAATAATATTTAAATATTAAAATAAAATAAATAAAAACTAAAAAAAATAATTAATTAAAATAAAATAAAACAAATTAAAATACAATCATATATTACATTTTAAATCTAAGTCAATACGTGACCCACAGGGATTCTAACTTGTGATTTAGTGGATCTGCTATTTATTTAAGTATAATAATATTAAGTATACCAATTGCCCTGTGTAACAGGTAATCCCGAGAGCCCTGGGAACAGAAGCATCCCTCTCTCCCTAGCATTGCCTCTAATCAGAGAATGCCCTGAAAGGAGAAATCAACCCTGATCAAGACTGGAACCTAGAAACCAATTCTGCAAGTATAGGCCCATCCTTTTCTGCCTCTATAGCTACTAAAGATCAAGTTTCATCATAGGCACTACCACTGTCAAAGAGTTCAGGATCAGAAAATGATATCATCCTATCAATGGAGAAAAAAAATTTTTTTAAAGTTTCAGTATTATCATCTTGGCAGCTGTACACTAAAAACTTTGAGACTTTTTCATTTAGACTCAAAGTTGAAACTTTCTAAATATGTTGCCTCTCCCTATTAAAATGAGATCTCCTTAACATCTTTTTTTTTTTTAAACAAATGTTCTGAGGCTGCCACAGTGTTTAGTGAATATTAGTGAATAATATAATGGTGAATAAATAATAAATAAAATACTAGTGAATGAAAAAATCCACTTATTCATTCATCAGAATAGAGACACTATGGGCCAAATATGATGATATTTGTGAATATTTTCCAAATTGCACTCAGTCTTTCTAAATTTTAATAAGGCATTGACTATAAAGTTATACCTCAGAATTATTATAGATCTTTAAGGGGACCAACTGTGTATTTAGGTTCTCTATTAAGATAACTATTTAAGATCAAACATAAACTTCCTCTGTTTTTGCATATAAAGCCCTTATCAGTCTTTTGAGGTTGATTCTGCCTCACTGATCATCATACCCTCTGCCCAAAGTGGCTTTCTTATTTCCCCTATCATATGCATTGTAACTGTGGCCCATTGCTTAGACTGCTTGCTCCATAACAGGCACTTAATGAGTTTTTTTTTTTTTTTAACTTAACTGGCTGATCTCTATCTTTTCCTGGGCTACTGCCCAAGAAAATGTTCCCTTATCATCTTAGAATTCTGAGCTCTCTTCAAATCTAAACATATGTCTTATACTTCAGACTTTTTCTGGCCCCTTAGCCTCAAAAACCTCCCTTGAAATCAGTTGTGTTTAGATGTGTATGTGTTGTTTCCCCAGGTAGAAATTTAATTGGATATATTGGAGAAAAAAAAAAAAAAAACTTTATCCTGCCTATTGATATTCCTGGCTTTAAGTCCCAACTAAAACCCCGTGTTTCACTGAAAACCTTTCTTGACCTTTGTGAATTCTAGTACACTCACTCTATTAATTATTTTATATTTAGTCTGTATATAGCTTTGTGTGTGTGTGTATTTTTCCTTTGGCATTTAAAGTCATTGACAGAGAAATGATAGATGTATAGACAAATGATAGATTAGATAGATTTGTCTTTCAAAAGACAAAATGGTTCAAATTTTTATTGCCTTGGTCCTTGAAGGCAAATATTTGTACTGAACCAAACAAATCTGAATGAAGAATGTAAACATGTCTTCATGTATATGTGTGCATGCATGTGTGTATGTGTATATATATAAATATTATATACATTTTATATAACATATAGTTGTATGTGTATATATACATAATGGGCAGCTAATAAGGCAGCATAGTGGATATAGTACTGAGACTGAAGCCAGGAAGACTCATCTTCCTGAGTTCAGATCTGACTTCAGACATTTCCTAGCTATATAACCCTGGGCAAGTCACTTAACATGTTTGCTTCAGTTTCCTCATCTGTAAAATAGAAGGAAATGGCAATCCACTTCAGTATCTTCAAGAAAACCCCAAATGGGGTCACAAAGAGTCAAACGTAACTGAAATTATTGAGGAAAAATATATTAAATATGCACATATGTATGGATTTGTGTGTATGTATATATATATATGTATACATTATTCAGGGTGATCTCTTTTTTTTCTTTATAAAGCACAAATATGTTTATTAAAATAACAATGCTCAGATTATACAAATACCCCAATTTTAACATAATACACATTGGAACATAATTATTTCAAGAATTAATCTCATTTCAATTCAAAAGGAATTTTGGGTGATCTCTTTAAAAAGTTTTACTAGTCCTTTCTTCAGGGCTAAACCCATGGGTCACTTCTTAAAGGAAGCATTTCCTTATTTCTTCAGTTGTTAGAACTGATTCCCCTGTCTTCATAAGAACATGTTATCTATAAGATGAATGGCTTGGATGAAAAAAGCCTCAATTGCCTCCTTTGGATATGTATTTATACTGTTTTGATCATGTAGTCGTATCTATTTCTTATTATTATCTTCCTTCTAAACATCCCCTCCCACCAAAGAAAAGGGTAAGGTCCTTGAGTATAGTTGTTTTCTTTTTGTTTCTCTATTCCCCACTGGTAACCTGAGTACATGATATGGAATAGTCTCTTAATGAAACCTTCTTTGGTTGTTTGATTGAGAAAAAGAGAGCATTAAAAATTCTATGGTATCATCATGAGGAAAAGCACTTTTTCTCCTTTTCAGTAAAGAAATTGATTCATAAAACTTTAAATTGTGCAGTACCCTCTAAGGAAAGGTTAAGTTTCCTCTTCTAAATACTGAAAAGCTAAGCCCTTTCAATATGATAAAATCTATAATATAGAAGCAAATAAATTATAACTTAAAGTGACTCTTTTGAAAGAAGGGCAAGGCCATACCCTCAAGTTTTGTTGCTTATGTCTTATCAAAAAGCCCTGGAATAACCTCAATTCAGTTATTGAAATTTCAATTATTTAATGGACAGGAAAGATTCCATAACACTTTTCTTGTTAAATAAATTGAACATAACTTTTTTGACATGTTCCCTGATGAAATGATGAATGGAAAGTATACTGAATCAAACATAACCTGTAGGTCAACAGGATGAAAGAAAAGCTTGATTGGTGGACCCCTTTAAAGCAGTGATGAATTGACTGAATTTCGTAAAATGCAAAAATTAGCAGCAAAGAGAAGCTCCAATTCACATTGCTCAATACATGCAATGATCTTCATTCAGGCAAAATTACTTATCATTAAGTAACGATGCTATTTTACAAATATCCTGGGATATTGGTTTGACCCATGAACAAAATTCATAAAACAAATTTCTAGCCTGGAAATGTTCTGTTAAATATATTTTAATGAATTTTGGCTAAATAAAATATAGAGAGAGAATTTCCAAGCATAATCCCCTCTCCTAAATGTCTCTAAAATTATTTCTGATTTACTGTATATAATTTAACTTAGCTTATTCAACTATTGTCAATCAGTCCCTCCTAGAAAGAATTTAAGCTCTTTGAAGATAGGAATGATTTCACATTTGTCTTAATTTTCCTATTATCTCATGTCTAGCGTGGCAGTAGACACAAATGATTTTTCAAAGAATAAATCTCCCTAGATATCCCTGATTTTTCAAACTATAATTCTGATTAGTGTGCATAGGGAATAAGTAATATTTATTTCTACCTGTTCATTGAGATGTTACTCTTTCAAGGACCATAATGTAATCTACCCATTATTCTCCTTTACACAGCCAAATTTAATGACTTCACATCTATAATTAACTGCATATTGCTTGCCTTCTCAATGGCTGGGGGAGGAGCAGGAAGGAGGGAGAGAAACTGGAGCTCAAAATCTTAAAAATGAACAAATTTTTAACACAGACTTCTAAAAGACTTTAGACAGTTTTAAAATCTGGTTTGCTTCATGTATATGAAATATTGATGTATATCAATGTCATTTCTATCTGGCAAATATTATTTAAATTAATTAACAAATATTATTAAATTTTATTATGCCCAGAAGAGGTTAAATGGCATTGGGGATAGACAGTTGGAGTTTGAAAGCAAGAAGGGAGTTTGGAGCGTTTAAACCCTGTCTCCAACACTTTTCTCTGGGTAACTGTGATATTTAATCTTGTGATTTATTGAATAGGACAAGATCAAAGCCAGAAGTGGGAGACACCAGATTCACTACAGATGTCTTTATAAATTAATATCTATCTATTAATGGTAATTCTTCTTACTCATTCCTACATTCAATCAATGCCATCAACCAAAAAACATTTAACATTAGGTACTGTACAAAGGATATCGCCTACAAAGAAAGGCAAAAACATGTTCCCTGTCCTAATGAAGATCACATTTAAGGAAGAAGACAAGATGTAAATAATTAAGTATATATCACATGATATGTACTCAGTAAAGGTGAGAACACACTGTCATCTATCTCCTATTTCTCCACTTTATCCAGACTTCCTTAAATGCTTTGCTGAAAATAAATAAGGGTTTCTGCTATTTCTGTTGCTTTTTTCTTTCTTTCTTTCCAAAGGTATTGGAATGTTAAAATGATAAAAAAAAAGAAACAACAAAAAACAAAACCACAAAAACCTGTCTCTTTGATGGAAAACTTTGTGTTCCTTCCCTTTTATTCTGGTTTCCATCTAAAAATGAATTGTGTTCATTCTTATTGCCATTGGTTCCACCACCTTGAGGCTTTTGTACAGCTTTTTTTTTTTTTCTTTTTCTTTTTCTCTCTCATTATAAAAGTTAGGGAGTGGAAATCTTGTGTTTACCTGGAGCTGAATTTCTATCTACTTACTTTTCTCTCTAGCCAGATGGTCTCCTTTGAGTACTGGGCACCAACTTAGCTAGAAGCATTTAAAAACTCATGGGGAAAAATGGTTGTAGTTGCCTCATTTAGCAAGTTGACTTCGTGATTGGATTTGTTCTCTCGCTAGAATTTTTTCTCTTTTTGTCTCCTATTTCCTGAAAGCTGATGACTTCCCCAGACTTCTGGCCATCTGATTTACTTTATGCTTCTGCAAGTGTATCTGAATTTCTGGTCTACCTGGCTTCTGATTGTATTGTACCTAAATTTACCTTGTCTATTTGATTTTATCTCCCATCAAAACTTATGCTTATTGTTTTCTCAGTCTTTCCAAATTTTGCCTCAACTTTACTTGTTTTGATTCTTTACTCTATAAAGGTGCAAGCACTGCTATCTTGAAGAGTGTTCATAGATTTGATAAATTCTAAGCTTGAGTCCTAGCTCTGCTATTAATAATTCAATTTCAACAAGTATTTATTAAGCACTTCCTATATGTTTAGAAAGCACTGGACATAAAAAATGACAAAAGCAAAACTAGTTCTGCCCTAAGGGGAGCACAGTACTTAATAACTGGCAGGATTTCTTCAGACTGAAGTTGGCATTGAAGCTGACCATTAAAGAAAACTAGAGTTCCCAAGAAGCATAGGTGAGAAAGGAGACTATTTCAGCCATGAAAGAAAATGTGTGAAATCCAGAGATGTGGGAGTTGAAACTTTCTATAGAGAATATTAAACAATTTCCAATAGACAAATATTCAAAAATCTAATGTAGTTACCATATATAATTTATGAAAAAGACTAAGGTATAATCACTCTGTAGTGATAGATGGGGCCCAATGTGATAGTTAACACCTTTAATTTCTAGCATTAGCATGCTGCATGAATTGGATTGGGACATTCTGAGTCACAGTGCAGCTAAAAATAATCTGACGTACAAAGTCCAGAATTTAAATGTTTAATCTGGAAGAGTGAAAGGTCAAGAGTCTGGACTGAACTCTGGATTAGAAAAAGAGAAGCAGACAATACCTCCATGGAAATCAGGTTAGAGCTAGAAAGTGGCCAATACACTCCCAGGCCATGGGAAATGAGAATAATCAATACATTTTTTTAAATATTGGATTTATGCTTTAAGGATATTACTGTGGCTGCAAAGAAAGAATGGACTGGAAAAGGAAAAGATTGGAGGCAAGGACATTCATTAGGAGCTTACAAATTCCTATAGAAAATACAATAAGAAATTGAGCTAAATTGGTAGCCATGTAAATGGAGGAAACAGTTCTGATGCAAGACAAATCAAGGAAGTAGAATTTGTGCAAATAGCTACTGGACTCATATGGGGCATGCTTGTGTGATTTCTGAGTAACAGAAGATGCTCTCACCTCTTCCCAGTCATCAGTAGATTGAAGTAGGCTGTGTGCTTGTTCTAATGATTTTTCATATCACGTATTCAGTAATGCTGTCAGACACCTTCAGCAAGTTCAAAAATGGCATCAAGGTTGGCTTTGGCACTGATAATAAATTATTTAATTTGAAAAGGCTACAAGCCAAGATTAAAGTGGAAGTTAAATTGGCGTATGAATTTTTTGTTTGCAAATTGTGCACTCACTGCAGTCTCTGAGACTGACATGTAAGAGTATGGGTCAGTTATCTGATTTTTATGCCCTTTTTAGTCTGACAGTTAACGCTAAGAAAAGAGAGATTCTGCAATTAACATCCAGAAAACACGTTCTGAAATTAACACCAAGAAAGTGGAGGTTCTCCAATTAACAGCAAGAAAGTAGAGGTTCTCCAATTAACACCAAGAAAATGGAGGTTCTCCAATTAACACCAAGAATTCAGCGGTTCTCTACTAGCCAGCATTGCACCATCCATATTTAGAACCATCAGCAATATAGTATATGGAAAGATTTGGAATACTGTGGATTAAGTTCACTTAACTTGACAGGACACTCTCCAGGGCTGTGCCCATAGATGACAAGGCTTATACGCACCACATTGCCAAAAGGAACTCAGCATTTCCCTTTTCTCTGATAAATATCAATAATAACCCTGTTCATCGATTTGTCTTGCAGAAGGACATTTTAAAGATAATAATCATTGACTTTTATTACACTGTTAGAAAACTATCTGAGCCCCTGATACAAGGGAATATGTTGGATCTGTAGTCTAGGGATCCCTAGTTGATGCTACTTTTGATACTTTCTTTATGCCCTTGAACAAGTCACTTAACCTCACTGAACCTCAAATGAGCATCTGTAAAATGGGGTGGTTGGATTGATGAACTCTGTAAGGCCCCTTTTACTTCTAGATTTATGATTCCCCTAGATTATTTGATATTTTATAACTTATAGTTAAAGGAAAGGGAGAAGCAAAAGAAAAAGAAGAAACTGTAAAAACAAACAAGTGATGATGATGCTCCATCAGTGCCTTTGGGAAAATTGCCTGAAAAATATTGTTTGAACAAACTAAATAGGTCAACTTAAGGGCCTCTGAGTCACTCTAGCAGTCTGACCCTTCTCTACTTTATACTTTCTTAGAATAAAAAACAGGATTGGATCATAATGACTTCAAACAACCTCACTTTTCTTTCTTTTTTTTTTACATCTTTTTTTTAAATAAAAATGCTCATTAATCCAAAGTTGCTTTCTACCTTGGTTTATTGTGTTAGAAGAAAGAAAAATAATAATTTTAACTAAAAAGACTATATTTGATAAATTGCACAAAATGGAAAGAAAAACATAAAACAATTGGAATTGCCTTTAGCAAAACAGGAAAATGGCCTTTCTATTATATTGGGATGGTGGTCATTATTATGAGAAATAAGTAAATAATTAAAATAATGCTTTATTCAGTACAAGTGTATTTCTAAGTGGAAGTGTACTGTGTGTTCAGGGAAGACCAGTACCTCTGGTGAAGGGCTGCCAAACCCTTTTTAAGTCTGCTTTCCACCTTTGGTATCCACCTGACCCATCTGACTCTCACAGGTGACTCCAAAAAGCTATATCATTCACAGCAGCCACACCCTAGGATGTTTTAGCAAATATGTTAACCCAGGATAAGGGTAACTGTAGGATCTCAAACTCTGTGGTGAGTTGTGGGAAGGAGCAGTGTCTAACTCTAAGCAGAATGGACAAAAGAGAACAATTTGTTCTAATGACCATGAAGGCTGTTCAAGAGGGAGTTGTGGAGGGCTTAGAGCAGGATAGTTCATCCATCTCTAAGAAGGCAGAATTTAATTCCATCAAAAGTAAAGTACAAGCGAAGTTTAGAGAGACACAGGGTTCTTCACTCAGTAAGAAGTCAGATAAAATTCAGTTTTCTGCAGATAGTAACAATCTGAAGCTTTTTTATAGAACCTTGAAGATTATTTATGTACCAAAGACCTCAACTTTTGCAGCTCAACTATTCAGTGCTGATGAAGGCACATTGATTAGTGATAAGAACATGATCCTAGGGAGATGGGCTGACATTTTCCATAGTGTTTGCAAGAAACCATCACCAATCAATGTTAAAATCACTGACCAATCATCTCAGTTGATGTCAATCTCTTCCTAGCTGAAGTACCAACTGAAGAAAATGTTTTGAAATCCATTAGGCTCCTTTCATGTGCAAAGCACCAGGTGCTGATTCTATTCCAGTTGAGATTTACAAGGTGAGAAGTCTGCTATTCATAAAAATAAAAAGCTTACTGACATTTTGGGGGTTATAAGGTAAGAAGAAGTAATTCCTCATGAATTTAAGGGAGCCTCCATTTTCTATCCCTATGTACGTTTGCCAAAAAGACTTCATTATGGAGAACTCACACAGGGCAAGCACTTATACAGTGGTCAGAAAAAGCAATATAAGGACACTCTTTTAAGTTCCTTTTAACAACTTTGGAATTGCAACATGGGAGACACTGGCACAGGATCACCCAGCAATGCGAGTCTTTATTAGAGAAAGTGTGTTTTATGAGCAAAGCAGAATTGAATTAGCTCAGAAAAAAAAAATACGAGATGCACAAAGTTAGAGAATTTACCCCAAATGTTCATAGGGATTAGTTGTGTCTGACATGTGTTAGAGCATTCCTACCTCATATTGGTCTGATAAGCCATGGTTGGACATACTGTAAGTCGATTCTAACATAGTAAAGCCATTTTGGTCCTCTTCAAGAACAAAGGACAATAACCAACTATTTCTGAGTAGGATGATGACATTTAAAAGTATATGAAAGAAAAAAACAACTTAGAAAATAGATTACTAAAATTCTTAATTATACCAAAATATCCACAAATAGCCATCATTCTATGTTTGAGAAGATTCTTGGAAAAGCAATAATAAAATGTAAAAAAAATGAACCAAATTTAAGATTATGGACTTTTAAATTATAACTCAAATAATGCCAATTTGTAAAAACTAAATATAAAAATTGGTTGTTGTCCTTCAAACTCAAAGAGGACCAAAATGACATAACTATGGTGAGTCAAGTTACAGTGTGTCCAACTATTTGCTGTGGTATTTGCATTACTACATATCTAGCAAGTTGGGGAAGGATAAAAATTAATATTTAGAAAGCAATTTTAAATTTTAAAAGTGCTATCTAAAAACATGCATATATGTATGCAAATAAAGATACATATGCATATGTCAGATATATGCATATATATTCACCATCATCATTTTCCTAGTTATATTGAACAGCTAGGTTTTAACTGTCATTAAGTTGGTAGATTTCCTATTATATGAATATAATAGAATACTATTGTAACATAAGAAATAATAAAGAAGAGTTTCAAAGAATCTTCAGATGACTTTTATAAAATGATGTAGTATAAAATAGACAGAACCAAAAGAATAATTTATAAAAGCAAAATAACAACCATATTGTAAAAAAAATGATTATAAATGATGTTTATTGACCAGTGCAATAAACAATCACAATTTCAGTGAACATAGGATTAAGTCTGCTCCCCACCTTCTCACAGAGAGGTGATAGATTCGGGGAGCAAAATAAGACATGCATTTTTAAACATGACAAATTTCTCTTAAAAATATTCCAATTTGGAATAAAGATTCATTTTTCCATTTCTATATCTAGCAGCAAGCACAGTACTGACATTTATTATATGTTTAAGAAATGCTTGTCATATTAGTCAACAAAATAATTGATGATTTATTAAATGTCTATTACACTCCAGGCACTGGGAATACAGAGGAAAAAAAAATTAGGTAGCTCCTTCCTGCCTTCAAAAAGTTTATATTCTATTATATTAAACATATGAAATTCAATTGAACTCTGCTTGAAGATACCAAATTAGATTTTCAAATACAAGATCACCTGTCTCTGTCTAGCTTGGTTGTCTTGAATGATATACTCTGTTTGAGATAATGTACAATGCTATGGTTGATGTGGTAGGAACAAAAGGACCAGACACTAACTATGCAGTACATTATTTTCAAAAGCATTGAATTAAAAGTGGTTATTTCATTGAAACCAGAAAATCCTACCACCTGCCAATCTCATTCAATGGAGCATGAAAAGTATTGCCCTGAAAGAAATGACTGAAAAGTCCAATTACACAGTTTAAAATGTTTCCATTGTTTGAGACCACCAATTCGAACAACTAGAGAACAGCCCTGGATGTTGCTTTTCAAAAGTGGATTAACTCAATTACAGAAAAAGCATTCATCCAATCTACCTTCAGAGTAGACCAATCCCCAGGGAAACTGACATTAGCTAAAAAGTCTTGAAGGTCTCACCTCTGCCACTAGGTAATATTTAAAGGCTCAGTCAAGAAGCCAACTCCTACAGGAAGCCCATTATCAGTCTTCCAACTCCCCTTACATGGTATTCTACTTTATTTTGTATAGTATATACTTTTAATTTTACCTTATGTTTTCTAGAAGATCCTTCTCTTTATCTAACAATTTCAATATTTCTCCCTCTTAGAAAGTATGTTCCTTGAGGTTAGGTATTACATATATATTTACTTTGTACTCCACTGAAAAGCAAGTTGCTGGGCATATAGTTGATCTATAATATATTTTTAAATGAATGGATGGATAAATCTTCATTATATATTGTTAAAGCTCACTGAATACTTAGTTAAATGCTATGTCTATGGTAGAAACTTTGTGTTTAACTAAAAAGGAAAAATCCCTTTTAACTGTATAAATGATATTTTATTAACATTAACACAAAATTTAAGATTTAGATCTAAAACAGATGTTTTTAATATTGGGTGCATAAAATTGATTTTTTTCATCTATGATTTAAAAATATTTTAAAGTGTTTCAGTATAATTGATTTTTCTTTTAATTGAACATATTTTATATTATGGAAAAATTTAGTTTAAGAAGGTATTCACAAACTTTATCAGACTGTCAAAAGATCACATATTCACACACACACACACACACACACACACACACACACATATACAGTTAAGAAACCCCAATATAAAGATAATACATGCTTTCATATATTTCTAGTACTTAAGTATAAAATGCTTTAAAAAGAAGTTATGCATGAAAGTGCATGAAAAAGAATGCATGAAAGTGAACTAATACCATAAAGTGTTAGTACTTATAACAATCCAGGTCCAACTAGCTGAATTGTACCTGCAAAAGATGACTTTCTGCAACATTACTGAAATAAAGTCATCAAGACTTTTACCTGAATATTTCTCCCACTTAGAATAGATGTCTCTTGAAGTCAGGGATTATTTAATATCTTTTATTTTTTATTTTGTACTCCACTAACAAGCATACTGCTGGACATACAGTAAGTAGATCTATAATATAGTTCTTAAATTTTTAAATATTTACTTAAGTGAGGGGGAATTTCTTATTTCAAAAAGATTTCATTTCACTTTTGGCTAACACTAATTATTGGGAAGTTATCATTATTGGATAGTTTGGTTCTTTTTAGCCTTGTAGAAGCTTCCAACCACACCCTCAGGACTCAAGAAGAGATAATCAAATTCCTTTATTATATAATAGCCCTTTAAAAACCTGAATACACACAGAAATTTTCCTTAACTCTTCTTTTGTTCAGGCTAAATATCAACAATTCCTTTAAGCTATCTTCACATGGAAGGAACTTCAGGCTTCACTCTATCCTGATTGCTAAATTCTGGACAATCAATTTCCCCTCTGAACAAAACTTAAAATGTCCACGGTATTAACAAAAATAGCAACATACCTGAGTCCATACAGCACTTAACAAAAACTTTACATGCACAAACTGCTTTGATTCTTAAAATGGGTCTGTATTATACATAATAAAGGTATTAAAATAAATAGAGATGGCTATATCATAGGTGAAGAAAATGGGTTAATACAGAAGTTAAGTGATTTGTTTAGACTGATCGAACTAGTAGTTTCACTCATGAGATTTAATCTTTCTGACTGAAAATCTAGAGCTCTAGCTACCAAGTCAATTTCACCATTTCCAAACCATTTTACCTATACAACAGTTCCTGTCCTCATCTATAGAATCTGGGACTGGCCCATGAACCACTTTGTATTCTCAGGTGAACTTTCACCTTAGGCTGTCTGGAAGCAGACCTCTACTTTATTGTCTAGCCACCAGTTACAACTCATGACTTCTTCAATTCACTTTTATGATATTTCTTTCCCATTAAAATGGAAGAATCTTGAGTGTAGGGAATATCTCATTTGCTTCTATTTGTAACCCATATGCTTAGCAGTCTTTTGTCATATATTATTTATACTATTTATCTTTCTATATCTATCATCTATCTTTCTATCTATCTGTTGGTTTATCTATCTATCTGTCATCTGTCAACTTACTTTATCAACTTATCTAGTCTTTTTTACGAGATGGAATATTGAGCTAAATACAACCAACCAGATGCCAACTAATCAGGATAACCTATTGCAAGAGCAATTTCTCTTTATAGCTCAATGCCATGCCTTTCAATGTAGCCTAAAGTCATTTTGTGTTTGTGTTTGTGTGTGTTTGTGTGTGTGTGTTTATGGACATATATTGGATATATATGGATATAAACTAGGCTGCTATATCACATTCTTTACTCATGTAACTTCCAGGACACTAATTCCTCCATCATGATTTCCCATAGGCCAAATGTCTCTACAAGCCTTTTCTCATCTCTTACTTTGGAAAGCTAGTGAAGGTTTTGCAACTAAGGCAATTCATTTTATATTTTTATCATAAATACAATCCAATGTTCTGGTCTGCATCAGTGTTTTTCCTTTTATAATTCTCTATTAAATGAAAATTTGATAGATAACCCATATATACTTTTATCCAAGTCAATGATAAAATATAATGCAGTATGAGACCAGAGAGATCCCTCTTCTACTCTCCTAGGTAGCTTCTTTCAAGTTTGTATGACATTGTTAATGTATTCTTTTTTTTTTTTTTGGCAAAGTAATTCAACTTTTCCTTAAACCCACCATACTGTACCATGATCTAAAATATATATGTCCACCCTTTTCCAAAAAAATAGCATAAAAGCCTTAGTCAAGGAACTTCCTGTAAACTCTTGTATTATTCCCCTGATATGTGATGATACAAACTCTATCAAAATAAAGTAAGAAAAAACCAAGTTTTGGCAGAAATGACTGAATTGATCTGTTCTTGATGAAATCAGTCTAGCTTGCTATGATTAGGCTGCCTTTTCTATAAGTTCATGAACCATCACATTATTAACCCATTCTAGAATTTTGATAGGAAAAAAGGTCTGGATCTCTGGTCAATATTAATATTCTGTTTTGTCAACTCTTTTTTTTTAATGAAGACATCAGTCTCAGAGGCAGCTAGGTGGCACAGTGGAGACACTGCTGAACTTGGTATCAGAAAGATGCGGATTCAAATTCTGCTGTGACTCTGCCTTACCTGTAAGTCAGAATTGCTTTGTTCTGCTTGTTTTCTCATCTGTGAAATGTTTGTAATAATACGATGTACCTCATAAGATTATTTTGAAAATCAAATAAGATGGCACATATAAAATAATGTGTGTTGACTTGGACTCATTAATGGCAGCCAAGGATTCTCTTCTGCTCTCTGTGTCCTTCTGTTCAAGGTCCTTCTCAAATCAATCTTTTTTTTTTTTCTACTTTGGAATCTTTCCCTCTGCCCCAGGTCATCTCTTCAAATTATTTTCCTTCATCAAATTGAAGCCTTTCTTTAATCCCTATACTGCTTTAGTCCAAGTCTTTCTCATTATATTTCTTCTCAAGTCCTCCCAAATTCTATAGTCTTCACCAATTCTAAAATTCTCTATATATCCTTCACAACTGCTTCTATTTCTTCTCTTTCATCAGCTCATTTTTTCTTTACCCAGTATGTGTTAAAGTCAGTTGTCCTGTTTTACTGACTTTATTAGAATGAAAATAGACAAAATATACCTACAGCAAAATGATAATCAATAGGAATTCTTAAAAAGAAAATAACACTCCTCATAGATTCTTTGGGTTCTCCAACAGGAATATTCTCTAAATTTTTCAGATGCAGCAAAGCATGTGACAATTAGACTGAGAGTCAGTGAAACCTGGGATCAAATCCCACTTCAAATAATTACTAGATATGTGACTCTAACCAATTCACTTTATTTTTCTATGCTTCAGTTTCCTTTAATAAGAGGGGTTGATCTCTTTAGTACTGATCTTCAAGTTTGAGAGGATGAAGAGAGAGAGATTTCCATAAGACTTCCCAAAATATATTAGCAAAAACTATCATGGTCTAAGAATTCAATGCAAAGATGTGAGCATGTTGGTATGAATATAAATATGAAAATATGGTATGAAAGGGTCCTGACTTGTAGATGATAAAGAATCTTGAAATATATGCATATGAATTTAGATATGTATATATGTATATACACATATGAAGAACTTTTTTCCTTTATGTAAAAATTCATGTCACAATATATCCAGAACACTGGATTAAAAATACATTGATTATATTTTATTATACAGGTAAAATTTTCTAATGACATGAAATTCTTGAATCTGAAATCTGTGAATAATCAAACCATATATCTGTTAATTCAAAGTTAAATATTTGCCTATGTTAGAAAAATAGAAAAAAAAGACATAGAAATAAAATAATTTCATTGCGACTTATTGAAGCAAGTTTTGTTGTACACGTATCTCAGTCAAGTCCAACTTTTTATGGTGCCCATTTAGGATTTTCTTGACAAAGTTGTTAAAGTAGTGTGCCACTTCTTTCTCCAGCTTATTTTAAAAATGAGGAGCTGAAGCAGACAGGGTCAAGTTATTTGCACAGGTTTCATAGCTAATAAATGTCTGAGGCCAGATTTAAACTCAGGAAGATAAGTATTCCTAACTTCAGGTCTGATACTTTATCTACTGTGCCACCTAGCTGCCCCATTGAAGCAAGTGACTGATGATAAAAGTTTGGATATAGATTAGAATTTATCTACATATCAATTACAGTAATTTTCTTTTTTTCAAAATTGTTATTATTCCCAGTAACACGAGTAATTTTCTTGAGAAGTCTAACCAACAACAATGAATTGTTTCATAGAAATAGACACTTGATTCACATGTCAAGCAGAAGGATACAATCATAAGCACAAAATCATTTTAGAATAAAATTAATTTATAAAATCTTGTAGAGAATAATGATAGGAGATAATGAATAGTGTCTTATCATAAAACTGAAAGAAAATGAAAGCTCTGAGAAATCTAGTCATGTAAAGTTATTCTGAGACCATGTAATGATCAAGCTAGGAGGCAAATAATAATAAGGAAAGATGCAATAGTTCCATTTTTTTTTCAAATCACAAACTAATGTTTTATCCTCATGCTAATCACTGGAAGTCCCAGAGACCGAAATGACATGAAAGTAAATAATGATAAGAAAAGCAATTGGATCAGAGTAAATGACCTCTAAACTAAAGACCTCTAAATTAAAACTGCAATGCTAACACTCCATATCTGCAATATTAAAAAAAAATGTGAACAAGGAGGAATAATGAGAAAAATGTTAAAAAAAATATGAAATTGGAAAATATGAAAGCAGTTTGTACATACACCAACTGGAAATGTGCTGGAGGCATCACAATTGTGAAGGCATTGATTTTTCACTTTCATGGGAATATGAAAAAGAAGATCATAACAAAATCAGGGAGAAAGAAAAGCACTGACATTATTGGTTTCTAAAAATATAACAGAGAGAAAATGTTAAAATAAGTAAATAAATAAAATACTAACCTGATAAGCCCTACTTTCTGTGCACTATACAATTATTTGAGATTAATATGCACATTCATCAAAGACAGGTTAACAAAGGTATTGGCAGGGAATGGCTAGAATAGTAGACCATGTTTTTCACCATCATCCATTTTGAAGAAAGATAGAATAAAATCTTATATTGTATTGCTGGTTTTGAAATACTAAAACATATATTTTAATCTGACATCATTCCCTTAAAAAGGGAATTTTGCATACACACATCAAAACTGTGCAAGCTTCATTGAAAAATATAACAGTAATAACTTCATTCATCAACCCTCTGATTATAAATCTCATGTAAAACATGACACATGGACATGAGTAGTTGCTGGTCATGTGTACCACTGTGATGGAGAAGATTCAGCTTTGAGACCAAGAAAGAAGGATTTAATATAGATTGTAGATGCTCCAGATATGCCTGTTTACAGATTGTAAAGTGCTAGTTTTATCAAGTCTAGTAACACTACATAAACTTCTAGATGAAATCCATCATTATTTAAAATAAAACACATACACAAACACACACACACACCCACCAATTGGATGGGGAAATCTATTCTCCAGATTATACCATGAAATTAAATGAATAAAATATAAATATACATAAATATATCATTTATATATTTTTCTTAGCTAGATTTTTGTATAGACTCAATGAATGCACCCAGATTTAATGTAAGGAGGACAAGATTTGATGTAATTACTTATGAAAATTTAATGAGCTCCTTCAATGAGCCATTTTCCCTATGAAATGAGGGCCAATTTTTAATGACAATTCTCTAGCAGTATTGTAGGGGGTCTTTGAGTCACTGAAATACTTATCTGAAGAATTAAAGTTACATATTATTCAGATAATAATAGAAAAAAATGAGTAACTTAAGGAATCATGGATGAACAGACCTAACTTTTTCCACAGAACTAAGCCATCTTCTTATTGTATATCAAAATCAAATTAGCAACACTCCTCATCTCAAATATATCTCTCTGATGAATATAAAGGAAGGTAGTCAAGAGTTAGAAAATCAAAGATCAAAAGATAAAAGACTTCAAAAGCCACTAATTTACCTCACCCTCATAGGGATAGAGAAACTAAGATCCAAAACTATTAAATAGCTTATGCAAAGTTACAAAGGTAGTAAGTATTAGGGGAAGAATTTGAAATTAGGTTCTCTTAAACCCAGAATCAGAATTCGTTCCACTGAACTAATGCCAAGGTAACATGAAGAGGATTCAATCCATATCATTGCCGGGATCAGCTACATCAATGATATCAAAGAAATATTTAAGTATAAACTGAGATACCCAAGAGTTATTTGGGAATGTGGAACTAATGGTAAGCAAAAAGGCTAGAACTGGGAGAGTCAATTGTGGAGTATTTGGTAAAGAGACAGATACTACCTGAAGTTGTCTAATTAGATAGAAAGATGGAGGTGGAAATATACTGAAAGCGGAAGACCATCATCAATTTCTACATTTTAGGAATGTGGAGAGAATAAGCAGCCAACAAATGAAAGAGAAGGAAGTTAGAGACATAGGAGAAAAAATTCATCAAAATATGAATAATTTCATTGTCTTGAATAATTCCATATGTTGTAGAAAGCTCGTAGAGATGTACGAGACAGAAAAGAGATCAGTGGTCTACAATTAGGAAGACAATGAAAGACATTTTTTAGCATGGCAGAAGCAAAAATCTAAGTACAATATGTTAAGAATAATTGAATGAAGAAGGAATATCAGATTTCTTAGAGATCTTTAGCAATGGGAGAGGACAGGAAAGTCTCTTGATAACTGCTAGAGAATAATGAGTACTTTTTCTTTTCAAGATGAGGTAAAGTTTTATTTATTTGCAGATAGAGTGGAAGAGACCAGTATAAGAGCAAAATGCAACAGATCAGAACAATGGTAGAAAAAGGAAGATACAATGAAATAGTATCTAATAAACAAGCCCAACAATCATCCTGGGAAAGAAACTGGAGGAAAAAAAAGAGTGGCAAAGAATCAGAAATTGTTACGTACAAAGATATGGACCTGACGACATTACACTAGGCATTAGTCTTATTGGTAAATTTGGAAACAAAGTCATTTGCTGGATATCAGATTGGTCACTTGAGTTAATAAGATACAAATAAAAAAAGTATTGATAATAAGATCTGGGGAGAATTCCGAATGAGGTAATTGAATCAGGATATTTATGTGATTTTCAATAATGTCTTATAGCTTAGAACTGTATATTCATTCATTCAAACATTTTGAAAAACAAAAACCAAACACCATTATATGCAAAGTTCTATGCCAGGATCTAGAAAAGATATAAATGAGAAGCTATGTCTGTGAAACTTATGAGTCTTGTGAGTGATAATCTGGAGGACTACTGTGAGGATAAATTGGAGGACATTTTCTCAGCTCTTCATGATCCTTCAAACTGTATAAAAACAAAAATTATGTGCCAAAGATAAAATAATTTCAGCTGTTTTCATGGTCCATGGTACCCAAAATCCTTTTTTAAGATTTTTTATTAAATCTTTTTTTCAAAACATATGCATGAGTAATTTTTCAACATTGACCCTTGCAAACCCTTGTGTTCCAAATTTTCCTCTCTTCCTCCCATGCCCTCCCCTAGAAGGCAAATAATTCAATATATGTTAAACATGTTAAAATATGTGTTAAATCCAATATATGTATAGATATTTATATAAGTATAGTGCTACACAAGAAAAATCAGATCAAAAGGGGAAAAAGATACCCAGAATCTTAAAGTAAAATAAAACCCAATGAACTGATGCTCACTGACCCTGAGCTCACTCAGCACTTCCTATGTTACCCCAGCAAGTCTGCACTAACAGAAGCAAAGACAGAGTGACTTTATTAAAAAAAATTTTTAAAAACCCATTATATTCTACTCTCTCTTCTCTATTTCCAGTTCTGAGGAAACACCAACTCCAGGGAAGGGAAGGCTGATCTGCTATATGCTGGAGTTGCAAAAAAAAAAATTAGCCAGTATGTTATTAGATAGCCTCACAGTAGCAGCATTGTTAAGGTCTGAACTGCTAGAGCTGGCCCAGATAAGGGAGCAAAATAGGGTATAACAGAGGAGGAGGAGGAGGCTGTTCTTCATCCTATTAAGGCTGAAGAAAAGTATTCAGCATGCAGCAGGGGCCAGTTCTGGTCATTAAAAAGTCACTTGGGGCAGAATTCCAAGCCGGTGAATTGTGTATTGTGAAGAGGAAGCTAACACTTTGTGATCTTGTCTCCAAGAAAATCATCACAGGAGAGATAGTCCAAAAATGAGTGGAAAATAATGGGTGACAGTGGACAAATATTGAAATTAAAATCTTAGGAAGAAGAAAACTTGAAGATCTTGAACATGAGCAAACAAATCAATGGGAAAAATCATAATAACAGAAGGAAATATGACCTCCGCTTCTAGTAAATGTATTCAGGCATCTGTGAATAAATACAACTATAAATAAATAATAAATAAAGGGAAATGATACAGCTATTGATGAGATAGAAGGCCCTATGGAATTTGAGAACGTAGAATCATAACATATTGCTCCACCGTGGTTCAAAAGAGAAATGAGAAGCATGAATATTGAATTTATGGTCTACATAGTAAAAATAATGAGTAGACCTGTAGAACTTGTATCTGCAATAGCAAGATTCATTGAAGAAACAAAAGAACAATAGATGGGGATGCAATTAGAAGGGAAAGAGCATCTATAAGAGAAGAAGCAAAAACTTTAAAAGAAAATATGCTGTAATTCAAAAAAACCACACTGATATTGATGACAGGACACATAGAGATTATCATAGATCTCCCAGAAAAGTTTAATGGACCAAAAATATCTTAATATTACAATGAAAAGACCTGGTTTCAACTCTCAAGAAGCTAACCACTTACTTTGGGAAATTAGAAACATATAATCACTATACCACAGATTTCACAAAGCACAAAGACAATAAGTGGAAGAATTGTGACATAGTTTGCTGTTTTTAAGAACCAGACTTGGGATGCTAATAATAATAATGATTATTATTATAATTAAACAAATAGCAAGCATTTATGTAGACCTGTTATGTGCCAGATACTTTTAAATTATTGTATTATTTTATTCTTCAGAAAAACCCTGGGAGTTAGGTATTGTTAATATCTCCATTTTACAGATGAAGAAACCAAGGCAGACAGAAATTGAGCAACTTGCTCAATGTCACAGAGATAATTAGTGTCTGGATTTAAATTTTTACTAAGATCTTGCTGACTTCAGGCCTACTTCTCGGTTCATTATACCATCTGCCAGTGACAAAAGGCAAATTTGCTTCTTAGCATAGCTACTAACTACTTTTGTGACTATAAGAATGTTACTTTACCTTTCCAAAACTCAGTTAACTCATCTTTAAAGTGAGGAGAATGCTACCTACTCTGTCTATTTCTCAGAATCTATGTGAAAAAAGCTTTTTATAGCCATAAATTTCTATATAAACATGAACTACAATTAAGTGCCCCAAAATTATAAGCAATTTGCTATGATACCCCTCTAAAATACACTCACTCTCTATGAGAGTCAGAAATAATTTTACAACTTGTGTTATCACCAAAATGCAAAAAACAAACAAAAAAAAAGGATAAAAAGGAATACTCTATACCCTAAA
Source organism: Sarcophilus harrisii (assembly GCF_902635505.1). Taxonomy (NCBI): domain Eukaryota; kingdom Metazoa; phylum Chordata; class Mammalia; order Dasyuromorphia; family Dasyuridae; genus Sarcophilus; species Sarcophilus harrisii. Next base: position 636,383,466 of record NC_045427.1, on the reverse strand, counting down.
GAGTTGTATTCCTGAAGCAGTGTGAAATGTTTTGGAGAATAAAATAAGTATTGAAATTAACCTCAAATATATTTTTATACTTTGCATGCACATCATTTTATGTCTCTTCCTTTTTTTTTTTTTTTTTGCATACTAGTAACTTCTAATTTCTCATATGCTTTCTGCCCTCAACAAAGCCTTTTCTCTAAATATGCTGTATCTTCTGGAATCTTGAACTGTTAATATTGGGCTAGGTTAGTTGCCTTCAACTCCACCCAAATTTTCTTTTATATTATGATTTTGGGAATCTAGATAAAACCAAATTTAATTTATGCTTTCCAATTGTATTTCATTTATTCTTTCTATAGAATGTGTTGGATTCTGTTACAGTTTATTCCTAAAGTTTTAAGTCCTAACTTTAAAAAATCAAATATTTATGCTATTATGCTTTTTGACTAAAATTGACTAAATTGACAAATTTGACTAAAATTAAATTGTGTGTTTCATTAAAAAAACATATTTAAAGACATCAATACTTGACAATTTTTGCTTACCTCTTCCTATTTTGCTTTGTTATCATCAGTCTTCTAAGGGGGAAAAGCAGATAGATAGCTGTTCTATTGAGAACTGTTTTAAAATACAGTTTATGGCATTATTTTTCACTAGCATAATTTCTTCTACAAGGATTGAAAACCCTATTCACAGATTGCCTAGAAATAGAAAGAGGCTACAACCTATCTCAGCTGTACTAATAATGTGGCAAGTGCATAGCAATATTATAATAGCCCAGGTCATTTGCAAGATGCAATGTGACTGATTTAAATAGTTTAAAGTTGGAAAAACACAAGGAGAAATAAAGGGAATTTGGTTCTGTCTCTTCATATGTCTAGTTAAAGTGAATGAAATGAATATGTGTTTATTTAGTACCTTCAGGCACTGTGTCCAAATGCTAATATTACAAATACAAAATTAATTTCATCCATGTTTGAAGAGCAAAATTTCTAATAGAGAAAAAAATCTTGTGCAAGACAGTCACGGATAGAGAAGAAAGTTTCAGTCTGAAGAATCTTGTTGAATTAAGTATAATGGATCTACTTAACTGATAAATCCTTTCTTGTGTTATTGGTAGGATTGATTTGATTACTATTGTCAAGGCAATTGGTGGGTCCTTGGAATGCAAAGGAAGCAGCATGCTAGATGGAAAAAAAATATTGGGTAGGTCCTTGTTTTCTATTGCTGAAAAATGGTCTGAGCATGGCTAGACAGGATGGATCAGAGAGCTTGTACTCACTTGGGCAAGGAATTCTGAAACAGAGAACTGGTAAGAGCAATGGATGTTAAGTGGAGTTGAAAGGATATTGGATTTGGAGTCAAAAGACCAAGGTTCAAATGATGTCAATAATGCTTACTAGTTTTGCGATCTCACTGTCCAGGGTTTCAGTTTGCTTGATTCTATATGGATGGGGTTACACAGAATGATATTTTAAAACTCTTCAAACTCTAAAATCTGTATCCCTAAACATGACTCATTTGCTGAAAGTCATTTGCTCCTGAATCTCACAGAAGCCAAGGTCTATGAGAAAATTATAAAGTGATGAGAGCTGACATTTGTATAGCAATTTAAATTGTGCAAAGTTCTTTATATAATCTCATCTGATTTACTTAACAACCTACTGAAAGGAAGCAGATCCTAAAGATCAGAACTATGGTTTTAGAATAGGAAGGCCTAAGTCCAAGTCTTGGTTCTGATGCAAAAACATCCTGTATTATTAGACAGATCACTTAACCTCTCAGTGGCCTTAGGACAAAGGATGAGCCTTTGAGCTTCCTTGATAGATTTCAGATGGCCTCTGTATATATATTCACCAATGTCTAGTTGAAATTTAGCATTGCTTTCAATCATTTCAATTATTAATTATTCTTAGAAGTGTCATAGGTTCACCAGACTCTCAAAAGTTTCCAGGAAACAAACAAAAAAAGAATAAAACCCTCTAATTTTAAAACTCTTAGTACTACACAAGAAAATATCTGTGTTGTCAGAAGTAATTTTCTCAATAAGAAACTAATAAACTAATAAAATTATTGTTGAGATTTGGAGAAAGTAAAGAGGAGGCAGAGGAGAAGGAAAGGGAAAGAAAGAGGAAGAGAAGAAGAAATTAAAAAGGTTATAAAAATGATTCTTGGAAGTGGATGTTATTATCCCAATTACCAGATAAGATTGTTCATACTCAGCTGATTTCAAAAAAGCCTAGAAAGACTTACATGAACTGATGCTAAGTGAAATGAACAGAACCAGGAAAACATTGAGTACAGTAACAACAAAATTATGTGATGATTGATTGTGATGGATTTGGCTCTTTTCAAGAATGAAGTGATTCAAGACAATTCCAATAGATGTGATAGAAAGTGCCGTCTGCATCCAGAGAGAGAACTATGGAAACTGAAAGTGGATCAAAGCATAATATTTTCATCTTTTTGTTGTTGATGTTGTTTGCTTGCTTGTTTTTTCTTTTGTTTTTTCCCCTTTTGATCTAATTTTTATTGTGCAGAATGATGAATATGGAAATATGTTTAGAAGAACTATATGTGTTTAACCTATATCAGAGTACTTGCTGTCTTGGAGAGGAGGTGTGTGAGAGAGAGAAAAAAAAATTGGAACATAAGGTTTTGCAAAAGTAAATGTTGAAAACTACCTTTGCATGTATTTAGAAAAAATACATTAAAAAACGAATATTCATATTCAGAGGTGCCAACCCATTTGCCTAGAATATCATATCTAGTAAATAAATGAGTGAGCAATTTGAAGCTTGATTTCAAGCCCACTATTCCAAATTTGTTTATGGTTATAGCAACCAAGCCTAAAATATAAATCCAAGGGAATTAACACAATTCTATCCCATTCTCTTTATAAGATTTTTCTTATGTCCCAATTAAAATATAGCTTCTACAGGAATCATTCCCTAATCCTTCCTAATACCAGTGTTTTCTTTTTAAAAATTATTTCCTCTTTTCCTGTTTACAACTGATTTTGCATATATTTAATTTTAATATTGTTTCGACCATTAGATTGTAAGTTCTTTGAGAACAATGACTCTCTTTTGTCTCTTTCTGTACTCTAATACATAGGATAGTGTCTGGTATATGACTATTAAATCACTTAAATGTTTGTTGAACAAATAATGTGACTTGAAAGGGGCTTTAATGGCCATCTCTCTATTTTAGAGACTCCTAACCTTGTTTGTGTTATGGGTCTTTTTTAGACTCTAATAAGACTCATAAACCCCTTTTCAGAAAAATGTTTAAAATTCATAAATCAAAATATATAAGATTATAAAAGAGCTACAATGCACATAATTTTAAAATGTTCATGAATAGCTGGTTAAGAATTCATGCTCTAGGCCATCCAACCTATACTATGCCCATGTTTTGGCTTTGCTGAAAGATATCTAATAAAGAGGATATGGGGGATTACTAAAGCAGTCCATTTAACCAATGGAGTGGACTAATTCGAAAGTGTTCCCTCATAACCCAAACAACACAATACATCTAAAATTTCTTCTTTGTGTCTGTCTTCTATTCATTCTCCTTGATTCTGTTGATCAGAATCAAGTAGGAGACATCTAATTCTTCTTCAAGGATATCCTTTCATGTACTTACTTGAAACAGCTTCCATGCCCCCCTCATGTTTTCTCTGATTGATGTTATATATCCTTAAGTTATTCAGCTATTCCTCCTGTGCCTTTGTTTCAAATTTCTATACCATCCCACCTGCCTTCTTTTAAAAACAGTCTAGTTCTTTGAAGTTCTTTTTAAGATCTGAAACTTAGAACCAAGCAAGGATGGATGGGCAGGGTAAGAAAGTTTGTCTATTATCTGTGCCTGGTGTTTTCAAGAAACAGCCTAATATTACATTATCTCACATAAAACCTTCCAAATTAATTATCGTATCACAGATGTGTCCCCTGGGTGCTCATGCATGCTTCTAATACATTCCATTACACCCAGAAAAGTAAAATAACTATTTTGAGATGAATATTTATGGAATAAAGAATGCTATTTTGATTCAATAAAAAACCTAATGTTTCTCAAAAATTAAATACAATGACCCAAGACACTTCCAAAGGATTCATGATGAAAAAATATTTAATCCCAGAGAGAGAACTAGTTAATTTTCAGAGCAAAATGAAGTATAATTCTTAAAGTTTCTTTTTGCTTTTTCCTCAGGATATGTTTAATATATAAAAATGTTTTCCGTGATTTCACATGCATGATTGGTATTATTTTGCTTGCTTTCTTACTTGCTAGGGGAGATGAAAGGAAAGAAGAAAATTTGGAAATGAAAATTGAAAAAGAAAATAATTTTAGAATAAATAATATTTTAAAAGGATACAGAAAGGATATATATGAACTAACAAGAAAAAAACTATACCTAAAATTCAAATGGAAAATGATATTAAAAACACTAATTTGGGGAGACAGCATTGTGTTCCTTGGCATATCTGGAACATTGTGTATATATCCTATGAACTCTAGTATTCCTAAATTTGAGATTAGTTTTCTGTGTTAAGTTCTTCATTATCAGCATCCTCAGTAGCAGCAACAGCAGCAATATTGTCAATATCATCATTATCACCTTCATGAAACAATTAAAATAATTGAACAGAGATTCCAGGACAGGTCCCGAGTAAAGCATGAAACCAGAGAAATACTTCTATGTTATCACCATTCTAATTAATGTCACTATTGAATATGGTTAGTCAATGATACACAAGGCTTAAATCAATAAACATGGAAGTTACATGCATGAAACATGTTTCCACAAATCTAGATAAACCAAGCTTCCAGCATGGACAAATCTACTAGTCTAAAAATGTATTCCAGAAGGAAATGAGATAAATAGAATGATACTAAAAGGAAGCCCATGTTGACTTCTAGTAATAATTGTTTCTTTTTCTCAGTGAATATAAACCATCTGTTTAATAATCTTTTCTCAAATGCTGCCAGGGAACTATATAAAGTTGACAAATCTGTAGCTTCCCTATCTATTTTTTCCCTTTTGAGAAACTGGCACATTAGCACTATTTTTGATATCAAGTTTATTCCCCAGAATTTCTTAAAGTTTACTCTTAATAATCCAATGACTTATCCAAAAATTCCATATATTTCTTGAAATACAAATTACTCATCTTCACAATTCCATGTTTTTCAGGTTTTTAATCACTATAATGTCTCTTATATTTGTTGACTTCTCTTTGTTGTCTAGAACATGTAAACTACCGTTGAGTGAATGTTTTCCATTTTCAGTTCAACAGTCTGACTTTCTAGATCAGCTTCCACCATGCAATAGTCACAGCTGCTCTCAGGCTTTTCTACACCATGCCAGTTGTAAGTAAACTATCATTTGTCCCAGCAGGGAAGACACCAATAATAAAATTTACAAGTATTATTATTTTTTAACTTTTAATATTATTTTCAGAAACAATAAAAAAAAAGAATAAAATGTGTATTTGGTATTCCAAACTGATTTTGGATGACACTAGCCTGATTAAATTTAGTAGCAAACAGTGATTAAAATGGAGAAAAATAAATTGAGTGCTAAAATTACTTTTCTAAATAGTAATATATGGAATATCTAGATAATAGTTTTAAAAACTGACTTTTTTGTGGTTACTATTTATTTTTTGCTTTTTCAAGCTAACTATTCTCTATGAGAAGTTGAGGGTTTCTTTGTTGTTTTTTGTTGTTCTCATAATTTTTGGGAAATTGTTGTTTTGTGTTTTGTTTTAATTTGTTTTTTTGCTAGCATTCATAGTCATAAATGCTTCTGTTGAGATAATATTGTCACTACAAAATAATATGGAATGAGAAAAAACTAAATGCTAAGAGACACAATAAAGGCAACAAGACTGTTTAGAAGCAATTTGGAACACAGTTGTGAAAATGTGAATGGTCCCTAGAAAATCTATAAACTCTTAAAAGGAAAAAAAAAAGAAAGAAAAATATGACAATATATATTTATTTTAATTAGTCAAACCAAATTTTCTGGAGATAAATCATGTTCATTTCTCTATTGACCTTGATGCATTTGGTTTGAAGACCAGTAGTGGGGTAAGATGTGTCATTTTTATGCTTTTTCATTACAATTTCTTAATCATACATAAAGTTTTCAAATTCTTTGGGAAGAAAATATCTACTTCTAGAGAAATTTCAGAAATATAAATTTCTAGAAGGAAATATGCTTAAAGAATATCACAGGTTGTGGAATTTGGTCTGTTCTTCAAAAAGTCAATATCAGATTTCACTTTGATCATTGTTGTTTGGTTCCCCTTCCTTATGAAATATGAGGATAATGGGATAAAAGCATTTTTAACTTTAAAAATGCTAATAACCAAGTTCCTCTCTTTAATTTTTAATGGGACTTTAGTTTAGTTTCTGTAGTATCTAACCTGCAAGTTGCAGCTTTCCTCTTCCAATATTGAGGAGGGAAATTTAAAGAGCAAACACTCTTAAATCTCATTCTATGTTTTCATAAGATCACTGACTTTGAATGCTTTAACATTTGAAAGGCAAGGATAAAATACAAGAGTCAGGAAACAAAACTCCCTGAGTTCAAATCTGGCCTTAGACATTAGTTGTATAATCCTAGGTATATCATTTAACTCTTGTTTCAGTTTCCTCATCTGTAAAATCAGCTATCGAAGGAAATTTCCAACTAGTCCAGTATTTTTACCAAGAAACCCCAAATGGGATCATGACAAGTTGGACGGGACTGAAAAAACAGAACAACATAGTAAGTCTTCAAAACTGACTTGATTCTTCCCCAAGATCCTCTCATTTCTATGAAACCCTCATCAAACTGAATCACATGTAAACTATCTGAAGCAGCCTTTCTTCCTGAATAGCAGAAGAAAGGAGGATTCTATGCACTAAGTAATAGGAATTATAGAGCTGCCAAATAAATTGCAACCGATTTCTTCAGCTAAATTCTGTTCTACTCAATTCAAAAAGTGTTAAGTACCCACTATGTGCAAGCACATACAAATTACCTTTACCCACAGAAGGTAAATTCTGTAAAATCATGGTTTATTTTATTTTTGGCTTTGGATATGGTTTTGTATGGCATAGTAAGTAACGGGGTCTGTCACAAAGTAAGTGCTTAAGCAATATTTGGTGATTAATGGAAAGCACTGTGCTAAGTCAATCAATCAATCGAGAAACATGCATTAAACTCCTGCTATAAGCCAGGTACTGTGCTTAGCATTGATAAGTAGCAAAGAAAAGCTAGGTGATAAGGACTGAATCTGTGATTTCATTACTGTGGGGAATATCCCAATGCAGGAGCATCCCCCTACCCATGAAAGTCCTATTTACTGTGTGACTTAGAGTTTTCTACAATTGCCTAAAGTATGGAATTTGACCAGGGTCATATAGCAATAAATATCAGAGGCATTCATAGCTCTGTGTGTGTGTGTTTGTAAGAGAGAGAGACAGAGAGAGAGATAGAAATGACAGAGACAGAAAGAGATGGGAGAGGGAGAGAGAGAGAGAGAGAGAGAGAGAGAGAGAGAGAGAGAGAGAGAGAGAGAGAGAGAGAAGGGGGGGAGAGATGGACTTCTTCACAGCCTGGTGAGGGTAATAGATGACATTCCAGAAGGATACTCTTAAATGCATTACAGAAAATATAAAACATATGGTTATATTGTAATATAATTTTCAAATATCTTTGAAGATTTTTATGGAAACCAGATTATATCATTCTATATTAGAGGAACACTTTGAATCTAGGATTCCCTGACTTCAAGGTCAACTTTCTATTATATGAAACTGGAGAAACAAAGATGAACAAAACAAATGAACAAATAGTCCTTCCCCTTAATGACTTCATAATCTACTGAATGAAACAAAATTAAGATAGATTTCACTGTTCACTCTTCTTATCTCTGTCTCTGCTTCTATGGAATATATATATATATTTATACATTTCTATAAATATATACATATTATGTGCATAAACACACATCTATATATATGGATATACTCATGCATTTATGAGTATATGATTGTATATATACATTTTATATTAAATATATACATATTCATATATTCTTATATATTTATAAACAACCCTATATAAACAAATAATTATATATATATATATATATATATTTGTGTGTGTATACACACACACATATACATACACACATGTATTTGTTTAGGACTTTTGGTTTTTATAGGTGCAAGGAGTCTCAGTGAGGAAACTCCCTCTACTGGTACAGAAATGCAGCCAGTATACAACTTAGCATCTCAGAGAGGTTCCAATGTCTGATGCCTCAGTGAAGTTCAAATTTCCCCATGTCATACAACCATAATGTATCAGAGGAAAGATTTAGCTCCAGGTCTTTTTGATCCTTATTATATATTTATTGAAATAATAGAAAGTTTTTAAGGAGAATGATGGACACTAACATCTATGTGGGAAGGGACAGCTGAGGCTTTTTAGAAGCTGAGTCTTAAAGGGACCTCTAATATATTGGCCCTGCCTGATTCCACAATCCTGAAGAAGTGAGATCTTCTGGGGAATAGATTTTATCCTGATGATCTAGATTCTTCTAAGAACCTCATATTTTCTGGTCAAAGGATATGAATAGACAATTTTCAGATGAAGAAATTAAAGTCATTTCTAGTCATATGAAAAGATGCTCTAAATCACTACTGATCAGAGAAGTACACATTAAGACAACTCTGAGGTACCACTATACACCTCACAGATTGGCTAAAATGACCAGAAAAGAATGATAAACATTGAAGGGAATGTGGGAAAACCAGGACCTTAATACATTGCTTGTGGAGTTTTGAATTGATTCAAGCATTCTGGAGAGCAATTTGGAACTATGCCCAAAGGACTATCAAAATGTGCACACCCTTTGATTCAGTAGTGTCTCTAATGGATCTGTGTCCAAAGAGATCATTAAAAAGGGAAAGGGACCCACATGTGCAAAAGTATTTATAGCAGCACGTTTTGTAGTGGCAAGGAATGGATACCCATTAGTTGGACAATGGCTGGATAAGTTATAGTTTATGAATGTTATGGAATATTACTGTTCTATAAAAAATGTTCAGCAAGATGATTTCAGAGAAGCCTCGAGAGTTACAGGAATCAATGATAGTGAAGTGAGCAGAAGCAGGAGATCATTATACACAGCAACAACAAGATTATGTGATATCAATTGTAATGGACTTGGGTCTTTTCAACAATGAGGTTTCAGGCCATTACTGATAGACTTCTGATGGAAAGAGCCATTTGCATCCAGAGAGAGATCCATGGGCCTGAATATAGAACATAACATAGGATTTTCACCTTTTTTGTTTTTGTCTATTTTTTTTCTTTCTCCTTTTTTTCCCTTTTGATCTGATTTTTTTTTTTTTGTGCAGTGTGATAAATGTGGAAATATGTTTAGAAGAATTGCACATATTTGACCTATATTGGATTACTTGCTGTCTGGAGGGAAAGGAAAAAAGAAAAATTTGGACACAGGTTTTTACAAGGGTACATGTTAGAAATTATTTTTAATGTATTTTGAAAAATAAAGAACAATTAATATATTTTAAAATCTAATATTTTCTTTTCACAGGACAGATTTACTTGTTTGTTATACCTCATGAACTCAATACTAGGAAAAAAGTGACTTGAGTCTTGAAAAAGGATTCGGTACAGCAAATGAATGGGCAGCTAAGTGATGTCATGAATAGAATGTTCCAGGTCTGGAATCAAGAACACCTGAGTTCAAAGCTAGACTCAGAAACTTATTCCTAACTATGTAAATCTAAATCACTTAAATCTTTGTGCCTCAGTTTTCTCATCTGTAAAATGAGCTGAAGAAGGAATGCAAATTACTTCACTATTTTTGCTAAGAAAACCCTAAAGGGATCACAAAAGAATAGACAGAACTGTAGCAACTGAAATAAGAGGCAATGTGATATAACAGAAAAAGCATTCCTACTTGGGTTATGACTTTGGCATCTGAAATCCAGTCTGCTGCTTATTATCTATATGACCTTGTACATGTCAAGAAGCTTCTCTTGAACTCAGTGACCTGCTTGTATTAAATTACCAAATCAGACTTGATGTCCTCTAAGGTCCTTCTAGCTCTTAATTCATTATCCTTTGAGTTTTGAATTATCTAAAATTCAACAAAGGATCTTGGCTTCAGAGAATCCTTAGTTTTCTTCTGAGCTCCAGTCCGGTGACATTTCCTCTGGATAAAGAAGAGCTTTATCCCCCGAGTTCTTGGCAATTCTTGCCTCCTCAAAAGATTTTATATTATTACATCTATGTGAACACTATTATTCTTTAACAGAAGAATGCAGTCTACTAGTGTATGAGCAGGGACTTTTTGGGTTTTGTCCCCTGTACCCAGAACCTAGCATAAAATCTTGTACAAAGGCACTACAGGAAAGTAAGAAAATGGGGGTATTGAATTTATTGTTTCCCTCTAATGCTATAACAATAGAACCGTGGGCAAGAAGACTCTTAGTTGCTCTCTGCCTCAGTTTCTTCCTCTATAAAATGAAGAGCCTGAACTAAATAAAAGGAGAGGTAATTTCCAGCTCTAGATAAGTAAACATAGAGTCTCATGGGCATTTCCCAATTGAACAACAAAGAGGGAAGCACTTTTCTTCCTTCTTTTGCTTCCTATCACAATCTATAAGCCCCAAAGTCCAATTCTTTAATTTAATTCTGAAAAATACATTTCTGGATTGGAACTCTGCCCTTATTAATCCACTGCAGCCATACCATTCCCACTCGTTTCAGTGACAGCTCTGAGCCTGTAACAGCTGAATGATTAGGCCATGAGAGGACAATTATGGGTATTCTTCAGCTCCCTGTGATGCCCCATTTCCCCAACAGCAGGTAGAGAATGCCCTGGTGGTGTCGGACCGTGCCATTCAGTATCTTCTATTATTCAACGATTTTAGTGCAAATTGCCCAAGCTGGCAGAGTGAAATGGGAACTTTTGGCAAGACTAGTCTGTCAGTGTAACTCTAATATCCTCTTTTGTCAAATGCTTTGAGGTCTCTTAATTGGCTCTGCTGGGAATGTTCTTGGTGGGTCCATTGAAAACACCAAGACCGAGGAGGGAGGCATAAGGAAGGTGCTATACAAGACAGAAAGGATAGAAAAAGCTTGATCTTGTGTGTGCCTCTGCATGAGATGTTAATGGGAATATTCAGTGCACCCTGAGCAAAATGAAAAGTTCTATAATGCTCTGTGATTTCTGTATACCAGTAAAAGTTTGGGCTTTATAACATGTTTTTTTTCCTCTCCCCCAAACAGTGCACTGATTAAAAGCATTAATAGGATCACACATTTAAGAAAGAAGCACCTTGGAGTCCATTTAACTCACATGAATGGGTGCCCGAAAAGAAGACCAGGATCAATGAGCAGAATTTGTCAAGTAGCAACTCTGGAGTAAATTTTCAGACATTTCCACCCAAATGAGAAAAATTCAGAGTAAAAAGGAATAACACAAAACAATTTAACTTGCTAAGAGCTAGAGCTGTCCAAAGCTGGAATTCACTGCTTAAGGGGCCAAGTTTCCTCTCACTGAAAATTTTCAAATAGATCCTAAATGATAATTTTTTTTTGATATGCTGTGATAGTAAGAGGAGTGGAGAGGGACATTTTTAATTTAAAAAAATACACAACCATAAAGGCTCCTTTCAACCTCAAAATTCTGTGACTCTATGAGCTCCCCAACCTTTTATTTTCTCCAGATCAGGAAACTGAAACCTAGAGAATGGAAATTTATTTGCATGGTAATCAATAAGCATTCACTATCTGCCTTCTAAGTGCCAAGTACTATTCTAAGTACTATGGATGCAAAAGCAAAAATAAAACCATTCCATAATAACAGAATTCCATAATATGGATGTTCCAAAATATGTAGTAACCCTGTAAAATAAGATGGAGACTGGGTTGTAAAAATTTTAAAATGCCAGTTTGACCTTTAAGGTATTAGAGAGCCACTGGAGCTAATTGAACTAGGAAATGACAGACTTAGACAGACTCAGACTTTAGGAATTTCACCATGATAGTGGCCTATATAATACCATATTGTAAAATAGGTTAAAGAGCAGAAAGAAAAGAAAAAAAATCAACAAGTCACAATCATGGAAGAATAAAAAAAGAAATTCATATGAGTAAGGCAGGAAAAAAAAACCGAGTAACCAAGAATCCCATAAGAAGATTTAGACGGGAATAAAGCAATTGGTAAAGAGGCAGGGAAAAGAGAAAAAAATATATTTTCTTTCTCCACAGTAAAAAAAAATTACAAAGAAGCAGGCACCATGAGGAATTAGGAAGGCTGGCTAATTTTTTAATTATTTATTTAAGGTTAGAATTTTTACTTTTAAAATTTTTGAGTTCTGATTTCTTTCCCTCTCCCATTCCCTCATCTATTGAGAAGACAATCAAAATGATATCAATTATAGATGTAAAATCATGTGGAACATATTTACATATTAGCTATATTGCAAAAAAAAACCAAACATAAGCAAGAAAATTATACTTCATGGTGTACTTAAAGTGTTCATCCATTCTCTTTCTGGAGGTGGTTAGCTTTTTTTTAATCACGAGTCCTTTGGAATTGTATTGGGTCATTGTATTAATCAGAGTCTTTGAGCATTAATCATCATAACAATATTACTGCTACAGATTTCCTGGTTCTTTTTACTTTACTTTGCATCAGTTCATAGAGCTCTTACCATGTTTTTTTTCCTCTTCTGAAATCAGCTCCCTTGTCATTTCTTATATTACAATATTATTCTATAGTAGTCATATACAATAACTGATTTATATATTCCCTAATTGATTCATGTCTCCTTGATTTCCTATTCTTTGCCATTTAAAAAAGAATTGGTATAAATATGTGACACACATATAGCTCCTTTTCCTTTTCCTTTTATCTCTTTGAACTTTATACCAAGCAGTGGTACTTTTGCATCAAAGGCTATGCATAGTTTATAGCCCTTTGGACATAGATCCAAATTATTCTGTAGTATAATTGAATCAGTTCATACCACCACCTACAGTTTATTATTGTACCTGTCTTCCCTCTTTCATTTCGGATAGGTATGAGGTAGTACCTCAGAGTCATTTTAAATTATGTTCTCCAATGTTGAGTTAGAGAATTTTTCCCCATATAATTATTACTAGCTTTGTTTTCTTTTTCTGAAATTGCCTGTTCATATCCTTTGACAATTTGTCTATTGAGTAGTGGCTCTTATTTTTATAACTATGACTCATTTCTCTAGTCATATTTATAAAATAAAGTTTTAATTAGAGAAACTTGCTGTATTTTTTAATATTGCTTCACTGTCTCTGATACCTTTTAACAAAATGCAACTCCCCTGATTATCTCTTTTAATTAGGTCTCCATTTGCTTTTACTTTGTCCAAACACATAATTGCTATCCCTGTCTTTTTTATTTAAGTTGAAGCATGTTAAATTCTACTCCTGCCCTTTATTTTAACTGTGCAGGTGTCTTTCTGTTTCAAGTATGTTTCTTGTACATGAGATATTATTGGATTCTGGTTTAATCTATTCTGACATCTACTTCATATTATGGGTGGGAGTTCATCGCATCCATATTCAGAGTTATGATTATTGTGTATTTCTCTCCATCCTATTTTCTTATATTTATCTTTCTCTCTTTTTATCCTGTCCCTCTTCAAAAGCCTGTTTTACTTCTGATCATTGCTCCATTTCTATACACACACACACACACACACACACACATACCATTTTTCTTATCTTCTTCTATTTCCCCTATTGGGTGAGCTAGATCTTGATAAACCAGAAAAAAGGATATACATACTCTTACCTTTTTAAAATAATTCCAATGAGAATAAAGTTTAAGCATTGCCTGTTGTTACCATTTCTCCCTCCTCTGCAAAACCTCTTCCTTTTGTACTTCTTTTATGTGATACAATTTCCCCCAATCTTCTATCCTCTTCCCTCTTCTCCCAATATTTCTTTTTCTTATCCATATATATATATATATATATATATATATATATATATATATATATATGGATTGAAACTATATATATATATATGTATGTATATATAATTTCAATATAATTGATTCACATCCATAGTTTCTATCTAGATAGACTCCTATCTGCACTATTATGGCAAAGTTCTTAGGAGTTATGTGTATTGTCTTCCCATGCAGAAATATAAAATGTTTAACTTTATTGAGCCTTTTAGAATTACTTATTCATATTTTACTTTTTAATGGTTCTCTTGAGTTGTACTTGAACATACAATTTTCTATTCAATTCCAGTCTTTTCATCAATAATGCTTGCTAACACTCTGTTTAATTAAATATCCATTCTTTCTTTGAAGGATTATGCTCAGTTTTGTTGGATAGGCTATTTTTTGATGTAATCATAGCACCTTTGCCTTCTATAATATCATATTCCCAGCTCTCAACTCCTTTAACATGGAAACTTCAAAGTTTTGCAGGATCCTAGCTATACCTTCATAATTTTGCTGATTGCTTATAATACTTTTTCCTTGACTGGAGTTCGCTGGAGTTTGGCTATAACATTCCTGGAAGTTTTCATTTTGATATCTCTTTTAGGAGGCAATTAATGGATTCTTTCCATTTTTATTTTGCTTTCTGGATCTAAAATATCAGGACAGTTTTTCTTTATAATTTCTTGAAATATGATGACTAGTTTCTTTTTTAAACATGATTTTCTAGCAGGGAAATAATTCTTTATCTATTTTCCAAGTTAGTTGTGTTTTCTCCCCCTCAAAAATTATTTGTGTATGCATGTATGTATACATATATGTATGAGTACATGAATACACATGTAAATTATTTTGACACTTTATTATTTCTAGATGTCTCATGGGGTCTTTACTTTCCCACTTGCCCAATTCTAATTTTTGAGGAATTATTTTCTTTAGTGAGTTTTTTTTTTTTTTACCTTTTTTTCCCAGTTGACAAATTCAACTTTTTTATATAGCCTTTTCTTGTGCCTCTTACCGTTAGTGAATTTTTGTGCCTCTTACCATTAGTTTAATTCTGTTTTTCATGTTTTTTTTTAACGTTTTTGTGCTTCACTTACCAATCTTTTAATTCACTTTATAAAATTTTCTTATAACACTCTCATTTCTTTTCCCAATTTTCCCTACAATGCTTCCCTTTTTTTCTTTAATTATTTTAGCAATACTTGTTTGGTTTAGATTTAATTAGCACTATTTATTAAGGTTTTAGTTACAGGTATTTTTTATATTATTATCTACTGATTTTCTGTCTTAGTCTTCCCTGTTACCATAATCGCTTTTAATAGTGAAGTTTTTTGTTGCTATTTTCTCATTCCTCCAGTCTATTCCCTACCTGTGAACTTAATGTTAAAGTTGGACTCTGCTCACTTTGGAGTAGGGAGTTACTGTCCCAAATTTCAGGCTCCTACATTTTCAAATCTAGTACTAGGGGTTGGTAAGTTTTAAATAATTCCAAGCTAGACCTCAGCATGTCACTTAGCCCTTTTGCCTTTATTTCCTCATTTGTAAAATGAATTGGAGAAGGTAAAGGCAAACCACATCAGTATCTTTGCCAAGAAAACCCCAAATGGGAATATAAAAAGTTGAACATAACCAAAATGACTGAATAAAAACATCATAGAATCTAAACTCCTTGGATCTTGGAAGAGGTGTGACCATTGTTCTCCTGGTTGCCTCCTGATCCTAACCCAAGGAGGGTCCCTGTTGCCTTGTAACTAACAACAAAAACTCTCAACCTGAGAACTGCAACTCAGAACTATGAGCCCACAATACAGTTACCAGTCAGCACTAGCTATAACTGGTGCCTGCAAAGAGTATCACGTAACCTCTTTCTGACCATTCTTCTGACTTCCTTACCATTTCTGACCTGATTGCTCCCAAAGTAGCTGGTACCATTTTTTGTAGCTACCTGCAAAGCCCATAGCTGGGGCTGCGACCATGCTCCAAGGCACCACCTCTGACTGTAAAATCACATACCTCTCCTACAAACTTCTTTAATTATCATTGTCTGGATGAAATATCTCATGTGGCCATTTTGTTGTCTCAGTTGCTCCAAAATTTGATTTGAGGTATAATTTTAAAATCATTTGGAGGGAAATGTTGGGAAGTTCAGCTGAGTTGTTATTTCTAATCTGTTATCTTTATTCCCATCTAGTTTAAGTATGAAAACTGGAGTGGAAGCTGTATATTTGTTATCTATATGATCAGCATTTAGTTCTGAGTATTTACTCTTCAGTCCTTAGGGATTTAGTGTGTTATGCTCTCAGAAAGTAAACTCTTTCTATCTACATAGGAAAACCTCAAGAGGCTATTTAAAAGTCTGAGGAGAATCCTTAGAAATCATAATTATTCTTCACTAGAAACACTTGAATACATTAACAATCAATAGGCCAGTGACCAACAGACTGCACAAAATAAACATGAATTTAAATATTAAAAAGAAATACATTCTTTCAAAAGATTTCCTTTTGGCAAGCTTGAAACATTTTAATATTTACTGTCATATTCTACAATACTTCGTGGGTTCTGTTCTAAATGTTTCAGTTAAACTAGTTTTTCACTCTCCTTCAGTGTATCTTGACATTTTCTTTATTGTACAAGTCAAAACCTGGCTTGGCACTAATCATATCCTTAAGGAAAGGGCGGAGTAGAATGGTACCAAAATCCCTAGCCCTAGTTTTCTTTGCTATCATATAATAAGATAAAAGAGTAGAAGAAAACATACACTCATTGTAGATTTTATTCTGTAATTTTAGTAAGCATTTATTGAATGACAATTATGTTTCAGGAACTGTTTTTGGTAGTGGAAATGTAAAGGCAAATGTGAAATAGCCTTAGCTCTCAAGGAATTTAGATTCAATGATATTGTTCTTAGTCATTTTTGGTTGTGTTCAACTTTTCATGTTCTCATTTGGGGTTTTCTTGGCAAATACACTAATGTGGCTTGCCATTAACTTCTCCAATTCATTTTACAGATGAGGAAATTAAGGCAAACAGGGCTAAGTGACATCCTGAGAGCCATACATGTATATGTCTGAGGACAAATTTGAATTCAGAAAGATGAGTCCTCCTGACTCCAGAGCCAGTACTTTATGATGAGGTTAATTAAATACACCTAGAAAGTCACTGGGCATAGTGACAAGAAGTTCACAACATATTTTAATAAACCAGGTGTGATAAAAGATAAAAAACCATCAAAGTAGGAGACTGAAGAACTAGGAATGTTCAGTCAAGGATGTTAATCATTTTTGTCCACATCTTATATATGGATTGCTTGAGTCATGTTATAAAATCTATGGATCTCTTCTCAGAATGTTTTCTTTTAATGCATGAAATAAAAGAGAAATATTAAGAAAACTAATTATATCTCTTAATTATGATTTTTCCAAATTTCATTGTTACAGGTTGAGATCTCTGGACACTTAGATCTCTGGATACTTAGAGGACAAAATAAATAGCTCCGTTTTAACTTGATATCTTTTATTTTGATCCAATCTGTGCAAATGTATCTTAGTCGTGGCTGACAATGCCTTTGCTTACATGATTCCTTACAAATATACAACCTTTAGATAAGATCAAAATTGGTTCATGATTTAGGCATAAAGAATGAGATTATAAATAAATTAGAAAAACATAGAATAGTTTACCTCTCAGACCTGTGGAGAAGGAAGGAATCTGTGACCAAAGAACTAAAGATCATTATTGATCACAAAGTAGAAAATTTTGATTATATCAAATTGAAAAGATTTTATACAAACAAAACTAATGTAGACAAGATTAGAAGGGAAGCAATAAACTGGAAAAACATTTTTACAGTTAAAGGTTCTGATAAAGGCCTCATTTCCAAAATATATAGAGAATTGACTCTAATTTATAAGAAATCAAGCCATTCTCCAGTTGATAAATGACCAAAGGATATGAACAGACAATTTTCTGAAGATGAAATTGAAACTATTTCTACTCATATGAAAAGGTGCTCTAAATCATTATTGATCAGAGAATTGCAAATTAAGACAACTCTGAGATACCATTATACACCTGTCGGATTGGCTAAGATAACAGGAAAAGATAATGATGAATGTTGGAAGAGATGTGGGAAAACTGGGACACTGATGCATTATTGGTAGAGTTATAAACAGATCCAACCATTCTGGAGAGTGATTTGGAACTATACTCAAAAAGTTATCAAACTGTACATACTCTTTGATCCAGTAGTGTTACTATTGGGCTTATATCCCAAAGAGATATTAAAGTAGGGAAAGGGATCCATATGTGCAAAAATGTTTGTGGCAGCCCTTTTTGTAATGGCTAGAAACTGGAAATTGAATGGATGTCCATCAATTGAAGAATGGTTGAATAAATTGTGGTATATGAATGTTATGAAATATTATTGTTCTTTAAGAAATGACCAGCAGGATGAATACAGAGAGGCTGGGAGAGACTTGCATGAACTGATGCTAAGTGAAGTGAGCAGAACCAGGAGAACCAAACACTTCAACAACAATACTATATGAGGATCAATTTTGATGGACGTGGCTCTCTTCAACAATGAGAAGATCCTAATCAGTTCCAATTAATCAGTGATCAACAGAACCAGCTACACCCAGAGAAAGAACATTGGGAAATGAGTATGGGCTACAACACAGCATTTGCACTCTTTCTGTAGTTGTTTGCTTTCATTTTTGCTTTTCTTCCCAGGTTATTTTTACCTTCTTTCTAAACCTGATTTTTTTTGTGCAAAAAGATAACTGTATAAATATGTATATATATATATATATATATATATATATATATATTGTATTTAACACACACTTTAACATGCTTAACATATATGGGACTACCTGCCATCTAGAGGAGGGGGTGGAGGGAAGAAGGGGAAAAGTTAGAACAGAAGTTTTTGCAAGGATTAGTGTTGAAAAATTACCCATGCATATGTTTTTTGTAAAAGCTATAGTAAAAAAATACCACTTTTGTTCTCATTGCCACCTTTTAAAATCCTGTATGTTTTTAAAGGTATGATTTGAATCTGGTTCTATGAAACTTTCTCAGACAGCCAATATTGCCCCATGAGAATTTTTTTCTTCTGTGGATATTCAAAGTATTTTGTTCAAATATCTTTTACTTGTTTTATTTTAAAAACATAGTTCTATGTGTTCACATCATTTTATTGTCTTAATTATATTCATTGTGCATAATTAGACCTCATGAATTGTCAAATGAAAAATTCCAGAATGAATTCATTGGTTTATTAGTTTACAGATATAAGAAGTGACAGAGAAAAATTTTAATAAGGGAGATTAAACTTTAAAATGTATGGTACAGTGTCACCCTGCCTTGAAATCTGGTTATTAAACATATGTCAGCATACCAATGAGTACAGGGTACATTCTGCTTTGAAAAGGGGGTTTGTAATATAGTGTTTTACTATGTTCAATCATTTAAAAAAATCATTGAGTACCTATTGTATAGTAATAACAAAATCCTATTATAATACCTCACTCATCAAGAAATAGAGATGAACCTGGAACATAATTAACTTTGTGAAAGAATTTTTTTGGAAAGAATTTCTAGTAAGCTCCTTTAAGAGGGAGAGGCTTTGAATAAGGTTTCCCAACAAACTGATCCATTGTATGGACAGATACTATTCACAGGCAAAAAGCTGAAGGGAAAACCAGGCTAAATTACAGGCTTCTCTGTGAAACAAAGGTGTAACATTAACCTCCAATTCAGATAATCTTACACTTTCTGAATATTTACAGTAATAGGTTACTCAAAGAGGGAAGTTCATGGTGTTAATAAGACAGATTCAATATACAATGATAAGGTCCTATGAAGAAGGCACTGAAAGGATCAAAGTGAACAAAGATGTTTGGTGAAAGCAAAAAGAGTTGGAAAGGCAAGATAAAGTGGAAAGTTTGGATGGTCTGTTAGGAGAAAATTCCCAGCACATTGGACAGACCTATTTTGGAGAATTTAGAGGAGAAACATAAATCAGACAATCAGAAGGTGAAAATGGGTTGAAGATCTTTGGAAGACAATCACACTGGCAAGAAGATATGTATAGAAATACTTAATAGCAGTTGAATCTTGTGTTGGGGCATATAAATTTACTACAAGACATTGAGCCTGCCCTCATGGAGCTCATTCTATAAGTCAAGTATTCAATTTGCCCAATATATTCTGATTACAAGGCAAGCATTCTTATGGTTATAAATGTCACTTTAAGAGTCTAAGTCATCCAGTGGCTTTAGAGTTGATATTTTTGAAACTGTATTTGCTTTACACTTCAGTAGTTCAGGTAAGTTGCAGATGTAACAATAGGATGTCATGGAAAACAGTAGGGCTTTTTATAGTATTGAAAGGTGCCAGACTACATCATGAAGGAAGCAAAATAAAGAAATTGGAATGACATATTAAAATGATAATCACAGTTATGCTCATTCTCGACCAAGAACAATTTCCCGTTGCATTTCAATAAGGACCTAGGAATGCTCTTGTGAGAGTTCAACCCTATTAAAAAAAACAGTAAGACATTAAAAAAAAAAAAAAAAAAAAAGATTGTCCTTCCTGTAAAAGCACTTTCAATCTCTTGGGAAAAGAAGGCATATATTCTCAGAAAGTAATCAAAAAAAAATTTTTAAATATCAATAAGAAAATCCCCAAATGTATAAACTGATGTGCTATATTTAAAGGAGTGATGCATCCAGAATTGCCATTGTGATATAGTCATTTTCAAATCTGGTTGAATATCAGATCACTTCCCTTTTTAAAAATCTCCATTTTCCTACATGAAAATTAAATTACTGAACTAGATAAACTTTATGATCTCTACTAACTTTAGCTTTATTTGGGTCTTTCATGGATTCAACTTCCTAATTTGTAAAAGAAAGGGAGGTTCTAGAGGAGAAAACATCTTAGGTCCTTCTATCTTTGTCTATGACCCTATAATTCTATATTGACATTTTTTATACAAAATCATGATATTGAACATGGTAATTAGGTATAGTGTAAAGTGGGTGAAACAACATTTCCTGGAGAAGGTCTTAATAGGGCAGATAGTTGTCAGAAAAGATAGTGAACTGGACATAAGGTCAGAAAGATCGGAGTTCAAGTCAGGGCTCAAACATTTACTAGATGTGTGAACCTGAGCAAATTATTAAATCTCTTTTGGCCTAAGTTTTCTTAATTCTAAAATAGAGTTTTTAGAAGCACTTATTTCACAAAGAGGTTGTGAAGATTAAGAGATAATATGTGTAAGGCACTTACATGGTGACTGGCACCTAATCAATACTATATAAATGTATATCCCCTTCTCTCCCTCTGCTTATAGAAAATAATAAAATATTGACAAAGGGAAACCAGACATCATTCCTGACTTTCAGGGAGGCAAGATGACAGAATGAAGTAAGAATAAATGTATCTGAGTGGTAAGAGATGAAGAGAAGCGATGAAAAAAACGTTCTTATCCAATGACCCCATTTTTTTTCTTTGTGGGATATGACACAAGGTTATCAGCTAAGGAAGGATGCAGAAGGGAATCACTGAATTTCTATAACTGATTCCTCTTCTCCTTTTACTACAGAGAAAGTTTGTTATGAGGGATACTATAAAATATTCTATTCTTGCTTTGTTTTCTTTGATTTGATCTTGGTATCTCAGGGCAGCTAGGTAGCATGGTTGACAGAATGATGAACCTAATGTCAGGAAGACTTGTCTTCATGAGTTCAGATTTTGCATCAGATATTTACCAGCTATGTGACCTAAGTAAGTCACTAAACCCTGTTTGCCTCATTTCCTCACCTATAAAAATGATCTGTAGAAGGAAATGGCAAACATTATTTTTGCCAAGAAAATTCCTAATATAGTGAAAGAGTTATAAATTATTGAAGCACTGAAAAACAACACCCCAAAATCTAAGCCTCACATATAATGAGCACTTAGGACATGCTTGCTGTATTTGATCAAGAACCAGTCTAAATTTTTGTAGAGTTCTACATTTCCTCCTTTCAATTTCTCAATAGCTCTGCTAGGTAGGCTGGATAGTTATTATTATTCCTCTTCTTTCAGAAGGAAAGAACCTGGAACTTCAGGAAGATTCACTGACCTGTGGGCTGTCACAGAGCAGAGGTAGCAAATGTAAAAGGAATTATTTGAACTATTGAAAGGGATGAAGAGGCACCCCATATATTTATATAGACAGGAGCCCAAAGATTACTTCTGTAAGTCATCAAACAAAATTAATCATCATTAAATCAGAGGTGCCACATTGGACTCAAATAGGCAAAAGCCTGAATCCAAAGGTAGAAATATATCTCTTCAGAGGCATTTCATTTCATTTCATTTCAGAGGCTTTGTCAGGCTCTAGGAATACAATGATAACCAAAAAAATGAAATTATTCCTGACTTTAAGAAAGTTACATTCAGTGAACAAGAGAAGCTTTTTATGTCTAATTCCTATGATCATATGAAACATATTAAAGATGTTCATATGGAAAAAAGGATCAAACTTTCATGGGGAATGAAAGAAAAGATAGAGCAAATATGTATGTATGTATTTATGTATGTATGTATATATTATGAAAACCTAATGGAATATGTTTGTAGGAACTTAAAGAAGATGATAGTATCCATTCTGGATGGAAAATCATGATGATGATGATATAGGATTATTTGTCTATATCCAGAAAAAATCTCACAGATCATGCATTAAAATATCTTTATTTTACTGAGAAGAAAGCTGAGGTCAATGAAAATTTCCTGAGGTCACAGAGAGAGTAAGTTTCAGAAATGGGATTTGCACCCGAATACAAGTCAGAATAGTGAACAGAGAACATTTAAGGATTGGTAGTAACCACTCTTTATGAAGGAAAAAGGCAAGTTCTATGCTACAAAAGATAAATACATATGAAGCTAATGTCTTGTGTGTATCTGTAACACAAATAGCTATCTAATCATCTTTTTAGATATCTATCCATCGATTCACAGTAGAATATTTTTATTTCAATGTGGTATGGAACTCTCAATATGGAATTCTTATGCTCCTGTCAGTTACTCATTCAACAAACATGCTTTCAGAGTTACCTATGAGGTAGACATAGTGCTAAGGGCTGAGGAAAAAAGGAAAGCAAAAGAACCCAGCTGGTTTTGTTGGTTTTTTTTAATTTATTTTGTTTTGTTTTGCTTTTTTCTCTCAAGGATCTCTCATTTTGATGGAAACAACAAGAAAATGACTATGCAAGCAAAATATGTATAATAAGCTAAATTAGCAATAATCATGGAAAATAGGCACAAGCATCATGGGGATCACTAAAAACTTTTTGGAAAAAGTAGGATTTTCATTCCAAGTAAGGAAAGCCAGGTGGCAGAAATGAAGAGGGGGAGAACTATAGATATAATGGACAGCCTGTGTAAATTCTAAAACTCAGAAGTTAGAGTGTTTCATGGGAGGACAATACACTTAATTTTATAGTTAAGTGGGGGATAGATTGAAGTGGGAAGAGATGTTAGGGAGGGAAACAAAAAATATAATAAAGATGAGAGGGGATGCTATTCTGCACCAGGGTAATGTTGATATCAGAAGGAAGAAGGAAGATATTAGAGATTTTACTAAAATAAATGTCAAGGCTTGATAATAAAGTGGGGGAAGCAAGAGGAGATGCAGGAGAATGAATCATTGAAAATAGGCCTTGAATTATGTGACTGGGAAAATGGTAGTATTTTTAACAGCAACATAGAATTTTAGATGCAGGAAGAGCTTGGGTGGGGAGGAGGAAGATGAACTGGACACTTTTTTTTTTTTAAATGTTCATAAGATACTCAGTTCTGTATGACCAATAGGGAATTGGACATGTTGATCTTAAAGGTAGGAGAGAACTTATATCAGGGCAATTGCATCTGAGAAACATCCTCTTATAGATTGTTATTAAATTCATGAGAGCAAAATTCTCAAAAGGGAAAAGATAAGAATATTCAGGACAGAGACCCAAGGACATCCTCCATTAGTGGAAGCAGAGAATGCAAGTGAAATATCATACAAGAAAGAAAATCTGAATAAAGTCATGGAAAACTAAAGGAGAGAAAGTATAAAGGAGAAGATAATGGTACAAAAAGCTACTGAGTGCTCTAGAAGAATGAGGGTTGAGAAAAGTCCATTAGATTTGGCATTTAAGAAGTCAATTCTTATCCTCGCCCCTATTCTAGCCCTCTTCATCGCCCTCACAATTTGAACACTTCTACCCATACCCAATATACTCGTAGACCTCAATATGGGACTTATTTTCGTTCTTTCACTATCTGGACAATCAGTATGCTCAATTTTATGAACAGGAACTTTGGAATGAACATTTTCAGTTGAATGATTAAGAAAAGTAGAAAGTAAAATTGCAGAAAGTAAAGAAGAAAATGTGAGGAAAGGAAATAGAAGTATATATTTTAAATGGCCTTCAGGGACAAATGAGTCACAAATTAGATTAGTCAATAATCAAAGAAAACTTTGAGATGGTAGCTTGTGGGGATAGAAGCATCAAGGGAGAATTTTTGAGAATGTGGGAGACTTTGGTTTTTAGACAGTGAAGAAGCAGCTAGTAGAAAAGAAGAAATTGAAGATAAGTGAGATAGTGAGGATGTTAGAGAGTGTGATCTGTTGGAGCAGACAGGTTGAAATGGAATCACTTGTTCACATAAAATAGTTTGAATTGGCAAAGAGAAGGACCAACTTTTTATGTGAGATTGGGGAAGAGGAGATAGTGGCAGATAAAATGAGGAAGAGAGGAGAAGAGGCACTTGCTGTCAAATAAAATGTTTTTTTTTTTTTTTTTTTTTTTTTTCCCAATGAAAAATAAGGTAAGGTGCTCAACTAAAAAAATATGAAGAGAAAACTACAAAGGATTTGATGTTGGATGAAAAGGTTTAAAAAAAACCAGTTGGGTAAAATGGGATACCGAGTTTATTAGGGAAGTATAAAAGGATTGCATTGTTGTAATGAGGGCCCATTTGAGATTATGTAGCATAAATTTGTAATGCTCTCAGTCAGCATGGTTTTATGATATCTTCAAGCACTTTTGGGAACAAAAACAGATTATTGTGGAAATAATCCAAGGAGGAGCCTTAGGAGGGCATGATTTGTAACAGGATAGGGATTGGGGAGAAACAATATAACATTAAATAGGTTAATAATTTGGTCAAAATGAGCTAAGGAGAAGAAAATAGTCAACTCGGGGAAATAATTGAGGAAAGAAATGAAGGGATGACACCATTGGAGGTTGTGGTGTGAATGAAAATCAGGGTTTGGAGATGCAAGAGGAAAAATGTGGCACACCAACTGTTGGCATTTGGGGCACAAAAGCGTGTATAAATGGGTGTTTGCACAAAAAATACTCTCATGCTTGAAAACATTCTTAATCTCAGTAAAATACCTGGTCATTCTATTGTAGCAAATTATTAGTATCCATATCATTTTATTTTATGTTAATCTTAAGTATATTCTCCTATAATTCTTCATAAAATATTGAACAATCAGCAGAGTATCCTTAAGTCACTAAGTCTTCTCACTATCTCAGATCTAACCCTACCCAACATAGCCAAGTCTCTTCCTCTTTGTAATCCACTGCTTATAAATAGTATTCCCTTAATTCTTTAAAGTTTAAAAATCTTTCTCTTACCCAAGTTCTTTGTGCTTATAATACAGATGTGATAGGTGTTGATTTGAATTTGAATAGCCAAAGTTCAGAGAGTAATTGACATTCCCTGGCTTGCACAGTTAAGAAATGTTAGACCAAGGATTAGAATTCAGCTCTGTTGACTTGATGTCTACTACATATTCCACTACTCTCTGCTGCCTGGTTATGCTAATAATGAGGATAAGGATAAGGATGATTGCTGATACTTACACAAGTTTTCAAAGAGGTCTTCCTCCTTCCCCCCTTCTCCACACCCCCCCGCCCCCCGTTTCTCTCTGTCTCTAATTCTGTGTGTCTGTGTGTGTGTGTGTGTGTCTGTCTGTCTCTGTCTCTCTATTTCTATCTCTGTCTCTGTCTCTCTCTCTCTTTCCCTCCTTCCTCCTCCTTCTTCTCCTCTTCCTCCTCCTCCTCCTCTCACCTCCTCCTCTTCCTCCTCTTCTCTCTGTCTCTCCTTTGGGGATTTCTTTTGTGTAGTGTGTTGTGACAAGGATAGAGAAATCTGAATATTTTAAGGACTTGTCTATAGCACTTAGAAATTGAGTTATCACTTCACAATCATATAGCAATTTTATGTTACAGATGCAAAAAATCCAGATCTCCTTGACTCCAAAGCCAATTATCTATTACGAGTTATTGCTAGATCAAGGACTTTTAATAGGAATTATATGAATTTTTTAATAGTCTGATAACTTTCCATATAATTCATTTTTTTTTTTTTTTGGCAATCCTTATTGTTGTTGTTTCTTCTTTTACTATTTAAAAATATTCTGAGAAGAGGAGCACAGGTTTTTACCAACTAAAAAAGAGGCCAATTATGCAACATGTCCCCTCGGGGTAGTTACTGGAAATATTATCTCCATCTTACAGATTTGTAAACTGAGAATCAAAGAGATCAAATGACATATACATGTTTACCTAGGTAGTAAGTGCCACTTGAATCCATTTATTTCTGAATCTGAAGTCAGCTCTCTAGCTACATATATTGTTGCCCATATCACAATAACCATGTTTACCTTGGGTTGATTTTTCTTTTGAGAATGCTCAAACTCTGCACATAAATCTAGAACTGTTTTTGCTATTCTTTTACTACATAAGGTCCTTCTGGCCCATTCTAGTGCACAATTCTAGATTCCTTCTATACTTAAGAATATCTATCATTTAATCAGTGTCTAAACACTTTTCATTAATGGTGACTATAATTCCTCCATGTCCCAGTAAATGGCTTCAAGACTTGGTAAGACCAAAAATGATTAATTATCTGGAAGTAAACCATATGGGTCTATGTACCTCCAGACTCAGCTTCGTAGATTCTTGGGAGATAGTCTCATTGTCAGGAACAAATTTAAGACCCTTTGACCTTATGGCCTGAGGTTCCTGACCAGAAGCTGATATTTCACTGACAGTCATCCCAGAGCTCAACTCCACATTCCAAGATCTATCAAATAAGTGCCTGAGTATAGATGCCAGTTGTAATTTGGAAAACAGGGCTTTATTACTCCTCCCTGGCATAAAATGAGAGGAAAAAACTAAATGCAAAAAAAAAAAAAAAATTGTGATATTAGCTCTTTCTCATGGCAATCTTCAGAAAGATATCATAAAGAAGTAATTTATGAAAATTAAAAGTTATATTGCTGCCATCATCATCATCATCATCTACTTCCTCTTCTTCCTCATCACTTCCAATGCAGAAACTAGAAGTCATACTCATGGGCAGCACAGATCAAAGGAAACCTGGACTATGTTATCCCTGATAAATGAACAAGGACAGTCCCTGGTTAAGGTCATAGGATGATTCAGAAATTCACTCTTTACACTGATGTGCTTAGACACAAATGCTCTGTAACAATATTAAATATATAATTACTAGTCCTTTTACATTATTTTTAAAAGGAAGTTATCAAATCAGTTTGGGGGTTGCCATTTTCCTTTTCATCCTTTATCTTTCTAGTCCCCTTCTTCAGTATTTTATAAAAATAGCTAACATTTATATGGTGCATTAAGTTTCACAATCTCATTTTGTCCTTACAACAGCCCTGAAAGTTTCTTTTTTTTTTTTCATATGAGGAAATTGAAGCTAAGAGAGTTGAAATTTCTTGTCTAGAGTCACCCAGAAAGTATTTGTCTGAGACTACATTTGAACTCAAATCTTTCTGAATCCAAGTCCAGTGCTTTGCTCATTGTAATGCCTAATTATAACTAAAGAAAAATTGTTTTTTGGCTTGAGAAAGTTTAGAAAAGAGAAGAGGAAAGGAGTGAAAATGAAAGAAGAGATGAAGGGTAGGGAGTAGAAGGGAAGAAAAGGGGGTAGGAGGAAGGGCAGGAGGGGTAGGGAAGGGGTATAGGGATAATGGGAAAGGAGGAGAGAGGAAAGGAGAAAGAGCAGGGGAGTAGAGGAAAAAACTGTTGTAATTTTGCTTAGAAAATATATTTAAAAGAGATGAAAAAGAGATTTAAGGAATTAGAGTAAGTAATGAGGAAATTAAATTATCACTCTTTGCAGATGATATGATGGTATACTTAGAGAACCCCAGAGATTCTACTAAAAAGCTATTAGAAACAATCCACATCTTTAGCAAAGTTGCAGGATAAAAAATAAACCCACATAGGTCATCAACATTTTTATATATCACTAACAAAATCCAAATGCTAGAGATACAAAGAGAAATTCCTTTTAAAGTAACTGCTGATAATATAAAATATTTGGGAATCTATCTGCCAAGGGAAAGTCAGGAAGTCTACAAAACACTTTCTGCACAAATAAAGTCAGCTCTAACCAATTGGAAAAATATTAAGTGCTCTTGGATAGGTCAAGCGAATATAATAAAGATGACAATACTACCTAAACTAATTTATTTATTTAGTACTATACCAATCAGATTCCCAGAAAACTATTTTAATGACCTAGAAAAAATAACAACAGAAAATATATTTAAATTATTGCTGATGAATCCTGGAAAGGGTGGCAGGCTGAAAATAGCCTAAATGGAAGATTCAGGGGGAAAAAAAAAACAACTATTAGCTCAAATAGATCATTGGGACTTCAAGAAGCAAGATGATGGAGTAAGCAGTAAATCATAATAACACTACCAAGAATAATTTACTATTTTTCTTTCCCAGCTCATCTTACAGATGAGGAAACAGATAGAGTTTATTGACTTACCCAGAATTACCCAGCTAGTAAATGTCTGAGGCTGGATTTTAACTCATGAAGATGAACTTTTCTGATTCCAATTTTCTATCAACCTAGCTGTCTATCATACCACTACCATATTCACCTCCAAATAACTAAACAATAGTGCCCCCCAATAAATCTTAAAACAGTGAAACTAGGGCAGCTAGGTGGTGCAGTGGATAGAACACCAGCCCTGAAATCAGGAGGACCTGATTTCAAATCTGAGACTCAGACACTTAACATTTCTTAGATGTGTGAACTTGGGCAAATCATTTAACCCCAAATGCCTCAGGAAAAAAAAAAAAAAAAACAGTAAAACTAGCAAAAAGACCAGTTGAAACAATCATTGAGCCCAAGAAACGTGAAACATTAGCAGGAAAGATCTGTCTCACTTGGAAAAAAAAAAAGAAGCATAGCCCAGGACTGGAAACATTTCTGCTAGCCAGGAGCAAGCTGCACCTCAGAAAACCCAAGAGAGATCCTGAGTCCTAGTGTGGTGAAGCAGTAAAATGCCAACACCAGGCCCTCAACCTACCTCCACATAGCAAGGGGAATGGGCAAACTTCAACTCTGAGAACTGTCACATCCTTCAATATATTCTCAATCAAAACAGGCAGCTTCCAGTGACCAGATCACCACATCCTTAAAAATTCCTCACCAGGCTTCATTACAAGCCAGACACCAGCACAAAAACCTGGTTCAGCATCTGGTAAGCTGCCAGATCTCTATAGCTTCCAAGAGTGCCAGCCACCATCATCAGCATAGCACCAGACACAGAGGTCCCAAATAAACAGCTAGCACTTGCAACCCACGGAACAAGAGACTTGACATAGTGCCCTTTGCATCCTAGAATCAGATCTGAAATTTAAAAGAAAGACAAAAGGATAAAAAAGATGAGAAGGAGAAGGAAAAGGAGGAGGAGGAGGAGGAGAAGAAGAAGAAGGAGAAGGAGAAGGAGGAGAAGGAGGAGAAGGAAGAGAATGAGAAGGAAAAGGAGAAAGAGGAGAGGAAGAAGAAGAGGAGGAGGAAGAAAATGACAAGGAGGAGGAGGTGGAAGAGAGGAGAAAAAGGAAGAGGAGGAGAGAAGAAAGAGAAGGAGGAAGAAAGGAAGAGAAGGAGAAGGAAGATGAGGATGAGGAGGAAGAGGACGAGGAGCAGAAAGAGAAGGATAATCTGACCGTAGAATATTATTATTGTGACAGGGTAGATCAAGACACAAACTCAGAAGAAGCAACAATGTCAAAACATCTATTAGAAAAACCCCAAAGAAGAATAAGAAGTAGTTTCAAGATGAGAAAGAACTCACAGAAAAGCTCAAAAAAGAAGATTAAAAATCAAGAAATCAAGTAAGAATAAAAATTTGGAAAAGAAATAAGAATGTTGCAAGAAGGAGAAAGAGTCAATAGCTTGGAAAAAGAACAAATGCTTAAAAAGTAGAATTGATCAAATATAAAAGCTAATCGAGGGGGGAGATTTCCTTAAAAATTAGAATTGGACAACTAGAAGTTAATGACTATATGAGACATTAGAAATCAATCAAACAAATATAAATGAATAAAAAGAAAAAAAGAAAACATAACATGCTTCATAAGAAAAAACAATTGATCTAGAAAATAGATCTAAGAGAAACAATGTCAGAATCATTGGAATATCTGAAAGCCATAATCAAAAGGAGGGACTAGACAGCATTTTTCAAGAAATTATCAAAGGAGGGGCAGCTAGGTTGCACAATGGATAGAGCACCAGCCCTGAAGTTAGGAGTTCAAATGTGGTATCAGACACTTAACACTTCCTAGCTGCGTGACCCTGGGAAAATCACTTAACTCCAATCACCTCAGTGAAAAAAAAAATTGTCAAGGAAAACTGACTTGACATCTTGGAATGAGAGGGTAAAATAGGAACTGAAAGAATCAACTGATCACCTTGGAAAAGAGATTCTCCTCTTCCCACCCCCCCAAAAAAAAAAATTCCAAGGAATATTATAGCCAAATTTCAAAAGAAGCATGTCAAGGAAAAATACTGCAAGAGGACAGAGGGGAAAAGCCAAATATCAAGGACTCACAATTATGATTACACAAGAGTAAGCAGCTTCAACATTAAAAGATCAGAGGATATGGAATATGATATTACAGAAGGCAAAGGAGCTAAGACTATAACCAACAATCCTTTATATTATTTATGTGGTGAAATTAAGGATAATAGTTCAGAAGGGAAAAGAGTCATTCAATGAAATAGAAGGATTTCAGACTTTCATGAGGAGAAGACCAGAATTAAACAAATAAACAAAAAAATCTCGAAAAATAAATTAATAATGAAGACACAAGAGAAGCATAAACTGGTTAGAAAAGGAAAAGAAAACATAAGGGATTCAGTAGAGTTAAACTGTTTAAATCTCATATGAGAAAATGATATTTATAATCCTTAAGAATTTTATCAATAATAATATAGTTAAAAGAAATATACATAGAAAATATAAGGTGAATTTGAGACAGTGTTATAAAAAAAAATAATTAGGGAATAAAAAAAAAGAATACGCTGGGTACAGAATGAAAGGAGAAGTAGAACAGAATAAATTCTTTCACATGAAGAGATACAAATTGCCTTTTACAGTGGAAGGAAATAAAGTATTAGAAAAGTTAGATATGACAGAACTTTGAAGAAAAATGAATGGGAATGGAAATGAATATACCTTTTTTTCCCTCAGCAGCACATGGCACTTATACAAAAACTTACCATGTATCAGAACATAAAATCTCAAAATCAATTATAGAAAGACTGAAATATGAAATGTATTATTTTTGGATTGCAATACAGTAAAAATTACTCTCAACTAGAAGCAGTGAAAAGATAGCTTAAAATTTAATGGGAAACTAACTCATTTAATCTTAAATAATAAGTGAGTTAAAAAATAAATTAGAGGAATGATCAATAATTTCAATAAAGAGGATGACAAAAGTGAGACAGCATACCAAAATTTATGGGATACAGCCAAAACAATATTTAAGGGAAAAGTATTTCTCTAAATTCTTACATCAAAAAGAAAAAAAAAGACAGATTAATGAATTGGACATATCACTAAAAAAAAAATACTTGAAAAGGAACAAATTAAAAATTCCCAATTGAGTATCAACTTGTAAATTCTACAAATCAAAGTTGACGTTAATGACATTGAAAGTTTAAAAACCAAAACAACAATAACAAAAACACTTTTGAACTAATAAATAAATCTATAAGCTGACTTTAGTAAAAAACAGTCAATAAATTATTGATTAATTTGATTTAAAAAAAGAAAAAAGAAAACCAAATGTCAAATATCAAAAATGAAAAAAGTGAAATCATCATCAATGATGAAGAAATTAAAGCAATCATTAGGAAATATCTTTCCAATTATATGCCAACAGATCTAACAATCATCTAAGCAAAACTGAAGAATATTTATAAAAATATAAATTACCCAGATTAACAAATCAGAAAATGGAATTTTTAAATAACTCCATTTTACAAAAGGAAATTGAACAACTTATTAATGAACTCTCTAAAAAAAAGAAATTACTAGGGTCAGATGGGTTCACAAGTGAATTCCACCACACATTTTTCTATTTCTTTACACATATAATTCCAAGATTATATAAATTATTAGAAAAAAAGCAAAGGCCTACTAAACGCCTTTTGTGACAGAAATAGGGTGCTTATATCTAAATCAGGAAGAGACAGAGACAGAACATTATATACCATTTTCTCACTTGATATTTATATAAAAATTTTTGAATAAAATATTCACAAGGCAATTATGGAAATATATCACAAGGGTTATACCCTATGACCAGGTGGTATTTATAGCAGGAATGCAGAGTTTGTTCAATATTAGGAAAATTGTCAACATAAAGATAACAAAATCAATGGAAAGTATATGATTATCTCAATATATTATAAAAAGGCTTTTGACAAAATATAGCACCCATGCCTATTAAAAAACATTAAAAAGCATAGGCATAAAGGGAGTTTTTAAATAATCTTAAAATTTCTTAAAATGATAAGTAGTATCTATCTAAAACCATCAGTAAACATTATCCATAATAGAGATGTAATGGACTGAAGCTGAGCAGATGTACTGAGGTCTGGTCCAAGCACTTGTGGCTAATTAGCAATTGGACAATACTCTATTAATATATGTTAAGAGAAAGAATGGCCCCACCCACTCTCTGTGCAAATTTGATGTGTTGTATAGGAGATTGGATAGAGGATTAGGTGGGTGGAGTGTGAGAGCCAGAGGCACTGCTGGCTGGATTCCTGTCTCAGTTGCTCTCACTTTGTATGCAATTCCCATTCACCTCTACAAAGAATAAAGATCAAGGACTTTCCCTTATCCAGACTCTGGCTGATTTTAAAATACCCTGGGTACTAAACGTGATCATTACATGGAGATAAGCAAGAAGGCTTCCCAGTAAGAATAGATGTGAAACAGAGATGCCCATTATCACTACTATTATTCAAAATAATACTAGAATTGTTAGTTATAGCAATCAGAAAAAAAAATGAAGGAATTAGAATAGGCATTGAGGGAACAAAATTTCACTCTTTGCAGATGATATGATGATATATTTAGAAAACCCTAGTGAATTAACTAAAACAAAAACTAAATTAACAACTTTATCAAAGTTGCAGAATATAAGATAAACTCACATAAATCATCAGCATTTCTTTATATGACCAGTAAAGGCCAGTAACAAGAGACAGAGAAATTCCATTTAAAATAACTGTTCACAATATTATTATTATTATTTGGATATTCCAATATTAAATATTTGGAAGTCTACTTGACAAGAGAAACTCAGGAACTATATTAACACAATTGCAAACCACTTTTCACACAAATAAAGTCAGATCTAAATAACCAGAAAAAAAAGATCAACTGCTCATGGGTAGGCTGAGACAATATAATAAAAATGACAATTCTGCTCTAACTATTTTACTTATTCATTGTCATACCACTCAAACTACCAAAAATTATTTGATAGATCTAGGAGGAAAAAAACAAAAAACAAAATTCATCTGGAAGAACAAAAAGTTGAGAGTATCAAGAGAATTAAGCGGGGGAATGGAGGCGGGATGCAATGGAAGCTGACCTGGAACTATATCATACTCAAACTATATCATAAAACACTAATCATTTAAAAAATCTGGTACTGACTAAGAAATAGAATGATGGATCAGTGGAAAAGATTAGGTACAAAAGATATTGTAATCCACACCTGTTTTATTGGCTAAGATGTCAGGAAAAAATAATGATGATTGTTGGAGGGGATGTGGGAAAACTGGGACATTGATGCATTGTTGGTGGAGTTGTAAATGAATCCAACCATTCTGGAGAGTAGTTTGGAACTATGCTCAAAAAGTTTTCAAACTGTGCACATACCCTTTGATCCAGCAGTGTTACTACTGGGCTTATATCCCAAAGAGATACTAAAGAAGGGAAAGGGACCTGTATGTGCACGAATGTTTGTGGCAGCCCTCTTTGTAGTGGCTAGAAACTGGAAACTGAGTGGATGCCCATCAGTTGGAGAATGGCTGAATAAATTGTGGTATATGAATATTATGGAATATTATTGTTCTGTAAGAAATGACCAACAGGATGATTTCAGAAAGGCCTGGAGAGACTTACACGAACTGATGTTGAATGAAATGAGCAGGACCAGGAGATCATTATATAGTTCAACAACAATACTATATGATGACCAGTTCTGATGGACCTGGCCATCCTCAGCAAGGAGATCAACCAAATCATTTCCAATGGAGAAGTAATGAACTGAACCAGCTACGCCCAGCGAAAGAACTCTGGGAGATGACTAAAAACCATTACATTGAATTCCCAATCCCTATATTTATGCCCACCTGCATTTTTGATTTCCTTCACAAGCTAATTGTATAATATTTCAGTCTGATTCTTTTTTGTACAGCAAAATAACGGTTTGGTCATGTATAAAAAAAACCCAAAAAGATATTGTAATCAATGACCCAACAGTAACCTAGTTTTTGATAAACCCCCAAACCTTTGCAACGGGACTTCATTATCTCACAAAACTGCTGGGAAAATTGTAGAACAATAGTATACAAAATAGATATGGATCAACATCCCACACAATAAACTCAAATGAGGTCAAAATGGGTACATTATTTGGGTACATATGGGTACATATAAAGAGTAACAACATAAGTAAATTAGAAAATTAAAGAATATTCTACCTGTCAGATCTATGGAGAAGAATTCATAAGGAAACAAGTGATAGCATTACAAAATATAAAGTATATAATTTTGGTTATATTAAAATAGAATGCTTGTACAAACAAAACCAATGCAACCAAGATTAGAAGGAAAGTAAAAAGTTTGGAAAATCTTTACAAGTGTGTCATATATAATATAGAAAAGAATCAAATTTATAAGAATACAAGTCATTTCAATTATCAATTGATAAATGGTCAAAGTATATGAACAGGCTATTTTCAGATGAAGAAATCAAAGCTATATATAGGCATATGATGAAATGTTCTAAATCACATTTTATTAGAGAAATGCAAATTAAAACAATTCTGGGTTACCACCTCACATATCTCAGATTGGTCAAGATGACAGAAAAGGAAAATGAGAAATGTTAAAAGGAATGTAAGAAAGTTGGGACAATCTTGGTGAAGTTATGAACTTATCCAACCTGGAAAACAATTTGGAATTGTGTCCAAAGGGTCATCAAACTGTGCATGCCCTTTGATGCAGCAATACCACTAGTAGTCTGTATAGCAAAGATATTAGAAAAGGAAAAGTGCGCAAAAATATCAGAGAATGGCTAAAAAAGCTGTAGTATATGAATACAATGCAATACTATCATATATGAAGAAATTATCAATAGGCAGGTTTCAGTGAAATCTGGAGAAGCTTGTATAAAATGAAACAAGGTGAAATGAACAGAACCTGGAAAACATTGTTCATAGTATGAGCAACATTGGGTGATGATTAACTATGACTGATTATTTTATTTTTTTTAACATCACAATGATCCAAGACAAGTACAAAGGACTTATAAAGGAAAATGCTATCCACATGCAGATAAAGAACTGATTGAAAGGGGGTCTGAATGTAGATCAAAGCAGGTTTTTCATTTTCTTCATTTTTTTGTTTTGTTTTTCCTTTTGATAGCATTCTTTTTTCACAACTCTGGCTACTATGGAAATATGTTTCGCATGAGATAGCCCAAGTATAACATATCAAATGGGCAACCAATTTCAGAAGAACAAAGGGAAGGGAGAGAAGCAGAAAAATTTGGAATTCAAAATTTTGCAAAAGTGAATGTGAAAAATTGTATTGCCATGTAATTTGTGAGGAAATATTATTTTAAAAAAGATCACTGGAAGCTTTAAATATTTTTCTCCCCATGATCTCCTGGAAAACTGAGAGTTTTATCAATTGCTGATTTTCAAGCCCCATCCACTCCTGCTTAAGCTTCTTTTTAAATATTAAAATAATAATACTAAAGTATGCTTACAGGGTCTCTGCATATTGATTAGGCAATGCTTTCAGTTACTTTTTATTTCTGTAAAATACTTCTTTCTCAGAAGACACAGGCCCTGTCTCAGTCTAGAGATGTCTTCCTCTCTATGTGTCCTCTGAAACATGGTCCATATTCTATTTTCCTGGGGTCTCTGGCTTGCATGTTAGGCAAATGTTAAACCATAAATCACAAGAGCAAGATGGAGGTCCAGCAAAGGCAATTTGGGACTTCCAATGACCTCTTGAAGAAAACAATCTCATCAAGTACCACCAGAAAGGCTTTTTTCTTTTTCATTCTTTTCACAGTACTTTTTAGTTTAAATTGACACAGGAAACAGGAGCAATTTTGTAACACATAGCTTTTCAGCGTAAATTTGGAAGACTTTCTCTTTTTTTAACTGTAACTGCTCATTTGCTATGCATTTTGTATTACTCCTAGAATCATTTGTGATATTTCCCATTTTGACCACAAGGGGGAGGACACAAACTCTAGTAGCTTACAAGCAGGAGTTGGTTAAATAAAGGTCTCTTCCAGCTCTGTTATTCACTGAGCCTAGTTTGGTCATTTTTTAAAATCTACCTATTTATAATACCATTGCAAGTCTCTATTGTTATTCTGACTGACTTAAAAATGTTCTTTGTAGAGTACCTTTACCTACCACACAGGTTTGTTGTCAGGAATCAAAAGATATAAAGAATATTTTAAAAACTTTATAAACATGAAAGTTTTGCTATAAACATAAACTGCTCAGAGGATCCTAGATTCAGAGCTTGAAGTGACTGATCAGTTCATTTAGTTCTAACTCCTCTTTTAATAGATGAGGAAACTGAACCCTGGGAAATTAAGGGACTGCTTAAAATTCTATTGGGAAAAAAAGGATATATTTAAATATGGGTATAAAGTCTATACTGTTACATAGTTAGTAAGTAGATGCATAGTGGTAGGATTTTTAATCATTCCTCAGAAGGGACACTGAAGCTATCTGAACTGCAGAAGAGGCTAGCAGGAAATTGTCATACTGAATTTACATCTGTGGATTATCCACTGATCTGATGCTCTGAAGAAGATAGTGCCCCCCCCCCTTCTATTGCCACCACTCTGATGAGGACAAGCATAAATTAAATCATATTAATTTTTTTAAAAATACTCAATAAACACTTATGTATTAATTGGTTAGAAGATATGAGTCCAAAACCAAAACAAAACAGAAACTTATCCTTATATCTTATATGATACCACAAAGGATATTAGAAGGGAAGGAGAAGTTTGAATTCTATAACCCTAAAGATAAATAAATATACAGATAGACAGACATGAATAGAGGTAGAAATAGAGATACATAGATATGGATATGTACCTATAAAGAGATCTATACATAGATATATAGATCTACACAGATCTATATCTCTATATATTAAATATAATATCTATAAGATAGATACTTACGTATATCTATCTATCTGTAAATATAGATATAGATATCAGATAATTGAAGTTAAGACCCTCTGATCTAGAGGCAGTTTTACCTCCAACATAACAAGATGAAATTGAAGGACATTATGGATGATCATCAAATAACAGCTGATTTTAGAATGTTAAAAGAAATGCCAAAGGCCATCTAATGCCAACACTCCTGTCAAATTCTCATTTGATTTTATCCAGAAGACTTGCCTTTAACACCTCAATGGAATTCACTTTACCTCAGTTCAGTTCAGTTGAAGTTCCTTGAGAGCAGGGATTATTTCATTTTTGTCTTTCTGTTTCCCCTACAATGATTGCTACATAGTAGGTTCTTAATGAATAGGTAAAGGGGCAACTAGATGGTTGGGAGGACCTGAATTCAAATCCATAATTAGCTACTTAGCACTCAGTTATTTGGCCCTGGGTAATTGCCTCAAGAAAATAAATATATTTTAAAAATTTTAATTAAATGGGTGAATTTTTATTAATTGGCACTTTGTGAAGTAATGGATAGAGTGTAAGTTCAGACCACAGAAGATGTTTCTGATACATATCGAATATACGACTCTGAATAATCCTTCTAAGCAATTTCTGTTCTAAGAATATAATCTTACTTGCAACTTGTAAGTTTCAGAATAGTTGCAGATATTTATCAGTAGATAGTTTTATCTAGAACTATCTACTGATAATTCCTGAACCAAGAGTGGAAAATAAGGTCCATTTGACCCACACTATCTAAATCGTAAGCACTTGCAAATCCCAGAACCTATGTTAAGTTATGGTCAATTTATGAATGCAAAGAAATATAAAGAAATATCGTCTTCTTTCAGATAGCTTTTATTCTAATATTAATTTTTAGACCATTCAAATCATCAAGAAGTAGAGAACAGCAAAAGGATAGTTTACCACCTACTAGAAATCAATTAGGCTATTCCTTTTACTATTGGGCAAATAAAAGGTAATAACAGAGTGCCTAATTTTGCCTTCTCCTCCTTGCTCCCCTTATTCTTTTGCCATTGCAATGTAAAGATGGGCTTAAAATAAATGTCACATTTGTAATAAAATAACTTTTCAATTTTATGTAATCTTATCAAAAGCAGAAGAAATATTAAAAATAAAATAAATATTTCATTTAGTCAAGTAACCTATCATTGAATTAGTGGGAAAAATCTGTGAATGTCATTAGTTCAACTGAAATAAACCAGGAATAGGAACAGGAAATCTATTATAATAGAATGCATATTTTGTCCATGGCCTTCAGATACTCTTTAAAAAATTATAAAATAAGTGAGAAAGTAGAAGCATTCCAGATTTTGAAATATGTGACTTTAAGAAGCACTTCTTAAGAAACAAAGTTAGTTGTGATTCATATATTTATAACAGAGAAGGGACATCTTGTGAAGAATCACCAGTTCTACAGACATCTTGAAGAAGCAGACCCATGTTAATGAAGTCTCAAGAAAAGGTCATATCTTTCCCTAACATTCCCTCTTTGTATCTGTTTATCTTCAGGCATTATAATATGATCAACTGTAGCATAACCGAAAAATTTCCAAGAAAATGATTTTTTCCCTCTCTTAACAGCAAAGAGGTGAGGAATTAACTACAAGTAAACCAGAAAGATCAATTCCTGTCTAAATCTAGTTTCTTTTATACTAATTTCCATTTTCCCCAGCAGGTTTTGTCAAATAGCTTGGGTCTTTGGGTTTGTCAAACATTAGATTGCAATAATTATTGACTATTTTGTCCTGTGAACCTAATCAATTCCACTGATCAACTACACTATTTTCTACATTGGAGCTTCAAAACGATTGTCACAGAACTCTTAACTTTTTATTAAATTAACTTTCATTAAATAAATTTCTTAAAGCTGAAGAGGAGAGAACCAATTGGATTTTAGAATCATTGTATAAGTCCCAAGATTTAAAATGAGCTAATTATAAAAGAAAATGATAGTAATATCACAAGGTAGTTTGGGCTATTATGATTTCTGAGTCCAAGAAATGTTACCTTTTAGAGTTAGAAGAATTTGACTAGAAGATATCATTCTCTCTCTCTTTTTAAAATTTATTTATTTATTTATTTTTATTATAGTAACTTTTTATTGACAGAATCCATGCCAGGGTAATTTTTTTTACAACATTATCCCTTGCACTCACTTCTGTTCCGATTTTTCCCTCCCACCCTCCACCCCCTCCCCTAGATGGCAAGCAGTCCTATATATGTTGAATATGTCCTAGTATATCCTAGATACAATGTATGTGTGCAGATCCAAACAGTTTTCTTGTTGCACAGGGAGAATTGGATTCAGAAGGTAGAAATAACCCAGGAAGAAAAACAAAAATGCAGTTTACATTCATTTCCCAGTGTTTTTTTCTTTGGGTGTAGCTGCTTCTGTCCATCATTGATCAATTGAAACTGAATTAGGTCTCTTTGTCAAAGAAATCCACTTCCATCAGATTACATCTTCATACAGTATCGTTGTTGACGTATATAATGATCTCTTGGTTCTGTTCATTTCACTTAGCATCAGTTCATGTAATTCTCTCCAAGCTTCTCTGTATTCATCTTGCTGGTCATTTCTTACAGAACAATAATATTCTATAACATTCATATACCACAATTTACCCAACCATTCTCCAATTGATGGGCATCCACTCAGTTTCCAGCTTCTAGCCACTACAAACAGGGCTGCCACAAACATTTTGGCACATACTGGTCCCTTTCCCTTCTTTAGTATCTCCTTGGGGTATAAGCCCAGTAGAAACACTGCTGGATCAAAGGGTATGCACAGTTTGATAACTTTTTGGGCATAATTCCAGATTGCTCTCCAGAATGGTTGGATTCGTTCACAGCTCCACCAACAATGTATCAGTGTCCCAGTTTTCCCACATCCCCTCCAACACTCATCATTATTTTTTCCTGTCATCTTAGCCAATCTGACAGGTGTGTAGTGGTATCTCAGAGTTGTCTTAATTTGCATTTCTCTGATTAATAATGATTTGGAACACTCTTTCATATGAGTGGTAATGATTTCAATTTCATCATCTGAAAATTGTCTGTTCATATCCTTTGACCATTTATCAATTGGAGAATGGCTTGGTTTCTTATAAATTAGAGTCAGCTCTCTATATATTTTGGAAATGAGGCCTTTATCAGAACCTTTAACTGTGAAGATGTTTTCCCAGTTTGTTGCTTCCCTTCTAATCTTGTTTACATTAGTTTTGTTTGTACAGAAGCTTTTTAATTTGATGTAATCAAAATTTTCTATTTTGTGATCAATAATGGTCTCTAGTTCGTCTTTAGTCACAAATTTCTTCCTCTTCCACAAGTCTGAGAGATAAACTATCCTATGTTCCTCCAATTTGTTTATAATCTCGTTCTTTATGTCTAACTCATGGACCCATTTTGATCTTATCTTGGTATATGGTGTTAAGTGTGGGCCAAAATTTATTTATTTTTAATACACATTGCTTTATAAATGAGGTTGAGAGAGAAAAAAACAGAGCAAAAGGGAAAAACCATGGGACAGAAAAAAGAAGTGAATATAACATGTATTGATTTACATTCAGTCTCCATAGGATTTTGGGGGGGGTTTTGGTTGGGTTTTTTTTTTTTTTTTGGATGCAGATGGCATTTTCTGTTCAAAGTCTATTGGGATTGCTTTGGATCACTGAACCACTGAGAAGAACCAAGTCTTTCATAGTTGAGCATTGCACATTCTTGATATTATGATGTATAATATATTCCTGATTCTGCTGGTTTTTCTCAGCATCAGTTTATATAAATCTTTCCAGAGAAGGTAGCATTCTCAATATGACCATTGTGATCAAAATGGAAGCCAATCAAATAGTGAAAATTGGGATAGTATAATGCCAGAAAATGAACATCACTTTTCTTTCTATGGTTAGCAATTTTTAGGCTTCTAGACATCTTGTTGAACACACTGCCTTTCTTCCAAAGAGACTTCATTCATGTGGGTTTCTTGAGGTTTGCTATTTCTATGCTCCTATTTGTTCTCCAAAGTCTGTAAGAAAGGAAGATATCTTTTTATGTGCTTTTTGCACACTTTCTTGATGTATATAAATACAAGACGGGAGTTCATACTACAGCTGAAATATCCCATGAAAAGATATTGTCAAGTGGATGAGCAGATTTACTTAGGAGCTAAAATTTCCTCAGTATGATGAGAATTTATTTTGGTTTTATTTGCTTGATAAATGAATATCCTGGGTTCCAAGGAAAAGTCTGTATATATGTGATTTATTGTGTACTCTTTTCCAAAAATGCCCACTGTCCATCTCCAAAAGATTGGAATTTAGAAAACTCATTGTGTGGGAGATGGTGGGAGGATGACTCTGCAATTTTAGGTTTGTGTTTAAGAACCACTGCAGGAACACAGATGACAGTCTCACTAAGTAACCTTGAATATATCTTATCTTCTATCAATTTCTACTTTTATATATTGAAGGTAGAAATTCTTCAAACATAAAAAAAAAAATACCATTAATTGAACTGAATGATATCATCCAAGTAAGTAACAAAAGTTAAGAGGAAAGACAAAGAAATTGGGGAAGATCTTTATGAAATAATAAAAAAAAGAATGAAAAATAATGAAAAGCCTTGAGTACAGACTAACTAAAACAATATAAAAGGTAAACTAAAGACAACATTCTTTGTCTAATAACAAGAAACTGGTAAGAAAATAGGTTTCCACTGACTGAAGAAAGAATAATGTTATTTAAAAGGCATTATATAAATGCAATGGGATATTATTATATGTTAAGGATTAATGATATGAATAATAATTTTAAATTATATGTTTATTATGAAAGGAAATTGTACCATAAGTTAGCAAATTGAAACATCATTCATAAAAAGCTTCATTTTTTAAAACAACCAATTTATGAAAGTTATGACTATGAATTAGATAAAACAAAACTGACATACTGTCAAAATGCAGTTAAAAATATTCAGATAACCTTTATTCACAGCAAAAATTTGCAAGAAACTATTCAGATTTACATATTATTGAAAAAAGTTACATTTGTATGTATATAGGTGTATGTAAATTTAAGATTTATGTAAAAAATACATTTCATACTGCATAATTAATAATTATTTGATTGATTAGAATATACATTAGTCAGCAACTGGCAAATTTTTATATCAGTTTTTTTCATTGAAACTGATGTTACAAATGTTAAATTATGATAAACAAGATAGACAAAAAACAGAAGCAATACATTTGTATTTCCCCTCATTCTGACTTCTACTTAAGCACTAGAAGAGCACAACAGCAAGGATAATAAGGATCAATTGTAGAAGAATTTTTTTATGAAATTTGACTTTTGATCTGGGTCTTCAAGAACCCATAGGGTATGGAGTAATAGTACAAAGTGGAGCACATTATTAGTGAAGGGAATAATACATAGTATGGAGAAGAGAAAATTTTCTTGTGCTTATTTGAATAGCATCTTGAGGATATGAACTGGGTTTTATTCATTTGCTAAGCACTTAAATAATTCTCTCTCAATTGTCTGTATAAAATCAATTCCATCTCCTGCCTGGTAGACACTAGAATACTAGGTTCTAAACTGCTTTGCTATAAAATAGCAGACCCAAAGTCATGACCAGGCTTACTCAGTCAATACTAACACATTTCCTATGGATATCATCCCATTTATGCAATGGCTTCCAAGGACTTCTTGAAACTAGCCTAATGGTTTGATTGGATTATTGATTTAATAAAGATATTAATAACTCATTAAAATGGTGACTTTAGGTTAGATGGGGTTTTGATTGATTTAACTGACCCTCATCTTTATACCTCTGTGAATTTATTGGGGCTTTTTGCTCCATTTCAGCAACCATTTCCTAATAAGGATAGCTGAATAAAACATGTATTTATATGCTAGATGTTAACAAGCATTTCATCTTGAAGTCATCTCCATTTCCTGTCCTTCAGTGAAACTCCTGTTCTCTTTAATTTCTGGTAAATCACAATTTAATCTGCTAGGTCAAGTTTTGGTTAGTTCAATGAAGGGAAGGAAAATTCTAGGAAATAGAAAACAAATACAAGGAAAACTCAACATCAAAAGTTTTGCAATAATCTATTTTAAAAAGAGCATTTCAGTCTCAACTAGGAGGCATGGTTTCCTGGAAAAGTCACTAGGTTTGACATCAGAGAACCAAGGTCAAGTCCTAGTCTCCCACTGATTACCTATGTGATCTTGGGAAATTCATTCAAATGCCTTGAGTGTCTAAGTCTCAGTTTCTTCTGTAAAACAAGAGTTAGACTAGAGGATCTGTAAGATCCAATTTGGCTCAAAATCTTAGAATCCTATTGATCCAGACACATTAGAATTCCTGATTATCATGTGTTAGTGAAATATAAATAGAATACTTCATGAGAAATTGGGAATCCATGAAATTTCCATTCTCTTATCACTACGGAAAATTTCTAAAATAAGGGCACCTCAAGAGAGGAATTATAAAGTATGACTGAGTCTTTGTTAGAATTTCTTAAGATACATATTTTAAGTAAACATTCAAAAGACACATTAATGGTCAGGGAGTACTTTTGAACCTAAATCTTCTTTTCTTCAATCAATCAATCAATCAAGAAGCATTTGTGAAACTTGTTATGTGTCAATGACTATACTAAGCATGAGCAACACAAGCACAACAGATAGTCCTTGCCTTCATAGAGCTCACATTCTAATAGAGAGGAGGGGGAGATACATAAAAGAAAACTGACAAAAGGGAGAGGGCATACACTAGGAGATAGTATGATAGAAGAGTCTTGCCTGGACAGGAATATATACATGGCTGGCCTCATAAAGCTAATTCTGGGAGAAACCATTCAATTAGAGGAAA
Organism: Sarcophilus harrisii; assembly: GCF_902635505.1. NCBI lineage: Eukaryota > Metazoa > Chordata > Mammalia > Dasyuromorphia > Dasyuridae > Sarcophilus > Sarcophilus harrisii. The sequence continues at coordinate 636,338,675 of NC_045427.1, read as the reverse complement.
AAGTTGATTTTTCATTATTATAAAAGACTTAAGAAATTTTGAATTAAAGGAATCCAATTACTCAGATACATTCTTTTCTCTGCAACTACAAAATCACTTTCTTTGTTCATGCCTTGATCACTTCTCAGCTAGAGTATTTTAATAATCCAAATGATCTCCCTGTCTCAATTTTCTCACAATATCCTTCTTTTAGCTGCCAAAGTCTTTTTCATAAAAGACTGATCAGTTCCCTCCTATTCAGTAAATTTCAGTAGCTTCCTGTATCTCTAGGATCAAATATGTACTTACTTGTTTGGGAAAATAAAACTCTTTCCAATTTAGTTCCTCCCTATCATTCCATTCTTTCATGTTATCCCAGTCCAGTTGTTTTCTATTCCTCATATAACACTCCTTTTTTTCTGTTTATGTCATTTGACTCCACTTGTCCCCCTTACCTGGAATATTCTACCTCCTTACCTCTGCTCTCACAATCCTTGGTTTCCTTCAAGGCATAGCTTTAGCAAAAATCTTCTGGAAGACAATTTTGTGAAGTCTAGCTATGAGTGCTTTCCCTTCTAGGTTAATTTTTCATTTACTCAGCATATTCCTTCCATATATCTCTATTTATTTTCACATTCTGTCCCAGTAGAATGTCATTTCCTGAGGGCAGACATTCTCAATTTTTCAGAGTGACCACTGCCATAACAAAGCACTGTTAGACATTAAAATTAAATGACTCCAAAATATGTTCAAGAATCCAAAAACAATAGGCAATAATTCTGGGGCCAAACTGTCACATACTTTAGTGGGAGAAAAACAACAGCAACAATAACAACAACACTGGATCTGAATCAAAATGACCCATGTTCAAATTTCATCTTTAACAATAGCTTTCTGAATGTGGATGTTACTTAATCAATTAGAACCTCAATTTTTTTATTTGTAAAATGAGTATCATAATAACTCTACTATATACTTTATGTGGACAGTAATATGATACATAAACAGAGATAGAATATTTAGTATGTAATATATATATATATATATAGTAAATACTATATATCAGAAATTGGTCTCATTGTATTAGGAATAAAAATACAAGCAAACAAGAAAATTTTTTGCTTTTAAGGAACATAGTTTATAATGGAGAAAAACAATATGCAAAAATGGGCTAGAAAATAGGAGAAAAGGTAAAAGGTTGGTACATACCAACTACAGCATGATACAAAGTAATAGGGTCTAATTTCTGGCAATAAAAGACAAAAGTTGGCCTATTTTAGTGGAAAGTGCTAGTAGAAAAGTTGAGATTAGTGTTGGGACAGATAGAATCTAAATAGAGGTAGCATGGCAAGAAGAGTATGCATCACATGTTTTTGGCAACCTTAAATATCTATATAAATGTCATCTATAACTATTTTTAGCATAAAAAAATGGACATTAAAGGCAGCTAGTGGATAGAATACCAGCAGTGAAGTTAGGAGTACCTGAGTTCAATTCCGGACTCAGGACACTTGAACACTTACTAGTTGTGTGACCTTGAACAAATTACTTAAACTCAATTTGTCTTAAAAAACAAAGAAAAAAACAAGCCCTCCCCCCACCAAAAAAGGACATTACTATGGAAACCGATGAATGTGGAAAAAAAATCTCCTTTTATTACATTACCTATTTTACATTGTTGTGATAAATCTCTTATAAGATCACATCTATAAAATGCTTTGCAACTTCCTATCAATCAGTTGATAATTAAGCATTTTAAGGTTTCAATCTTGTATCAGATGCAAGAGATACAAAGAGAAAGAAATAATTCTTAAAGTACTAAATAACTTCACTTAATATAATTTCCAAGTCATGAGATTTCATCCATTGATATGAATACCAATCTCATACTCAGTTGCTAATTTCCAGAATAATTACTACCCTGAGTTTTGAGGGGGAAAAATGCTTTGTAAACTGATGATGCTGATGATGGTAGTAGTGATAATGTTAGTGGTTATTATAGTCAACTAAGTAGTATAATCTGCTTTTTAATTTGCTAACCAGCACTTGCAAGGTAGGATTTCTTGAAGAATATTTTTTTCCACTAGGAACTGCAATTATCTCCCTTTTGTCATATCCCCAGTGCTAACAGTAATATTTGGTATATACAACAGCTTAAAAAATGCTTACTGATGGATCTACTAATTTATTATGCTTTCTAATCTTGATAGGAATCACAAGACATTTTGTGACCTTCTTTTGAGCTCTATATTAAGCTTCAATCTTTCCTGCTGCACAATTGTCTTAGAGGCATCAATTAGTAGTGACTGGTAATGAAAAACAGGAATAGTTGGTTCCATTCTACTCCTTCCTCCCTGACCTTGAATTGAAGCATTCTGTATTCCACAGCTAGTTAACACTGACAACATAATAAGACTTTTTTTTTCTTTAGTTTTTTTTGTTGTTTTGTTTTGTTTTCAGGTTGAACATAATTTCTTTTTAGAGTTAACTCTATTTCAGTTTGTTGATGAAATTAAAATATGGAAAGGTTCACTTTATATTGTTGGCACATCTGTGAATATCCCTCCCCCTAATTCAAATCAGATCTAACTAGCAAACAGAAGAGGGATTCCAGTATCACAAATAGTCAATTATAAACTGGAGAACTGTAGAAAGGTCTATCAAAAGATAAGTTTAATGCTAAAAATTAACCCAAGAGCAGATAATTAACTTTATCATGATTCTGGAAATAACTCACACACACACACACACACACGCTAACACACATTATACTCTGGTACATACAAAAACTCATTAAGTTGGTATATGAAGTGATCTCAGAGAGATGAGGGGGCATATTTTAAAGGAAAGAAGATGTCTTTCAGTTTAGGGAAATTTTTTAAAATTACTGTTCTAGCTATACCTTCTCAATAAATATCTCTTTCCATTGATAATAACTAATGTCAATTACAGTGAATGAGACTTATGAACAACAGTACTAGAAACCAGAATGATTTATCATTACCTAAATCCTGAGAACAGAAAGTATCCTCTGTCCTGAGAGTCTGACTCGCCTGCCCAATGTAAGATGGGAGAAGAGGGAGGTGGGTGTAAGTGGTGCTAAAATAGCATGTCATAAATCCAATCAGTTGATTGATAGAATCATTAAGTGGTGTAGCAGCTATCTATATCTGGATGTATCCAAAATATAATTTAACTTAGGAAACTAGGCTGAAACTTGTCTTGAAGGGGAGAATGATCAACAACACAGCTTTAGAAATATTAATGAAAATGTAGAGTGATTTAGGTGGTGATTCTTGGGTAAAAATAAAATAGTAATTCCTGGGTCTATAAAACATTTAGATTGCAAGGCACAATACTTAGGCTGACATACTGAATTCTCAAATCATATCTATAACCCATCTTAGGTGTTATTATTTCCATCTTCCATTCATCCAATTACCTTATCTATAAAGATGAGGTAATAGAAACTATGACATCTTAGTTACTTGTCCAAGGTAACATAATAAGGGACAGGGGGAAGGTCTGATTATAGTTCTTGCCATAGAATGTAAAAACATGTGAGTTTCCCTTTATTGAAGACCTTTGAGGAAGGACTGACCACTTATTGGGAATGATGTAGAGCAGATTGTTTTGAGAACATAAGTGATCCTCAATGGCTGTTGATGTGTAATTTTTATTTTACTCTGAAATTTGGGATTTCAGAGTGGTTCCTATTTTGACAACATACCATATTTATCATCAGTCATTTTTCAGTCATTCCCAACAATCCAAGACCCCAATTGGAGTTTCTTGCCAAAGACACTAAAGTGGTTTGCCATTTCCCTGTCCAGATCATTTTATACCTGAAGAAACTGAGATCAACAGGGTTAAGTGACTTAACCAGGTTCACACAGCTAGTAAGTCCCTTAGGACAAATTTAAATTCATGAAGGTGAACCTTCTTGACTCTAGGCCCAGTTGAATAGCCAGTGCACCAAATGCTACCTCTAGATGGATTTGCACTTAATTTCAATTTAATTATTTAATCATCATGTTACTATTTGTTTTCCTTTTGTATTTCTAATTTTCTCTGTAACAATAGGGAAAACACTTTAGATGATGTACCAAACAGAGATTTCAGAGAAAGAACATTTGATTAAGAGTTTGGATACTTGGGTTTCATTTCTGAACCAGTAACTGAATGATTTGGGACAAATAATTTATCAGCCTCAATTTTCCCATTTGTCAGATGAATGTTAGGTTCTTTGACCTTTAAAATTTTCCCCAATATAATGAATATATGATGTAATCATTGAAATTCTCTATGTAGCACTGGTATTATTAAGTATATTTCATATTCCACTCAATTCAATCCAACAATAATCAATTGTTAAATGGAAAGATTCTGATGTGCCTAGGACTATCTGTAATAGGTTCTTTTTGTAGATGAGAAAAATGAATCTCAAAGACATTAAGTGGCTTTCTCAGGAAAACTCCTTTTAATAAATACCACAGAAAGACTCTGAAGGTAAGTTTTCCTAGCTCCAAACCTGGCACTCTATTCACTTTGTCTATCTCAGTAAGAGCTGTGAGAAATTCAGCAAGAAATTCTTACCTTATCTAAAATTCAAATTTATCTGTAATGCATGATCATATGTTCCCTGCTTCATGTAGACCTGATCAAGTGGCTATGATGATCTAGTAGAATATTATCTCATAGAATTATAGGTTAAAGGGCGGAAGAGACTTCAAAAGTCCAACCCCCTCATTTTACAAAAGAGGAAATTGAGGTCTGGTGTGGTACACTGGGACATAAAAAAGGTAATCTTTGAATCCAGTTCCTCTAATTCCAAAAAAAGTAATTTTACTACTAAGCCCATACTAAAATATCTCAGAAACCAAAATGTATAAATATGGCAGGTAGAGTTTTGATTGTTTATGTTTTTCCCTGCTGATTTTGTTGCTGTTGTTCCAACCTTATCTAATAATTATGTTTTTGAATACTATTATTCTATTTCCCTAAGAATATAATTATAACTTCTGGGAAAAGAAATACCAAAATTAAAATTTAATGCTTATACAATAATCTATGAATCATTAAAGTTTAAAAGTGACCTCCAAGACCCATTCTATCTCTAAATATGCAACTGGTAATAATTAGTTCCATTTAATAAAAAATTAACCTATAGTAATGTCATGTTTGATAAATTTCCAAATTCCAGGCTCTGGAATAAAATCTCTCTATTTGGCAAAAATTGCTGGGGAAACTGGAAAATAATGTCAGAAACTCACTATAGACCTACATCTCACATCCCTACCAAAATAAGGTCAAAATGGGTAAATGATTTGGGCATTAAAAAATGATGCCATAAACAAATTAGGAAAGCAAGGTGTAATTTTACCTATCAGATCTTTGGAGAAGGGAAGAGGATTTATGACCAAAGAAAAATTTAGAACTTTATGAAAGGCAAAATGGACGTGTTTGATTACATTAAGTTAAAAATTCTTTTCACAAACAAAATCAACATTAAAATGGAAGTACAAAGCTGGAAAAAAAATCTTTATAGCCAGTGTTTCTGATAAAGGTCTCTTTCTAAAATATATACAAACCCTATCAAATTTATAATAATCCAAGTCACTCCCCAATTGATAAATGGTCAAAGGATATGAACAAATAAATTTCAGATGACAAAAATTACTGTTGATTAGAGAAATGCAAATTAAAACAACTCTGAGGTATCATCTTATCTCTCAGATTGGCTAATATGACAGGAAAAGATAATGATAAATTTTGGAGGGAATGTGGGAAAACTAGGACAATAATACATTGTTGGTGGAATTGTAAAATGATCCAACCATTCTAGATAGCAATTTGGAATTATGCCCCAAAGGCTGTAAAACTGAACATAAACTTTGACCCAACAGTGCCAAAACTAGGTCTGTATCCCAGGGAAATCTTAAAGGAGGAAAAAAAGATCCATGTATATAAAAATGTTTATAACAGCTGTTTTTGTGGTAGCAAAGAACTGGAAAATGAATAACTATCCTTCAGTTGGGGAATGGCTGAACAAGTTGTGGTGTATGAAGATAAAGGGATGTTATTGTACTATAAAAAATGATGAACAAGTTGATTTTGGAAAGGCCTAGAAAGATTTACATGAACTAATGCTAAGTGAAGCAAGCAGAACCAAGAATACATTGAACACAATAACAACAAGAATATGTGATGATCAACTATGAAAGTCTAGGTTCTTCTCAGCGGTTAAATGATCCAAGGCAATCCCAATAGACTTTGGACAGAAAATGCCATCTGCATCCAGAAAAAGAATTAAGAATACAAAGTGTAAATCAACACATGCTATGTTCACTTCTTTTTTCTGTTTATTTCAACTCTCCTATGGCTTTTCCCTTTTGCTTTGATTTTTCTCTCCCAACATGATTCATAAAATAATGTGTATTATAAATAAATAAATTTACTAGAAAAATAAAAAGAATTATGTACAGTGAAAAAAAAGAAATCCTTAATACTTCCAGTAAGAACTGGGCTGATCAACAGCAGGAGTTGACAAGTTGGTTGGGGATATATGGAGTAAATAATTTCACAATAATTTGGAAATTAGACTGAATTAGATAGACTAGACTAAATTGCATTTTTTAAATAATAACAATAATATTACTGACACTAAAATCTCTAGGCCTTGCCATTCTGAGGAGCATTTATATGTATAAGGGTTTTCTAAATTAGTATATTATTATTCAATGGAAAATGATGAGCAGGGTGCTTTCAGAAAAACCTGGAAAGTCCTCCATGAACTAAAGCAAAGTGAAATGTACTGTGTATAAAATAATAGAAATGTTCTGGGATGATCAGCTATAAATGACTTTGCTTTTCTCAGCAATACAATGATCCACGACTACTCTGAAAGACTAATGATGAAAAATCCTAGCCATAACCAGAGAAAGGACTGATTGTATCTGAATACAGATTAAACAATATTCTCTTTCTATCAACGTTACTTGTGGGCTTGTTTATGTGTTGTTGGTTTTTAGGGGGAAAATCTATGTTTTCTTTCACAACATATCTTTTATTGAAAGGTTTTATATAACTTCATGTGTGTTTTCTTAATGAGGGTTGGGAATGGGATAAGAAAGAGAATATGGAACTCAAAAAAAATTTTTTTAAGTACAAAAATTGTTTCAAATGTAACTTAGAAAATATAAAAACATTAAAGAAAAGTTTTCTAAGTGTTACTGGGTAATCAAGTTCTCTTACTGAAGTTGTCAAAGTCCATGATGGATGAAAGGTTCTTTTTATTCATTCTCCATTTAATTAGTTCAGTGGAGGTAGAAACACCACTAGATAGAAAGTGGGGGAATTAGAGCTTCCAAGGGAGTCACTTTCCTTGAAGCTTCTCCTCAAACAAGACATAAATCTTCCACATAAAAGCAAATACAAAAGTACAAGAAAATTCCAATATAATATAGATAGATGGTGGAGGGAGGAAGAGACAGAGAGTGAGAGAAAGAGAGAGAGAGAGTGAGAGCAAGAGAAAGAGAGAGAGTGAGAACAAGAGAAAGAGAGAGAGAGAGAGAAAGAGAGAGATTGACTGATTCAATTGATATTTTAAATGTCAAAAATTAAAAAAAAAACTGGAGAAGAGTTCCAACATTATAAAATATTAATATAAGAAGAGAAGTCAAGGCTAAAAATTATAGGGGGGAAAACTATAATGCTGAAATGAGAACAATGTTTGCACTAAAAATAAAGCTTTAATTTCCTGTGGACAATACAAAATATATAATAAACAAACTGAAGGAATTAAAGGAGAAAAATTAATTACCAAAAATACCATGAGACAAAATAAAGAAGGAAGTTAATTCAAGTAAATAAAGCTAAGACAAAATTATGGTAAAACTCAGTAGTTTAGAAATATCTCTGCGGAAAAATACACAAAAAAGCAGATTTGATGAAACACAAAATTATTTTTTACTGGAAGACAAAATGTTGGAAAGAACAAGAGAAGCATTAAAAAAAATCCCATAAAATTATTCAACCAGAAAAAAGATTTAGAATAATACAAATAAAAGTGATAGATTTGGGGAATGGAGCAAGGAGACTGAATTTTAAAACCATCAGGCTTCTTAATTACTGTGAAATAAGAGAGAATTGAAGCAGCCTTGTTCAAGAATTCTTACTACAAAATGGGTCAGAAATGCTGCAAACAAGAAAAAAGGTTGCAAATTGGTAGACTCATAGATTTCCAACAGGGGTAAACTCAAAATTCCATTTACATAGACACATGATTTCAAGTTTCAAGAATAAAATAGAAATGGCCTAACTTTTACAAGCATCAAGAAAGCATGAATGTGTGTGTCTGTATATCTGTCTCTTTCTCTCTCTGTCTCTCTTCATATATATATATATATATATATATATATATACACATATGAAAACACACACTCATGTATAAATATATAATATATACTTGAACAATATTTTTCATGCTAAGATGATACTTTTCAAAATAATCTACACTATCATATTCTGCAAATGAAGAGACATAAGAACTTCATTCAAAAGTTTACCTTCCAACAAAGGAAACATTAATTTATGAGAGAGAAAAGATGATGCTTTAAAATATGAATTTGAAAAATATAAAGCAATATCCTTCACATAACTTAAATCCAACAAGAAAATGAGGCCTAGTCCAACTACAAATTTTTTTTAAATCAACTCTCTGTCTCTGTCTCTGTCTCTCTCTGTCTCTGTCTCTCTCTGTCTCTGTCTCTCTCTTTCTCTGTCTCTGTCTTTCTCTGTCTCTGTCTCTGTCTCTCTCTCTCTCTCTGTTTCTCTCTCTCTCTCTCTCTCTCTCTCTCTCTCTCTCCTCACCCAACCTGTGTATGTATCTGTCCCTGCCTCTCTCTGTGTCTCTATTTCTGTGTGTGTCTCTGTTTGTTCCTTTTCAATTATTCCAACTCAAAGCATTATTTTGAATAATTACCAAATCACCAAAATTCCTGAAGCTTATTTTTTGAGATAAGTGGTAGATTTAAGAGTTATAAATGTGAGGGGGAGAAATGTAATATGAAGTTAGAGAGAAAATTTCCTAAATGAATCTTAAATGGAGAAGTTTCAATTTTCAAAACTTTCATAAAGCTAATAATGAAAGAAAGAATGCAAAAATAAAGTGACTATTATGTGTGAAAAAACTTTCATAACACTAAGGAAACCTGTACAAAAGAAAAGCAGACCCTGTCCTCAGAAAGTGTACATTCTAATAGAGAAAGACATATTTTAATAATATAAATTTTATAGCCTTTTTTGGAGTGAATAAAGGTTGAGAATAAGCTTATATTTAGTGAAATATTTACTAAAATATTTTCTTTCCTAATTGGAAAAAAAAACAATAAATTAACAAAAATGATGTAAAATAAATACATAGAATTTCTCTGGTGGTATTGCAGGTTAGTAGGGATTGGGAATGGGAATGGTATTGTTTAAGTAATGGCTTATGCTTGTTTTCATGTTCAGTATGGAGATTTTATGAAAGCCAAAAATGTATACTTTGGGAAGGCAAATCTGTGAAGTCTTCAAAATAAGGGACATAATACAAACTGATGGAAGAAAAGAATTTTACACTGACAAGGATTTGAAAGGGCAAATGGAACAATTCCAATGCACAAGAAGTATTGTTAGAAGAGGACAGTTTGGATTCATGGGCAAGTAAACAATTTGTCTAAAGAGGAAGCTTTTTTTTTAACTTAAAAAATGAAAAATATTATCAAGAAATATTATTTCAAAACAAACACTGTGATTCTTGCTAGTGAGACATTCAGAGCATCATAATTTTTTCTTTTACATGTAACTCTTTTAAGACATAAGATGTAAAGCTCAAAAAAAGAAGGGGGAAGAAAAATCATAGAATGATTTGAGATAATAAGGACAAAATTGAAACCATTGACTTTATAGGGGAAATATATTGAAGTTACATCTCATAACTGAAACATGAATCATTGGGTATTAGGAGACTTTTAAGGAGATGATTGTGGTAAGGGTAAGAAGCTCTAATCTGATAAGAAAATTTGGACAGCTGATTCCTGGTTATCTAAGGACTGAAAATCTACTTAGTGCCCTGCAGCAGATCTTAAGAGGGATGAAGTTTTTCAAAACTAAGTGTTATATTTGCTTCTCTTGGCAGTCTTGTTTGTGAAGGGAAAGCTGACATGGAAAAAAAATTGGTTTTCTAGTCTTTATTTTGTACTAAAATTTATATTGAAATTCAATTGGACAAGGCACAAATATAATGATTCAGGATTGAACTAGATCTGGTTTTCTTTATTCAGAGGAACCTCAAATCTTTTGCTGTGAGCTCTATTTGCCTCAATATTATTAGATTCTATGACATCTTCATTAGTGAAGGACTTAATTAGATTTAATATAGAACTTATAGCCAATTTTATAACCTTGTAATTCTCTGGATTAAAAGCAACTCTAACCTAATTCAATAGAATAACATTATCTTAATTCTCTTTAATCATTTTTAATTTAAAAATTTGAACATGTAGGGCTGATTTGGAAATAAAATAATGTTCATCCCATAAAACAGTAATGTAGAGTAAGAAACAAAGACTTAGCAGTGAAAAGATTTTGTGTATTACAGAAAAGTTCTGGAATGGGCAAGGGTCCATAAAGGCTTGTGGTATAGAGCTGTAATTTACCATGATCAAGTCACTTTTCTTTCCTCTTTGACTTCTGACCCTTTCCTTATATGTTGAGTGTATTTGGTGGGAAGGTGAGGTGCATGTTTCTTTGTAAGGTATAATATATATATATATATATATATATATATATATATATATATATATGTGTGTCTGTGTGTGTGTGTGTTTGTGTGTGTGTGTGTGTGTGTGTGTGTATTGCATTTGATTCAATATGTGAGTACCTGTGATTTCTTTTTGTTTTGTTTTGTTTTTCTTTATCTTGAGTTGATATTTATGCTGAAAATCTGATAGTGTCAACATTATGATCGACTGTTTTGTGTAAATGGAAGCAAAATGATGGAGGCTGAAGAACAAAAAGGAAGAGAATATCACCCTCTAAAGAATTACCCCTTAAGACACTGAGAGAATCTAAATGGCTCATCATAGAAGTACGCCTTCTCTGAAAACTTAGACCTGTTAGGATATGAAAAGGCTAAGTGAATGAGCTAATCTAAAGGATGAATATGTATGCAAATATCATGTGAAAAATGTGGTAAACAAGCATTAAACTCATAAGAATTATATCTGTGGTATTAAACTCAAAATAAGCTAAGTTAAAAAAAAATCAAGGATTCCCAAAATATTTAATTTTGCTTTTCCTTAACTAACTTGTGATAAGTTACAGGACTGAAGAAGTCCCTGATGAGCCACTTTCTGTGACCTTTAAAATGAGCATAGATGATGGTTGAGGATTAGAGAAGTGACATCTTCATCATATGTTGAATAATTGAAGTACCCTATCTCTACTTTGAAAGAGCTATTAGAATTATTATTAGTATTATAAGTATTATAATCTATTTCTTAAAATCCTCATCTATTTCCTCTTTTTGTCTGAATTGTTCTATCCCTATAATTATTTTCTCACAGTTACCCTGAACGGATCAAACAAAATGCATTTTTAAAAAAAAACTTAGCAAACCTATGCATTTTAGGTAAGTGTCAATTTTGTTTTGGATCTATGACTTATAAAAAAAGACAATTCTCCCACCAAAGCAGATGAACAATTTATTTATAATCTCAAGGGACAAAACGGAGAAAATGGCTTGGACGCGGTGAGTGGTTAAAGACAATCATTGTCAGAAATAATTTGTGTGAGAAACAGAATACAAACCCAGGTTCTTGTATCAAAAGAGAACATTTTCTCCACTAGACTATACCACCTCTCTCTCATAATGATTATGGGATTGTACAAAGGTAAATAAAGTATGGTGAGAGATTTCGAAATCAATGCTACATGACAATTGGCTGGAATAATTGGGATTATCAACTTGAAGAAGACACACCTCAAGAAGAAGTTAACATAATAGTTGTGTTCAAGTATTCAAGTTTCTCATTGAAAAGACATAATTTAAATTTAATGGGTGTCTCAGAAAAAAAATAATTTAGAGCAATAGTTTAGATTTGTAAGGAATAAATACTAGGATTAATGTAAGGAAGAAAATACCTCCAAGTAGGCTAATTGACCACTCCATAAATAGCTAATTCTTACTTACTGTGGGTATTTAACCAAAAGCTGGATGATCCACTGTCCTTAGACAGAATTCTTTTTTAGGGGTGTATTGTACTAGATTCTCTGTGAGATCCTGTCCAAACTGAGATATTATGACTCTGTAGAGATGTCTTGACAAAAGTTAAGAGGGCAAGTGACAAGAATTTATGAAATGATTATCATGTTCTAGTCATTATGCTAAGTAAGAGCTATAGCTACAAATAAAGACAAGAAAAATCTCTTCCCTCAACAAGCTAATGGGGAAGTAATTAATGGGGAAGTAAACCTACTCCAAATATGGAAATATATATACCAGATACTTTAAAAATAATCTTAGAGGAAGATCATCAAATACATTAAAGATAACTCAGACTGGCTTCTTATAGAATTTGAATTTTAGTTGAAATTTGAAGAAATCAAAAGAATTCAGGAGACAGATTTAAAAAAAAAAAAAACTCCAGAGGTGGAGCACAGCTTATGAAAACACCTGGAATTAGTATATGGAGAATCTTATTTGTAAAATAGAAAGGACTCCAGGGTCATTGAATCACAGATTATTTGAGGGAGAATAATATATTCAGAAGGTTAGAAAAGCAAGATGGTTTGAAGTTATGAAAGGTTAAAAAACCAGAGTATTTTGCATTGTTGTTGTTTTTTGCTGAAGATCATACAGCTAGGAAATGTTAAATGTCTGAGACCACATTTGAACTCAGGTCTTCCTGCCTTCAGGGCTGACGCTCTATCCACTGTACCATTTAGCTTCTTAGGAAGAACTGTGGTCCTTGACCCACCAAGAAATGGAGGCCCTGGATGGAATTCATCAGTGGGAAGAAGGAGCTGTCAAGCCCTGGTGATGATCAGGAGGGAAGAAGCCCTAGAGCTGAGGAAAGTTTCAAAGTAAAAAGACTGAGTCATAGTGATGAAATCCATATATGTAGAAAATAGCTAGCATTTATATAGATTTCATCTCTAGTTATTTTGATCTATATCTTGCCACAGAACCCAGATAACTCCAGAAAAGACAGACTGATGACTTTGAACAGCCCTATCTCCTTTAAATCCAATTCATATACATGTCATGACATCACCTCCCTGATATCAAGGTCTTCTTCAAGAAAAGACAAACATCAACTTCTGTGAGTAGTGTTAAAAGGTGACTCACTGAGAAACCAATTAGAACTAACCACAGGCAACATAGTTTCTCTCTGTCTCTGTTTCTCTTTGCCTCTCTGTTTCTATCTCTGCCAGAGACAGAGGTCTGTCTCTGTTTCTGTGTCTCTTTGTCTCTATTTCTGTCTCTTTCTCTCCCTCCCTCCTCCCTTTCTTCCTTCCCTCTCATCCTATCTTCCTCCCTCCCTTCCTCCCTTCCCTCTCTCCCTTCCTTCCTTCCTTCTTTCCATTGTTCATTCATTCCCTTCTTCCTTTATTCTTTCCTTCCTTCCCTTCTCTTTTCTTTCTTTTTCCTTTGATCAGACCTTACAGACAAGTACTCTGCCCAACCAAATGCATATTCTGATCACTGAAACCTTTTAAGATCTCTTGGGGTTTGTAGGCTAAATTTTCTTCTTAAGGACCAAGTCTCAAATCAAAGTCACACTGTATTGGTTGGTCAGCAATAGGTACCAACACTTGGTAATGTTGACACTTTGTCATTGTTTGGGCTCAAACTGGTTCAGAATTAACGTAAATAGGAATTGTTTCTGTTTTGGCCAGAAATCCTGAAGGCATTCTCCCAGATGGATTTTTTTGGGAAGGGATTGGTTAAAAAGTTCATGCTCTGCTTAATTTCTTACTTAACTTTAATCTCTGAGTAAGGATTGCCTTAAATCAAGACCTAAGGCCAAGGTCTCCCACAACATCCAGAGTTATGCCAGTCATCCTGACCTATATATCTGGCCACTGACCCCAGATTGCTCTTGAGGAGAAAATGAAGCTGGTAACATTGCACAGCTTTCCCTCACTTAAATTTAACCCACTTGTATGTCATCACTTTCCAGATGTCATGGTTCTCTTTTATAACAAACAACAACAATTTTTATATAGATAAAATAGGTATATATGTAGAAAATAATTACTATTTATTTAGAGTTTTGAGATTAACAAACTTCTTTAATATATTCCTCAACAACCTTTCAAGAGGTGTTATTTCCCATTTTATAGATGAGGAAAATGAAACTAAGAATGCTTAGGGTAGAGTTAGAAACAAGATTTGAATTCAGGTCTTCCTGATTATTGGTCTAGCACCCTATCCACAGCACATAGTTAAAGTCAAAACGTACCTTTAAAATATGTGTAGAATATTTTCAAAAAGTATCACATTCTAGGTCCAGGAGGATTAATTTATCATTCAACAGAGGAAGGTAGAAAATTTAAACACTACACTAAGAAATCATAATATGCTAAAAATATCAAATTGTCACAGTACATATAAACAAAAGGTATCATCTAATATAGACATTAATAAGGCATAATTTCTCAGAATAATACACACTTAAAAAAAATACCAGCAATATAAATAGAACATATCAAAAAATAGGCTACAGCTAAGTGAACTCTTGGGGACAGCAAAATAACTGTATGTATATATATATATATATATATATATATACACATATACTGTATTTGTATTGTATTTAACATATATTTTAACATATTTAACATGTTTGATCAACCTGCCATCTGGGGGAAGGGGTGGAGGGAAGAAGGAGAAAAATTGAAATAAAAGGTTTTGCAATTGTCAATGCTGAAAAATTACCCATGAATGTGTCTTGTAAATAAAAAAAAACTATAATAAAAAAGCAAGCATAAAGCTTGAATCATAAAAAGACAGAAGAAATCAATAAAATAAAATAAAAATAAAAGCCATTGAATTGGTTAATAAAACAATGAGTTTTTTAAAGACCAATAAAACCAATAAGCCATTAGTAAATTTATTCAATAAATAAATAAAAGAAAATCAAATTGCCAATGTTAGACATGAGAAAGAGAGAATGGTAAATGTACACACACACACAAGGAAGACTATCAGAGAATATTAAGTGCTACTATATTCCAATGGAAGGGCAACAATATGGAATACATAAGGCCATTAGAAATGACTCCTCAAAAAGATTTGGCTTCAAATTCTGCTTTTGATGCAAGCCACTTAAGCTTTCAGGACTGAAGTTACCCCTCTGAGATTGTAGTAAATTAACAGAAAATCAGAGGACCTCAATTGTCATCACAAATCAAAGTGGAAGGAAGATGTGGTACCATGCTAATGTCAGTCACTGTTTTCTGAATAACTGATTTTGAGAGATTGTAACAAGTGCACTGATAGTAAAAGAGTCAGTACAAGTCACTACAAGCCAATCTTTCATGAAGCATTATGTGTGTGGGGTGTGTGTGTGTGTGTGTGTGTTTATGGTAGACATTGGTGAAATGGACATAAAACGTCACCTGTTCTCTGATCTCAAGGAGCTATTTTTGGTCTGGAGGAAGACCATAAGGGATGGATGACATAGTGAAAAAAGCCAAACACAAGATAGAAAATGATGAGGCACAAGAGAGAATCAGTTACAGAAAAATCTCAGATAAAACAAGGAAGATAATTTTTGAAGAAATAGACCAATATATGGAAGCTTGAATAGTATTGGAGGGATAATTTTCAGAGAATGAATAAGCAAAGGTGAATCCTGCCTAAAGGAGTCTCTAATCTACTGGGGGAGATGAAACAAATATACTACTCCCCAAAACAAGCGATACATGTATAATTTATGTCAGATTACTTGCCTTCATGGGAAGTGAGGAGAACTGGAAGGGAGAAAGAAAAAATTTGAAAGCAAAATCTTTCAAATAACAAATGTCAAAAATTAATTGTGTTTGATTGTAAAACTCAGCTCTGCAGATAGAGATATAAGTGGGGAGGATAATAGTTTAGGTTCTTGGATGGCAAAAGAACACTTAAAATTTTGAAACTTCTACCTTAAGTATGTACACTAGTATTTATCACGGGATCTTTTCTTCCAAGCAACATAAAAGTCCCATAGGCAAAGTATTACAGAAATAGACATGGTCCTTCTTAAATCATTCTAAACTACAATGAAAATGGGTCTTAAAAACTATCTGAAATCTGGAAGAAATATTGAAGGCACTGTTTATAATATATATTAACTCAAGCACACACACACACATACACACTTTTCTTTTCACTGTATCAGCAGTGAAATGTCATAATATAAATTGTTCACTTAGTTTTAACTACTGGGAATTTTGGCAGATAGTAAAATTAAATAGCAGACAAATGCAGGAACATATTTGAATTTCAAAGTTACTACATGATTACTCATGCAGTAAAAGAGGGATTGCATAAAAATACTTACATTGTGATGCTACATTTTTAAGTGATGATTATGAGGGGAGAGAAAATATGTTTCCATGCAATGATTGACATTTGCTTTGCAATTTAAAGATTACAAGGGACTTAATTTACTTTGTCCAGTTTCTGTTGTTTGTACTTCCATTATCATATAATTTGTACTATCATTGTACTACCATCTCCATTTTTTTTAATATTAAGAAATTGATACCCACAGAGATCACAACTTGACCACATTCACACTGCTAGTCAATGGCAGGATTGTCAATGGCTGGATGTGAATTCAAGTCTTCTTCATTCCAAGAGCATTCTAACTAGTATGTCACACACAACACACATACACTCTCACTTACTCTCTCTTAATTAGAACGGTAAATAGTATTACAGAAATAGGGCTTTGTCCTGGGGTGTTAAGGCAAAAAGTAGAAGTAGTCCTTTTTATTCCCCCATAGACTCCACTGGCTTGCTCCAAATACCTCTGGGATTCTATCCCTAAGAACTTGTTGAAAATTTCCCAATTCGTCACTTTCTGCTCTAAACTTGAAGGGGAGAGAAATACATTATTTCCAATCTCTTCAAAACTGTTCTCCTCAGCCTTCTCATTTTTATCTACCAATAGATTGTCTGTCCTACAGATAACTTTTTTTTTTTTGACACTCATTACCTAATAATGTAGAAATAAGTGGTAGAAAATTAAAATCCATATGTCACAAGACAAAATTTCTTGGAAAATTGGTCTAAGTGACAAATTTCTCTGCTTTTTTAATACCTATTCTCCTCTTAAAATTCTGTAATCTGGGTTATTTGCTCACCATTCAGTTGAAAGTGCCTTCTGAAGAGTCATTGAATGACACTCTTAGGATCCTTGGTTAATGGTCTTTCTTGGTTCTCACATTCTCCCTGCATGCAAGGATAAGGCTTCTTTAGGGATCTTTCCTGTCCTTTTCAGGATCTTCTAAAACAATCTCATTCTTCTCCCTCTCCTCTCTAATCATTCCTTTCCTTTTTTCTTTCATTCTCTTTCCAACCTCTTATGCCTCCTTAAGTTTCTGTTTTCTATACTCTTTTTCTCAAGTGCATATCATTTGGATGCCATTCACTTTACTGGCTTCAACAGGAGACTTTAAATTGATATACCCAACTTGGAGAATTTTCAAAGTACAAACACATATCTCAGCTTGGTATCTCACCAGTTCAATGAAACTGAAATAAATTGACCTCATCACCTCAATGTGTGATTCAGTCTAAACTATGAGCTTCTTTTTACCCTACCCTAATCTCCTCATGACTAAACCATGCTCTGTCAGTATCCTTTCCTGGCACTTCTGCTATTGTTTCCTGCCCTATAAAAATAGCTAGCATTTATATAATACATTAAGGTTTGCAATGCACTTTATACATATGATCTCATTTGTTTCTAAGGTTACTTTCTGTTAACTTTTTCTGTTATCATTTAAGTACTTATAAATATTGTTACAAGCTTTTTAGGGAAAGGGGCTTTCTTGCTTTTTCTTTGTATCTCTAGCACAGTATAGAGTCTGACATGTACATTTTAAATATATATTTAGCAATCATTTAATTCTGTAATTTACCAATATGTTCTTCCTTTACTTTTCAATCAGGGATCTACACTCACTCTTCCATGTTTGAAACCTTGGAATTATCATTGAATGTAGGAAACGAGACAGTAGTAATATTCAAGAAGTTACCAAATTCTACCATTTCAATCTCAATATCATTAGTTCATCTTTTTCTGTGCTTCCTATTACAATTCTGCTACCAACTATCATTGGGTCTAGCTAAAATCCTAATGTGACTTGCTATTCTCCTCTCCCCCCCCTCCCCTTATTAATCCTTCTTTGATATAATTGCCAGAGTATTTTACTTTATCCATAGATTAGGTCATAATCATTCCTCTGCTCAGAATACTTGAATGCTTCCCTATTATTTAGTGCATTAAAGTATAAACTTCTTGGGCTAGGATTCAAGACTTCCCCACAATATGATTCCATTCCACTTTGCCAGACTTATCTTTGCTATTTTGAGTATAGGTGTTTGTTTGTTTTTTGTTTGTTTTTTGTTGGTAGGCTTTGTTTTGTTTTTATGTGTGTGTCAGAAATAGCATGTCTGTTTCCAAGAATGGAAGCTCCATGAAGACAGAGACCATATGTTAATTCAACTTGGAATTTGCCCCAATGACCAATACAGTGCTCTGTACATAAAAAAATATTTATTAATTCAAAGCTTCACTCTAGTAAATCATAAAAGGAAGCTACCCATAATTCTGTTTGGAAATGATGACCTCTCACTTGTAAACTTCAGACTGGAAGAACTTTGTGAAGTCCCCTTTCCCTTCCCTTGGCAAAGGTAAATTGTAGTAACCAGAATTCCCATGATCTCTACTCAGAAATATTGAAATGGAAGTAAAATCTACTATTTTTTTTATTCCTATTGATTTTCCTAAGGGGATTGCATATAAAGAGTAACTGTTGGGCAAGAGGGCCTAGTCCATCAAAGGCCAAGCTGAAAGTTTGACTGGTAGTCTTGATGTAACTATTTTTCAATTTAGCTTTCCAGATATAATGGCAGAGAAATTCCCTGCTGGGCAGCATCTAATTTTATAGACTGATAAACATGTCGAAAATATTTTTGGATGTAGCCAGGGAATTATTTTTTTAATTTATTTTCTTGGAGGATAAATGTCATCCTGAATGAGATAAGAAAAGATGGAGGACTAAGTCTCATTCCTCCACAAAAGGGATTGTGCAGGACATTGACATTGTCAATATAAGACATTGAGCTAAATATGAACAGAATACTAGTCATTAGAGACAAAATGATGCTCATCTGTAGATGATGGAAATGACAGACAGATATATTGCCGGGACCAAGGCTAATGGAATTTAATGGGAGAAGAAAGAAATAACTATTTTGGAAAGAACTGTTGTTTCCTCTCTCCTGGAATTACAAAATATTAAAGTTGGAAGAGACTTCAGGCAGCTTCTATTCAGATCTATGTAGAAAACCCCATTTCTTTACAGTTGCCAAGTGGTTGTCCAGCTTTTTCTTGAGTTTCCAATGAAGGAAACCCTACTGCCTATGGGCACAGTCCACACCATATTTATACTGCTCCAGTTGTTAGAGTTTATATGAAGCCCAAATCCATTCCCATTACCTTCAACACAATACTCCAAATTCTGTTTTCAAGGGCCAAGGAAAACAAGACTAATCTATTTTCCATATGAAAGCCTTTGAAATACCTGGAGTTAGCTATTATGGACATCTAGTCTATCTCTCCCCATGTTAAATACTTAATTTTTAAATAAAAGTAATTATCTCCCCAAGATCTCTAGTGATTTCTTTTGATTTAGAAAACTATATGTGTTCTATTATATTTTTATTTATTTTGTTAAATTTGTTAAATATTTTCCAATTGAATTTTAATTTGCAGTGCTGAGTATCATGACCTATGTATTTGATACCTGTGCTCTAGAGAATAGCTGATTCAAATGTTCTTTACCTGAAGTCTGTGAATTCCAAAAATAAAACAAAACATATACATATGCATGGACATATACATATATATGCACATATGCTATGTAGACATCCATATTTCAGTATAATTGCTTTCACTATATTGAATTCACTATAATTCAGTATAAATAATTCCATAATTCAGTATAATTTCAGTATAATTGCATTCAGTATAATATGTTTTATTTTATGTATTTAATATCAAATGGTTAAAAATTTCTGTGACCCACAAAAGATTAAAAACTTCTGAATTAGTTTAATTATGCCATTTGATATAAGAGGAACTTGAGTCCTTGAGTCAAGTGACTTATTCAAGATCACCTAGTCATTTATGTAGTACAGCAAAAATTCAATTTCAGGAGATAGATTCAGGAGAGCATCAAAGGTGTAAAGCTGGAAGAAATCTACAGACCAACCCTTCATGTTAGATTGGAAGATGCTGAATAACAAATATGAAGAAATTTTCCCAATATTACCCAGATGGAAAATGGTAGAACCAGATTTTAAACCCAGGCCCTTATATTCTCAATTAAGAACTCCTTCAACTACACAACTTCATGAGAGACTTTTTTGTTGGATTATTGGTTTGTTTTAAAAAATCCCAGCACTAACAACTTCACAGATTATTTGAAAGAATTTTGATACATTCCATTTCTAGGAAAATTTGAAGGCAAAAAGTGAATGACTATATAGTACATCAGCTATCATTTGGTCAAAAAAATCAGATGACTTTCAGAGTCTTCACAGAAAAAAAAAAAACACTGTTATTTGTAATAATACTAATGGCAAGAAAGACTTGGAGTCAGGAAGTCCCAAGTTCAAGTTCAAGGAATTCATGTTAGTTCATAATGATAATCTGTATAAAAACTGACACTCACCCTCAGCTCTAAGAACTCCACATGAAATCATACCATTATATAAAATGCCATATAGCCATAACAAAATGGACTATCAAGGACAATGTACTTTTCTGATAATTACAATGTCTGAAGTCTGAGAGATGTCCCCATATGGGATAGAATGAGAAATGAAATGTTACATTATAAAGTGACCAATTTTGACTCCCATTAGAGAGACCCTCATATCATGTTAACTTCCCATGAGAATAATACCTGAGCTTAGGAACAAAGATTCCAAAAGTGTAATTTGGCCCAATGTTGTGATTACTATTGGCAGATTGCCAATGAGTCAATGAGCCCTAAAGTCTGATTAAAATTGGAGATGTTATTTTCCAAAAGGTTCTTGGTGATTTATATAAGTGCTAGTTGGTTTTAATTATCCACAGCACCACAAGGTATATTTTGCAGAGATAATGCAGTCTTCCTATTAGAACATTTCTTGGTGCTTTACCAGTAACTCATTTTTTGAAAAGTGGGATAAGACTTCTAAATTGTAATACTATGCACTGAAATAAAATGCAAAATTTTTACATTAGTAAAAAGGAAATTTGTCAGTTTTGATAATCCTGAATAAATGGTTTTACCTTTTCCTTAGCTACCAATGTTTATTTAGGCAGTAATATCTCCATGGGGTGAAGTAGAAGATAACAAAGAATACTTTTTTATTTATAGAAATTTGGAATTTTTTTAATCAGTGAGGAACACTCTGGGGGGTTAGAGATAAGGGAATACTTAGCTATGCAAATTGGTCAGCTTTTCTCAAGATCAAACTAATTAATGTTTTCTTCTAATACTTTGATTAGGATTCCCTTCAATGAGTATATATTTATTGTATTTCAAGGGAACCTGTTTCTTAGAAAGATTGAAATTAATGTTCTTACAAGCTAGAAATCTAGACCAACAAAAAAAGTATTATTAAAACTGCAAATAGAGAAGAATCTGACCAAGAAACTGAACTGACAAGTTTAGAAAGTCATATGTTATGTAGGGATGGCTTCTAATAAATCACTGATTGTACAGAGTAAGCAAAATTTATTCTGGGTTTATAGATTGGGGATTTCAGGGCATAACTCACACAAAGACTGCTGGAAGTTTTGTGAAATTACTGAATAGAGAAAAGACCCCTCCACCCCGCAACACTGGCCTTCTGACAAGCTTCAACAATAAGGAATTGAAACCAAGCCTCCCCATTGTAATAACTAGCTGTGGGAGCTAATTGTCATAAAACAGTACCACAGATATCCAGGTGAGTTGTGGCCATCCCTCAGGCCTTGCACCTGAGGCATCTTCTTCCCAGATCTTAACCCCATTGGAAGCAATTAACATCAACCTAGAAGAACCAGTGGCAGAGGCATTTCAGGCTCTGGTGATCTGAGCTCCAGCCACTTGTCATCATTTAACTGACATACATTTGTGCTGTATGTTGGGCTAAATAATTCCACAGCCAGGAAATCCAAAACAGGATTGAGTAATGTGGAGGATTTCCCTTTAACATTTGTTGATTTTACTCCTTACTGACCTGTGGAGGGAGCTTGTAGAACTCTTTTGTACTTAGTCATCTGGATTTAGCTCAGGAAAGCATGTGCTCAGAGAACAACAAGCCTAGGTATGAATAGCAGAACCTTGATTTGTGAGGAGTGGAAGGAATCAAAGTGCCTAAGATAATCAATTTATTTGAGGGCAATTGCTATTAATGGGTAATGGAAACAGGTTTCAAATTAGTTAATGAGGTTATTGCCTATCACTCTCAAGGAATAATAACAGGGTTATTAGGAAAGGAGGTAGTGCTCTTACATTGTGACTATATATATATATATATATATATATATATATATATATTTAAAAATTATTCAAAATGTTTAGTAGAGCATAGAAACATTTACAAATATCAGTGGGAAAAAGAGAGACAAAAATACAAAGATGCACACTTGAAAGAGAAGAAAAGGTTCTACAATAGACATACACAAGTGAAAAATTATATATATAATTAATATATTTAATTACATTCATTTGCCAAAATAAAGCATTATTTATAAGTAAATCACATACACTAATATATAGACACTAAATCACATACAAAATGACCCTACTGAATTTTTCTAACACCCCCAGAAAAAAAAAAATCCTTTTTAATTCTTCCCATTTCTGATTTTCACAATTCTATCTCCACCACTGCCAGATGACTTCTCACGTAAGTGAATTCTCTGTGACTGTGGCCTCTTCCTTTGATTAGTTATTTCTTAACAGTGAGGAAATTTAATGTTGGATTTTATTATCTATTATCATTGTTTTTCTAGCAATTCATTCATTTCCCTACTTATCAAGGTTGGTTTGTTTTTCAGAAGGGCAATGTTAGGATAAGGTAATAAATCCCAGACCCCACAGGATCTACCCATTTACAAGCTTGGAGAAAGCAGATTGCTTCTGCCTACCTATAAGGAGAATACAGCATAAAGCAAGTTTTCCGCCAGGGACGCATCCTTTTGTCCTTGATTTTCCCTTCAATTTAGGGATGAGTTCACTTTCTTCAACTGCCTCCCACCTCCCCCCTTAAAAAAAAAAAAAGAAAAAGAAAAAGAAGATAATACAAAGGGGAAGACTTGAGAACATTTAGCCCACCTCATTCAAATGTCATTCATTTAAATATCCATCAATTATGATTGCTTTACATTTACCAGGTGAAGTCCCAATGATAAGATACCTGAATTATTTGTTTGTTTGTTTGTTGTTGTTGTTGTTTTGATGAAGCAATTGGGATTAAGTTATTTGTCCAGGATTACACAACTGGTGAATTTTGTGTCTGAGAACAGATTTGAACTCAGGTCCTGCCAACTTTAGGATCTGTGTTTTAGCAACTATACTAGTTGCCACAACACCTGAATTTAAAGAGTCCTGGAATAATGCACTCTCTCTCTCTCTCTCTCTCTCTCTCGGGAGATAACTGAGAGACCAAGGACCTTAATTTATTGGTTATGTTTAGCCTTGAGAATAAACTGATTAATCACAATCAGAGCTCTGTCTTTTGACATTTTATTTGCAACAACAGAACCTCCATTTCAAGGAACGATGGATTACATCCACATTGGCCACTTCATTCTTTTCTGAATCCTATTCCTGATTTTTCTTCACCATCTCCCAACAGTCTTGTCACTCTAGAATATCCTTTCACCATCATTCCCCAAAAGAGTTCTCATTTACAAAAATATCTCCACCTCTTCTTCGGGACTTTCTCCTTCTGGCACTAAACTCTCTAGACTTTCTAGAATCAATAACCTTGCCCTCTGCTGCTGCCTCATCCTGTACCTTTGTTTAATCTTTCTTTTCCCCAGAATATCCAAGTAATCCTATGTATTTCTGACCCTAGAACATCCACCAATTGGACCATCCTTCTCTCTTCTTAGAAATGCTTGGGGTCTCTATTTTGTGGAGATACTCAGATCAATGTTTCTTCATGCCTCTTTTGGTCTTACTCCAAAATAGCCAGGTACCTTCATCTTCCCAACGCCCTTACCCTCCCCCCTACACATACACACTTTTAATTTCTTTATCAATGTCTTTAAGGACAGGGTTTGTCTTGGGTTTTGCATATATTTGTACCTTCATCTTTTAACTCAGTGGCTGACAAGTAATAAGAATTTAATAAATGGTTGCTTCTTTTCCCTAGTGCCTTCACAACCTGGAAGATTCCCCACAACCCAGCAGAACTTCCATATTAATGAAAGGCCTTTAGCTCACCTTCATTCTTTTTTGGTCTATACATTTGATTCACTAGACTTCATTTTCTACAATATATTTATGCAGATTCACTCTTATGACCATCTTCTATTTAGATCTTCAACTTCCTTTTGATGTGTTGTCTTCCCTTTATAGAATTCAAACCTCCTAGAAGCAGGGATTATCTTTGTTTTGCTTCTTTTCTATTCTCAGTGTTTAGCACAGAGCATGGCACTGAGTAAGTGCTTAATACATTCTTGGTAACTTGACTTTGAAAAATTAATATTTCAAATTCATTTCTTTTCACATTTATTTTAAATTGGGTTCCACACATAAATGATAAATAAATCTTTTGAAACAGCAACCTAAAGAATACTGAACACTATATGATTAGAAGGAAAATATGCTTCCCATATACATATATATTATATATAATTTAATTTATTTGTATTATTTAGTTTCTTGTATCCATATATCCAGATACAAGCAAATGTGTATAGGGATTTATAAGAAATTCAGTACTAAGTCTCATAATGAAACTTAAAATGCAAGTGGCCTCTGTAAAAATCAGAGATTTGGGGATACATGTTGAATTTTAAAAGTTCTGTTTTCTGGCCCAAGATTGTGCTCCTTCAATTATTGGAAGAGTGCACCTCAGTTACACAATCATTCTGCCAACCAAATAGCATTTATTAAGTACATATAGTATGTCACAGACTGTGCTACGTGCTGGGGATACAAAGAAAAGCAAAATATAGTCTCTGCTCTCAAGAAATTTAGAATCAAATGACAGAGACAACATGCAATTACACACAAGTAGAGAATGTTCTTTTTCCATCCTGCTTTTGCCTAATTCACAAGGTATAGCAGTTTCTCCATAAATAGAATGAGCCAACATATGCAGATAAAATCCTTAATGAATTTTTGCAGGGCAAAAAAGATGTTTGTGTGTGTGTGAGTGTCTGTGTTTGTGTGTGAATGTGGATTGGGGAAGCATGAGATTTTTAATTTGAAAAAAAGGGATCGCGATGGTCATACTTACATTTTTAAAAGATCACTTTGAGAGCTGAATGATGGATGGATTAAAGTAAAGAAAGACTTGAGGCAGAAATACTAACCAAAGATAACTTTAAAAGCCAAGGTATGAAGCAATGAGAACCTCTATCAGGAGGGTAGCATTGTCCAATAATTTGTCAATCCTTTACTTCTCTTCCAGGCTAACACCTTGTGCTAGTCTTTCTCATCTTGACATTTTGGTAAACCACTTTAACTCTATACAGATCTCTCCTCTTAAGTTCCTAGAAGTGGATCAAGGAGAAGTTGGATGATCATTTCCCTGGATTTTGCAAAGATAATTCTAAACCTTGATAGGATAAGATAGGAATTTTGACTAAATGATTTGTAAGGTCCCTCAACTTGAAATGTCTAGGATTCTAGCATCACAGAGATTTGTATTTGCCAAATCTTTTATTCTACTAAAGTAAATAACTCCTTGTGAGGATACTTCTTAATTCAAATAGACCACTTTGATGTAACCCATATTCTTTCTTAGTATGTTGCCTGAAGTACTGAAAGGTTATTGTCCAGGACCATATAGTCATTAACATGCAAGACTTGAACCTAGGGAAACAAGCATGAAAAGCTACAAAAAGAGCAACTGAATATCAGTATCTGGAGAAAAGAAAAATTGAAAAAAAATACTTGTAAACAATTAGAGCTATCCATATTTAGAATGGGAATCCGTGAGAAGTTGTTAGCTCCTCCTCCTTGGAGGTCTTTAAATAGAAGCTAAGTCCTCAGATGTCTTGTATAATAGAGTCCTTTTATTTATCAGTGGTTTAGATGGTTACTGAGATGGCCTTCAACTCTCAAACGCTATGATTCTTGACTATAAGGCCAGTTCTTTCTCCTCCATACAAGACCTCTAGAAACAGTTGTTGCTTGAGACCAGCAGCACTCCTTCAAACAGTCTGAACCATATTAAAATATGTTTGAAGAATATTTAGCAAAATGAATAAAAATACAACAAAGCATAATGTTAATCTGTTCTTTTCAAAGTCAATATATGTTTTATCTGTGTCTGACACCATTTTACTATATCTCTTTAATCACTGAGGTATTCATACATAAAAAGAGGCAGATCCATATCAAGAAAGTCATTTGTGAAGGACGTGTTTTTGATATATATGCTAATAAGCCAAGAGTTACAATTAAGTGGAAGAAAAACATCACATATAAAGATACTAATAAAGGTGGTAAATTGCAGATTTTATTGTGTGAGAAAGATAAGTGGAGGAAATTGAGACTGTTCCTAATTAGGAATTTGAAGGACTCAAAAAGAAGTCTCATGCCCTTCCCTAATAATGGCAATGGGAGGGGAGATGATATATTAGAGAAGAGGACATATAGATTGTGGGAGAGAATGAAAAAATCTCATTTGGAGATGTAACACCTATATTTATCACTTCCTTTGGTTTCCATGGTGGTTTCATTAGTTTAGGGAAAAAAAGATTTTAAGAAACAAGCAATGAGAAAAATGCATAGCAACAGTTGTCACTTGTTCTTTGCATCAAAGGTAAGACGAACAAAAACATAATCACTTTTATTTCTACCCTCACTAATATCAGTTCATTTTGATCAGTTCCATACATGGGGACTTAATTTTTACATGTTTCTCTTAATTAAGATCAAGGCCAGCCTATAACTAAATCTTTATTTTCACCCCCTTTTTTCTTCAATTAATTGGATAGAATGTTTTTCTGCCAAATATATTCCTAAAAAATCAGAAAAGAACAAATGGAGAACAAAAGGAAAAAAAAAAAAACTGTCTTGTAAGTTGAGAATTTAAATTTTAGAGTTCAAACTTAAAAAAAAAATCCAAGGATCAATAAAAGATCAACCTGGAGACAGATTCAAAATGGCAGAATAAAGGCAGGGACTCACTTGAGCTCTCCCCCAAACCTCTCCAAATGCCTTTAAATAATGACTCAAAACAGATTCTGGATCTCAGAACCCACAATAAAATAGAGTGAAATAATTTTCCAGCCCAAGAAAATTTAGAAGGTTGTCAGGAAAGTTCTATTGCAAAAGGGTTAGGGAGAAGTGCAGTCCACTGGAAGGGGTTCTAGCATGGACTGGGTCCCAGCAAACCAGGAGTAGGTGTTAACATACCTATCTCAACAGTAGTGGTTTCTAGACCTCTCAGTTCATAGACTAAGGGGATCAAACAACAGGCTAAAAGGAGATGGACTCCATTGTGTATACTTGGACCTTAGTCTAGGTCCTAGAACTATGGTCCTAAATCTTAATCCCAGGCCAAGGAGGAGCACAACCACAGCATAATTTGTGGCCACAGAGGAGCAGGAATCCTGATTACAATCCCAGGTTTGAAAAGAGTGTTTGGGGTCACTTACAAACCAGTGCACAATACAGGATAATTGTAAACGCTTCTTTCCCTAGATCACACCATCTTGGGAAGATTCAAAACCTTACAGGTTCCCAGAATTACCTTTGAAAATAGCTGTGGAAAAAAAAAAAAAAAACAAAAAAAAAACTAAAACTTGGGATAGTGCTTCCTCCACTTAGGAAGCAGAGCCCCACTTTTACATAAAATTAAAAGTAAAAAAAAAAACATAGTCTGGAAAATGAGCACACAACAGAAAAAAAAAAAAAATTCTAACCATAGAAAGTTATTATGGTGACAAGGAAGAACACAACACATGCTCAGCAGAAGACAACAAATTAAAAAGTCCAACATACAAACCCTCAGAGAAGAATATGAATTGGTTTTAGTCCATGAAAGATCTAAAAAAGGATTTTTAAAAATCAAGTAAGAGTAAGAGAAATAGAGGGGGAAATAGGGAAAAAACTAGAGTGATAAAAGAAAATCATGGGAAAAAATATCTTAGTAAAAAAGGCACATACATACAGAAAAAAAAAAAAAAAACATATTGAAGAAAACTGCCTTTAAAAAACTTAATAGACTAAATGGTAAAAAAGGAACAAAGATCCAATAAAGAAAAGAATGTCTTCAAAAGCAGAACTGGCCAAATGGAAAATGAGGTACACTGAAGAAAAAATACCATTAAAAGTTAGAATTGGGCGAGTGGAAGTTAATAACTTTATGATATATGAAAAGATCAACCCAATAATATCTCAATAAAAAAGAATTCAACTAATTCCATTCAAGGATTTTATAGGAAGTTTAAGTTTTAGCAAGGTAAAAAGTTTCCATTTGGTGGGTGACTCATAAAAGTCTTACTGATTGTGTTATATGCCATATACAATGGAGGAGGGGGTGAAGAAAATGGATTCAAAAACTTTCTGAAGTTTGTAAAAGAAGTTTTAATGAGGAACTTTTGAATTTAAGGATGAAGTCTAATCCTGACCTTTAGGATAACGATAAGTCCATAACTGATTTCCAAGTGGGAATTTGCTGATTAGTTTTCTTTTAAAGACATGTAAAGGCTACATCCAAGATGATAACTGGATTCAATCTTTTAAGTCACTCCATAGGTTTGTGTCAGTGTGGAATGGAACCATAGAGGTCATCTAATTTTGCTCTCCTAATTATAGAAATGCTACAACTCAGGTCTAGAAATGGGAATTGGCTTTGGTGAAGACCAAGCAATTACATAATGGTAAGGGCAGTTCTAAATTCTGCACCTCTTGTTTCCTTCTTGAATATGTGTTTTATTCCTTGAGTAAAATAGCTTAATCTTGAACTGTATACAAATTGCCCAAAAGAAATGATCCTTCTTTGGAAAAAAATGAATGTGTCTCACCAGCCTAGATACATAACAGTAGCCAAGAACATTATGATACATTTAGGTCAGATGAAGAGGGGCGGACATAGTACCACAGAAGTAGCAAAATAAATCTCCATTCTGCCTTGCTTGGGCTACAATCACATGCTGCATTCAGTACTCTATGTTCTACTCTAGTAAAGATAACTAAGATAGTGAAGGCCATAAGGTCATGACAATGGAGGTTTGTTAAAGGCTGGGAAACTTAGCTTGGATAAGAGAAGGCTGGCAGCTGGTGGAGAAACTGCAAACTTCATTGATATTAGGGCCTACACTGTTGCTTAGCTCTAATCTACTTGATCTGAACGTGGTTGTTTGTATGTTGTCTTCTTCTTTAGACTGGCAGCCCCTTGAGGAAAAATATCATTTTAGCATTTCTTTATATCCTCAGTTCTGGACAAAGTGTTAGGCTTTTAGCAAGCACCAAATAGATGTTTCTTGACTTCACTTTCTTTTCACGATCCCAAAGGATAGAATTAGAAACTGTTCATGGAAATTATAGAGGAAAATTTGGAGTTTTGTAAGGCTACAAGTATCTGTCATTTAGAAATATTCCCAATTCACTTAATCTCTTGGCCTGAGTGTGTCCATTTGTAAAACTGAGTGGATTAGGCTAACGGTCCTCTAAGGTTCTTTGTCACTCAAAAGTTATGATCATTGATATTCCATAGAAACCAATTTATCCTATCAGTAAGATGATATTTCATTTCTATAAACACCTTCATCCCATGATCACGTACCAGATGGAGCTATTATCTGTAACAGAACACATAGCATAGACTGTATTGTCTCTTCTTTTGATATTGGATCAATATCATTATAAATCATTATAAATTTGACTAAATATCATTATTGGATAAATATGGTCCAACAATGAGATAGGAAAATCTATTGATAACAGAACATTGGACTTACCATTGTTGGTAAGGTAGCCAACTTTCCTCAGCACTCCTTCAGTGTAAGCCCCAGGCTCATAACTGTCCATTTCTCCCATAACGATGTGAGCAACTCTTGCGGCCCGTCCTTTGATTGCCCCAGCTGCACGGTCTAAATTGTCAATATCTTGGTCTCTTAGAGCAATGATACACTTGTTGACATCCTCCAGGATGTGGCTCTCTGTCAACACAAAGGAGGCAAGTGTTAGATAGGTAAAGGATTTTCACAACTAAAGTCACACATTTGAAAATATCTAGCATTTCTATAGTTCCTTACCATATATATTATCTCATTTGATTTGGATCACAAAATTGAGAGAATACTTTTGCATTAAAACAATGAAGGGGGGGAGACAAGGTGACAGAGAGGGGGAAGAAGAAAGAGAGGGAGAGAGAGCACAAAAAAGAACATGGTGAAGAAAGCAAAATGGGAATAAATTTATTATTTTCCCCTGACTTTCCAAAGGAAGATTTTAATTATAACTCTATCACAAATTTGTTATATAGTCTATCTATACTATTTCATAAAGATTATAAAAGTGTTTTTGAAATTATCAGTTGCATATCTGATATCTTGTTTATACAAATAGAATAAAACATTGTCTGATACCTCCCTCCCAAAAAAACAATATAAATTATAGTTCATCAAGGGAAAAAGTAAATAATGATAGAAAAAGCTGAATTTCTAATTTAAAAATAGAGAAAGATTAAAGGCTACCTACAATTCCTTAAAACATTCTGCCTTGCAAAAAATAAAACAAATATAGCACAGCATATTTATTTAATTTTACAAATATGTGATTTCTAATGTGGGAACTTTCTGGTATGGGAAGTTCTTCCTCCAAAACCTTCCTCAGGTTTATGAACTAGAAAATGTGTCTTAGGGATGAATTAAGACACAAAGATGTTAAATAACTAAGTACAGAATGAATATTTAGTAAAGAAGTGAAGAAAACAAAAGGAAATGTAGGTGACAAAAGTGAGCAAAGTTTATTAACTTTCAAAATTATGAATATGTGCATTTATTTAAATAACTTTAAAGTTGTTTTTATATAATTTCTTATTTGTATTTTCAAATTCCTGATCATTAAATTCACAATATAAAAATACTTTTTAAATGTAGATTCTCTTTTGAATAAAAAGTGAACAGTGGACTTCTCAATTACAAGGTTATAGCAATATGGAAATGAAATTACCCTGTTGACATAATGTAGCTCATAAGGTTTATGTGGAATAGATGGTACCCAGTGGGTGCCCAAAAATAAATACTTATTAATTAGTGGGAAATGAGTCACTAATTAAGATTTATTCACATTTTGATAGTGTTATTAAAAGCTTTTCATAATCTGGATATAGACTACTTTTCTAGTCCTATTTCATATTATTCCTATTTCAGCATTCTACATTCCATCCAGGCTTCACAACTAAGGGTTTATTAGCCACAATAGGGATACTGTGTTCTCCCAAACCCAAAGGAGTCTAGTGTTTAGTGAACCCCAAGGGAAAATGGAATGAAGCTTCCTGTGTTCACATGAGTCCAGAATCTATTTGATCCTTAGTCCTTCCTCTATGATTCCCTAAACTTCCCTTCAAGGGTTATCAACTCCCAGTCAGAATTTTTCATCACAGTGCCCCCCTCCATTTCTGAAGTTCTTTTCCTTCTGAAGGGATTATACCCCAAGCCATTAGATGCTCTTTAAACATGGGTAAAGATGGGTAAAGATGGGTCTTGTGTCTATGCCCAGAATACACCCAATACAAGGAGATCTGTTCCTCCTCCTAACCTCATGCAGCCAATGTTCTAGAAAAGTCCAAATAGTATACCCTACTGTCTCTCCCACTAAAATGAGCTTTAAAAAAATCCTTGAAGGGAGTTTATTTGGTTGATTTATTCTGAGTACCAAAAAATGCTGGTTATATTTCTATGCTATAGTCATAGAAGCTGCAGTATTGACCCTGATGTTGGAGTGAGGAAAAAATGAATTTAAATCCCAACTCTATTTTTTACTACTAGGTAACCCTGGATATATTTCTTAACATCTCCATGATACAGTGTGCTCATCTTTAAAAAAAGTGGGCCATTTGTCCTTCTCTTGAAGAGGACCATGACATCAGGGAGGTGGTGCCATGACATGCAAATGAATTGGATTTAAGTGAGGGAGATTGTTCAAAGTCACCAGCCTCACTTTCTCCTCTAGTGGCCAGATATAGATCAGGATGACTGGAGGTGTTCCACTACTTATGCTATTGAGTTCAAGTTTAAGTGAAACACTTGATGGAAGATAGCATAGAAGTGCTGAGTGAATATCAGCTATTCTCATTATATTTCAATTTTGCTCAGAACTGACATGTTCTCTTCAGTGAATGACTTACCAGTGTGCATTTTTTTCTTAATGCCGAAGTCAACTAGAATAATGTTGTATGAATGCATTTCCCTTGGATCCTTAAACAAAAATATGGACACATTGTCTATTTTAATAAAATCTGAAATTTGTCTTCCAAAGAAACAGATGAGGGAACAGTATCTGGGCATTCAGAGTGCTGGCTTGGAAATTTCTCATTTTGTTTTTCCTCCACTAAGATCATCAAACAAAATGTTGACCAATTATCTTAATTCTCTAGAACTGAGATAGTGCTGATGGTCAGTATGTCCTCAATCTTCATGCAACCTTTTTGCTGCTCAAACTTCTCAGCTTGTTGTTTTTTAAATGCATGAAACAAAATGCATAAGATTACAAAGAAAATCAATTTTGTTGAAATGCAATCATCAAAAAAAATTAAGTTCATGGATTTCTGGTTAAGAGCCTTCTTTCTTGAAAACATTTAATGGAAAAGGAGTCTTTTGTATAATGGAAAATCACAATTACAATAAAATCTGGAATTTTCATTCCACAAAATTTTAGTTGGAAGGGAACTAAATAGCCATCAATTCCAACCTTTCCTTATAAGAAATTATTGTAATCAGCATCCCCACAAATGGTTTTCCAGCCTTCTCTTGAATACCTTCATGGGGAGAAACCTCTCTTGAGATGGACCATTCCATTTTGAGCCAATTTGTTTCAAAGCAACAAAGCTACATGAAGCACCTATTATACACATGTTGTTTAGAGCTTGGCATTTGTAGAAAGGTTTTCATAATATTTACCCTAATTGCTTTCTTGTAACTCCTCATTGTGTTTTATTGCCTCTGTAATACCAATGGGAAAGCATCTCATATCTCTTTATTTACATATGACAACACTTCAAATATTTTAAGACAACTAGCATATCTTGAGGATTAATTGCATAACTAACCACAACAACTTCAAAACAGATTTCTTTCTTCTTTTTTTTTTTCTGGGTAATTTTTCTTCCCATGAATTATGCAAATATGATACAAATCATGTTTGTTCACACAGAGTACTTGGCTCTCTTCCTTGGGAATAATATAGTTTACAAACTGCAATGTTATTTTAAGTTATGCATTTTCTATATCAACTCCAAAATATACTTCTTGTGTTGTGTTTATAGCACATATATTATAAGCAAGACATATGTCATCTGAATGTAAGCCTCCTGAAAGCAGGGAGTGCTTCATTTTTGTCTTTGAGCCCTCAATGCTCTGTACATAGTAGTTACTTCATAAAAGTTTGCTGAATTGAATTAAAGAAAGCAGAGATCTAAAACTGTCAATACTCCTGTCTATTTCTGTAGTCTGGTGTGAGGGAAACATGTCTGCTCTTCGTATTTGCCTGATATGCTCAAATGTTGTATAGTTGACTTGAGAAACAGTGCTGCAAAAAGCAAATTTCCTTAAAGAAAAATGGATTAGGCCATATATTTGCAAATGAAATTCAGAGAAAACTCGAGTAGAATGATTTTAAAGAGGTAGATAGTTAGATACCCAGGAATCTAAAGTAAATATTGGGATAAGTCTAAAAGAATGTATAGAGATATTGGTATTAAATATGTGATAACACTATGGAAGATTTCATAAAGTCTCAATTATTTTAATAATTTCACAGAGTCTCAGCATTGGAAAACATTTCAATGGCCATTTAGCAATAATAACAATAATAGCTAGCATTTGGATATCAATTTAGGGTTTAAAAAAAAGCTCTACAGTTATGCTAATTGATGAAGTTCTGGGTAACTAAGTGGGGTTGGCAGAGACAGTCTAAAGCACTGATAGTATTGTAATGATCTTGGAGGCATGCTGGGAAGGATGCAGATGGGATCTGTTCCACCTACCATAAGCCTTTTGTTCTTAAATAGATCCATTGGACTTTTCCTTATAGTCTCTCACCCACTCTGGAAGTCTTTGGAAATACCAACTTACTGTTTCTTATCAGAAAGTCAAGTTATAATGTCAAAACTCTGAGATTAAATTTCCCCTATAAATCTGTCCTTGGTTACACCATCTTGGCTCAGTTGCTTTTACTGGTTATTCCATGCTATGATATATAGTGGCTTTTATCTCAACTCCTCCCCTCTGTGTCATGACTTCTTTTTACAGCTAACTCTTTTAGGGTGCTATGTCCCTTTTAGATTCAACCCACTATAAATAGTGTAATCTCCTTCCCCTAACTCCTTTTTGAGTTGGTCTGCTAAAATCCATGGATTTAGCCCTTTGGTCAAGATATATTCCCACTTCACTGTGTGTTCTCTTTCTCCCAATTAATTGTGACTTCCACTAGAGAACTTTTCTTTTCCCTTGTTGATTCTCAAAATCCCATTTCCTTGTTAACTATAATATTCTTTCTCTTGCTTTCCAAAATCTATTTCCTATTTACTGCTTTTGAAGTCTAGTTTACCTCTCATTTTGTCCACAAATTTTCCTAAATAAAGGTACTTTTTGTAAATGAGAACACCATTGGGAATTCTTAACATGTGCCTTACACCTTGACCTTTGGATTTCAAACTAGGTATTGCTGCACTGACCCCATTACTAACTAATTCACTTGATCATCTCAACAATCTGATGAAATAAATTTAATTGCTATAACCATTTTATAAACAAGGAAACTAAAGCAAAAAAAAAAAAAAGTATCTTGCTCAAAGTAACAGAGTGAATTAAGAATCTGAGGCAGGATTTGAACTCAGATCTTACTGATTCCAACTCTCACACCCAAATATACAGTGCCACCTAATTGCCTACTCCTACTGAAAGTCACCATTCTAAAATTCCCAGAAAAGGGTTATTTAAACATTGCTTGAAGACCTCTAAGGAAAAGTTAAGTTTCTTATTGATGCGGATAATTTGCCATAAACTAGCAATAGTGACTAACTAAAAAGTGTTCAAATAAACTATCAGGAAAGGTTAAGGTTCAAGTTGTATCCTGAAACTTAGAGGAGTCATCAGAAATCAATGATTCCACCCCCCCTCATTTTTAAGAGAAGGAACTGAGATGAACAAAGGCTAAATGACCTGACCAAAATCTCACAGGTGCTAAAAGGCAAATCAGGATAAATTCTTCAAATCCCATTTACACATTAGACAACACTTCTCTTAGAGGCACTATAGTTATTACTGAATTAATGATTCAAAAGTAAAACCATGGGTACATTTTCCTTCATATTCAAATTTATAGCTATTAAATGAACCATAGAACCACATAGCATTTGCGTTCTTCATCCTATAGATTAACCCAAAGAACAAGCTATCTCAACACCTCCTCCACCCCACCCTCATCCCTATTCTTGCTGGACAGAAGGCATCTGTTGAGAGCATTTATGTGACAAAGCTGGAATCAATACCAGTTCTCATGGAAATCTAGTGTTTCCAGGATCACAGAATTTGGTAGAATTTGAGAACTAGGGTGAGGGACCTTGATGGATACTTAGCCTCATCCATACACAAAAATGAGTCTCTACTGTTACACATCAGATTATATCATCACCTGGATTCAATCAAAACCTGCATCTTTTATTTCATGTTAGTTTTAAAACGATGGATTGAATGAAGGGCATATAATTAGGAAAATTGCCCCAAATATCAAAGATCTGGAAAGTTGGGATGGATTTAATGAAACAAAAGTTATTGTTTTAATGGACAGCTAGGTGGTTCAGTGAATAGAGCATCAGCTCTGAAGTCAGGAGAACCTGCATTCAAATCTGACCTTAGACACTTAACACTTCCTAGCTGTGTGACTCTGGGCAAGTCACTTAACCCCAATTGCTTCAGAAAAAAAAAATAGTTATTGTTTTACTGTCAAATGGCAAAGAATCTTATATTCATTTGGTTTCCTCTTCTTCCTATCTTAAAATGTGTAATTAGAAATATGGCCACATTGTAGTTTTTTTTTTTTTTTTTTTTTTTTTTTTTTTTTTTTTTTTTTTTTTTTTTTTTTTGCTGGTGTCATTGTTCAAGCCCTGGCAAATGACTTTTAACATCTAGGTCTCAGAGGCAGCCTGGTACAATGAGAGGAACACTTAAAATTGCCCAGCTGTATGAGATTAGGTAAGTCCCTTCTCTCCAAGACTTAGTTTCCTAATTTGTAAATGGGAATAATAACACCTTTCATGCCTATTTTAGATGGTTGTGAGGATGAAATGAAATGATACATGTAATGCTAACTTGCAAGCTGTAAAATAAACTATCAATATCAGTTATTGTTTAGCATTCTTGCATATTAAATTATTAAGTTTTTGACCAAAAAGTTATCTCTCTCATTTGTGAGTAGATTAAAAAGAGAAAAAAATGGAGGAATTCCAGTGCCTGGAATAAGAAAATAAGGAGGAATTGGTGGGAGAGCAAAAATGATATTATCTATAATATGACCACTGTGGGAGAGAGGAAATGCCAAAAAGGTATCTGTTACTGCCATGAGTTCTATTTTTCTAAAGGACTAACCACTCCTGAGAAGCTAGAATTGAGAAGAGAGTTTGGGTTGATGGGGGAGGTGGTTGATAGGAAATGATCCCTGAGAACCAATCATGATTGCTGGAGGTGGGATTAGTCAGAGAAAAAATCATTTGGATTGTGGCCACTAAAGAAAGGGAAAGGAGACCTCAGTGTTGGCACCCTGGAGTAAAGTTCTAGCAGACCTTGTCTCATTCTAGATCTAACCTAAACTAATATGCCCTATCTCTGACCATTGCCAAATAGGAAAGCTTTTACAAGGCTTCCAGACTAAGTTTTCCTTGGCTCTACTCATGGAGACTCAGTAATTTTACACGGGCACACGCAAACACACACACATTCACATCAAATAAAAACTCTCAGGTGGCAACCAATGAAAAGATTTTTTATCTTCTTCTATTCCAAAGCATAGTTTCATGATAAGAATTTCTTCTTTTGTGGACTGAATGCTTTGACCTGGTTACCTCTGATTTTCTATATCCAGGAGGGGAAGAAATAACACAAAGTTGAAATCACTCTTTAGTCTTTAGCTCTCTCCCAGTAAATATCACAGAGGCAATTTAGAGTTTTTTGTTTATTTTTTTGTTTTGTTTGTTTTGTTTCTTTGGATGTTTTTGGTTTTTTCTTGTTTTGTTCTGTTTTGTGTTTTTTACAGGTCATTTAGGGAAAGAAAAATAAGCGTTACCACAAGCACTTGAACTACAACCAAATGAAATTGGATGAAATAGTACCTTTTCCCAATACTCCTCATAACCTAGTCTATTGGAACTATTTGTCAAGATTCTAGTTAGAAGGAGACCCTTTTAAGGAGATAGTTCTCCTTTTGCCACAGAGCAAATTCAAAAAATATAATTGCATCTTTTCAAGTGTTTTCTATTATGATGCACATAGAACCCCCCCAAAAAAATAAGTGGAATGTCCCCAATGTACTGATATATTAACAGATTTTTAATAAATCCATTTGGCTTACTGATTCATTCCTGTGTTCAATTTAATTCAGCAAATATGTATTAAGTACCTACCATACTCAAGGCACTATGCCAGGTACCAGGGATATAAAACCCCAAAATGAGTATTTTCAGTCATTTCAATCTTTATTGTTTTGTATTGTAGAAGATATTTTTGCTTTGGAGAAACTGTAGGCAGGGTAGTTCAGTGGAAAGATAATTGGAATTGAACTCAAAGGTCATAGATTCAAATCTGGATTTTGTCATTTACAGATAATCTTAAATAATCACTTCATTTTATGGGTATCAGTTTGGTCAGTAAGAAAATACTAGAGTTGGGCCTGGCAGATTTCTTCCAGATCAAAAACAATGAACCTAGGTAAACAAATTCAAATCAACCCAATAGAAAATTATTAAAAATTCCTAAAATGAGTATGCTACCATGTTTAGTACTAAAGATACAAAGACAAAAGTGGTACTGATAAGGTACTGGATTGCTAGATAGATATTGATCTAGAGAACCTGAATTGTCTTAAATAATCTGGAAAGCAAGTAGGGGGAAGCACTGATAGGATTATAATTGTAAAGGGCTGAATCTATGAGCAGATACACTTGGATAATGGAGCATTTAAGATTAATTACCAATTGGACAATATTCTATTAGCATTTGCTTGGAAAATGGCCCACTTCACCATTCTGTGCTGGCTCGATCTGTTGGCCTATAGAGAGATCTGGAGGAGGGAAAAAAGGGGTGGAGTAGGACTAGTGAGGTGACTCTGGGAGGAAGAAGAAAGAGGAGAATCCGGTGTCCACTCTCTCTCCTGTCCCTTCAACAAAGAATAAAGATCAAGGACTTTTGCTTATCCTAACTCCACCAGATTTTAAAGTATCCAGGATGCTAATGTGGTCATCACAATAAGTGGATTTTTTTTTTTTTATTTTTATTAGGACTTTTGTTGAAGTGTACTTTTTTTTTTTACAGCCCCACCCTAGGCAAAGGTCACCACTCCACATTTACTATATCCAATCAGAATTCCTAGTCTAACTTTCAAGATTATATTTCCCTTATAAAAGATCTACTCTACTGTAACTCTTTTTTTTAGGGTACTAAATCCCTTTTAGAGTTAGCCCTCCAGCCAATGTCCTAATTCCCCTAATGGTGTCTTCCTCCTTAATAGTATTTTAGGCTCCTTTAAGTGCTAAAACTCATTTGCTTGCTAAAAATTTATCCTGCTGTTAGCAGTGTAATGAAATCTTTGATTTGGAGGAAGTTTAAGCTCACAAATTCTTTTGAGACAATCCACAACACTGGCCTATAATCCCAGTATTCTTTTGGAGTATTTCCAGGTTCCTCATGATAAGGAAAACTAATTGAGATGAGGAAAGTGATTATAAAGTGCTTGCCTAAAATCTCATAGCTGAAAAATATCTGTGCTAGAAGTTGAACCTCATGACTTCCTAATATTATGCTTACTATTCTCTTAAGTAGTTTAGGGTGCCTCAATCTTATCAGTTCAATCATATGAGTCTAAAATTAATAATAATAGTTAATATAAATTTTAATATTAGCAAAGTAGATTACATGTATTTCTTTAGATGTTCTTCACAACAATGAAGAAAGGAAGGTACTGTTATTATCTCTATCTTATACATGAGGAAACTGAGGTGGAAAGAGATTAAACAATTGTTCAAGTTTGCATAGCAAGTAAAGTCAGAAATGGGATTTTCCCACAAGTTTTGCTCATTCAAAATCAAGAGCCCCATTTATCACATCCTTTTATCTTTAAAGGTTTATCTTTAAAGGCTAAGAATATCACTCATTTATTTTCTGCCCTAAAAAGTGTGGCCAAGGAAAATGCCAAAAAATGAGTTCTCAAATCTCTAAGCTCGCAGGGATTCATTTATTTCATTAAAAAATAGAGAAGATATGTTTTGAGACTTTTTCACAATTTCTAGGCTTCTAAACAACAAATATTATTATAAAATATGCTTATTGACATTTTAAATTGAATGTCCCTGATATACTTTAAACTTAACCTTTTCAAAATAGGGCTTATCTTCTCCACTACCCTAAAAAATTCTTTCCCATCCATCAAATTTATCTATCTCTGCTACAGATACAACTCCATCTCACAGATTCTTACCTTTATAGCCTTTATTTTATTCTCAATTCCTCCCTCTTCCTTATCCCACACATTTAAAAGAT
The DNA here is from genome assembly GCF_902635505.1 of Sarcophilus harrisii. Lineage (NCBI taxonomy): Eukaryota > Metazoa > Chordata > Mammalia > Dasyuromorphia > Dasyuridae > Sarcophilus > Sarcophilus harrisii. The sequence goes on along the minus strand of NC_045427.1, from coordinate 636,298,227 downwards.
TCTTATTTTTTGGTGAATGTCTGCTTTTACCTTCTCTCTAATTCTGGTGACCACCTTAGTTCTGGCCTTTACTATGTTGTTCAGGTCAAACTAAACTTCCTTCTCTCTTTTTCTCATATACTGTGTTCCATCTCCCATCTTAATACTGTTTCACTGTCTGTCCCCAACACACAGTATGCACTGTCTCTGAAGCTGAACTTCTTAGAATTTCTTGTACTTCCACACTGAGACTAAGCACCATCTTCCCTAGGCAGTTATCATGATCTCTTCAATTGGTAATACTCTCTTTCCCCAATATCTTGTATTCATCGATATTTACTCTGTAAATAATCACATATAAACCTGGTCATCTCCACTACAGAACATAATCTCCTTAAGAATGTCTTTCTTAATTGGGACCCTGATGCATTGTTGGTGGAAGTGTGAACGAATCCAACCATTCTGGAGAGCAATTTGGAACTATGCTCAAAAACTTATCAAACTATGCATACCCTTTGATCTGGCAGTACTACTACTGGGCTTATATCCCAAAGAGATCTTAAAGGAGGAAAAGGGATCCACATGTGCAAAAATGTTTGTGGCAGCCCTTTTTGTAGTGGCTAGAAACTGGAAATTGAATGGATGCCCTATCAGTTGGAGAATGGCTGAATAAATTGTGGTCTATGAATGTTATGGAATATTATTGCTCTGTAAGAAATGACCAGCAGGAGGATTTCAGAGAGGCCTGGAGAGACTTACATGAATTGATGCTGAGTGAAATGAACAGGACCAGGAAATCATTATATACTTCAACAACAACACTATATGATGATCAATTCTGATGGACATGGCTCTCTTCAACAATGAGATGAATCAAATCAGTTCTATTTCTTCAACAATGAAGAAAACCAGCTATATCCAGCAAAAGTACTATGGGAAATGAACATGAACCACAACATAGCATTTCCACTCCTTCTGTTTTTGTCCACTTGAATTTTTGATTTCCTTCTCAGGTTATTTTTACCTTATGTCTAAGTCCGATTTTTCTTGTGCAGCAAAATAACTGTATAGATATGTATACATATATTGTATTTAACATATAGTTTAACTGTCATATTTAACATGCATGAGTCTGCCTACCATTTAGGGCAAGGGGTAGGGAGAAGGAGGGAAAAAATTGAAAAAAAGAGTTTTGCAAGGGTCAGTGCTGAAAAATTACCCATGCATAGAGCTTGTAAATAAACACTATAATAATAAAGAGAAAAAAGAATGTCTTTGTTTCTTTTATGTTTTCCTTTCTTTCTTTTTTCTTCTTTCCTTTTTTCTTTTCTGCTTCCTTCCTTTCTTCCTTCCTTTTTCCTTCTTTTCTTTTTTCCTTTCTTTCTTTATTCTCCTTTTCCCTTCTTTTTTTCTTTCCTTCTCTCCTTCCTATTTCCTTCTTTTTTCTTTTCTTCCTTCTTTCCTTCTTTCTTTCCTTTCTTCCTTTCTTTCTCTTCTTCCTTTTTTTCTCCTTTCTACTTCTTTTCCTCTCTACCTTCCTCCTTGTTTCTTTCTTTTTTTTTTTCCTGCCTCACTCCCTACATAAAAACATGCATGATCTATACCTCATGTGTACAAAATAAATAAATACATGGTAGTTTGGAATAGAGGGGTTAAAATACCTGAAACTAACCTCCACTCCCAGATCCTCTCCCCCTCTCATCCCTTGTGGATACTAGACCTATAATTTCACTGATGTAGAGTGTTTTTGAAGAAGACTTTCTTAATAATATCAGATAAGCAATTATTCAGTAACTTGGGGTCTGAGAAATTTGACTAAGAACCTTGGCCAAAGTTGTAGAGTCAACACATGTCAAATTAGTTCTTTGTATCTCAGAGTCAAACTCTATTCATCGTACCACACCAACTTTCATTGTGTATTGTTTCTGATTATTATAATAGTATGTCAGCATCTTAGAAATGGGGACTATATTTCAATAATAATATTACTAAATAACTAACATTGACATGGTGTTTGGACTTCTTCAAAGCACTTTATGTATATTAATCTCACAAGATCCTTATTTTATAGATGTAGAAACTGAGCCTGGGACATTAAGTGATATGCCCAGGCTTTCAGTTTAATGAATTAAGTGCTATTATTACTCAGATTTTACAATTCTGGAAACTAAACTTAACAGAAGTTAAATGACTTATATAGGTGCAAAATGAGTCAGCTTCTGAGAAAAGATTCAGGTTCAAATTTTCCTGATACCATAGTCAACTGTATGTACTATCTCGCCAGTTGCCTGTCTTTGCTCACCTAGCACAAAGTACTGCCCATTGAAAGTCCTTAATCAATCCTTTATATACTGATAGATTATCAAGAGAAAAATAATCTTTGGATAAAATGTGTACCTGATGAATACTTTTATGGGTAGAAAAATACTTTGGATTTTTCAAAGGGACATCATGGATTTAGGATCTTCTTTAATAGGGAATCAAACACATCTAAAGTCATCAGGAATTGAGAGGTAATGGGAAGCAAGACAGACCTAATCAACAAGTATTTATTAAAAACTTACTATATGTTCTGATGCTGTACTAGTCAGTTAAGCAGTCCACAAATAATTTACTATGGCCCAACCCCTAAGAATACAAATACAAAGGAGCAGAAGGAGGGAAGGAAATGATAGGTACTCTCAAGCTGCTTTATGATTCTATTCATCACAGGTAGTCAAATATCAGATGGCAATCCCTTTGGCTTTCTCTATCCAGCCTTACAGCTGATATGAGCTCCTTCAGCCTATATTCTCTCTTCTTCAATATCTCTTTATTAAACTTTTTGGCAATCATCCCATCATTTCCTCTCTGCTTACTCAAAAGAATGATAATCTATTCAATAACAAAATATGAAAGAGGGAAACACAACTTTCAGATTACTACTAGATCGAGCATTAGGAATATCAACAGAAAAAAGAAAATAATAAAACACTTCTCCCATGGTATACCATAAAATTACACAGTTCTATCTATCTATCTATCTATCTAAATTATATTCCATTATAATATTTTCCCCAAATGATGAAAAGGAACTTATTTTTTGTTTGGACCTCTAATGAGGGAGAATGGAATATCTACAAAGGAACCCATTCTATTGCTTAGTATTTATAATTGTTATGCCACCATTTCTTTATAAGGAGGCAAATTTTGCCTCTTTGTAATCTCTACTCATTCTTCCTAATTTAATTGTCTGGGGCCAAGAAGAATATATCTATTCAGTTTGCCAGGTGAGAGCCCTTCAACTACTTCATGGCAGCTATAATTTCTCCCCTCAATTATTTTTCTTCTCCATAGTCTGTACTACTATTTACTTAATCTGATTTGTATATTGCATTATTAACAGTTTTTTCACAACCTAAATGCCCTTCTTTAGATATTCTCCAACTTTTCAATATCCTTCCTCAAAGGATAAACTAGAACTAAATATGAAATTCAAAATATTCTGTTTGAGTAGGTCATAGTAGTGATTTTACATTCAAAGTTATAAATGATAGGTTTCATTTAATGAAGTCTATGATGATATTAACTATTTTGCTTGCATAGCACATTTAAGTTAGCCATTAAAGTATATGGGTCTTTTGTAGACATGTTGCCTCCCAGGACTCTTCCCTTCTTCCATCTTATACTTATAAAGTTGATAGCTTGAATCTAAATATAAAACTTTGCATTTATTCCAACCAGATTTCAATTCACTCAAATGACCCCAGAATTCTATTCCATTAACTTTTTTTAAAATCTTAACACTATATACAATACACTTGCAGATTTGCTAAGTGTACCATCTATATCTTTTGATGATTTTGTGGAGATGAAGGAAGAAAGTAGAGAAATAATGTTAATGTTTATTATTATCTAAAATATATTTTTCTTTAATCAACTAGATTTATAATAAAGTCATATACTGGAATTTGGGTATGTCCCTTGCATCAGCTTGATTACAAAGACCAATGGTATTAGTAACTGGGCCAATGAAAGAGGTTGCTATTTTTGATCTTTCTCATATAGGTTTGAAATGTCCTTGTTTGTTGTTTGTCAAGTTCCTAAAAATTCACAAAGGAAGCCTAAAAAAAAAAAAAAAAGAAAAAGTCTTGCTCATACTTCTCAAAGTATTTATTTTACTAGTGTCAATAAGTTAATATACATTAACAGATTTAAAGAGGAAATTTCATAGCATAATCAGCAGGAATCAAGTCTTGGTTATGCTCCTTAGTGCAAGAAATAGGATTGTCAGCCTCAAGTGGTTATATGGTCCCATTGATGATCCTCTGGCATCTGGTAATGAAGGTTGTTCACAATAATAGAGGGAGAAATCAAACCAACTACAATGATTAAAGCTAAATAATATATCCTGCTAATATAATGGCCTCAAGGCAACTAATTAGAACAGAGATAATTAAGGCTAAGAAATAAACCATTCAGGGACCAGAGCCTTAGATTCTTAGGAAAGTGAGTGACATAACTTCCAAGGTGGGTCCTGAAACCAGACTGAATATGAGGGGAAGAATCTTTGGAGGGCTTCAAAAGAAGAAATTTATCTTCAAATTTAAGCTTAGTATATATAAGCTAATATAAATGGGAAAGGGAGCATATTTTTCCAGTGAAACAGCAGGAACCAGGATAATCTGGTAACCTAAACGTTGAAAATGATATCACGAAAATAGAAAAAAGCAAAATTTTGTAACTTAATGGATATATACAGTAAGTGTGAGTGAAGAGTTAAGAACTACACCAAGATTGTAGACCTGCATTCATTAGAGAATATATTGCCTTCAAAAAGAATGTAGAAGGGCAGCTAGGTGGTGCAGTGGATAAAGCACCAGTTCTGAAGTAAGGTGGACCCGAATTCAAATCTGGTCTGGGATACCTAACATTTCCTAGCTGTGTGATACTGGGCAAGTCACTTAACCCCAATTGCCTCGGGAAAAAAAAATAATATAATACATGAAAAGGATGTTTGGCAGAAACCCAAATTGACATAGCATCATAGATAATAATTTAAAATGATATTTTATATCATTAAGCCATGTTCTTCTTAAACTCATTATGAAATGTGCTATTACAGATGTGATTTATCTAAAGTCAAGGACAATCAGATGCTTCATGTCTCTGTTTCTTCATAGAGATACTCCAAGATTTCATAAAATTTTTTATTTGCTCTTTCACACTCTTGACTCCTTTTAAGCAGGTCCTTCATTAAAACCTCCAAATCTAACTTGTATTCATAGAGATATTTTTAAACCCCAAAAGATGATACATTAAAACTTAAGTAAGGTCAGTTATACAATTGCCAGAGAAATCGAAAGAAGGAATTACTGAATCACATAGAAAATCCATTAAAGAATTTATATGGGATTGGGAAAAAAATACCATTAAATAAACAATAACAACAAAAGATCAGGTGTAAAACAAAAAGCCCACTGTCACCAATGTAATTTAATATTATTTTGGAAATCCTACTAATAATAACGAGAAGAAAAAAAATAGGGGTCAGAATAGGGAATGAGAGAATAAAACTACCTCTTTCATAGACAATATGATGGTATACAAGGAAAAGCCTAAAGACTCAACTAAAAAGTCAGTTAAAACAATAACTCTAGCAATGTAGCAGGATTTAAAGTAAAACTGTATAAATCATCAGTATTCCTATATCTTGCAAATAAAATTCTACAAAATGTAATAGTAAAAATAGCCCCATTTATAATAGCTTTAGACAGTATAAAATACCTGGGGGTACACCTGCCAAACAAACCTAGGAACTATATAAAATTACTCTAAAAAAGTTTTATACAAAAAAATCAGATTTAATTTTTTTTTAAAAATGAGATAATGGAATAGGTAACTTCATATTTCATTTATTAATCCATACATGAACATTCTATCTTAGTGGATTGGGCTTTCTCAAGGTTTGATTTTTTTTTTTAATTGAATAGTTTTTCCAAATCTAATGTCACTTTTGGCTCCAGTGATGTCCTGGAGGAGGACTTTGATGAAATAAAACTGATAATTATGTTGAAATTATTAAGTAACCAGTATGGTCTGTGATCTTTCCTTATCCAGGCAACCAGAAGTCTCTCAAAGGAAATTATTACACCTTCCTTAATGTTTATTTCAGGATCAGTACAGAGGACATTTCAAAAGGAGAAAACACCTGATAATGGAAGAAAAATATCTGTCAATGGGATTGCATCTAAAAGATAGCTAAGAAAACCATGTCCCATTTTAAAAACAGATTGAGTCCTATTAAAATCTTGCTTGTAGACTTTATCAGAACTTGGTGCTACATTTTACAGCAAATAAAGCACAAAAACTTATGAAGTAGTTTTGAGAATGGACGACAACTTGCAGGAAATACAGGGGAAACCATGGTGTTGCAGTATATGAGCAAGATTGGAAATTGTGTTTCTAGGAAATGAACATCTGCTGATTTCAGGAAAACCAATAATAAAGATGTCAATCTGGTTTGTGCTATGAAGGCAAAATCATATCAAAAACAAAGAAGCTATATTTACAATAGGAAGAGAGGATGGAAGTGATTAAAGAAGCATAGAACAAGAGATTTTGAGCTTATAGGAACCTTAAAGATAAGATAGTTCAGCTCTTAATTTTAGATTCTAAAACATGGGCTTAGGGATGCCATATGATATGCCTATCACCACGTAGTTAATGGTAAATAATTTTGTCTTAATAAATACTGAATAGAGTCTAATGACCACATAGATGACTCATGTCAATCATTATATTCAAAGGATATGAGATTTGAACTGGGAAGGACCTCAGAGAACATCTAATTTCAAATTAGAAACTACAGAAAAATGTGACCTTAACATAATTCGATTTCTTTTTTTTTTCAGGTTTGATTTTTTTTTTTATTTTTTATAAAACCTTTTTTATTTTTCCAAATATATGCAAATATAGTTTTCAGTATTTATTTTGCAAAATCTTTTGTTCCAAATTTTTCTCCTTCCCTCCTCACTCTCACCCCTAGATATTAGGAAATTCACTATAGGTTAAAGATGTGTAATTCATCTAACCATATTTCTATATTCATCATGCTGCACAAGAAAAAGCAGTTAAAAGAGGGAAAAAAAACTAAGCAAACAAACACCACCACCCCTAAGAAAAGGTGAAAATACTATGTTGTGATCCACATTTAATCCCCACAGTTCTCTCTCTGAATGTGGATGGCATTTTCCATAAATAATCTATTGGAATCGGCTTGAATCACCTCATTGTTGAAAAGAGATTATATTTCTTAAATGAACAACATGGAAAACATTTATATCCAGATCTTCTATTTTTAATATAAAACTTTTTTTCATTAAGTTATAGTGTAGGCCCCAAATAGCTAAGTTTTGGTTTATAATGTGATGATCCGGGAATCAAAAAGATATGAGTTCAAAACCAGCCTAACACACTTGGTAACTATGTGAGACTAGATGACTCTTTCTGCTTGCCTTCCTTTTCTCTGCTATAAAATGGAAATAATAATAGCACTTATCTCTTGTGAGACTGAAATGAGATTGAATGAGATGAGGTGAGATCTTTCAAGACAATAGTGAAAATCGAGTAACATTTCATCTACTTCAGAGTTTGAGTAGGCCTGAGAGACTATGAGCATTAAGTCAAGGGCATACTTAAGTCTCCTCCCTGCTGTCCTCCTAAGGGCATACTTAAGTCTCCTTTGTTATTCTCCTATGACATCAGTGTCTTTCTGTTTAGGTCAAATATGGGCAACTATGTACTTATTAGTCAAGTTCAATTTCTTGAGTAGTTCCCGAGTTTAGAATCTAAGATCCTAAGCCAATAAGGATGAAGGTCAGTGGTGTGAGGGGGTATTTGCATTAGGGATAAAAAGTGTTGATCCTGCCCCCGAAGGTGCCTCCTCCCTTCAATTGTCTGCTCAATGGATGGGACACCCGATTCTCTCCAGAATGTATAATAAACTTTGCTTTGCTTCTAGATATCTCTCCAGCTTTTTTTATTAAATGCTGTCTGAACCACACAAGATCATAATTGTAAAACACTTAAGACAGTGCCTGGCATATAGTAAGTACATTAGTTGTTGTTATTGTTATTATTAATCACTTTGTGATTGATAATTATCCTATGATAATGATGCTATTTTTTAGCATACAAAATGCTATATCCAACAAACCAAAAATCTAGCTGAATATTTAAAAATGGAACACTTGAGATGTGAATGGAAAAACTGTTATAGTGTAGGCTGAAAGAGAGTGGAGAGCTGATAGTACTAGAACTTTATTTTCATCAGAACTATGGTAAATTACAACAAGAATCAGGAGCAGAATTTATTCGAAAAAAAAGTATGACTAGTAATCACTGATCTCAGACAAAGTTAAGCTTAATGATTCAATAAAGAGAGAAATCTACATTATGTCAGCCATTCTAATATTGGTTTAGATGCATATTTACATATGAGTAAATAAATGTGTATACATGTGTCTGAGTATATATAGATATGTATGCCATGCTGCTCTATATATGTGTATGTATATATACATATGAACATATGTATGGGTCTGTGGGTGGGTATGAATGTATATGTATATATGCAGGTATGTATGTAATGTATATCTATGTCAAAGGGGAGAGAAGAAAATAAAGACAGAAAACCTTTAAAATAATGTTAAACAAAGCCAATGTAGCCAACATTAGAAGGAAAGCAGAAAACTGGGAAAAATGTTTATATCCAAGGGTTCCGATGAAGGCCTCATTTCTAAAATATATTGAGAATTTATAAGAATACAAACTATTCTCCATTGATAAATAGTTAAAGTACATGAACAATTTTCAGATATAGAAATTACAATCATTTCTAGTCACATGAAAAAATGCTTTAAATTACTATTAATTAGAGAAATATAAGTTAAGATAATTCTGAGGTACTACAACACATCTCCAAATTGGCTAAGATGACAGGAAAAAATAATGATAAATGTTGAAGGGGATGTAGAAAAACTGTGACACTAATATGTCGTTGGTGGAATTGTGAACTCTTCTACCATTCTGACTTTTCAACAGTGAAATGATTCAGGACAAATCTAATAGACTTGTGATGGAGAGGTCATCTGTATCCAGAAAGGACTGTGGACTGCATGTGGATCACAACATAGTATTTTCGCATTTTTTGTTATTTGCTTTCTTTTTTTCTTTTCTTCCCCCCTCCCTTTTGATCTGATTTTTCTCGTGCAGCATAATAAATGTGGAAATATGCATAGAAGAATTGTACATGTTTAACACAGATTACTTGCTGTCTATAAGAGGGAATGGGGGAAAAGATGGGAGAAAAATTTGGAATACAAGATTTTACAAAGGTGAATGTTGAAAACTATAGGAGGACAATGGGATAGGATAAGAGCAGGACTCTTAAAAAGGCTTTCAGAATAAGAAATAAGAGGGTAAATAAAAGAGAGACTCTTAATAGGGTGGGAAACAAAGAGAAGATAAGGACATTTAGAAGGTTTATGGATCAAAGAAACAGAGGTCAGAAGTAATTTTGATGTGTGAGGGGGATTAGAGTAAAATGATTAGTATGGATAAACAGTAAAGAAAAAATAAGATGAAGGAAAATACTTAGTAATTATAACTTTGAATGAGAATGGGATGAAATCATCCATGAAACAGAAATAGACAACAGAATGGATAAAAAACTAAAATTCAAGAATAGATTATTTTTATGCTTCAGCTAGTGCAAAAAAAAAAAAAAAAGAAGCATAGGTAATGATTGTGAGATCAGAACTAAAGTTAAAATAGATTTATGAAAAAGTGCTATGGTACAAAAAAATAAAATAAAAAGCAGAGAGATAGTGATCATGATCTTAGACAAAGTTTGCTAAAGAAGGTTATTACATTTTGATAAAAAATACCATAGATAATGAAACAATATCAATACTAAATTACCATCCATCAACCATCCAAATTTTTAAGGGAATAGCTAAATGAATTACATCTTGAAACATTAGCAAAGCTATGATACAGCTTTCAGAATTAGATAAATTGAAGCAAAAAAATAAATAAGAAAGAATTCAGGGAGATAAATGGAATCTTAGAGAGAACTGAATGGAACTAGAAAGGAATATGCCTGTTTCTAAATGGCACATGTCACGTAAAGAAAAAAAATACCATATATTAAGGCATAAAAACTTTATAATGAAGGTAAAATTATTAAATTCAGATTAAATTTCATTGTAGGAAAGGATAGACTAGAGAAAGCCAACCAGATGAAAAAGCTCTCATGATTGCCAAGCAAAGTAAGGAGGAAAAGAAGCAAACATTTACTCAGCATAATTAGTAAGTATCTTAAGTTGTAAGTTAAACTCAGATCTTTCTAACTCTAGGCCATGAGCTATTCATTGTTCCACATTACTGACTTTCCTATGTACTAGGTTATAGGATGGAAGGATAGTAAAATTATAGCTTTAGAGCAGAAGGAATATTTAGGGACTTCTGGCCTAATTCATCATTTCACAAATGAAGAAATGGAGACAGTGAAATATTAAATAATTTATACATATTTTCACAAGGAGTAGAGTTTGAACCCAGTTCAAGTACTGTCTCTACTGAGAAAAGAGAGCCTGAACAAAGATGGCTACAGTCAAACTAGTAATGGGAGAGATAAGAATGAAGAGATAAAAAGAAAGAATGAAGGTAGGATAGAAAGGACTTGTAACAGAATCTCTTATAATTCAAGAATGTGGTTATCAATCCCAATTCTTTGTCTCAGTTCATCTATTTTTCACTTGGCTTTATTTAAATAAGTATACATAAGCAGGCAAGAATGAAAGAGGAAAAGCAGAATGTTATTATAAGGAATTCCTCTACATTCTTAGGGCATTGAATTCCAGATTTTCAGCTGAAAGACAATTTATACACTTATCTTCTTAAAACTTCACATTTTAAAGATAAGGAAGCTAAATTTCAGAGAGCAAAGTGCCTTGCCTAGGATAAAATAGCTAGTAAAGGGCAAAGTCTAGATGCCACTTTTGCAATAATAATAATAATTATTATTATTATTATTATTATCATTGTTCTTGCTATTGAAGAAGTTATGTGATAGAGTAGATAAGGTAGTATTCCTGGAGGCGAAAAGACTTGAGTCTTGAGAGACTTCTTAGCAATATGACAAGTCACTTATATTCTCCTTCTGTTTCAATAGGAAAATGGAGATAATGGTACATATCTCCCAAGATTTTGAAGATCAAATGAGAATTTGATTACAAGTGTTAGCATTGTACCTGGAACATAGTAAAACCTTAATAAAGCTCTTAATAAAGCTCATTTCCTCCTCCTTCCTTTATTGATATTAATGTTGTCACTATTTCTACTGCTACTTGAGACTATCTTTTAGTCCTTATAGAGTCAGCATTTAATGCAGTGCCTGGTGCATTGTAGGCTTTTAATAAATTTTTATTGACTGACTGCCTAATCTTATTACTATTTTCATTGGGTTAGGGCTAGGTGACACAAACAATAGATTGCTAGATGTAGAGTTAGAGAGACCTTAATAGTTATGTGATGCTGGACAAATCACTTAACCTTTTCCAGCCTCAGTTTCCTATTGTGCAAAATCATGATAATAATTTATATATGATAATATATATATAATATCAGTTTGCTGTTCCCATGGATGAGAAAACATTTATAATCTTTTATATACCTTAAGGTATGATATGAATGCTTATTACTTTATTATCATATATTGTGATTATTATAACCAGTTGAACCAATACTAACTCCCACTTTATAATAAAAAAAATTACTTTTATTTGTCTGTTTCTTGAATGACTTGCAAAAAACATTCCTAAATCTAATAAATAAGCAGAGTTCAAGTCAATTTAAATTTGGAGAAACAGCACCAAAGGGAATAAATAATGTATCCAGGCTAAAGAAGAAGTCAATATCAGACATGGAGTTGATCCTTAGTCTTTTGCTCAACATCAACCTGTCATCTTGGGTAAAGTCTTTTAATGTGAAAATTGGCAGACCCTGCAGTCATGTGTCCAACAATCTCACTGATGACTTGGCACTGCTTCCACTTAGTGCAAAAGGTAGTGCTGTTAAGAAGAAATGTTGGCAAGGATTAAATATGATGAAGGAAGATAGCCCCAGAACAGAAGGCCATCTAATAAGGAAGCACAGTAGGAATGGATTGGATGAGGAAGTACAAAGAAGGAAATTAGGATAAAGTCAGACTGAAAGGAATGGTGGCAGCTGAATCACCTAAAAGGACACGAAGGTGGGTGAGTAATGAAAAGAACAATTTGGAAAATGAAGCAAATGAAACAAAGCCTATTTTGTGTGCTCCTGCTAAGGCCAAAATGAAAGCATAGAAACAACCATCGATTTAATGCTTTTTTTTAAAGTTCTTGAAGAAAAACATGAGAAATTTTAAAGGAATGCAAAGAAACCAGTTGGCCCATCACAGCTTATTCGCCTTTTACTACTAAACCTCCCCTGTCACACCATCTAATCAAACCATCTTGAACAAATTCAGTGTTATTATCTCAGCAACCTTGCCTGGAAGGCCATTCCTCGCATTTAGGCATCTCTGCATGAAAAACAGATTCACAACATCTGTTCTGATTTCGTTTTCCTTTAATTTTCATTTTGTTGTCTTTCCATTTTGTTTCCTTTTCCAATCATGTTTATTGAGCTGAAAATAGGCATTTGAACCAGCAGCTACTCTGTATTCCACTGTATTTTTTAGCTTCTGGGTCTGGCTTTTTGCTTAAGATGAACAGCAAAAAGTGATTCTTGAGGTAATAATAGTCCTTGATGTATTCCCAAAATTTCCAAAAGACATCAAAAGAACTACATCTGTAGTATTCCCTGGACCAATGTCACACCTGAGCACTAATTAGTACTGCTGGATTTCTTTAAATGTATCCTCTAACTTTAGGATCTCCCCTCTTTTTTGCCCTTCTAGAATTCTAGTTTCTTTGGATTCCCCCCAGTAATGGGCCTGCCCTACATCTAGATATCATCTAGAAATTTAAACATGGTAGTTTTAACTCCCGACAACAGGAAGTATAGTATATAGTCAAAATGATGAATCTGTACTTGGATTTTTACAAGGAAGGAGTTCGTAAGTTAAAACATATGGGATCCCATATTCTATCATAATTCCCACACAGAATACACATGAGAAAAGGGAGCATGGGTAATTAACTTTAGAGAAGTAGAATAAGAGCATTTTTTTCCTCATTCATTTGGTTTCATAGAAACAAACATACACACACACACATATACACAAAATAAATCCAGTGGCAAAGACTTATAAGTAAAAGTTTGAATGGTTAATTACCTTATTTACTTTAAATATTATCAGAAGTACAAGCCATTAAGGCATTTAGGTTGTAAACTTCTTGAGAACAAGGACATTTTTCTCCCTTTGTTTTTATATATCCAATATGTATTACAGTACTTTGTACCTCTTAGATGCTTAATAAATGCTTGTTGGATTGATATGTTTGTCTTAAATTAGATAAGAACCACTCTCTAAGCTATGAAGAAATTGCCAGAAAATACTTTTTGGAAATATAAACACAACCCATTTCTAGAAGCAAATTTTTACGTATTTCAAGACAGTGACTTTCTTCACAGATCTAAGTCAGATTTTTGAATTCCATTTCTATAAATGGAAGTTGTGATTATTGAATTCTTACTATAAGCAAGGAAGATGCCAAAGGATGGGAATATAAAAGTAATACAAAATATAGCAGAACTCCTGCCCTCATGTAGATTCTAATTCAGTAAAGGAACTTATTCAAATAAATATAATAAAATGATTTTTTAATTGAAAAGGATCTATCCAAATAGAAAAGAAAATATATAGATATATGTAGATCTCTAATCTACATATAAAGATCCTATAATATGCCTTTACTTCTGAGCAAATCAAATCATACATTTACATGGACTTCATCCATATATATTTTATTCATTTGCAGTTAAAGAAACCATGTTTAACCTTTTCCATTACATGCTCATTATCAAAATTATCATTATATGCTAATTATTAAATGAGCTTGTTGAATTTAGGGGCCTGATTTAGCCTGGGGCACCACTGGGTATTGTTTTTCCCATTGATGATTAAGAGGGGGAAGGAACCAATCACACTGACCAAGCACCCAAACCACAGTAGGCTCTTGGCCAACTATTCAATTTACATATAATTTTTATTACTAACAATCTTATCCTATTTAATTTCAGGGCACTAATCTCTCTCTAACTTTTACATGCTTTGCTTGTTTTTTGTTTTTTTTTTCCTAGCAACTTTTTTTTAGTGAAGTACGATAAACTGAATACATGCCCCATCAATTGTAATGGCTAAGTCACTTGCGATAAATGAATATAATGGAATATAACCATACTAAAAGAAGCATAAGGCATGAAAATTTCAGGGAAACATAAGAAGATATAATAATTGAAATAATAATAATAAATATATCTAGATAGAAAAATAAATAGCATTTATATAGCAGCTACTATGTGTTTAGGGCAGTCAGGTAGTAAAGTGGACATTCTTATCAGGTCTAGAAAAGATTTATCTCCCTATATTCAAATGAAGCCTGAGACACTTACTAGTTGTGATCCTGGGCAATTCATTTAATCCCTGTTTGCCTCAGATTTTCTCATCTGTAAAATTAGTTGGAGAAGAAAGTGGCAAATCACTCTAGTAGCTTTACCAAACAACAACAACAACAACAACAACAACAACAACAACAACAACAACAACAACAACAACAACTGAAAGGGATCAGGAAGACTTGGGCATGAATGAAAATGACATTATAACCCTGATCTCTTTGTGGCACATTTTACAAACATTATCCCTTTTTATTCTTATAATAATCATCTAAGGAAGATGCTATTGTGATCTCCATTTTATAGTTGAAGAAACAAGAGTCCTACATGTTAAGTGACTTGTTTAGGTCACATAGGTAATAAGTTAGTTTTGAACTCAGACATTTCTAAGTTTAGGACCAATAGTCTATTTACTATACCATGTATTTACACAGAGTAGAATAAGTAGAATTAAGAAAATAATAAAAGTATATGTTGTGTTTAAGCTTTTTCCTAAAGAAGAAAGGAAAAAATACTATTTCTTCTCTTCGTTCTAACATAGCAATATTTTGGTATCTTTCATACAATTATTCTTTTCCTCTTCATTCTTAATTTACTTTTGGAAGAGATGGTTTTCTGAAAAAGGGAGAAGTAAAAGATGAATTCGGAAATGATGGTGAAGTGAAAACTAAAGGTATCAATAAAATTATCAAAAAGAAGGAAAGCAAATTGGGTTTCTTAAAATGAGTTTTAAGGTGAATTGTCTGTTTATTCTTATTCTGATTTTACAAATGGAGAGGCTGAGTCTCCATGGTTCTAAAACCAATGCTCATAGTAAGGCACTACATATCTCCTAGAAATTTATACATCTCTCTGAGGTTTATATACATCATACTGGAACAGCTGGGTGGCACAGGAGATAGGAGGCCAGACCTGCAGTCAGAAAGACCCGACTTCAAAGCCAGTTTGAGTGATCCTGAACAAGTTACTTAATCCTGTTTGCCTTAGTTTCTTCACTTGTAAAATAAACTGGAGAAGGAATTGACCATCTACTTCAACATCTCTACTAAGAAAACTTGAAATGAGACCACAGAGCAGACATGGCTAAAATAATTAATCATCAACAATAAAACAATATGCCGTCCTCACAAAGATCATTTAAGGTAGAAAATACACATTTACTGTTTTATGTCTGGTAGTTGCAAGCTAATGCTATGAACTGAACAAGACAGGAAAAAAAAGAACAGAAAATTAAATTAGTTATTTTCATCACAGTTTTAGAATTTAGGTGGATTTTTTTAGTTATTAAATTAGTTTGTTATTTCAAGTTTAGAAAGGCTCCCAGGACTCATCAAGTCCATCTACCTTCTATGATAAAGAAGCAGATGATTCAGATCTTGGGTAACAAAACATCAACTTGTTGCTTGCAGTTCTCTCACCCATTCCCTCCCCTGACATCTCTGTTAATGTGTTGGCTCCTTATTTGTTTGTTTGCTTTTTAAAGAAAACAAATTCAAATAAAACAATGTCTATATGATACTGTTATTCCCATTACATTTATTGTCAATGGAATGAAAATATGGAATTAAAATATCCCTTATCACTATCTGAATGCTTTGCATTATGATGTAAATTGACTCCTATACCCCTTCAAACTATCCATGATTTCAGTGAGATGAAAAGCAACTCTCTCATCTTCAAGTATTTAGTGTTCTCTTTAAATTGCATACTGTTAGCAATGAGAAGGAACCATTACTCCAGCTATACATACACTATCTATATGTTTAACAATAAATTGAAAGATCACACATTTCATCAGTCTAAGCTTTTCGGGGATTCAGATCACACACCTTCCTCCACAACTACTTAACCAGTCTTTGAGAATGGCTGTGGCCAAAAAAAAATCATCACTATGCAACCAACTGGAGAAGAGTGGGTCCTCAGATGGAAAATAGAGTTTACTGGATCCATCTTCAAGGCTTGGTAGATCCCTCTAGAACTTGTGATCTCTTGGGATATCTTGTGAATGTAGGATAATCTCCACACAACCACAAGGAGGACCTTGATGAAATACAGGGTTTTATTAAAACCATCTGAAATTTTGGTGATCTAAAAACTGATTTGTCATTATCCGATATGATGTGAACTTTAATGATGTGAAACTGGATGTGAACTAGTGTCTTTCTGACTGTAATTATTTAACATACCTCCACGATTATTAGCAGAGAATGATACTAATATGTGCTATTTTCTAAATTCTAGACATTTTGTTGGAAATAGATTCCATTGCACTAAAAATATCTTTTGTATTTTTGATGTTATTGTTGCAGTCTATATGTAGATAATACTTGCTACAGAGATAATTATAAAGTTACAAAATGACAAAAGTAAAATAAATAATAATAGAAGAAGAAATGAGATTTATAAAGAATAGCAAGTTTAAAAAGGAAACCATTGTACATTAAAAAATTCTTAAGTCATCAATCCCATTTCTTAGAAGTTAATTAAAGTTAATTAAAATTATAGATAATTTTAAATGATAGAAGAGGAAAGTGACAAATGTCAGAATGTTGGAGAGGATATAGAAAAATTTAATTTATTTAATAATGGTTACTGATGTAACCATTTAACAGAACAATCTGGAAATATAAGCAAAGAGTTATTAAACTGTTTATATCTTTTGATACAATAATACCATTACTACCTCCCTTCCTACTCCCTTTCTGAAGATAATTAATTTATTTATTTTTTTTATTTTTTTTATTTTTTTATTTTTTGCTGAGGCAATTGGGATTAAGTGACTTGCCCAGGATCACACAGAGGTAGGAAATGTTAAGTGTTTGAGACCAAATTTGAACTCAGGTCCTCCTGACTTCAGGGCTGGTGCTGTATCCACTGCGCCACCTAGCTGCCCCAGAACTTAGATATTCTAAAATATTTATAGCGGCCCTTTTTCTGGTAACAAAAAATTGGAAAGAGTAGGGATATACATCAGTTAAGAAAGGGCTGAACAAGTTGTGGTATGTAATTATGCTATTGTATTACTGTACTACTATGCTGTATGGAATGACGATCTCAATGGCCTTAGAAAAAACAGAAAAACCTGCCCAGAACAATGAAGATCAAATGAGGAGAATCAAGAAAACACTGTATATAGTAATAGCAATGCTATTTTAAGAACAACTTTGAATGAATAAGTTATTTTAATTGTTATAAATACCCAAACTAATTATAAAAGGCACATGAAGAATGTTGCTGTCTGTATCCAGAAAAAGAACTAAAAACAGATATCTAAAATACTTTCTGCTTGTGTATGTGTGTGAGTATCTAATGCTAGCCATCTCTTGGGTGGAGGGGGGCAAAGAGGAAAAGGAAAATTTATATGATAATTTCACTGATATTTGAAAGAAATTGCAAGCTATGTATAGGATATTTGCAATTTCAGGTACAATCATCTTTTTCATTGTACTATGTTATAGAAATATTTATTTTATTTTTAATTTTTAAATTATAATTTTTAAATAATATTTTTAAATTTTTAAATGCCAATTATTTTTTAAAACTAATTAACAATAATAACAATGACAATGACTAAGATGATGACAACAATGACAACTGGTTTAATTATTACTCCCCATCCTCAGCAGTCCATCACACCATTCCTGCTTTTGTGCTTCTGCATTCATCCTTCCCCATGCCTTTGAAATACTGTGTCCTTTTATCCGACTCTTAAAATATCTAGCCTTCCTTCAAAATCCAGCTCTTATAGTATCTCCAGTGGAAAACTTTTCTTATAGCACTGGGCCAATAGTGGACACTGCTTATATCATCTTCCTATAAGGTAAGCTTCCTGAAACCAGGGACTCATTTTTGTTTTGTCTTTATTTTTTGTTTCAGTAAATAGCACAACTCTTTGAACTTAGTAAATATTTAATGAAGTCGTGTCAAATGAGCTTAGATGAGATTTTTTCCAACATACTTATGTTCTACTGAATATATATTTCATCTAACCCAAAATTTGACAAGTAACTAAAATATTCCTTGAATGTTCCCTTGATTATTAGTATGTTCAGTTATTACTTGGAAAATTTCATTTTTATTACTATGTCAAAATTGTAGGACTTATTTTTTATGCTGACCATATTATGCTATGAAACATTATAGAGTGTTTTTAATTATATAACAAAAATGAGCTCAGTCTACTGTTCATCAAGAAGGAAAAAATAACTGGATGAAGGCTAATTTTTGTTCAGATTATGACAGCAACCTGAATATATATACAAAGAGCTCAAATATCAGTAACTGATTGTGTGTGTGGTGATGATGGAAAATTAAATAGGCCCAAAACTGAATTGAAGGGGAAATGGTCTACTTTTTTTGTTCACTAGTATTTTATTTTTCCAAATGTATGTAAAGATAGTTTTCAACATTCATATTTGTAAGACTTTATGTTTCAAATTTTTTCTCCCTCCTTCCCTTCCCTTCACCCTCCAAAAGAGAGTAAGTAGTAAGTAACTCGATATAATTTAAATACATGCAATCCTTTTAAACATATTTCCATATTTGTCATGTTGTACAAGAAAAATCAGATCAAAAGAGGGAAATACATGAGAAAGAAAAACAAACAAACAAAAAGGTGAAAATACTGTGCTTCAATCCACATTCAGGGTGCAGCATTTTCTCTGTGGCTGTGATTGGCATTTTTCATTCCAACTGTATTGGACTGCTTTGAATCACAACATCTTTGAGAAAAAAGAAATGAGATGGTTTGCTTTTATCTGAAGATTTGCAAATTACTTTAAATGACTCCAAGCTACTTCCTAAAACAGAGACATTTTATTTTAGAACATAGACATTCTTCTTGTCATTCTTTTTGTTGTTCAGTCATGCCCAATTCTTCCCGACCCTGTTTGGTGTTGTCCTAGCAGAGATACTGGAGTGATTTGCCATTCCCTTCTCCAGCTGATTTTACTCATGAGGAATCTGAGGACAGGATTAAATGACTTGTCTTTGGCCACACAGCTAGTAAATGTCTATAATAAAACTTGAACTCAGGTCTTCCTGACTACAGGCATAGTGCTCTAACTACTGGATCACTTAGCTGCCTCCTTCTAAAAACACTATTTGGCTACAATACCTGACAAATAAAGTCTCTGGTATAAGAGATTTTCTGATCATCCAAAGGACAAGAAAGAGTCCTATCCAGTGAATGTTAGCTATCTGTAATATAACATCAATGATTAAATATGCAGAAAAGTACCAGTGATGATAATAAAAAAATATGAATGTTTCGAAAAAAGAGACAAACTAGTCATTTAGTAAGGATAATAGATAATTGATAGGTAATCCAGTATTCCTTTGGTATCTCGATAATGCTAAGGGATCTAGAATGAATCCTCTGTGTAGGATTTATGTGACATAGGCTCAAGTCATCTGAGATGAGAAGGCTCTATTAGTTCTAAGCCCATAATCCCACAATCATAAGGTCTAACCTCTCTGCAAAAGATTAGATGATAGAAAGATAGATATAGATAGATGATAGATCCATATTATATGTGTATGTATGTAACATGTATATGTTACATATATGTTATAAAAAGAGAAGACAAAGATGAGAGGAGAAAATGGAAAAGACAGAAAGAGAAAGAAAAGAAGAGAGAAAGAAAAGAGAAGAGAGGGAAGGAAAAGAAAAGAGAAATGATGCAGAAAGAGGAGGGGAGAGAGGTAGGTGGGAGAGACAGAGAAAGACAGAGACTGACAGAGACAGAGACATACAGGGAGAGAGGGAGAGACAAAGATAGAGAGACAGAGGCATAGAGGGAGGGACAGACAGACAGAGATAGAGGGAGAAAGGAAGAAAGAGAAAAAAGAGAGAGAGATGGGGAGAGGAGAGGAGAGGAGAGGAAAGGAGAGGAGAGGAGAGGAGAGAGAGAGAGAGAGAGGAGAGAGATAATCTTCTTTCCCATCCCCACCCAAGGGACAAAGAAAATGTTAAACTGAAGCTGAAGGTAAGCCCTTCCCAAGAACTTCCAAATGGATAAAATGAGGTAATATCAGTATAAATCTAGGAACATAAATTAATTGTCCTGTATTAATTGACTCTGGAATGTAGTTGATAGTAAAGACTCTCTCTTTTCCTCAAGGCAGTGTTTCATAAGAAATGTTGTTTTTTTTTTTTTTTTCCTGGTGCTTTCAGAAGAAAATTTTAGTTCACAATATATTTCTCCAGAATGCATGTAAGTTGTCCTGTTTCATTAAACAAATGTAGTAAATTTTCCTTTTTCCAAAGGCCCCCAGTTGGTAGTAACAGCCTCTACTCAAAGTTTCAGAGAGTCTCAAACACCCACTAGCAGATTTATGTGATGGTGAAAAACACCCAATTACTTCCAAGCAGTAAGCTTGCTTTAAAATTGCATGTGTTCTGACCATAAAGGGAATTTAAACAGCTCTCCCTAAAAGAAAGAAAACTGATGGAGAAGATTTGAGATCATCATTTTTACTATTCAGTTTCATCTCTACCCAAATCATGGCCCCAACAAGCTGGGAGTCCCGTTTATCCTTCCTCCAAAATCTCTGCCTTTACCAGTACCTAGGTAGGAAGGTAAGCATCACACACACACACACACACACACACACACACATATATATTAATATCATCATGAATAATGTAACTTGATTAATGATAAATACTATAAGAGATAATTTGTTCAGGGAGAGGGAATAATTTAAATATGGATAATAATAAGAATAATTAAAGAGACTCTTTGAAAACTGGCACTTCTTAGATCTCATGCAGTATTTGAATATTCATCCTCCCTGTTCTCCTTTTAATTAGCTGTGTCTTTGATACTAAGCAGACACTTATTTGAAGTCAAAAGGGCATTTCTAGAAAATTTCCTGTTTCAAAACACAATTTCATTTCATTGTTTTCAGTTTAAATCATTTCTATATCCAACTAATCCCATAAAATGCTATTTTCCATTTCTTTCATGTTTTCCAGTGAGCAAATTTTCTTTCCCAAATGTCTCTTATAAAAACACTATGCTCAGAAGACCTGTGTTCAAATCCTGCCTTCCAAAGTACAAAATTGTGTAGCCATGGGAAATTATTTTAAGCCTCAGTTTATTCATCTGAAAAATGGAGGGGAGAGTTGTGCTACCTTTCCACTATAATTATGAGGAAAGTTCTTTATAAATTGGAGATCACTATAGAAGTGGGAAAAATTGTTACAGGCAACAATGTTGTTAAAATCTCTGAGTATCTTCAAATTTATGTTCTGGACACTAGCATGGTAAAATGGAGTCACCAAATCTGGAGTCATCATATCTAAGGTCAAATCCAGGCTTCCCTATCTGTGAAATGGAAAGATTGAACTAGATGATCTCTATGATCTTATCTAGATCTAGTTCTTTAAGTCTATAACAAGTCTATCTCTAGAGTCTTTAACAGGCATTGATAGCCTTGGCATCCATGTTGAAAGTGGAGAATTTCCAGTGATACTGAGAATTACCCCTTAGTATAGGTTTTTTTTTTTTTTTTTTCTCCCATGGTGTTTTTCCCTTATATCAGTTAGTGACCATCACCCTGAATATCAGCACAATTTAAATCCCACAGTACAGTATTAATTTGGGGGCAATTGTTCTGAGCTTCTTAGTGGATTGCAGGATCAATATGAATCACTAGTGGTTGGCAACCAAAAGAAAGTTATAATAGGGGCAGCTAGTTGGTAAAATGGATACAGCATCAGCCCTGAAGTCGGGAGTTCAAACCTGGCCTCAGATACTTAACACTTCCTGGCTCTGTGACCCTGGACAAGTCACTTAATCCCTATTCCCTCAGCAAAAGAGAGAGAGAGAGAAAGAGAGAGAGAGAGAGAGAGAGAGAGAGAGAGAGAGTTATAATAGAGTCATAAAAGCCAGAAATTGGAAGGCAATAGCACTATCTGCCACTATGAACACATCTGTAGTATTTTGTTCAGGACCATTTCTAAAACCAAAACCACTCTGATCTCGTGAATTGGCCAACAATAGGTCCCAGGTCCCAGGGCCAAATCAGTTTGATCATAGTTTGAGTCCTGATTGATTTAACATGAATTTGTAAATAGCAACCATTTCTGCTTTGGCCAAAAACCTTTAGGGTCTTTCTTTTCTAGATTTATTTATTTATGATTTTTTTTTAGACTAGGTGAAAGAGGAGATTTTTTTGTCTCAATTGCTACCTAGCCTTAATCATGGAATGAGTACTGCCTCAGTCAAACCAGACCTGTTGAAGACTTTAGCTTAAAAACGCCAGTCTCCCATTGCATTCAGGACCATTTCCAGTTGTCCTGATCTGTATCTGGCCACTGGATCCACATATCTCTGAAGGGGAAAGTGAAGCAGGTGACCTTTTACAGCCCTCCCTCACTACAATCCAATTCACTTGCGTGTCCTGGTATCACATCCCTGATTTCATGGTCCTTTTCGAGAAGAAAGGACAAACAAGGAGATACATCTTAGAAAGAGCATTGGAGAGTTGGACAGCAACCACAGGAAAGTGACAAGTTTGGTAAGTGAACAAAAGATCATTATAAAGGGATCTGGAGTTGGTGGAGTTGGGGAAGTTTCACCAAGTTAGCATTGAAAAGCTTTCCCAATCTAATTTTGTTCTCTCTGTATCCAGAGGTTTAAGTTTTATAAAATGATTTACATATATTATATACTTTGAGCCTCACAACTCTGTCTGGTAGGTGTTATTATTTTCACTTTGCAGATGAGAAAGTTGAAGCTAAGAGAGATTGGGCCACAATGTTAGTAATGTTTGAGGCAAATTCATACTTAAATTTTCTGACTATACATCCACCATTCAATCCACTCTACCCACTATACCATCCGACTGCCTCTTTCCAGGTCTATTTCACATTATTTCTCTAAAAATAACTTTATGATCTAGCCAAATTAGCCCCCTTGCTAATCCCTATGCACAACAGCCTATTTTTACTCTAGCTTTTGTATAATCATTCCAAAGTCTCTTTTCTCACATCCCTCTCTTGGATTCTTCAACTTTCTTCAAATCTTAACCCAAGAGGTTTGAAGCAAGAAGACTTTCCCAATTTTCCCACATATAACTCTGAATATATTTTCTATTTAACTGTGCACCTACTGCATCCCCCAATGGGATTTAGCCTCCCTGAGAGCAAAGTTTAATAAATTTTGGTTTTGTATCTCCAGGTTCTAGCATAGTCCTCTGGTAAGTAGCAAATACTTAATAACTATGCAATTGTGTTAAATTTTGTGTAAAGAAAACAGAAATATGGAAGGGGTAGCTTCTTTAAGCACTTTAACTATAGATATCAACCATATATAGTTTATCTGGGAGTCTGTATTAGAAATTTAATAAGACCAAGATTTACTCTGAGAGATCTATTTGATGACTTGAGCCATTGATTTCCATTGGTAAAGACTTTGAAAGAGCCAAACATCTGCCACAAAATAGGGATTTAATAAATATTTCCTGATTTATTGATAACCCCTGTTGGCAGAAGGAGCCACATCAAATATAGGAGAATTGGAGCTTGTGATATTGTTGTACTTGACATCATCAAGTTTTCCCGAATAAAGTATTTCTAAATTTTTGTCTGTTGTTATATTACATCATTGGATTTCAAGCAAATGTTCACTAAACATTTATTAAGTGAATGAACAAAATTATTTTTAAAGGCAAAAGGGCAAGAGGAATAGATTTGTGCTCTGAAAAAAGATTACAAACAGTAGAGGTAATAATTCATATTCCTTCACAAGTTTTTGTATACCTCTTTCTTCTTCATTTTTCCTATTCCTGAGTTTGTTCACTTTCTCCTCATTACATAAAACTAAATAGATGCAATTTTTCTGATCATCATATACTTTTTTTTTTTTTTGCTGAGGTAGTTGGGGTTAAGTGACTTGCTCTGAACCACACAGCTAGAAAGTTCATCACATACTTTTAAAAGTAATTCAAGGATCAATTATTTTCCCCATGTAGTTACTCCATCCATTGCTATAAGTCACAATCCCTCCAAGTACTGGAATTAATTATTTACTGTCATCCATGGGCATGACCAAGATCAAAAATTATCATCTGATATCAACCTTTCCAATAATGCACATCCCTTCCAATTTATTTACCTGGCAAGGTTCTGTAATGATAGACATTGTGGTTCATGTTCAAAGCCATTTCAGCTTGGTAGGAATGTTTTAGAACTCTTTTTTGATAGTCCTATCATCCTCTGCCCCCATAATATCATGATATTTCAATATGGAATATTGGAACAAACGTGGGATCTGAATCATAAAGACCCATATTTAAATTTTATTTCTGTTGCCTATCACCTGTGTGATCTCAGTCAAATCACTCAATCTTCCTAGGTCTCAGTTTCCCTAAATGCAAAAGGAAAAGATTGGACTAGAAGCCTTTTGAGGTCTTCACAAATAGGATGGGGATTTCTTTCAATGATGAAAATCCCAACCATCCATAAGTTTACTGCAAGAAGATCCACCAAATTTGATGACAAACTTCCTTATTTTCTATTGACATTGTGCCTTCATACAGACAATAAGTCCTTAAGCTTTGCCAAGTACTTTATATGTATCATTTCCTTTGATCATCACAATAACTCTATAAGATATATATATATATATATATACATATATATATTATTATTACTATTTTACACTTAGGAAACTGGTAATATTATTTTAAAGTTATCAGAGCTGGAATTCAAACCAAAGGCACTCAATTTGAAGCCTAAGTCTCCTTTCCTTCACATCCCATTGCCTCAGTAAGAATGGATCAGATGACTGTCTGATGAGCATCTCTCACTCATGTTCAGGACTTTTGCTTATCCTGGCTCCAGCTGATTCTAAAGTATCCCGGGTGTTAATGGAGTCATCACAGGAACCTGAAGGTAGCTTCTTACTGAGTTAAAATCTGGCCTCTGATATTTACTAGCTATGTGTCCCCAGGCAATTCACTCAGTCTGTTTTCCAAAGGTTCTCATCTATAAAATGAGTTGGAGAAGTAAATGGCAAATGTCTCTGGTACCTTTGTCAAAAAAGCCTTAAACAGAGTGGTGAAGATTCCGACATGACTGAAACAATGAACAAGAACACCTAGTTGTCATCATATTTAGGGGCACTTATAGTGGGAATAAGTGGGAAGAATGATGGTTTTAGAACTAAAGGATCTGTATTCACATCCTCACTTGGCTTATATGACCTTTGGCAACCTATATAATTTGCTGGGTATCAGAAAAATTTTTCTGGGTTTATTTTTAAAATAAAAGGGTTGGACTAGTTAGCTTCCAAAGTGCCTTCCAGCTGACAAATCTTTGATTACATGGTCCTACAAACAACGTGCTTTAGGTTGATGAGATCGGGCTGTAGGGCTTTAAACCTGCACGCTTACTAGAAACAAGGCTTGGGCTCATTACTCAAGACTTACTGTTACATAACTGCAGAATTGCTCACAACTTTTAAATTCCCTGCACAACCCATTAAGCACTCTAGAGGAAAGACACTTTGTTAATCCCCAAATGAAATAAATGGCAGAACTGGCTTATGTTGCTAAAACAATAGAAAAAAAAATCAAAATTCATCCAAATTCATTTCTCCCACATATTTTGCCCTGGATGCTATTTGGCTTGAGTCATATTCTTGAATCAGCTCTTTCACAGTTTTCTTTTCATTCTTTTTTTTTTTTTTCAGCTGTGTCAAGCAAAGATTGGTAAATAATCTAAGTGGTTGTGGATCTGGCTGATGCAATGTAGAGTAAGAAAAGATATTCCTTTGGTAGCTCAATAAAGGTGATTGTGCCTAATGTTCAATTTATAAAAGCAGAAAAGTGGAATCTCAAGTTGCCTCAGCTTTCCTGTAAAAGATTAAATTGCATTGTAAATCCATTATCTTGAAGCTTAGGAATATAAGCCAATCCCTGAGTGTCCCAGAGTGGGAAGTTTCTCACTGGTGAACACAAGCCTTCTTTTTAAGAGCTATTGGTGAATTTTTTTCTCTTCATGCTCAGGACACACACAATAGGTACTTCTTCATCTGGCAAGAAATAATATCATAATATCAAAAAAGAAACCCAAATTGTGAAATAGCAAGTTATCCACTCCCTATTTTAAAACTTAAGCGCTTTATGTTTGATGGGCTTTGTCTAACTCTGTTTGGACCAAATGTCTATTTTCAATTTGGAAAGGAAAGTACTTTTTGAGTGAAAGGCAACAGAAACCAATTATTTAAATTATCATTTTCTCTTCCTCCCCCCATCAAAAGATTAAAAATCAGAAATAATCAAGGATCAGAGGCAGCTCGCTGGCTCAGTGAAGGGACATGTGTTCAGATCCTGGATCAGATACTTGATGACTACCGGAATCTAGGAAGGTTATTTATTTTCATTATTTTTATTTTTCACATTTATGTGTAAAAACATTATTTTTGTTATGCACATATGTTATTTTTTAAAATATATTTCTATATAAATCATTCTGAGAGAGAAAAATTAGAACAAAAGGGGAAAATCATAAGAAAAACAGAAAAAAGGTGAAAATAGTATGTGTTGATCTAGATACAGCCTCCATATTCTCTCTGGATGCAGATGACGTTTTCCATCCAAAGTTTACTGCAATTGCTTTGGATCTCTCAATTGCTGAGAATAACCAAGTCTATCATAGTTGATCATCAAACTCTAGGAAAGTTATTTAATCTTCAGCCTCAGTTTCCTCATCTGTCAAATGGGAATAATACCAGCTAATAACCTTCCAAGGTCTATGTGAACACTTTATAAAACTTAGAATTCTATATAAATCTTAATTATTATGGTCAGTGTGTTCAGTTCAAATTTGGATTATAACCAACAGTATGAAAATACATTAATGGATAACATATAAGTAAGAAGGAAAAGAAGAACTTTAGCATTATAAATGGATTTGAACTTCCAGACATCATTTGGTCCTGTTCCTGGTTTCTAAATAACAGTTCTGGATCTAAATTAAACAGCAATGACAAAAAGGCAGATTTAAATAGTCAGAAAGAAATTCTGAATGAAATGCCCTAGGACTGAATCCTACATCTCTTAATAGTGATATCAAAGACAATTAGATGGTATAGTGGATAGAACACTGATCCTGGAGTGAGAAGAATGGGAGTTCAAATTCAGTATTAAGCACAACATTTACTAGCTGTGTGACCCTTATCCCAATTACCTCAGAAAAAAGGTGATATCATTTGGAACAATTCCAATCAGATGAAAATTGCATAAACACCTGTTGGAATCTTTACAAATTGTTAAGTCATTAGAGTTGATAGAGACAATAATTATCTAATTTAGCATGGTTCAGTATGATTAATCTTATCCTAAGAGGAGATGTTATGGGCCAGAAATTGAAACAAGGTACAAAGTACAACTGATAGAAACAATGCTTGTATTCACACCTTTAGAGAGCTCATAGAAGCAAGAAATATTTAATTACTCATTGGAGTTCACATGTTTGGGAGATTTCAAGGTTTAGAAAGAGATATCTGAATTCACACCTCCCTTAATCCCTGCCTCCAAAAGGCGGAGTCAGCCTTTTACACTCAGCATAAATAGAGCTTCAGGGAGCCAGTCGATGGTCTTACTTCAGAACATTGACCTGCGTCAGAGAGGAGCACTCTGGGAAGGCCCACAAGCCCTCTCTGAGGCAAGAGAGATTCATTTTCATCTTCCACCTTGGTGCTGGCTGGAGGCTGAAGAAAGCAGAGGCAGGAGCAAAGGACAAAGCTGCAAGAGCTCTTAGAACCAAGCAGAAAGATAGGCCTCTAAGAAAACTAACCAGGCTATATTGAAGGACACAATAAAAAGATCTGAACTTTTATCAGCTATCTACAATTTTGGATGATTATTTACTTGTAACTGAAACTAAAGGTGCCTCCAAAAAACCTCCCCAAGAAATCCTCTCCCCCAGAGAGAATCATATTATATTATTTTAAAGAAGAAAAAACACTAACAAACACCAATCATATGTCAGATACAAATTTGGTTCTAGGGAATGTAAAGATAAAAAGGATACAGTACCTTCCACCAAGGAACTTACAAGATAAAAAGGAACTTTTCAGCAATAGGAAAGGGAATGGAGTAAAAAAAAAAGAAGAAGAAGAAGTAGCTACATGATTCTTTGAAGCAAATTGAATGGGATTCCCTTCACCTCCCAGGACTTCAGTGATTCCTACGTAAATGTATGAGATGGTCTCTGAGGTCCCTCTCAGCTTCCACAATGGTTCTGGTCCCTTTTAAAGATTTCTACAAAGATCCTATAAGATCCACAAACTTCCAGAGCAGCCTATCTTAATGATTGTTGCTTCTATAGATATGAAGTCTCTTAATTTGCATTTCCATTCTAGATATATTAAGTTTATTTCTATGTGTACATTGTGATGATTCCTCTATAAGCTAATCTCCTGGACACTCAAGATTTCTCTGTTTTTGTTTTTGTATACCTAGTGGTCAGCACAACGGTCCAGCATTAGCAGTACCTAAATAAAGGTTATATCAAAGGATTCCACAGGGCTAATAGGCCTAAGAACAATTGGTTAAGATTGTATTCATTATGATTCACTTGTACTTAGAGATTATTTAACCACTAACACTATTAAACCTTTCTAAAGCAAATTCCTACAAGAATCTTTTAAAGAGTTTTCCCATAATATTCAAATTTTAATTTAGGCTTTGCTAGCTCTTATAGTATAAAGCCAAAAGAGTTTTTTTTTTTTTTTTTTAAGTCAACAGAGTTGACTTATTATAAAGATAACAATATAACTTTTGTTTTTTTTTTCCTTCTTTCCTTCCTTCCTTCTTTCCTTCCTTCCTTCTTTTCTTTCTTTCTCCCTTTTCCCTTCCTTTCCCTTTCTTCCGTCTCTTCCCATCTGCCCTTCTTCTTTACTTTTCTTTCCTACTCCCCTCTTTCCTTCCTATTTCTTCTTTCTTCTCTCTTTTGTTTCTTCCTTCTCTCCCTCTCTCCTCTTTCCCCTTCCCTTCCCTTCTCTTTTGTTTCTTTCTCCCTCCTTTCCATCCTCATTCCCTCCCTCCCTTCATTACTTCTTTCCTTTCTCCCTCTCTCCCTTTTCCTTCCCTTCTTTCCTTGATCCCTCTTTACTTCCCTTTATCCCTTCTTCCCCCATCCCTTATTTTTCCTTCTTCCCTCCTTTCCTTCTTTCTTTTTTTTCTTTTTCTTTCTTTCTTTTTCTCTCTCCCTCTTTCTCTCTTTTTTTCTTTCTTTCTTTCTTTCTTTTCTTCCTATATATATATATATATATATATATTTTTTTTTTTTTTTCATCATAGATCTGAATATCTCTGGGCAAGAATGCCTGATCCCATGCCTCTAGAGAAAGCCTGAATTGGAGAAGTTTCCATGGATGCAGATTGGGAACTTGATCATAACTTAATCTGAGAAAACTGTACTGAAATGTTAAGTGAATTCTATGAAGTTACAAAACTACTTTGTCAGAAGGAGCACTCTGGTCTTTCCAAACAAAATGGCTATCCTTGGGGATCTTTTCAATGCTTAACCCTTTGATTTTTAATCAATGACTGTTTCCTTCCATTCTTTCTCTATC
This sequence comes from Sarcophilus harrisii, assembly GCF_902635505.1. Taxonomy (NCBI): domain Eukaryota; kingdom Metazoa; phylum Chordata; class Mammalia; order Dasyuromorphia; family Dasyuridae; genus Sarcophilus; species Sarcophilus harrisii. The sequence continues at coordinate 636,268,006 of NC_045427.1, read as the reverse complement.
CTCATACAATGTTCATTGCAATGACACAATTTTATTCTTCTCACCTAGGGGCCATTTAAGTCCTATTTTGGTTAAAACAATCATCTCTTCTTTTAATTTCTAGACTTCTATATTCTTTCCTTTTTTTCTTTTCTAAATCCTTTAATAGAACTGCCATATTTTTATCTCCTTTGGAATCTTTCTTGCTTCAAGTCAGTTCTGTTGCATTCTTGTAAAAGGACCAGATTATAAAATAAAAACAATAAAAATATTAACACAAAAAACAGTGACAATGACTTAAGAAGACCCTTCTGGGACAACAAACATTTTGAAATACAGTAAAAAGTGATTCTACTGTTGGTGATACTTGTGCAAATAAATTTAAGGAAAGTTTTCATAATCAGCAATACATTGTTTTCTAATAGAAATGTCCTAAAAATAATGCTGGAGCATTCAAAATTCTGAAAGAGAATAAAGTTCAACACAGAGTTCATAAGACTTCTTTTTTAAAATATTAACACAGGTGTACTTACAGCCTTTATGTCTATGATGATAGAATAACTATGACCAAAAAGGATCAGTACAATGAGATCCACATTGTGATACTCATTACTAGTCATGAAAATTATTAGTGATCCTATTGGAAAAAAAGTTTTATATTTGGAGTCAACAGAGACCAGAGTTCAAATCTCATTTCTTCTACATACTGTGCAAATCTTAAATAAGCCACTTCACATTTTGTGCCTCAGTTTCAGTACTTGTAAAATAAGGATGATGATATAATATCTAAAAGAATTATTGTGAGAAATTTCATGCAAAATTCATTGAAAATATCACATTGTCTTGTAAATGGTAATTAGTTGTTGTAGTAGTAGCAGTGGCAATAGTGGTAGCAGCACATGGACAAAAACACATGGTGATGGGAAGTTCTTAGGGAAAAAAAAGGAGAATGAAAATTGAAGGTGTGTAAAGTGGGAATCTCTATCATTTCTTGTAAAGTACCATTATGGTGCTTTTAGAAGGAGATCTGATCATTAATGTCCTCTGAGACTGTCTGGACAATTACTTGAATGTGGAAAAGAAGTTGGCTTAGACTACTTTTCTCTCTTATTTTCTGGAAAGACAGTAGGGTTCTTTCTCACAATAACCAGAGAAACTAGTTAGCATTTACAGCAAACCCAAATCATGAATCCAATATTATCAGTGAAGATTTGTGTTTTATATCATAATACTTCATTTTTAAATCTTCCTAGCCATTTACAATGCATATTGACAAAAATATGCTCATTTTAAAATTAGAATGAAGGAATTTAAAACTGGGAAAGACTTGGAGGGCATAATATCTAAGTCTCTTCACTTTGCAAATGAAGAAACTAAATCCCAGAAAGGTAATGGTTTGCTTAATTTATATAATATAATCAGTGTAAGGGCACATTGGTTTTTAAAATGTATAAGCATGATGGTTCATGCCCTGTGGCCCCTTTCTGAACAGCAAACCTCTTTGGGTCAAGAATAGAATAACTCATTATCCAAAGAAATTAGCTAACCATGCCTCTGAAGACTTTAAATAGTAGGAGGGATTTCAGCAGAAGTTAGTCTACTATTGAGTCAGTAAAATGGTGAAAAAGAGAGTTGGAGCCAACCCTTTTGGAGGGACTCTCTCTGCAGTAGTAAGAAGAGAGATTTCTCCCACCATCATCACCTGAAATAACATAATAGAGATAAGGCATTCATTTCATCAAGCTGAGATATGATCACCTAAATTCTATCTCAAATGGACAGAATAGGGTAGGAAGAATAGCAGGGAAGATGCTTCAAGTTATGTGACCCCTTACTTCAGAAGAAGAACAGCTGCCTGTGAACTTAAGAAAGAACTTCTATTATCCAAGAGTTGCAAGCTTACATTTTAGCCTCATTTTATCCACATGTGTACTTTATTTCTTTTGTAATGCAATAATTCAAATTTGAGTTTATTCTCCCTATGGGTCCTCTGTATTTGTGTTAAAATATACTTCAAAATTTTGAGGGAAATGAATTTCTGACTCAACAATTCTTATTATGTCATTTTAATAAAGAACTTTGCTAAGAGTTAATTGAGATTTCCACATCGAGGACCAGAATGTAAGCTACCTCAAAAGAACAAGCAAATTTTCACTTCAATTGGCCCACACTCTCCTTCTAATTAATCATATCGTAGTACACAGTGGCAACTTGTAAAAGAAATGTCAGTTCCTGGGGAGTTACAACCTAAAAGAAGTCCATTGACTTTCTGAGGGCCTGATCTAACAGTGGAACTAGGAGTTGAGCAAGTAGTTCAATAGGGATGAGACGCTAAAAATCATTCACCCAATATTCAGCAGAACTTTACACATATATTAAACTTTCAATGTGTGCCAAGTACTTGGACTACAAAGAAAAAGAAAAATAGTCCTTGACCTTAAGGAGTTTTCATTACAAGAAGGGATGATAATAAGATGTTAATTAGGCAAATATTAGGAAGATAAGCTTAAGGATGAAAGCATTTTGCAGAAGAGGGAACCATAAGAGGTCCCTGAAGAAAGTTATGCCTAAAGTGAGTTAAAATGATTTTAAGAAACAGGGAGGAGAGAGAATTCCACACATGGAGAATAATTCAAAGCATAGTCAGGAGAAGCTGTGTTCTGTTTTAAAAATGGCTCCAAAAATGAATGTGGTTAAACCTTAAAACAAGTGGAGAATGATGTTCAAGAAAACCATAATATCAGATATAGATGTTTAACTCAAACCCTCAATCTTAAAAAAAAATTCTCTTCATACTACTTATTCAAGTAATTTAGAAGTACTACTTAAGAGAACTTCCATTTTTGTTTTTGGCCTAGATCATTAATTTCACCCATGTTAGTAACTTTTTGATAGGAAGTTCACTTTACTGGACGTAACCAAAAAGTATTCTGTAGTTTATTATCTTGGAAAATATCCTGGACTCTGAGATTATGTGACTTGCTCTAGGGTCTCAGAGCCAGAATACAGTAGAGGTGTGGTCTGAATTCAACTTATCTCACTCAGAGGTCAGGGTTTATGTTGCCTTTATGAATGTGCATCTCTTTGTTCAAGAGATAATATACTATAAAATGCCTAGTAATATAAATTGGGAGATTTAAGATTATTTGCATACCACGAACATACTAGCCGTGAATTCTATAGACTCTAATAATCAAGTATAACTGTAAAAGGATAACTGTGAGACCTGTGATTTTACCAGTATAAGGAACTTCCAGGTGGGGAAACTCCCTCTTCCTATGTATATTAACAACTCTCTGCAATTTACAGTCTTAGAGACTGTCCATAACACTGAGACGTTATATCATTGCCTTGGCCATAGAGAAAGCATGTTTGAGAAGTAGGATTTGAGCCTAGTTTTTTCTGTTTCTAAACTGGTGGTCTATCTATTTTGCCACTCCAAATGTTTTTCTTGTCAAATGAACTGTTCACTTATTATGTTTCATGTCCCCTTGTCTATCCACCTAACTTTTTAACCTGAGTATATATATTTCACGTATTCTAATTAATTTGTATGTTCTTATTTGACAAAGAAAATATGATTCTTTTAAATGGTACTTGATTAGACCAGCTACAGTATCTCTCAGTCCCTTGACTCTGATCTCCTTCACAAGGAGGCTGTTGATATGGCACAAGTTATGAACATGGACTGGCAGAGACCCCATGACTGGTCAACATATGGAAAATAACAAGAGAGGAATTGTTGAAAGCCAGTAAGCATCCAAATGTTTGAAATGATGTTCACAGGATCATGAATTTCAAGCTAAAAAGGACTTTTGAGATAATGAAACTGAACTCTTTCAATTTACCCTTTTCATATATGAGAAAAGCAAAGTTCACAAGGATAAGTGGGTTCCATTAACATTTAGGTAGTTAGTATGAACTAGGAATGCTGGTCTTTTTAACTCCAAGAACATCACTGTTGATTATATCATCAAACCTCCTTCTACCATGCATTCTTAGCTACATTAGGGAAACATGGTGGCATATTTCATATTAGAAGGGACTAATGCTTTAATTTCAAACATAAATTCACATATGTCCTTTGTTAGTCTTTGTTAAATAAGATATATACATATTAGTATGTATTACAAATGTGTAGCATGATGTCGCAGGTGTGATAGGAACACATGAATGAAGTCAAGTAGGAAGAACAGAGTGATGAGAAATATCTAGGAAAAACTGGTGAGAACCCAAGACCAAATACCAAAGCTCTTCTTCACTTTATGCCTCAACTGATCTTTTCCCATTTTTGCTGACCACTTTTTATTTTTACTGAACTTTTTGTTGTTGTTGTTGGATTTTCTTACTACCAAGACTGTTTTTTCCCTATTAATAACTCATCCACTGCTCACTATCCTTCCTGGAATCTAAAATAAAGAACCTAATTGCAAGTGTGATTACCAGCATCTTACATCAACTAATTAAACAATAAGGTATCTGATGGGGATAACTCTCATCCTGAGGTTCCCAAAATAACAGTTGGATTTCTTCTTGGTTTTTCATTCCATACTACCCCAGTCTCTGAATATTATGGCCTTGAAGTTCCTGTATTTCTAAAATTATGCAAATAAAGACTATAAGACTAAAGGATTTGTAGTTTCCTCAGTATAGAGGAAATAAATATATTAAGTATCCCTTAATACAAATCAAAATCCACCTATGACTTAAGACAGAAGTTATAGAGAGAGTTATGTGAGTTTCATAGGGTACCCCAAGGATGACATCACTAATACCATCATCCTCAATAGATATTTGCTTTTTAGAGAAATTAGTAACATAGATCCATAGAATCATAGAATAATAGGGTTAGAGCAGAAATTGACTTCTCATTGCAGTATATCCAATTCCCACATTTTATGCCTAAGGAAAACAAAACAAAGAAAATTTCAATGACTTTTCCAATTTCTTAATTCTCTTTTCATTGTTTCTCATTTCCATAGTCACATAGTTAACAAGAAGCTGAAGTATTTGAATTGTCCTGATACAGCATTATAACATCATACCTTTTCCATAGTGGGGCAACAAATATATACATGTAGTTGTGAATAAATTCTGTTCATCTCAACATATAATCGTTAATAGTTAAAATTTCTATAGGGCATTAAGGTTTGAAAAGCATTTTGCATATATTATTTCATTTGATTCTCACAACATTTCTATAAAGTAGATACTATTAAAATCCCCATTTTACAGTAAAGGAAATTGTAGCAAACCAGAATTAAATAATATAACCAGAATCAGCTATCTAAGAAAGGATGAAGTGTTTTTTCCTTTAGACTTGCCCAAGTGAATCTTATTGTCTCCATTCATTAGAGATAAAGATCTGTCAACTATTAACTTAAATCTTTCCTCATTCCATACAATCTCTTTCCTACAACACATCAACACACTTATTCACACACACACACACACACACACACACACACACACACACAATAATTGGATGTCTGAGCATCTGATTGGTGTTCAATTTATTTCTGGAGGGATTCTGAATACTCAGATTACTATGTTAACATTGGACTATGTCCAAACTAATTTAGGGATAAGCTGGATGATATGATACACCAGACTGTTAATAAGAAATGCTCATAGATTAAAGCTTAACTTTAAATAATTCTCATTTAATGAAGCCGCCCCATGCTGTAAATCTTAGCATAACCTAACCTAATCTATAGTCATGTGGCAAGGTCTAAAGAAGCCAGGCTAAGCTTTCCGAATCAGTTCAACATAAGGTAAATCCTTTAAATCTCCTTATTTGATTGAATTTCAAAATTTAATGTGCCTTTAAATAAAGAGTACCTAGCAGTAATAATTATATTTTATTTAAGTACAAATTGTTACTTTAAAAAGAGGACACTTCTCCCCATGATAGGAAAAGCCCATTATCTCTGAGATCTGAACTCTAGATATAAAAATAACAGAACAATGTCTGAAAGCCCATAATCATCACAATCTAGGAAATATATCTCAATTCTTTCATGGATTCTTAGCTAGATCCCAAACACAGACTGTATATTTCATATGTTCAAACATCTTAAAATTTCCATTTAACACAAGACCTTATGTGTAAGTTTTGGCAGTCTTTGCATGATGACTTTATAAATAGTAAGTATGAAACATGAGCTTTATGCCACCAGATATATAACTAAAAATTCTGTGAACTAGGGCAAATCTAATTGAACTTAGCTCAGAGAAGAGGCAGAAAGTGAAGGAAGAGTCGAAGGTAGTAGGGTGATTCATGGGTAATTGAGTATTCTGGTGAGAACTGAGTATTCTGGTAATTGAGAAGATTGAAGTAATCAGTGGTTGCTGTGTTCAAAGAAGTGAGGGATTTATGTAGGAAAGACAATGAAATTTTCTGTGGAGGAGGTACAATACTCAGGAAGGCCACAAATGAATAAAACAAAGAGTTAGGACTAATAAACCCTAAAGGAGGAAAGATTATTATTGGGTAATATTGGCAGTCTGAAGGTATCAAAAAGTAACTGAGAAAGGGTGACACTTGGGAGTGAAGGAACCACTTCCTTCTTCTTGGCCTAAGTGTCAAAAGACATGAGTAGCAGCATCTTACATTAAGAGAGTGTCTAGGTATATAATATCTCCTGCAGAAAGTTTGGGGTCAGAGAGTATCAAGAATGGGGGGGGGGGGATGAGAGAAGAAGAAATCTAGATCTAAATATCATGGATGGAGAGACAGACAGACAGACAGACAGAGAAAGACACACACACACAAACACACACACACACACAAAAGGAGGGAGGAATATAGGCAGGAAGGGGGGGAGGGAGGAAAAAGATGTAAATGGCTAAAGGGTATAGTGAGTGCCAAGCATGGAGTTAGAAATAGCTGAGTTCAAATCTGTTTTCAAGCACTTAACTTACTAGTTGTGTGACCTTGGACAAAATACTTAAGGCAGTTTGCTTCATTTTTCCTCATCTGTAAAATGAGCTGAAGAAGGAAATATCAAACCATATCAATATCTTTTCCAAGAAAATCCCAAGTGGGTTCATGAAGAATCAAACATGACTGAAATGACTAAACAGCAACAAAAGAGATAGAGATGATGAATTGGTACATGATAGAGAGAGACTGAGAGAACGCAATCATAGAGAGAGAGATGATAAAAATAGAAAGAAATAATATATAGAGTGACCAACAGCCCTTCAGTTATATATAGGTGTATTTGTAGGTATATATATTTGCATATGCATATACATATGTATATATTGCATCTATATTTGTATATCTTATATAATAATGCCTGTAAAGAGCTTTAATAATGACTAATGATAATAAGGAGCAGTGCAGTGTAATAGATAACTAGTCAAAAATGCAGATGGACTTGGCTTCTAATCTTAGTTCTGTCCCATACTTTCTATGTGACTCTGGGCAAATCAGTTAATTTTTTTTTCTGAGGCAATTGGGTTAAGTGACTTGCCCAAGGTCACAGAGCTAGGCAGTGGTAAGTGTCTGAGGTCAGATTTGAACTCCAGTTCTCCTGACTTCAGGGCTAGTGGTCTCTCCACTGTGCCACCTAGCTGCCCCCAAGTCAGTTAACCTTTCCATGTTCTAACACAAACTAAGACTCTAAATAGAAAGATTGCAGACTATATTAGTAAAGAGTCTTTTCATTTTACAGTTTCCTGTAGTAGTGAAATTATAACTATAATTCCCAGCATTATCCCCTCACTAATAATAATAGCAGTTCTTTATATAATAAAGTATGTAAAGCACTTCACATATGTTATTTCATGTGATCTTCACAAAACCCCCATGAAGAAAATCTTATTTTTATCATCCAGATAAGAACTCTAAAGTTTATTATCAAGAGCAAGTTCTTCCCCCAAATCCCAACTTTTCTTTATCTTATCCCCAGCCATCCCTTCTGGAAGCTTGCTTCATCAATCCCTCCTTCTTTCTTTTTATTTCATCTTCCTTCTCTCATTCATGAATTCCTTCCTGTTGCTTACCAACACACCCAAGTCTCTCTTATTCTTAAGGGGTTAGGGAATGAGATCTCCTTTAACATTATCATCCCTTCAATCTAATACCTTTTTTGCTCTTCTCCCTTTTATAGGCAAACTCCCAGAAAAGTTATCTATACTAATTGCTTTTATTTTTTTCCCTTTTCCTTTTCAGTCCTTCACAATCTAACTTCTGTTTCCAATACTCTCTCCAATTATACTAGTGAGTTCTCAAAGCTTAAGTCCAATGGTTTTTCTCATGATAATACCTCATAATTTCCCTCATGCTTTTGACACCATAAATTTTTACTGCATATTCTCTCCTCCCTCAACTTTTAACCATGTTTTCTCTTCTTTCTCCTCCTAGTAATATGACTTTTCTTAATTTCCTTTATGACACCATCTTTTTCCTGCCCCTATCTATACATATTTTTCTACCCTGAGTCCTCTCACCTCTTCACTCCATTTTTCTTGGTGCTCTCACCAGTTTCTTTGAGTTCATTTATTAGTTCTAGGTATAGGAATCCCAGATTTAAAGAGCCAGTCCTAATTTCTTATCTGAAATCTAGTTCCACATCAGTGATGCCCCAGTCTGGACCTCAATTTTCTATATATAAAATGAGGACATTGGACTAAATGATCTCTAAGGGCTCTTCCATTTATAATCTCTGATCACATAATGAACAGGAAAAAAGGGAAACCGTCAAATTTTTAAAGCCACTTGACTTCCACTTTTTTTCCCCAGATATATTGTACTTTATTTCCTCTGTATCCCACTCAAAATAGAATACCAATTTTAGTTCAGATTCAACTTTGTATCTCTTGTTCTCATGCTTCCTCAAAGCTGGCTAGAATGCTGGGGAAAGCACGTCTGCCCTCCTCCTTTCAAGGTTCAGGTCAGATGTCATTCCCCACTATATACAGTTATTCCTACTCTTTCCTTCTATATCATGACACTAATCCTACTATTGCAAATAGTGGTATGATATTAGGACTTTGAAGGTGAGAGAGAGAGACAGAGACAGAGAAAGATCAGAATGGTGTGAGGGATGTACAGATGATTTGCAGTTAGGAAGATATAGAGCTGACCCTGCCTCAGACAATCACTAACCAGATAACCCTGTCCCAGAACTGGTTTTTTTTTTCTTCTAAAAAATGAGGATGTTATACTAGATGGACTTCAAAGTCATTTCTAGGCACCAAATCTAGTATTCTATAATGATTTCATGTTTATCTTTGTGACTCTAGCTACTAGTATACTTCTTCCCCCACACAGCAACTTAAAAATCCATTCATCACATCAAGTTGAATTAATAATGGCTAAATTTAACTTGAGATAAATCTTGACTAAGGCTAGGGATTTTAAGAAGCACAAGTGAGGCAGAATTGCAATCCAAAGGATGGGGACAGACCTTGAGAAGACAACAAGCAAGTAGATCGAATGTGGAATTGGAGCAAAACGTAGTAGAGTACTTAGAATGGGAATGTTGAGTAATGAAAGAGAATAATAGGAAGAAATTTGAAGGAGAGGTGGCAAAATATCATGATGAGAAATGCATACCAGTGTGTGTGTATATACATGTATATGTATACATACACACAACTATATCTGTAGATAGAAATAGATATGGACTTATGTATATACAATATATGTATTCATTTACACACATACAAATGTAGAGAGAGAATTTTGAAGGCATGGACATATAGCTAGATATAGATGAGATACATACATATATAATGTGTATCTTGCATATATACATGTTATAATATATATATATATATATGTAGTTAGAGGAAATGGCAAATCACTCCATTAGCTTTGCCAAGAAAATCCCAAATGGGATCTTAAAGAGTTGGGCACAGCTGAAGAACTGAACAAATACATACATATTTTATATGCCATAGAGTATATATGTATACTATATGTAATATATAGTATATCATATGTATGTATGATATGTGATATTTCTCTGGGTCTGTATGCATCCCAAAAGTCTTAGTACAGTTGTGAGGAATTTAATATTTTAAATTGTACCAAAACCAGAATTGAGTATATTCTTCATAACAGGTCTCAGAGAAATATATTTCAGGGGTCCTCAAACTTTTTAAATAGGGGGCCAGTTCACTGTCCCTCAGACTGTTTGAGGGCCAGACTATAGTAAAAACAAAAACTTTGTTTTGTGGGCTTTTAAATAAAGAAACTTCATAGCCCTGGGTGAGGAGGATAAACGTCCTCAGCTGCTGCATCTGGCCTGTGGGCCGTAGTTTGAGGACCCCTGATTCTAGATAGTATTAATACTATTTAGACATGAAAAATCTGAAATGGTAAAAGGTTGATATTTTTAACAAGTTTAAGCACTATTATATGCCAGTCACTATTCTAAGAACTTCAAAAATATGTCATTTCATCCTTAAAAGAACTCTGGGAATAGGGACTAGTATTATTCTCATTTTACAGATGAGAAAATGGGACAAAAATTAAATGATTTACTCAAGTACCTGAGGTCAAATTTGAACTCAGGGCTTCCTTGCTCCAGGGCCAGGGCTTCATCTATGGTATCACAATAGCACTTCCCGAGGAGACAACACCAATCAATGACTTGAAACATAAGTCATCTGACTCTTATGCCAGAACTGTTTCTCTTACAACATTCTCTCTCTCATGGTAGGAGCTCAGTAGACAGCTGTGGAATTGAATGAACACACTGGTAGTGAGTTTGTGTGAATAGTGGAAAAAAAGGGTTTTCTCTCAAATCAAGATGAAGACCTATCCTTTCTCGTTGATCGAGCTAAAGTGATCTTTAATAAATTTGTCCCTTTTCTTCCTTGTGTCTCAGTTTCCTCATCTGTAAAGTAAAAAAAAAAAAAAAAACTACAATGGTCTAGATAATCTCAAAAGTAATATAATTATTTCCTAGTTTTCCATAAAAGTTTATTTTTGTTTGTTATTTTTGTTTGTTTTTTTCCTTCCTCTCCTTTGTGATGATCATTTTAGGAATGTTTATACAGTTGAGCTATAGATTGCTTTTTTCTGCTCTTGAAGACTAATGCTTGACTGTGGTCAGGCTAAAATTTGTAGAGTCATAGAACCTCAGAGGGAGGAGGGGTCCTCTGAGTGTCTCGTGACTGAGCAAAAGCCGCTATTTAGAAGGTGGCTGACCTGGGGAAATGAAGTCACTATATCCTTTATACCTTCTTCTGTAACATGATGTCTCCCAAATCTTAGATCTTCCAACTCAATCCCATCCTTGTGCTGAACTGCAAACTGGAAAGTTTGAAAGGACTGGTACAAAAATCAATTAGTCAAACAATTATTTACTAAGCCTCTGTGACCTCTACTATAAGAAACAGATTGCCATTTTTCAAATTTAATCATTCCATGGAGTGTATTTTAAAAATAAAATAAAAATTGGATTTTTTAACAGCTGTTGCTTTAGTTTAATAAATAACGTTAAGTAAAAATTGCAAATGAATGCCTTTGGAAAGCTTTTTCAATTACAGGAAAGGCTTTGCTTTTTGGCTCCTGTAAAATTACAACCTTCAGCAAAATGCTGTAACAATTGCATTACCCAAGGGCAGTCATCCAGCCGATGGAGGCTCCAGCTAACACCATCATCTTAGGGAAATCACTCAATGACTCAGAGTCCAGCAATATTTCTTCCAAAGAAAAGGGGGAGAGGGATACTTAATAATATTAATTTGTTATTTTAGTAGCATGGATGGATTCCCCGTCTATCACCTCTTGGAAAATCTTCAACCATGGAAATGGATGCAATGCTGTTCACAAATGATATCCCCGATAGCTAAAAGATCATATCATTGAACTTTTTACCCTACACTTGTTAGTCTTTTATTGCATGTTCTATTTCCATTTTTGTACTGAGTGTCACCTGTTATTTCTTGAGCTTAAGACCTCCACTTGCCACATAACCGTGTGAACTGCCACAGGCATTACCCAGATGTAGACCTCCCTCACTACTGCCTCTTACTGAGCTCATTGACCTCTCTACTGTGAAGCTTTTCCAGACCTCCCAGCTGTAAATGCTCTCTCTTTACTCAAATATGCTTACAACACCTTAATTGTGTCTTTTTTTTCCACCCCATTTTGTATCTCTTGTATCTATGTCTACATCCTCTCTAGGAAGCCAGAGGCAGGATATTAATAAGCATCACCACCTGACTCTGAGTCTGATTATCTATCCATGATATTGGGTTACTTCTGAATTGTTAAACTCAACTCAGGAAGAGCTGATGAAAATCTGTAAGGCCATGTCAGTGAGGAGAAGAAAAAGAGCAAAGCCTAGAAGAAAAATTTTGAGTTATGGAAATATCATCACTAATTTTGAAAGGGTAGAATTCCACTGAGTCACAGCATGGCATAATGGGTAGAACTCTAGGCTCTGAGCCAAGAAGATCTGAGCTCAAGTTCTACCTTTGATATATATCAGTGATCTAATCACTTTGCAAAACCATACCAACTTACATTGTTTGAATGATTTTCCTTATTGACGTGATTCATACATAAAGCCCAGTTTCTATTCCTATCGCTTTATGTTTTTTTTTTTTTTTTATCTCTGTGTTCTACATGTATCAGGAACTGTTAAGCACTGGGAGTTCAAAAATAAAAAGGGGAAGCCCCTGCCTTCCAAGAACTTACTTTCTAATAAGTGAGACAAGAGACATGTACATATAGGTATAGACAAGATACAAAAAAGATGAGCTATAATAATCTAGGGTAAAAGATACTAGCACAGAGGAGGGCTCTTCTCCTATACAAAGGGGATGTAAGCTGAATTTTAAGATACCGGGGAGATTCGGGGTGGGGGAGAAGAAGAAAAGGAAAGAATTTCAGTTGCCAGGGACAGCCTGTGCAGACCTGAGAACTGGCAATGGAGTGCTATATGGGATGAATAGCAGGATGACTAGTATAACTGGATTGTAGAAGCAAGTAAACTTTGAAAAGTCTGGAATGATTGATAAGGACAGGGTTATGAAGAGTTTCAAATATCAACCAAATATATATATATTTTCTAACGGTCACTACAATGTATTCAAAAGGGAGCTAGAATACTCAGATCACTTAGCAAGGTGGCTCAGGGGCTAGAGCACTGATCATGGAATCAGAAGCACTGGAGTTCAATTTTAGCCTCAGACATTTACTAGCCATATAATCCTAGGTAAGTCACATAAGCAATTGCCTCACAAAAAAATCAGTTAGGTTGCTGAGGAAGGATTGGAGGAGAAAGAACAATTAGAAGACTGTTAGACTATATCAGGCAAGAGATAATGAAGTTAGTGGCTGCCTAAGAAGAAAAAAAAGAGATATAATCATCCAGCCTCCAATAGAATTTATGTTCAGGAAGGTAGCAACTGGTTCATTCTCATCTCTGTATCCCCTATAGCTAGGTTGGGGTTTCACATAAAATCAGTACTTAATAAATGTTTGTTCACTTGAACTAAAGGGAAAATTGATTCCACATTTTTAATGGGAAAAATTAAATTTATATTGTTCCTGATCTCAAGTTATGATTTCAACTTTGCTCTAATTATTTTTTTTTCTGAAGGAATTGCTGGGGAGAAAAATACAAAAACACTCCTGAAAACACATTTTCCCTCTGCTTAGCCAAATAGTAGAAGAGATTAACGTGTTTTTCTTCTAAATTACACTTAACAGTTTTGACATTAAGGAAAGGAGGTGGTATCTCCACTCATGAATGGTTGTTTTAATGTGGAAGTCAATTGCTTTTTAAATTGTATTTTTTTGATAAATTCATAATCCAAATTTATTCTTTTTGTTTATTCTTTATTTTTCAGAGGTGCTCAGTGGGCATGCTGGAAGGTTTTTTCTGATACATTTCCAGGAAATACAAATAATTCATTCAAATTACCAACATATATAGACTGGGGATAAACAACCTGCAGGTCGAAAGTCAATCCAATCTATATAAAGAACAGGCCTGTGCCCAGTGTTCCTTGTCTAATCAGAAATAAAGCTCTGGAACTTTTTTTATTCCATTAATGGTACAGGTCTTGCATCCACCTACACACAGAGCCTTTAATATATTTGATTATTCTGGGGTGAAGTGAGTGGGCAGACAGGAATGATATCAAAGTGCTTCAGAGAACATACATATCTCCAGCTGCTGGGACTACATACTTAAAGTTGTGTATCTTTGCAGTGCTGCATACGTGCATATACAAACATATAAATTAATAAAACTATAAATCCATAGACTTACAGAAGAGGAAGTGTTGTATAATGGATAGGTCACTTCTCTTGGAGCCAGGAAACCCTAGGTTCAAATCCTTCCTGAGACATTTACTAATGGTAAATTTGGATAAATGATATCATTGTCCCAGTACTATAGTCAGATCCCTAAGACTTATTTTTCTAATTTAAAAAGGATTTGAAATCTTATTCAGTAGAAGCAGTTTAGTATTCCAAGAAAATTATTTATCCTTCAGACAATCATATATTCATTCTCATAGGTGTATTTATAGGCGTCCAAACCACAGTATTTATATTTGAACATGTGTGGGAGGTATGGCTCATTGTGAGATGTAGTCATATGCAATAGCTACTCTGCCATTATGCATAGATTGTGTGCACATGTATGTACTTACATGTAAACATGCATGAGCATATACATATGAGTGACAGTGCATTAGAGAGTGCAGCAATATGGGAGTCTGGATAACCAGTGTCTAGGTTCAACCTCTAAATCAAAACAGTTGGGTGATCATGAGTGAGAATTTGTTCACCTTTTCAATGTACCAAACTGTTCTCTAAAATTATATATATATGTATATATATATATATATGCATATGTATATATATAAAATTTAGCATCCATAAAGAGATTTTATTCATTGAAAAACCCTTATATTAATAAATGACAGGCCTTAATGAACATCCATATCCATATCTATGTCCAGATAAATATATTTATGCATATATGAACACATACTATACATATACACATATATGTATAAATTATATACATATGTGTGTATATATATATAAAATCATAGATCAATAGTTAGAAGGAGCCTCATATGCCATTTAGTCTAGCACTAAATTTTTCTCATTTTATACAAGTTTTTCATTTTACACAAGACAAAAATGATATCTATGAATAGCTTTTCAGTATAGTATGTATAAGAATGCATGTATATTTGTATAGGTAGTTGAATTGCTCCCTACAGCTCTGATTTACCTTGATCTCATTCCCAAATGAAATCAAACATGTATGTGACATGTATCTAGTATACATGTATGAAGGTATATTATAATATATATATGTTTCATTCCCCCCACTAATATTTCCAGAGTAAAGAAACAGGGAGGGGGGAAAATAGTGAAAATGAAGACTTTGGATATCCAATTGTGTTTCCCAGTTGTTGACTTCTACAATTTTCCCTCTGCCTCATGGACAATGTGAATTGATTTCCTAATTCAAAGCAAATCCATTCTTTACTGGCTGCTACATGCTATGTTGTATATATGTATGTTAGTCAATTTCTCTGTCCTGAAATGGACTTGTAGAAATGCAAATATAATGAACACTATAACTCCTACTACATTTTTTTCAGAAGTTTATCCCACTTGTATGATCCATGAAAAACCTGGTAAATAGGTTTGAAATCCTCCAGAAAAAAATGATAGGGCAAGAATCTTTTGTTCTCATATTTGAAGAAGTCAAGGCATATAAACACTGCAAGACAACAAGGAAATGTAATAGAGCTAATAAGAGATTAAGAAAACATATAGTCTACAATGGTAGTGTGGGGGAAAGGAGAAGAGAAGGAGGAGGGGAAAAAGGTGTGGAAAGAGGGGAAAAGGAAGAAGGAGAAGGAGACAAAGATAGAGGAGAAGAAGGAGGAGGAGATGGTGGTGGTGATGATGATGATGATGATGAAGATGATGATGATATTGAAGAATATGGAAAAAGAAAAAGAAAAAGGAGGAAGAGAAGGAGGAGGAAGTAGAGAAGGAAGAAGAGAAGAAGGAAGAGGGGAAGAAGAAGAGGAGAAAGAGGAAGAGGAAGAAGAGGAGGAAGAGGATGAAGAAGAGGAAGAGGAGGAGGAAGAGGAAGTGGAAGAGGAAGAAGAAATAACAATGAAATATTATATCATTTAATGCTCACACAAAACTTGGGAAGGTGATATTGCTCTGATTTAAATTTTATAAATGAGAAAGCTGAGATAAAACAGATTAAATAACTTGCCTCTTGACTTTAGGCCCAACCCTCTTGCCTCTGTGCCCCTAGCTTTCCCCATGGTCACAAAGATGGTAAGTATTTAAATTGAGATTTGAACTCAGGTTTTCTTGAGTCTATGTTTAGTGTCCTATTCATAATATACCACTGCTTTATGAGGCTATTGAGTGACCACTGCTAGTCATTTTTCCTACTCAGTAACAGAATAGACTAGCAATTTTATACTACTAACCTTTTGATTTGATTCTGTGGGGCTGGACTTGAGAGGTGCTTAAAACCTTACCTTCCATTATTTATTTTGGATTGGCCAAGGCAACAACATTGAAGAGTAATACCTTGAGCTTTCAAGCAACAATCAGGGATTGTTGACTCGGGTGAGTTGTCTAAAAGTGTGGCCACCATCGAAGGTTATACATTGGATGGCCATATGAATGAAGTTGTACCTGTAAAGGGAAAATTGCTTAGATGATGCTAGATTTGTTCTATCTCAGTTGATTTCTGCTAAGGTTCCAGTTGCTTGGTTATATAAAGAGTAAATATTATTATTTTATTTAATTATCATCTTTTGAAGATGGAATTGAAAATGTTGTTCTAATTCTATATGAGATCTAACATTATAGCAGATAAAATCAAAGTTGCTTTTGAGGGATTCAGGCTCACTACTTTCTTAAAGTTTCTAGGGAGGGGGAACAAAACATTGATTATGTTAATTATATTGATCACATCCATATGGAGCAGATGTTCTCAAAGTGTTAAGGTCTCAGGACCACATGGCAACCTTAAAATTATTAAAATTTAAATGATTAATTTTTTAAAATAATCTTTGCTTATGTGAGTTCTATCTAGCATATTGGAATATAAAAATAAAATTTTAAATATTAATTCACTAAAAATAACAATATACACACTTCATATTGGCATAAATAATAGATTTTTATTTAAAATAAAAACTCTAAACTTTAAAATAAAGAGTGGAAAGAGTGGCATTGGGTTTTTTTGTTTGTTTGTTTGTTTGTTTTTTACAAATTCCTTGTATGTCTGGTTTAACAGAAAACAGAAAAGGGATAGCTAGATGGCACAGTGGATAGAGCACTGGCTCTGAAGGCAGGAGGGCTGAGTTCAATTGTGACCTCAGACACTTAACACTTACTAGTTGTGTGACTGAGAAAGTCACAACCCAATTGCCTCACCAAAAAACAAAACAAGAAAACAGCCAGACTCTTTTATCTGCTTCTATATTTAATTTGTTACAAAATTTTGTTTTGGCTTAAGTATGAGATGAAAATCTAGCTTCAAACAAAAATGTATTTGGTGAAAGGAGCTATAATTTAATAGGCTTTTCAGATAACTGTGGATATTGTTCATTGGTGCGATGTAAAACTTGATAAATTATAGTTTCTTAAAAGTTTTGCAGTGTGGGATCTGAAACCTAATTAGATTTTTTTTTGCTACTACTGTAAAATTCATTGATCTCTCTTGCACTTTGGTTCTTTTGTCTTTGTACAATCTTCTAACATTATGAGTGGGCATTTGGAAAATATTATTAACTGACTTAATCAGATCTTCCAAATATTGACACATTTCTTCACATAACATATAAAAAGCACATTCATTAATATCACCATTCATTTTATCAGAAATGTCCTCAAATATTGGAAATATGTCAGCTTCTTGGTAATAGATACAAGTATTCTAAAATTCTGATTTTCTTAAGAAAGCTTGAATTTTATTAACAGCAACAAATATTTTAAAGTGACAAGCATACTTCATTTTAAAGAAAATATCTGACAAATACCCGTCTGAATAACTATAACATGTTTGTCAATCATTCTTTCAAATAAAAAATGGTGATCCATGAAAAAGTCAAATCACAAAAATGCTTTTCATTGAAACAATTCCTTGTACATCAGTTTGCAATAGAAGCGATTTATGTACACTTCCCATTTTGTTACATAGAATATTAAAAAAGATGTAGTAATAAGGTGGTGTTTAATAAAATTAACAATTTTATTTCTTCATCAAGGTCATTTTAAAATAAAGCTAATTTCACTGTGTTGTTGTTTTTTCCTACAAGTGTGGTGGTGAAGAATACAATGACAGTGATTACATTTAGTGCTACTGCCATTATTTGTATTTGGGTACCAGCAGTTTTACCCACCATTGCTTGTGCACCACCAGTGCAAATGTTTTATTCCTGGATAAAGCATGTAATTCAAAAATTTTATCCAACACTTTAAATATTTCAGTACCACTTTTGTTTGTTGCCAAGTATTGACATAACATAATAATAATGATAATGATAATAATGTATGATCTTTGTAGTCTTTTAAGGTTTACAAAGTTTTTTATTCATATGATCTTCACATACACAAAAAACCCTTCATAGGTAGGTTTTATTATTATACTTAATTTACAGGTGAAGAACAATGTATAGAGGAGTTAAATAAGTTGCACGTGGTTTACACAACTAGTAGGTATTTGAGGATGGATTTGAATGTAAGTCTTCCAAATTCCAAATGCAGAACTCTATCTATTTTACTATCTAATCTTTTAATTTCATGGTGGTGACATTAGATGAATATAAGCAAAATAACAGGTCCTTCCACATATATACATGTAAAGCAAAAGTATAATTCTGTAGATGAGCTATTAGCTCAAAATGGTGTTTAAAGCTAAATCTTTAATTCTTAAGTTATATATCCTCTGGAAAATGCCACTGTACACTAATGAAAGAATGAGTCTGAAAAAGGCAAATTGTGACTATTGTTATGAAAATTTTTATCTTACAACATCCCTTCCCTCAAAAGGTCTTTAGAGAACCTTGGTGGTTTAAAGATCCGATTTTGAGAAACACAAGGAAACCTGTATGTCCTTCTATACTAAATGATCTTTTCTTTGCCAAATGAATGCTTTCAATAGTTGCGTGGAACAATGAAAGGTTCAGTGATTTACTTGGAGTCCCAGAGACTAATACATGCCAGAGACTGGATTTGAACTAGGCCTTTCTGACTTCAAGTTGGTTATCTATCTACTATTTCATACTGCTCCATAATCAAATCTTCAAATTCCATAGAATCATTGTATTCTTCAGAACTCAAGTGCAAAACTTTAAAAAAGACTTTTACATCTTTCCTCTTGCCTTTGTTTCCAGGCGTTCTCATTTTATCCCCACTTATTTACCCACACACCAAATTAGTGTGTTTTGGTCCCTTGTATAATGACAGTCAGTCTCCTGCCTCTGTGGGTTTGCATATGCTATCAGCCATGTCAGGATTGCTTCCTCCCCACCTCTCTCCCTGATAGAATTTTTGGCTCCCTAATGGTTGAATTTTCATGACACCTGTTAAATGAAGCTATATCTAATTCCTCTTGTTCAAACCTTCTCAAACAGGGGTCTGGGGATTTGTATATGTGTGTTTTAATATTTGGATAACTTGATTTCAATAGAATTTGTTTTCTTCACAAATTTATGCACAATGTTTTTTGCATTCATGAACAGGTCTGGGCAGGGATCAATAGGCCTCACTAGAATACCAAATTGTGTCCCCTTCCTTAAATTTTCTATCTGTCTGTGTCTTTATTTCTGTTTCTCTCTTTCTGTCTCTATCTGTTTCTCTATCTCCCTCTCTTTCTCTCTCTCCCTCACACACACAATATCAAAAACCTTTGCCCTAGTAGGCTTTCTCTACTTATTCAAATAATTTTCCCTTTACTCATGTTTAGGAGTAGTATTACTCAAGTTTAGGAGTACCCCTACTGAAATTTAAACTCCTTCGAGGCAGGAATTGATTTCATTTTATCTGTATTTAAGCATTTAAGAATAAATATTTGTTTAATGTTTTTTCAGTTGAAGTGAATTGAAATAAATTCACTTTAGTCACACTAGTTATTTACTAATTCCATCAAATTATTTGAAGGGTTCTACTCTTCTAGATTACAGGGCTTCAAAGACTCAGGAATAGGCAGTCAGGTTTCATTCTAACTCCAAGCATTTTTATCCAGTGCTTACTGATTGGTAGGTAACATATTTTACAAGCATTCAAGGTGAACAGACTAGTCAGAAAATGGCCCCTGTCCTCAAGAAATTTATATTCTATTGCGCTCCAAATTGACCAAGTGAAGGAAATGCTGAATCCTCACTTCTGGTAACACTGGCTTAATTGATTTAAAACATTCCCAAACATCTTTGAGTAATATCAATCCAGACTTGAAAACAAATTTCTAGACTATTTCCTGGTCCATAGCTCTTCAGCATTCAACCTGAGTGCATTTCAAAATTCAGTGCAAATATATACCTTCCCAAACTTGATCTCCATTCCCTGTTCGATTTCCCACTCATACATTCAAAAGTGTAACAAGTATCTGCCATCAGGATCATTGTGTGAAAGAATCGATTGCTTGATACTTCATGAGCCTCATTGGGCTTTTAAAAAATCAGCTGCATATGCAGTAGTGGCTGAAGATATAATGAGACATTTCCCTCTATAGACACAGGGAAGGTTAAATTTTGAGAAATACTACATTTCTGAAAGAAGATGTGAGGCTTTTAGTGATTTTATAGTGAAAAGGTGAACCTATTCCCTGTTAAGTGTATAGATAGCATATCCTATAATAATAGGGTTTTTTTCCTATACAAAAAACATACATATATGTGTATACATACCACAACCAATAACTTTCTTTAATGACTGCTGATTAATTATATGAAAGAGGAAGAGCATCTCTTCAAAGGTATCTGTTGCTATCAAAGAGGTTGTCTTGGGCAAGAATGAAATGGAATAAGGATACTCTTTAAGTGGTCATGTCTTTCACAAACTCCTTTGGTTTAGTCAATTTTCAGAATATTATGTGGTATGTGAAAATGACCATCATGAATACCCAAAAACTATCAGCCTAATAAAACACACACACATACACACAGAGAGAATGGTTAAAAAAAAATCCCTTTTGTTCAGATTACAATATTAAATTGGTTGACATGTTCATTAGGTTTCTTGATTAAAAAAAAAAAACAAAACTTGCAGGAGATGGTGACCAAAAAAGCCAATTTTGACCTTTGCTATTTCCTATACCCATTGTTTCAGTTTGATGGAATTGGTCAAGTTGAAATTGTTTTAAGTAGTTCATAGTGTCTTTTGAGTATTATCACATCTTCTCATTTGATGTTCATTTGGACCTTCATTCTAACCCAACTATCACCTGACTGATGGCAAATAACTGACTCCAACATGACTCAGTATCAACAATCAGATTTTTTTATCTATTAAAATATGGTCAATTTTATTTTTCTGTGATTTATTATTTGGCCTATGCCATATCAAAGGGATAGGGATGGGGACAGGACTTAAAACTTCTGTGGTAAAGAAATTCCTGGATAAGGAAACTCTCTACCAATGCAAGTTGGTGGTTTCTTTGTACCTTATAATTTTAGAGGGTTGCCTAGAGCTCAGAGAGCTTCAGTGACTTGCTCAGTATCACATAACCATTAAGTATGAAAAGGAAGAGACTGAATTCAGATCTTCCTGTCTTTGAGGCTGACTCTATGATACCACTCAGCTCCTTCACAATATCAAATCCTTTCAAATATCTTCTGGAAGAAAATCTTTATGATAAATATAGATGAGCCTTCTGAGCCTATATGAGACTATACTTTTCTGAGTGTAAAAGCTTCATTCTCTTTTATTTCTCAAACCTGAGCCATAATTTCTAGTATATAGTTCACTATGCTCTTTTGTGTCTACTATGCTATTGAAATAATTACGTATTGAAGACGGTGAATAGGGTCTTTTCAAGAAATTCATCCCATGCACCAAAATGCTGGGCTATCAGCTTACAATAATATCAACGGTGGTTTTCTTTGTCTTAGCTTGTTGTGAGCAAAACAAGTGAAATATAAAGTATTCAATAACTTCATATTTCTTGTTACTTTTCTACACAGGATGTTGCTTTTTTGTCTGCCTCTGAGAAAAAAACCTGAGTCATCTTCCCACTTAACTGAAATTTCTTTTCATCTTCTGGTTAGGTTTTTGTGAGATTATTAATAATGATTTTGGTTCAATTAACCCAATAATATGTCAATTACTTGGTTGTTGGGCAAAGATTCTACATTTGGAGCATTTATAATTATGTTTATAAATAGACCTAAAATTGTGTCATTCTTAGCAATTATTTTCATCTTTCTTGTCATTCTACCATCATTACTGTGAAAAGTGATGGCTAAGAACTATTTGCTCATTTTGTTTGATTTAAGGGTTGGCTGTTGAATTCAAAGAAGACCTTCCTGTTTTTACTAGAAGATCTCAAGTGAGGACAAATCCACTGTGTCCTGAAATAACTTTTCCTCTTTGTCATAACTCTAATTACTAGGAAAAATTTCCTTTTGTCAGCCCTAAGTTTGCCTTTGGAGTGCTCCAGGTTCTGTCTTCTGGAGGAGAACAAAACAAACTGAATGTCACTTATTGTGCTCAGCCTGCCCTATGACCCCTATTCACCTAACCAATTGATCATTGTAATAAACACATAAGGGTTCTTGCACCATAGTGGTTGCCCTCCTTTGGACTCCTTCCAATTATTCCAAGCATTTTCTAAGTGTTGTTCATAATCAAAGAAAATACTCTACCTAAAATATTCTACACAGAATGTTGTCTTCTGATCTCCGGTAGTACACTAACACTATACTCTCCCTAGTGCTGGATATTATGACTTTCTTAATGAAGCCTAAAGTTGTAACTGCATTTTGAATCTTATTTCATACTTCTGACTCACATTGGCTAAAATCCATTAAATACCTCAAATCTTTTAACTGTAATTTGCATGTTTCCCATGTCTTTTATATGTGAATCCTTTGCTCCTCCAGCTATTACATTTTGCATTTTTACTTCATAGATTTCATTGCAATGAAATCTTCTTTCCTGTAGAGATTTGTTTTGTTCTGACTATCATCTATGATGTCTCTCTCGCCAAGAATTTTGTCATAGGCAGATTTAATATTTATTCACGTCCACCTTTATCTAAGTCACTAATAAAAATGTTAAGAAACTCAGGATAAAGCCCTGGAATACTTCACTGGAGACAGCCATCTATCTTAGTAATACCTTAGTCACTTAAAGACTGATCTTTTAGTCTGGCCATTTAATCAGTTCTGTATTCATCTAACTATACAATCATCAAGTCAATAGTTCTCTGCTTTTTCCATAGCAGTGGGAGACTTTTATCAGGTGCTTTAATAAACCTAAGGTTTACTATATGTACAAGCTTTTCCTAACTCTAAGTCCATCCAAAAAGAAATGAGATGATTCCCATTTACTAAGTAGCAAAAGGCAAATCAAAGCAACTCTGAAGTCCTAATTCATTTCTATCTCATTGGCAAAATCGACAAAAGTGGACAGACATCAGTGTATTGAAAGCAGAGATGTGAATTGGTCTAGCCATTCTAGAATATAACTTTGAACCAGACTCCTAAAGTTATGAAACTGTGCACACTTTGTGACCCAGAAATATTACTGTGACTATTGCAAAAAGTGATTAAAAAAGGAAAAAGGCTGTGCATGTCCAAAAATATACATGAGAGTTCTTTTTTTAGGATGCCAAAGAACTGGAAACTCAGTGAATGCCCATAACTGGAGACTGGCTCAATAAATGAAGGGAAATGAAGGCAATGATTTGTGTCAGAGGGAAGAATGAAAAGAAAGAGTTTCAGAAAAAAAAAAACATAGAAAGATTCCTAGGAACTTTAAATGTTCCTTCACCTTACAAAAAAACTTACCCTACAATGACCTCATACAGCAGGTAACTTCTGCAATTATAATACATATTTTATAGATCATGAAACTTGAGATGGAAAGGTGGTAAATTACTTGCTCAGGGTTACAGCATTGTCAACTAGCGGAACAAATATTCAAAATAAGGTTGTGGAAGTAACATTTATTGCTTTTCAATCCATCATGTAGATTTTTTTTTTTTTTTTTTGGAAACTTGAGATGAAAAGGTGGTAAATTACTTGCTCAGGGTTACAGCATTGTCAACTAGTGGAACAAATATTCAAAATAAGGTTGTGGAAGTAACATTTATTGCTTTTCAATCCATCATGTAGATTTTTTTTTTTTTTTTTGAGAGAGAGCTTGGGTGGGGAAGCTTTGAAATTTAGCTATATTTCTGTAAGTTTTTCTGATGATATCTGTTTCAGGAGTTGATCAGTGATTTTTTTTTTCTATTTCTACTTTGCTTTCTTGTTCTGGAACTTCAGGGCAACTTCCTTGATACTTTATTATGATGTATCAAGATTCTTTTAATTGTAATTTTCAGAGTCTGACTATTTTAATGTTTTTTTCCCTCAATATGTCCTTCAGATTGCTTGTTTTTCTGATGAGTTATTTCACTTTCTCTATTTTTTCATTATTTTGGTTTATGGCACCTTAGTGTTTTGGAATTTCATTAGTTTCCCCTTGCCCAATTCTAGTTTTCAAAGAAATATTGCCTTCCTTAAAATTTTGATTCTCTAGTTCCAGTTGGTTTCTTTTCTGAGAATCTGCTTAATCTTCTGATCTAGAATTTTCACATGACACTGTCTTCTCACCACATTCTGTAATCTGTCTACCCCTCATTCTGGCTGCTTGTGTAACAGCCAGTCATGAAATCTGACCCCATGACTGATTGGCTCAGGAGATTTAGTCTACTCCATTTTTTATCTAAGCTGATTTGTTTCTCCTTAAGCAGCCTGGTAATCTTCCTTTCCCAAAGGATCACCATATTGGTGTCAAATACTGCAGACATCCAACTGATTTCATTCCTACTGAAGTTCCAGATTCAAACTCTGGAACTCAAGTAATCTACCAGTCTCAATTTCTATCAATTTCAGGGATTAAAGCCCTGGACCACCACACCTAGGCCTTCAATGATATTTCAAAGATCACTGGCAATGGTTCAGTCTACTATAGCCTTCACATGTACTAGAATTATTTGATCAAAGGAAGAGCTCCATCACAAGACAGCTTAATTTTTTTTAAAGGATTGTTTCAATTTAACAAACAGTATGCAAATAGGCCCCCTAGAGTAATTCAACCCCAAAATGGTAGGCTAAAACTGGGACCAATTTTGTCAACTTCCCATATGGAAACTGGGTTTGCATCATAAGATTTTCTTTATTTCCAAAGCTATTTACTTTCTGTTGGGATAAATAAATGAAAAAAATTCAATTTATTCACTGTTTCAATAGTATAGTTACTCTATTCCTCACAGTATCTGGTCACTTTCAATTTACAATTCTGATGATATTGAGGGAAAACAACTCACATAACACCACGAGGTTTATTTAAATTTGATTGATATATCCAACCTCCTAACAATTATGAAGAAAGTTTGGGTCAAATTCAAAAGTTGGACTAGAATCTCTCCAGTCTCTCTTATATATCAAATCCCAACCTACCTCCCCCCCAACCTGTTTTCATATCTAAATTCACAAGTTACTAAAAACACTTAATATTTTAGTGTTGTTAATTATTTTTTAAATAAGACATCAATATTTAATAGAGTTCTGTTAATTTGTCTCTAACAAAATTATGTTTGTAAAATGAATCGTTTTAAAGTTAAAATACAATTTAAAAAAAACATAGGAAATATAAATCAAAAAAGGAAGAACCCAAGCCAACAGCATATTTCTGGCGGTGAGAAATGTGATTGTGTGTACGCAAAACCATCTTTTTATTGGTCCTGTCCTCTGGACCTTTCCTACCAATTGGACTAATCATAGAATGACAGGATTTGGGATTTGTAAAGGACACAGAAATCATAGAAAATGCTTCCTTCCCTTTACAAAAGGGAAAACAGAGATCTAAAAAATATACAGTGAGTCACTCAAAGTATTAAGTAATGAAATCAGATTTTAAACCCAAGTGTTTAAATTTCAAATGAAGTTCTTTCTAGAATACTATTTGGATGTTAGTATTTCATTGGCTAAATTCAGTATTGGGAATATCAATGTTAAAGTACAACCCAGGATAACAACTACTTTTATAATTCTGGGCTAAACACTTGAAGTGCTTCTGGGAATCTCACTAAATGGACTGATAAGCTACATTAGCATAAGGGCTTTCAATAAGTGTATTATTTACCTGAATAAAATCATAAGAATGAAGCTATCTCTAACTCATGATTAATGATAATAAAAATCTTTATAAATAAAAATAACATTCAATATTTTGAATAAAATATCCAACTATTGAGAATAAAAATACAATGAATAAATTATTACAAGTGATAATGAAACTAACATTTTAATGTAATCTTTCTATTTTTCATCTTTCTGTCTCTGTTGCTCTGTCTCAATGTCTCTCTCTCTCTCTCTCTCTCTCTGTGTGTGTGTGTGTGTGTGTGTTATGGGAGCGAGAATCACTTATTTTATTTCTATAAGGAGGTCTTTATGGAGAACCTCCCTCTGATGATACAAAGTGTTCAATTCATCTGTAATTTATAATCTTAATATGTCACTAATGCTTGAAACACTTTAAAAAGTCTTTTATTGTCTGACTCCTTGTAGTACTGAAACATTTAATAACATGCCTTGACTACTATGGCCAGTATATATTAAGGGAAGGATTGACAATAAGGGTAAAACCACTGTACTATGATGCCTCTTCAACTATATTATCCCTACATTGATGTAAATTTAGATAAAAGTTATAGATACAGTTTATAAAGCTAAAATTGTAAAGATATAAAAATGTATGCATACATACACTTAATAATATATTAACAACTCAGTGTGTGTGTGTGTGTGTGTGTGTGTGTGTGTGTGTGTATGTGTAGTTTTCACTAAAACCCCAGATTTACTCACTTTGAAAAGCCAAAGGAAAATGATGGAAGCTTAGGAAGGAATAAAAGGATTTTAATACAAAAAGAAGCAAATTCTTTTGGACTTAAAGTAAAGGAAAATTCACATTAAAAGCCCAAGGATGTAGCAAATGAATTAATTGACTCAAAACAGTCAAACTACACTATCTCTTAATGCACTTCTTCCAATTCTACCAGCCCTAACAATTCAGACAGGAGAAAATCATCCTCCAGCCATATTCAAGCTGTAGTTTTTGTTCAAACAAGAGTTAAATTTTCCTAACCTAGAATTAGTGAATTATAGCTAAAGATCTCATCTTCTTTGAGAGTTGGGAAAAGTAATAAAGTAAGAATTGAGGAGTCATAATTAAATCCCTAGGAAATTCTTTGTCCATACTTTCTTCCATTCCATTAAATTGATAAAATCTAGAGGCAGAAGGAATTATAGGATCATGGATTTAGAATTTTTGAGTGTTTCTCAACAAAGATCTCATTTTATATTTGAAGAAAATAAAGGAACATGACTGACTTAAATCACACAATTTGTATTCACCAAGGATAGGATTCAACATTGCATTAGTGTCCCAGTTTTCCCACATCCCCTCCAACATTTATTTTTATGTTTTCCTGTCATTTTAGCCAATCTGAGAAGTGTGAGGGGGTACCTCATAGTTGCCTTAATTTGCATTTCTTTAATTAATAATGATTTAGAGGACTTTTCATATAATTATAAATGGTTTTAATTTTTCATCTGAAAATTGTCTGTTTTTATCCTTGACCATTTATCAGTTGGAAAATTATTTGTATTTTATTATTATTATTATTACTAAGGCAATTGGGGTTGTGACTTTTTTTGGGTATGGCCTTCAGATAGGCCAATAATTTTTAATTTGTCTCTTCTGGATTCATTTTTTAGGTCGGCTGTTTTTGTCACATTTTCTTCCATTTTTTCATTCTTTTTCATTTGGCTGATTCTTGCTTTCTCATAGTCATTAGGTTCCATTAGCCCTGTTCTAGTTTTTAATGTGTGATTTTCTTCAGTTAGCTTTTGTATCCCTTTTTCTATTTGGTTTATTCTACTGTTTAAGGAGTTATTTTCTTCAGACAACTTTTTTTCCTTCTTTTTCCAAATTGTTGATGCTCTTGTGCAAACTTCTCATTTCTTTCCTCATTTTTTTCTTTTACCTCTCTTATGTGCCTTTTGAAGTCTTTTCTGAGAATTTCCAAGAAGTCTCTTTGAGCTTGAGATCAATTTGTCTCACTCTTGGAGATTTCTTAGGTGGATATTCTGTCCCTGTCTGAGTTTGTGCTTTGGTCTACCCTTTCACCATAATAGCTTTCTATGGTCAAGGTTATTTTTTCTTGCTCATTTTCTTTTCTTTTCTTTTGATATTTCATCTTTTTTTTTTTTTTTTAACTTTTAAGGTAGAACTTTGTTCCTGAGTAAAGGTGGCAGTGTCCCAAGCTTCCTGTGCAGATCTGAGCTTTGACTTTGAGCACAGGGGTCTTTTGTGTTTGTAGAGAGTAGCTTTGCCTGTTCTGTTCAGGAAATAGCATGGTTTCCCGAAGTTTGTCTTCTGAAATGGTACTCGGGACTGCCCCAATGATTTGCTTCTTTACTGAGACAGGACTGAGTGCCTTAGTTCCTGATTTGCTGTGATTAAGCCCCTCTCACTGGCTTTCCCAGAGCCTATTTGACCTGGGCTGAATATCCTTTTCTCTGCAGTGAGATTGACCTTTCTTAAGTTTTTTTTCAGTCTATTTTAAGCTGGAGAGTGTTTTTTATCTCTTCAGACTCTATTCAGAGGCTTGGTTTTATGTGTTTTTTGAGGGAAACTGGGAGAGATTGAGCAGCTTCATGACTTTACTCAGTCAACTTGGCTCACCCTAGAACTCTTGGTTCCAGTTTTCCTTTGGTTTTCATTACAAAAATTATGATTTTTATTACTAAAACAAATCCTTCTATGAAGTAAAGCATTCAATCAAATGCCTGATAGTACGTCTAAATTAAATATTAAATAAAAAGTCTGTTCTGTGAATGACAGAAAAGGGCATTGATCAAGATAAATTAGAAATGCTGTGAAATAGTGTATGTCTAGGACAGCCAGGCTCTCTTCAAGGGTAGAAAGGGGGAAATATATTTGAAGATGACTTATTAAAATTGGCTATTCCACTTATCAGGTAATAAAATACAAGGGTAATAAGAACATGTAGACCAGTTCTTATATTATTTCAACTTCTCATAACTGTCATATATCATCATTCTTCCTTTCACAAAAATTATCTGTTGTAATAATATTCTTTCCTCTTCTTTTTGATATTTCTTTTTTATATATTTCTTTTCTTATATTGATCTAGGAAGCTCATATGCTTTTCCCAAACAGTAATAGACATTGTCCTGGAGGACAATGTGTAGGATTACGCATTGAATATGGATGGAACAGATTTCTGGAGTTTCTGCTTCTTTAAATAACATTTGGCTCCTGTCCTGGGTATAGGAGTCCACTTTCCACCAATGGCAGAATGAGTATTGCCTACTGGATTTTCAAGGTAAGAAAACTATTAGCTAATGATAATGCTGACCTTTAGTGGAACTCTCAATGTTCCTTGAAGAGCAATCATGATTGAATTTCATCCCAAACAATATGAAAAGGAAGTTAAAACTCACCATGACTAATAATGTTGTTAATATTTTGGGCAAGTGTAAGTAAAATTGTAATCAGTTTTAGATATAACCTTCTAGTCAAGATGCTGATAAACTAAGGATGGAAGGGTTCTAGAAATCATGCCATAAGATAATATAATGAAAAAAGTGATATTGTTTGACTATGAAAAGGGAAAACTTCACTGAAAAGTGGGGGGGCATACCAAATAGCTATTTTCAGGTATGTAAAAGTCATTCTTAAGGAGAAATTTTAAGACATACTTCTTGGTCTCAAAATATAAAACAAATAATGAAGAGAGAGGTATTGGCTGTCATAAAGTCCCTTAATTATTTGAGTTTTCAAAAAATAAACTAATGTTCCCTCAAGTAGTTAGTGAGATTACTATGGCATTCAAGAAGTCAGATGATTTATTGCTAGTAACATTAAAGGGGATCTTGTTTAAAAGTGTTCTGGGGAAAAAGAACTCTGGGAGATGACTAAAAACCATTACATTGAATTCCCAATCCCTATATTTATTCACACCTGCATTTTTGATTTCCTTCACAAACTAATTGTACAATATTTCAGAGTCTGATTCTTTTTGTACAGCAAAATAACGTTTTGGTCATGTATACTTATTGTGTATCTAATTTATATTTTAATATATTTAACATCTACTGGTCATCCAGCCATCTAGGGGAGGGGGTGGGGGGGTAAGAGGTGAAAAATTGGAACAAGAGGTTTGGCAATTGTTAATGCTGTAAAGTTACCCATGCATATATCCTGTAAATAAAAGGCTATTAAATAAAAATAAAATAAAATAAAATAAAAGTGTTCTGGGTTTGCATCAGATGACCTTTTCAGTTACTTTCAACTTTGGAATTCTGGGATTCTCACTGCCTTCAGTCTGCTACTTTCTTCACACAGATGTGGATGAGATAATATATGTAAAATGTATCAAAATCTTAAATAGATATATAATAATTTAGTAATATTATTTTGCATCTATCATTATATTGCCTGCTCTAGAAGGTTCAGTGACTATTGTCTCTGAGATAAAATACAATTTGGGGGGGTATTAAAAGTCTTTCAAAACCCAGAGGATCATTCTAGACTAATTCTGTACCACTTTCTTCCACTGCACTCTACTGTCTTAGCAAAATGATCTACTATAATTAATCAACAACTATGCTTTTTCCCAGGCCATCCTCTAAACCATCACAGTTAGGATGATGTCACTCATATGTATCTCTTGGATCCTCCCATCCCAACTTGTAAATGTTCTCACTAGTCATCTATTTAAAATTTAAAATTATGTTGTGTTTACTTTGTATATATGTATTATATGTAGACATACATGTATATGTATATGTGTATGTATACATATATGTGTAAATATGTCTTAAAATTACCCTACAAGACTTTTAGAATACTTTGTGTGTATGTGTATATATATATGTAGCTTTGTATTCACATGTATGTATATATACATGTCTGTTTATACATCCATATATTGTACATTTATAAATATTCTTCTCTGTATACAAAGAGCACCCTTACTCTCAGGAGACTGCAATGAGTTCTCTCTGCCTCTCTCTCCCTCCCTTCCTCCATCTTTTCATCCCTCCCTTCCTCCCTTTCTCCCTCCCTCTTCTTCTCTCCTTCCCTCCCTCCTTCTCTGTCCCTCTCTCTTTCTCTTTGTATCTGTCTCTCTGTCTGTCTCTCTCTCTTTCTTTCGGTCTCTGTCTCCTCTCTATATGTCTCTCTGTCTCTGTCTCTCTTTCAAGAGAAATAGAGGGAGCTAATAATACTTTTGTCTTTGTTTCTCCAGTGTCTCGCAGAAGATCTGCCATATGGTAAAACCTAAGAAAAGCTTGATCAGCTTATGTACATGTTGCATGCCCAAGTAAACTTCTTGGAGATAGGGACTGGTTCATTTTTGTCTTTGTATCAGCAGTGGTATCACAGTCAGTAGTCAACATGTGTTGAATTGAATAAAATGTTTTGATTGTCTCTCAACTCAAGTATTATGAAACATTTGTAGTACTCATACAAAAAGCTAAGAGAGAAAGGAAGTTGGATGTATCAAAAAAGGAAAAATGCAGAGAGAACTAAAGTGATTAAGGATGGAAAACAAGCTCTTAGTTATATGAGACGCCATTAGTGTCTAGGAATAGATGGTGCAGTTAGGGATCAATGCAGCAATCAATGGCAGCTCAGTGATTCCTCACTTCTTTCTGACCATTACCATGGTATAAAAGTGCCAAAGTAATTGGGAAATTCAGCTGAAGTTCACTGAAGAGAAAGGATGCCACAAAATGAAAATCATTTTATCTAATTCATGTGGATAGAAACTCTTTTCAGCAGACAGTAATGATAGCAATCTAAGGAAATTCCCCACAGTCTGATCTCTTACAAAATTAAAAGAAGTCACTTGGTCTTGCTGCTTTATTTTTCATTCCAGACCCACAGCTTCTTAAATTTAATTGAACATTAGGAAGAGAATACTTCTTGGGACTCTCACTTTAAATCTGATCATGAAATTGGTATTAAAAAAAAAAACCCAACAATTTCAGCATCCCTATGATTGTTTACCTTTCCATCCCTAACTTGCACATCCTACTTTTTTGAGCTCTGACTTAAAATATTGGCTACCAAATGTTGTTTTGTTTATTCATTTTTGTTTTGTAAACCAGGTTTTGGTAAGAGATATACACAGGAACATGCATTCATCTACAAAGATCCCATCTTGTCTGCCTGTCCGTCTATCACCTATCTATTATCCTCCTTATAATTAAAGGGAAAACTACATATAAAAGAACTCAAAATTAAAATTATCCCTGAAACATGTATTTGAAACTGAAACATGTATTGTAATTCATGAATTCCATATTGTGCTCTCATTATCCCTGCTTGTTCACCATATTTTCCTCTTTTCAAATGTTTGTTTATGGCTGAGCCTCAGACTTGGGATGCCTCTCTTGTTCATTTGAAAGAGAGAATAGAGAAAAGTTCATGGGAAAGGATGCTTTACCTGTCTTTTTTTTTTTTTAATTTTTATTTTTTATTTAATAGCCTTTAATTTACAGGATATATACATGGGTAACTTTACAGCATTAACAATTGCCAAACCTCTTGTTCCAATTTTTCACCTCTTACCCCCACCCCCTCCCCTAGATGGCAGGATGACCAGTAGATGTTAAATATATTAAAATATAAATTAGATACACAATAAGTATACATGACCAAAACGTTATTTTGCTGTACAAAAAGAATCAGACTCTGAAATATTGTACAATTAGCTTGTGAAGGAAATCAAAAATGCAGGTGTGCATAAATATAGGGATTGGGAATTCAATGTAATGGTTTTTAGTCATCTCCCAGAGTTCTTTTTCTGGGCATAGCTAGTTCAGTTCATTACTGCTCCATTAGAAATGATTTGGTTGATCTCGTTGCTGAGGATGGCCTGGTCCATCAGAACTGGTCATCATATAGTATTGTTGTTGAAGTATATAATGATCTCCTGGTCCTGCTCATTTCACTCAGCATCAGTTCGTGTAAGTCTCTCCAGGCCTTTCTGAAATCATCCTGTTGGTCATTTCTTACAGAACAGTAATATTCCATAATTTTCATATACCACAATTTATTCAGCCATTCTCCAACTGATGGACATCCATTCAGTTTCCAGTTTCTAGCCACTACAAAAAGGGCTGCCACAAACATTCGTGCACATACAGGTCCCTTTCCCTTCTTTATAATCTCTTTGGGATATAAGCCCATTAGTAACACTGCTGGATCAAAGGGTATGCACAGTTTGATAACTTTTTGAGCATAGTTCCAAACTACTCTCCAAAATGGTTGGATTCGTTCACAACTCCACCAACAATGAATCAATGTCCCAGTTTTCCCACATCCCCTCCAACAATCATCATTATTTTTTCCTGTCATCTTAGCCAATCTGACAGGTGTGCTTTACCTGTCTTGAGTCAGAAGAGTGAGATAGCAATCCTAAAAGGCAATTCAACGTAAGTCAAGTACTCTACTGGGCCCACAAACCTATTGATTTTGATGATCATTCTAAAATGCACATTGGGCCTTCTCCATGCATTATTACACTAAATCTATCTTGTTCACACCCCTCCCCCCCAACTTTTTTTTTTTTTTTTTTTGGTTTGATTTCAACTGATTTCACAGTGTAGGGAGTTTTTTCGTAAGGAAATTTCAACTGTAAATACAAAAGAGCAACTGCTTTAGTTTTAAAGGATAGCCAGCTGAATTGAAACATTTCTATTAAGGAACTCTTTCAATCTCTGCAGATAATTAGAGATAGATGATATAAAGGACAGAGATATAATAAATATATTAGGTGAATGGATGAATGAAGCAGTTCATATGTATTATAGATTAATTAATTAATTAGGTAATAGATAAACGTTAGATTTCATAAATTAGGTAAATGATAAATATCCTAGATGAGAGATATGATGGATTATAGACCATAGGATAGATAATAGTTATATTAGATAAATATATAATAAATAAATTATGTATATATAATAGAGATAATAAATAATAGATAAGTACCTATATATAAAACCTATACACTAGAGTTAACTCTATAATCATACATCAATTATATACATAAACATGGATTACATTTATTTTAAAATTTAAAAAAAATATAGGGACAGCTAGGTAGTGCAGAAGATAGAGCACCAGCCCTGAAGTCAGGAGGACCTGAGTTCAAATCTGGTCTCAGACAGTTAACACTTCCTACAGAGTGACCCTGGGCAAGGCTCTCAACCTCAATTGCCCCAGCAAAATAAAAAATAAAAAGCAACCAAATAAATAAATAAATTATCTTAAATTATTTTATTTATATAAATCTACTGAACAAAAGTAAATAAATAAAAATAAAATAATAAAAAACTTAGGAAGCTTAACAGCGTTTATGAAAACTACATAAAATTGGTTGACAGTATGTCAGTGTTTTAAAACTTACAGGTGTTTCAATTAAAAATGCAACAGCTTATTCCCACCTTAAATTCATAGATATAGTCTAATGCAACTTGAAATGGTACAACATTTAGGACATTCTGTATATGTATATTTAAACTATATGCATATACATATACACATATAAATGTGTGTATTCATCCACTTGTATATATATATTTTTTGGGGGGTGGCACTTATTCAGTGTACCAACTATTTATATATGTGTATACAAACATACATATTTTATGGGTTGGTACCTATTCAGTTACCTTGGGGTACAACTGCTATTTTAGGGATATTTCACTTCAATACCTTACTTAGAGGGTGAATCTTAATTGTTACATGCCCATCAAATGTTCGAATTTGTGTCTGAAAGTCAGAATTCCATATTTGGACATTTCTAGTTTTAAAAAGCTTTTAATGTTGTTGAAGAAATTATCCTGTTAATAAGAAGAGCTATTCCCACTGAAATATGGAACTTTTAATGAGGAAGATCCCTCCCAGGGAAAGTCCTAGAGATTTGTCACTATCAATGAAAGATTGAATAACTTACCCATAGAGACAAAGTCAGTCCGTTTCAGAAGCAAGATTTAACATGGGTCCTCCCGACTTTGATTAAAATAATGGTCTCTATATACTTATACATGCCACTTGTTAATTTTTCATTACTGTATAGAGGTCATTATTTATAAAGTTATATGTTTCTGGCAAGCTGATTTCCCTAGTGGTCTATGGCTTTGCTAGTTCAATTTGTAGGTTGACATGTTAATTTTTGAATTTTGAATTCCCTTTTATTTTATTCTAATAGTATCCATCAAAAATCTCTTTTTGCTTCAAAACTACAGTATCTATTAGGTGGTTCAGATCTGCTTACCTTTATAAATCTCAGGTCAAAAGATTCCAGAGGATTGAATTATTTTAAACTTAAATACAAAATAAGAAATTAAAGAAAAAGCTTTTCCACATGCACAGCAGAATATGAGAGGATTTAAAATATAAGGCAATAAATTTCTATTTCAAGAAAACCTATATAATAAATACTACATACTGTGTTCAAAGCTGCCCATCTTTTTCTTTTTTGCTTCTTTCAACAGATTTGAAGGATTTTCAGACACAATAATTGAGAAAGTTGAGGGAGACTTTTGCCCTTTCCCCCATCTACCTTAGTAACACAGGATAATTGTGAAAACCTGAAATTATTAGGCTTTCTATTCTGAGACAGTTTTTATCTGTCAGGTTTGCTGAATATATTCCAGTATTGACCTCTCCAAAATTATTCTAGGGACTTGAAAAAGAACTTTTAATTCAGTCACCTGTATTTTAGCCAACAAGTGCTTATAAAGACTTCCAGGACAGTTCTACAGTGAGACTTTATTAATAAACTGCAACCAAAACAAGATTTTTTTCTCTACTCAAAATACAACTTGTCTTGAAATGGAAATGTTTACCCTTTCCATTTATTATTGGTCTTGGATAGTATGAAAGCATAGAGACATATAGCCTCATAGGAAAATCAAGAAGAGTCCTATTCTAATATCTTTCTCTGTCATTCTAGGATTTTTGTTGTGCACTGGGTTCCATTATTACCTTATACTAGCATGGTGGTCACACAACAAAAAATTGACCATTTATCAAGGATTTGTTGCTAAGAGTGGAAGAAGGAACAGAGGGTTTGAATACCTCACCAAATTCTTATGTTACCTACTCATATTTAGATCAGGGCCCAAATTTGACTTAATCTTACAGTATACATAATAGTAATATCAGGGCTGGCTCTCATCCCGAGTCCTTGGTCTTTAGGTGGGGAAGTGAAGGAGGCAGGAGAGCCTCCATGTGGTTGGTCCAAGACAGAGTCTAGAGCCTGTTGTCTTCTCTGTAGGTTAGAGTTGCTGCTGAGAGAGCATGACTGAGA
This sequence comes from Sarcophilus harrisii, assembly GCF_902635505.1. NCBI lineage: Eukaryota > Metazoa > Chordata > Mammalia > Dasyuromorphia > Dasyuridae > Sarcophilus > Sarcophilus harrisii. The sequence goes on along the minus strand of NC_045427.1, from coordinate 636,231,416 downwards.
GAGAGAGAGTCCTCTGTATCTGTGTCTCCCTTAAATACTCAGTGTAATTACATCACTACCTCACACAGAGCATGCCCAACCACACTGGAGCAATTTGTCAGGAGACTCATTACATCACCATATTACCTTAAGTATATATACTTGACTAGATTGAATACATCAATAGCTAGAGAATGATCTCATCAACTATACTGAGTCTTAAGTATACCTTTTCAGAGTTCCAGCCCTCTACATAGAGTAGTACTTTATAATTTTTTATTGGATCAAAAAGTGGCATTGCAAAAAATCAGACATCTTATAAATGACTTAATTTGCATAATCTATGATTATTAAGTTATTTTAAAAAGTAATTATGTTTGTAGACTTTCCCTTGACTCAGGAATTTTCCCCCCAAAATGAATTTGTATTAGGCAATAACAGATTTTCTTTGTATTAGATAATATAGATAAACCAAATCAACCAAGAGAATAATTTTGTATGATAGTATATATAACACTCAATACTGAGAGTATCCCAATTCTTTCTCAATTGGAAGAAAGTTAATTTTGTCATCAAGTCACAGTAACTAAAAGTCATTCTCTATATCTCTTGCATCCTCAAAGAGAGGCAGTTCCACTCTGGGCTCTAGGATAGAGGAGTGAATTTTAGAATTCTTAAGTTGTCATTCATCAGTGTTTAATTTCTTCTCAGTATATCTCTCAACTGCCAATGAAGATACTGTTTATCAGGTACTACTGCCCTGGAACCCTCCTACTAGATTTATTAAAACTAGAGACCATTATTGATCACCAAATAGATAATTTTGATTATATGAAGTGAAAAAGCTTTTGTACAAACAAAACTAATGCAGGCAAGATTAGAAGGAAAGCAATAAACTGGGAAAACATTTCAAAAGTTCTGATAAAGGTCTCACTTTTAAAGTATAAAAAAGATGCATAGGGCTTCTGTATTTAATTGGGGATGGGTAGAAGGAGATTTCTCCCTAAATACCATAATTTTCTTTGAATTCCTTATATTTGTTATTTTCCCCCTGATACCACAATAATGTTTCATTACATTTATATACCAAAATAAAAAAGTTCAAGTATTTCCCTCCACTAGAATCTACTTTGTTTCCTCCCTCTCTGCCCCTTCCCCCCAAAAACACCCTCTAGAAATATCTCAACATAACTGATAAACACAACAGTATGGTTACTGATCTGGAGTCAGGCATCTTGGAGAATGAAATCAAGTAGGCCTCAGGAAACAATGCTAACAAGGTTAATGGAGGTGATGGAATTCCAACTAAATCACTTGAAGTCCTAAAAGAGGAAGCTGTTAAAGTCATATATTCAATATGCCAGCAATTTGGAAAACTCACTAGTGGTCACTGCATTGGAAAACATCAGTTTTCACCCTATCCTTAAGAAAGATGATGCCAAAGAATTTCAAATTTCCAAATAATTGTGCTCATCTTACATGCTAGCAAGGTTATGCTCAAGATTCTGCAAATTGGACTTCAGCAATATGTGAAACAAAAAAGGGCAGAAGAGCAGGCTGGTTTTTGAAAAGACAAAGGAAGTAGAAAGCAAATATCCTACCTTCACCAGATTATGCAGAAAGCAAGGGATTCCAGGGGAAAACATCTGCTTCTTTGACTACACTAAAACCTTTGACTCTGTGGCTCAAAACAAAATATAATAAAGTTTTCAAATGGCAGTATCTTACTTGACTTCTGAGGAGCCTTTACATTGACCCAAAAGCCATAGTTAGAACACAACATGAATCAACTAATTGGTTTTAGATTGGAAAAGGAGCACAAAGATGTGTGTTGTCACTTTAATTACTTAAATCATGAGCCTAATATATTATGCACTATGCCAAGCTTGATGAATCAAAAGCCAGAATCAAGTTTTCAGGGAGAAATATCAATAATTTGAGTTATGCAGGTGCTACTACTCTGAAAGCAGAAAGTGAAGAGGAATTAAGAAAATTCTTCATGAGAGTAAAAGAAGAGACTGTAAAATCTGGCTTGAAGATATATAGATATGTGTATATATATATGTATATATATACACACATATGTACATACATATATATGTATACATTTGTATATATTTACATAGACATATCTATACATTTATATCTAAATATATATACATATATATAAAATCTAAGATCATGCAAACTGGCTCCATTGCTACTTCGCAAATAGAGGGAGAAAAAATAGAAGAGTGTCAGATATCATATTTTTGGGATCAGAGATCCTTGCAGATAGCCACCAGAGCCATGAAGTTAAAAGATACTTGTTCCTTGAAAGGAAAATGATGAATAGCAGACTAAAAAGCTGAGGTAACATTTTGCCAGCATAGGTTCATGTAATCAAAGCTAGATTTGGGCTCTAAGAACAGATGAGCACCACAGAAATGATGCTTTTGGCTTGTGGTGCTAGAGAAGACATTTGAGAAACCTTGGACAGCAAGGAGATCAAATCAGTCAATACTTAAAGAAATCAATTCAGGCTTCATTGTAAGGTTATGTACTGAAGCTGAAGCTTTAATACTTTGGCTACATTATGAGTAGACAAAACTCATTGGAAAGGACCCCAATGTTATGAAAAATTTGAGACAAAATGAAAAAGGGATAACAGAGGATGAGTAGGTTAGACAGTGTCTGATACAGTGAACATCTGCTTGGACAAACTTCATGAGGTGATGGACAGTAGAAGGACCTGGCATCTTATGGTCCATAGGATCATAGAGTTTGACATGACCAATGATTGAACAATAACAGTAAATATTTGGGGATATATGAGAACTTTCTATGTTAACTTTCTTGCCATATGTATCTAGTTGTGAAATTAATAGGTGAAAGTTCATTATATTTTCTGTAATTGTAAATAGACAGGAAGTCATAGCGTAGCATTGTGCAAAGAGGGCTGGCAGAGAGGGCTTGAGTTTAAATCTCACTTTGGCATATAATGGCTAGGTAAGACAGGGCAAGTCACATCTAGTCAGATCTCTAAGACTAAAAGTTGCAGTGAAATTTCTGATTTATATTAATAAAGCAAATTTCCTCACTGGAGTTTCCTATGCCAATAAACATCAAAGGCCTCTTCACCCCACCCAACTTCCCTGGGAAAAAAAAATCTAAATTGTATATTGATAAAAAATAAATATTAATTTCAAAACCTGATTTTGAATACTTATTCTCCTAGTTGATTAATGATGTGACCATGAACAAATAATTTGCCAACTCTTTATCTCAAATTTCCTCATCTGTAATATATATATTGTAATTACAGAAATTACGTGCTCTATGGCGTCATTGTAAGGTGAAAGGACATTTAAAGTCATAGAACTCTCTAGATTTCTCTGAAGCCTTTCTTTCAGTTTTCTCCACAACAGAAACCACTGCCTTCACATCCCATCATTTATTTAGCTGGTCCCAGTTTGACAGGCATTCTCTGATTTTCCAGTTCTTTGGCATCCTAAAAAAGAACTCTCGTATATAATTTTTGACATGTAAGGCCTTTTCCCTCTTTTTTAAAAATCACTTTTTGAATAGTCCTGGTAATATTATTTCTGGGTCATAAAATATGCACAGTTTCATAACTCTAGGAACCTAGTTTGAAATTACATTTTAGAATGGCTGGACCAATCACAATTCTGCTACCAGTCCATTAATGTGCTTTTTTCATGATAGACCTTCCAACATTTTGTCACTTTTTTTGGTCAATTTTGCCATTGAGGTAGGAATGAATTGGAACTTCAGAATTGCTTTGATTTGCATTTTGCTACTTAGTAATGTGAATCATCATCATCAAAATCAGCATCAAACTTTTTAAATGTAAAGATCATTCATACAGGAGATAGGAGAAAAAGATAGTTCACCATGGAGAAACAGAGAAGAATAATGAAAGTTCCAGTAATGTTCACAGCATATTTGTAGGCAATGTATATGCCAGGAAAACTACCCATAACTCTTTGCTCTGAGAGTCAGTTCTCTGTTCTTTGTCATACAACCATACTTCAACTTCTCCCTGATAATAAAAGTGTCACCACCTGTACCAAAGCAAAAGGAACGGAGTATTTTAAAGCTGATTGTCTATAGTTGGGTTTTTTTTCAGTTGTCCTGCACAATTTGATTTTATCTTGTAATTTCTTTCAATAAGTATCATTTTTTGAAGCAATAATAATTCAAAATTGAGGTTGTAAAGAGGCACGGAAATCATGTCCTCTTTGGCGGGACATCCTTTCTCATACTCAGTAGCAGAATATAGGGACGATTATAATAAATATCTTCCCCTTTATGATCCTGTTTTCTTAAATACGCATTACTGCTAATTAAATTGCCACTTCACCTAAAGCTTAGAAATTAAGAAAAATTCAGTGGTGCTTATCCAGATGGCTCAAAATGTTTCAGAAAGACAGGTTTTCTTTTTATTTTGGTCCAGATATTTCATTCTCTACTTCTTTCTAAAGTACATTAAATTGTTTGCGAAAACTACATTGGCAATCAGTTAAGAATCTGCTTGTTATCAAAATCAGGAATGGTATTGCAAATAAACTTTTCATATTAGTTGCTAACACCATGTTAAATGGAGAATTTTGAAGTCTGTAAATTAGAAGGCCAAATTTAAAACCTATTAAGTTTCTTAATAGGACAGGAAGTATATAAACTTTTTTCTGGGGAAAAAAGGGTATACACACATATAATAGGTATTCTTTCTGAGTCCATTAGTATGCAATTATATAAAACTATGAGAAGCTCCAAAAAAGTCAACCCCTCCACCTCACCTTCAGAGTGTGGAAAGTGTTCTTACAAAGGTCCGTTTAAATCATTACAAGAATGGCCAGGAATCTTGAACACTGTTCCTCTATCCCAAGTGCCACTCCTTGAGTCACGTTCTGGAAGTTTTAAGAGAATGAGTTCTGTTGTCATCCACTGACATATGGCTTCTGCTGAAGTCTCTGAGATCCTTTACTTATCAAGGTAGAACACAAGCTTCTTAATGGCAGGAAATGAGGCCGTGCCCACAGTAGGAACTTCTCTATTGGGCCTATTTGTTATTGATCTTAAAATATAGATTGGACCAATAGGCAAAGACAAAACAGGACTACCCAAAGGGTAGACATCTTCTAATCTGGTTTCTTCCCATTCCTGATATACTTTGTATGGGAACAATATCCCAGAGAACAGTCTGGGAAGGTAAAGTGAAAAGGAAAGTAATGGATTTGAAATCATAGGAGTTGGGTTCAAATGTTGTCTCTTCCATTCCCTGTGTTCTTGAAAAACATCTCCCACCTCCCTCCCTTCAGTTAAGACATGTATCTGATAGAACACTGAAACAAATGCTCTAAAGGATGATACCATAAACAAATTAGGACAGCAAGGTATAATTTATCTATCAGAACCTGGAGTAGAGAGGAATATATGACCAAAGAAGAACTAGAGAACATTATGAAAGGCAAACTTGACAACTTTGATTACATTAAATTAAAAAGATTTTGCCCAAACAAAATCAAGAGAAACAAGATTAAAAGTGAAGAACAAAGGTGGGAAAAATCTTTACAGCCAGTATTTCTGATAAAGTTCTCATTTCTAAAATAGGTATAGACCCTGTCAAATTTATAAAAATACAATTTGTTCCTCAACTGATAAACAATCAAAGGATATGAACAAACAATTTACAGATGATGAAATTAAAGCCATTTATAGTTATAGGAAAAAATGATCCACATCACTATTGATTACAGAAATGCAAATGAAAACAATTCTGAGGTTATTACCTCATACCTCTCAAATTGGATAAGATGATAGGAAAAGATTAGGAAACAAGTTGGAGGGGATGTGAGAAAACTGGTTGAAACGATCCAGCCATTCTGGAGAGCAATTGTGCATACTTTTTGACCCAGCAGTGCCATTACTGGGTCTGTATCCCAAGGATATCATAAAGCAGGGAAAAGGACCCACATGTGTAAAAATGTTTGTAACAACTCTTTTTGTGGTAGCAAAGAATTGGAAAATGAGTAGATGCCTGTCAACTGGGGAATGGCTGAACAAGCTGTGTTACATGAAAGTAGTGGAATATTATTGTTCTATAAAAAATGATGAATAAGCTGGTTTTAGAAAGGCCTGAAAAATTTACATGAACTGACACAATATAATTGAATATGATTATATAATATATAATAATAATAATAAACCTCCTACAATAGAAAGTACATTCATTAAGAACAAAGTTTATCTTGTTAACTCTGTAGTATCAGTACCTCCCATAGTGAAGTGAAACAAGTAGAACCAGGAATACATTGTACACAATAACAGTAAGAATATGTGATCATCACCTATGAAAGATGTGTTTTTTCTCACTAGTTCAGTGAGTCAAGCAATCCCAATAGACTTTGGACAGAAATCACTTTGCATCCAGAAAAAGAATTAAGGTGACCGAATGTAAATCAACACATGCTATGTTCATTTCTTTTTTCTGCTTTTTAAAATCTCTCTAATGGTTTTTTATCTTTTTGCTCTGATTTTTCTTTCCCAACATGATTCATAAAGTAATGTATATTAAAAATAAATTTACTATAAATATTATTTAAAAAAGAGATGTCCTTTGCATCGCTGAAATCAAGAATATTATGATCCCAGAACAAAAGAAAATGATTTATCATAGCTCTATACTCATTTGAACCAGAATAGATAATCTGGGCTTAAACCCTTACCAGCTATGTGACCCTGGCCAAGTCACTTATCCAAATAGTCTCAGTTCCTCATTTGTAAAATGAGCAGCACAATGAAAAGCAAACCATCTCTGTATCTTTGCCAAGAAAAACCCAAATGTGACAGAAAATGACTGAACAACGACAACAATTTAAACCACAGTAGGGACTCAAGCTTCCCCTAAAACCAGGAAAAATCCAGATCAGTCATGAAACAAAACCTGAAGACTGGATTGAAAGGGGACAGACTGAAATTTTACCCTCTGGTACTTTCTAGCTGGCTGTTTAACTACCACTGAAATTTGGCCTGCTCATTGTGGGGAGAGCTGAGGTTATATTTGTAGCATAGATCTATCTTTCCAACTTGAGAAGACTTTACATTGCATGGTAGTCATATAATAAGCATGCCATCAGTGGTAAATGTTTAGTAACCATCTTGGGGCAGGGTTGGGGGGAAATGTACAAGTTATATAAAATTAATTAGCATGATCATCATTTTCTCCATCATTTTCTTAAGTTTAGACAGTAAACAAAACAATAAATCAAATTGTGAGTAGTAATATGTGAAGTTTTCCAAGTTGTGAATATCCCCACTGAACGTTTAACGATGGCCTTTCAAGAGCTTATATAAATAGGCTCCAGAATAATCCTGCACCATAACTCCTAAAAAAAATAGAGAATCTAAATATTCAATTACTACCACCTGGGACTCTAAGCTACAATATAGCTCTAGACTGGATCTTGGTTATAAAATAACAAAACTTCTCTCTATCACAGTGATATATAGTTATGTATTCTGAAGAAAGTGCAGGACTAAGACTGGAAAATGATATTTAGTAGCTATGTGTCCAAGTACAAGGCATTTAATCTCAGGTACCTCATTTATAAAATGGGCAGAAGGAAACTTGTAGAGGGCCAGAACACTGGAGAAGTATACTTCAAACAATATGTTAACTCTGTGGAATTGATGAGATAATGGTTATCCAGTTGACATATATACTTAGTATAGTGATGTAATGGTTCTCTAGTTCACACATAATCAGTGTGCTGTAATGATGTAATTGGTATATATACTAAGGTGTATAAGGGCTGAGAAGGAATGAAAATGAGATATTCCATTTTTGACCATCCTCCTGGTAGCTCTCCTTTCTCCTGAACTCCTGCACCAAGGCTGAGTCCGAGGTCCTCCAGAAAGCTAGCCTGAACATTACAGAAACTCACACTCCCAACCTCCATGCAAATCAAATGAGAAATGGATGTGAAATTCTCTGCTAATTTTAAAGCATTAAATATGCATGTCCCTTGTCCTTCTGTCATCATTCACATTCTTTAAAAAAAATCTATTTCCTTTCCCTGGGCATCAGGGTGTTAAATAGGAACAACAATATTCACAAGCTTTTATGAGGAAGGCATCTCCAACCTAAAAGTGCAATCTACAGAAAGAGGAAATATCACCACTATCATCATCATCTTTACCTCTATGAAAATGATGGAGTAGATTTCAAATTAGTGGGCCTGGCTTCAGATCTTCACTTCAATGCTTACTACTCAAAGTGCTCTGAATAAATCATTTTATTGCCTCAGGTCTTAGTTTCTTCATCTATAAAATAAAGGGCTTGGGCACATGACCTGGAAAGTCCCTTTCAGTTCTAATTCTTCTGATTCTATGATTCTCTAGGGTTAGAGGTTTATTTATTGACATCTACTATATTCGCAAGAGGTGGAAAAATGAATAGGACAACATGCACCTACAGCACAGTACACAATAGTCTCTCTTTTTTTTAGAAAAAACTGAAAAGAAAAAAAGATGCTCTCAAAATAAAGACGAACATCAAAAAATTTGGAACAGCTCATCTCCAAGATATAAAGATGTTAATTAGAAACACATTTATTTAAATGCTGATAATATAAACATTTATGATACTTTAATAAATTGTTTTTAATCAATACAGACACAATTTTTTTGTTTCATTTTTTCTTTCTTTCTTTCTTTCTTTTTTTTTTTACTAAAACAATCGACGGAAATTAATAAAATACTAAGGAATGAATTTAGTTTAGCCCAAGCTCTCCCTGTTTCTTGGCAGCTTTCTCTTCTGCTAACACATTATTAGATTAAAATGTGATGGTCATTAAGCATCTTGCAAAATTTAAAATAACTTCATTTTTAGGGCCCAGTTCACAAAAAAAGATTGATAAGGACTAGTTGCCTTTCCCTCCCTAAGATTTCCCATGGTGGCCAGGGAGCATTTATTATAGAAACATAAAGTACACAGAACAGGCACAAGACAGAATTACAGCAGGCACATATTTGCAAGGAGTTCTCAAGTGATGGGAGGGAATTTGTTATTTCTTAAGAGGTATGGAATTATTTAGAAATACATGAAGCACAGATCCCTCGCTTCTCCCATGGCTGTGTTCTAAAACTGGGGAGAGGAATTTGAGACCACAGAATTCAATTCAGTTCAATAAATGTTATCAATAAATGCAAGGAACTGTTCTCACCTACACAAATAAAAATTGAGAAACACTCCCCCAAAAAAGACAGTTTGCCTTGCAGAAACTTCAATTCAATTTTTTTTTTTACTAGACTATATATATCAAGGCTCTGGCAAAATGTAAAGGTTTTTGAAAAAGCTACCTTATAAACTCCCTACCTATAAACTCTCCCTTCTCCAATCTATCCTTTGTAAGCCTGCCAAATTCCCTACTCAAGAAACGTGTGTGATTTCTCTGTTTCTTTAAATAAATAAACATACAAACAAACAAACAAATGAATAAATAAGGAAACTTTGATATTTGGCCCTTAAATGCCTTCATAATCTGATTCCATGTGACCTTTCAAGCCTTAATTCACATTTATTATCTTATATAAGCTCTATATTCCAGGCAAACTAAACTATCTGCTACTTCTTGTACCCAACATTCAATTTTACATCACAATGTTGGCAAAAGCTGTCTTCCTCCCTCCTTTCTAAATTTCTCCTCATATCAATCTCATTGGATCTCTTGCTTTCATTAAACTCTTATTAAATGGTACTTCTAAAAGGAAGGCAATCCTCATTGTTAGGAAAGCCTTCCTCCATATTTTTATTTATTTTCGGTTTAATAAATGGTGTTCTCCTACTATAGAAAGTACATTCATTAAGAACAAAGTTTATCTTGTTATCTCTGTAGTATCAGTACCTCCCATAGTTCATAAAATATATTAAATACTTGATTGCTTAGTAGATTGTTGAATGAATGAATGAAATGAAGGTATTTCATTTTCTTAAAAAAAGAATGAATTGTTATTGAGCTATTAAATTTCAAATATCTTTATGTACACACGCAAAATCATTTCTATGTACTTTAACATTGTCATGGATGTTTACTAACAATCATTATTAATAATGATTAATTAATCATTATTATACTTAATCATTATTAATAATGGCTGGAAGCCTTTGTCATCCTACTACACTATTTTAGAAAAAAAAAAAAAAAAAAAAAGAAAGGGCCCAGAAACAGTGACTGTAAGGAATGAAATTGCATTGAGAGATACTCTCACTCTTAATCTAGAATTCTTTCTACTTACATGGTAAGAGTTTTGTAAATGACAGTTAAATTCCTTCAGGCCCTTGGTACATACTATAATCACCTTCTGGTACATTTATGGGTAGATGTCCAAAAAAGGCATTCAGAATGGATCAGGATAGATAAGTTATTATCCACATCCAAAGGAGAAAAGTCTATGGCATTCAGATCATAAATAAACTTAATATTGAACTTTAGGAGTCATTTAATTAATAAACATTTATTAGACACTTTTTATTGTTTTTTTTTTTAATAGCCTTTTATTTACAGGATATATACATGGGTAACTTTACAGCATTAACAATTGCCAAACCTCTTGTTCCAATTTTTCACCTCTTACCCCCCCCCCCTCCCCTAGATGGCAGGATGACCAGTAGATGTTAAATATATTAAAATATAAATTAGATACACAATAAGTATACATGACCAAAACATTATTTTGCTGTACAAAAAGAATCAGACTCTGAATTATTGTACAATTAGCTTGTGAAGGAAATCAAAAATGCATGTGTGCATAAATATAGGGATTGGGAATTCAATGTAATGGTTTTTAGTCATCTCCCAGAGTTCTTTTTCTGGGCATAGCTAGTTCAGTTCATTACTGCTCCATTAGAAATGATTTGGTTGATCTCGTTGCTGAGGATGGCCTGATCCATCAGAACTGGTCATCATCTAGTATTGTTGTTGAAGTATATAATGATCTCCTGGTCCTGCTCATTTCACTCAGCATCAGTTCGTGTAAGTCTCTCCAGGCCTTTCTGAAATCATCCTGTTGGTCATTTCTTACAGAACAGTAATATTCCATAATTTTCATATACCACAATTTATTCAGCCATTCTCCAACTGATGGACATCCATTCAGTTTCCAGTTTCTAGCCACTACAAAAAGGGCTGCCACAAACATTCGTGCACATACAGGTCCCTTTCCCTTCTTTATAATCTCTTTGGGATATAATCCCAGTAGTAACACTGCTGGATCAAAGGGTATGCACAGTTTGATAACTTTTTGAGCATAGTTCCAAACTACTCTCCAAAATGGTTGGATTCGTTCACAACTCCACCAACAATGCATCAATGTCCCAGTTTTCCCGCATCCCCTCCAACAATCATCATTATTTTTTCCTGTCATCTTAGCCAATCTGACAGGTGTGTAGTGGTATCTTAGAGTTGTCTTAATTTGCATTTCTCTGATTAATAATGACTTGGAGCATCTTTTCATATGACTAGAAATAGTTTCAATTTCTTCATCTGAGAATTGTCTGTTCATATCCTTTGACCATTTTTCAATTGGAGAATGGCTTGATTTTTTATAAATTAGAGTTAATTCTCTATATATTTTGGAAATGAGGCCTTTATCAGAACCTTTGACTGTAAAAATATTTTCCCAGTTTATTGCTTCCCTTCTAATCTTGTCTGCATTAGTTTTGTTTGTACAAAAACTTTTCAGTTTGGTATAATCGAAATTTTCTATTTTGTGATCAGTAATGATCTCTAGTTCTGCTTTGGTCATAAAGACCTTCCCCTTCCACAGGTCTGAGAGGTAAACTATCCTATGTTCCTCTAATTTATTGATAATTTCATTCTTTATGCCTAGGTCATGAACCCATTTTGACCTTATCTTGGTGTACGGCGTTAAGTATGGATCAATGCCTAGTTTCTGCCATATTAGTTTCCAATTTTCCCAGCAATTTTTATCAAACAGTAAGTTCTTATCCCAAAAGCTGGGATCGACACTTTTTATTGTTATACCATAGTTCTCTTTTATTGTCCTGACTCAGGTTCCCTAATTATCCTGACTCAGTCCTGCCTTAGTTTCCCTGCTTCTCAGTTCTGCAAAACCTCCCCTCCCTCTTTATCAGAATACTTGATAAGGATAAAAGATCTTATGTTTTAGAGTATCAGAACGCCTCTCCCCATCCCAAGCTATTAGAATATCAGATACTGTCTTATCAAGATGCCTCTCCCCATGTCTGGGGTGCCTCCCCCTGATTATGTCATCCCCTTTTCTGGAGGCTCACCTCTCAGTACCCTGATTCCACCCCTGCCTCAGTCTACCCCCCAGTGTCTTAGCCACGTGTATATATGTCATTGAGAAATCAGATTATTTGCTGGATTCTTGAAGACCATAGCCTCATTCAGTCCTGGGACCAAATCATGGATCCATTCGGTTCCAATATATCTCTCCATTTAATAAACTATTAAACACTCAGTTTCTTCAGCATTACACTATGTGCCATGACTGTGCTAAGCACTGAGGATACAAAAAGAGGCAAATAGTAGATCCTGCCCTCAATTAGCTTACAATCTAGGGGAAAATGAAATTGAAGTGAATGGGAAGTCTTCGAGCAGTTGCTGATTTTCTGTGATTTCCACATTATTGAGGTAAAATAGATATTTATTTTGCATGGAATAGCAGAAATGTTAATCCAACCTCACAGTTGGCCTGCCCAGAGTGTCATTTCTACCCCAAATCTAAATTACATGGGCAGACATTAATATAGATAGCTTAGATATAATTCAGAAACCCTTCAAATAAAATTGAAATGATAAACTTCAGTCACATTTTCAGTTCAGGGACTTTGCTAATATCTTTGCTTGTTGGAACATGGAAAGTTCATTAATCTTTAATATCTCCTGAGTGAATAGCTGCTTCAAGTTAATGTAAGGCTTAACTTGGAATCGTAGAATTGTAGATTTATAGGATCTCATTTCAGAGCTAGAAATGCCCTTAAATACCAACTAGTCCAAACCCTTCATTTTGAAGATGGGGAAAGTGAGGCACAAAAAGATGGTACCATACTAGGAATGATAGTGCAAATGACAGAGATAGAATTTGAACCTACATTTTCCTGATTCCATCCCCATAATTCTTGCAGGTGGACTTAGGCCCTCACCCTGGTCGTGAAACTTCCTAGATACATAATAATGTATAATCTGAATCTCAGGATTAAAATTACATTTCAGTATTCATCCTATAAGAATATTATTGGTAAAGATCTTTGTGAACTTTAAAATGATTTTATGCTGATCTTTCCAATTACAAATGCATGGTTTAATTTACTTTTTGGAAAATAAAATATTTGTGCCAATATTTTTTTGTTTCAATGACAGGCTTCTGAAAATTCTTTATTCATCAGTGTGAATATAAATTCTCTGAAGGCAGGAACTATTGCCTTTGTACTCTATACTGAGCTCCAATGCTTGGCACATAGTAGGAGCTAAATAAATATGTGTTAGCTTACCGATTGCTGGTATTGGCGTTCCTTCAATGAAGAAAGTCAGATGCTATCTACTTTGCAATAGTGTATTGCATTGGTGTCAAAATCACACAGAAAGGGTAATTATAGACTTACCCTCTTGAACAATAGCATTATCTATGTCCAGCTGCATTTTTATGTACTTTGTTAAACATTTTTCTAATACATTTTAATCTGGTTCTCTCTCTTTGGTCTACAGAATGTATTTAATAGAAAATTTCTAGGGAATGGCCCGAGACCAGAGATTTGTCCAAGCTCACCTGCTATGTGCCAGGAGCTGTATCAGACATTGAAGATACAAACACAAAAGTATTAAATAATCCTTACTTATAAGAAGTCTACAATTCATTAGGGGAAATTACTAGGTAGGCAGACAGAGAGATAAATAGATATAGATGAAAAGACAGATTCATAGATAGACAGAAAGATACACATACACACAGAGAGACATAAATCATAAATATGGAGTGAATTAGTACAAACATGTTCAGTAATTAAATGCAAGTTAGTATACAAAGATAATGCTTTATCCAAGGGAATATACTTATGAATATACATGTATGTGTGTTTTCATGTGTGATATATACATATATTCATATATAATATCATATGTCATGTCTCTAAACATACACATTTATATGTGCCATGTTATGCATTAATATTTTTTCATATGTACACACATTACATTTTTCTAATAGAATATAATAAACTATACACTTCTTCAGGTCAGATACTGTTTCCCTTTTCTTAGTACACAGAATCTCACATAATGTCTGGCAAAGCTGAGGTGCTAAAAACATGTTTGTTAAGCAGATTTGAATTCAGTCCAAAAAAAAAAAAAAAAGAAAAAAAAAGGAATTGGATTCATGTTTGACCCTTTACTGCTTTAAAATCCTGGTTAAATGTCTCAATTCTAATGAATTTTGTCACAGTCAAGAGAGGAAAACCCAATTATGGCTTTCCCAAAGATCCCATTCATAATCTTTGCTTTGCAGTTCTCCGCATCATGCACCTATTGCTCATTCAAATGAGCTTGTCTTCAATGAACTTGCCCATTAGTACATTCAGCACAGTGTGATAAATACCAACTCAGAAGCCTAAGCTTCAGCCCCAGAAGTTCAATTCAACAGTAATTCAAATCTGACTCACCAGAAGAACAGTAATGGATGACTTTGGGGAGGGCTGTTCAATCACACCCCAGTGAATGCTTTCCCCTTGTCTACCCAGGACTTATGTAAATCTTGGACGGTTTCTTTGCAGCCCCCATGAAGTACAGGGAACTGCAGAGCTTTTCAGAGAAACTTCACCATTATCCAGAATACCTGAAACTCTTAGGATTCTTGGCTTCTCTTTAAGCTTAATTCAGAATTCATTTTTTTTTTTCCTGGAAGTGTTTCCTAAGCCTTAGTTGCTTGGGTTCAAGCAACTCCTTCTCCCTTTCTCTCCTCCTTTCCCTCTTTTCCCTTCTCTTTCTTCCTCTCCCCCTCTCTCCTTCTCTCCTTCTGTCTCCTCTCCTTCTCCCTTCTCTCTCTCTTCTCTCCCTGTCTCCTTTTCCCTTTCTCTTTCTCCCTGTCCTTCTCCTCCCTCTCTGTCTCCCTCCCTCTCTCTCCCACTTTGTCCCTCCTGCCATCCCTCCATCCCTCCCTTCTCTCTCCCTTTACTGAATTAAATCATCGATATCCATATCTCTCTCTAATTATATATATATATATATATATATAAAATATATAATACACACACATAGATATGTACATATGTACATATATGTGTGTGTCTGAGTGTGGTGTAGGCATCTATATCTGTGTGTCTGTGGGTGTTTAGGTATGTTTGTGTATTTGAATTAGCATTCCCTTCTAAATCCTTACCTGACTAGGAATATGCCTACTTTCTGGGCATTATTTCAAGACCTAGCACAGTATTTGGCACATAAGAGTTGCTCAATCCATGCATTATTATTAGAAAGAAAAGAAAGGAAGGGGAAGGAAAGGGAGGGAAAGAAGGGAAACAGAAGAAAGGGGGAATGATAGAAGTAGAATCTTGAATGAATGAGAGTTATCTTAATATACTTATGCTCATTATCATTTATAACAGCTCTCATATTTGGGTGTGTAAAACAATGCTTACCTATTTAAATAGTTTGATAAAACTGTGTCATGTTTGTCCTTAGGCTACAAAAGAATTCTGTAAGCATATAGTGTTTGTTGTGAGGGCTTTTGGGGGAAAGGGGTGGCATTTAATCACAGGAGATATTGTCCTGTTGGATAATATTATAGAGAAAAAGAAGAAAAGAAGGAAGTAGAAAAGGAGAATGAGAAGAAGAAAAAAGAGGAGGAGGAGGGAGAGGAACAGGAAGTACAAGAAAAACAAGAAGATGAACAAGAACAAGAAGAACAAGAACAAGAATAGGAACAAGAAAACAAAAATAGTAATTGAAATAAATTGGATGATTAGAAGAGTATCCAGGGAAAGTAGGAATTGAAAGAAAAATATTCACTTCAATTAATTTCTAGAGGAAGCCAGGCCAGGGAAGAACTAATGTGAGGTACAACTACTTCAGAGAGGAAACATCCCCTGATAGGATCTTTTTTGATGTCTTTATATCAGTTCAATTGTTTCTCTTCCCTTGAGCAAAATGCAAGTACTCTTAACTCTTTCTAAATTTGGGTGTTCTTGGGAAGAGCTCTGATGATCCTGTTCTATTTAGGTTTTGATGATGTCTATGTGCACCATGGGAAAGGAATTTAAAAAGGAATCATTCTCATGGTCATTATTTTTGTTGGATCTTTGGGTTTTAGATTCAATAAAGCTATTATTGCTATAGACCTAGTCGGCCTTTGATTATTTGGACTCATTAGTAATATGTATGACCAGATTAAGGATGCCAAATATCGTTTTAGTCTCAATATCCCAGGATGATTGTCAGATTCTACCTTGATGGCAGTGTTGAGATCACAGCATTCTGGTCAGTAAAATGTATCAGCTGCAAAATATAAATGGGTGAGAGGGGTAAACCTGAACATGTAGTAGAAAGAAGTTTGGATTGAACTAAGGAAACTTTTTTTTAAATTTAAAATTTTTAATTCTTTCATTTATTTTTGGGCTAAGGCAACATAAGAGGAAGCTAGCTGCTTGGTTGGACAAAGTAGTAGTCAGAAAGACAAATTCAAATCCAGTTTCAGACACTAAATGTGAGACTCTGGGCAAGTCATTTAATTTTGTCTGTTTCCTCTGAAACTGAGTAAACTAGTAAAGTGAACTAGAAAAGGAAATGGCAAACTACTCATTCCCCTCCCCCCAAGATAACTCCAAATGAGTTCACGAAGATCTCAATAGGATTGAACAACAATAAAGAAAACTGAAATCTTGGTTGTGTTCTGTACCACTAATTTGATGTATCATTTTGCAAACAATCAGTCTTCCTGGGTTTCAGTTTACAGGAAAAAAAAAACAACTTTCAAGTCAATTTCCCTTTGAGCCTCAAAAAACAAATGTGGTAGAAAAGAAGGGCCAGCATGAATATTAAGAAACGTTTTCTTTGTTAAAAAGCATGTAATTATTCTTACATCTCAATAGTCAAATTCAAACCCTTCTATTTAATAATAATTGACAGAGAATGCTTCAAAGTTTCCAAAACAATTATGTACGTTATATTTGTGCTTCACAACCACACTGTAAGATTGGCATTGCATGTATTATCATCAATATTCTTCAAATAAGGGAAATAAGGCTCAAATGTATTAAATGATTTCCCTGAGTTTATAGAGCTAATATGTGTTAGGCAAGACTGGAACTCATATCTCCCAGATGCTAAGTACAGAAGTCTACTTCATCAATCAACATGCACTTAAATAATTATATATGCTCCCTATCCACAATGATTCTGGGATTTAAGAAAATGTTACTAAAAAAGGTTCCCATAAAAAAGAAAAAAAAGAAAAAGACAGAAAAAGGGGCCTTTACTTGAGGGTCAGTAACTATGCAATGGAAGTAGTATTTATTTCATTGAAGTCAGAAGACCTGAGTTCTAATTCTGTTTCTGCCATTTACCATCTATGAAAAAGAACAAGACATTTCTCATCTCTGGGATGTTGTTCACATCCTGAAATAAGGGATCAAACTAGACATCCTCGATTCTGCTTATTCAGACCTGATTCTCTAATCTACTCCAACCAGTTCATTTTGGTTAGTTCCTCAAGGACACAGCCCAGAAGCTATTTTACAGCTTCAATACTCCTAGAGCAGCCAAACTAGATTAAAATAGAATTAGGAAATATTTAACAAAATGAACAGAAATATAATGGGAAAAAGATAATGTTAATATGTGGTTTTCTAGTATATATATATATGGCCCACAGAGGTCCTTATGCATGCTTGAGTTTTATATTACTGATGTAGGATTTTAAAGCTTTCAGAGTATTTTTATACATTTCATTTGATTCTCCCTACAATTTTGTGAGGTAGAAATGACATGTATTGCAAACCTTCTTTTACAGATGAAGAAACAAATGTTCAGACAGGGAGAATTTAGTGTCACACTGACCTGAGTTCAAATTCAAGTTCTGACAATTTTTAACCATGATATCATGGTCAAGTTATTTATCCTGTCTGGACATCAGTTTCCTCATTTGTAAAATGAAAAGATTGGACCAAATTTCCTATCATGCTCCCCCCCCCCCCCCGTGGTGTTCTCTTCTTTTATATAATATAATCGTTCTCTCTGGGAGCAGGTTTTTTGGGGAGGTTTTCTGGAGGAAGCCTTAGTTTCAGTTAAAAGTAATAATCACTTCAAAAGCAGCCAGGTGATAAAATCCAAACATTTATTTTCTCCTTCCAAGTCTTGTCTCTCCTTAGGCTCAGTTAGCTTTAATAGAGATCTATCTCTCTGCTTGGTTCCAAGAGCTCTTGCAGCTTGTCTTTAGCCTCTGCTTTCTTCAGCCTCCAGCCAGCACAAAGGTGGAAGATGGAATGAATCTGACTGATTCCACCTCCGAGAGTGGGCTTGTGGGCTTCTGTATCTCCCAGAGTGCTCTTTGGCCCTGAGAGCTTCTTGCTTATATGCTGTTCACTGAGTACACACCAATCATTATATCACTGGGAAATCATTATTTGGTGTAGGATTAAATCAATACTAAACTAGATTTAAACATTGTCTTCTCAATTCCACTTAGTACCTTGTTTCAAGTTCTGGCCCATAACATCTCCTCGTAGGATCAGATCAATCATACTGAACCATGCGAAATTAGATAATTATTGTCTCTATCAACTCTAATGAGTTAACACTTTGTAAGGATTCCAACATTCCCCCCCCCCCAATCCTATGATAGTACTGATTCAATTCTTTCTCCATTACACTATAACCATTATGAAAAAGGTAAACAAGGGTCATACATTGGGCATCCATGGTTAGTCTAATATTAAGTACTCCCCTTTCTTCTGCACATTACAAGTCTTAAACCGCTTATTTATAGTCTGAATTTGCCTGGAAACTTGTCCTTCTATCAAAGTCTTAGGGGTCTAGTTCCTAATTTTCCACCTGCTATTGAATCCACAGGCAAAGGGTACATTCCTAATTGTGAGGATGAAATCATCAGCTTCTCATGAGGCCATCATGTCTGAAACCAATGTGCCTATAGAAGCCACAAGCCCAGGATTCTTAAATCCTTAAATTATTTTCTCAAAAAAAAAAAAATATGGTTCCTTTAAGAATGTTCATCTCTGCAAATTCACTTTCTTTTTTTATACTTGCTAAATGGTTTCTTTGAATTTGTGATCAATATCCTATTTTAATTTCCTACATCTAATTGTTTTTCACCTTTTCAATTAGTAAAAAAAAATTATGTGAACAATAATATTGTTTTATTTGTACATTTCAAACTTAACATTCCAACTAAAATATTAAAAACAACTTTAAAAATAAAATTCTGTGCTAATGTTTTGTATTATTAAAAAGTGTTATGTATTTTTAACTGACCTATATGCCTACTTTCCCATTTTTATGCAAATAATATACACATTTTTAGGACATCCTTGGGTATGGGGCAGGGAGATTTTCAAAATTGGGCATCATCTTAAGAGGCCTTTGCAAATCTTCCCTCCCACTCCCATGTCATCATTTCTGCCTCTCCTGTAAAATTATCTTCCATCTATTCTGTATATATGTGGCATGTACATAATTATTTAAATGTTGTTGTCCCCATTGTGATGTGAGCTCACTGAGATCAAAGACTCACTGGAGAAGAGTACATCTTTAAAATCACATACTGATAGTTTTGGGTAATACATGTTCCCACATTACTGTTTTATTTTTGACTATTAAAGTTTTTTCTTTATTTTATGGAACAAAAGACTACATTAAAGATTCTCTTCTAATTAAGTATCTCTGATGCATATACGAAAGCTTGCTTGAATGGTATGACAGTAGAGATAGTGTGTTTTAGGAGCTTTGATCACTAGTATAAGGAGAGTTAGAACAGAAACGTAATCATTTGCCGAAGGTGTCTGCCATTTTGCTTGAGGATTGGTTATAGAGTAATGAAATTTTAATTACAATGAGTAAATTTTAGTTACAGTGATCCTTGAAGACCATCTAACAAAACTCAGAGAAGGATAAAATCTATATCAATGAAGGATATACATAAGCATATTAAAGATGTTTGAAGTATTGGAAGGCCATTCTTTTTTGGTATATTTGAGCATTTCATGAGTTCCTTTAAACTGTATAAGATATATAGATACATGCTTTGCATATTATAGTTGTTCAGTCATTTTTTCAGTCATGTCTACCTCTTCATGATCCATTTAGGATTTTCTTTGGAAAGATACTTGATTGGTTTGCCATTTCCTTCTTTAGCTCCTTTTGTAGTTGAGGAAACTAACTCAAAAAACATGAAGTGACTTGGCCAGGATCACACAGCTAGTAAGTGTTTGAGGCCATATTTGAACTAACAAAGATGAATCATGTTGATCAAAATGCATATAAATATGCTTTTTTAATAGGTTTATTAGAAAAATACCTCTAAAACCTTAGTACTAAGTACTATGTACACATATAATTACATCTTAAAAAAAAGTCTAACTGAAAATTTAAGGGAACCATAATCATTTCTAGGAAAAAGATAATGGATGAGGCGGCAACATTTGTGATAAACCTTTAAGGTTGAATAGGATTCTGATTATCAGTGTTGTTATGAGGACAGGGAGGTGGAGCAATGTTCAATCAAAGTGAAACTCAAAGAAAATGAAGTCAAAAGTGGATAACTCACCTATTTTAGCTGAAACCAAAGAGTATGTGAGTGGGAATAAAATGGGGTTCACTGTAGGAAGCCTTGAATGTCCCATTTAGTATCTCACTGATCACACCTAATCCTGCCCAACCCTCCTACACACATATACACACATGTACACAAAGTTATCAATTCCTCATGATCAGGTACCATAGCATAGAAATGGCCCTAGGTCTTTTCAAAAGGGGAAATGTATCTTAGACATTATCCAGTGTCGTTTCTTTTGTATTTCCCAGAAGGTATAACAGTATTTGGCCCACACAGATGCTCAAATAGTAAGTGATTAAAGCAGTCTTTTCTTTCATGTACCCTGGAAATCTGTTTCAAACTTCAGAGGGGAAAAGAGAGGGGAGACCTATTTTTTGCATTCTATTATCATGAGAGTTTGTATTCACTCTGACACTCAATTAGAGACAGGTCCTATTTTATGCTTGAAAGAAAATTGTGGGAAAAAATTACTTTGTTATGCGTTTTAGTGATTGTACTTCATAATGGAAATATTTTCCAAAAATGATTTCCCCCCTTTTCCAAAGAAGCCTATTTGATCAACAATTCACTCATTTTTAAGAGTGATTTATTTGAATAACATCTGAACATTTTGATCTTGTGAAATTTGTGCATTTATTAGATTACAATAACATATAAGAGTGTATGACAAGGTTAAGGGAACCATATTGAAGCAGATAAACTATGTGGCCTTGAATAAATCTTTAGAACTGAATTTCAAGTGAAGTGAAGAGGCTGAGCCAGAGAAGAGTTAAAGTTCTTGTTTGTTTGTTTGTTTTTCCCCTAACACTAACTATGAAAATATCAAAAACAAATAAACAATTTATGGTGTCTACTTTTGATGGAAGGTCTCTTCTTAAAAGCTGCCCTTTTCTTATACTTGATGGCTTTAAGCTACCTTTTTAAGAAATCCTATACACCAAAGCTTCTTAAATTGTGGATCACAGCCACATATGAGACTACATAATTGAATATGGGATTCATGAAATTATGATGCATTATCGGTAAATATTTGATTTGGATACCTGTTTTGTAAACCTACATATCCAAAACTGCATAAAAATTTCTTAGGTGAAAGGGAGTCACAAATGGAAAAAGGCTGAAGAAACCCTGCTATATATTATACCAGGAATTTCCATGGCTCCTGTGTGCAGAGCTAAGGGCTCTCTATTCAATCTTTACCTCTCTTCACCTGTGCCATCAGAGACAAGAACCCAATCAGGCAAGTCTGATCCAGCTGGACATTCAGGAACTCTACAACATCCTGGATTCACATCTATACTGTTGTATAGTGTTAAGTAGATGTTAATGTCCCAGAGGCACCTTGTACAATAAAGAAGCTAAACATAGAGAGTTTGATGTAAGCAGAATATGGCAGATTATAGAATAATCACTGTAGACCTGAGAGGGTCTTTAGAAACCACCTGATCGAAACACTTTACTTCACTGATGATGAAAGAGTAGAACAGAAAAAATGAGGTGTTTTTACCTATGTTACAGATAGGGAGAGAAAGAATCAGAATTTAAATCTGAATTCTGTTATTCTAAATCCAGTATTCTCTCTGCTAATTCCTAAATCCTATGATGGCCTAGCACAGATTCATCACTGACCCTCCTTTCTCCTCCTGGTGTGACTTCCATCAAATGGAAAGTTCTATGAAACTCCCTTAGGGGTCTCAAGTTAGACCTAGATCTTTTCTTCCTGAGCTAAAACATACTATAATGAAGAGCAACTGAGTTAATCATTACTGGTATATATGGTTATTTTTATGAAAACTGGCCAAATCTCTCAAACTCTTGTTATAGACCGTTAGCATCTTGTTATGAGATTATTTTTCCTTTGATTGAAGTCTTAGGTGGTAGATACTAAGAGACAAAGCACCATGTTTTGATAAAGCATTCAAGAGATCTTCAACATGGGGGCATGGAACAGCTAAAATCACATCTATGTTTGTCTGATTGAGGCAAGGTCAGAGAATGCAGGAGAAAATTGCCTCAAAATTTGGGTCTCAAAGTTTTAGATTTGGGGGCAGGTAGGTGGTGCAGTGGATAGAGCACCAGCCCTGAAGTCAGGAGGACCTGAGTTCAAATCTTCCCTCAGACACTTAACACTTCCTAGCTGTGTGACCCTGGACAAGTCTCAATCCCAAATGCCTCAACAACAACAAAAAGTTTTAGATTTTTGAAAAACTTCTACTCAATGAAGATCTTTCATGAGTGACACATTGGAGAAAGGAACTCAGAGTAATCATGATAATGCTCCCTCAAAAGTTCATTTCTCTAATTCCTAACATCCCATAATCTCCTTCCCTATTCTACTTCATCTGTCACAGGATGATCACACTCAGGATTTCTCCATTCCCTGAATGCATTGAATTTTTCTTCATCAGAAACTCTGGATTTCATCTTTTTCATGTCCTAGAACTCCAGTTCTCTGGATGCCTCACTTCTAAAACTATTCTTCACCCTCAGTAGGATGATCTATCCCTCTTCTCTTAAAAACTTTTTTTCGTCCACTGACACCTTTCTGATTTCACTTTCCTGTTTTTCAATACTGACTCAGTAGTTAAGAAACCTATTCTATTCAGCATTTTACTCTTGGATCCTTTGCCATCTTGTCCTATGTTACTCATTATTGGACACACTGCAGCCCTGGATTGCCTTCTGTGTGAACAGAATATTTCTGTTCACATGATGCTAAACATAGTTAATTGGTTGAACCATAAACTCAAGTCATTTAATTCTCTTGCTAAAGAAAGACAATTGTTTTATTCTTCCCTAAATGATATCCTAGATCATTCCTCTTAAAATTGTCACAAGCTTCTAATTTTTTGGATGAAAAAGTTATCTTTTACTTTCTCAAAAAAAAAAATGGAAATCACTCACCATGAATTCTTTCTTTTCCCTTTTTCTTCATGTCAAAGCCTGTTAACCTCATACTTTGTTTTCTGCCTCATTTCCTCAATTACTAATAAGAAGGTGGTATTTCATGACAAAACTAATCTTTCTGTAAATGACACAACTCCTCTCTCTCTCTCTCTCTCTCTCTCTCTCTCTCTCTCTCTCTCTCCCCTCTCTGTCTGTGTATGTATATCTCTGTCTATCTGTCAATCTCCATTTTTGTCACTGTCTCTGTCTGTCTGTTTGTCTGTCTGTCTCTCCATCTCTTTCTAATTGTCTCTGTGTCTTTGTCTGTCTTTCTCTTCCTCTCTCTCTTTCTTCATCCCCTTTTCTTCTTCTTTCCCTCCATTTGTTCTCTCCTCTCTCAGATAATAGACACATTGCATTCCTGAAATAAAGTCAAGGTTCCAAAGGTTGATAATGAATTGCTAGATAATCACTTTCAGAAAATATATTAGTTATTTAGAAGACATTCAATATATAAATGAGTAACTAATAGTATAGATTTCAGAAATTGTGTCAGGCTGGACTAGTGGAGAGCTTAGGAAAAGGATAATGGATGGAGCTTCTTATATTACATCATGCAGGTGGCCACATAGTTTGTTCACCTGACTCCGGCCTCACTGGCTATTGTGTGGGCAAGCATTCAAAAATTCAATCAATGTGTCAGATCTTACTGTGTATAATTTTTTGTTGGTTTGGTTTGGTTGAGTTGGGTGGGTATTACTGATGTTACTTTGATGTTTTGTTTTTCCTATAAGCACCTCCACATTGACTTCAGTCATTCATCACTAAAATTATGCACAGAGCCTTTCACATGCAAAGAACTGACCATGACTTTATGTTATGCTTTGGCCTTTCTTTAACCCTGGGCAAGTCATTTACACTTTGAAGGCCTTTGTTTCCATAGCTTTCAAAGACAGACACATACATAAAGAGACAATGACAAAGATAGAGACCAAGACAGAGAGAGACAAGAGATACAGAAAAAGACAGAGACAGACAAACACACACACACACACACACACACACACACACACACAGAGAGAGAGAGAGAGAGAGAGAGAGAGAGAGAGAGACTGAGACAGAGAAATAGAGAGATGACAGAGATAGACAGAGAGACAAGGAGACAGAGAGACAGAGAGAAAGATCTATCAGGTACTGAACATATCAACTGATATACTGATACTGAATGCAGGAAATATTAGGAACAGCATTTTTTTAATGCAATCTGAAATGGTTTCTCTTTAAGAAAACAAGGAGTCTATCCTCAAGATTTGGTTGGTCTGGGGGACCAAAAATAACAAGTTTCTGAGATTTGGTAGAATTTCCATTTTCCTGAAGTTAGTCTTTGTAATCCAAAAGTGCTGCTCTGACAAAGAATAGTTTTGTGATCAGTCATTATTTAAAAAAAAAAAAAACAACTTATTTTTTAAAGTTATGTTCTTCTGCATATATTGTATTCCACACTTTTCTTTTTTTATGACTATCCCACTGTGTTCTAAACCACAGCCTGAATCACTGCCTGTTCTGACTCTCTGTTTCAGGGGGTTTTTGAGGGCTAGGCCACTCGCTAAAAGGTAGGCTTTACAGAAAATGTCAAGCTCTAGAGAGCCTAATCTTACTCTCACATCTTAGCGTCCATTAAACTTCAGAGCTCTTTGGAAAAATATCTTCTGAACACTTAGCCTATTTAAACAGTACTATTCTTGTATGCTGGCCAATAAATTGGCTCTCCAGATAATAAATTATTACAAATTGTACCTGAAAACAGTTTATGCATAATTTCTGATCTTCATGGCACAATGGAGTCATTGGTTTGCATTAGAAGACTAGGTTCAAATACCAGCTTTACCACCTACTACTTATGTGAATTCTGTAAAGTCATTTGAACTTCACTGAACCTTAATTTATTTGTTATTATAAATAGAGTTTTGTCAAAAATAATGTCACCTTCAAAGCAATATGCTCATCACTCTATTTTACAGATAAGAAAACACGCTTAGAGAAACAAAGTGATTTGCCTAAGTGGTGATTTCAGGATTTAAATCAGGTTATGGTTGAACTCAGAGGTCCTTTCTCTTTCTAAATCTATGATCCTATAGTACTAAGTTTTTGAAAATGAGGAGACTCAACTAAATTGTCTTTACGTCTAACATCTAAGATTTTTGTCAAAGGATTGTTTCCATTGATATGTTTGTATGTAGAAATAAAATATTTTAAAATGAACACCACCAGAAAATCACCCAAGTTGACTAGACATGAGATGACTAATCACCACAAGGGACACTCACTTCTTTCCTCCCTCTTCCTACTCCTCAGACCCACACCCTACTTAATTAGCTTGACTGCTCATACCACATGAATGAGATAGGAATCACTAGCTCCTTTTCTTCACATAAAATGAAGAAACACTAGACTTTATAATCCATCCTACATCAATTCCCTGTAATTAATCAGGCATAGTCACTTAACTGTAAGAACCACTGTTCTTTGCCATCTCCTTTTCTCTGTATTACGCTTAAGAATTCTGGGCCCTTCATTTCTAAAATAATAGAGAATTCTCTCAAATTTATAAGAATATAAGCCATTTCCCAATTGATAAATGGTCCAAGGAGATGAACAGGCAATTTTCAGATGAAAAACTTAAAACAATTTCTAGTCATATGAAAAATGCTCTAAATCACTATTGATTAAGACAACTCTGAAGTACTACTACACACCTCTCAGAATGGCTAAGATGACAGCAAAAGATAATGATGAATGTTGGAGGGGAGACAGGAAAACTGGGACACTAATGCATTGTTGGTACAGTTGGGAAATGATCCAACCATTCTGAACAGCATTTGGAACTATGCCCAAAGTACTATAAAACTGTACATATTCTTTGATCCAGCAGTTTAACTACTGAATCTGTATCCCAAAAAGATGATAAAGGAGGGAAAAGGATCAATAAGTGTAAAAATGTTTGCAGCAGCACTTTTTGCAGTGGCAAGGAACTGGAGATTGAGTGCATGCCCATCAGTTGGGGAATGGCTGAATAAGTTATAACATATAAATATAAAGTAATATTATTGTTTTATAAGAAATGACAAGCAGGCTGATTTCAATAAAGCCTGGACTTACATGAGCTGATGCTAAGTGAGCAGTCAAAATAACTTTGCACACAAACAACAACAAGATTATGTGATGATCAGATCTGATAGACTTTTCTCTTTCCAACAATGAGGTGATTCAGAGCAATTCCAATAGACTTGTGATGGAAAAAATCATCTGCATCTAGAGAGAGAACTACGGACATTGAATTTGGATCAAAACATAGTATTTTCATCTTTTTGTTGTTGTCATTTGCTTGTTTTTTCCTTGTGTTTTTCCCCATTCTAATCTAATGTTTCTTGTGTAGCATGAAGAATATGGAAACATATTTAGAAGAACTGCCCATCTTTAATCTATATAGGATTACTTGTTGTCTAGGGAAAGGGAAGAGGGGAAACGGAGAAAAATTTGAACACAAGGTTTTGCAAGTGTGGATGCTGAAAACTATCTTTCCATGAATTTGAAAAAAATAAAATACCATTAAAAAGTAAAAAAAAAAATTCTGGACCTTCCCAACTCATTATAATTAAATTCCCTTTCATGTGTTATTTCCTCCAATTACAATATAAGATTTTGAGAACAAGATTGTGTCTTTATTTACATTTATGTTCCTTGCTCTTGGCATAGTTCTCAACACAAAATTAATATATTTTCCTCTATTTACTCATAATCTCCATTTTGATCATTTTATACTATAAGGGAACTAAAGCTAGAATACAAATTTAAACTTCTGAATCCTTTAATAAAGTTCCAGTAGCTGAAGAATAGGTTAGACAAGATAAATTTAAATTCATAAATGTTTTAGTATTTTAAATTTAAGAATTTTGAAACATGGTCAGTCCAAATGTAGTTATAATGTAAATTTCTTCTTATGTGATCCAAATGTAATTAAAAACAATTGTAACAACTATCCTTTATTAGATAATGTTATGCACACAAAATATTGCAGTGGGGACCAGGGAAAAGATATTAAGTTTAAATAAAATAGTTCCTTTATCTAAGATTCATATATTTCATGAAACCATAGGAGTATAAAATTTAAAAATGCAACCCTAAATTATTTTTGTTATGGTATTGGTTATACTTAAATATTGTTGATATTCTAGAAACTCCTTATCTTCAATATTACAATTAACAGCATGTATAATAAATGAATGATTCAGAGGCAGATAGAAAATCAACCACAAGTTCTCCACTTTAGCAAAAGAAACCACTATATTGCTGATTACTCTTCATTGCAATGCTTGAGATGTGATGATTTAATGAATTACTTAAAGTTTGTTCTGGATAGTAAAAATAAAAATTATTTGCCTACAATCAATAATTACTTGTATATCAAGTCCAATAATTTTAAGCAGAAAAAATATCTAGTCAGAGTGTGTATGTGTGTGTGTATGTGGAATGGGGAGGGGGGAGTGAGAAAGTCTTTGGACTATATGGAAATCACATGGTTTATTTTTGTTTTCCACCCTGCCATGGTTCTAATGCTCTAAGAGAAATTAATATTATATTAGTATATTAATAACTATTAATTTATGATTCATCCTTTTCCTTCTATTTCTGTTAAGACCCTCCACTTATAAGTCAGGTAATCTCTGAAGGGCAGGAATGAACCAATACTCCTGGCTCCTAAGGCACATATTCTTTAACCACCCAACTGGGAAATTAACTTCTTTTAGAGTATTAACAGAGCCCTTATCCTAGAGGATGGAGTCCCTGTTCTTGTTCCCCTCCACTAGAATATAGGGTAATCCAGCTGATGAAAGAGAAAACTAGTCAAAGAAGTCCAGATAGGAAGTGATTTTCCTGAAGGCTGCTGAGTTTTGTTTGCGAAGAGCTGAAAACTTTTAGCCCACTGCCTCATTAAATGTATGTCTTCATCAGGGTAAAGTTTCACTTGTCAGAGGAAGTCCCTGTCAGAAAGTATACACCTGATATAAGACATTTCAGGACCTTTCAGGGATTCCTTTGGTTAACAAGAGAAACCACTGATCATTACCAATTTGTTCCTTATTAGCCAAATGAATTAATAAATTGGTTATTAATTACTTGAAAGCCATTTCTCAAGGGCTTAACTCATGACAATTTATCAGCTGATAAGAGTTTTCCCTTGCCCAGGATGTAAGTGATATTGATAGATAGAAATATATATATATAACTATCTACATTTACTCTGGTGTGTGTATATCTATATCTATATCTATATCTATATATATGTATATGTATATGTCACCTACATTCTGTGTGTATATATATATATATATATGTATATATATATATACATACATATATAGCTAGCTAGCTATATATATAGAAAGATAGATAGATGGCTATATCTATATGTTAGGGGAATGGGCTGGGCTCAGTAAGTTTTCTCTTTTGGTCATAGTCTATTCTTGTTTTAGAATGATGGTAAATTACTTGCCTTTTCCAAGCCTAGAATTCATCAATTGCTAATTTCCAGTGGCCATCTTTGCAGAACCCAAAAATGGATGACATGGTCATTAAATTGTATACCTGCCTTTTGGGGGAGCCCATGTGATGAGATAAGAAAATATAGAAAGAAAACCTTTGAACAATAAGATCAGAGATGAAGAGCTTTAAGGGACTTCAGAGGCTATCTAGTTCATATTGCCCTTATTTTACATTTTATAACTAGATTTTAAGAGATTTACCCAACCTCACATGGACAATGAATGATGTAGGAGGTACTTAAACATATGTCCTCTGATTCCAAATTCAGTATCTTTTCATGCTACTAGACATAGGGTTGAATCTTAAAATGTCTCTAATTAATTCAGAATGGGTGATAGTTTTCAGATGAGATTAGATGGATTTCTTCAAATGAATAGGCTTTGGTACAAATGGCCAGAAAAAAAGATGGCTAGAAGCTAGCAGGGGAGATGTTAGACTGATACAAAGAACTTCATAATAATGAGAGATAGTGTAAAGCAGAGTAAGATACCTTTGGAAAGAATGAGTTCTTAATGACATGGAAGTCATCAAACTGGAACAAAATAGACCATTGACAGGGATTTCTATTTTGAAAACAATTGGACTTGATGGTCTCCTAGATGCTTTCCTCTCAGATTATAAATCTGTAGATGGACTTTAGACCAAATAAGGTGTATGGATTTTTAAACCAAAGATTTTATCATTTTGAAAAATAAAAAAATCACTTTTACAAACTTTCCATTTAAAAAGATTTATATTCATAAAAGCACTTCCTTCTGTCCTGATTTGAAATAGAGACTAGCAATTTTCTTACAAAGGACAGAAATTTGCTCCATGTATACACATTCACACACACACACACATTTATACACAGTTTTTTCTTCTTCCTCAGGGCATACATAGGTGGGAACAGAAAGCAACAAACCCAGTATACACAGTGACACAGTCATATTTTCAGACATAGAGATACCAGTTTCAGAAGCTATAAAATGTACAAAAAGGAAAAATACTGATTATTTGCATTTTTTAAATAAACAGCAAGTATTTCTGCTCTTCAAGGAGTCAATAAACTGTCCTTGGGGAGGTGAACGATAACTATAAAATATTCATAACCTGAAAGTATCCTTAAGATAGAGGAGGAAGAAAGGAAAGGCACAGAGCCAACATCTTCCAAGATGTCTGTCTCTCCTTCCTATTCTAACATGAATTAAAATCTAAGTTTTCTGATGTTTTAAAAATCATTTTATTATGTGGCTTAACTGGAGTGATTTCAGGATCCCTGGAGATGCCTAGCCAATTTGTGATGAGTGGTTGATCATTTCTGCTCAAATGGAATTTTAAAGTAACTTCAATTATTCTATTTAGATTTGTAGAATCACTTCTTGGATTTATTAGACAAATGTTGCCCCTCAAATACCTACAAGTGTATAGAGGACCATTTGAGATACAAGACTCAGGAAAGGAAGTCTGCATTGAAATAAATGAAGGAGCTGGTGGAAGAAATAGGAAGTGTATTCTCTTCCTTTAACAACCATTAATATTTACATAGTGCCTACTATGTGCCAGGTATCTCATATGACTTCCCACCACCCTGCTAGATAAGTGATGTTGTTATATCTATTTTACAGAGGAGGAAACAGAAGCAAATAGAGGTTAAATGATCTGCCCAGCATCGCACAGCTAGAAAGCATCTGATGTTGCTTCTGAAGGTAGATCTTGTTGATTACCAGACCAGTGCTCTATCCATTGTCACCTGTCTCTCCAAGTTCTAGCCTTTTAAAATTTCCTTCCCCAGTTGTTAATGCCTCCTCCCTCCAGACATAATTTTTCTATATAACTTTTTCTATATTTTTTTTTGTTTAATTCCCTACTGTTGCTGTTGTTTTTCCTTTAAGCAGTGTGAAATCTCCTCGAGAGAAATATATTTGTACCCTGCCCCTTGCCTAGCACATGTCCAGCTGGTGATGGTCTAGATTATGCATTATGGGCACATTCTAGATTGCAATGTTCCTGGATTGACTGGATTGAAATAAAATGGCCCCTAGCCTTCATAGTTCTTATTTTTATAACTTTTAATTGCTTTTTAAGAAATGAATCCATGAAGATCAATAATTCTCAGTGAAAAGTTATTAGAATTGATGCTGAGTGAAATGAGCAGGACCAGGAGATCATTATATACTTCAACAACAATACTATATGATGACCAGTTCTGATGGATCAGGCCATCCTCAGCAATGAGATCAACCAAATCATTTCTAATGGAGCAGTAATGAACTGAACTAGCTATGCCCAGAAAAAGAACTCTGGGAGATGACTAAAAACCATTACATTGAATTCCCAATCCCTATATTTATGCACACCTGCATTTTTGATTTCCCTCACAAGCTAATTGTACAATATTTCAGAGTCTGATTCTTTTTCTACAGCAAAATAACATTTTGGTCATGTATACTTATTGTGTATCTAATTTATATTTTAATATATTTAACATCTACTGGTCATCCTGCCATCTAGGGGAGGGGGTGGGGGGGGTAAGAGGTGAAAAACTGGAACAAGAGGTTTGGCAATTGTTAATGCTGTAAAGTTACCCATGTATATATCCTGTAAATAAAAGGCTATTAAATAAAAAAAAAAACATAAAAAAAAAAAAAAAAAAAGAAAAGTTATTAGAATTGCACAAGATAGAATATTTTCACTTCTAGTATATAGCTTCTTGATTTTAGGCACTTCTTCCCCCCCTTTCAATTCACAGTATCTAGCACAATTCCTTATAAATAGCAAATGCTTAGTAAATGTTTACTGAAATGAATGTAATCGAATAATATAGGTGAATTATCCTTTGAAACCTGAAAGTTAGAAAAATGAAAACCTACCAGAGACAGCAAGGAAGTCATCAATGCTTGTGATGTCATCTACTGCTTCAGTGAGGACGTGGATGTGGTTTTCCCACAGGCGCTTATACATGTCCATATTGGATTTTACTGCCTGGCTTTTGGGTCGGGCAGTGAGTGCTAGAGCTGCGTTGATAACCTGGAGAATGAAAAATGAGACACATCTTTACTATGTGGGATAGCTACTGAGAGCTAAAAAGAGGCCTGGGATCTCACCCTTCAATATAGAAGAAATCATTATATTTGGGGATACAGTCATAATGGATTACTAAACAATTCTCTACAGTAGGATCTTTATGATTTTGTACATTTAACTAATGAATAGTCCAAGCGCTAAGAACTATGGTAGACACAAAACTGAGTAAAACAGCTCTGCCATCGTGGAAATCTGAGGATCTAAGATATGTACACTGATGTTCAGGAAATACGTGAGAATTATAGTATTTTGAAAACTACTAAAAGAATTGAAATAGAGGGGCATCTAGATGGCGCAGTAGATAGAGCACCAGCCCCAATATCTATAGCAATTGTTCTCATTCTATCCAGCCATATTCAAATGGCCAGACATCAGTCCCCATGTGAATTGTCACTTATTTAATTTATCACATATTCTTGCCCCATTTTATGAACAAAGGAGATGACTCTCACAACTTTCCACACTTGTCTCTTTTGGGAAAGGTTGAGGGTACTTATTGTTGTCTCTGATAAGCTGTGTTGGTTAAAATATATAGTAAAAAGATGAGTTAAATTTTAGTCACACCTAGTTTGAAATTTTGTGAGTACTTCAGGTAGAGGTATAGAGTGGGCAGTTATGGAGTTTTAAGATTAAACTTCTGGAGATAGAGGTTTGAGCCCATTAACTGAGAGGCCTTGAGAGTGGGTAACATCAAAAACTTTGGGGAAAGGAAAGTAAAAAGCTGGACACAAAGCAGTCAGAAATGTTGGTATTTGTCAGACTATATAAAGACTTGGTGTTGAAAGGGACAGAAAAGGAGAGATCCTAGACATGGAAAGAAAACCATGATAATGCTAAACTAGGCAAATAAAAAGAGAAGGGGAAATGTGTGTGTGTGTGTGCGTGTGTGTGTGTGTGTGTGTGTCTGTTTATGTGTATTTGTATAGATACACATATATACACATGCATATATAAAAACATATACATACATGCATATATACATACACACACATAATGACACTATAAGGTAGTGTTGCATAGTGGGATAGGGTGGTAGTTTTGTGATTCAATAGACCAGAAGTCAGTCTTGTTTTTAACATATGCAGAGCTATGTGATCCTGGACAAGTAATTTAAACTCATGTGTCAGGTAAACATCTAAAATTATAAACTCACCCAACAAATACTGATCTGCACTGGCTTACAAGGATGTTTTCTCCATTTTACTGATGAAATTCCATATGCAGCCTCACCCCCCTTACAAAAAAATACAGTGAAAGATTCTACAGAGGTATCCAGGCTCACCAGAAGTGACAAAAGGGCATTGATTCTGTCCATTCCATATTAAAAGAATTGAAAAAGGAATTCTTTCTTTGCATTAATTTAAGGGATGTGTCCAGCTCTACAATTTATTGGAAGCAGTAGAAGCTAGGAACTAGAAGCAGAAAAAATATTATTTTAATATTCTATTCCTTTTTTTACAAGAGAGGAAGACATTAAACTTTAAGGAAATTAGGACCAACTTCAAAAGCAAATGCTTTGCCACACTCCTTTTCTCTTTGGCTTTGGATGTTTATTAACCTATTAACTTATGGTGTAAACATGTGCACTCTGAGATAGTTCTGATCCCTGGGGCTTCACTGATACTGCTATGGGGCAGTCATGAGGACAAGGACTTGAGGAAAAATGGCATTGGCAAAGCAAAGCTTGTTTTTCAAATACTGGTAAGGAATACTCAGTGGGGAAATGTATCAGAGAGAGATGGGGCTGCTTACATTTTCTTAGAAAATTGCCAGTCCTTCCACTGATTTAATTTATCTGACACAAATGACGTTATAGGATGAGAAGAATAGTTCTTTTTCTTTTGTGCTCTGCTGTTTAGTCAAAACCTAAAATCAAACTGTTCATGAGATGAGGTAATATACTTCAGGACTAAAACAAAATCAAGTGCTGGATTTGGGCCTTATTTTTTCTATTGCATGTTTGAGAGGAAAAAAGTGTGTCTATACATATAGACACACATGTGCCTACATATGTATGTGTGTGCATATATATGTGTGTGTGTGTATCTAGGCATATGTGGATATACATATATAAATATATACACATGAACACAAGTATGTACACATCTATATACACACATGCATATATGTGTATATATACATATATGTTTACATATAATACACACATAAATATATATATACATATATATGTGTATCTCTCTCTCTCTCTCTCTCTATATATATATATATATATATATATATATATATATATATATATGTAAATAGGGCAACTAGGTGGCACAGTAAATAATAGAAGGCCCAGCCTGGAGTCAGGAGGACCTAAGTTCAAAACATTTACTAACTATGTGATCATAGGCAAATAACTTAACCCTCTTTTTCTCAGTTTTTCCATCTGTAAAATGAGCCAGAGCAATAACACTATATAAATATTAACTATTATGTCATTGTTCATGTCATCTATCACCATCTATACAGAGGCAGACTTAAAGATTCAGGAGGCTAAGTATTTTGTGCTATCTCAACTTTCCCTCTCATCCACCCTTTATTATAGGCCCCATTTATGTTAATTCTGCACAAGTAAGATAATCAATTATTTGAATTAATAGCTCAAAATTTTATAGAACTTTGAAGCTGGCAAAGTATTTTGCAAATATCTCCTTTGATCCTGTGAAAAATCCAGGAGATGGCTGCCATTATTATTCCCATTATGGAGATGAGGAAACTGAGGGAGAGTTAAATGACTTTGTTGAGGACTAAATAGTTAGTAAGCATATGAGATTTTGAACCCACTTCTCTACCAATTGCACAATCTAGGCTTAGATGGCTGCTTTGGTGATCAAATAAATTACTTTGGAAACAAAGTGAAAATAGGAATATGGTTGAAACAGTTCTGGGTTTGGAATGAGAAGATCTGAGCTTAAATTCCAACTGTTTAAATTATTAACTGTATAACCTTGGAATAATTTTTAAAATGCACTTCATTTTATCTGTCAAGTGAAAGCATTGGACTTAGCTTACAAAATCTGGAAAGAACCAGGTCCCAAATCTGTGATTTTGTCTATATGTGAATGAATCACAAAGAGAGTATTTGATACAACACACATACATAGTAAACAACCAACACAGCATATAGCTTTAAAATGTCCCCTGTGGGTTTCATACTCATGTGATGGGGAAATACTACTAATAGGAGCAGTAGAGTTGTAGATATTTTAGAATTTAGAGAGTTTCCTGACACTGAGAAATTAATGACTTGCCTAGAAGCCCACAAACAATATATAGGAAATTCATACTTTCTTTTCTCTTCAATATCAGTTCTCTATCCATTATACTACATTTTCTCAAAATACATAAGGTCTTAAATTGAACAAAAGAAGTCACTATAGAGACCTGTAAATCCAAACTTTTCACATTACAATTTTTTAAGGAAAACAGAGAGAGCTCATTCAAATTCACTGAAAAATATATGTGTAAATCAACAGAACCTTTGGATGCTGTCTTCTATTAAATTGGCAAAAAACAGGGGAAACAGATAAAATTCAATGTTAATGTTAGTGGGGCTGAAGGGAAATTGACTATTATACTGCTGGTGCAACTACTTTAGAGATCAATCTGGCACTAGATATTACGTTGAAAAGAATTACGAAGCTGGTGCTTTCATTTGCCTCATTGCTGAATCTTATTCTAAAAAAGGAAAGAAAGAAAAAAAAAGGGAACTAACTGGAACAAAGATACTGAGTGAAAAACTAGAAACAAATTATATTGCTAATGAATGAAGAATAGCTGAATAAATGAGAATATATCAACAAAGTCAACAATTATGGTACCAAAAATGATAAATCTGAAGACTGTAAGACAATATGAAAACATTATATGAAGAGATATAATGATTAGCACAGTTAATATGTATTCTGTTAGCTCTTATATATGTGTATAATTAGCTATATATATAATCCTGATGACTATATAATCAATGCATATTCTGTTTACTTGAAGATATATATATATATCTTATCTATCTATATAATATATATATATATATATATATATATATATATATAAACAGAATATGCATTGACCATATATGTATATGTATGTATATGCATACATATGGTCAATGTGTATTGTACGTTAGCTAATCATTCTTTATATCACTTTATATTACTTTACATGGGTCTTTTCATATTGTCTTGTAGTCTTCAGATATATCATTTTAGGTGCTGATAGAGGGATAGATATGTGTATAGATAGAATATAGATAGGTATAGATAGGTCCAAATTCAGATACAATTTTCTACTTTGACCAAAACATTGTTGTATCTCCAAAAGGCTATATTAGTCATGGATGGTTAAGTTCATTTCAGTCCATTAGCACATTTTAACCTCTATCTATTTATCACCACATAAACCACATTTTATCTCCATATACAAGCATATATACACACCCATATTTATTCCATATTATAATATGTCTGTATGTGTGTGTATGTATAATAGATAATAAAAAGAAAAAAAAACAAAGACAGATTTGGATATGGGGGAAGGGCAAAAAAGATAAATCTCTTTCACTCTTATATTTTAAAATGATATGATTATATTTTACAAGTAATTTAAATAGTAGGGTTTTGATTAGAGATTTACTCACTAGAAGCTTTGAGTATTTGTAGAATCCTATCCACTACACCTGAATAAAATCTATTACTTGCCTATCAGTTGCATGGGTCTGAGAAAGGCTGAAAAGATTGCAAACAAAAGAAAAGTCACTTTATGGCTTTACATTTTGGAGAAGTATTTAAACAAAAATATTAAAATATAAGGTGAAGTAGGCAGTCAAATACATTGTCTGTAAGGAAGTAGGGAGAAGGGGTGAATAGTAAATCTACAATATAAAAATGAAGGAAGAGTGATGCCCAATACAGTGCCCTCTGTGAGATGGCAGAACTATTTCATTTTCTCATCAGGGATGCTATATCTCACTTTATGAAACCAAAAATAGCCTGTGAAAACTCTGATTAGATAAACTAAGGGTAAATGTTTATAGTAATGGTGGATTTTCTGAAAAAAAAAGGGGGGGAGGAATGCTCTAAATTATGTGGATTGTTATTTTCAACAAGCACTATATTAAAATTCTCTCCTACTTTTGAAATGACAAATGATCACAGGCTTATTTGTAATATTTCATCTGAGTCCATCAGTGCAAAGAAGATGAAAAAAATGCCTTTAGGAAAAAATAGAAGCATCTAATGGTGAGGTTTATTTAAATACTAAAGAACAGTGAATTAATTAAGCATAAAGGCTGGACTTTAAAACCTTTACACTCACAGCTCTACACTTTCATATCCTATACTTGTAGTTTCAATAAGATATCTCAGCCCTCTTTGGGGTAACTGAGGAATATAATAAGAGACACAAAATGGGAGACATGAAAAATATGGGGTAAAGTCTCAGGAAGCATGAATTCTTGGCCCACTCCTCACGTATCAGGTAATCATGGAAGGCATGGCGTCTAGAACAAAGAAGGCCTGCTGGTCTCCGTTCTAGTCAGAACTTATGTGATATATGCTCTTGGCAGCATATTTTAGAGAGGATATTAACAAGCTCCACATTCAGGGGAAGATGCCAAGGTTAACAAAGGATCTAAAAACTGTGCCATACATGGAATAGCTGATCCCTTCAAATTCTAGTGTTCTCCCTCCACTTTTTCTCAAAATTGCCTTGTATTTAGCTGCTATGCAATGATTGTATACATTCCTGTTGTATTTCTTCTGTATATCATATATTTATTTTCATCCTTGACAAGTCCCCCATTACATGGTAAACTCTCAGAGGGCAGGAAATATATTATTTATTGCATTTGTACTTCAAGCACCTAACATAAAAGAATATTCAATAAATATTTGAGTAAACGATTGGTAATTTACAAGAGGAAGAAAAGATTGCATACATCTATGTATGTATAACATGAAGAAAAAATTTTTATTTTTAAATACTTCAATGTTGATCATATTGAAGAGAAATGAGACTTATTCTGCTTGACTCTATAGGGAAGAACTTGGGAACAATGAATAAAAGCAGTCAAAAGGCATTTTTAGATGTCTGTCAGTAACTCAGTAGGTCACCTACCATTTATTAAAAACCTACTATGTGATAGGGATTGTACTGAGTACAAACTAAAATGTTGTGAATACTTAAGTTATCAAAAAATGTAATGGGCTACCTCTGGAGCTAGTAGGTATGCCAGTTACCACTTGTCTGGCCTATTACAGAGGAGGTCCTCCTGAGGTGTACATTGGACTAATTGTATTTTTAGGTTCCTCCCCACTCTAATTAATTAAAAAATAATATTTATAATAAAATAAAATAAATAATTAAAATATAAAAATAAATAATAATTAAATTAAATTAAAATAATATAAAATAATTCCTGTAGATTTCAACTTCTTTTTTTTACCCTGAGGCAATTGGGATTAAGTGACTTGCCCAGTGTCAAACAGCCAGGAAGTGGTAAGTATCTGAGGCCAGATTTGAATTCAGTTCCCCTTGACTTCAGAGCTGGTATTTTATCACGGCACCAATTAGCTGCCCCAGGATCAACTTCTTAACCAAATAAAAAGGAGAAAAGTATGAATTCTTTGGTATTAAAGGGTGTTTCCAAGTCAAAAGAACTCCTATAATTCTAAAAATATTCACATGCCTTTTTGATTTCATTCAACGAAAGCTTTCTTTTGGACAGCATCAATGCAATGACTTAACTTGAATATTTCCTAAAGAAATATTGAGTAATATTTACATAAATTACCTTTACAAACAAAATTAAGACAAATCAATATTTAGGATAAATAAATCCCCTGTTTACTTAAATAGAAATGCATTTCAAGTGGAAGGGACCTCAGACAATACCTACTGCAATTCAGGGCAAAAGATATATACTCAAATCCATCAAACACATATGTGTATGGATACATGTGTTAGATAATATATTACATATGTCTATGTTCATACGTGGTTTTTATGTATGATATATGCACATGTAAAAGAGTTTGTATATATTTATTTGTTGTTAATAAGAGCCATCTCAAAGTGGGGAAAGTTTCCAGAAGAGTAATAAATAAGTCACTGAATATCCTTAACAAAGGATGACCATTTGTTGAGTATGTTGTAGAGGAAATGTAGGTTTGAATTGATGGCTTCAAGGTCTCTTCTAACTATAAATTCTGTGACTAGAACATGAATAAAACCCTGTGATTTTAGAGATCTATAAAGTGAAACCCACTGAACAGTCTATTAGTCACAGAATGAGTTCAAAGAAAGAGTTCTCTTCAAGCGCAAACACTGTTTATGTTTTTCCTTCGTATCTTCAAATATCTCCAACACAACCTGACACATAGTAGGTATTCAATGAATAATCGGTTGATTGATTATAAAGTTTAGCAATATCTAATATACAAAGAGCAACCAATCCAAATTCAGATACAATTTTCTACTTTGACCAAAATGTTGTTGTATCTCCAAAAGGCAATATTAGTCATGGATGGTTAAGTTCATTTCAGTCCATTAGCACATTTTACCCTCTCTCTATCTGTTTATCACAACATATACCACGTTTTATCTCCATGGATAGTCGATTTCATTCTTACAATTAGACTTGTACAACCTATGTTATAAATTTTCATTGCTGCTATACTATAAATAAAAAGCCTTTTGAAAGATTACAGTACCATTTGTCAGGAACAACCACAGAGTCTTAACTGCAATTAATAATATCACATATAAAATGGGTATCATAACATTATAATTACTTACTCATTGGCAGAACTTGTATGTGATGATGGCATTGTTCACTCTTAAGCTGCTTGTGGGCCCAGTCTTACTTTACTTTAGAATACAGGTACAAAGAGGCAAAGGACAGCCAGGTAGTACAGAGGGTAGAGTGGTAGAGTGGTAGAGTGCTAGGCCTTGGAGTTAAAAAGGCTTAAGCTCAAATATCACCTCAGACATTTACTAGCTGTTTGACCCTGAGCACATCACTTAACTCTGTTTTATGTGTGTGTATGGCTTCAGTTTTCTCATCTATAAAATGAGCTGGAGAAGGACATGGTGAACCACTCCAGTACTAAGAAAATCTCAAATAGGGTCACAAAGAGTCAAACATGACTGTATGCATGAACACAGAGAGGCAAAATCCTCTGTAATTACTTTTGTATTTACTGTTCTGTACTTACAAGTGATGTCCCTGAAAACAGACCTTAGAATCATAGATTTAGAAAAAGATCAAGCATTACAAGTGATCTAATCCAGGATCATTCCCAATACAGGTGAGGATACTGAAGTCATCAGAGGTAATATCACTTCATCCACCATTTTACAGTGAATTAAAAAAGGAAGCATTTCTCAAGAAATACTCCATCTAGTCACCATGCTAAATGCTTCACAAATATCTAACTTGGTCCTTACAACAACACTGTAAGGTAGGTTCTACTATTATTCCCATGATAACTTCCAATGATAAAAAAACAAACAAACAAACAAACAAAAAATGAGGCAGATAGAATACAAATGATATGCTTAGTGTCATAGAATTGGTTAGTGCCTAAAGCTATCATCGAACTCAGGATCTTCTTATTCCAGGCCTAGCACACTGACCATTATACTACCTTCTGCTTCTAAATAATAAGTATCAGAATCAAAAAGCAAACTTGCAATTTCCTTGACTTTTTTTTAAAAATACATCTGTGATCTTCTCCAATAATTCACACCTCTGACTTTTTAGTCATACTATAAACAAAATAAAAGCACAGCCTGAATTATAGGAAATAAGAGAAATGGTGGGGAGAGGGAATTGTGTTTTGCCAAATCTACAACAGACCTAATTATACAAGAGAGTTGATATTTTTTCCTTCTCCCTAATAATAATGACACCTCAAGGATATTTCATTTGCAATGTCTGCCCACATAATCTTTATATGACTTATTTAATGATGGGCAAGGGCTGCTGCGGCAAAAATTCATCATACCATAGTCACCCAATAATGAATTTCTTTGCATTTTTAAGGTCCTTCTTAGGAAACATCTCAGTTGATCAACAAGTTGATCCTTAAAGTTTTTGGAATTTACTAGGACCTCTCAGACCTTGATCTCTTCTAAGAGCTCAGAAACATTTTTACACCACAAGGAGGAATTAGAGAAAACAATTATGGAGGAATGATTCTCCATTGGTAAAAAAGTTTAGAGAGGTATTTCCTAAAAATAGTCCTATGAAATAGGGACAATGAAGATCAGAACCCAGTTTACAAAGAAGGAAAGAAACATCAAGGAATTGACTTGGTGACATAATCAGCATACTTATATCCCCTAATTCTAAATCCAGTGAACAATTTACTACACACACACACACACACACATTTACATACATATAGATATACATACCTATATGTGTGTATATATATATATATATATATATATATATATATATACTTGGTGTGTGTATATATATACATATACACATTTATATATACATATATGATCTGTAATGATTATCGATCCTTTTCTGAACATTTGTCACTCTTACGCTTGACAACAGTATCCACAAAAATGGTAGGGATTTGGATAGAGACTGGACCTGTTTTCACTATTATACAGAACTCCTGGATGAAAAAACTCTCTTTACCAATGTAGGTCAGAACCTTTTCTATAACCTATGGACTTGAAAATGG
Source organism: Sarcophilus harrisii (assembly GCF_902635505.1). NCBI lineage: Eukaryota > Metazoa > Chordata > Mammalia > Dasyuromorphia > Dasyuridae > Sarcophilus > Sarcophilus harrisii. The sequence goes on along the minus strand of NC_045427.1, from coordinate 636,189,342 downwards.
CTTAGGGAACTCACAGATAAAGTTATTTGCCCAAGGAGAAGAGTACACAAGAGCGTGGAATTCCATACTCTACTCTGGCTATACCCTCACCTTCTTCAACCCCTGCATGAACCAGTTTATCTTTACACTATCTCTACTCTTTTTTGCCCCCCGTCCCTTTGCTGTTGATGCTTTACTGAACAGCTAGTGTGCATCATAGAGCAAATAAATACAAAGCAAATTTGAAATGACAGGTATTATTCTCTCAATTTCATAGATGAGGAAACTGAGCCCCATTTCTATTAAATGACCACAGAATATCAAATGTCAAGATAAAATGTGAATTGAGATCTTCTTGAATCTAGATCCCCCGTCTAACTATTAAGTGATGCTATCATTCATAAGTTTCAATATGCCTGTTCAATTTGATAAAGTCAGATTGTTTCCTTTCCCTAAGGGAAGATGGGAAAATTTCATTTCTATTGTAGCATATAGAAGTTTTAGTCCAAATGAAATTAGCAATGAATTTTGTTAGAACAAGAATTTATTATTATTAAATATTTTATCATTGTTTTTTGTTAGTATTTTCACTAAAGAAACTGATGATTGACATATTGGGAATAGTGAAAAGAACAGAGGATCTCCCCATGTAATAGGGAACTTCTACTTTACCCATGAAAATAACAATTCTCACCAACCTTTGGTCTCTACTGATAGTGGATTACTATCTACAAGAGTCAGAAAAACAGTCGCTAAATGGGACTGAATTGCAGCCCCCTAGGTTAGACCTTTTCTTCAGGTAGTCATATCTACATTTTCATGGTCTTTTATATTCCCCAAATCTCTATTCTCTCCTTACCCACTACACTATACATAGATACACTACACACATACAGAAACACACACACATACACACACACACACTCTAATATATGCTTGGAATATCTCCTACATTGAGAAATGAAGTTTAAAACGAAAATATCTTTGGGAAAAGAACATATGACTTAACATTTCCTTAAGGTATAAAAATAAGGTATGGAATAGACTTCTTTTTTCTTTTTAATTTATAAAATGAAAAAAGCATTTTCATAACAGAGTATAATGATTATGAAAAGATGATTGAACATGAAATTGCAAATCTTTTACATAAAACTTGCTATTTCTTTTAAATATATAATAAAGTTATAGTGTAAACTCATTAATTTTTCCTTTTTTTCTTCCCTTCCACCATCCTAGAATTGGCTATCTTTACACACAAATATGAATCTATATATGAATGTTTATGTAAAATCATTGTATACACACTTCTATTTATTATTTTTCTCCACCTGCAGATGTCCTTTGTAGTTAAATTGGATATTTGCAAAAGTCAAAATGATTTACTGTATATAACATTCTCAGTTTGTTCTTCATTATTTTGTGCAAGTCTATCAAGATCATCATTTCTTATGACAGAGTAGTATTCCATCACAATCATATATCACAATTTATTCATCCATTTATTTATTAAGATTTGTCATTCATTCAATAAATTTCACAGCATCAGAGGATATCAGTATCCTATATCATAGTACGATATCAAATATCATAAGATATAATGTCAGAAAGAACCTTGGGAGCCATCTAGTCCAACTCATAGACAAAAAAAAAAAAAAAAAAGAATCCCTTCTCTATCACAACCATTCAAGTAGCCATCTTGTCTTTGCTTTGATGACTTCAGATGAGGGGGAATTATTCAAACTCAAGAGGCAGTCCATTATATATCATACCAGTTCTACTTGTTGGGAAGTTTTTTCATGACATCAAGCCTGAATCTGTCTTCCATTTTGCTCCACAGATCCTAGCTTTGCCCTTTAGTATTAAGCAGAACAACCCTGTACTTTCTTCTCTAATGATGGTCTTTCAAATACAGGCTTACTAAAAGGGAAGAGGAAGAAATGAACACTTATGTGGTGTCTACTTTGTGTCAGACACTGTCAAGAGCTTCACAAATATTTATCTTATTTGATCACAATATACGTTCCCAATGACAATCTCAGGAATTGCACAAAAAAAAATTGGGAAATGTTCTCATAAAAAATAGTCCAGTAAATCAAAAGCATAAATAAAAAAAAAACTTATATCAATCACTTACTGTACTCTGCAGTAGGTGAGGTAACTTAAATCCTTAGATATTAAGTCAAAAGAATCAGAGATTGTCTGGTCTCAAATTCTTGCTTTACAAAGATGAAGAACCGAAATCCCTAAGAGTTAACTTGTTTTCCCATAGTTCCCATAGTTTCCCCAAAGGTCCAAAGTATAAGAGCTCACATTTAAACCCAAGTCCAGGGCTTCCTTTTCTATTTCCTACTACCCCTGAAGTTCATTGCTTTGTTTTGATTTATTGTTAAAGCTTATCTAAAAGCCACTGAACTAAAAGTTCAAATCCAGTTTCAGACATTTACTAGTTATGTGACCCTGGGCAAGTCACTTAACCCTGTTTGCCTTACTTCCTCATTTATAAAACAAGATGATGGAAAACAAAATGGTAAACCACTCCAGTATCTTTATTAAGAAAACCCCAAATGTAGTCAGGGGAAGTAAGACACAATTAAAACAACTGCACAACAAATGCACCAGGCACTGTGCTAAGCACCAATGATACAAAAAGAGGCAAAACAAAGTCCCTGCCCCCAATCTTATGACAGAGACAGCAGCAAATAAATATATACAAAGCAAGCTACATACAAGATAACTGGTTGTTGTTCAATCATTTTTAGTAGTATCTGTCTCTTCATGACCACACTTGGGATTTTCTTGGTAAATATACTTAATCAGCAGATGAGGAAATTGAGGCAAATAGAGCTAAGTGCCTTGCTCAGAGGCACACAGGTAGTAAGTGTCTAAGGTCAGATTTGAATTCAGGAAGAGGAGTCTTCTTGTGTTCAGATAGAGCCCTTTATGCATTGTACCATTTAATTGGGAAATAATTAAAAGAAGGAAAGCACTGGGAATTGAGAGGTTAGAGAAGACTTCTTTTAGAAGATGGTATTTTATTTGGATTTTAAAGGAAGCCAAGGAGGTTATAAGTCTGAGAAGAGGAGGAAAGTATTTCAAACTTGGGGAATCATCAGAGAAAATGCCTGGAGCAGAGAAAATAAATTTCTTGTTTGTTAAACATCCAGGAAGGCGCTTTCACTGGATCAAAGAGTATATCTTAGGAAGTAAAGTGCAAGGAGACTGGAAAAATAAGAGGCACTTAAGTTAAAAAAAAAAAAAAAGCTTTAAATGCCAAACAGAGCAAATTGTATAATCTTTCAATTTATGTTGGGGGCATTTCATTTTATGAAATATTATAAACAGTTTTTTCTTTTTTTTTTTCATTTTAGGTCCTACCTATAATAACTTAGTCATATTTTTATAAAGTAACTAGATACCTACATTAACTGAACAAAATTGTCTTTCAATAATTTTCATCCAGAAAGTCCCTCTGTTTCATCCCCTCCTCAAGTACACTTTTAATTCCTGACAAAGTAGACACTTTCTGAATCTTGCTACTGTTCATGTCTGTTTGATTTAACCACTATAGAATAGGCACAAGACACCAGGACCCCCCAAAAGAGCTTGATTTGTTATGCTTTTAACATAAACATTTCAAATTCTTATTGCCTGTGACTCCTTAAGGCAGCAACTTTCATACTTCATGATAACCAAGAAGGCAATTTCATTTCCACAGTATTTACTATTATAATTTATGTGACATGAAGTATATTTCACCTGGGGGGACTCAACATTCTTAACAAAAACAAACTTCACAAAATGAGGGTAGCCTTGCATGGCTGAGTACATTTAAGAAATGTGATACAGTGCACAAAAAAGACCACACTATAGTAGGAAGAGCCATTTTTAAAGGCAAGTATCTTGAGTTTGAATCTCACCTGTATCTCCTATTAGCTGTCTCATTTAAAGCAAGTAATTTAATCTTTCTAAATCTCATTCATCTTCTCTAACAAAGGAGATAGCTGAATTAAATAATATTCAATGTTTGCCATTTTCATCTCCAGCTCATTTTATAGACGAGGAAACTCAGGCAAACAGGGGTTGTGACTTGCCTAGAATCACATAGTTAACAAGTGTCTTACTGACTCTCGACCTGGCACTCGATCCACTGAGTCACCTAGCTACAAGTATTTTAAGTTCATAGTTTTTCTATCTACTCATGTCCCATAGTTTCCCATCCTACTCCATCTCAGTGATCCATAGGAAAGGTCAAATCCTTAATCTTGTCATTACCCACGAATTCTATATTTAGCAATTTAATAAATTTTTATATGATCATAATTTTTGTCATTCACTCTCTCCTTTTGCTTGACTGTGCCTTACTTTATTCTTTTCTGTAACAGGCATCCTCCCAATCCTTTGTTGTTTTGATGAGCCATTGCCTCTTCCCTGGCTACACTAAACTATCATCACTATCTCAAGTCCTTGATGATGCATTTAGAGTCTACACAACTCTCCATGAAGGACAAAAATGAACCAATCTACTACCTTCTTTGGTTCTCTTTAAACCCATCCATAGCTTTCTGATTCTTAAATCTTCACTTGATCCTATGATTTTCCTTAACCCAAATATCAACCTTTGCTTTTCTTTCTCTTCACAGCTAAACTCTTTGAAAAATCTGTCTATACTCGATGTCATCACTTTCTTCTCATACTTTTTTAAACACTCTAGGATCTAACTGCTGACTTCATTACATAAACTATTCTTTCCAAAGCTGCCAATAATCTTAATGCCAAATCTGAGGGAATTTGAATAATTAGTCTACATTTCAACACATAGCAGTCTTTCTAGTCCTCATTCATATCCTCTCACAAAGGAGATAAATGGACTAAATGATATTCAAAGTTTCTTTTAAGGCTATGTCTTAATCCCAAATTTGAAGCAAATATAAAGACTTCTTTCAATCAAGAGCTAAGAGGTACCTTAAAAATCAAGTAACTATTGCACTACTGCAGTTTTTCACTTTTGACCCCATCCTGTTATCAGACAATTTCTCCTTTTGGGTTTCCATACCACTGCACCAATCTCTCATTTCTCCTATAGGTCAGATTATTTGTTGTTTTTTTATCCAATCATTATGGGGGTTCTATGAGGCTCCCCCTTAGTTCTGTTTATCTTTTCTCTCTAGTTGGATATCTCATGACATTCCCACTTAAGATCAGTTATTCATATTGAGATGACTCACAAATCAATATATCTAGCTAGTGACTTTCTTGAGTTCTGCCTTGTATAATAATTCAACTGATCTTGTAGATATATCAAATTCTGTCCCTTCCCTCAAACTCATTCCTGTTCTGAACTTCCATATTAGTATCAAGGACATCACTGTTCTTCTAGTAATTTATATTTATAACCTTGATGTCATCATTAAATCTTAACTCTTATAATCTTCAAATATCCAATCAGCTGACAAATCTTGTCCTGAAAAAAACCCAACAATATCTCTCACATATGTCCCTTATTGCCAAATCTTTTTTCAATTCTTTATGACCTCTTTCCTAGGTCACTACAATAACTTCTAATTGGTGTCTCTACTTCAAGTATTTTGAGTTTTTAAATTATTGTTATTTTGTTCTGTCTTATTTTACATTTTAATGTATCTTCCAAACAGCTCCCAAGACAACTTCTCTAAAGTATTGATCTGACCATGTTTTCCCCATCCTCAATGAAATTGTGTGACTTTTTATTACCTCAAGGACTAAATAAATTCCTCTGCCTATCAATTTGAGTTCATCTTTTTGTTCCAGACTGCACACAATGGTCCAATCATAATGACTTGCTATTTCTTATAGTGTTCTATTCCCTTCTTCATGTCCATACTTGAAATGCTCTCCTTGCTCTTCACTTCTTAAAGTATAGACATCTTATTAGAAAGATTCATCTCAAAAGCTGTTTTTTTTCCAGAAGACCTTCTTCTTATCTCCTTCATTCTTTTGTTCCCTTTCTCTTCTCCCTTATCACCCTCATTGTTAGTACATTTCCCTTTAACATTGGGGTTTGTTTACTCTTCATGGACCTATATATACCTATATACTATATATAGTATATATCCATACTATGGATCTATATATACCAAGTCTATTACCTAGACTTGAGAAACTTAGTTTGGATAATATGGAGGCAATCCAAAGGGTTCTTCGGAGAATTTCCAGACTGTCTACCACAGAGACCCATATGTGGTCTACCATATAAAAGGAGAAAGCTTCCTTTGATTGGCTGCCCACATCTATAAGATTGGTGAAACTAAATGGTTTGCTCTCTTTATTCTTCCCCTTTTCCTAGCTACTTTTATTTGATCACTCTACTCTTATTTACTATGTTCAGAAGGTAAAGATCAGAGTTTACCCACAGCATGGACACCATGACCTGAATCAATGAGAAGGAAAAAATTCCTTCCCCTGCTCTTTCACTTTTACCCTGGCTATGAGAAATAAATTTAGAAGTGTGTGTTTATGTTTAGTGCTATTTGTCTTTCTCATGTTTGAGTGTGGAAAGGAAACATATCAAATTTGTTCAATGACCTGAGAATTTAAGCCATGGCAAAATTAAAAGGAAAATTGCAAATGAAGTGATGCCTGAGGTGTGTACTGTCTAAACTCAAACCTAAGAAGAGTTTTAGACATGGAATTAGAATAATGTTCTATAGGAGCGGAGCTAAACTGGAATCAAGTCTTCCCTTCCCTAGAGACTGGGGTGATAAAAAGGAGGGGAGATGTGTTAACTCATATTGTGAGAGTAAGTATGTTTGTGATTATCTTTTAAGATTAAGTATTTCTTGATAAGATCTATTCCAAATGCTAAATGAAACTGGGATACAGGGAAATCATCTTGATTCCCCAGTTGAGGAAACACCATCAGTAGGGGCTGATATCATTGGTAGAAAACCTAGACTCCCTCCAATCCACTAAGTGTACTAGAACTCTCTGAAGAAAATATAAATATAATATTCCTGGTCTTCAAATGGTTGGGGCCAAAGTAATAAATCATCACCACTACCACTACCATCATCATCATTATCATCATCACCATCATAGTTAATATTTATCTTGTACCTACTACTATTTACTGTGCTAATTGCTTTACACATATTGTCTAATTTAATCATCACAACAACCCTGGGAAGTAGGTTATTATCGATATTTCGCAGATCAGGAAGATGAGGCAAACAGCAGAGTCTTGTTCAGAGTTCAAACAGATACTGTTAGAGTCTGGATTTGAATTAAGGTTTTTATGACTACAGGATCAGTAATCTATCTAGTCTTTATTTCCTATCTGGGCTACAAAGCTAAGTTGTAAACTATTTCTTTGCCCTGCTTAGAAACAGTGGGGAATTGAGATGCATGTGCCACACACCTACAACTGAAGGAACAAAACCTTTGGGAGCTTGAATTGTTTAAAGAAAGACTAGATCTATCTATTTTCTTAAGGGTACCAGAGAACCCTGGGGAAGAGAGGTGAAATCTAACCTACCTGGCCTTTAGATAGTGGGAGGCAGGATGGCCTTATTATACCTATTTATGTATATATTTTCTGTTCAAATTTAAGGTCCTTGGGAGAAGAGCATTTTTTGCTTTTTCTTTGTATCTTCAATGATTAGCATAATTCTTAATATTTATTTTTGTTGATACAGTGAATGAATGAAAAAAGTGTTTATTAATTCTTTAATATGTCCATGGCTCTCAAATAATGACGGACGATGTATTCCAGGGTACATCTGCCAACTCACAGGAGTGTGAGGGGTAGTCCAAATTTTAACTATACTCAAAGTAAATTCCTAGCTCAAGGTAATTCATGGTTTCAAAATTAGATTGTGCTATATTCCTCCCTTTCTTTCTTTTTTGAGGCAATCAGTGTCAAATCATTTGCCTTGGCTCACTCAGCTAGTAAGTATCTGAGGTCGGATTTGAACTCAGGTGCTCCTGATTTCAATGTAGGTGAACTATTCATTAAAATGATCTAGCTGCCCTGCTACATTTCTTTCAATGACATTCTAAAATATTGGAGATATGGGTTTCTTTACTTGTACTTTTGTCTATACCAATGAATTTTTAAATTGTCTGGTTTGAGGAATCATAACTTTGAAAAGCTGTAGTTTTGATGGTTAATGACATAAAAAGCAATTGTCATGTGAAAATCTAGATGGAACAAGCAATGGCATTAAATCTTATTCCAGGGATAGAGAAATTATGCAGCAACCAATGGCTCACACATCCCAATTAGAAAGTAACTGTGATTATTTAAGAGTGAAATAGAAATGTCATTTTTCTTTCAATATATACAGAGATATAGCTATAGCTATGACATATGTAATATATATGTGTGTGTATGCTAGAATATATATAATATATATAATATACAGACTGATATATATATACATATATATACACACATATTCAAATATCTATTAAGTTGCCAGAACATAAGTTATTTATTATTATTTTAAGTTAAGTTAATTAATTGAACAATTAAGTATTTCTTTTGGTTTAGGAGTGCCACAAAGAAGAAATTACTGAGATACTAATGGTCCATAAACTATCTAGAGGCTTCATGGAAAAAAAATCACTGAGATATTAAGGATACCATGAACAAGAACATTTGGGAACTTTTGTCATATATCCCAGACACTTTTCTAATACCTGGGAAAATACTTTTGTAAAGAGATAATTTCTTCTCTCAATGAGTGAAAAAAAAGAGTAGGGAAAACAGATAAGTGATAGCATGTATAAGAAAAATTCTGAATAATTAAAAGACCAAAGTAGAAAACCTAAGTTAAATATCTAACTCATAATCCAAAAAAGCAAATGAAAGATTCAAAAATACAGAAGGAAGAAGTGAACATTTTCAAGGGTAATAAGAACACTGTGCACAGAAAATATAACATGCAGGGATAAGAATCCAAATTCACAAATTAAAAGGAAAGTTTTGTTGAGTCCCCAGAGATCATGGAACAATGTCAAGAAACTCCAGAATGGTTCAAGAAATAATTATAACTTTAAAAAGACACTAGAAATGAAAATATTTCAGAAATCAGAAGTATTGACCTAGAATTTTTTTAAATGGCAAAACATGTTATTCAGAATGAATAATGTATACTTTTTCTTAAAAATGAAAGGCAACTAAAATAGAAGAGAAGCTTTATAACATAATTGTGAAGCATAAAATAATATAAACTACATCAGATTTATTGGTGTTTTGGGAAGCAAAAAGGACAGGGGGGAAATTTTGGAACTCAACATTTTATCAAAATGAATGCTGGATTCTTATATATCACTAACAAAATCCAACAGTTAGAGTTACAAAGAGAAATTCCATTTAAAGTAACTACTGATAATATAAAATATTTAGGAATCTATCTGCCAAGGGAAAATCAGAAACTTTATGAGCAAAATTACACACCACTTTTCACACAAATTAAGTCTAATATTAAATGCTCTTGGATAGGGTGAGCAAATATAATAAAGATGACAATATTACCTAAACTAATCTATTTATTTAGCACTATATCAATCAGACTCCCAAAAAACTATTTTAATGACCTAGAAAAAATAACAACAAAATTCATATGGAAAAACAAAAGGTCAAGAATTTTAAGGGAATTAATGAAAAAAAATCAAATGAAGGTGGCTTAGCTGTACCAGATCTAAAACTATATTATAGAGCAGCAGTTACCAAAACCATTTGGTATTGGCTAAGGAATAGATTAGTTGATCAGTGGAATAGGTTAGGTTCAAGGGATAAAACAGTCAACAAATATAGCAACCTAGTCTTTGACAAACCCAAAGACCCCAGCTTTTGGGATAAGAACTTACTGTTTGATAAAAATTGCTGGGAAAATTGGAAACTAATATGGCAGAAACTAGGCATTGATCGACACTTAACACCGTACACCAAGATAAGGTCAAAATGGGTTCATGACCTAGGCATAAAGAATGAAATTATTAATAAATTAGAGGAACACAGGATAGTTTACCTCTCAGACCTGTGGAAGGGGAAGGACTTTATGACCAAAGAAGAACTAGAGATCATTACTGATCACAAAATAGAAAATTTCGATTATACCAAACTGAAAAGTTTTTATACAAACAAAACTAATGCAGACAAGATTAGAAGGGAAGCAATAAACTGGGAAAATATTTTTACAGTCAAAGGTTCTGATAAAGGCCTCATTTCCAAAATATATAGAGAATTAACTCTAATTTATAAAAAATCAAGCCATTCTCCAATTGAAAAATGGTCAAAGGATATGAACAGACAATTCTCAGATGAAGAAATTGAAACTATTTCTAGTCATATGAAAAGATGCTCCAAGTCATTATTAATCAGAGAAATGCAAATTAAGACAACTCTAAGATACCACTACACACCTGTCAGATTGGCTAAGATGACAGGAAAAAATAATGATGATTGTTGGAGGGGATGCGGGAAAACTGGGACATTGATGCATTGTTGGTGGAGTTGTGAACGAATCCAACCATTCTGGAGAGTAGTTTGGAACTATGCTCAAAAAGTTATCAAACTGTGCATACCCTTTGATCCAGCAGTGTTACTACTGGGCTTATATCCCAAAGAGATTATAAAGAAGGGAAAGGGACCTGTATGTGCACGAATGTTTGTGGCAGCCCTCTTTGTAGTGGCTAGAAACTGGAAACTGAATGGATGCCCATCAGTTGGAGAATGGCTGAATATGAATATTATTGAATATTATTGTTCTGTAAGAAATGACCAACAGAATGATTTCAGAAAGGCCTGGAGAGACTTACACAAACTGATGCTGAGTGAAATGAGCAGGACCAGGAGATCATTTATATACTTCAACAACAATACTATATGATGACCAGTTCTGATGGACCTGGCCATCCTCAGCAAGGAGATCAACCAAATCATTTCCAATGGAGCAGTAATGAACTGAACCAGGTACGCCCAGAGAAAGAACTCTGGGACATGACTAAAAACCATTACATTGAACTCCCAATCCCTATATTTATGCCCACCTGCATTTTTGATTTCCTTCACAAGCTAATTGTACAATATTTCAGAGTCTGATTCTTTTTATTCAGCAAAATAACGGTTTAGTCATGTATACTTATTGTGTATCTAATTTATATTTTAATATATTTAACATCTACTGGTCATCCTGCCATCTGGGAGAGGGGGTGGGGGGTAAGAGGTGAAAAATTGGAACAAGAGGTTTGACAATTGTTAATGCTCTAAAGTTACCCATGCATATAATCTGTAAATAAAAGGCTATTAAATAAATAAATTTAAAAATGAATGCTGGAAACTATCTTAGCATATAACTGGAAAAAAATACTATTAAGTAGAACAAAAACTAAACTAAATAATATATGATTAGCACAAATTTGCTTTGTTGATTTAGGACTTTACATAAAGTTTTAGAGTCAGGATATACTATTCCTCATTATTTTGTCCTCAAACTTTTATTATTTCCTTTGAAAGCTTATGCATTTCCTACTTACAAAATAATTTGAGTAAAATTACATTAGATTTATAAGTAAATTATAGCAATAAAATTTCATCTTTTTAATATAATGGGACTTTATTTTCATAGAATGAAGATCTTGCAATGACTTATGTAAAGCCTCAGTTTTTAAAAAAATAATCACATTTTTGAAAGAAATTTGTATGATAGAATCAATTTCTTCATTATTATAGCTAAGAAAATATGACTATTTCTTCTTTAAATTCTAATAGTGATGGAAATACCCTAAAATTGAAAGGTGGTTATGTTTTTACAATAATGTGCATAGGAATTTAAGTGTCCTGTATTTGTTTCCAAATCATCATGTGATTTTCAGTCTCCCTCTACATGAACTGTTTTTTTTTTCCTCCTAAAAGTTGAGTATCCTCATGACAAATTGAAAAACATGTTTATAATGAGATGACTGATGCCAGTTCCAATGATCTTGTGATGAAGAGCGCTATCTATACCGAGAGAGGATTATGGGAACTGAATGTGGATCACAACATAACATTCTTGCTCTTTTTTTGTGTTGTTGTTGTTGTTGTTCACTCGCATTTTGTTTTCTTACTAATTTAATTTGCTTTTTGATTTGATTTTTCTTGTGCAAGAGAATTGTATAAATATATTTACATAAATTGTATTTAATATATATTTTAGCATGCATATATTTATATAAAATCTGAAACAAAGGCTATACAAGGATCAATGTTGAAAAATTATTCATGCATATGATTTGAAAATAAAAAGCTTTAAAAATAAAAATAAAGAAAAAATGAAAAAAAAGAAAAACCATGTTTATCATTCGTATTCATAATAAAAGTCTTTACCTATGTTATACAATGTACTCAAATTTCATTGGGAGCCAAATTTGTAAAAAGTACTTGGAGACCTATGTTTTGTCTTTCAAACTGATTGTATTATGTTATTTCATAGTCAAAGAAAATTTCCCCATATTACGTAATTTCCATTTAAAAGACCATAATTTGTATGGAAAATAACTTGATGTGGCACTGAAATCAATTGATTTTGAAAGGAACAAATCTTTCCTAACATCAATTTCAAAACAAATTGTGTGTACATAATCAAATGAATGGTGTTAATTATATCTCTTGCTTCATTCACTTGAAATGCAAAATAAGATTTTAGTTGCTTAATTAATTGACTGCAAAGCTTCCAGAAATGTGGACAATATTCCTTCCTACCACATTTTTAACAAGTAGAACCACTTGAAGTTGTTGTGTCAATGATTAGCCATGCATTATTTCAACCACATTAACAACTGCAGTCAGAACCAGTGCTAATTGAATTCATGGTTTCTATAAGTAGAGCTCAAAGTTCATAGATCTAGCCCTAGAAAGCATTTTAGAGGATGACTGGTCCAAAAATTTCATTGCGCATGTGAGAAAATTAAAACTCAAGAAGGTAAAATGATTCACTCAAGAACATTTAAGTAGTAAGGGCCAAAGAGGTGATTTGAACTGATTTCCTTTCACTTGGACCAGTGTGGTCCACACAATCAGTGTGTCATGAAATTTTGCATGATATAAAAAACAACTTTTTTAAAAAGTCTATTTGGTGTCAATTCCCTAGGTATTATTAAGATACCTACTTTGCTTTTATTTTAAATAAAATAATGCTGCCTTTTTAAAATTACCTAATTCCTTGTATATCTATTTTCCTTTGCTCTCCAGAGAATCAAGTTATAAAACAAAGAACACTTTTAAAGAAAAAAAATAAGAAAAAAAGGCAGCAGAAAAACTTTAGCACATTCATAAAAAAATAGAAAGAGAAATGTAGGAAGGAACAAAGAAAAGAAGAAAGAAAATGAAGGAAGAAAGGAAGGAAAGAAGGAAGCAAGGAAGGAAAGAAAGAAGGAAGGAGATAAGGAAAGAAGGGAAGAAAAAAGGAAAAAGGAAGAAAAGGAAGAAAGCATATGAATGTTCCCTTACCTTGACTTCCCAACACTTTTTATTTTTGTAGCATTCAATTTTGTTTATTATGGTTATTATTTCAATTTACTTTGTTGTAATTTGCTTTTGTGACACCATTTCCTTCATTTATGTTTGTTCATACTTCTATTTGTTCATTATATTTTTCCTGTTCCATTTTATTTGTTCAATATTTTCCCCAGTTACATTCAACACACTTGTTTTTTTAAAAAATGAGTTCTAGGTTCTCTCTCTTATCCCCAAACACAATTAATAAATTACTTGGGAAGTTATAACAAAACATTTCTATAAAAGTCGAGTTGTATAAAAACCATAGATTTCCTACCCTAATGAAAATAAAACACTCAAGAAAAATTGGGAGAGAGAAAGAGAAAGAGAGAGAGAGAACTTCAATCTGTATTCAGACACAATTAGTTCCTTCTCTGGTAAGTATAGGATTTTTCATCATAAGTCCTTCAGAGTAGTCATGGATGATTATACTACTGAGAATAGCAAAGTCATTCATAGCTGGTCAAACCAGAACATTATGAGTTTGTGTATAGTACATGTTACTTGACTTGAGTTCATGGAGGACTTTCCAGATTTTTTTCCTGAGATTATCTTGTTCATCATTTTCCATATAACAATAATATCCCCTCATAACACATACCGCAGTTTATCAAACCATTCCCCAATTAATTGGCATCCCTCAATTTCCATTTTTTTGCCCTGAGAAGAGAGAATACTTTATATATATATATATATATATATATATATATATATATGTCATTTTTCTTTGTTTTTCAAATCTCTTTTGGTATTTAGGTATAGTAGTAGTGTTATTAAGTCAAAGGATATGCATAAATTTACAGCCCTTTGGGCCCAGATCATTTCTTTTAATCATTTATCAATTGGGGCATGGCTCCTATTTTTTTATAAATTTGACTCAATTCCCTCTGTGTTTGAGAGATAAGGCCTTATTAAAAACCTTATTTTGAAATTCTTTTTACAATTACTATTGCTAACTGTATTTCTCCCCATTTATTTTCTCTCTTCTTTCATCCTGTATTTCCTCAAAAGTGTTTTGCTACTGAGTATTCCCTCTCCCAAAATGCCTTCTCTTTTATATGTATCCCTCCCTTCCCATATATCATTCCCCTTCTATTTTCCTGCAGAATGAAATAATTTCTATATCCCTATTGAGTATGTATGTTTTTTCCTCTTTGAGCCAATTCTGATGAGTAAGGTTCACTTTCTCACTCTCACTTGTCCTTGTTCATCTCTACTACAAAACATTTTTCTTGCCTCTTTTATTACCATTCCACTTCTCCCTTTCCTTTTCTCCTAGTACCTTCCTCTCTCACCCCTTAATTTCATCATTTCTTAAAAAGCTATCTCTTCATATTCAACTCACAGCCATATCTTATGTCTACATATATTCCTTCTGTCATAATAGTGACAACATTCTAATGCATTTCAAGTATTATTCTCTTATGTAGAAATGTAAACAGACAAATCTTAAGTCCCTTATATCACTTTCATGATTACCTCCTTATGGTTCTCCAGAGTCCTGTATTTGAAAATCAGATTTTCCATTCAGCTTCAGTCTTTTCATCACAAATATATTAAAATCCAGGACTTCCAGGGGTGGAGCCAAGATTATGGGGTGAAGCCTGGCAGATGCTTGAGCTTTCTCCATTTCCTTTGAAAATCACATGAAACCAACCGCTGAACAGAATCTGACAGAATGAAACTACTCTTCACTCATGATAGGAAAAACTTCAAGAAAGGTCAGTCTCACTGGGGTGAAAAGGGTGTTCAGCTCAGCTCAGAAAGATTCTGGAAAAGCCAGCAAGAAAGTCTTAATCACAGCAAATCAGCAACCGAGACTCTTGGTACTGATCTAGTAGTATAGCAAACCAGTGGTTCAGCTTCCAGTCTAAGCAAAGAATGCAAATTCTTGGAAACCATACTGTTTTCTCTTGGGATTAAGTTCTCTTGGGATGAAAGGTGGGGGTATGCAGCAAAGAACAAAATAAGAATTTGCAAAGAAGTAAAGAAAAGATGGATGCTTGTGAATATAATTTCTTCTATATATATATGTAGAATATGTAAATATATGAATATGTATATTCATATATATATATATATAAATAGAATAAGCAAAAAGAAAAACAGAAAAGTAATATAAAACAATATGAAACAAAAGAAAACATTATCACGTACCTATAGCAGAATATCAGGAAGGATTCAAAATATATAACAACAAATGCCAGTTTAAGAAAGTATATATATACTATAGTTTTGTTTCATTTCGTTTTGAACCACCCATACTCTTTGCCTATATGTCAAATGTACCCAAAGTATATAGACATAGAAGGTAATGTGTCTATGTTCAAATCTTAAATCTTTCTCATTTACCTAGATAATTGGGTACCAAGCCTTACTAGTTCTTGTTTGTTTGTTTTTCATTTCTGAGATGAATGTATCAGACTACATGCCTTCTAATATCCTCTCAATTCCAGGTCTATGACTATAATATTTAGCCAGTCCTCACATAGCATCTTCTCTAAGTCCCTCACCATCCGGATTGAACTCTGACATTTTCCAACATGTTAATATCCATCCAAATGACTTTTGGTACTAAATATATTATTCCAGATGTGGCAAAGGAAGAATATCACTTTCCCTGCAGAACTAAACTCCTCAGATTAAGATCAGGACTTTCCTTATTGAGACTACTTTAGGATGGTGTTTTTGGCAGGCTTTTCAAATTCCCTTGTCTTTTTCTCATCTCTATATTGAGAGGTCTCCAAGAATAGTCAGAGTAAAGGTGAAATCCTCCCCATTGCATTTCCCTCACTTTCGCTTCTGAACCCTCTTATTGTGTGATCATTCTGGGAAGAAGTCATTTAGAGAAATCTGGCAGCATATTAGGAAATACCTGAACTGAAAAGCACATTTTGAAATAGTAGGTCATTTTCATCACTCATTAAGAGTAAGCAAGAAATGCCTATAATGTTTTAGAATTACCCTCCAGAGAATCCAGGTAAAGATTTTTATTGAAGATATTCAGACAGAAGAATAAAAATAAATTAGCTATTGGGAAAATTTCCAGATGCCACCAATAAGGACCAACCATTAGTTAATTTTTCCATCCATTATTTTATAATTTTATAAACATCTATTATCCCAAGATACTCTAGTTGGATAGCCCAAAGGCCCCAAAGAAAAAGGGATTTTTCTCCCTTCAGTAATAAAGTAGGTACCTTCATTAGTCAATGAGATTAAAGAAAGTTCAATTCCAAGAAAGCTATTCATTTTGTAACAATGAAGAAAACAAACATGAACTTTAAGATCTAGTTGAATAGAAGCAACAACAAAGACAGCTCACATATGCACAAGACTTTAAGGTTTGTAATGGCCTTTCTGGAAAACAACCCATGAGATAGGTACTGACTATATTATTGACCCCATTTTGGAGCAAAAGCAAAAAGAGGCAGTGACTTGTCATAGATCAAGTCAAAGTTAGAATTCTGTAAATTATATCCAAGTCACCATTTCATCAAACTGACTAAATAATGTAATTCAGTACATAAGGGTGTTGAGAGATAGATAGAAGGGGGTAGCTCCATGCTGCAGTAGATAGA
Organism: Sarcophilus harrisii; assembly: GCF_902635505.1. NCBI lineage: Eukaryota > Metazoa > Chordata > Mammalia > Dasyuromorphia > Dasyuridae > Sarcophilus > Sarcophilus harrisii. Next base: position 636,172,263 of record NC_045427.1, on the reverse strand, counting down.
GTGCAGGCCCTGGAATCAGAAGAACTGATTTCAAATCTGGCCTCAGACATTTGACACTTTCTAGTTATGTGACCATGGGTATGTTCCTTAACCCTAATTTCTGAGAGAGAGAGAGAGAGAGAGAGAGAGAGAGAGAGAGAGAGAGAGCGCCAGAGAGAGAGAGAGACAGAGAGAGACATACAGACAGAGACACAGAGAATATTTATTTGCTTTTTTCTGCATCAACAAATCCTGAAATTTTAATTTAAATTGACTAAGCTTATGAACCATGATATATAAATTTAAAAAACACGTGAACATATGGTATCATTATTATCAGAGATAGAATAGCTTTATAAAGAGCTGGCAAAGACCCGAATTCAAGTCCTATCCCTTTCACCTGTGGAATCCTGCACAAGTCATTGAACTTCCCAATGCCCTAGACATTTCCAAAAGAAAGGTTCTGAACTTTTTGTGTCAGGACTTCTTTGACAATCTGCTGAAGCTTAATGTTTCTCTAATATTACAAACTATATTAGAAGTACCATCTCAGAATAATCATTTATATAAAGCATATAACAAATTTCTAGAGTCAATTACCTTGAAGTAATTTGATCAATTTTAATTTCTAAAGATCATAGACTCCAGGTTCAAAGTTTGTGCTCTAAGCCTCTAAATTGCAGGGAAGGTATATACCTGCAAGAACAGAGGGATATTCTTCACGTGAGTGTTCTGTATACTGATGGCAAAATAGATCTCTTCTCTTATTCCTAGTGTTATTACTACCACCATTCTGATGTGAGCACTGCAGAAAATAAAGGCTGAGAATATTTCCCTCATTGTCTTGAAAGTCCCAGTTTTAATTGCACAAACATGTGCGTTTGTGCATGCAAAGGGCTACCAGACCCCAGGACTTATTAAAATAATTACAAAATGAGGCAGCAATGGCCTACATTCTAAGGAGGGGGGGCTACCTTCTTTCTCTCCTGCTCTCTCACTCTTTTTGAATCCAGTAAGCGGAATCCCCATTGTAGGATGGATGAGTTGACAGGCCTGAATTGCTCTATAAGGACCTCACAGTGCCTGTGCCCTGGAAAAAATATGCTCTCTCTATTGGATGCCGACCTGCAGAGCTTAATTTTTAAAATGGGATTTCATCAGAATGGAGTTGGGCTTGGGTGCCATGGGATTACAAGGAGATGGCAGAGGCAGAAGATAAACAGGGTGGCTATTTTTTAATTACAGACTTCAATGCACTGGACTGAACAGGAAAGTAAGGTTGCCTTCAGCCCTTGGACGCAGCCTATTGAAACTGGAGGGGTGTGACATCAAGCAATGAGTAGGGATGGAACATACACTGGGGAAATATAGGTGACAAACCTCTAATGGCTTTGAGGATCTGGCAGCAGCCATTTCAAGAGCAAATATCATTTTGCAGAAATGCATTTAGAATGACAGCACTACTTTCACCAAGCAAGTTGAATATATCCCCATAATGCCATGCTCCTGGATATAATTTCTAACAAGACCTAGTATTACACCTGTTCTCTCTGCCTCCCCCTTCCCTAGGGAAAGAGGATAAGCAAAAGGAATTCTTTATCTCTTGATAACAAGGAATGCATAATCACAGGACCTCAGAGATGAGAGAGTTCAAAGGTCATCTTTGATGACCAATAGCCCTCTGCATAAAAGGCAGTTAAATAATAAGCCATTTATTCAGTCTATACAGAAGTATCAACCAGGAGAGGGACATACTAGGGGTTGTTGCTTTAGGCTAAAACACTTATGCTCCCAGAAGATATTATCCCTGTCCTAAGAGCTAATAACTGATATTTAAGTAGAACGTTGAGATTTTTTAAATGTACATATATACATTAATATACATGCATATGTATAAATTACATGTGTGCATATGCACAAGTATATGTAAATATATGTTTATCCTTAGATACATACATATATATGTATATACATATAAACATATTATTTGAATATCATTACAAAAAATAATGTAGGTACTATTGGTAGGTACTATTATTACCCCATTATACAGATTCAGAAATTGAAGTTTAGAAAAGTTAAAACTTATGTCTGAGGCAACATTTAAACTCAAACTTCAAACTTTCTGATGCCCAAATCAGTGTATAATCCACTAAGCAACCCAAGACTTGATCCCTCAATTATTTTGATATTTTCCTCACCAAGTCTTCCTTCCTACTATGCTTTCTGTAACTTCATTGAGATAGTTCAATCAGCCTCAGTTTTCTAAGGCTGTGACAGGTGGTACCAATCTCCAAAATTGGAATTTAGACTTGATGATAAACAGTACCTGTTTTCCAAGCCCTAATCTGTACTAGACAAGGAGGTCCATCATGAAATTGATCCCAATGCGATGAGATATCTGCCAAAGCAACTTTTACTTTTTTAAATTGTATTTTATTAAAAAAATTAACACAACGCCCATTTGAAAAGTATTCTTATGGCAAATAACCACAGGCAAGCAAAATAAATTGCAACATTGGCTAAAGTAATTTATGCTGTAGAGGAGTTGAAATGGCAGGTTTTTGAAGTACTAATATCAGTAACACTCAGGTTTTTTTCAGTTGATACATTCTCCAAAATATGTGAAAGCAAGTCCAAATTCCAAGGCTGAACGAGTGTAAAGTTTGGGTTTGAATACTGCCTGAGATATAAATTATAACTTTTCTGAACCTCAATTTCCTTATCACTTTAATGGAATAATAATAGTATCTACCTCAGAGTTTTAATGATATTCAAATTATAATAATAAAACCCCATATATGTGTATATGTATATGCATATATGTAGAAATATATTTACATATATTGCATATATACATATTCACATGTAATATATACATATGCATATATGTTTGTATATATATGTACATTTTAAAAATCTCCTTCTGTTTTACAGATTATACCTAGTGAATATTAAAACAGGGAATTTGTCATTTATGTCTCTGACTTCCCAAACCCTAGCATAATACATGGTACACAGTAGGTATTTAATGAGCTATTATTGATGAATATGCCAAGAAGAAAATGCAGATTTCTATTGATCATGTCTAATGCTTCAAGAATTTGCTAAAACAATGTTTCTCTGATCTTACAAACTATATTAGAATTATGTTTCCCTATTCAATTAATGTTATAATTACAATTATTAGAGTGTAAGCACCTAAAAAACAAGGATTCTATAGCTTTGCTACTTAGCATGGTTCTTGGTAGATACTCGGCTCCAAATATATCTTTATGGAAGAAAAGAAAGAAAAAGTATAGGAGGGAGAAAGAAATTGGAAGGGGCAATGAGAAAGGGGAGAAGAGAATGGAAGTGAAAAATATAAGAAAGGAAAGAATCTTAGGTCTGGATCAGAATTTGAATATTTCAAACCTACATATACAATCCCAGTTTTCCCCCTAATTCCCATTGCAAAATTACATCCTCTTTTCTGGATATATCTACCTGAATGTTCTACTTCACATCCAATGTCTAAAACAAAAATGGATTATATTTTCCCCAAAATTATTTCTCCCAAATTTTTTATTTCTCTGAAGGTTACTACCAATCACCCAGGTTTCTAATACATGAGATCATCATTGAATCTTCTCCTGCCCTTAGTCCCCACATGGAATCATTTACCCAGGTTTATTAGATTTGCTTCTACAGTATTTCTCTTGTCTGTCCCCTCTCTCACCTCACATGGGCTACCCCTATAGTTCACTCCCTCTATCTTCTCCTTTAGACTTTTACAATATCTTTCAAATTGGTAGTTCTATGACCTTTGCCCCTTCTCCTCTTTCTCTCTCTCTCTTTTTATCCAGGGAATCCTCTGCACTGTTCCCTAAACACTCTTCCTTATGAACTCATTGTGCTGCCTCAAGATTCTTCACTGCCTCGCTATAGGGTTCAGAACATAAGACAAAATACACCACTTGTTATTTAAAACTCTTCACATGCTGACTTTCATATAATTCTTCTCTATGTCCTCACCAAACTAATGTACATGATTCCCAAAAATTATTATTCCACCTCACTCTAAGGAAGCAAACATTATGGGAGCATTCTCTCTCTCTCTCTCTCTCTCTCTCTCTCTCTCTCTCTCTCTCTCTCTCTCTCTCTCTCTCTCTCTCTCTCTCTCTCTCTCTCATCATCTCTTTTATATATGGAATTACTCCCTCCTTACCTCTCTTCTTAGAGCATTTATTTTCCTTCAAAATATAGACCAAGTATCACTTCTTATGAGAAATGTTACCTGATCCTCCTTAAATAATTAAAATAATTAAAAATAATGTTAACTATATTTTCAACTGTGTATATGATGTCTCCTCCCCTATCCAATAAAATATGAGCTTCTTGAAAGCAGACTTTTAAAAAAATCTTTATAGCCTTACATTTGATATATGGTACATGTTTAATAACTTTGAACTGAATTCAGGTTGTACACTGATGCTCCTGACTTTGGGTAGGTAATCTAAAACTGAAGCTAACTATGACCAAAAAGATGAAGGTCACATATGAGTACCCATCCTTTGAAAGTCTGTTTTTTTCCTCTGGAGCACAGAAGGCTTTGGTAACATGCTAAATTTTGCGTTTTGTCTCCAGTGCCCCTTATTTCCCCTTCCCATGTCTTTTTTCCTCCCTAAGGTCTGCATTTTTTCCTCTTTCCCTTGTCACCTCAGCTTTTACTGTCCTAATAAAAATGGATTATGGCAAGTCAGTAAAACCTTAGGGTCAATTACTCTAAATGGTTTGTATCTGCCTGGAATGTTTGCATCCTCCAAGGGGAAGGAGCTAAACATCCATATTGATGGGATTTTAGACAAGGTATCATAATATCATACAATTACATATCAACAGACAGCAAGGACATTAGAAATCACTGCTTTCCGACACTTTCATTTTACAGATTAAAAAAAAAAACTGAAACTGAGAGAGTTTTAGTTATTTGCCCAAGGGTCACACAGGTAGTAAGTTTTAGAGGAGTTATTTGAATCTATATCCTCTAGAGTCTAGATTCTCTGTACTATTCCACCCTGACAATGATAATTTAAAACATCTAACTATTCCCAGTGTTCTCATATTTAAATGCATAAGCAATTGTCTATAAAGCATGGATAAGTAGCAAATTTTACTTTCAGTAATTAAAATTATAAAACCCAATTTTTAGAAATTCCCATGACTAATAGTAAATAAATCATCAATGGCTAAGTCTGTCTAGTTCAAGTTTTTGTTAGCCTTTGCTGTTTCCTTGAGGTAAAACATTTCACTAGCCATTGGACTCCTAGATGCCTATGTGGAAAACTTTATAATACCCAAAGGAAATAACTTCAGTTCAACTGAGTGCAGGTGAATACATCTCATTCACCCAAAAACAATCTATAACAACTGTACTTAAAAAAGAAAGCTTTCTTCTTCTGGGTCACTGGCTACCATGAGGACTGGGAGATGTAAGAGCAGGATGCCAAATTACAAGTTAAGTGTTTCCTTTTGTAGAATAAATGTCTTGACAAAGTATTACATGAAATGGATAAATCTGGTCATCTTGTTTTCAATGTCTGTGGATGATCCTTTGTCTTTAAGGAAATTGCTTCCACTTCTCAAATAATTATTATGTTTTTTTTTATTATTATACACTTAGAGGAAATGGGTTTTTCAACAAAAGATATGTTGTAATCATGAGAACTTAATACGCAAGATCTGCACACTGGATAGCTAACATTAATGAGAATCCAACTGCAAGGGGGAGAAGGTTGGCACAACTCTCAGTAGAACAGATCACTCTTTAATTGCAAAGAGAATAGAACTTACTTAAATTTAAACATTATGATTCTCCAAGACAAAAAATAGAGTATTTGAGAATTTTCTGGAACCTTAAAAGGTCACCTGATATAATCATTCACCAAAGCCTGTATTCCTCTCTGTCGCAGAGGTCAAGAGACTAGAGAAAACCTTTACTTTTGCCTTTCTTTCTTAGCATGCAATTATTTCAAATTCTCCTCTTATGAGTCCATGACATCAGTCTTTAATGCAATACAGCATGGGTTCCCAATTCTATTTTCCATAGCTCTTAAATATCACTTTGCCATCTGCCAAAGTGTTAAAGATCATTCAGGTCAGAGAAACAATATGATAACAAATATGGAAAATGTAAAAATCTCCAAATCATCACCTGGAATACTCAATTTCTAGTTGGGACTTCCTATCCAAAAAGGAAGTTCTGTCTTACTTCTCTTCCAAAGTCTTATGTGACTCTTTGGTAAAGGAAACACAATAATTTCCTTTCACTTAAAACAGGTCTTTAGTTCTATCTTCACAGTGTGGTTTAATGAAATGAGCATGTTTCAGAAATCAAAATCTGGAATCAATTTTTTGCTCCACTACTTAATAGTTACATAATATAGAGTCCCTTCTCTTTTTGTGACTTTCCTTGTAAATAGGAAGAGATTTTGGATGAGGTGATATAAAAGGTCCTCCTCCCTTAACTCTAAACATATATTATGATTAACAGGCCTTTCTTTCTCTAGCATTTGCACTGTGCTTCTATATTATAAAGATACTACTGAAAACCTCTAGCATCCAACTTCAACAGTTAAGGAAGCTTTGCTTAGCCTGCCTGGCAGCAGAAAGCCTTGTTTTGTGAAATAATAAATCAACTGTCTCCACATTGGAATTCTCCTTCCCATTGGGCTATTTTTGTGTGCAAACTGAACCCACAAGCCCTGGCCTTTCACCATGCATGAAATGAAGGCTATACTAATCTTGTCTCTCAGAATCCACTTCCTTCAAGGCTCAGTTTACATATCATTTCCTCCATGAGGCCTTCCCTGATCTTCCCAAGGGAAAGTCTACTTCTCTCAAATCTGCTGAAATATTTTGTCCCATTCTCTGTTTTATCCATTGTAATGGGCCGGAACTCTGGAGAAATATATTTTAGAAATGAAACCTTTATCAAAACCTTTGAATATAAACATATTTTCCCAGTTTATTGCTTCCTTTCTAATCTTGTCTGTATTAGTTTTGTTTGTACAAAACCTTTTTAACTTAATATAATCAAAATTATCTGTTTTGTGATTAATAGTGATCTCTAGTTCTTCTTTGGTCACAGATCTGGGAGGTAAACTATCCTATGCTCTTCTAATTTATTTATAATATCATTCTTTAAGTCTAGCTCATGAACCCATTTTGACCTTATGGTATATGGTATTAAATGTGGGTCAGTGCCTAGTTTCTGCCACACTAGTTTCCAATTTTCCTAGCAATTTTTGTCAGATAGTGAGTTCTTATCCCTAAAGCTGGTGTCTTTGGGTTTGTCAACAATAGATTGCTATAGTCATTGACTATTTTATCCAGTGAACCTAACCTATTCCACTGATCAACTACTTTGTTTCTTAGCCAGTACCAAATGGTTTTGATGAATGCTACTTCATAATATAATTTTAGATCTGGTACAGCTAAGCCACTTTGATTTTTTTTTCATTAATTCTCTTGAAATTCTTGACCTTTTGTTCTTCCAGATTAATTTTGTTATTTTTTTCTAGGTCAGTAAAATTGTTTCTTGGCATTCTGATTGCTATAGCACTAAATAAATATATTAGTTCAGGTAGTATTGTCATCTTTATTATATTCACCCAACCTATCCAAGAGCACTTGATGTTTTTCCAACTTTTAGATCTGACTTTATTTGTTTTGAAAGTGTTTTGTAGTTTTGCTTATATAGTTCTTGACTTTCCGTTGGTAGATAGATTCCCAAATATTTTATCCAATCGACAGTTATTTTAAATGGAATTTCTCTTTGTATCTCTTGCTGTTGGATTTTGTTAATGATGTATAAAAATGCTAATGACTTATGGGGATTTATTTTGTGTCTTGCAACTTTGCTAAAGTGGTGGATTATTTCTAATAGTTTTTTTAGTTAATTCTCTAAGGTTCTCTAAGTATACCATCATATCATCTGCAAAGAGTGATAATTTGGTTTCCTTATTACCTACTCTAATCCCTTGGCTAGCACCCTAATTCAGAACCCCATCTGAAGTCTTGCAACAGTGTCCCTTTCTCAAGCCAATAACTATTCTAATCCATCCACCATGGTCTGTCAAAGAGATTTTCTGGGAATGACAGTGAGACAAACTCCTCTGTTTAGGATCTGAATTCCTTATCAATCTGCATCCAAGCTCTTCTTTTAGTATCATTTCATACTACCAACATCAATGCACAGTACATTACAATGATATTGGCTTTGTTATTTTTCCTCATTTACAACCTTAAATATCCCAACTCTGTTTTGGTAATAACTGTCGCCAGGTCCTGGAATACAGTAACTCCTCAGATCCATCTCAGAATCTCTAGTTTGCTTCAATACTCAACTCAAAACTATGATCCAGCATGAGCCCTTCCTGATCTTCCCTCAGCTATTAGGGTTTTCCCCAAAATGCTCTTGTATCAGTTTTCTACATACATTCTGTCCCTGGGATAGATGATGAGATGCTTTTAATTTTCAGTTTTTTATCACTAATATTTAAGACTGTGCTTAGAGGAGGTGCTTAGAACTTGTGTATCTATAGATAGCTGGTCAATGAAGGTTGGCCCTTATTTGAAATTAAATAGTTGACTTTATGCAAGAATATTTATTTTCTCCTTTCTAACACATTTAACTTAGAGACCATCAGAAATCTTCTGTGACTTCAGATATCTATAATGGATGAGCCGAAACAAGTGTGCTCTGAAGATATCCTAATTCTAAATGTTATAGTCCCAGGACTTCTCACTCTATCTTCATTCTCACTGTGACCTCCAGTTCCTTGATTCGTCATTCTTTCTCAGGTCATCTCCCCAGAACTAGTCATTCTCTCCTCTTCTCCACATTTTGACTCCTTCATGAACCAATTATATTCTACCTATCATTTTCTCTTGAATCCTTAGTCCCCTTAACATAAAGTATGGCTAATGAAGTCTCAAACTTGGATCACTTCCACTATTCATAGTCTTTAGACTTACATATGTGCTGCTGAATAAAAGTAGAGAAAATCACGCGACTCTTTTAACCAAAAATATTACAAATTTTTGTTGCATAACCATCAGGATCCTCACTGCTGCTAATCAACTCCATCTTTCTTATCAGTTCCCACTCTCCCTCTTTGTAGTGGTTCTTCCAAACCTTTTCATCATTCCCCAAACCTCTTCTTGTTCTTGCTCCCCCAATTCTCTTACAGAACTTTGCTTCATATTTTACTCCCTAAATCAAGATTATTTATTGTGAGCTCCTTCTTTTCCCCTCATCCTCATCCCCTTTTAGTGAGATACCATTTGCCACTATCTCCTCCTTCACCTTTGTCTGTCACAATGAATTGGCCTTATTCTTTAGAAAGACTAATTCCCCTACTTGTATTAGAGATCTCATTAAATTCCATCTCCTCCAACAGATTACTCATTCCCATTTTCATTTTTCCCTCTCTTTGTCATGGACAAAGTAGTCTACAAACATGCCAATGGTCCCCTATCTTTAAAAAAAAACCTCAACCTAATCCTTGCTGAGACTCTATTTCTCTTCTACCTTCTGTAGCTAAATTCTTCTAAAATGCCATCTACAACAGATCCAGATATTCTCATTCATTCTCTCTCTCTCTCTCTCTCTCTCTCTCTCTCTCTCTCTCATATTGCTTCGTTGTTTATGCTACCCTTTAGCAGGATGTAGTTACCTTCCTTATCTCTTTTAATTAGATCAATTTTTACTTTTGCTTGATCTGAGATAAGGATGGCTACCCCTGCTTTTTTGACTTCACCTGAAGCATAATAGATTTTGCTCCAGCCTTTTACTTTTACTCTATATGCATCCCCTGCTTTAAATGTGTTTCTTGTAAACAACATATTGTAGGGTTCTGACTTTTGATCCAGTCTGCTATCTGCCTCCTCTTTATGGGGGAGTTCATCCCATTTACATTTACGGTTAGAATTACTAAATCTGTATTTCCTGCCATCCTAATAACCCCAGATTGTGCTTTACTTATTCTTGCCTCCCCAACCCTCTTTCCCCTTTTAAACTTATGTACCCCTCTTGTATCACGATACTTATCCTCTTTATAATCCCTCCCTCCCCCCCCTTTGAGTCTTTCCCCCTTCCTTCCCTATTACTCTTTTTCTTTTCCCTTTTCCTCTCCCCCGTTTTTAATGAGGCGAGAGAGAATTTTCTCTAAAACAAATGTCAATTATTTTTTCTTTGAGCCAACTCTGATGAGAGTAAGATTCACACAATGTTCCTCCCCTCTCTAAATTCCCTCAGATATGATAAGTTTCCTTAACCTCTTTGTGGGATGTGGTTCCCTCTTTTATCCCTCCTTCCCACCTTATTCTGCCATCATCCCTTTTCCATATCTACTTCCCTTTTTATGTTATATCATTACAATCAAATTATACATGTATTCTTTTTGTATATCCACAACAGAAATACAATTCTCAAGAGTTATTTTACCTTTTCTGCATCTCTTGAGTTCTATTCTTGGAGATCAAATTTTTTGTTTAGTTCTGGTTTTTTTCTTCAGAAACAAATGGAATTCATTTGTTTCATTAAATGTCCATCTTCTTCCCTGGAAGAAAATGCTCAGCTTAGCTGGGTAGTTTATTCTTGGCTGCATCTCAAGTTCTTGTGCCTTTCGGAATATCATATTCCAGGCCCTTCTTTCCTTTAATGTAGAGGCAGCCAGATCTTGGGTGATCCTTATTGTGGCACCTCAGTATTTAAATGGTTTTTTTTTGGCTGCTTGTAAAATTTTTTCCTTAATCTTATAGTTCTGAAATTTTGCCACAATATTCCTTGGGGTTTTTATTTTAGGGTTTCTTTCAGAAGGTGTTCGATGAATTCTTTCAATGCCTATTTTACCTTCTGATTCTATTACATCTGGGCAGTTCTCTTTGATGATTTCTTGTAAAATAGTATCTAGGCTCTTTTTTCATCATAGTTTTCAGAAGTCCAATAATCCTCAGATTATCTCTCCTAGATCTATTTTCCAAGTCTGTCGTTTTTGCAAGTAGATAATTCGTGGTTTTTTCCAGTTTGTCATTTTTTGTTTTTGCTTGACTGATTCTTGCTGTCTCAATGAATCATTAGTTTCAATTTGTTCAGTTCTAATTTTTAAAGAATTATTTTCTTCAATAGCTTTTTTACTTCTTTCTGTATATGTCAATTAGTTTTTGAATGTATTGTTTTGGTCTGTGGAATTTTTTTCCATTTCACTAATTTTTTTTTTTAGTGAATTATTTTCTTTTTCCAATTCACAGATCCTACTTTCTTGCGTGTTCTTTGTCTTTTCCAATTCATGGATCCTACTTTCTTGCGAGTTCTTTGTCTTTTCCAAATCACAAATCCTACTTTGTAGTGAATTCTTTATTTTTCCAATTCGTATTTCAGGAAGTTGTTGCTCTCTTGTAAGGCTTCTCTTTCCTTTCCCCATTTATCTTCTAACTCTCTTTTGAGACTTTTAATGGCCTCTTCTATGAGAGCATTCTGTAAAGGAGGACAGTCTGATGCATTTTGCTGTTTGAGGTCTCTTCAGGTTTGCTGACCTGCTCTTTTTCTGCATAGAAGCTGTCGATTGTTCTTTTCATCTTTTTATTCATGTTTTAAAGCCTTTAGGGTAGGTCTCCTAGGCAAGGGGGTTACCAGCTTCCTCTGCAGAATAGGGAGAGATGTAAACCGATTTCCGGCTCCAAGGTATGGGAGTGCTCTGTGTGAGAGTTTTCCCTTCCCCCAACAGGAGGTGGATTCAGCACTGGCCGAGCTATCAAACTGCTTAGTAGGGCTGAGTGGATTATCGATTGCCCTCGGCTAGAGACTAAGTGGTGAAAGTGTCACCGCCCAGGCCGGAGCCTCTTGTGGGACTGTGAGTATTAGCAGCTGACTGCAGAACGCAGACAGCCACAAACTCTGCCCAGTGTCTCTGCCTGATGCAAATCGGCCCTGGAAAAAAAGCTCTATGGCCCCAAGCCGAGCTCCCCCTGCGCAGATTGGAGCTAACCCGGCTGCGTCCTCCTGCCGTGCAGGATCACACTGCCCCAAGGAAAAGCCCCTTACTGCGGGTTGGGGCTGCGCCCTTGTGCTGAGATCTGTGCCTTCACCCTCGGTTTGAGACTCTCCTCGGAACCTAATTTCTCTCCCAGTCTGCGCCGATCTCCCCCCTGGCCCCGGAACCAACCTTTTTTGGCGAGACTGCAGATTTTTTTCGGCTGGTGAGTTGTTCTACTTCTTATCTTTACGAATTGTAGCAGTCAAGACTATTTTTGAGGCTTGATATATTATTGATAAAGAGGGTAAGAGAAGAGCTTAGAAAGACGCGTGTGTCTTCTCCGCCATCTTGGCTCCGCCCCTTCTCTCTCTCTCTCTCTCTCTCTCTCTCTCTTTCCCTCCCTCTCTCTCTCTTCTCACAATCTTCCTTCAAGCCTTATCATTCCATTAAAACTACTCTGACATTACTAATAATCTCTTCTTTGCCAAATTCAATGGCCTTTTCTCGATTCTAATTCTCCATAATCTTTCTTCTGCTTTTGACATTGTTGGTCACTTTCTCCTCATTGATAGTATCCTTTTTCTAAGTTTCAGGGATACTATTCTCTTTTGATTGTCCTCCCTATATGACCATGTACTTTATTCCCCAAAACATGCTCTTTAATCCAGTGAAAATAATGTATTGGCTGTTCCATGAAGAAGGTATTCTATATCTTAGTTCTGGTCAGTTTCTCAGGTTGTCCCAATTCCTCTGACTACTGATGTCCTTTCCTTCCTTTTATTTCCAATTAAAATACCACCTTCCCTAATGCCTCTTAATTCCAGTGTTTACCTTTTAATTATTTTCTATTTTTCCTGTGTACAGCTTGCTTTGTATTTATTTTCTCCATTATATTGTAAGTCCCTTGAGAATAGGAACCATCTCTTGCTCTCTTTTTGTATCCTCAGGGCTTAGCATGTGGTTACTACATGTGTTTTAATAAATGTTTATTGAGTTGATTTGAATTGAAGATTGTAGATCTACTGCCAGAAATGACCTTAGAAGGTTTCTCAACAACCTCCTCATTTTTCAGATGAGCAAAGCAAAGTCTAGGTAGATTTAGTGATTGGCTCCAGATGATCATCTAGTAAGAAAATGACAGTCAAGATTTAAACTGGGACTTTAAATTCACCCTAACTACCTTCACTTCTTGACTCTGACTTTGTGTGAAATTTGACAAGAAATTTAACTTGTCTTTGGTCTCAAGCAAATCCCTAAGACATAGATGGAGAGGATATGATCTGAGTGACTAAAAAGAGGTGCCCTACTGTGGGATCCTTTTCACATTGATGAATAGATTGGACCAGGGGTGTTCTAAAATTCCTTCCAATTCAGTCTTTGTGCTTTGTCACATCAAATGTTAGCCTGGAATCCTTAGAATCATTCCTTACAATGACTGTTTTGCACTTTTAAAAGATGGTCATGAGATTGGGGGGGTGACATCATGACATGCAAGTGAATTGGATTTAAGTAAGGAAAAGTTGTGCAAAGACGCCAGCTTCATTTTCTCCTCCAGAGATATCTGAGACCAGTGTCAAGATGTAGATCAGATTTGGAGATGGCCTTGAATGTTGTAGGAGACCTTGGCCTTTCCTCACCCTTTTTTTTTTTTTTTTTTGGACCTTGACCTTTTTAAGCTAAGATCTTTAACAGGTCTCAGTTTGAGGCAACACACAATAAGTTATTAAGGCTAGTAAGAATTGAGACATAGAAGGTCCTCTTTTACCTAGTCAAAAAAAGACTCAACCCTAAGATTTTTCCAGCCAAAACAGAAACAATTGTTATTTACATTCACTCTGAGCCAATAAGATGACCAAGTAGAGCTTGACCTAGGACAACAACCTTTGTGAGTAGTAGTAGAAGCTGCCCACTAGAAACCCATTGAAACAGAAAGTTGGGCAATACAGATCTTAAATTTTGTTTTTTTTTTTCTTCCTCCCTTTTCTCCTTTCCTCCCTTCCACACTTCTTCCCTCCTTTTCTCTCTCCCTCCTTCTCTTCCTTCTTTCCTTTCTTTTTTTCACTTCCTTTTCTTTTCTTTCTTATTTTCCTTTTCTTCCCTCTGTCCACATAGGTTGTCATATGATTACATGTGGATGCTCTTTCTAAACAATTGTAAATTTTGATTGCTGATCACAAGATATCTTGGTGTTTACAGGCTAAATTGATTTCTTAATGACCATAACATAAATCCAAATCACTGTGAACAAGAACAACAAGTCTTCACTAAAATACAGGAAATGACTCAACCCCCACCTGAAGTTATTCAGCCAACAAAGATTCATGTTTAATTACCTTAAATGCAATTAAATTATACATATGAGCTACTTTGTATCACTGCATCAGAAACAAAGACATGTTTCATAAACTTATCACATTAATAACTCTGTTTTACCATCCTGATACCTCCATGTAGTTAAACAAGCATTTAAGTGCCTACTATGTACCAGGCACTGCACTAAGCTTTGGGATCTATATAGAGATAATTTTTTTCAAGTCCCCGACCTCAAGAACTTCATAATCCAATACTCATACAGAGGTCCATAACATGTAAACAACTATGTAAAAATAAGATATAAACAGGATAAATTGGAGAAAATAATGGTGGCCTTAGCATTGAGAGGTATCCAAAAAGACTTCTTATAGGAAATAGGTTTAAAAAAAAAACTTGAAGAAAGCCACAGAAGCCAGGAAGTGAGAAGAATGTAAAATCCATATATGGGGGAGAATGAAAATTAAAAACTTGGGAGATGGAGTGAAAAGTCAGAGAAAAAGAAAAAAAAAATTTCCTGCCTTGAAGAGTAAGTGGATTAGTAAATATAAGAAAACTGGAAAAGTAAGAGAATGTCAAGTTAGGAAAAATATTTTTCTTCTTTTTAAAAAATATTTTTATTTCTACATATACATATTGTTGACATTCATTTAAAAAAATTTTGACTTCCAAATTATCTCTCTCCATTCTACCTGTCCCCATCCCATGTAAAGGCGAGTAATATGATACTGATGATATATGAGCAATCATATAAAATATGTTTCCATATTAGTCATGTTGCTAAAGAAAACACGTACACACATACACATGCACACAATAAAGTGAAAAAAGGGTTGCTTCATTCCATTCTTCAGAGTTTATTCTTTCTCTCTATGCAGATGGTATTTTTCTTCAGGAATCATTTTTCAGTGTACTGTATCCTTGTCTTGATAATAGTAGCTAAGTCTTTGACAATTGATCTTCCTTTTTAATATTGCTGTTATTATGTACAACATTCTATTGTTTCTGCTCACTCCACTTTCCATCAATTCATATATATCCCAGATTTTCTAAAATCATTCAATCCATCATTTCTTAAAGCACAATAATGTTCCATTGCAATCACATATCACAATATGATCAGTCATTCCCCAGTTAATGTGCATCCTCTATGAAAGACTAAAAGTTAGAGAGTTTGGCATCTGATGATGGAAATATTAATAAAAATCACTGTCATTTATTTAATTGTGATATAGGAATGGAGGATAGAATGGAAGGGGAAGAAATTTAAGTAAGGGAACCCAACCAGAAGTTTCCTCAAAAAATTCCAACATAAGAAAATGTCATCAGACATAAAACTAATTTACTTCTAGAGGAAATAAGAAAACATATGTAAGATATATTGTAAAGATAGTAATAATAGAATTTAGCAACAGATCAGGCAAGGAGGGGGTAGTGAGAAAGGTGAAGAGGTAAAAGATGACACTTTGCAAGCTTGGATGACTAGAATGATGGTGGTATCCTAAAAATAGCAGAGGAGTTTGGAATAGAATGTTAAAGGGAAAGATGATGAGTTCAGTTTTGTACATGTTGAGATTAAGGTGCTTATTAGATGTCTGGGGCAGTTAGATGGAACACTGGATAAAGTGTTGAATCTGAATTGAGCAAGGCTCATCTTCCTGAGTTCAAATCTGGCCTCAAACACTTACTATCTGTGTGATCCAGAACAAGTCACTTAACCATATTTGGTAAATCCCTGCAGTATCTTTTTCAAGAAAATCATAAAGAGTTGAACACAGATGAAATGACTGAATAACAAAAACACATATCCAAAACTAGAGACAGAAACTGTAGTTGGCAGTCTTCTCCCTCTTTCTTTACTTGACTTATTACCTAAAATGTAAGAAAGCAATGAATGAGGAGGTCACAATTAGGTAGTACCTGCCAATGGTACTTACCTTTTATCAGATTTCTGGCAGGAATTGATGGGGTTTGTGCATATATATTTTTAATTCTCATACAATGTCAGGCACCCAATTTCAAGCCCAGCAGAAGAGTTCTTTCATTTGTGAATTTTGTTACAGATTTTAGATATATCCCAAGCCTCTGAAATAAGTTAATGTAAGAGATTGACAATGATTTCCTTCAGAGAGACAGAATCCTCATTCTCATCAGGTAAAACATCACCTCTGGCAGTCACTGTTGTGAGTTTTCTGACTGATGGATATAGGACAGGCAGCATTCAATTTAATCCAAGAAACATTTATTAAACTCCTAATATGTGCCTTTCTCTTCCCTCAGTAAAGATTCTCATTTCACCAGTACTCTTATCACTCAATGAATCCTCTTTCTCTCTAGTAAATTCAAGTGATTTTTATTTAATATCCAAAGTTATCAGAGCTGAACCTAGTTATTCTGCTCTTAGGGAAAATTTAGTTGCAAGGAGCAAAGGGAAGGATTCAGCCTGTTCTGGTTGAGTGCACTTATGTCAGAGGAAGGGGCAGCCCAGCCCCCCAGAGTATTTCTCCCATGTCCAGATAGCATGACCAATAAGCTCTAATTCCCTAAGCTCTAAACAGAGACCAGGAAGAGGTAAAGTTAAGCAGTGGAGAAAGAAGATGGAGCAAGATGGTGGACCTAGAGAAAGGGCCTTGAGACCCTAAGTGATTATGATCCAAACCTCTAGGAAAGAGTAGGAGTAGTTGAACTGATTGTCATAGGCCAGTTTAAAGACTGGTAATCATGCACATACTTAACCTGTGTCAGATATCTTGCTCTCTTGGGGAGGAGGGAGAGGGGTTGAGCACAAGGTTCTAGACAAATGAATGTATATCTTTCTATGGGGTTAGGGAGACAGAATATTATTGAGAGAAAAAACAAAGACTGGCAATTCATTATCAAAAGGAAAAGTCACCCTCCTCTATTCTAATGCTGAGCCAAAGTTCCATTTTCCCCACCCTGGTTAAAGGTTTAATAATGATATTATCTTAGAAGTAGAAGAAGGAATTGAGACAAATTAAAAACCCCACAAGTCAATTTGAAGAGTGACCAGTGCCAAGTCTGTCAATAATCCAATAGGAACCAATCCAATACACTGTTATCGAAAAGGTAAAATGAAATTTACTGTTAAAAGAGAAAGAGAATATCATTTGATTTTTAGAAGGATATAGTAGATGAGAACCTCTGAGGGGAGGGCTGCCAAGCCTTTTACAAAGCTGCTTTCCATCTTTAGTGTCATCCGGATTTACATAATGGGGTAGAACAGGGAATTTCTTGAACCAGTATCCATTACACTACTAAAGTCAATTTATTGGAATGAATCATCTCTCTAGCACTTACTATTTTTTTTTTTTTTTTTATTTTGGGCAAAGTAGTGTAGTAGGAAGAGAAGTGGGAGGAGACAGCCTACTATATAGACTTCAGTTCCTGGTTCTGATATATCCTGGGTGAACAGGTCACTTCTCTCTGGGTCTCAATTCCCTCAATTATGAATAATCGGCATAATTATTGCCAGTTTTACATATCTATGATCCTATTGGACTCTAAATGTGGGTTCAAGTCTTGGATCTGACAATAGCTGTATCACCATAGACAAAATCCCTGTAGGAATAATATTTACTCTGATAATGAGAGGATAATCAGGAGGAAAGCTTTAAAAAAAAACATGGTAGTTATATGATATAGTGAATAGAGTATTGGATTGAGAGTCTGAATGATCTGCCCTAAATTCAAATCCACCTTCAGTCACTTGCTAGCAATGTGACTCTAACTTAGTTATTTAACCACTGTCTGCCTCAGTTTCCTCAGCTACAAAATGGGTAACAACATCTGCTTTCCAGGGTTGTTGTATGAATCAAATAAGATAATATTTCTAATGTGTTTAGATCAGTGATGGGTACATAGTAGATGCTTAAAAATGTTATTCCCTTTCATTGCTTCCTTTTATAAATTTCAAAGTTCATGAGTATAATTACAAGTGTATGGTTTCTTGATGTTTCAGGTAGGCCAATGGATCTCTAATAGGATGGTAGTGAGTTAGGACAGCCATAAAAATGGCCTATTCCTACTGAAGAGATTGTTTATTTACTCTGATTTCACAGTATTTTTAAAAAGCTACCAATAAAAAGCTAGTGGAGTTCATTAAATTATGTTGATAACTAATAAGAAATGCATTCATTTTTTATTTAAACTTGATAACAATAGATGGCAAGATATTTCATTATTTTGAACTTGCCCAAGACCCAATAAAATTACACAGTGTTTTATTTGCTTTCCACTTGTTTGGGACAAGATTTATGTAACAATACATTATCTTTAGGTTAGAAAGAGGAAAAAAAAAACAGTCTTACTGCTTCCAAAGCTTATCACACTGGATGGGAGACCTGAACAAAACAAATTAAGAAAACCCCTAAAACTAAAATAATCCAGGACTAGGGTGGGGATAGAGTTAAACAAAAGCATCAGGATGGCACATTCTTTACTTGATTTTCTCTTGCCAACCATCAATTTAATTTAATAAGCATGTACTGAGAATCTACGGTGTGCCAGACAGACTATGGGCATTGAAGAGAAAAAAAAGACAATAATAAGGATAGAACTCAACTAAGAAATTATACTGGAATTGGAGCATTAACCCAGATACAAATAGTGCTCAAAACTTTTCAGACATAAGATTTAGCCAAAGTTTAAGCACAAAGTTTTAAATGAGTCATCACATATCAAATATTTATAATTTTCACTGTATCTCCTATGAATTTTTTTGACAATGGCAGAAAAGAAAACATGGCATTAAATATAAATGAGGAATAACCAAAAGGTATCTTATCAAGGGATTGTTCCTATCTGAATATCATTAAAATCATGAGGTAAATAAGAGAGCAATATCAATAGGAAGAGCCACAGTAATAGTTGCTCGCTATTAGAAAGTACTGTACAAAATATTTCATTTGTTCCTCACAGAAACTTGAATATATAGTTTTTACATGACTATCCCCATTTAATATATGGGAGATGTCATGAGTACATGAAGGATCTAAGAATTTAATAGATTTGTCCAAAATTCAAATACAAGGCAAATGTGTGAAATGAGACTTTAAAACACATCTTCCAAATTCCCAATTCAGGATTAAATGACTTGAGACAAAGTCTGAGTAGACCTGTGATTTCCTACATGTAATCAGGTTTCTGGATTATACTGATATGGCTTTATAATTATGCACACATATAGAAGAACTTTGGGGAATGGGATAGACACCAAATATTGGATGGGATCTCTTATATAGAATGAAAAACTTGAGCTGAAACTCAAAGGTAACTAGGAATTCCAGAATTAAAAGTGGAAGGAGAGAGATTCTAACTACATGAGACAGCTGGGAAATATTCCAAAACTTGAAACACTATAACAAAATAATAAGAACAGTCATTTTTCTTTTGGGTTCTATAGAATTTTAAAGTTTTATTTCTCCCTAACTTAAATAATGCATATGTTAACAGATAAACTTGTTTTTATGTGGAAAAAGAGAGAAAAAACAAATGGGATCCATTATCATCACTATTATTCAACATTGTACTAGAAATGTTGACTTTAGCAATAAGAAAAGAAAAAGAAATTAAAGGATTTAGAATAGGCAATGAGGAATGAAATTATCACTCTTTGCAGAGGATATGATGATATATTTAGAGAATCCTAGAAAATCATTCAGAAACCTACTAGAAACAATTCACAGCTTTAGCCAAATTGTAGGATATAAAATAAACCTAAACAAATCATCAGCATTTCTAAATATTATTGATAAAGCCCGTCAGCAAGAGATTCCATTTAAAGTAACTGTATACAAAATATTATACTAAGGATTCTACCTATCAAGACAAACTGAGGAACTATGTGAACACAATTACAAAACACTTGTCACACAAATAACGTCATCTCTGAACAATTGGGAAAACATCAATTGTCCATGGCTAGGCTGAGCTAATATAATAAAATTGACAATTCTGACTAAATTGGTCTACTTGTTCAGTGCCATATCAATCAAAATGCCAAAACATTATTTTAAAGAACTTTTAGTTCTTTAGTTTAAAAAAAAGAAGAATAACAAAATCCATCTGAAAGAACAAAAGGTCAAGAACATCAAGGAAAGGGGCAGCTAGGTGGTGAAGTGGATAGAGCACCAGCCCTCAAATCAGGAGGACCGGAGTTCAAATCTGGACTTAGACACTTAACACTTCCTGGCTGTGTGACCCGGGAATTTGGTGTTTCTTCTGACAAACAAACAGTGCCATGACTGGGTCTGTATCCCAAGGAAATCGTAAAGGAGGGAAAAGAACCCATATATGCGAAAATGTTTATAGCACCATTTTTGTGGCAACAAATAAATGGAAAATGAGTGGATACCTATCAATTGGGGAATGGTATATGAAGACAATGGAATATTAATATTCTATAAAAATGATGGACAAGCTGATTTTGGAAAAGGCCTAGAAAGATTTACATGAACTGATGCTGAGTGAAACAAGCAGAACCAAGAATACATTGTAGACCATAACATCAAGAATATGTGATGATGAATATTGAAAGACTTGTTTCTTCTCAGTAGTTCAATGATTCAAAGCAATCCCAATAGATGTTTGGATAGAAAATGCCATCTGCATCCAAAAAAAAAAGAAATGAGACTCAATGTAAATCAACATATGCTATGTTTACTTCTTTTTCTGATTTTTTATCTCTCCCATGATTTTTCCCTTTTGCTCTGATTTTTCTCTCCTAACATAATTCACAAAGCGATGTGTATTAAAAATAAATAAATTTACTACAATAATTTTTTTAATTTTAAAATTAAAAAATAAACAAGTGGGAAGAGAAAGGGAGGGGCTAGTGAGAGTAAAGAACAGACAGACACAGATACAAAGAGAGACAGAAAGAGAGAGGGAGAGATGGGAAAGAGGGAGAGACAGAGACAGAAAGGGGGAGAGAGAAACAAAAAGAAAGAGAGGGTTAGAGAGACAAAAAGACAAGAGACAGAGAGACAAATAGTGACAGACAGAGACAGGCAGACAGATGAAATGAGGGAAAGGGAGAGGCATGGAGGGAAGGAAGAAAATAAGGAGGGGGATGTGGAAAGGGGGAAGTGAAAAGAGAGGGAGGGGAGGGAAGAAGAAGGAGAGACAGAAGGTTCATAATGATAGAAAAAAATGATTGTTTCTAAGTATTTTGAAAAAAACTTTCCCATGTAGCGGTGTTTTCTTTCTTTCTTAAGCTTCAATCGGATTGATAGTAATAGCCAAATAAAATAGCAAACAAGCTTAGTTATTTCTGGAGAATGGTAAAATTGACAATATCCTCATATAACTAGAACGCTTACATTTAGGTCCACATTCAGCTCTTTTAAAGGGATGAGTTTCATTTCCACTTTCCATGATCCCAATTAAGAATAAATTATTCCTGGATTTTTCTTTAAAAATACAAAAAAACATGAACACACACACATCTGACTGGAATTTTCTGATTACTCTGTTCTGATGAGTGGGGCTCATATGATATTACATGATTGTTCTCACTTAGGTATTTTACTCCATTCCCTAAATCACTCATAGCACAAAAGAATGGCTTCATCCTTAAGAAACTGAACAATTTATTACTTATCTTCAGTGAAATGTGTGAATAGCTCAATAAACACCCCAACTCAGAATAAATTCTCACTCTTTTTACAGTGGTGGTAATGGGAAAACTCACACTTTCCAAAAGGCTGACCTACATGTAGGTTAGCAGCCCAAGTTTAGTCCCCTACATTTATTTTTTTGTGTATGTGGCTGCATGCTTACTATATTCCAAACATTGAACTAGGCAGAAGATAACAAAGCTAAAAAATAAATCCCTATCTTTAAAGAACTTCTATTGGTACACAAATACATATCAAATATATAGGTTGCATGAGAATGGCTCCACTAATTTTCTGCCATCCTCTCCCCTCCACTCCTTTTATCTCTTTTTTCTCTCCTTTTCTTAACTTTCCTCTTCTTTTCTTTTTGTAGAGAGCCACAGATAGTGGGGGAACTTTGGGTGAAGTATAAGACCCTTCAGCCCAGAGGAAAGCTGCTGATAATGCCTGGTTTGGCTCCCCATCTCCCCTAAGAGCTCTCGGGATTCCTGAGAATTCAGGGGGTGGTGACAACCTATATTGTAGTTGAAGCAGTAAAACCAAGTGGCAAAGAGTCATATACATATAATGGCAAGTTGTTTATGTGGTCCTACATATGCAGTATATTGTTAGGACCTGCTAGGTGTTGCTTTGGTTATATAAGGGCATTAGGGTATGTAAGGCTAGAAGAATTTGGTAAAAAGTGGACTCCATGACTGACCACTCAAATGAGTCCCACCTCATCAGTCTTCTTCTAAGATCAAGGACTCTGGTTGATACTGAGATCCTCCAGAGAGTTAGTCCGGACACAACACTTTTCCTCCCTTCTTTTCTCCTCTCCATCCTCCTTCCTACATCTCTCTTCTTCATTGTTGATCGATTACCTCAGTTGCATTTGTCTCTTCTGAGACTGTCTCATATACTCGACCTACACACATTTCAGTAATTCTGGGCAGTTACCAAAGGGAAGGTGGCCATGTTATCACAATCAACTATAAGTATAATGAATAATCATGGTGTAGGGAAGAATATATTTTTATTGCTCACAACAGTAAACCCTGATCTCCCACTGGAATATTCTTCTGACAAACAAATTAGCCAACATAGTATCATTAACTGTTAAAAATGAAAAAAAAATTAAGAGAAGGCAAAGAACTAATAATTATACAATAACATAAATATTCACCAGCAGACCTAGATCATATTATCCCACCAATGCAATTTCCATATTAAATATTAGGTGAAATATATAAAAATATAGCATTGGGCTTATAAAACTAGAGCAACATTCTTCTGGACTGCATTCATCAAATAACTATTTTCATGAGAACACAGTCCATGTTATTTGCTTCCTCCTTATTAGGATCACACCTCTTAATGGTTATCTATAATTTCCTGCTGCTTAAAATCACTTCTATGCTCTTCTTTCCACAGGAAACAGCAATATTTTTTTAGTAAATATTAAATAGTAAATGTTCTTAGTGAAAATCAATCACTTTAGCCCTAGTATGAATAGAATAATGTAGACAAGCCTCTGAGGAGTTCCTCTTTTCTAATCTGTAAAATTTTCATGTGCTAATTAAGGAATCAAAGATGGTTCTTCCAATCAACTCCCAGCATCAGATATTTCCTCCAATAAGATCATCTCCCCACCTCAGTCATAGAGACTATTTCTAGCCATCTAGCCTCAGTTGGTCTCGGCTCAAATTAGTGCCATAATTATGACCATTGTTGTTTGTTGCTGTCATCATTATTTGCCATCACTCAGCTTCAGTCAACTTCACATTTTTATCAATGACTTAGCTCCATTGACTTCTGTCTTCTGAGTGCAGCTTTTAATTCTGATTTATTCAATTTTTCCTTCTGTAAATCAGAGCACCCTAATATGTAATTAACTGCTTCTGTCTGATCTTGAGAAATTCAAAATCCACATTTCTGTTAGATATAAACCAGACAAGTACTATACAACTGTCTCATAGTCCCTAAATAGTTCTTTGTTTCAAGGTTTCTACCAATAAAATTCAGTCTCAAAATAGTCATATTTAAGATAGTTCCTGGGAAACAAGCCACTATTGTAATCTTTACCATTAATCCTAGATTTTCTCTGAGGGGTCTCCTCAGGTCCTATTAAAACTATCTGTTTTTCTTTTAAATCTACTTTTTATTTATTTCTTATATAAATGTCCTTTTTCTGATCTTTTCTACATCAAATATTTTCACAAACCAAAGGGGCATTACCTTATGAATACAAAACAAATAGTCAGTCCTACTATAACAACACACGTTCCTAATTATTGCACTATGCAAAATTGGTCACATAGTTAGGAAAACTAGGAGAGAGTTGCATCCCAAAATATTAGAGAGAACAGAGTATCAAAAGGAAGAGGGTGGTCAATGGTGTGCTATCAAAAAGTCAAGGAGAATCACGATTGAGAAAGGAGAAATCACTGGATTTGACAATTAAGACATTATTAGTAATTTTGGAGAGAACAATGTTAGTGGAAATGATGAGGTCAGAAGACATTGTAAAAATTAAGAAGAGAGTGAGAAGAGAGTGTGAAAATAATGTTACCCTCAAAGGGAAGAAGGGATATGGGACAACAGCAAGAATAAAAGAATCAAGAAATATATTTTAAGGATGGATTAGGTACATTTATAGGTAATAGGAAATAACTCAGTAGAAAGAAAGGACTGATAAAAAAGAGTGGGACTGATAGAGGAAACAGTATGTTGGAGGAGACAGGAGGTAATAAAATCACTTGAACAGATGAGATTTGCTCTTGGTAAGGAATAAGGTCATCTCATCATGAAGGTAAAGGAAGACACAGTGGAAGAAGACATATAAGGGATATGAAGTGAGTAATAGAGAAGTGGAAGCCCATGGCAAATGGCCTCATTTTTCTCCTATAAAATATGAGAGACAGTTCTCAGCTAAGATTTAAAGAAAGAGGAAAAGTTTTGGAAGAATTGCCAAGTGGAATAATTAGTTAATGGGAGGGAGTTATAATGGAAAAAATGTGCAATTTTTCTATGTAGTACCTGTGTGGAAGTGAAAGCAGTAGCTGAGGGTAATATTGATCCAAGACAGAAGCTTAGGAAGGTGTAATCGGGGAAGTAATAAAGAGATTAGAAATACAAGAGAAAATCAATGTAAATTTGAAATGAATCACAATGGATGTTATTATTAATTGTTGTCCACGCTTCATTTTTGAAGAGAAAATAATAACACAAAGGATATGATGTCTTGACTTGTAAGTGAATTGAATTTAAGTGAGTCAGAGATATTCAAAGTTATCAACCTCATTCTCTCTTCCATAATCATTAGATTTTGGTGACAAGATACAGATGTGGAATCTTGGATTATTGTCAATGGTCCCTGATGCAATAGGGAACATTAGTCTTTTAAGCTAAGATCTTTCCAAGATTCAGAAAATTGAGGAGTTAAGGGATGTGACAAAAAATACTGTTTGGTAAAGGAAGAAACAAAAATGAAAAGTCCACAGATTTTGGATGGATAAGGGGATTTTGAAAACTTTGAATATTCAAGTAGCACAATTGTTAGTAGTGGCAATCTCAAGAATTTGATTGTCTTTTTATGTAGCTGCAGTACAGAGATACTTTTTTTTTTTTTTTTTTTTTTTTTTTACAGATGAGAAAACTGAGGCCCAAAGAAGTAGCTTACTCAAAAGTACAGAACCAGGAATGAAGATGTCATCTAATTTCTAATGCAGTATTCCTTTTTATCATCATTTCTGTCTATCCTTTAGCCACCCAAATTAGCCATTTCTGTTAAAAATTCATCATGAATTATTTATTTTTACCTATCAAGCACTGTCTATGGCTTATCCTGGGACCTGGTATCATCACTAACCCTGAAGAAATAGAAAGTGAGCTGAGACATAAGGATTTGGAATTGCCATGTAGCTCTCTGTGCCCCAAAGGAGTTTGGGCATGGAGAGTATTACCACTGGTCATCTTGGGAAGAAAAATAGAACCATGTGTCATTTCTTAGACAATAGAGAATCAAAGCTTTTCACTTCTGCTCTTGACTCCATTTCTGGGTCTTGCTGCCAGACAAGAAGCTCTCACTTGCATTCTGTCTGCTTGCGGTTGCAGGCTCTGTGGCTGCCAAATCTAGCCCTCTGCAAGGAGCCAGGCTACTTGCACTTATGGTTGTGAGTAATGTGTTTAATTTAACTGTCTCTCTTTCCTACCATTTGCCAGAATTTTTTTTTTCATTTCCCTGTGTTTCTAAATGAACAGAAATATTACTTTACAGGTTCAAGGAGTATATGAAACAGTGACAATATTTTATTCTTTTCAGTAGTATTCAGTGTCCTCTTCCCATCTGGGGATCAATCTTTTAGTTATTTATTTTATTTTAGCTATTTAAGCACTGATATATTCCAAGGTCTCTTCAAATAAGCATCACCTTTTGAATAGATATTTACATTTTATAGAAAAAGAGGAAAACTGGGAAGAGAACTATAATGGACAAATATTTCTCCTTAAAATCAGGAAAATATGGCACAAATCCTGCCTAGACAAACACTTACTGAGTGTTCCTGGGTCAGTCTCTTATTTAGTCAGTGCCTCTGGCAAGTTATTTTTTAATAAGATCTATATTTTTCATTTTATTTTAAATAATATTTTATGTTCCCCAATCACTGTAAAGATTTTTAACCTTCATGTAAAATTTTTTGATTTCCAAAATTTCTCCCTCTCCCTTTACCTGAGCAATTTGGTGTAGGTTATATGCTCAATCATGTAAAAAATATTATCATATTTGTCACATTGTGAAAGACACAGATCCAAAGGGGGAAAATGAAAAAATCTAGAAAGTGAAAAAGGGTATACTTGCATTCAACGACATCTCTTCATTCTGTAGGGTGTTTTTTTTTTTTTCATTATAGGTCCTTTGGAATTGTCTCAAATGATTGGGTTGCTCAGAACACCTAAATCATTCATAGTTGATCATATTACAATATTGCTGTTAATGTATAGAATGTTCTCCTAGTTCTACTTACTTCACTTTGCATCAGTTCATATCAGTTGTTTCAGGTTTTTTTCTGAAATCAGCCTGTTCATCATTTCTGATAGCAAAGCAGTATTCCTTCATTATCATAAAACACAACTTGTTCAGCTATTCCTCAACTGATGGCCACCCCTTCATATTCCAGTTCTTTGCCACTACAAAAAAAACTCTACAATTTTGTATGTGTACAAATGCCCCCTTCCCCCTTTTTATCTCTTTGGGACAGAGACCTAGTAATAATATTGCAGGATCAAAAAATATATACAGTCCTGTATTCCTTTAAACAGTTCCAAATTGCTCTCTGAATGATTGGAGTTCACAACTTCTGACACATCTTAAACACTGTAAATTGTGAAACAGTTTTTCTCATCTGAATTAGTAGAGAGTATCCTCTAAAGTGATAAAATGAAATCATGGAAAGGGGAAAGAAGAGGGAACAGAGAAAGAGAAGGAAAGAGGGAATAGAGAAGAGGAGAGAGAAGAAAAGGAGAAGAGTGGAATGAAAGTGAGAGAGAAAGAAGGAGGGATAAGGAGAGAATTTGTGTGATTCTGGATGGGTCATTTAACATCTATGAATCTCAGAGATGGGAAAATATGGGCAAGGCTCCTGTACAAACATATGGGAACATATAAATGGATCATGATCTACAATTCAATTGAGAGAACGCTATTTTATAAGATCACAAGTCCATAGGCACATGGACATATTTGCATAATATTTAAGCAAAATAACACATGGGAATTTTCCCAGTTTAAACTACTTCCTTCATGGTATACTGGATTAATAAAAGCAGGATATGGAAACTTCCCCCAATGTCTACTACTGTCTATACTTCCATTCATGGTTACTTCTACAATTACAATGGGAAAGTGGGAAAGTTCACATCAATAAAGGATCTTAGGTAGCTCATATAATAAAAATCTTTAAAACAGAAACCATGGAGCTTGTCCACCACAGAAATGAGGCACAATGTATGGGGCAGTGACTGAAATTCTGAATTTGTAGTCAGGAAGATATGGTTGGTATAAATTCTCACTCTGATGATTGATGCCAATATGATTTAGACAAGTCCCTTCCCTCTACAAAATAAGGATGTAAGATGAAATCTCTAAGGTCCCTTTGAGTAATGAATAATAGGAATGGATAAAAACAAAAATTTAACAGTAACACTTCTGATTCTTTCTTATCTTCAACACTGTGGAGTCCACAATTTATGGGATTTTTTTTCTGAATAACCAAATTTTAAAATGCATACTTTTAAAAAATATTCTTTCTTAATGAAGACCTGCACTGGTGATACAACTTAGTTATTCTGTCTTACCTATCTTCACTCTCAATACCATCTCCATCTTCATCAGGGTATCACATAAAGAATTTAACCTTTGCCTTATAAAAACAAACAAACAAAAAAAAAACATCTATATGCTTTATTCTATTTCATCCTATCTTCTCCAGAAGAATTACTCCTCTATCATCCCCAGTCTTTCATTGCTCTTGAATGACTTCCTATTTAGTAGGAACTTGCATGCTGTCTTCAGAAACACCCATATCTCCTCAATTAAAAACAAAACAAAACACAAATTGCACTTAATCCAACCATCTCCAATAGTGATCACTCTCTCCCATCTCCTTCTTGGCTAAGTTCCTTGAGAAGTCTATCTACCCTAAGTGCTTTTATGTTCTCAATTCTCATTTGATTCTAAACCTTTTGTAGTATAGCTTCTAAGTCCAAAACTAAAATTCTCAATAAATAATACATATAATATTGCAATTGCTCATTATTGGAGCATTTTTCCAATCCTATATTTATTGACATCTTTGGAGACTTTGACAATGATAATAACTTTTTTGTGGGAGTTTCTCAGCTTGTATTTCAAGAAAAACCTGGAGAATCTTACCCACCATGAGATCTGTAGGATTGCAAGATGGGATGACAACAATTCATTAGCCAGAATGGGAAGAAAAAATTGATATTATAATTATACTAATGAAGACTGTTTAGGTTGGTAACAACTCCAACTTTTCTTAAAGTATCAACTTTTTAAAAATAAAGTTTAGGCTTATTTGGAATTATATTATATAGCCTATCAACTCTGCAGCAAAAATAAGAAAAAATTAGTATACAAATCACACTTCAGGGGTCACTGGAGTTGGTAAAGGTCAGGTTTGTTTGGGAAAACCATTTCTCAAGGTTTTGGTTGTTCTCATCAAAATTCCCTGTATCATCAATATGGCTCTGACAAACAAAGCTTAAAGCTTAGGCTCTACATTTGTTCATTTATGTTTTAGGACTAGGGATTAGAGGTTCCAGTTATATATTTAAAAAAAAAAAAACCAACAACAACAACAAGCATTCAAGTTTTGCAGACACTTCAAGATAAGCATCCAGAGGAATGAAAAGAAACCTTCAGAAGTGAAGACATAGCCTAGTAGTGTTAAAAAAAAAAAGACTGATTGGTCAGTCATTACACAACTGGATATGATCATCATAAAATGAATGTTAAAAAAGACTGTGCTAAAAGAGTTGTTCTATGCATTCCCTGGATATAAGGGTGCAAATGCGGTGATTGCTTTTTTTTTTTTTTTTTTAACATTTGTTCTTCAGTACATCTGTATCTTAAAAATAAGTTTCCCTTTACTTAAACTAATTGATGTTAAGTAATAATAATAACACAAATAATAACTGACATTTATATAATGCTTACCATGTGCCAAGTATTTTACTAAGTGCTTTACAAATATTTTATCTGATCCTCACAACAATACTGGGAGATAAGCATCCCATGTAGTATCCCCATTTTTTAGTTGCATAAACTGAAACATATAGAGTTTAAGTGATTTGCCCAGCATCACATAATTTGTAAATGTCAGATTTGATATCAGATCATCCTAATTCCAGACCTAGTTCTCTGACCACTATACACCTTTTATTAAGTGATTAAATTAAATTGCAGTGCTGCTTATTGTGCCTAAAATTTGAAACAACACACTGATTGGGGCTCAAGCCTAGAGCAGAAGAGAACACTTCTCCCTCAAACTCCTCAGAAAATTCTAGAACTCTGAGAGGCAGATGTAGCTATCTTGGCTCATGAAAAGAGCACAGATAAATCTCTTGCAGATTTATCTAGGCCTAGAAAAATAACTCAGATATTAACTTTTCCAATCCCCTCAATTTATGTATGAGGGAAACAGAGCAAAGGAGTTCAAATATTTTTTCTCAGGTAACACAGGTATCAAGAAATGGAGATGATATATGAATCCAGGACTTCTAACTCCAGAGATAGTATTATTTTCCATCACACAACACTCTGGGTTTCAACACCTTTTTAAAAAAAAGTCCAGATAACAAATACAGTTTGAACACAGAGGCTCTAATTCCGATTCCCAATCTCCTTCCATTGCTTCTGTCTCAGCCTATAGGTTTATTATATTTAAGAGCCTGGAGAGAGGTAGGCAAATATGTTTCTTACAATATTCTAAGAGGTAGGGCCTACTTTTATAGTTGTTATTCAGTCATGTCTGACTCTCTGTGGCCCCATTTTGGCATTTTCTTGGCAAAGTGGTGTGTGATTTCCTTTTCTAATTCATTTTGCTGATGATGAACTAAGGTAAACTGGGTTAAATGACTTGCCTGGGGTCATACAGATAGTGTTTGAGGCTGGATTTGAATTCATGAGGACTAAAATTCCTGATTCCAAGCTCAGCACTCTATCCACCTAGCTGCTCCTGCTATAATAGAAAGATAAATAATTACAACTGGTAAATCAGGTGTTTATACAGAAGTACAGATAAAAATAAATGAAAATCAACTGTTTTCCTAAATATTCCCCCAAAGAACATCTTCTTAATGTATTTTATCAAATGCTAAGAAAATAACAAGGCCCATCCACCCTAGACTCCAAAGGTTTTAGTTATAATTAATGAGGTCCTATTATATTTCATAATATCAAAGTTTCCTGAACTAAAAATATGCAAAGCAAAAAGCTTCTGAACTCCATCAATGCAAGCATTGAAGAATGGCCTTCCCCACAGATGCCTTCTGAATGATCTTTGCTTAGTGTATACCAGGGCAAAGTTGTCTCTCCATGAAGCACAGCAAGAAACCTTCTGGAACCAAGCCTCCCTTTGAGTTCCATTGATTATACAAGATTTGCAAGTACAAAGTATCATAATTATATTAAATAATGTAGTAAGATATAACTACCAACCTCTTTCCTCTATCATTAATAAACACCCAGCCCTCCTCCTCTGAAATAAACTTGTTAGACTATCAGTCCATTTTAAAATATATAATACCAATGTGTGTGTTTCTGTGTGTAACACAAAAGTGCAAATAGAATTAAAATATATTTTAATTTTTTCAACTTCTAGAAGAATTAAAATGATGCATTCTTTGGTTGGGATTTGTTTTTCTTGATATGAAAAGTTAAAATATATATTTAGTCTACAAAAATACTATAGTTGCATAAACCATGTAAATGATGTGTAAAAGCATATTTTCTGATAAAGAAGGAAGATTTAGAAAATATTTAATTACATAATATCTGGAAGAAAGGACCTTGGAGAAGATGCAGTTGTTCTTCAGCCTACTCTAAGGAAAAAAATAAATAACCCATGTAGATCCAATGCATATTGAGGGACCATGCTTGAAGGAAGTAATCATGAGTAAAGTGAGAGAAAGACTGAAGGGAATTTAAGTAATCTTTAGATAAGTAAAGGAATGATAAATGGAGAGAGATTATATTTGATGCATTTGGCGCCAGGAAAAAAAAAAAAAGAATCAGAAACAATGGTGGGGAAATTGCAAAGAGCACATGAAGTTTTAATTTTGGGGAAAACTTCCTAATAATTATATGTGTATGAAAATAGAACAAATTCCTTCAAGAAGGCTAGATTTTTTTCTCCTTGGAAATTTTCAGAAAGAGACTGGAAGACTACTTATTGAATATCTTACCGGATAAATTATTTTAGTGTATTTGTTGGACAACAAGCCTACTGAGGTCCTTCCCATTTTTGTGGATACCACCTGAATCTGAATACATCATTCTGGGAAGTCAGAAGAATAGAAAGAAACTTAGTTTTTAAGCCTCCTAGAAGTATAGGAGCTTTGGACCTTTCAGGTATAGGGTAGAGAAAATATTTGGTATTTAATTCATTTCCTTTCTTACATTGATTCATGTTTTAATTAATGAATTTTCTCCCCTTTTGGCTTTATGTACTCCTGGTCTGATGAACAAAAGACTGATGTAGCAGGTGGGGCTCAAGCTGAGCTTTGTAATACTTATCATGGAAAAATAACATCCTGAACCTGGTTATGACTTAAAGGGATGACACCCATCTCTAAAGTATTCTGTCCCCTTCAGCAATTTCAAAATCAAAATTCAGACAATAGTTTCTGTTTTCTGAAAAGAATGAGAGCCTTAACATTTTAAAAGTATCTAAAGCAAAACAATGTGAACTTCCTTTCAAAATAGCAGTTTGAATGAATGTGATAAAAATCATCAGTGAAATGCATAATAACAAATAACAAGAAATGGCATGCCATTCATTTCCTCCTACTCTTTCTCCTGAAGCACAAGAAAACTGCCTCTCACATTGCCTTGTTGCTTGAGTAACTTTCTAAGCTCATGAATTGGATTTCTGAGCCATTTGGTTGCATGTAACAAGGTCAAATATACATGGCCCATACAAGATTGCAATGTGCCAACTTGAAGAGAACATGAAAAAAATTGTAGGCTTGTTTTGTTCTTTTTGTTTTTTCCCCTTCCACCAAGGGACTGTTAACTGATATAAAAATGCTGTTTGGCAAGATTGAATCCAGAGGCCTTCCTCTTTCCGCAACTGAGAAAAAGCTTAGGTGGATGGTGATGGGGAGAAAAGATTCAGATTTTGTGTACTAATTTAGAGGCATTCTTAACTTCAGGGGTCATGAACTGCAGTGTGTATATATGTTTGTGCATACATACACAAACACAGACATATATATATATATATATACACATATATATATTTATTTATTATGTTTCTTGTATTTACATATGTAAAACTAAAAGCCATAATTCAAAATAATTGGATTCCTTTTGTAATACAATTTTATTTTATGTATTTAAAATATTATTCTGAGAAAGGTTCATAGACTATATCAGAATGCCTTGGAGTCACACACACACACACACACACACATACACACAAAATTAAGAATACCTGATTTAAAGATTCATTCTGGAGACGCAATTTCATTCATTTGGAGGAAGGGGAAGGAAGTTAGATACCTGAGAGCGCGCATAGCATCAAATAAGCAGATTGGGGACTTTCATAGATTCCCAGCCTTTGAGCTCACAGACACCCTATACATCTTCAATTTTACTAAATGGCAGTCACATCAAAGCCCGTGTCTATCACTGGGAATTGACTTCAAAGGCTAATTTCACCTAGCACATAATTTTTCTACCTATTAGAACTGTCAGAGCTCCCTTCACTCAGTTCATCAATCAGCAAATATTTATTAAATACCTAATATATGCCAAATTCTGTGATAGGTTCTGGGGAGAAAAAACATTTAGGCAATTGCCCCATACTCAAGAAACACATTTGATTTACCTTTGGGGCTATTTGCTACAGGAGCTTATTCCTTATCCCTCCCCCATGCCTAATTATTTATAAATATGTATTTACTGGGTACTTTTTATGTATCTAGCCACTCCTTCCACCCCTCCTCCATTAAAAGATAATGTTTGAGGTTGATTAATTTTTTTGTTTTCTTTGGAAACACCACCTGACCAGTATTATTGATCTTACATCAATATTAGTAAGGCACTATGGGAAACTGTCATTTCTTTATATTTAGGTGCTATAATCTTTCTTTCTGCTTCATTCTTCCTTACCTTGCTCACCTTTTGTTCTAAAGCTACTGGGTGCTTGCAGACATGGAAGCAAAAATCATGGAAGTTAATGAGACATCATTTCAAAGCAGATTACTATTTGATGACACATTTCACTTAAAATTTATCTGAGTATAATTGAATTCTGGAGACAGAGCTCATGATATAACAGATATTCTTTCTAAAAATAATTAATCTCAGAAGTAATCATCTCAGGACTGTGACTCATTAGCTGTAAGAAAGAAGCAAAACCACTCCTAGTAATAATGTTTTGTGCAAAGAAATTCTGTTCTAATTAATAAGTAGTATATATTTTTTTAAAACTTCATAATGAGATATCATCATTCTAAAAACGTGAACTCTGATAGCAATAGAGCATCCAGCAAGTTCCAGGGTGTGAACACCTACATCTTGACTGAGAAAGCTTGGAGATTCTTGGAGTACCGGCACTGAGTCTTGTTCTTCTATTTATCTTAGAATTGTTTACTTCTCAAAACAACCCTTACCTAATGCAGTCTGATGTCTGAGGAATTGTATTAAAAAACAGATTATCTGGATGACTTGCAAAAAAAATCATTTAACCTCTCTGAGCCTCAGTTTCTCTATCTATATAGTAAAGTAATTTTCCTCTAATTTCTTATCTAGCCTTAGTTTGTTAATTAGCATCCATTGAATTTTGTCATCCAATTTTTCTTACCCTTTTTGTCGCTTATCTCGTAGTACCTTTTTTCCCCTGAATAGCAAGGAAGAAAACCTGCCTTGTTTTTTGTTTGTTGAATAACTTTCTAAGATGAATTGGATTTCTTAGTTATTTGGTTGGTTGGTACAAAAACAGGAAGGAGATTTCCATGGTTGCATAGAAGATATGTGTGGAATATAGGGAGGCTACATGTCCTTGATATGTCTATTTTACAGAGTAGATTCAATGGAAAGACTTGAATGACTGGAAATTTAAATAGGAATTTTAACATGTGGATTAAATTATATCTACACTAAAAGCCTCCTT
The DNA here is from genome assembly GCF_902635505.1 of Sarcophilus harrisii. NCBI lineage: Eukaryota > Metazoa > Chordata > Mammalia > Dasyuromorphia > Dasyuridae > Sarcophilus > Sarcophilus harrisii. The sequence continues at coordinate 636,137,415 of NC_045427.1, read as the reverse complement.
AAAAGGAGAGGTAGCATGAACAAACATACCTGCTGTCTTTTAGTTCAGAAAGAATACAAATAAATGTTTAACATTTTTAATTCAGTGACATTTTGAAAGAAAACAGAAGTCCTACTCTATGTTTAGAAAAGACAAGGAAAGAGCTTTCTGGCTTTAATCAAGATCCTCTTTCTGATGTTTTCTTGATTTTTTTAAATAGTAAGTAGACTTGCTTCCAGGTAGAATAAATATAACCACCCAAAACACTCAAAAATCCCACTGGGGAATCAAATACAAAAAAGAAGATGAGAAACACAATGACTAGATTAATCAAAATAATCATTTCCCTTGAACTTTAAAAAACATCAACAATTTTTAATTGTAGAGGCTTTAAATTCATATCCTGAATTTATATGAACTTCATACTTTAATAAGGCAACTCCTCTTCCCTGCAGAATATAAGGGATAAAAATTAGATTTAGGACACCATTGGTGTAGGAAATTACTTTATGAAGAAACTTCCCACTACTTTTGTAGGTATGACAGCTTTAAATAGTTGCCTAAAGCATGGCAGAAGTTTGAGTGATTTGTTCCGAGGAGCATAGACAGTATGTATCAGGGACAGAATTGGAACTCATTCCTTATTGGTTTCAAGGCCAGTTCTCTATCCTCTATACCCCAGCTTCTTAGACTGTGTTTCATGACCCCATCTGAGATCTCGTAACTGAATAAGAGGATCATGAAACTATGATTTATTATCAGTACATGTCTGATTTATATATCTATTTTATATACTCATTGATCTGGGGTCAATTTCTCAGGCAAAAAGGGGTCACAAGTGGAAAAAGTTTAAAAAGTCCTACTACAGACCACATTGCTTTTTCAACGAAGATGAAAGAACCAGTTATACGCTAAATGAGTTCTTTATCTCAAGCATAGCTTCTGTACATACAGTTTTAATTTGGAAAGAAGTAGGATAACTAAAATGCTATTCAGTCGATTTTTTCCTTTGGTAGGGGCTTATAGCTTCGGGACACCATAGATTCCTTTGGAAGTCTGGAAAAATCCAAGGATTCCTCAGAATAATATTTTAAAATTCATGAAATGAAATGCATAGGATTACAGAGATTATAAATCATATTAATAGCTACCAAGAATTTTAAATTTCAAGTTAGTAGAAACCAGATTAAGAAGCCCTGTCCAGTGGACAATCACATTTGCACTAACTGCCTCAGATTGGATATTTCTTTTAAAGAAAAAATTGGTTAACCTTACTGGCTTGTACAAATGCAGTCTATATTGATGCAAGGAGAGATCCTACTGTTCAAGAAATTTCTACTTCTTTATTTCCACTGACTTACAGACTCTCAGAATTAAAAGGGATGTCAGAGTTCATCTGGTCTAGTCCATCCTTAAAGAAAGCCTCTTCTAATGAAAGCCTACTAGGAGTCATTCACTTTATGCTTAAAGAAAGGAAACTTTGATCTCTGAGGGTAGAGGGCCTGCCATCTTAGAAAGTTCCAACTGGACTTTTAGTTAGTTAGAGGTAAGGACTTTTCTTCATATCAAAGAAGGCTCTGGAAATGATACCAATTTTAATGTTAGGAGACCACAGTTCAAAAACACTTCTATGCGAACTATCTGAGTGATGCTGGGCAAATAACCTAAGCTCCCCAGGCCTCGGCTTCCTTATCTGCAAAATGAAGTGGTTAGACAAAATGGTCTCTGATGTCCTTTCAGATTTAGATCAATGACATCTAGTCTAAATTGTATTCTGGGCAAATGTTTAGTCATTTCTTCTCATTCTGATGTCTGGGACTAAGCAGAAGAAATCACATCCCTCTTGAATATGACATTTCAGATATTTTAAGGCAACTCCAGAAGCCTTTCTAAATGCTCTCTTTTCCTGGCCAAACAAGCTGAGGTCCTTTTCCTAACCTCCATATGATATGAAAAGAGACAATATGGTAGAATGGGAAGACAGATGCCATTGGAGTCAAAAGGCCATCTTCAAATGTCATCTCTGATGTTAACTACATGATGAACTTGGGCAGGCCTGATGACCAGGGAAGTGACCTCCTACAGCACACCTTACCTGGATGTCCTTTACATTTGAGCACTATGCTCCCAACAATTACTTTGCATTTCCTTTTTTATATATTTGATGTTAACACAACTAGGTCGATGTTGTTTACCTTCAGTAGTGTATCTCCTTGAGGCAGAGGCTGTTTGACAGGGTTTTGTTTTTGAACGTCTGGCAGCTAGCAGGAGGTCTGGCCCCTGGCAGGCACTTAACAAATGTTAAAGAAAGATTTGGATCAATCGCTTCCATGAAAAAGGGTACCCATAATCTCACTTTTATTTGAATCACCTAAGGAAAAAATTCAACCTTCCACTGTAAGTTGTTTCTCTAAATAGTAATTTGAATACATCACAAATGCATTTATATTTATTGAGTTTCCTCTGAGTATTGGGATTTCAATTTTAGGGTTGAGACATTCAAGACTTTCATTCACTAAAAACTACAAATTAAATGTCACAAATGCGTGTGTGTGTGTGTGTGTGTGTGTGTGTAAGAAAGAGAGAGACAAAGAGACAAATGGGCAGAAGTTTGAAAGCAACGAAAGAAAAGCTCATAATACTCATTTCTTTTATTTCTCATACTTTTTAAAAAAAAACCTGGAGATAGTGATAGAAAGGTAGCATGGTATAGTAGTGAGAGCATTGGATTTCAGTTTGGAAGAGCTTTGGCCCTTCATTCTTACACTCATTCACTGACTGACTATGAGCAAATCACTTAAGCTTTCTGGTTCTAGGTTTTCTCACCCGTAAAATGTATTGATATACTCTCAAAGATGGTTATGAAGAAAGGGCTTGGTAAGCATTCTACATGCTCCAAAAGTAGCTATTCTGTGTTTTGTATGTGAGGCTATAGAGTACATGGGTTCAAAACTTTCTTTTATCATATACTGATTTGGAGATGCTCTGCAAGTCAGTCAAACTTCCAAGTTAACAACAATATTAGAGATCATCAGTTTTACACTTTGGGACAATTTGCATTGGTAGAGTGACTGCCCTACACCAAGGACATCAAGGATCCAGTCTCTCCCTTAAAAAGTAAGACTCATAAGCCAAAAGACTGAAAGCTGGAAGGGTCCTTGAAAGCAATTAACTATATTTCCCAATATATATTACTGTTACCCAATACTATTAGATAAGAAACCCGAGGCACAGAAAAAGTTAATTGACTAGATTGCACAGTTAATAAATGATACAGAGATCTGTTTAATCATCTGACTCCAAAACCAGTACAATAGTCATTAACTACATTGAGCCATTGAATACTTGGAAATCCAACCACCTAGGTGACATACTGGGTGACTAAACTTACTCAATTTGAAAAATTACTTCTACATCTCATGACTTAGTCACTGTTAGTTGAATTCATTGTGGGGAAAAATGAAAAAGGAAAAAATCAAGTGGAAGATAGTTCTCTTTGGTTTGTCTGACACCAGAAACATCCTTCTATACCAACTTCCCTAAGAAATCTGTCAAAAATATGTGTGTGTGTGTATCTGTCTGTGCAAACAGCTGCATTAGAAACAACCAGCACTGGCAATTTATTGAGGCTAACTTGCCATCTGGTTATTGAATGAATTTTCATTCCAGATTGTACATATTCCCTTGTGTTTGCTGCAATACTGCACACTGATGATGCTCAGATGACAGGTAATAGCAACCATGACTAACAGCACATCCCTACATAAACACATGTGAATAAAGCATACAGGAAGTTTAAGTTTCTGACCTAATGAAATTTTAAAATATTTATATCAGTTTAGGTTTGCAGAGAGAACAAAGAGAGGCTGCCCTTTATTACTGCATGAAGTGGGACAAAAGATAGCAGTATTTTTGGTATTCTCCAACCAAATGAACCTCAGTGATTTACGTAGAAAATAGGAACATGATAAAATGAGGTAGAAAAATTCTTAGTTATTTTTCTGTTTTAAGAAATGGAGCTCTGGGAACACTTGCCCTAATAAAGGGATGGAATAGGGAAATATATGATATGATCAAAAATGGTTTTCTCATTACAAGTCAGAAAAATTGATAGATTCAGAGAAAATAGTAAAAAAAAATTAAAAACAGATATGATCTTAAATATAAATTTCCATTATATATATTGAAGAGGAAGCTGGCACAATAGAAAAGAGGATCATGGGATTGAAGGATGAGAAATCTAAACTACTATTCTTACAGGATAGATAACAGAGACCCAGAGATACAAAATGTCTTTCCTAACGTCAAACAGTACTATTAGAAACAGGATTGTAAATTCCTTTTACCACTCTAAATTATGTACACTTGTGATTATACCACATGGAAGGACCTGATGCACTCAGAAAACCAGAAATTGAATTTATCATAATTAAGTCATGTAGTTTTGGCAAATTTTCATTTCCTCTTATATAAGATAAGTTTTATAATATTTATGCTATGGAGCCATTATAAGAAAAGTGCTTTGCAAACTTTGAGCTGTTATACAAATTTCACTTATTTTGATTGATAATTATCCAAAATTATGGGAACTATTTAACTGTCTTTGATTATACTTTGTTCTTCAACAAAATCAAGCACAAATTCTACAGATTACAGATCTTACTTGTTTGTCTGACTCCTGAGTAAGAAAATTTGAAGACCATAATAAGAACATGACATAGTGTAAGTATCACTGAAGGGTGCTAGCAGAACATAGCTATGACAAAGCCTATTTCTCCCCTTTTTAACAAGGAAAAAATATATTGGTCTTTATTTAAAATTAATCAATGATATCCCATGTTTATAGTGAAAGTTCTAAGAATCTAATACTGAGGGCTTTACTTTTTATTGAAATTAACTAAAGTATTACATATGACATGCACATTTTTAGTTCCTTTATATGGTACATTGCATTCATTTTTACGTATCACCCAGTATATAATTTTAAGCTAAGCTAAACTTGAGATAGAAGCAAAAACTCCTTCTGCTTTTGTCAACTTCACAATTAGCAAAATATTGGCTGGTCATTTATTGGCTTACATGATGATTTCTATATAATCTCTTAGAACTGAACTGTTTGCTATAATTAAAGCTATTTTCATTAGGGAAAAGCAACATTAGAAATTAGAATTTCTAATTCTAGCAACAAAATTTCCTCGGTAACACCAGGCAAGTTCCTTAACCTCAATGGTTATGAAACACACATGAGAAAAATGGAAAGTATAATGCTCAACTTCTAAGAATGTCAACAAGTATCTAGTGAAACTAAGATGAATAAAATTCAGATAAGTCTTCAAATCCATCCCCATAGAATGGTTAAGAAAGAAACTCCATCTATGGATAGAGTGTTAGATGGAGAATCAGGGAAGTTTGGTTTTTACTCTCATCTCTAATCATTCATGTCAACAAGAAGTTGTTCACTGCATTCTATATGCTGGGTACCATGCCAGTTGTTCAGTTTCCGTGATAAAAAGTGAGATAGTTCTTTGTTCTTAGTGACTTATTTTCTTATTAAGTCCTTAGTTCTTATTTTCCCAGGGTTATATGGCATGCACATAAATAAGTAAATACAAAGCATAAAGTTTTACAAAATTATTTGCCAAAAAACTAGTAGTAATGGGGGATGACATAAAAGTTACCACATAGGAGTAACATGAGCTGTGTTTCAAAGGTAGATAAGCACTTCTATTTCATGATTCCTGGCAAATTTCAACTTCTTTTAGACTCAGTTTCCCCTTTTGTGAAATGGATATAAAGGTAGCTAACTTATAAAGACTTTATGAAGAACTAATGAAGTAATTTGTGTAAAGTATATTTTAAATTTAAAATATTATGACATACATGTCACTTACCAAATGATTGTTTTCCATTTTCCATCAGCATTTTTGTTTTGCTTTTGACTCCTTGAAACATCATATCTCATCACATCCAACTCTTAGGATAAGCTGGTCACCTGAAATCCCATTACTATTCAAAGTGACGTATTTTTTTGATTTGACACTTTCTTAGTTCCCTCAGTTGCCCCTATCCTCTATTTGGGTTAGAGGATAGAGATTATTCTCTAGAAAGAGGATAAAGACTGCTCTCTATCTCTAGAGGATAGAGACTTCTCAAAGTTTGCCTATTTGAGAGCTTACACTTTTTTTTTTTTTTTTTTTTTTTTGGTTTTCTATTAGTGACTCTGTTTACTCTACATTCTACGAACTATCACACTCTCTGGTGAAATCCCTTTAAGTTTTCAGTTTTCTTTTGTGTATTGTCTTTCTCCATTGGATTATAAGATACTTGAGGACAAGAACTGTCCTTTTTTTTTCTTATTTGTATCCTTAGTGCTTAGCACAGTGTCTAGCAGATACTACATAGATATACAGCAGATACTACATAAATGTTGAATAAAATGAATTGAATTCATATTCACACTTGTCATTTAGTTACAAGTAAGATTTATTTATGAAAGAAGTTTCATATGAACAGCAATTTAATATCATAGGACCCAAGATTTGAAAGGCAACATAGATTTTAAAGCTAGACAGTTTCTTAAGAGAGCACTGAGCCTAACACCTCTGCATTTTAAAGATAAAGAAACTGAAATTGAAAGAAAATGACTTGCCCAGAAGGTTCTAAAATAGGATTTCACCTCAGTCTTTTCTGATTACAAGCCTGCATCTCTATCTACCGTTTCACTTGGCTCACTAACCTCCTCAAATAGTAACATGCTATCTTACCATCAAGAGCTGTCCAGCACTAAGAATTTTATTTCTTTTAATTGCTCTTCCTACTGCTCCCTCGAGGGGGAGAAAGAGAGCAGGAATCTAACTTCAGAAGTGTTTCACACTATAGACAGCATGACAAACTAGAAAATAAAAGCAGAGAATGGATAGAAGGAGTAGGTTAGAAAGGAAAAAAAAGTTGGAATTGCTACTCTATGTATTTTTGGTTAGTGAAAGTTGGAGAGTATGAGAAATGATTTCTGGCAGCTGTAGAGTGAAGAGAAGGGCCAAGAACTCAGCCATGTAATTTGAAGGAGGAAAAAAAAAAGTCTTGAAATGACAGTGGGGAAAATGAGCCAAAATAAATCGATGAAAGGAGAAAAAAGGACAAAACATAAACATGAGATGGGGTGAGTGGATTAAAAATCAGAAACCTTGTGTTTCATATATATAGAGACATTTTGTATACTTTCTCCCCCCCCCCCAAGACTGAGATGCTTCTAAAATGAAAATTCTAAACCAACCATCCAAAAAAAGTCTCTAGTTCATCTAGAGAGAAAACAAACTTCAAATAACTATAGTTAGATTGATCACCCTATAATGTGGTCACCCTAAATCATTCCACTGAGGAAAAGTATCAGGGAAAATATTCTCATGCAAAATCAAATGTACTGTTTTGGTTTCCCCTGGGTATACTTGGGAGTTTACAATACAACTTTACAATACAGCTGCAGAGATTTTTTTTAATTTAAATCTAGCTCTTATTAATTCCTTATTTCTAAAAAAGTAGATACTGCTTGCACATAAATGACTGGTCCTATAATTTTCTGTAAATGGGAGAAAAACCTCAAAGAATCTCTAATGTCAACTCGAATTAGACATTAACTCTTGCTTTTGTTCTTTATAATGAGATCATTAACTTATTAGCTTGATGCTTCAACAAGGCACAAGACCTAGAATGTGCTCTTTCTAATCCAGTAATAAAAAAAAATGTGAAGAGTCTGTCTGCATTACATCTGCATACAAATGCAGCCTCATTCATTTAAAAGTCATGTCCAAAAGGGCAGTTATTTGTTAGCTGAAATCATCATTTATACATGCAGCACCTCAGATGCCAGTAATCTTAATGTGAATCTGATATTGTCAGAATCATGTAATTTTAGTTTTTTTTTCTTAGTGCCTATAGCACCTAGAGCAATGGATGTCACACTAGAAGAAAAAGAGTTGTCCTGTGATTTCACTGCAATAGGGAACTTCCAGGTGAGAAAATTTAATCTTGCAATGTAGGTCTACACCTTAGTGCAAATTATGGCCCTTGGAAAGTTGTTTAAGTGCTTGCTCAGGGTTATACAACTAAAATGTGTAAAGGGAAGGTCTAGAATCCAGACCTTTCTATTGGTCTCTCTAGGCATAAAATTTCCAATAGTGGTTGAGTGATTAATGCATAATTCTATGAAACAAAATAGCTCAATTTCCCAATATAAATTCCCATTTATAGTGCAGGTTATTAGGTTAGCATAATCAAAATGGTAGAGGTATAGAGAGGATATTAGAGAATATACAAACATATAATGCTTCTTATTTTATAGGTGAAAATGGCAATATTTGGGGAGCTTAATGACATCTAGAATTACCCAGTATTACCCAGTTAGAGTCAAATAGAATGACATCTAGAATTACCCAGTATTACCCACTTAGAGTCAAATAGAAGGAAAGTAAGGATTCTGGGTATAAGGAGAGTGACCTTCAGTCACTGGGTTCAACTACCGCTCACAAGAAATATGCCTTGATGTGCTTAGCACTGATAGTTAACATGGATTTGCCCTAAGTTTTAAAGAACAGGTCATCATTTTGCTCTAAAGTACATCAAGAATAGAGGTGTGCTGATAAATGTGTAATTACCAGATTCTCTGAAGAAAAAATAATGGGAACATGACACATTTTTAAGTTTAATCTGCATCATTAACAATTTTTTCATCACTTTCTTGAGTTTAGACAATCAACAAAAGGGAAAGTCCAGCACTGATTTGTACTTAGGGCTACTTTAATGATTTCTGAGGCACAAATGATCACCCTAACAATTTAGCAACTGGTTCTCATAAGTCTGTCCTTATACACACATATACATGTATAGACAACACACATATGTACGTGTGTGTTATACAACATTCATATATTTACATATTCACATATTTGGGGAAAGAGAGAGAGATAAAGAAAGAGAATAGAAGAGGAGAGGAGAAATGGAGAAGAGAAATGAGGAAAGGAAAGAAGAGGAAAGGAGAGGAGAAGAGAGAAGAAGAGAAGAGAGGGGAGATGGGAAAAAAGAGAAGAAAGAGATGGTTGTTCCCCCGTAGCAACATCACTATGTTGGAGTCAAGGTACAGTGTATCCAACAGTTCCTGATAATACCAATATGATCTTGGAAGGCTCTACCACACAGTAGATGTAAATAACTCATATGAACATTTAGAATGGAGATGTCTCTATAGTTGGTGCATCTCATATTTCTTTAATTATTATTAATTCTTTAATAATTCTGCTTGATTTAGAAAGCACTTCTTTGATGTGAACATACCATGCTCAGTAATCCTGAGCCAAGGTCTCTCATGTTCTACAATTGATTCTAAAGCTTTTCAGAGAGGCCTTAAAACTGTCCTTGTATTGCTTCTTCTTACCTCTGTGTGAGTGCTGTCTTGTGTGAATTCTCTATAAAATAATCTCTTTTTTCTTTTTTTTTTCCTTTTTAAAATTTTTAATAGCTTTATTTACAAGTTATATGCATGGGTAATTTTACAGCATTGACAATTGCCAAACCTTTCATTCCAATTTTTCCCCTCCCTCTCCCTACCTCCTCTCCTAGATGGCAGGATCACCAATACATGTTAAATATGTTAAAGTTCTATAAATTAATCTTTAGGCAAATGCATATTTGGTATTTGAACAACATGGCCAGTCTACTGAAGTTGTGCTTTCTGCAGAAAACTTTGAATTCTTAATTCTAAAAAATACATTTAAAAAAAAATGACTTCAGTGTCCTTATCTTGCCAGGTGATAGTCAGAATTTTCCTAAAGCAATGCAAATGGAAGTAATTTGGTTTCCCCCATGACACTAGTAGATTGTACAGGTTTATAAACACATAAGAATAGACTCAGCACAAAGTCTCTGTAAAACTTCAGTCTGATGGGAAGCCTATTATTTCTGCTCTCCCACATATTCTTTCAGAGCCTCTGAAACACTGAGCTATCTCTGGAAGTATATGTGTTAACATCATCATCCCTGGAATGAACACTGTCATATAAGTGAACAGAATTCAAAATTTCTCTTTGTTATAATGGATATGGTTGCACATACAGATGGTGTGGTGTTGACTGGTAGAGAATCTCTGTTTTCTCGTTAATTGTCAGACCAAAATTAGTACAAGTGAGAGAAAATTGATTCATCCTGTTAGATATCAGCCTTAGAAACTATAGAAAGTGCATAATCATCTGCAAATAAAAAGTTGGACACTACATTTCCCTTTACTTTAGTCTTGGCTTGTAGTCTTTTCAAGTTTAATAATTTACCATCAAAACAATAGCTAACTTTGGTGCTATTTTCCTTCTCATTCAAAGGTGTCTGACATTGCAGAAAACATCAGGCTAAAAAAGCATGAGAGCAAACACATGGCCCTGATGCTTCAGTCTAATGGTGACTGGGAAAGCGCAAAAGTTGGGTGTGTGCATGTGTATGTGTGTATGTGTGTGTGCATTCATATGCAAAAAGTGTATATGAATATATACACTTACATACATATATACAAATATATACATATATATGTAATATTATAATCCTGAACTGTCTAATTTTCTGAGACAATAATGAACAAAGAAGGCACACCTATTAACCATCCCAATGGGGGAAGGAGTATAAACATTTATGAAGTATCTGCTGAATACTAGGAACAATATTAAGTGATTTGTAAATATTATCTCTTTTAATCCTGTTAACTCCCATAGGAGACAGGTGTTATTATTACCTCTGTTTTATGTATGAGGAAATGAGACAAACAGAAATTAACTAAAATCCCAAGAAGTTTTCTGAATCAGAATTTGAGCTCCAATCTTCCTGGTTCCAGGGCCAGCATTCTACCCAATCTAACACTTTCTGATGCACACAATACTTGGGATATTTTATTTTATTTTGCTTTTGAGTTTTGGGAAAGCACTGAACATTGTGAAAGATGTCTCCTAGGGTGACCATTGTTCCACATTTATAGAGTTGGACTTTTTTTTTCTTTTAGTTACTTACTTATAGAAAGATTACTTTGTCCAGAGTCACAGAGACAGAATATAAGAGAATCATAATTTCAGCTTAAGCTTCTAAAGCTCTAATGCTAGTTCCCTATTTTAAAAAAATTACATCGGAGAGATCTTTGACATGTAGAACAAGAAGCAAAGAGAAATCAGAGAATAATGTGGCTGACCAGTTGAAAGGCTCTGCCTTGCCATCCAAGTTTCTCATTTTTTATAAGTACTTTATAATTTAAAAATTGAATCAAATTATATATTTTGCCATTTCCCCAGTCTAAGCCCTTATGAGTACAAGTCACAACCTGCTTTTACTTTCTATGTGTTTTTTGAATGAGAACAGAATCTACCAAGAACTGTGAAGATTTGAACTAGTCCATTATAGAGACAATATGGAATAGTGTTTAGCAAAGAAGGCTTGCAAACCCTACTTCATATCTCTAAGACACTGGGAAAGTCATTTCCCCTATATTGCACTCAATTTCACCAGCTATTTGACCTTGCAAAGCTAGAAAGGAACATGGGACTTTGCAAGGTCAAACTTCTCATTTTATAGCTGGTGAAAGTAAGAGCACTACCTTTGATCTCATAACACTATTTATTGTCTTCATCAGAAACACTCTATTTCTGCTACAGAATTCTATCTCAAGCAATGAAGTCTTTCTAGGGGAATTCTGAAAGAAAGTCCCTTCCTTTAAAGCTACAATCAACTGTTTTTTTTTCAGTTAAAGTATATAAGTAATTGATGGCAAAATGGAGCATAAATGCAAATAAACACAGCAGAGCCTTGCTACTACACTCTTATGCAGCAGCAGTAAAGGAAACTGAGCAATAAGAACACTTCTGACTTTCCTCCCCTGACTCTACAGGCTGATCTTTGCTTCTATACAGTATCTGTAGAGTTGTACATGTGACCCTATTGTTTTATCTTTACACTTTATCCACAGCTGTTCCTCAGTGATCTTTCCAAAAGGAATGTAAATATCGGGAGAGCTTTATACTATTGACACTTTACTTCAACATTGTTTGCTATGCTGGCCTTTGGATGGGGCCCATTGATAAAATGAGGCCATCATGATATTCTACATCAAGAAAGCTACTCTCCTGCTAAATTCTAAAGTGACAGATCCATCAGAAACTAAAGCTCCTCTACATCCGGCAGGGGTACCAAGTATAGGGTCATGTTCTCTATGGGTTATCAATAAGGATTAATAGTAACCCATGATTCAGGAGCTTGATCATTCTGTTTGTATATTATACCACTGCCTTTATAGTCTTCTTTTGACTTTAAATCATTGGGCAGTTTCACAGTTATCATTTTCAAAGGAAGGACAAGTAGAAAGCTTAAATCAATGATGCCTTTTGTTAGCGGGACTGAATTTAGGGAGTTTGAGGATTCGTAGAAAGAGAAGGGGGTAGAAGATAAAATTGAAATTGTCCAGAATGAACCTGGAGGCATATCAGAACATTTCAAGTGTCTATTGCCTCTTAGTCTCATTTTTCCATTGTCAAAGGAAAACTAGATGTGATTCTCTTCACTCAGAAGCATAGGATCAATTAAATTAAGAGGCATTTATCAACCACTTGCTATGCCTGAAACATTGAAGGTACTCAATACTACGGTAGGCACTGGCAAACAAAAACTAAATAGTCCCTATCTTTCAAGGGGGGGTTCATTTTATAGGAAGAAACTAAATGTACTTAGGTAACCATAGATAAAATATATACCAAAAATGGAAGCTCATTTGGAGGAAAAGGCACTAGCAGCTAGAAAGACCAAAAATGAGCCCCTGTATGAGCTGGTGTTTGAATTGAATCTGGAAAGCAATTAGAGGAGTAGAGGTTTAGGGCTGAGGTCCTTATCCCCAATTTTACAGATAAAGAAAAGGAAAAAAGAGAAATTACTTGACCAACATCACACAATTAAAAGGGACATAAGAAATGAATCCAGATCCTCTAATTCAGACTATACTGCTTTTTCCATTGCATTATTTAATAACTCACTGAGAATTCATTAAGACTGCTTGCGAGGTTTCTATTGTGTTTCTCAGGGGAGGTGATATCATAAATAGCCCCTCAGACTTGGAGCCACAAAGAGTCAAGTTCAAAATTAGTTTTCGATATCTTGTAACCTTGGTCAAAGAAAACAAAACCTTTTTGTATCAGCTTTCTCAAGCAAAAAAATAGGCATAATAATAATCCCTATCTTGAAGGGTAGTTGTGAAGATCAAATGAAATAAAATTTTTAAAGTACCTAATACAATGCTTAGAATATAAGAAGTATTGTATAAATGCCATTCATCATTATCATCATCATCAACATCATTCATTTATTCATTCATTATTAGTCTTGCAAATAAGTTGGCAGTATAGTCTGTCCCCATATTCTAAATCAATCTATTTGGATTGAGTCTATCCAAAGCCAGGTATCCAAAGCCATTGGGTAGTCACCCAATGGATACAACCTAAAGATGGGCTAATAGATACAGAGGGAGGGGGAGGGAGAGAGAGATGTGTGCATACATATTTGTGTAAATGTGTGTTATTTATATGTGTGTGTGTGTGTGATCTCCAGAGGTAGCCCATCATATTTAGCTAGTTCTAAGTTGATATTTTTCTCCTGACATCAAACATGCATTTTACTTTTTTTTATCTTTTGTCTATTGCTATTTGCTTTCTGGAGCCAACAAGAGTAAAGCTGATCCTGTTTTCATATGCTATTCATCAAATACTACAAGATATATCATTTGATCCTCACAACAACTTTTTGAGAAAGGGGTTATTTTCATCTCTATTTTATCATTGATTTTTTCCCCAGAAAACCTAAGTTAAAATTCCAACTCTTCTGCTCAGTACTTCAAGATCTTATTATGCTATTTATTTGTACCTGTTTTGTCACTATAAAATGAGGATGGTCAACTAGATAGGTACTCCTAATATTTGTTCCTATCTCTCTATACTTTGCTTTTTTTTATTTAACTAAAACTTGTATATCTTTTATTCAATATGAAAGGAAAGGAATTCTATAGATTACCATACACGTTCTCATAAGAATTCATGTTTTTGTTGTTTAGTTTATTATTTCTGCCCTACACTTCATGATCCCTCTATTAGAGGTTTTCTTGACAAAGATACTGGAGTTGTTTGCCATTTCCTTCTCTAGTTCATTTTACAAATGAAGAACTGGGTAAAATTGGGTTAAATGACTTGTTCTAGGTTATATAATTGGTAAGTGCCTGAGACCAGATTTGAACTCAGTACATGTTGACTGCAACCCACTGTATCACCTACCTGCCAAAATTTAACATGAATAATTTATTTCCCAAAGGAAATAATGAAGATTTTATAACTTTATTACATTCAGAGTTTCTGAAATATTTTAATTACATATTTTAGTAGTTTATCAAATATTACCCACAAATCCTATACTAATCCTCCTCCCCACAATTGCCACCCTAATTGTGTTGCCTACTGTCTGGGATTACCTTCCATCAACTCTGATCAAGTTTATTGAAAGATAGCTGAGTCAGAAAGTTAGTTGGAGTAAGGAAGACCTGAGTTCAGATGTGTCCTAAGACACTTACTATATGACTCTGGGCAAGTCATTCTTTTGTCTCTCTATTTTTCTCAGTTTCCTCACCTGCAAAACAGGGATAACAGGACTTACCTCAGAGTTGTCAAGAGAATAAAATAAGATAATACTTGTATAGCACTTAGCATTTTGTATGTTATATTGTAGGTAATATATAAATGCTTATTCCCATATACCTTGTGTGTATGTATACATGTATGTATGTATATATTTATATCTACATCCACACAGATGTATCTACATATGTATGCATGTTACACATTGTCTATTTCCTACCCCTCGTTAGAATATGAGCTCCTGAAGAGTATGGATTATATTTGATTTTTTTTTTTGGTAACACCATTGATTATCACAGTGCCTGGTAGAAAGTAATTACTTGATAAAGGCTTCTTGAATAATAAACTTTTCACTTCTGCATGTCTATTATGAATTGGAAATCCCTGGGAAAAATCATTTCTAAAGCTCTTCACATACCTATTACCTTCTAAGATTTATTGTGATCCTTCTACTTCTTTCTCTGTACCACACAAACAAGTTGCTGAAGCCGAATCCCAAGCCAGGTGTTGCTGACCAAAAAATCCAATACACTCTGGATGATGTTACCTCTTCAAACCCTGACTCCATTTCCTTCCAATGAACTTCACAGGATGTGATTAACAGAGGCTACATCTTGAAGCCAGGTTTGAGCATTAGCCATACATTAGTTGGAAATTTTATTATGTGATGACCTTAAGTTGCCTACTATATAGTACGCAATACTACCCTGAAGAAATAATACAGAAGAGAGAGGAGTTGTGATAAAAGAGATGTATTATGAAGAGGAATCAATTTGGATTTAGATATGTGGATTCCCAGACTGAAGGCTGGTTCTGCCATTCAATAGATATGTGACATTGGACCAATCAGTTCCATCTATAAAGTGAAGGTTTTGGACAACATGGTCCAATGGAGACCAAGGTTCTGCATCAGTCCCAGAATGCCTCTATTAATAAGGGACTACTAGAATGATAAATACAAATTACAACTCAAATTAAATCTTGAGTCCCTTCTTTTCTCCCTCTATACTATTTTTCCTAGTGTTTTAATCATCTCCAATAGGTGATTAACTCTAGGTAAATTAACTCTAGGTAAATGATTCATGTGTGTGTGTGTGTGTGTGTGTGTGTGTGTGTGTGTGTGTGTTTGTAAAATAGCCCAAGACTTTGCCCTGGGTACCAATCCTATATCACCAATTTCTTTTGGATTTTATAAACTGGATCCCCTGAAGATATCTCAAAAACAATATGTCACAAACAGAATTAAATATTTTTCTCCAAAGTTCTCCCCTTTTCTCATTTTTGAATTATTCTAGAGAGCAAAACCAGCTTCATAATTTCCCAAATTCAAAATCTCAGCCATCCTCAGTTACTCACTAGCACTCATCTCATATATTCAATATGTTACCAAGTCTTATTGTTTCTACTTTCATGGTCTTTCTCAGATACAATCTCTTCTTTCCATTCAGCCAGTAACTTTTCTGTTGCAAAATCTAAGCAATTTTTAGAAATGTTCTTGTTGATTTCTTTTATTAAGTTTCTCTGTGTCCTAGTCCTTTCTTTACTCAGAGGCCAAAATGTTTTTTTCTCTAAAGTGTAAGTTTTCAAACAAAACCAATGAAAGTAAGAATAGAAGAAAAGTAGGAAATGGGAGAAGGGAAAACCTTTGCAGCAGGTTTCTCTGATTTCTAAATCTCATTTCTAAAATATATAGGGGATTGAATCAAATTTATAAGAAAAATCCCAATTGATAGTCAAATGATATGGATAGATTTTTTCAAAGAAAGAAATCTAAGCCATAAATATCTTGTAAGGAATTCTCTAAATAATAAGAGAAATTGAAATTAAAATACCTTTAAGTTGTAATCTCATACCCATTAAATTGGCAAAATTGATAAAAATGGAAAGTGACAAATGCTGGGGGACATGTAGGACAATAGGTAGACTACTATATTATTCATGAATCTTGGAACTAATCTGACCATTCTGAAAAATAATTTGGAAAACCAGGTTTGATTATTTACTGAGACAGCCTTTAAACTCTGCTTACTCTTTTGCCCAGTGATATTACTATTATGTCTATTCTCCAGAAATTATATTTTATTCCTTCTAAGTGGGCAGGTTACAAGGTTGAGGAAAAGAGAGAATTTGGAAATAAAAATTAAATAAAATAGAATTTTAAAAAAATTTAGAGGCAGTTATGTGGCACAGTGAATAGAGTACCATTCATCCAGCCTCAGACACTTTCTAGCTATGTGACCCTGGGAAAGTTGCTTAACCCCAAGGAAGAAAAAAAGAGAGATGGAGGGGGGAGGAAAGGAATGAAGGAAGGAACAAAGGAACAAAGGAATGAAGGAAGGAACAAAGGAAGGAATTCTACATTTCTTAAAAGTATAGATTTAACTATGCCAATATTCTAGTTAATAAATTCAACACTAGTGGCTCACTATTACCTCCAAGATTAAATAAAATATCCTTTGTTTGACTTTTCACAATATGGTCCCTTTTCACACATCTGACAATTTATTCCCCTACATGTACTTTGTAATATAGATACATTAGCCCATATGCTTTTCCTTAAAAATGAAATTAGGTAAGTACCTAATCTGAGCTTTGAGACTGGTTGCCCCTCCCCCTTTTTTCCTCTTCTTTTTATCTTCCACCTCTGAATTGCACTGATTTCCTTCAAGCTTCAACTTGAGTCCCATCTTCACAGAAAGCCTTTCACATTTCCAATCCACCCACTTACTCTATTAGCTGCTCGTCTTCCTCTAAGATATTAGTTTCCTCTTACTTTGTATATACCTTGAATGTACTTAATTATTTACATTGTCTCCCCATTCCCATATTTGAATAGAGATCCCTGAGCTCAGGGATCAACTTTTTTCTTTCTTTGACTCACCAATGTCCACCACAATACCAGGCATCTAAGAACTTCTTAAATGCTTGCTGACTAACAGACTGATTGCAAGCCATTGGTTCCACATATCTCCGATGAAGTGTAAGATTTGGCTTTTAATTAATACCTTATTGTCATCTTATAAATAACAATTGTATTGTTAATATTGTCAGTGATAATGGCAGCTGGTTAATCTGCTTTCAAACAGATGGATTGAGATGCTTTAAAAGCTCATATCAGTTCCATTGCTCGCTCGCTCTCATATAAGAAAATGGGGGAAAGGAGGTTGTTGAGGAAAAACACAGAGCATATTAAAAATGGAAGTAGCCTCTAAGTCCCAATGATGGGAATCAAACAGGGGTTATAATTACATGAAGATTTATTGTTTGCTTTGCAGCTCTCATGATCAATTGTCTCTTTGATTCCCCATCCTTTTCATGGATAAGAAATCAGGACAAAATGGATAATGAACTTCAGAAAATGTAAAATACCTTGCAAAGAAATTAATTTTCTTTGAGACAGAAAAACATATAGTAGCATTGAATATGTTTAAACAACTCTATTTGCTAAATTAGAATGCAGATAGTGGTGGCTGAGGCATTGCTGATTTCAGAGAAATTAACTGTCTTAATCCATAATAGGGGCATTGAAAATATTCTTATGTTTGCATTTGGCATTTGATATTATAATTTTACAACATAAATAGTGAAAAGGAATAAGGATTACTTCAATTATATGATTGTTACCAAAGATATCTGAGAGTATCTAATTTAATGGCCTCATTTTGAGGAAAGTAGAAGCTCAGGAAAGACAAGGAATGTGTCCAATGCTGTATAGCTTAAGAAGCATCAAAATATGAACATGTCTCTCTGGAATCATGATACCACATAATGAATGATGAATTTGAAGATCAAAAACTGGAGTTTAGATCCAGGATCACCTGCACCATTTGGGGCAAGGTATTTAATCTTTCTTGCTTTATTTTGCTCAGTTGCCATGTTGCCCTAAATGACTCAGAACTTTGTTTCTTTTAAATCTCTGATCTATTGACTCCCAGAATATATATACTTATTTCTGTTTATGTAGCAATCTCATATATGGGGGAAAATATTGGGATTTGTCATAGAAAGTCACAGATTCAAATCTTTTTTCATGTGTATGCCTCTTAGTTCCCTGGGTGATTTTGGACAAGTAACCCAACCATTCTGTTTGAAAGCAGATTAACCAGCTGCCATTATCACTGACACTATCAACAACACAATTGTTATTTATAAGATGACAATAAGGTATTAATTAAAAGCCAAATCTTACACTTCATCAGAGATATGTGGAACCAGTTTTTAGTTAATCTGTTAGTCAACAAGTAATTTAAAAGTTGTTAAGTGCCTGGTGCTGTGGTGGACATTGGTAATTCAAAGAAATTCAATTGCATTCAATTAATGCAAAAGTATTGATTAATTAACTACTGGGATAAGTGATTGGAGACAAAGTTAAAAAAAATTCTCTGCCTCAAGGAACTCCTGGTCTAATGTGGGAAATGATGTATAAACAAAATTTATACAGATGAATTGGAGATAACTTCAGAGTGAAAGCTCTAAAATTAAGTTGTCTTGGGAAAGGCTTTTTACAGAAGGTAAGACTGTAGCTAAAAGTTGAAGGAAACCAGGGAAACTAAGATTTAGGATAAAAGATGGGGGTGAGGGGTGGTCAAGAGAATGCTATGTATTGGAGACAGCCAGTAAAAATACCCAAAATTTACAAATTACACATATCATTTGCATGGAACAGCTGGAGGTCAGAGTCACTGAATCACAGAGTTTATGAAGAAAATAAGATAGCAAAATATTGGAAAGATAGGAAAGGGCCATGTTATAGAAGGCTTTAAAATTCAAAGAGAATTTGTTAAGTGACCTTGAAGGTAATGAAATAGCAAGATGGTATAAACTGCCAGGCCTGAAATCAGGGAGACTCAATTTCCTGAGTTCAAGTCTGGTGTCAGATATCTATAATGACATCTAACTCTATTTGCCTCAGTTTCCTTATCTGGAAAATGAGCTAGAAAAGAAAATGACAAAACATTCCAGTATCTTTGCCAAGAAAATCCCAAATGAGATCACAAAGAGTCAGACATAACTGAAATGACTGAAGAATAACTTGGAGGTAATTGGGAGCTAGTGGAGTTGATTAAATGTAAGGGAAATACAGTCAGGCATGTGCTTGAGAAAGATCAATTTAATAGTTCATTTATAAGATAAGTGGGTTGGACTGAATAAAATCTGATGTCCATTTCTGTTTTCATATCTATGTTCCTATGATCTTAGGTATCTCCTTTATTATTTTTAAAAACTTCTAGTCTTTTTAAAAAATATTTGAGAACTATTTTGATATGTCTCTGTCTCTGTCTCTGTCTCTCTCTCTCACACACATACACACACACACACACACAAACACCAGAAAAGGAGCATAGATCAAAATCCATAATTTTTACTCTGTAATATGTGTGCCAATATCATCTAACTAATATTCTTCATACTGTACATATATCCAATGTGTTGGCGAACCTTCTCTAGAGCTTTTAACATTCCACGGTTAATTGAGAGGTACATAATTTGCTCATCTGCATTTTCCTCTGAAACTGTGTCCAGGGAACATCATTCAGGATTCTGCTCTTTTGTTGTTCAATCATTGGTCATGTCCAACTCTTTGTGACTCCATGGACTATATCATGCCAGGCCTTTCTGTTCTCCACTACTTCTCAAAGACTCTCCAAGTTCATTCTCATTGTTTTCATAATACTATATATCTATCCATCTCATCCTCTGGCATGCCCTTTTCCTTTTACTCAAATCTTCCAACATCAGAGGATTTTCCAGTGAGTTCTTCTCATTATTTGGCCAAAATATTTCAGCGTCAGTATTTGACCTCCAATAAATAAGCTGAATTAATTTCTTTAAGTATTGATTAATTTGATCTCCTTTTTGATAAAGGGACTCTCCAAACACTTCTCCAGCATCAAAATTCAAAAGCACCAATTCAGCAGTGCTCAGTTTTCCATGTAGTCCAACTATAGCTTTGACTATGAACTTTTGTTGGTTATGGTGATGTCTGCTTTTAATTTGCTGTCCAGCTCTGCCACAGTTTTCCTTCCAAGAAGTATACATATTTTAATTTCATGGCTGCAATCATTGTCCACATTGATTTTTGAGCCCAAAAATATAAAATGTGATACTGTTTCCATTTTTTCTCCTTCCATTTGCCAGGAAGTGATGGATAAAGACTTTATGGATTTTTGTTTGTTAATTTTTTTTAATACCAAGTTTCAAACAGCTTTAATACTACCCTTTTTCACTTTTTGAAAGGGTTCTTAATTTCTCCTCTCTTTCTACCTGCTCAATGTCTTCTTCCTATTCTCTACTTTCAATTAACAGCTTGGCTTGGTTTGAATTCTAGGGAAGGAAACACCCCTCCTCTTAAGTTTAAGTTGATCGTTTAAAATCTCCCCATCATGTGATTTAACTCAACAGTTTTCCAACTCCCTTATCTTTCTCAATCCTTCTATTGCAGGATTAGAGGGTGAACCACTATCCCAAAGCTTTTATTAAAAAGGTAAGGACCTGAACATTCTGACTGATTCTCCACTTCATACATTTCTGCTTGGTCTGAACTCCATGAAGCAACATATCACCAATGTTACTTTATATGTTCCTTCTCCTCTTCCCAGCTTCCTTTTGTATGTTGTCTTTTTTCGTTAAATTGTAGCTCCTTGAGGGCAGGTATTTATTTTTTTTGTTTGTTTGTTTCTGTGCGTAATGCTTAGAATAGTCAGCCTCATAGTGGGTACTTAAATTCTTATTGAACTTCACTGAATGTTTCTGCGGGTACCCCTGAAGCACCCAGGTTATACATCTAGTATCTTTCCATTCTGCCACATGCCTAGTCCAGCTCCTTTTCTTATGTGACCTCCACAGAAGAATTGCACCTATACTCATCTATCTATTGCTGCTCAGGGTGCTATATCAACTCAAGTGTTTTTTAAAAAAGAAGAAGAAAAAGCACGTCAGTGGAACAGGAAATACATGGAATAAGAAGGCTGCCTATACATCATATTAAGGAAGACAAAAGATTCCATTTGCCAGTTACTGTAATGCATGTAGAATTACAATTCAGTCATTTAATACAGAAAAGCAATGTTATAATCAGCTACAGTACACCAGGCCCCCAAAGAGAGGCAGGACAGTATTAAAGAAGGATAATTACACAAAGTACAGAATACATCACTTATTTATGGTGCTTTCATTAATAGAAAGGGGGAGGGAATGAGAGATTATTTAAAATAACTCAACAAAAAACCAGATGGCATTACTGGTGGGCTGGTGCATATATATTGTCTCTACAAGCTGGAGGCACAAAGGCTTTTCATTCTCCATACTGAATGAAATTGAGGATGATTTATTATTGAGTGGGAGTAGCTTTAAATTGGAATTATTTGCCTATCTCTTCTTATTAAGGAAATCAAAATAACAATTTGGGAGCTATTTTAATGACAGTGAATTCTGTGGTGTGAATTTCACTGAGGGGAAGAGAATAAAACATTGCATTTGGTGAAAATCAAGATTTGTCTCAATAGCATAACTGATGAAAGAAAGAAAAAAAGAACATGGATCAAGTCCCTAACGTGTATAGAATATTGTGTTAAAAAGTTGGGAGATATGTGGCCTTCAGACAAGACCTAGTATCTAGTCGGGTGAAGTTTATGGGAAGATAAGACACAGATACAAAGTTATAATGTACATGATGGAATTATTAAGGCATTCAAAAGATATTTTAAAAGTCTTACATTAGATTTAAGGAAGGGAGATGATTCCTGCTCAAAGCATCAGGCTTCTTCAGAGAAGTAGAATTCGAGATTGGCTTTTGATTCTATTCTAATTCCCAGTTCAGACAAAGTCACTGAGGACTTCTTTATATTTTATATATATTGCCTTTATAATCAAATATAATCAAATTCAAATTCAGTATTGTGGCACTTTTTGGTCCTCAAAATTTGACTTCAACCTATGTCTCCAAACTAATTTCCTCTTACTCCTCCACAAACCCAATACTCATGGCAAAAATGGTCTACTCTTTACAGGCTCAAAATCTCAGGGCTATACTTAAGACATGAAATCCCACATGGGGAATTGAGAGGAACAATTTCTCCCCTATCAGTTTTTCCTCCTTGTGGCAGTAGGAGGAGAATCTGACAGCTCATTCACCTGTCTTTCTGCCTGTGTCCACCTCTTCCTTAGAAACAATATTTTTAAGAGGATAGAAATCTCAGAGTGTTCCAGAGTTCATTTCCTTCCTGGCTTAGTCTCCCAAATCTTTCTATATTGTACTTATCCAAGTATCTACTAAACCCCCTCAGAGCTCTTCTCAGTGAATTGATGCTAAGCTATATCTCTGCCATTCTATACTTTTGCAATAGATTTTTCTGAGCCAAAATGCAAGACTTGACATTTATCCCTGCTGAGATATGTTTCAATGATTTTGTCCCATTATTCCAAGCCATCTTGACATAAGATCATTGTTAAGTCTTGATTCTGTCACCCATCATATTTACCATCCTTTTTCAGTTGGGCAGCATGTCCGATTGTGATCAAATAGAACTGAAGTCTTTGTCAAAGTCATTGAGAACATTTCAAATAGAACAAAGCTAAGAAGGCTCAGAGTCTTGCCACTCATTACCTTGCCCAGAATCAGACATTGAGCATGTTACAAAAATAGAGTATTCTTGCAATATCCCTTGACCTTTCAAAGTCTCTTTCCTCTTCATTAACACAAGGGAAATAATAGCATCTCTTTCTATCTCATGGAGCTCTTTTGAAGATAAATGATCACTGAGACACAAAGCCCTTATGGAACATTCTAGGAGCCTCCAGCAGGTCAAGGTGAAATTATTCATCAAAATTCTTTGAGTATATAATGGAAAATCATAGACCTAAGTTTATATCCTGTCTTTACTGCAAACTTATATTATCCTAGGCAAGTCATTTGCCCCAGAAAACTTCTTACCGACATCCCCAAATGATAGATTATTTGAGCTTATGCAAATAGAGGAAGGTAGGTGGGTGAATGGGTGGAGAGCCAAGCCTGCAATCAGGGAGCTGTGAGTTGAAATTGAGCCTCAGATATTTGATGGGGGAGTCACCCTGAGCAAGTCACTTAACTTCTGTTTACCTCAGTTTCCTCATCTGAAAAAATGTGGCCTCTACCTCTATGATTAATGTTCAAATTAGTTAGTGAAGCATTTAGCATAAAATCTGGCATAAAGTGATTGTTATACAAAAATTTTAGTCATTATTCTGTACTCAGGGAAAAGTCCCTACCCTAGGGAGCTTTCTATAAGGATGGAATCCTTGATTTTCATCCAATCTATCATGAGCAGTAATTATTTGCCTATCATAAACCAGGACACATTTCTGGTTTCTGAAGATAAAAGACAAAAATTAAATAATCCCTGTCCTCAAAGAAGTTACATTTAAAAGGAATGGGGTACCATAGAACTATATACCAATTAAATAGAAGATATTGTATAGAGGGAGGCATTAATATCTTGGGGTCTTAGAAAATGCTTCATGTAAGAGGTGATGCTTTAGTAGAAGGAAGAAGTGTGTTGAATACATGAGGGTGTGATACAAGGAGGGGACATGGACCAATAGAAAGACATAAATTTATGAATATGGAGTCTCATGTGTGAGGAACAGCAAGAAGGACACTTTGCTTGGAGTAAGGGGTGCATGAAAGTGAGAAAAGCATAAAGATTGAAAGGTTCATAGAATTCAGAGTAAGATTTTAAGCCCTATCTAGTTGAAGCTTTTCATTTTATAGATTAAAAAAAAACTTAAGCCCAGAGATTTCAAAGATAGGATCAGAAATTAAAAACTGGTGGGGACTTGTAATATCCAACAAATCATTTTCCAAAGTGAGGCATGCATTAAATGACTTGAGGAAGGATATAAAAACAGGTTTTCATAACTTCAAATAGAGCATTCTATCCACAATTTCACACTAAGTTGTTTAGGGCTTTGAATATTTAAGAAAAGAGTATGGATTTGTTCTTATAAATAATTAGGGAACCAAGATAGGTTATTAAGCAGGGGAATAATTTGGTCTGCTAAAGTCCTTCTCTGATGCTTCAGCATGGAGAAGAGGAAAGCCTGGATTCTTAATTTCTATTCCAGAGGAAAGCAAAATCTCAGAGATCCTTTTAAGTCATTAAGTCTTTAAGTACACTGTATATTGTATCTACAACCAAAAACCTACTTTCCTTTTTAGTTTGTAGAGACTTGATCTTTTTATGAGATAGGAAGGAAGGAAGGAAAGAAAAAGAAAAAGAGAAACGGACAAAGGGAGAAAGAGAAAAAGAGAAAGAAAGAATGAAAGAAAGAAGGAAAGAAGGAAGGAAAGAAGGAAGAAAAAGGAAAGAAGGAAGGAAAAGGAAGGAAGAAAGAAAGGAACAAAGGAAGAAAGAATTTGAATGTGTGTAGGGGATATGTGTATAATGTACACATATGTATGCATACATATGTTTGTACATATATTTGTATATGTGTATGTGTTTGTATCTTCAGGTAAGTACATATTTATCTATATCTTCAGATATATTAACCACAGTATTTTGTGCCAGAGTTCACAGGTACCTCATCCTCTCTTTCCAAAAGAGGAGATAACCAACTGGCCAAAATTTATTAAATGATTTCTAAATATGGAATTCTATTCTTGATTTTAGCTAATCATGAGCATGTGAAGTTTACAGAAGACTGAGTCCTAGTTTGAAACTTTAAATTTATCTCACATTATAACAAGGTTGCCTTAAGCTAAGACTCCAGGGACATTTTGCATTATATGAATTCTGCTTTACTAAAGTCCCGGATATCTCCTTGCATTAAAAATTTAGATTCTTAATGGCCAAAGATTTTAGAAGTCCTTTTGATCAAGATATTCATTTTGACAAAGGAGGAAACAGAATCTCAGAGAGAACAGTTAATCTGTCCAAAGCCATGTAAATATTAATGGCCAAATCTGGAATCAGAATAAGAAACTTGACATGAGGCAAGTCATATTCATTTTATTTTATTTGTTTTAAAAATATTATTTTGAAAAAAGGATCTGGAGATTTAATCATGATGTCAGAGGGATCTATAATACCCAAATCCTCCTACTGTTGTTCAATTGTGTCTGAAATTTTATAACCTAACTGGGTTTTCTTAGCAAAGATACTGGAATGGTTTGTCATTCCCATCTCTACTTCATGTTGTACAGATGAGCAAATTGAGGCTGAGGATCATATAGCTAGTGTCTGAGACTGTTTTTGAAATCATTAAGATCCCAAGCCCAGTGCTCTATCCACTGTGCCACCTAGCTGTATCCAAACCACATTAGTGATTCCCACTGAATCCAAAATGATCTGACCCATTTCATCTCCCTTAGTGATAACTAGAATCCTTGTTATACTGACATATTTGAACACCATGAAATATAAAACATAGCTACTTCTCCAGGACACCTTTCCATGGTGAATGGTAATTTTCAGCCATGATAAATCTTCAATAGAAAGTACAAACAAGTAACTCCAACCATGCAGTCTTTCAAAAGAACACTGACTACTCAGCCTTCACAGTCAAGGTTTATAGGAAGCATCTGGGAGAAGCTGAGAGCCCATAATGATTATTTAGTGGCACTTGACAGCATACTCAGTACAGCTAAGACAGCATCATCAACAGAAGAATGATAGCCCCCCACTATGCTTTCTCATCAACAAACTCAGGAAGTCAATTGGAGTCCTCAACCCTGTCTCCTCATGGGGACAGGACATTGCCTTCTAGTCAATCCAGAGCATAATATTTCTCCAAAAAGGTCCTCTCCCTCAGCCTCTATTAATTGGCTCCTAATCACCAGCATGTGTCCTTTCTATCCTTTCTCTACAGAGCAGGCCCAGATACTCAATTCAACTCTCAGGTGTGTCAACTGCTAAGGTAATAATTGGTCCTTTGTGCTTATTTACACCTTAGTTTTCTAATTATGGATTTAAAATAATAGAAGCAAAAGCTCCATAGAGTAAAAATATTTGGCCCAAAATGTCTCTATTTAAATAATTAAAGCATTTTCTTCAAGAAACCATTGATAGCTCTGATAAGGTTTAAGAAGTCTGAATTTAGACTAAAAATAGGTTAGTACCTTCACTCACTATGGGACCTCAAACAAGCTAGTTACCCACTCTGTCAATAGAAGAAATAGTACCTCAGTTTCTTCATTTATAAGATGAGGTGGAGTACTGATTAGATTTCTGTGTTATCACCAAATAAAACTAAGATGCTAACTTTTTCAAGTTACCCTTAAGTAGAACTTGAGACTTGCAAGCAAAGGTTAATGGCCAGATGTTGAGAATCTTGTCATGAGAATTTCTTTTTAAGTTTAGCTTGTACTAAATGCCTTTTGGGTTCCTTTTCAACTCTGAAATAGTATAATATTCTGTCTAAATGACTTCTAACTTACTTTTGAAACACAAATCCTGTTATCTCAAGATGCAAAGCATAAAAATGAAAATGCATTAATCTATAAACAGTATTTTTCTATCTTTGTGACTAGCTCACTAACCTTGGGGAAAAAATGGTTCTTCATGAGGCATCTTTGGAGCCCCAAAGGGTCTGTGGATAGCCTTTAAAGGGTCTGTGAAGTTGAATCAGAAAAAAAAAAATCATTTTTTATTTTACCTTTATTTTAATTGAATTATTTCACAATCCTATTTATTTTATTTTGTTAATTTTTAAAATATTATTTCGAGAAAGGGTTCATAGATTTAACCAGAATGTCCCAGGAATCCATGATACTCAACTCATGCTATTGTTGTTCAATTGTGTCTGACATTTTATAACCCCATTTAGGGTTTTCTTGGCAAAGATATTGGAATGATTTGTCATTTCCTTCTATAGCTCATTTTGTACAGATGAAGAAATTGAGAAAAATAGGGTCAAGTGATGTACTCAGAGTCATACAGCTAGATACTTTTACTATGAACTCATGAAGATCCCAAGCCCAGTGCTGTATCCACTGTGCACCCAAATCCTACTATAAAATTCTTTTTTAATTTTAAATTTCATTTTAAAAATTGAAACCTGATAAGCAATGTCTCAAAAACAATTTAGCAACAAAATAAAGATGAGCTCTCTCTTTAGAATTTGGGAAATAGTGGTTCAATAAACTATAAGAAGGCCTGATGATTCTAAGAAATGGGTCCTCCTCACTCTGCAGCTGGTCTACTGAATGACCTTGGAGTCATCATTTAACTTCCTTGTCCTAAGGGTTTAGTGAGGGAAATAGCTAATAGAAATAATTGGGAAACCAGTGTCCATTATAATGTGATTTAAAAAATCCAATCTGGTAAAGACTATAAAGCCTGTGAAGCAATAAGAATCAAGACTTGTGAGGGTTAAAAGACATTAAAAACACTCAGGAAACTTAATGTAGATTTAAGTAAAGAGCTTATTGGGGGATTTTCTTTACAATCCACAGCAGCAAGGAGAAATTGGAGAAAGTCTCTGCTCCTTAGAGAATCAGCCAGGCATGAAGAGGTGGAAATATGATTGATTTAGCAATTTTCCCAGGAAGCCAATGGAGTGTCTGAATTTGGGTGTAGAAATTGTGCATATATTGCCAAGTTTCTCATATGTTCCCTGAGCAGAGTTAGAGAAAAAGGACATCCTTAAAAAGGATGTCCATTGTATTATATTCAGGGTGTCAAATCCAATTCCCAATGCTTAGGATTTAAAATAATTCTAGTGGTGTGTGTGTGTGTGTGTGTGTGTATGAGTGTGTAGAAATATAGATATGAAAATATATGTGCTTAGTATGCTATAGTTTATATCTGTGTATGTCTACTTATATATGCATATATTATATATATATTATATAAATAGATATAGCTTGGGATCTTCAGGAGTTCAAAGCAGCCTCAGACACTATCTCTATGACTCTGAGCAAATCTCTTAACCCTATTTGCCAGTTTCCTCATCTAAACAAAATGAGCTAGAAAAGGAAATGACAAATCATTCTTTGCCAAGAAAACTCCAAATGGGGGTCACAAAATGTCAGAAATAATTGAACAATAGCAAGATTTGGTTATCATGAATTCCTTTGACATTCTGGCATAATATATGGATATTTCTGAAAATAATACAGATATATTTATTTCTAGGAGTGGTCACAAAGTGGGTATTAATGCTCTTCTTGGAATAACATAGAAAACATCTTTCTAAGAGCACAAAACTAAAATGAAATCCAAGCAGCCAGTACTACTTATATTCACCAATGATTTGTGTGTCCGTGATCACAGTGAATGGAGAAGAAATAACATATACATATGTAAAAAAAAGCATTTTCAAAAATTCACTTTTTAAAATAAAAACCATATGACATATGAAATGAATAAACAAAAAAGGGGGAAAGTGTTCCATTCAATATTAAACTTAGGTGCTGCTCTTGACCTCTTGTACCTTATGACTTTGAGTAATTTTTTCTAGTTCTCATCTTTCCCTATAAAAATAAGAGATTGAACAAGAAGGAAAAGGAAATAAATTTCATTGATATAGTCCTATTATGTCTAGGAATTTTCAAAGTACCTACAATGTGTCAGGAACTGTATTATGTATTTTACAAATATTACCTCATTTTATTCTTGCAACAACCTTGCAAAATAGATTCTATTAGCATCCCCATTTTAAAGCTGAAAAAACCAAGGCAGAAAAATGTTGAATGATCTTCTCAGACAGATGTTAAGTGACTTCCCACAGTGTATAAAGCTGAATTTGCACTAAGATCTTACCGACTCAGGCCCAGGACTATTTATATTGAATCAGCTAGACCAATATCTCTAAGGTCTTTTGTGGCAAACTCTATGATGCTGTCAGCATCCTCTCCCCTTGTACATTGACCTACCCTCTCTCATTCTCCTACTTTAACTTGCCCTTCCATTTGAGACAGCCAGGCTTACGTCCATTCTCAGGCTTTTCACTCTACCATCTCATCTGAGACTTTGACCCTTCAATATCAGAGGTCACAATCAGTCTTTTTCATTTCCAGTTGTCTTTCAAGGTATTTTGTTTCAGAGAATGCCTCAACAATAAATAAATGGATTTCTTAAAGGAGCCAAGCCAATCTACAATAAAACTAAATTTCTTCAAAGTAATTTATAAAAAAAATTATTATTTTAAATCAACCCTCCCTTTTGGTCCTACCTCCTCACCAATTTGTTCTCCATGCTGCTCAGATTCAATTGAAAAAGCTGACCTCTTAGTTTCAAGAGGGAACCATTAAGTACCCACTGTCATAGCCTGGAAGAGACTTCAAAAACTAAAGCTGGGTTTGTGAGGTCACTGACATTACCAGCTATCAAGGATAAAAAGGAGAAACCCATAGGAAATCAAGACCCCCGGTTCATTTTGTCTGCAGGGCTAGAGAAAATGACAATGACTGGTAACAACAAAAGACTAAATAAATTGAAGGATGTGGCTTTTGAAAGGGGCTTTGGTGAGAGATGGTATTACTCTAAAAACCTGTAGTGATTTGAAGGGCATATGGTCATAGGTCTGTTTTCATATTAACCTTCAAAGCAAAGTTCTGAAGATAAGCAGTCATGGGCTTTCTCAGTTTGGAGAAATGTCCTGAGGCTGCCAGCAATTTCATTTCTGCCTCTCCTTCAAAGATTCTTCCGTATGGATATTGCTCCTTTGATTATATAGTGGCAACATAGCTATTGAAGCCATCATGTTGTATTTTTGTTGTTGATGATGATGATATTTAAAAAAATGTTTTTAGATGCAGGTAGAAAATGTAGCAGATAGAGCGCTATGCCCCAAGTTAGGAACACAAACTCAAATCTGACTTCAGACACTTAATTAATGTATGGTCCTGGACAAATCTTTTTGCTACTGTGTGCCTCAGTCTTTTTTTATTGCAAAAGGGAATAATAGTTGTAACTATTTCAGAGGGCTGTAATGATGTAATATTTGTAAAGTGCTATACACATGCTAATTATGATTTATTTTGGGATATATATGTTAATTTAAGCACACAAAATATCAGTAAGAATATATGCATGTACAAATCAATCAATAAAAAGATTTAACACTTAAGAAATGCCAGGCATAGAAGCATATCAAGTCTTACTTCCAAGACTTTAAATTCTATCAGGAATGCATAAAATTTAGAAAATGTTCATAAAAATCAAAGAACCACAAGATCATTCTGAACATAAAATAGAATAAATTCAAATTTTCAAAAGAGCTGCTAAATACTTCAATATGTTTTGTGTTCAGTTGCCATTAGTCAGTAAAATAAATCCTTACCTAAAGTCTCTGACTGATGTCCCATGATGGATAGCAGTGACAATTAGATCTCAGAAGATCTCTTAGTGGAATGTAAGCCCAGGCAGCTCATAAATAAGATATTCAATGAATATAGATCTAGTGACCAAAAGATGATTGTCCAGGAGATCATGATCCACAACTCAGTGACCCTTTCTTGGAGACACTACACTAGCTTTCTCTAATTGTACTCATGTGACTTTCCATTTTTTTAATTTAATTTTTAATGCATATTTCTTTATGAATCATGTTGATGGAGAAAAATCAGAACAAAAAGGGAAACCACAGGAGAGAGAAAAAAAAAAACAACAACAGAAAAAAGAAGTGAAAATAGCATGTGTTGATTTACATTCAATCTCCCCCCATACAGATCACATTTTCTATCTAAAGTTTGTTGAAATTGTCATATATCACTGAACCACTGAGAACCAAGTATTGTGTAGTTGAACATAGCACATTCTTGCTTTTACTGTGTACAATGCAGTCCTTGTTCTACTTGTTTCTTTCAGCATTACTTCATGTAAATCTTTACAAGCTTTTCTAAATCAGCTCATTCATGATTTTTTAATAGAACGATAACATTCCATTACTTTCATATACCACAACTTGTTCAGCCATTCCCCAATTGATGGATATCTATTCATTTTCCAGTTCTTTGCTACCAAAAAATAGGTGCTACATTTTTACACACGTGCATCCTTTCCCCTCCTTTATGTTTTCCTTGGGATACAGATCCAGTAATGGCACTGCTGGGTCAAAAAGTATGCACAGTTCTCCAGCACTTTGGGCATTGTTCCAAATTGCTCTCCAAAATGGTTGGATCATTTCACAACTCCACCAACAATGCTTTAATGTCCTAGTTTTCCCACATCTCCAGCATTCATCATTATATTTTTCTGTCATCCTAGCCAATCTGAGTGGTGTGAGGTGGTGATTCAGAGTTGTTTTAATTTGTGTTTCTCTGGTTAATACTGATTTAGAGCTTTTTTTCATATAATTATAGATGGCTTTAATTTTGTCATCTCAAAATTATCTATTCATATCCTCTGACCATTTATCAATTGGGGAATGACTTGTATTCTTATCAATAGACACCATTCTTTATATATTTTAGAAATTCAATCTTTATCCAAAATACTGGCTATAAAGATTTCTCCCAGTTTTGTATTTACTTTTTTATCTTGTTTGTGTTGGTTCTGTTTGTACATTCTATGATATTTTCTAGCTCTTCTTTTATTATAAATTCCTTCCTTCTCCAAAGCTCTGATAGGGAAATTATCTCTTGCTCTCCTAATTTGCTTATTGTATCACCCTTTATGCTCAAATCATGTACCTTATTTTGGTATAAGGTGTGAGATATAGGTCTATGCCAAGTTTCTAACATATTGTTTTCCAGTTTTCCCAGAAATTTTTGTCAAATAGTGAGTTCTTATTCCAGAAACAGGAGTTTAGAGGTTTATAGTCATTGATTATTGTGTCATATGTATCTAACCTATTCCATTGATCTACCATTCTATTTTTTCATCAGTATCAAATGGTTCTGATGACTGTTACTTTATAATATAGTTTTAGGTCTGATACCACTAAGCCACCATCATTTGTGTTTTTTTTAATTAATTTCCTTGACATTCTTGACCTTTTGTTCTTCCCATTGAGCTTCCTCTTTTTTAATCTTTACTTAGGTTTGTTGATCAGAGCCTATAATTTAATTGATGGTAGAAACTACCAATGGGGAAAGCTCTTCCATTGGTCTTATAATTAACAAATATTTATTAAGCAACTCTGAGACCTCAGGCTCATTGCTGGAGTATTAAAAAGTGCTAAAATGGCATTATCTTCAAAGAGTTTATCTTTTATTGGGGAACAAGTTCAGAAACATATAAGTCCCTTCAAAGTATAAGTCAAATAGATGAGTCAATCTGGAGCAAAGGAAATAGACAGCTGGGGAATCAGGAAAGGCTATGTATAGAAGGTGGAATTTGAGCTGAATTTCTGTTCTAAACAGAAATAATATGAGACTGATTACTAGGCAAGAGGGACAGACAAGGCAAAGGCATATAGAAGAAACATGGAGCTTCATGTGTGAAGAACAGCAAGAAAGCCTGTCTGTTTTGACCAGAGAGAACAGGATGGAAAATAATGGGAATAAACTTGGAAAGGTAAATTGGGGCCAAATTGAGGAGATGAAAAAAGCTCATTAGAGGTGTTTGTGTTTGACCCTACAAGTAATGGAGAACCACTGGAGAACCACTGGTAAGTACTATATGATACACAGTTTTAGAGTTACCTAGGCTGTGACTTATTTGGTGTCATACTGCCTGTGTGTATCAGAGGCAGTACATGAACTCAGGACTTCATCTCCAAAGCTGGCTCTCCATCCTCATGATCATAAAGCTTCTCAGCATTGGCAAACTCTATCATGTATCTGCCAATCTCATCTATTTATTCATCTTTATGTTTATCTATTATTTTTTACCATTTATCAATCTATCATTTTCCTATTTGTCTATCATCTAGCTATTGTCTATATATTTATCATATATCTAGAATCTACCTATTTGTCTATCAGCTAGGTATCATCTATCTATTTGTTTTTCTAACTATTTATCATTTGTCTATCCATCTATTATTCTCTGAATACTCTATTATTATGGAAGCAAGAAATATGAAAACCACCAGAGGCAGGAAACACTGGAACACCTAAAGAACATGACTCCTCCAGACCGTTTCAACCTCAAACAGTTTAGTTGCAAACAGACACATCCATCCTCATTTATGGCATATGAAAGGAAACAAGCAAATTTGCTTTTTGAGAACAAGAGGCTTAGAAAATAAAGTACTCTCACTTCTCAGTGATGACAGTTCCTCAATCATAGCAATACATAAATCAGGTGATATTTCTCTATCTGCATGAGATGGCCCAATGCCCTTGTTTGGGTAATCCCTGAAAGCTACTATATTTTCTATCTTAATCAGATCAGGGGCTCTTGTAGTGCTGTTTGTCCCCAAGAAAATAATAAAGTAACACTAAAAGCCATATTTCAACAAGCAATTATTCTAGCTATCAAAAATGTTTATCAGAGGCAGCTGAGACTCTTTTATTCCCAGAAAACTCCACTAGGAGTTAGGTCACTTTCCCAACTGTCAGATGAGTGGACTGAATTGAGTAGTGTTAGTTTTCCAAGTAGATTATAAACTGCTTGAGAGCTGGCATTTTATTTTTATCGTTGTAGCCCCAATGCCAACTGTATCTTACAAGTCAAATCAATCGATATTCTTTTATTAAGCACTTACTAAGTGTCAGGCATTGTGCTAAGTGATGCTAAGAAGAAGATAAAAATAGCCCTATCCTCAAGGAGCTCAAAATCTAAAAGGAGAGACAAGGTACAAATAGTGAAATACAAACAAGGTATACATAGGAAAAATCTGAGAGAGGATCCTTACAGAAGGAGTGAGCTATGGGACATCTCAAGTGGATAGAAATGCCTTTGGGTTTTAGAAACCAGTAGCCAAGTACTTTTTCTGCTAATTCTCTCTTTGTCCTTGAGCATGTCACTTAAGCTGTCTAGAAAACATGATCTTTTTCTCTAATGGACAGAGATGGAATATGATGAACTCCAAGGTCACTTTTAGCCCTACATCTTTGATCTTATGAAGGTTATTCCCTTTGTGTTAATACCTTCATCCCCACATATTCTCCCCATTGAAAACTTGAAAACTGTTCAAAGAATTCTCTTGTAATCTTTTAAGACCCTTGCTACTCTTTGGCAAAGGAGCTTAAAGAAGGAGACATTGAGCTAAGCATCAGTATATTGTTTCTGAATATCCCTTAAAACAGTTGTTAGAGCCTTTAAAAAAAATTTAAGGAACAACATAGTGGAAAATAAGAAAACCGGGCTTAGAGTCTGAAAAGTTATTGCTTTTTAAGACTGATTGAATGTTACTCTCCCCAAACAGGGATGGCCTGGGGAGGCTTCTTCAAATGCAGTTATTCTCTTCATCTTTTCCCCTCTACATAGAATAACAAAAGCTAATATTTTAATAAAGCATCATCCAAATTATCCCACTTAAGCTATAGAACAACTCCATGAGGTGGGAACTGCAGGTTTGATTAATCCTATTTTATGGATTAGGAAAATGAGGTTTAAAAGGGGGGGGAATTATATCTGCTCTACAACTGGAACACTCCATTATTTTATGGTATGTAGAACAGTAGGCCAGCACATAACATTTTTCTTTGCTTTAGTTTTGTTGTTTTTTTTAATGGGGGGAGGGAAGTTCATAAGATTATCTTTTAAGACATGGTGACATTGCAGACTCAAATGATGGAGAAAGAATTCAAATCACTATAATCATGAACATTCTAGGTATATGCAAAGATACAATCATAGATACAAAATAGAGTTTAGGGCAGAGTAAATCTATACCTAAAAATTCTTCCACTTGATGTTTGAAAAGGAATTCTGTGCTAGTGGTAAATAAGAGAATGGTTGGAAAGGTTGGAATGGATTGGAAAAGAGAAATGCTATATGACTACAACCCAGAGCAGAGATGGAGCTGAAGGTAATGTATATGTGGGTATATGTATTGAGATAAGGAGTAGTGTAATGTTCAGGCTAGCTTTCTGGAGGTCGTTCAGATGGGCCTCGGTTTCAGCAGGATAAATGCCACAAGAATAGAGTCTAGAGTCTTTATTCTGGCCCAGTTTTGATCTTAGTGGAGGAGTGCAGGAGGTAGGAGAGCCACCAGGAGGATGGTAACAGAATGTCTCATTTCCAGTCCATCTCAGCGCTTAAATACCCTATTACAATTATATCATTACAGCATACTGATTATGTGTGACTTAGAGAACCATTATATCACCATGCTAAGTACTAAGTATATATAAACTAGAGAACCACCAACTCATCAATTCCACTGAGTCAATACCTCCTTGTAAGTATACTTGTTTCAAGTATACTTCTCCAAAGTTCTGGCCCTCTACAGAGTAGCATATTACAGAAAAAGGTTCAACCAGCTGGATAATAATAGAGAGTAGAAAGTGGGTCCCATCTGTCAGGTGGGAAACTGAGATTCATTGGTTTGGGGTCTAGTGAAGGAGTTCTTTGCTGAGATCTGAGGACAATCAAGTTTAAGTAAACCAATATCTAATGGAAGTATATACCCTTTGAGGAATCAGTACACCCAATGACATTAGTTCCTTAAAACAAAACCCCAATCAACCAACTCTAGTTTTGCTCTTGGGTGAAGTATATCATTTCTAGACCAATTTTAATGCTGAGGACATTCAATATTTACTCTCCCTACCTGCGGGCACAATGTCTCCATGTGACTGGCTGCTGTCTTAACAATTTTTATTCCGTCTTCATTTGCAGACAGGGAACAAGCAAGATTAGCCACCTTAAAAAAAACAAATAAACCAAAAGGTAAGTCATTATTTCTACATGGTGAAGGAAAACATAAAAAAAGCTGTTATCTGAAGCAGGCAAGAGAACATAGAAATTCATTTGAAAAATCTCAAAAGTGAAAAACATATTCCAAATTTATTTTGAAGAAATACTTTTTATTCAATCTACCTGAAGAGAAATAGGTGGAAAAGTCCTAGGAACTGAGGAAAAAAAAGAGTTCTAGAGAATTGAGGGAATTATTATAATACTACTCAGTCTCCTGGTATTCCACATCTAATTCATAATGGAAAGATGTGTTCAAGTTCCCTTACTATGGGACTGAATATAATGCTGATCCGTGATCTGAATATTAAGAGATTCTTGGAATCTCATATGACTGTGGTTTATTTTATGTTTTTAATTGACTTATTACTTCCCAGAGGTCTATTACGCATACTTAAATTGTACTAAGCAGTGACTGTGTCTTACTCCATGTTTTATTCAGTATCAAATAGGCTACAGGGCTGGACAAATAAATGTTAATTAAATTCCCTTGTTTTCTCTCTCTCTCTTTTTAAACTCTAGCTGCTATTATTGTTTGAAACTTCAGTAGCTCCAAGGGGAGGCTGCATCAGGGCAAAGATTAGGAACAAGAGAGAAAGGGTGCTGGTTTCAGAATCAAAGCACTTGGACTCCTGGATGTGACACTTGCTGCTATGTCACCTTGGCCACTTCTTTGGTATTCAGTTTCCTCATCTGTAAAGTAATGGAATTGTAAAATGAGTGGGATGGGCAAGATGGTCCCTGCAGTCCCTTGTACTTCTCTGTGTCCCCTCTGACCTCTGATCCTATGACTTGTCTGAGTCATGCCTTCTTCCTCTGTAGAGCTGGGCCCAGACCAGATGACCTCTAACATTCTCTCTCACTCTAAAGCTTATGAACTTGACACAAGTATAAAAGGAAATTTCTTCAATTGCTATTTTGAGTGATTAGGTTCATGACCCAGGAAATAGAGTAATGGGCCTGGAGTGATCTGGATTCAAGTCTTATCTCTGAAGCTTAAAATCAGCCTGATGCTGGACATTTTACTCTTTGAGCCCCAGGCAACTATTTAATGCTGTAAGTTACAGTGATTTGTTATCTTGATGGGTGGCCTATCAAAAGCACCATATAGACCAATATTATTATAGACCAAACTGATAAAAAAAAAAAAAAGTTGTCTTAGGTCTTACATAAACTCAATATTTACCAATAAATTCTTTGTAATATCTATTAGGAAGAAAGAAATAAGCATTTATTAAGAACCTACTTTATGTCAGACACAGTACTAGTACTAAGTGCTTTATAAATATCTTATTTGATTCTCAGAGCAACTCTGGGAGATAATAGGCTACTATTATCCCTATTTTTAAATCATGAAATTGAGGCAGAGAGGTGGTGACTTGCTATGAGTTATGGATTGAATTATTGCCATTTGGAGAGTCACACAACTAATAAGCATCTGAAGCTGGATTTGAATTCTGATCTTGATGACTATAGAATGAGCACTCTAGCCACCATGCCATTTAGCTGCCTCATTGGCAAAGAGAATATGTGCATGCTTCTCTACTTCATGAATCTCTCTTTGTCAGCCCCCTGTATTATAAACTGTTGACAAATGATAAATGCAAAAGTCATAATCTTTATTTAGGACTATCACTGCAGAGTTTAAGGGGCCTTTCTAGATTATCAAGGCCAAACCACTCATTTTACATATTAGGAAACTGAGGCACAAGGACACATAAATGGTTAGACCTTCAGTCGACAATTTAACTTAAGAAACATATACTGTATTCCAAGCATTATCAAAGGCAGCAGAACTGAAACTACAGTTCCAGCTTTTTGACTTCAAATCCCAATTTGAACTACTCCTTAGCACTAACACCAGCATGTCTAGAAAAGGACTGTATTCCCAGCCATCATCGAATATTCAAAAAAAATGCTTTTTGTAAATTATAGTAAGAGGGACTGGACTTGTGATTTCATTGTGATAGGAAATTCCCAGGGATGGAAAGTCCCTCTTTCAATGCATATTGATACATTCTCAGGAATTTATAAACTTAAACAATTGCCCCATGACAAAGTAATGAAGCATTCTGCCCAGAGATGCAAAGTTATATGGGCCAGATACCAGACTTGAACCCAGGATTTCCTAGTTAGTTCAAGAGTCACTACTCATTCCTGTCTTGCTGGGAAATAGTTTTACACCTTCAAAATTGGCTTACCAGCATAGAGCTTTAATTAGTGATAGCTGAAATGGTTTGCACATATTGTAAGGCATGTGCAAAATAAAGAAAACCCAGGGTGCCTTGGAAAAGTACCACAAAAATGATCTTATTTCCAGACTCTTGTTAAATAGATAGATTTATTGGTTCCCCCTTTTATTGCATTGCTTTCAATATACCCTTAATGGAACTCCCTTGCTTTGCATCTACATATTAAGCTATCATAGCTTTATATGATTGGACTTTGGAAGGACAACCCTCACTTTAATAATACAAAAAGAGAAGCCTCATTCACATAAGTCTTATTTGCCTCCAAGGTCGCTGTGCTCAAATATTCATTTTTCATCAGTTATTAAAGAACCAGTGAGTTAGATGTGTATTTTCTCCTACCCAATGACAATTGATCCAGGGTAAATCTCGGGGTGCTGTTCTAATTGGAGAGCCATTTCCTTACAGAGTCTATGTAACCACTGCTACTGTTTCAGTGGAAGATGTATCTTGAAAGGCAATGTACTATGCTGCCTTTAGGGCCTTCAAGTCAAGAAAATCTACGTTCAAGTTCTGACTGTGACATATCTTGGATGTTAACCCCTCGGTGCTCCAAGCAACCTGTAAAAACTATAAATTGAAGGAGAGTTGTCAATCTTTACTGATAACAAGAGTTTTCTTACAAGGAGTTCTACAAAAAAAGAAAATATTGCAGCATCCACACACCGTGTTTTGACTTGTGATTTCATTGGTATAAGGAATTCCCAGTAGGGAACATGGAGAGATACACTCAGAAACATCTCCAGCATACTGAAATAGAAATGCTTAGAAATATAATATGACTCTCAATTCCAACATACCTTGTTTAATCAATCATTTATTTTTTAATAAATAAACATTTATTTATTAACTTTCTGCTATTTGTCGAGTTTTACATGAGAAAAAGAGAAACTAGAATAGATGTCATGTTTCCTGATTTTAATGGCTATTGAAGCATTCAGAGAATGGTTTAAGGTTTTCAAAGCATTTTAAAAATGTTTACTCTTTTTATCTTCACAAAAATCCTGGGATATAAGTACTATAATTATCCCCATTTTACACTTAAGGAAACTGAGGTAGACAGCATAAGCAACTTGCCTAAGATCATACAACTATAAGTATCTGAGCACAGATTTGACCTCAAATATTTCTGATTCCATGTCCAATGCTCTGTTCACTGTGCTTCCTTATCTCTGCCTCAAGAAGCTCATGGTCCAATGCAATTTAAGACAACAATATAATATTTTAGAATAAGTATTTTTGAGAAGGGATAAAACAAAGTGCTATATAGGCAGTGAAGTGGTACAAAGAATAGAGCACCTGAAATTAGGAAAATCTGAATTCAAATGCAATTACATAGTTATTAGCTGTGTGAACCTGGGTAAGTTCTTTAATCCTATTTATCTCAGTTTTCTCATCTGTAAAATGAACTAGAGAAGAAAATGACAAACTAACTACTCCAGGATTTTTGCTGAGAAAATCCCAAATAGGGTAATGAAAACTCAGACATGAGTAAAACGATTGAACAACAAAAAACAAGCTATACATACAACAATGAGCAAATTTCTTAACCTCTCTGAGATTCAGTTCTTTCATCTACAAAACAGATATAATAATGAAAACTAAAGCACAGGACTATTGTGCGGCATTTTTAAAACCTTAAAATGAGCTATTATTATTGTAGAAAAACAAAATAAAAAAGGTCCAAAGCAATAGTCTTTGAGGCTAGAAGAAGCTTAGATACCATCCAGTTCAGTCCTCTTGTGTTATAAAATGGAAAGTGAGGTAGAGAAAACTCAAGTGATTGACTGGGAGCTTACAAGTTAGTCAAGAAAAGAGACAAGATTCAAATGCCGAGCCACTACTCTCTCCATTGGAACATGCTGCCTTCTAGCTCTTCCAGATGAAGTCCATGGTCCTCTGGAAAACTTCTCCCAATATTTCCTATTCTTGATATTCCTCTTTGGCTTGGTTATTTATATTCTGGATATATGCTAACAGCCACCCTCAGTGATGCTCTATTAATGAGAAAGATATACACAGCTTAATATAAATACAAAATCATAGGATTGTAGGTCTTGTGTTCAGAAGGGAAAATCCTCATTATTTCCACTTGCCCTCCAAAATAAAACAAACCACAAGATAAATGGACTTGGGGAATAACTAAAGAAAGCACCATGTAGGTGAAACAGTATGTTGACTTAGAATAAAAGATCATTGCTGTTAATCCCAGCTTTTCATTTCTGTAGTGATAAGACCTTACCTTTTCCCCCCTGAGTCTATTTTCTTTTTTTAATTGTTTTTTTTTCTTTGTTCTTTTTTAATGTATTAATTTTTACTTTATTTTTTATTTATTTTTATTATTCATCTAAAAGGAAATACAAAAGAAAGACAGTGCAAAAGAATGACAGGAAAATTTTAAAAAAGCAAAACTAAAAACATCATTGTGCTCAGGAGAACATCAGGAAAGATTAAAAAATATGTAACAATAAATTTCCATTGCAAGAAAACATACAAGAGAAGAAGATATTGTATATTCATGACAATCCATTTTGTCTTTGCTTCCTTGTAGATTACGCTTTTGGTTTTTTGCTGTGCACTTTTTACTTTAGCCTTTCCCCTCCCCCCCCCCCCATCATCCCCTCTATATCCCCCAAGCAGGCTATAGTTAAAATATATAAAAATGGAATACACAAAATTAGAGAAGCTATCCCAAATGTTCATATAGACTGTTTGCATTTTACCTGTGGCAGAGCAGTTTGAGCTCATTCTGGTCTGATCAACCACAGTTGAACACACTGTAACTCAATTGTAAAATAGTGATGTCATTTTAGACACATGTATACATCCACATATACACACACATATGCACATTTACACACATGTAGACATGGATCTAAAACAATATTAATATGGCTGACATATACTGCAAATTTCTCTCTTGATTGAATCTTTAAGTTTAAATTTGAATGAGATGAATGATTACTAGGCCTACTATTTTTTTAATGAATTCTACCTGAGCCTATTTTTTTTTTTTTCTAGCAATGACATGGCAGATTTGGACTGGATCACCTCTAAGCTTAATAATTTGAGATTCATGATAGTTTGAGATTCACAAAGCATTTTACAAATATTATCTCACTTTATGTTCATAATCAGGCTTGGGAAAAAGATGCTATAATTGTTTCCAATTTACTGATTAGAAAACTGAGGCAAATAGAGTTTCAGTGGCTTAACCAGGGTCACACAGCAAATCTGTGTATCTGTACTCAGGTTTTCCTAGATGCAGATCCACATACACTCCTATAGGCTACCTGGTTACCCTAAAAATTCTCTGATCAAACCTTATTATAATGTAGGAGGGATTAAAACTTTCTGTCATATGCCATTTTAGACAATAGCCATTTTGGAGATTTTATATATATATATATACATATATATATATATATATATATAATTTTAATATAAACAATTTCAAAGAAAATATATGGGTCTTAGGAAAAAACAGTCTATACTGAAATATAGTTTAAAATAGTTAAAATATAAGTATATATTATATATATATATATTTAAAATGTTTATTTAAAAAAAAGCTTGTGGGATCAAGTCTAAGAATCTTAATAAAATGTAGAATGTGCTATATGTCTTTTACAGTAAAAAGAAACTTAACTAGAGGAGACAGTAGACATCAATTACCTCAATTCTCTCATTTTACCAAAAAGGAACCAAAACCCAGAGTGGGGGCATCTCACTCAAGATCAAATGGTAACAAAATAGTCATTTATATGAGTTTAAAAAGGTAAACTCAAAGGCAGTTCTTTTCATTGACCAATTTCTTCCCCTTCCTCCCAGTTTAAGAAAGTATATTTATTTAGTCTGTTTGGCAGAGTGTGTTTCTTGATTAATTAATAATAGCTATTAATGATAACTCATTTGTGTAAAACTTTATGATTTGCAAAGCATTATCCTCATAATTTCCCTGTGAAGGAAGTAGGACAATAATTACCTCCATTTTCCAGTTGAGTGAACAGGCACAGAAATGTTAAAGATCTTGTCAAGCCACACAGGAAAGGGAAGTGTCTGAAGCATCATCTTTTTATTTCATTTCTAAGATTTTGTCCCTCACACTATACTACCAAGTACCAGATTACTGTATCATTAGAACAAATAAAGCATAATTCACACTGAAATGGCATTACTTACAAACAAAGTTGTTTTTATTAAATAAAAAGAGAAAGTGAATCAG
This sequence comes from Sarcophilus harrisii, assembly GCF_902635505.1. Lineage (NCBI taxonomy): Eukaryota > Metazoa > Chordata > Mammalia > Dasyuromorphia > Dasyuridae > Sarcophilus > Sarcophilus harrisii. Next base: position 636,094,544 of record NC_045427.1, on the reverse strand, counting down.
GAAAGAACCATATTTTTCTACTGCCAGGTTTTGACTGATTAATGACATGTTTCTCAGTCATATTATTTTCTGGATCTCAGTCCACTCTCAATCTCAGTAATGATAATGACTGATGCTATTCCTGCTTTTGCAAAGTCCAAGCACAATAATTAGAGTTGCAGGATCAGTGCCAGCCTGTGTTTGACTATGGAGAGACCTAGAAATGATACCAATAATCAGGTTTCACTAAAAATAACTTCCTCTGATCACTTACCATTTTTTCCTTATTCTCAAATGTATTTATAATCTCATCCTCTTAAAATTATGAAGATTCAAATTTTATCTAGTTTGAATTAAGTTACACATGAATATTCTTTCCCACCTTCTAGGAGAATATAAGTTCCTTGAAAGTTGGCCCTGTTTTGTTGCTGCCTTTTATATTCTTATCTTCTGAAATGCATGAGACTTTTCACAAAGAAAAACTAGGTATCCCCACAGGTCAACAGAGTAAAGTAGATGGCCCAGGGCACTGTGTGCAGGATATAAGATCAGAAAAACAATTCAAATGCAATCTAGGTGTGTCATCCTGGGCAAATCAACTAACCTATATTTGACCATGTTTCTTCATATGTAAAATAAAGCTAATAATGGCACTTACCTGCCCTGGATGTTATGAAATTAAACAAAATAATGCATGTAAATGCTTTGCAAATGTTAGTGTTGAGGAAATGTAATTATTATTAATAATTGAATGATAATTCTGCAATTATAACAAGTAGTCAATGTAAGAATTATCACTGGCATTTGTATAGTGTTTTAAGGTTTACACAATGCTTTATCATATTTGATTCTCCTAATAGCGCCACAAGGTAGAGGTTCTTTTTATCCCGATATTACAGATAAGAAAATTGAAGTTGAAAGAGTTTAAGTGACTTATCTAAGCTAGTATAAGTTTCTGAATCAAGAATTAAACTTAGGTCTAAATCTATTGTCCCATGCCCTGTGCCCTATAGTTGCCTCTATATGCCTTTTGGGAGATCCCAATTTATTCCAATTAAAAGCACTTATGTGAAGTAGCCTAAATTCATTAGCTCTCATTAATCACAAGAAATGATAATAACACTCATACAGGAGAACCATATGGGTTACAATACTCTTGTTCTCAGTTTGAAGATGAGCAGCTGTCCAAATACTGAAGCTATTCCTCAAAAAGGCAATGTTTCTCTCACAACAGAATTAGCGATTGTGGGCTCAGAATTGAATAAGATCACAATAATTTGGGTTGCCTTTGAGAAACTAGGCTGGCCTGTTAAAGCCTCAAACTTGTCTCTCTAGTAAAGCCACACCTTTTAACTACCACTTTCTTCTGGTGCTATTCTATGGATTTTAATCATGGAATGCCTCCATATCTAAAAGCAACACTTACTGGAGATGAGCCAGTATTAGATAAAGAGCAAGTGTTTAAATAATGCTAGTTGGCTCATATGGAATCAAATAATTTAGGCTTCTGGATGCTATATAACTAGTGAAGAGCTGCTCAAAAATTAGTATAAAAGATATTGTCAATGAGATGTCAGCAAATCAACAAGTATTTAATTTAGTCCTTGCTTACTTATATGTCAGGCATTGTGCTAAAGACCAAAAATACAAAGAAAGGCAAAGGATCATCCCTACTTCAAGGATTCATAGTTTAATTGAAGAGAGAAAAATGTACAAAAATGTGTCCAAATTATACACAGGAAAAATCAGGAACAGTCAAAAAGAGAAAGGTTTACAAAATTAGGGTGATATACAAACAGAATAGGAGGGTAGAGATGTTTATCCTTCATTCAACAAAAAGGAAATAGAACTTATGGATCACTCAGTGTTAAATTTGTGGCAACTCAACATTGAGAAAACTGAAGGGAAAATCTTCAATATCATGCTTAGATCATTTTTGAAAATTTTATAGGGACCATAATAAATAATGTAAAAGGGTAAGAGTGGATAAGCTAACCTCACCTTGATAAAATTACAGAGCCATAAATCACATATAAACCTTATGTTAAACAGCAATCCACATTCCACACACACACACACACACACACACACACACACACAGAGTTTTTTCCAAATACTGGTGTTCAGAAATTCTCATTTCTTTGAAAAGTCAAAATTGAAGCTCACAGAATTATATCATACTATCAAATGTTTCAAGTTGGATGGGACCTCAGAAACCATCAAATATAATTATTTAATTCTGGAGAGAGGAAATGTGTCACTCCAAAACGTGAAGAGAATAGAGGCATTATTACTGTTGTTGTTGATTCAATTATTTTCTGTTGTAGATGCCTCTTTACGACTACATTTCGGGTTTTCTTGGCAAAGACACTATGGAAATTCTACAATTCCTTTTCTACCTCATTTTATAGATGAGGAAACTATGGCAAATGGGATTAAGTGATTTGCCCAGTTTTACACAGCTAGTGTCTGATGCCAGATTTGAATTCAGAAAGATGAATCTTCCTGACTTCAGGCCTGATGCTATCCATTGAGTCACTTAGCTGCATAGTACCAAGAACCTTATTCTGGAAGAAAAACTAAATATACTCCCACAACTAAATCATCACTAATTGGATTTCTCCTCAACAAAAGTTTTGTCCTGATACTATATTGAGATGTGTGGATAAAAGGGAATTCTCAAATATTCTGTCAGTGGAACATAAGTATGTCAGTTTCTGTCAAATGTGGTAAACTCCTCAACTACAGAGTATGTATCTGCTATATGAAGACAGTTCTAGCTAAGCTTAATGCTAAGGATCAAGATATTGAAAATTTCCTTGCACTTTGCCTCATCCAGGGAGCATGTGAAGTTTTGTATCCAGTGCTTTTGAAAAATAATTTATATTTATTTCAAATAGCATTTCTTTTCTCTCTCCCTTCTAATTTAAAAAGTACAGGAAAAATTTTTTTATAATTTATATAGTTAAGAAAATCAAATTCTGCATTGATCAAATCCAAAATGATGTCTCATTCTGGAATCCTTCACCTCTCTATCAAGAAACAAGATAACATAAATCATCATCAAAACTAAATTCATAGTTGGTAATTGCATTTATTTATTTTAAAAATTATGATTTTTTCAATATGTATTATTACAATATTGTATATATGATTTTCCTGATTCTGCTGACTTTTTTCCAGATGAATTAATAAGTTCCCAAGTTTCTTTGATCTCATCCCTCCCATTTTTTTCTCATAGGACAGAAATAACTTATTACACTGATATATCATAATGTATCCAGCCATTTCTCAATTGATAGACATTTCCTTAGCTTCTAATTCTTGGTCACCACAAAAAAGCTGGTATAAATTAAACAGATTTTGTACAAACAAAACCAATGCAGTCAAGATTAGAAGGAAAGCAGAAAAATGAGGGGAAAGCTTATATCCAAGTGTTCTGATAAAGATCTCATTTTTAAAATATATAAAGAATTTATTCAAATTTATGAAAATATAAGCCCTTCCCCAACTGATAAATGGTCAAAGGGTAGGAACAGAAAATTTTCAGATGGAGAAATTAAAGCCATTTCTAGTCATATGAAAAAAATGTTCTAAATCACTATTGATTAAAAAAATACAAAATAAGACAACTCTGAAGTACTACTTCAAACCTCTCAGATGGCTAAGATGACAGGAAAAGACAATGATTAATGTTGGAAGGGATTTAGGAAAACTGGGATACAAATAGATTGTTGGTAGAGTTGTAAACTGATCCGACTATTCTGAAGAGCAATTTGGAACTATGTCCAAAGGACTATCTAACTATACACAGTGTCGTAATTGGATTCATATCCCAAAAATATCATTAAAAAAGAAAAGAACACATGTGCAAAAATGTTTGTAGCAGTGCTTTTTGTAGCAGGAAGTAATTGGAAACTAAGTGGATACACATCACTTGGGGGAATGGCTGAATAAGTTATGCTATATGAATATAATGGAATATTATAATTCTATAAGAAACAATCAGCAGGATGATTTCAAAAAGGCCTGGAGAGACTTATATGAATTAATGCTGAGTGAAGTAAGTATAACCAAAAGAATATTTTACATAGCAACAACAAGATTATGTGATGATCAACTGTGATGCATTTGATTCTTTTCAACAATGAGATGGATCAGGCAAATTCCAAGAGACTTATGATGGAGAGAGTCATCTGCATCCAGAGATAGAACAATGGGGATTGAATGTGGAGCACAACATAGTATTTTTACCTTTTTTGGCTGTTGTTGTTTGCTTTTTTGTTTTTTCTCTAATTTTTTCCCTTTTTGATTTGATTTTTTTTTTTTTTTTGTGCAGCATGATAAATATGCAAATATGTGTAAAAGAATTACACGTATTTAACCTGTGTTGGATTGCTTGCTGACTAGGAAAGGAGTTGCAGAGGGAGAGATTAAATATGCAACTCAAAATTTTGCAAGGGTGAATGTTGAAAACGTTCTTTGCATGTATTTTGGAAAAGTAAAAAAAAACTATTAAAAATAAATAAATACATATTTTAAAGGCTGGTATAAAGGTTTTTGTACACATGAGTCCTTGTCCATTTTCTTTGTTGTCATTTGAGTATCATGTTAATTATGAGTATCACATTTGAGGAAGAACGTAGTAAACAAACAGAAAGGAGCAAGCAGGATGGTGATGGGACTAGAAACCAAGGAATGTAAAGACCATTTAATATAAAAGAAAATAGTCAAAATTTAGAGAATGGAAAACATAAGGGAAGAAAATGGCTCCATTAATGCATTTGAAGAGCTATGGCATGGAAAACAGATTAGATTTGTTCTGATTGACCCCTAAGAGCAGATACAGGAATAAGGCTTAGTGAAGAATTGCAAAGAAAAAATGGGTTTGATTCAAGGCAAACACATCATAATAGTTAGACCTTTTCCAAAGTTGTGCTGAGGTACAAGTCCCTGCCTCAATCATGGATGGTCTTCAAGAAAACACCAGATGATGGCTTATTGAGGGTGATATAGAAGGGATTCTTTGTGGAGTTATAGATCTGATCAAATGACTTTACAATGGACATTTTTTGATGCAGTGTGTTCCAGTTTGGACACAGGTGAACCTGATTTATTTTTCATACACAACAACTTTCAAAGACCATCTGGTAAGGTGAAGAAGGGTTACATACTGCATTAATTGAAGGACTAGACAAACTGACCAAATTAGATTTTCATCAATTTTCAGTTGTGTCCAATTCTTTAAGACCCCATTCTAGTTTTTTTTTTTTTTTTTTTTGCCAAGGATACTGTAATAGTTTGCCATTTATTTTTCCAGTTAATTTTTACAGATGAAGAACTGAGGCAATCAATATCAAACAGCTTGCCCAGGAACATATAGCTGCCAAGTGTCTGAGAAAGATGAGTTTTCCAGACTCCAGGACCAGCCCTCTATCCATTAGGCCATCTAGCTTCCCCATAGCAAATCATAGATCCTGAAAAAATTGTTTCAACTAAGTATAGGTTTAAAAAAAAAATTAAGACCTTGTAAGTTAGCATAGCATTGTTTTTAGTGAGTTGGAGTTTCCATTCAAAAGACTTAGAATCAAGCCATAGCTATTGTTGTGACAACATGCAAGGCATTTAATATCTCAAGGATGCTGATGACATTCTAATACAGGGGGTCTTAACATTTTGGGTATGGGAATGTGTCATGTACTTCTTTCACAGTCTGGTGAAGTCTATGAATCCCTTCTCAGAATAATGCTTTTAACTGCATAAAATAAATCATACAGAATTGCAAAGGAAATCAATTATATCATAATACTGTGTTGTTTGTGTCTATGTGCGGGGGAGACAGAAACAGAGACAGAGAATTCATGTACCTCAGGTTAAGAATTTCTGCTATTACACTCTATAAGTTGCACAAAGGTGATATTTTTCATAGGAAGGAAGGAATTTTCATGCTTCCAGTCCTCAACATGGATAAAATCAGAGACAGGAACTAAAAACAAAAAGTTGAAGCACCTGTATGTCTTTTTCTGCTCATAACTCATTCTCATAGCATCATAAGCCCTCTTTCTAATCATTGCCAAGTATTAGTCTGTGACCTTGTATGAACTGCTTTCATTCTCTGGGCATCAATTCCTCATCTGCAAAATGGAGAATTTGGACAAGATAATGTCTAAGGACATTTTCCATCCTACACCATATATTTCATCATCCTAATTTCAAAAAAAAAAAAAAAAAACAAATTAATCCAGTTATATAATGTGTTCATAGGTCATGTGTCTGATTAATTTTTAATCACATAAAACATCTACTTTTCTCATAGTGAAAATGTAAAATCAAACAAATGCTTTTTAGCCAATTTTGTCTAATTGTATTGGTATCCATCTCTAAGGTGGCGAAGAAAAGAAAAACAGAGAAAAAAGAAAATCGCATAATTTTATTATATATTTCAAAATAATATTTATATTTTATATGTATTATATATAGCAAATTGTACATAATAGATTCGCAGTATCATGTACACAAAATCATTTTATTGTATTATTTCAAAGTAGTGTTTGCTTTATTCCATAAATTAAAAAAAATAAAAATTTAAAAAATTCATTTTGTTCATATAAGTGCTGAATTTCCACTTACTAAAGCACTTTGCCATCATCCTGGGATTTAACACGTTTCTGGGGAATTTATTTATCGAGACAGGATCACTAAAAGAGGTCTTAATTGATTTCTTGAAAGATCCTCATCACCAGAGAATGAGGATGAAGCTGTCGCTTTTATGGAAAGGTGGTAATACATTCCTAAGGGAGGGCTGTCAGTGGCTGGGACATTGAATGAAGCTGTTCTGGCCAGTTTTCAACTATGTCTGTCCCCCTTTGTTCATGGGGAACATAGAGTTCTAGCAAATCTTTAACACTGACACAGAGTAACACATGCGAGCTTTGAATTAGTGAACACAAAGCATCTCAATGGAAATTAGTTCTCTATTTTTAACTTGGAATCCCCAAAGGAGAGGCATGTGAGGTTTGTAAATTCAGGAAGAGATGGGGACTCTGAGGGAGCAGAGAGATACTCTGCCAGTTGATTGTAAGGGATGTGTGACTTTGGGACCACAGCAGTTCCCAGCAGGGTGACATTGTCAGGGACCTAATCAAAATATGCAGCACTAATCTCTGCTGCTAATATCAAAGAAGGAACAGGAAGATCAAAGAAACTTATGATATTTATAAAATTGTCCAGATATCTTGACACTTAGGCTCTACTCTGTGCATACATATGAGTTCAATTCAATTGAATTCAGCACTTGTTTTTTAAGTATTAACTATATTGAAGACATGTTCTAACAAAGAAAATTAAGATATCAGATCTCCTTCAGGCTTTCAAGTTCTAGACAGCAACAGTGTGTGTGTATAGATGATGATATCGTTCATGGCACAGAGTGCTAGTCTTATAGTTGGAACATGGGTTCAAATTTTCCCTAGAAACTTATACCAGTTTGACTTTGAGCCAGTTATTTTCTGTCTTGAGGCATTGACTCCACATTTAAAATGAAGGGTTGGACTAAGTAGTGTATGAGTTTCCCTTGAGTCTGGATATATGATCCTATATTTTTAAACTCTCTCTATGTGTAGGTGGATATGTGCAGGGGTGTGTGTGTGTGTGTATGTGTGTGTGTGTGTGTGTGTGTGTGAGAGAGAGAGAGAGAGAGAGAGAGAGAGAGAGAGAGAGAAAGAGAGAGAGAGAGAGAGAGAGAGAGAGAGAGAGAGAGAGAGATTTTATCATTTCTTCCAAAGAAGAACTTTCTCTACCAATATACCTGAAGTAGATTGCTGTAAAAATTCATTTGGGACACATAGAGGTTAAGTAACTTGTCCAGAATAAGATAACCATTGTATGTGTCAGAGACAGAATTGAACTCAAGTCCTTCTGACTTTAAGGCCAAATCTTTTTCAAATAAATCCCTGTGCTTCTTATACACACACATACACATATGTATATGTGTATATATATATATATATGCACACGCATATGTGTTTATATATGTATAACATATACACAAAACAGTATAAAGTGAATGTGGGGGATACAGAAACAGAGAGCAAGAGAGACAGACAGAAAGACAGATAGAAAGACAGAAACAGAGAGCAACAGAGAGAAAAAGGGGGAGAGACAGAGAGCAAGAGAGAGAGAGAGAGAGAGAGAGAGAGAGAGAGAGAGAGTGATGGAACAAGAGAGAGAGCATTAGTAGGAATAGAAAAGAAAAAGAAGAATTACATTTCATAGGCAGGATTCTGATCAAGAAAAGACATTTCTATCTAGCAGGCTTATTTAAATACACTGAAGAGTATTAAGGTGAGGTGGATGAGAAGTAACACAAAGCAAACTAGGAAAGGCAGATAGAAGACAATCTCCCCAGTCAACTTCTCCCAATATTCTGTGGTCTTTCCATACAAAGAACAGAAATTCTCTTAGTTCTTCATCAACCACTGCTGTTTTCCTTCCCATACCACTGTGTATATATGTGTATACATTCATACATGCATAAATGAATGCAGATAATAATAATTATTATTAACATTTACAAAGTGCTTATTGTATTCTGGGCACTGTGCTGGGTTTTACAATTATTATCTCATTTGATCATCACAAGAACACTAGGATGTAGGTGCTATCATTGTCCCCATTTTACTAATGATGGAATTGAGCTAAATAGAGGTTGAGGCTCATGCAGGATCACCCCTCGTAAGTATTTGATTTTGGATTTGGATTTGAACTCAAAACTTCCTGACTCCAGTCCCAGTCTACTTCACTTCAGACAATATGTGTCTGTTGATTTACATTTTAATGTATGTGTTTTAAATAAATACTTCTTGTTTCCTCAGTTAGAATGTAAATTCCTTGCAATTAAGAATTATTCCATTCTTTTAATTTCTATCCACAAAACCTAGCCCAGTTCCTGACAAATAACAGATGCTTAATAAATACTAGTTAATTTATTCATTGTTGATGGATTAAATATCCCCTGTCTCTGTCAATGCATTGGCATAGCACTTCTTACTTAGATTGATTTATCTTAAACTACATGTTACCAGGGAAATAGGTAGATACAGAAAAATCCAGTATAATGAATCAATAGATTTTTTTAAAGCAATTTATATGTATTAACTTTATTAACTTCTTTTCTTTTTTTTTGGGGGGGGGGACAGCAATTGGGGTTGCAACTTGCCCAGAATTACACAGCTAGTAAGTTTTTAGACTCTTTCTGACACCAGGACTGGTGCTGTATCCACTGTACTACCCAGAAGCCCTCACATGTATTAATTTCAAATTAAATTGATAAGTATTCATTAAGCATTTTCTATTTGCTAGATGTTGTTTCAGATTCTGATAATATTTGGACAAGGATGAATCATTCTCAGAGCTCTCATTCTGTGTCTGCAGGGGGAGGAAATGGGAGAGGAGAGCATGTCTTCATATTCAGAACTATGGAATGAGGACTGAGTGTTTTTTGCAGATATTTTGCACATTCTTGATACCTGATCTCATGAAAATAGTTACTGCTGGCATCTGTGCCAATCAGGGCCTCCATATCCTCTCATCCTTTGAAATTCCAGTCCAATCTTATTATAAAGTCTTCATATAGAATCTATCTCATAGGCTTGAGGATGTTCTATACATTTATGGTCTCCCAAACTTCACTAAGACTGTCTGCAAATTTACCCTTTGTTCACACAACATGACCTTTTTTCTGATCAAACATGGTGCTTTTTGTCATTCTTTCTTGGGAAATTATTAGGAGTGATTTGCTCTGCCCTACTCTATAACTATACCAGGGATCCTCAAACTTTTAAAATAGGGGGCCAGTTCACTGTCCCTCAGACTGTTGGAGGGCCGGACTATAATAAAAACAAAAACTTTATTTTGTGGGCCTTAAAATAAAAAAACTTCATAGCCCTGGGTGAGGGGGATAAACATCCTCAGCTGCCGCATCTGGCCCACCCGCGGACCGTAGTTTGAGGACTCCTAAACTATACTATCAATAAATATTTATTAACCACCTTTAATGCCATGGCTATACCATCTATAGCGATACAAAGAAAGGCAAAATAAGACAACCTCAACCCTGTAGGATTTTTCATCCTAATGGGAAAGACAACAAAATCATAAATAAACATTCAAAACATAAAGTTTATATAAAATTTTCTTTAGAAAGAGAGGCACTAGAGTGGGGAGCTTGGGGAAAGTCTTCCTGAAAAAAATAAAAACTAGAGTTTTAGCTGTCTTGAAGGAAATCATAAAAACTAAGAGGTGAAAGTAAAGAAGAAAAGAATCCAAGGCAAAGACACAGAATGGAAGGTGGAGATGACAAGAAGACCATGGCTATGCTAAAGAGTATGTAAAGGGAAGTAATGCATAAAAAGACTAGAAGGATAGAAAGGTGCCATGTTGTGAAAAGCTTCATACTAAACAAAAAAAAAATTATATTTGATCCTAGAATAACTTTTGTTGTTGTTCAGTTATTTCAGTTTTTTGTGATTAACTGTGATCCCATTTTAAGGTTTTATTGATAAAGATATAGGGATGGTCATGACCTAGGCATAAAGAATGAAATTATTAATAAATTAGAGGAACATAGGATAGTTTACCTCTCAGACCTGTGGAAGGGGAAGGTCTTTATGACCAAAGCAGAACTAGAGATCATTACTGATCACAAAATAGAAAATTTCGATTATACCAAACTGAAAAGTTTTTGTACAAACAAAACTAATGCAGACAAGATTAGAAGGGAAGCAATAAACTGGGAAAATATTTTTACAGTCAAAGGTTCTGATAAAGGCCTCATTTCCAAAATATATAGAGAATTAACTCTAATTTATAAAAAAGCAAGCCATTCTCCAATTGAAAAATGGTCAAAGGATATGAACAGACAATTCTCAGATGAAGAAATTGAAACTATTTCTAGTCATATGAAAAGATGCTCCAAGTCATTATTAATCAGAGAAATGCAAATTAAGACAACTCTAAGATACCACTACACACCTGTCAGATTGGCTAAGATGACAGGAAAAATTAATGATGATTGTTGGAGGGGATGCGGGAAAACTGGGACATTGATGCATTGTTGGTGGAGTTGTGAACGAATCCAACCATTTTGGAGAGTAGTTTGGAACTATGCTCAAAAAGTTATCAAACTGTGCATACCCTTTGATCCAGCAGTGTTACTACTGGGATTATATCCCAAAGAGATTATAAAGAAGGGAAAGGGACCTGTATTGCACGAATGTTTGTGGCAGCCCTTTTGTAGTGGCTAAAACTGAAACTGAATGGATGTCCATCAGTTGAGAATGGCTGAATAAATTGTGGTATATGAATATTATGGAATATTACTGTTCTGTAAGAAATGACCAACAGGATAATTTCAGAAAGGCCTGAGAGACTTTACATGAACTGATGCTGAGTGAAATGAGCAGGACCAGGAGATCATTATATACTTCAACAACAATACTATATGATGACCAGTTCTGATGGATCAGGCCATCCTCAGCAACGAGATCAACCAAATCATTTCTAATGGAGCAGTAATGAACTGAATTAGCTATGCCCAGAAAAAGAAATCTGGGAGATGACTAAAAACCATTACATTGAATTCCCAATCCCTATATTTATGCACACCTGCATTTTTGATTTCCTTCACAAGCTAATTGTACAATATTTCAGAGTCTGATTCCTTTTCTACAGCAAAATAATGTTTTGGTCAGGTATACTTATTGTGTATCTAATTTATATTTTAATATATTTAACATCTACTGGTTATCCTGCCATCTAGGGGAGGGGGTGGGGGGGTAAGAGGTGAAGAACAAGAGGTTTGGCAATTCTTAATGCTGTAAAGTTACCCATGTATATATCCTGTAAATAAAAGGCTATTAAATGAAAAAAAAAAAAGATATAGGGATGGTTCACAATTTCCTTCTTTAGCTCATTTTATTAATGAGGAACTGAGATAAAAAGGTTTAGTGAGCAAATTTCTAGTAGATTTAAACTCATGAAGACCAGTCTTCCTGATTCCATGGCCAGTATACTCTCCACTATGCTACCTGGTAAGTCAAGAGATTTTAGCAAGTACAGAGTACTACAATAGTCATACCTGAGCTTTAGGATGATGATTTTGCTAATTCTTTATCTGGAAGGTAAAGGGGATGGAATCATGGTCCTGAAGTCCTTCTAAATTTAAGTATAAGATGGTAATATAATAAGCTCCTAAATAGTAAGGAAAATAATTCTCCAGTTGATAAATGGTCAAAGGATGTGAACAGAAAATTCTCAGATGAAGAAATTGAAACTATTTCTAGCCATATGAAAAGATGCTCCAAGTCATTATTAATCAGAGAAATGCAAATAAAGACAACTCAGAGATACCGCTACACACCTGTCAGATTGGCTAGAATGACAGGGAAAGATAATGCGATATGTTGGAGGGGATGTGGGAAAACAGGGACACTAATACATTGTTGGTGGAATTGTGAATACATCCAGCCATTCTGGAGAGCAATTTGGAACTATGCTCAAAAAGTTATCAAACTGTGCATACCCTTTGATCCAGCAGTGTTTCTACTGGGCTTATATCCCAAAGAAATCTTAAAGAAGGGAAAGTTACCTGTATGTGCAAGAATATTTGTGGCAGTCCTCTTTGTAGTGGCCAGAAACTGGAAACTAAGCGGATGCCCATCAGTGAGAGAATGGCTGAATAAATTGTGGTATATGAATATTATGGAATATTATTGTTTGTTAAGAAATGACCAGCAGGATGATTTCAGAAAGGCCTGGAGAGACTTACACAAACTGATGCTGAGTGAAATGAGCAGGACCAGGAGATCATTATATACTTCAACAACAATACTATATGATGATCAATTCTGATGGATATGGCCATCTCCATCAATGAGATGAACCAAATTAGTTCCAATAGCACAGTAATGAATTGAATCAGCGAAAGAACTCTGAGAGATGACTATGAACCATTACATAGAATTCCCAATCCCTCAATTTTTGCCCGCCCTGCATTTTTGATTTCCTTCACAGGCTAATAGCACACTATTTCAAAGTTCGATTCTTTTTGTACAGCAAAATAAGTTAGGACATGTATACTTATATTGTATTTAATTTATACTTTAACATATTTAACATGTATCAGTCAACCTGCCATCGGGGGGGAGGGGATGGGGGGCATGAAGGAGAAAAATTAGAACAAAAGGTTTGTCAATTGCCAATGCTGTAAAATTACCCAGGTATATAACTTGTAAATAAAAAGCTATTATAAAAAAATAGTAAGGAAAATATCTCTTCCTCTATCCCTCATCCTCCTAATCCTCTTTCAAATATCCAATGATAACTAATAAACTACTTATCTCATAGTGGTAGCACAATCAATATCATTGATGAGGATGAGATGGAACATGATATGGGAGGGAAAAAAAAAAAAAAACAAACACAACAGTAGCTTTGAAGTCAGAGGGCCTTTGTTGGAAACCTGATTCTCTTATTAGCAAGTTTGTGATTTTGATCAAATTCTTAGCTTTTTAGACCTCAATTTCTCCAACTGTTAAATGGGGAAATGGACTAGTTGATTTCTGGACTGCTCATGAGTTCTAAATATTATGTTAATTACTACATTTGAGTAGAAGGCCTGTGGGTGATCAATGAGAGCTATATTTTTTCTGCATCTAGAATCAATATGAATTGAATTTCCTAGAGAAAAATGAGATGAATTATATATCCCTAGATTAATTTTTATGTATCTTGTATTTCAGCTGTTTGACTGCTGAAAATTTGATTATGATAATAGGATAATTCAAATGAATGGAACATTGGTCAGTGATGCACATAATGAAATGGCTACCAGTATATTTAGGGGTTTATATGTCATTTACATAGGATATCCAGAAAGTTATAGTGTAATTTTAAGCTTTAATAGCTTGGCATATTTGTTTCCTGTAGAGCATATTTTTCTCTAATAAAGATAAATGAAAGCTAGTAGATTGAACATTGGATCTGAAGACAGAAAGACTTGAGATCAAATTCAGCCTCAGACATTTACTAGCTTGTGACCCTGGGCAAGTCATTTAAGTTGTTTGCCTTGGGGTCCACATCTACAAAATGAGCAAGAGGAGGAAATGACAAAATAACTTTGCCAAGAAAACCCCAAATGTGGTCAAAAGGATCAGAGAGGACTAAATAAAAAAAAAAAAAAAAAAAAAAAGGACAACAATAAGAGATAACATGCCATAATGGAATTAGGAAGTTCTGTCTTCAAGTTTGACCTGTAACAGGACCAGCCTTATGAACCTAAACAAAGCATTTAATCTATCAATGCCATGGCTGCTGTCTGAAATCAGTCTAAATTGCAAAGAAGTGGCCAATCTGTACTAGTGGAGGGCATTTCTATGTGTGTAGTTCACCACACATAATATCTCATTTTGGAAGATGAGAAATAAACATAGTAAAAGAGAAGAAAATATATAAAGCAAATATTGGGAACAAGTTAGAAATGAGAAGAAACTTTAGTCTCCTTTATAATTCATCTGCTGAATTCCAAAATGGTTTCTAGGCATTGGATTTCAAAGAAAAATAGCCTCATTTTTCTTCATTTGGTCATTGTTTTCAATAAGGCTTTGGTGAACAGTGGCTTTGATGTTTTACTTTCACTTAAGATGTTAAACTGAGATTAACTAAATAGCTCACAATTTAGCATTTGAAAAAGAGTAAAATTTCAGAAGTCAAATTATTGGCAGTCTTATGCTGGTGAGCACAGCAGTTGAAGAGGGTAAGTCAAGCATGGCCAAAAACTTAATGGACTTCAATGGCACTCACTGTTAGTACTGTGTCATTTTTCCTCTCCTCTGTGCCCATTTCTCTGTGTCTCTATTATTTTACAAGGCTTATCTTACACCTCCATTGGTACTCCCATTTTTCCATATCAGTCTCCTTTAGATCCTTGCTCAATTCATCATCTTTATTCTTTTTAGAAGTTTCAATTCCTCCTTTATAGACTCCTTTCCTCTACCTACAATCATGATCAAGTCTTTTCTATCCATCATAATAAAAGTTTCAAAACTACTTTAACTTAGAACCACTTGCTATCTAACTGTGTTCTCAACATATTTCTTTTGCTTCATTGGAACATTCTTTTAAATTTCTGGCTTCTCACCCATTGCTCAACTTTTAACAATCTGATTTACTCCTCAAATACTGTGATAAAATTGCTCTTTCTAAAACCTCTGACTAACTGGATCCAATAGTCTTTATTGAGTCTCATCTTTATGGATTGTTTGTTTGTTTTAATGTAATGGACCTCATTAACTATCACCACTTAGCTTCTTGAAATTCTCTTTCCTTCCTCTGCATTGTCCTCTCTTGGATCTCCCTTTATCTTTTCTCATGTTTTGTCTTTGTCACATATCAGTAAGGTTTATCTCATTTTTTTCTTGTCTTCTTTCCTATTCTCTCTCTCTCTCTCTCTCTCTCTCTCTCTCCCTCCCTCCCTCCCTCCCTCCCTCCCTCCCTTTCACTCTTCACTCTTCTCTACCATCCTTTATCTTTATGTCTTCGTGTTCTATCTCTATTTTGTCTCTCTCTTTGAAACTGCTTCTATGTTTCTTTCTATGTCTCTATCTCTCTGTCTCAATTATTTTTATTCTGTATTTCCCTATCTATTGATGTGATCCTATTAAGCCTCAGTTGTAGTCATCACTTCAGTAAACACGCTTTGGGAATCTATATCTCTAACCCTGGCCTTTCTTCTTATTTCCAAATCTACCTACCTCCTAGCATTCCTTCTATGTGTTCCTCAAGAAACTCAGACTCAACATGTACAAAGCCAGACTTAACATGTTTTTCATGAAGCCAGCTCAAAATGTTAATGTTGTTTTTTTTAAACTTGACACTTTCAATTAATTTCTAGATCTATAATTTCTGCCTCTCCAAGATTTTTTATATTAGCCCCCCAGATCCCATCCCTGTTGTTACTATATCACCCTTGCTAGCAGTTTTATAGATTTTCCAATCACCTCTTAATCCATTCTTCTTTCAGTATCATCTGCAAATATTCCTATGCACTTCTACTGTGATAATCATTAATATATATTGCTTATTATTGAATTATATGCTGTGATTTTATTTTCCTTTTTAGTGATGAAGAAACTGGGGTCTAAAGAGATCAGAAAGGCCTTCCAAGAGACCATAGAGCTAATAAGAGACCATGTCATTCCTCTTTTCCTAAAATCTTTAGTAGTCACCCATAATTTTCCTTTAAACTATATTTCTAGGCTCATCTCTAGCAGTGTTAATTATATAGCCCTCGCCTAGACAAAAATAAATGCTACCCATCCTTTGTTTATGTCCCCAGATATTCCCCTCTTTTATTCCCATACTGTCATTCCTCCTTCTGGAACACTTTTTCCTCAAGTTCTGCATATCAAGATCAAGCTAAAATTACCCTTCCTCCTTGAAAAACTCTGAATAGTCTCCAGTGATTTTTCTCTCCTTTGAGATCCCAAAGCCCTTTATTCTTTAAAAAATTTCTTTCCAATTCCATTTTCTATTATAAAGATTAAGGCACATTTCTGATCCTTTGATCATTAGATTATGAGTTATTTGAGAGAATGGACTATTTTTTGACAATGTTTTATATTCCCCAATATTTAGCATTGTTCCTGGCTAACTGAACAAATGTTTGCTAAGTGACTGATTTATTGATTAATATTCCTTATCAGATTATAAAATGAGTAAATTCAGATGTGACTTTTCCTTACTTGAAACACTCCTCTAGAGTTATGCTAAGAATAGTACCATGGCAATTAAATTCTTTCAAAAATATTTTGAATGAAAGAATTATACACAGAGAGACAAGAGTTTCTCTGTGTGTGTGTGTGTGTGTGTGTGTGAGAGAGAGAGAGAGAGAGAGAGACAGAGAGAGACAGAGAGAGACAGAGAGAGACAGAGACAGAGAAACAGAGAGAGACAGAGAGAGAGTCAGAGACAAAGACAGACAGAGATTGAGAGATAGAGAGACAGATAGAGACAGATAGTGGCAGAGACTAATTTTTAGAATGAATCAAAAGAATAACAAGTACTCTCTGGTCTATTCTTGGTCATAACCTTGGGGCTTACTTCAGCAAGAAAGTATGTAGGTGTTATATACATATGGATATGGATACATATTTTTTAAAAACTATATCTATTGCCCTATCATACTAACAACAACAAAACCATCAAAAAGAAGTAAAGCACAGAACATTTTGAAGGGCTGAGTGTGCTGCCAAAAATGCTTACTAACACATAGGGGAATAATTAACTCAGAAAGTGAATCAATGAATAGCTTCCATACATCAAACACTGTGTGAGGCATTAAGAAGGAATTAGAGAACCTACTCTCAAGAAGCTTATAATTTAGATGGAGAGAGGGGAAAACATGAATACAGAATAATTAAGGGATTACCAATACAGTTCAGATTTATATGGAATCTAAGCTGATAAAATGGCAAAACTGGAAAAAACTGCATTAGTCAAGGAAGATTTCTGGTCATTAGATCTTACATATGAAGATGAAGTCACAGATCAGTGTTCCTCAAACAAATTTTGTAAGCCAAAGCTCAGAACAGACCTTTTTCATATGTCCCTACTAATAGAAGACCACATCTCAAGATACTCCAACTTTTAAGATCATATTTAAGAATCAAAGAATTAAAAAATATCAAGAGTGAAAAAAAGCTCAGGAAAAATATCTATCCTCGTCACTTCAGAAAGATCAAAATGAAGTCAAGATACCATCACTAAAAAATGACTGAATGTATTAGAATCAAAATCTTCTGCATTCAGCTGCACTTCTTTTTCCATTTTAACACAACTTGTAGAAGAATCCCAAAAGAGGTCATTGCTCTCCAAAAAAATATAAACGACAACCCTATAATGAACCAATTTCCTTTATCTCCAAGGTAAGATAGGACTCGTATGTCATCACACTCATAAATACAAGGACATTATAATACTTGATGCGTATATCATTCCTAAACACGTACATACCCTTAACAATAGAAAACAATGTGGGGGGAAATTTGAAATGATTACAACAGTTGCTTAGCCTGCACAACAAAGCCAATTATTATTTTTAAGCTAGAGTGAAAATACTAGCTTGATTCCTTTGATCTGCTTTGTTGAGTTATGCTTTGTAAAGTATGAATTGAAAAAACTCCCTTTTAGAAAGCTTAAGAGCCCTAGATATGACAAAAGTCTCAACAAGTCTGAAGGTCTATTTTCATTCTCTTTTCATATCTCTGAATCTCACATGATATACTTTTTCTGTATTTTTTCAATTCCCCATTCACAAACAATAAAGCATACAAACAGATGTAGTTATGATCAAAGGAATCTTTAAGTAAGCCTTAATGCTAATTAAAGAGAAATATAAACAAACTTTGAAGAAACAGAGATACGATTTTGAATTCTCTCTGTCTCTGTCTCTCCTTCTCTCTCTCTCTCCCCCTCTCATATCTTATCGTAACTGATGGCAAAAAGCCAGTCCTTCAAGCACTTAAACTAATTCCTAGGTTCCTTGCTGGTAGTTCCTGTTCTAAAACTTTTGATGACAACTCACCTGGAATTGGCTTATGCATACATTTATTCTTGATCCAGTTTATAATTTAGTTTCCTTTCAGTTGTTATATGCTTACTCATTGCTTTCCTGCTCACTCATTGGCTTGACAAGATCAAATAACAAAAAAAGGTCTTTTCAAGATGTCGTCTTTATTCTCCAGCCCTGAAAGATTCAGATTCTCAATAAATGAAGGGTTATTAGTCTGAGGTACATAAGCCTAAACACACACACACTCCCTACATATATATTTATGTATATATATATTCATGCACATGTTTATTAATAACTATATCAATGTAATTGTTTCCTTGCAATCTCATGTATTTTTATTCATCTAAAAGCATGTTTATGAGATAGAAGTCCATAGACTTTATCAGATTGCCAGTGAGTTCCATGACTAAAAAAAATTAATAACACCATATCTTAATTTCAAAAGGGGGGTTATCTAAAATTACTGAGGAGATCTAATCATATAAATAGTGTTCCACGACCCTCCGAATTTCCTGAACCTCAAATCAAATTTGAATACCAAGAAATGGGGATATAAATCAGTCCACAAAATCTGCTCACTCAGAATCATTGAAAATGTAGTTTCTAGAGATAAACTGGAGTGATGGGGATTAATGGAAGCAGTAAATGCCTCACCGCTAGGTAAGAAATCGTTTTCATTTCATCACCGAGTTTCATTAAAAATTATGCTTCACAGATATACTTGATGATGTTCACCATATAAATGATCAAGGGCAGTTTTTATGACTTTTGAGCTAATACAACTGCAATATTCAAATGAATTTAAGGCTCTACTGGATGACACTATCACACCATCTAACAGTGAGTGACCTTGGTAACAATGTGGATATTGAACCTAGCATTTAAAATTAAAGATGCTCTTTTGTTTAAAATCACTATAATATACGTTGATACTATGATGGTTTTTCTTTTTCCTATCAGTGTGGATGCTCCAACCATTGGCACGATTAGCACCAGGAATTGAAACTGAGTGAGTCTAGTTCTTATCCATCAATAGATTGTTCACAGAAGATCTATTCAATGAATTTGAGGTCTTCTTTTGGGTCCATTCACACTTGATTGATATCAAGGTAGTTCCTGGATACCCCTGCTTTTGCTCCATGAGCAGTTCCCTCCTTTAAGGATTATACATGGCCTGAATGGGATACTGTATAATAATTCTTGTGTATAGCTACCAATGATATTAATTCAGATTTGCAGAAACTATGGTCCTTTCCATTTTCTTGTGGTCATTTGTTCTTCCGAAATCATGATGTTCCATATTTTATAAAAGATAGTCTTTATTGTAGAGGCAACATGGTGCAGTGACTAAAGTGCTGGCCTAGAGTCAACCTTCTCACATATCATGCCCATTCCTATATATCATGGTCCAGCCACAATGCCTTATTTGGTATTTTTCCCATATACTACAGCTCTTATCTCCATGCTTGAACTGGGCATTCAATCTGCTTCTCTCCTTTCCTTCAAACTTCAGTTCAAGGGTCACCTTACTTAGGAGCTGTTTCTTGGACATTCACCAAATTCAAATCCCAGACACTGGTTCTTATACCTCCAAGAATATATTATATCTGATTCATGTATGATAGATAAGAGAGAAAGAGAGAGAGGGAGGGAGGGAGAGGGAAGGAGAGAGGGAGAGAGGAGCAGAGAGAAAGAAAGAGACAGAGACAGAGAGACAAAAAGACAGAGATACACACAGAGAGAGGCAGAGAGACAGAAAGACAACAGAAAAACAGAGAGATGACAAAGAAATAGAGAGAATGGGAAATTTCTTGGTCTAACTAGATAACCATACTAGTTTTCAAGTGAGAGATAGAAATGGGAATATTTTACCAATTTCTGTCTAGACAGAATAGATGGTAAAGTAAAGTAACTGGTGGTAAATTTATATACATACATATATATATATATATACACATATATATACATATATACACACATATATATAGTTTGTGCTACAAAATACATATTTATGTGTATAAAATATTATAGAAAATATATACACACATAATATAATATGTAACATTATATATGCATATATATATATATATATATACAAATATATGTACATATATATGTGTGTGTGTGTATATACTCATATATTTACCATAAGTGTGGTAATTGACTCTGATACCACATTCACCCTGATTGAAGGAGTCTGATGACATGGCTGAAAGCATCATGCTGAAAAGCATGGGAGCCAATACGCAGCCTTGTTTCACTCTGGGAAAGCAAGCTGTCATAATATATAATACTAATGAACTTCTCAAGGCAACCAAATTTTGACATAGTTTCCCGTAAACCTTCAACGTTGACAGTGTAAAAGATTTTGGTCAGATCTACATTGTTGTTCACAGACCTCTGTTCTTCTCCTAGCCTTTCTCCTGGAATTGTCAAGAAGTAAATGCCATATTGACTATCCTTGGTCCCTTCTGAAGCCACACTGGCTCTCAGGAAGATAATTATCTTCCAGGTGAAGGAGGGCTCCAGCTAGAATCTTGCCAGAAAGCAATGGCTAAGAGAGAAACACCAGTCCCCTTCCTTTTGATTGTCACAGGACAATTTATTTCCTTTATCATTATAGAGATGGACAATGGAAGTACCTAACTCCTGCAGAATGACCTCCTCTGGCCATATAACACAGAAAAATTTAATCAATTTTTATATGAGTATTGGATCCTTAATATATATATATATATATATATATATATGTATATTATTAGAATGTAATTCTTCAATGTAGAGGCTCTTTCACTGCTGTCTTTGGATCCCTGCAGCCTGGCATAAAGTAGCTCTTTACTTGACTGGTCAACTGAATCTTAGATATTCCATCAGTTGTGAGAATATATGAGAATCATTAACCTCTCTGAAATTCAGCTTTACAATATGCAAAACAGGCATTAATAATGACTGTGTCCATATTAGCTCGAGTTCAATAAAATAATATAGATACATTGAGGTGCAAATATTAAAATGTCACATAAATTATTGTTATTTCTACATTTAATATTATAATTCAAATATCCAATATTTCTAATATTAATAAGGAAATCAATTTTTAAAGGTAAAACTTGGAGAAAATATTCCCATCTTTTCTGATCTTTAAGTTAAGGTGATATTATTCACCTATGAAAGAAGGAGAATGTAATGTAATGCAATATATAGTGCCAAATAAGCACAATTCCCCTACCAGGATACCAGTGTCGCAGGATAATAATAGCTATGACCATAAATGAAAGAGATCAAAATGAAAATCCCAAATCAGCTGTTGTTGATGCTTTGCTGATAGTTGAGGTCATGAAGTCAAATAGAAATATGATCATTTTACACAGGTCCAGTAAGTACTTAATAGCTTCATTGTAATGGGGCTAATTACCATCAGCATTTTTCAGATATAGCTTCTATCTTCCCACCCACATGATAGCGTAGATACAGCCCCTTCTTTCTTCATCCTTCAGTAGAAATTGGCTAAGGGGAAGAGATTTCTCTTTGTTTTCCACTGTTCCCTCAGTCATTTTATTAGAAATGATGACTTTTAGCGGAGTCACTCACTGAAAAGGAGACACCATACTGGCCAGGGACAAATCCAAATTGTTTGTCAAGCCAATCTATACTTCAAAGGCACCATGCAAGGGAGGAATACAAGGATAATATGAAAAGAAAAGAAATGATAAGACCCTGCAATGGTGGAAGTCTAAAGTGTCTTGGCTGTATGTATTACTCACTAAATTTCTACTTGTGAATGTTTTGTGTGGGCCCACTATTTGCAAGTTTGCCATGTATATTGCGGAAGAGTGAACTAATGGTTTATGTATGAAATATTTTGTCACTACCCCCCCCCATACAGTTTCAGGCAGCTAAGTGGCTTAGAGAATGGGGTGTTGTGTCTGGACTTAGCAAGTCCTAAGGTCCAATTTAGTCTCAGACATTTACTAGTCACAAAGCAAATAAATGAAGTCATTTAACCTGTGTCTTAGTTTATTCAGCTATGGAATGAGAATAATAAATCATCTACCTCACAAGTCTTTTGTGAAGATCAAATAAGATATTTACAAGCATTTAGTATACTGTTTGGCACATAGTAGGCCCTATACATGGGTAGCTAGGATATATGGTGGAGTACCAGGCCTGAAGTCAGGAAAATTCATCTTTGTGAGTTCAAATCTGGCTTCAGACTCTTACTAGCTGTATGATCCTGTGCAAGTCATTTAAACCTATTTCCTCAGTTCCTCATCTGTAAAAATGACACAGAGAAGGAAATGACAAATCCTTTCAATATCTTCGCCAAGAAAACCCCAAATGGGGTTATGAAGAGGCGGACATGATTGAAATGACTAAACAGATATAGATACATATTTCCTTTTCTTTGAGCTTTATATTCTGACTGATTATAGAAGGAAACACATCAATGTCGGCTTGTGAGTTATAGTTTTAGGAATGAGAATCCACAAAGTACTTTGGACTTGGTGTTAAACTCTCTCAGTGAACCTGCCCTGTGACCTGTGAGTAATACCAAGGAGGTAATAAATTAGAATCTTAGAAATGAAATGGATCTTAAAGGGCATATTGTACACATTACGAACAACATTATAAACAACAGTTTCTTCCTCCTCCCTATGATTATCCAGCTTCTACTTGAATATTTTCACAGACATTAAATAGAAATTTAAATTTGGAAAGGAACCTCAGAAGCAAGTTAGATCAAACTATAACTGGTTAGGAATGGCTTTTATAATATTCATATCCAATAACCATCTTTCCTTCTGTTAAATGCCTCTAGTGTAAGATAAACTAATCAGTTTGTAGGTGCTCAGGTTACTTTTGACAGAAATAAAATGGTTAAGAAGTTTGCTGTTTTGTTAATGTTGTTTTTGTTGTTGTTGCTGCTACTGGTGATGGTGGTAGTTACATTAAGCTTGATAGATATAGAGATCTCAACTTGGAAGATTATCTTCCTTAGAGATTATCTAGTCAGCCCTGATATTTGACAGTAGAGGCTACTGAAGACAATTAAATTTAAATGATTTGGCCAAGGTTACATCCTGTAGGTAATATTAGTAATAAGCTCTACATCCAAATCCAGTGACTCCAGAGCTAAAGCTTTTCCTCCTATGACATGCTGCCTATGAATGTGAGTGTAAAATTGCATTGGTCTCTAGATGTTTTGCTTAATGGCAGAAGTTTTTAATCTTCTTTTTCTCATTGACCTTGTATGGCAGTTTGGGGACACCTATAGACCCCATCTCATAATACTAAAAAAAAAAAACCCTCAAGGAAATGCTAATTTTAAGTTGTTGGTTAGTGAATCAACATTTAGTTTCCATCCCTCTCTAAGTGCATTCATTTTTTTTTCCTTTTAAACAGATACTTAAAATGAAGGTTTAGCGATCTGAAATTCACTTGTATGGAATATTTTATTCTCCCTTTCCCTCTAACTCTTTTCTTTCCTCATTCTGGTAAGGAAATTGACCTTCCTCCAACCATGAGTATATAATGATGTAGTTCTGCTCATTTCACTCAGCATCAGTTCATGTAAGTCTCTCCAGGCCTTTCTGAAATCACCCTGCTGGTCATTTCTTACAGAACAATAATATTCCAATTACCCAACCATTCTCCAATTGATGGGCATCCACTCAGTTTCCAGTTTCTTGCCACTACAAAGAGGGCTGCCACAAACATTCTTGCACATACAGGCCCTTTTCCCTTCTTTAAGATCTCTTTGGGATATAAGCTCAGTAGTAACACTGCTGGGTCAAAGGGTATGCACAGTCTGATAGTGTTTTGAACATAGTTCCAAATTGCTCTTCAGAATGGCTGGATGTATTCACAATTCCTCCAACAAGGTATCAGTATCCCAGTTTTCCCACATCCCCTCCAACACTCCACATTATCTTTGCCTGTTATTCTAGCCAATCTGACAGGTATGTAGTGGTATCTCAGAGTTGTCTTAATTTTCATTTCTCTGATTAATAAGGACTTGGAGTATCTTTTCATATGGCTAGAAATAGTTTCAATTTCTTTGTCTGAATCTCTTAGTTCTTATATACAATGGTGTTTCCCTACTGGTCATCTTTTTTGACCTTTCAAGAATTTTTGATAATATTTACCATACATTCTTCCTAAATACTTTTCTATCACAGGACTTTTTGGAAAATCTCTCTTTCCTAATTTCTCTTTTACTTGTCAGATTTTTCTCTATCTCAGGAACTTTTATTGAATCATTATGTATACTTAATCTATTCTAAACTCAGTATACCCCCTTATATCTCTGTCTTCACATAAGTTATCCTCCCATGTCTGAAGTGTCTCTCTCTACATCTTAGAAACCCAGGTTTACTTAAAGTATAAAAATACATGTCACCTTCCAAAAGAAGTGTTTCAGGGTACCTCTCGTTTTAGTGTTTGCTCCTTTCCTCAAATTATTTATATGCTGATTTATTTATAGGTTGTGGCCTCCCAACAAAATTCAAAATACTCCACTCTTCAATAAATCAACATTTACTAAAACCCCTTCTATGTGCCAAGAAGTTTTGAAGATCTGCTAAGTTTTCAAGATCCAAAACAAAAAATCAAAGGCAGAAATAACTTTTATTTAAAAAAAACAACAACCTGTAGTGAATATCAGATTTCTTTATGCATAGTAAAAGCTTAATAAATAAACATCCAGTTGAACTCGATTGGCTTGGTTCATAATGATACAGAAAGCAAATGTGAGAGGCAGGATTTGGGTATAAATCCTCCTGACCAAAAGAACAAAACTCTATCCACTATACCACACTGCCTAATAGAAAGAAGTTGCAGTGGCTTCTTTTAGAGAGGTGAAAATTATAAAGTATTTTTTTTCAATTTTATAATGCTTTCTTTTGATAACTGATGACTCCCCATAGCTCTGGAAGAAAGTAAAAACCAATTTTGCAGACCTTTCCATAAGCAGAACAGCTCAATATTTTAATTCCTTCCAGATGAGGCTTAACCAAATATTATATCCAACATTTGATAAATGGCTGTCAGAAGGAAGCCATCTGAGAGTCAATCACTCTCCCATGCATGTGCTTAGCCAGCAAAATGCTCAGGGACAGATATCACCCAAGGCCTATTGCTGTGATGTGATCTGGCCCTCTTACATTATGCCCATGACTTACTCCTGATGCCCAAAATGGACTAAGAATAAAATATTTCTTCCCAATAATGTGGCTGTTCCAGAACCCACAGACTAGAAACAGAGACTTATGTAGCTGGAAATGAAGACATGGGAAGCTAACTGCTCAATGAATACAATATTGCTGCTGGGACATCGGTCTCATAAAAATCTACCACCTATGTGTGCGTCGTACCCCAAACTAATGTTAGAAATGTATTCTCACTCTCAAAGAAAAAACTGACAGTTTTTTTAAGCTCATAAGATATAGGTTAGTGCTCTGATCCTCTCTTTTAATCACAGATCGAAACTGAATTTATATTGTCCCAGATGAAAGGCATCAATTTTTGTTGTACTAATATATTTGTTTTCTGTGTTAACAGTTCCCAAGGCCTGTGCATTTACAAGGAGAGGAAGGAAACAAGAATGGAGAACAGAATGGGTGCAAAGGTATCCTATCCTGGCCTGCAATGGCTTTTTATCTTCCCTAGAAAGGGGTTAAGATATACACTTTAATGAAATCAGTTAATACCAGTGCTGTATTTAAATACATATTTAAATATTTGGTAAAGGAACATTTAATCAATGGGCAAGCTTTTAATAAAATATTCATATGGTTTCAGAGAAATTTTGAAAATCGTGTTTGACTGATGCAGAGTGAAAGGAACAGAACCAGGAGAACAAGTGGTACTATAAAATCAACATTTGAAAAAACAAACAATTCTGAAAGGCCAAAGAAGTATGACTGACGTAGTGAAATTCTATGATTTCAGAGGATTAATGATTAAAAAATGCTGCCTAGATCATGCCATAGATCTGATGCATTGATATAACCAGGGCTTTGCTTTGGGAATATACTGATCATCTAAAATGGAGATGCCCAATATCTAGGAGAAAACATCCTACCCTGAGGACCATGTGGATGAGAGTAGCTACTTTCAATCAATTATATAGCTAGAAGAGGGTTGAGCTTTCACATTACTACATAGTAAAATCTCATTGTCAAGCTTCCTCCCCTCCCTTATTCGTGACACAGGTGACACTGAACTGAATCAGTAAATATGAAAGGACTAACATCCTCAAACTGATCTTTTTAGATCTGCTGGACTTGTGAAATAGAACTGAGATTTCTGTTTGTTCATTTTTATCCGTTTTCAATTTCAGGGCCAGAAGATAGAAAATTAGTTGGACCCAGAACCATAATTTCATAGTGACCTTGATTTTGTAGTCAGTTAATCTAGCAGGGAAAGTGGCTGAAGGCACTTTCAAGTCTAAGCACTTTGAAATTGGAGCTTAACAGTAAAGCTAAACTTCTTCTCCCCATGTAGTTTGGGGAGGGATTATTATTCCCACTAGATGATGAATGTGAAGCTTATATGTTTATTTGGAACATAACTTTGGAATCAGTATATTCTTATGAAAGCTAATATGATTGCTAAGTGGTGTGTGGTACAGGGACACAACCTTTAACTTAGGAAAACATCATTGGTGAGCACTGTGGGAAATAAGAGAGCCTACATTCCCCAAAGTCCCTTTAAGGGTACCAACGAAACTAGGGGGAGAAAGAAAATCCAATACACTTGCATTTAAAGTGACAGATGAAGGTAATCAGTGTTTCAACAATGTTCAGATATTTTCATATTTTTCAATGTGGTCAGTATGAGATTAGTTTTTCTTAAACATGGTAATTTGTTGGATGGGAAGAAAGAAGGAAGTAATATAGGGAGAGAAGGAGAAAGGGAGACAAAAGAAAGGAAGAGAGAAAATAAAAAGAAAGAAGAAAAGAGAGGGAAAGAGGAAGGCAGACAGGCAGGAAGGAAGGAAGGAAGGAAGGAAGGAAGGAAGGAAGGAGGAAGGAAGGAAGGAAGGAAGGAAGGAAGGAAGGAAGGAAGGAAGGAAGAAAAGAAGAAAAGAAAGCAGGAAGGAAAAAAAAAACATCCTTGGTCTCAAAAATATTGTGTTTCCTAGGGACAAATTATATGTACATATAGATATAATATATACATACCATTTTCTAAATATATTATATAGAGCAACTAGAAGTATATTTTCTAGTATTCTATACATAATCCATTAATATAATATACTCAATAGAGATTCTCTATAGAGATCTGTACTATGTCATATATGATTAGAATATCTATTTCTGTTGTTTGGTCATTTTTCAGACATGTCAAAATTTTCATAATCCAATTTGAGATTTTTTTTTTGACAATGATAATGGAATGGTTTGCCTTTCCTTATCTAGTGGATTTTACAGAAGAAGAACATTGGCAAACAGGCTTAAGTGACTTGTCTAGCATCTCAAAGCTGGTATGAGTCTGTGACTGGATATGAATACAGCTCTTCCTGACTCTAGGCCTTATAGTCTCTCCATTGTAGCACCTAGTTTCCCAAAATTATTTATGTATATAATCTATCTGTATATATGGTTAAAATAGCATATAACTATTATTATCATTATTATTTTGCTATTACTACCTCTACTGCTATTATTTGTTGCTAAGATGATAGGTATATCCAGGCAATCTCTTTCCAAATCCTTTTCAACTTGACAGAATATTTGTCCTGTTTTAGTGAGCTATTGCCACCATGCTCATAATGCTAACACAGTCTATGTCACATGGATCATGTCCACATCTCTAAGTACCCCATTGTCCTTATGCCCTTCATGGCCTGCTGATCCAATCTCCAACCTCATATACCTCCTCTACCATTAGCCTTTACTCATACTTCCACTGCTGAAATCTACTAAGGGAAATCAGGCAATTGTGCTGGCTTGGTTGACTATTATAAATTCATTCCACATCTGCCCCAAAATTGTCTCTTTTGCATTGGTAGATTCTCTTTCCTGGTCCCTTACTGACTATTCCAAATCTCTTCTTCTTTCTGGAAATTCTAAACCCCAATCCCACCTTTATTTTCTCAATAGATATCTTTATTTCCTTTTATCCTTGAAAACTAAAGCCTTATAAGTAGAAAATTCTTTATTTTCTCCTACTTCCTAATTCAAAATGTAGGTTTCACATTTGCTTTTTTATTCATTCCTATCTCTGAGTAAAAGTTGTTCCTCCTTTGTGCCAAAGTCAAATGTTCTACTTTTCCTTAATATCTCCAATCTTTTCACCTCTTCTGGGTGAGTGTTCCATAATATATCCTTTATATTCCCTCTTCTCTCTCCTTTCTCTTTCTCCATAAAATCATTTTTCCCCTCTCATATTCTTAATTCTATCAATAATAGATACCAAGCATCCTCATTTGCCTACAAGCATTTTGAAGACTAAACTTATTGAGTAGAAGACAGAATATCATATTATAAAACATAAAATAAGTATGGTGAAATCACAATTGAGAACATTTATTATAAAAATATGAACCTGGCATAAACAGTTCTATGCATCAAAAATGAGATTAAATAAATTAGTATTTATCCACAAAAACATAAAATACCCACATTAACAGAATACCAAAGATTACCAAAAATGCAATGAAAATAAATTGAACTAATTGGAAAATTGGAAACACAAAAATTAGGTGGACTTACAGTTGAATTCTATTAATTTTTCTTTAGAATAGTTACTAATTGGAGATAGCTGGATGGCAGTACTGGCCCTGGAGTCAGGAGGACCTGCATTCAAATTCTGCCTCAGACACTTAACACTTATTAGTTGTGTGACTCAGGGCAAGTCAATTAACCCCAATTGCCAAACTAAAAAAAAAATATCATTTTACTACATAAATTATTTTTCTTAAAATTGTTTAACAATACTTTGGAGGGGCAACTAGTTGGTGTAGCAGATAGAGCACCAGCCCTGAAGTTGGGAGGAACTGAGTTCAAATCTGGTTTCAAACACTTAACATTTCTTGCCTGTGTGATCCTGGGCAAGTCACTTAACCTCAATTGCCTTAGGAAAAAAAGCAAAAAGTACTCAGCAAAACTTTTTAGAAGTTATTACTTATACTACACAAATTACTTTTGATTGCAACACTTTTAAAAATTTCATTTATGACACAAACAGATTTCTAATCCCTGATCTAGGGAAAGATTAAATAAAGAAAACTATTTATCAATAACAGCAGCAAATGAACATTGAAACATTTTCAATAAATCCTACCAAAACACCTACAGTTACCTATATGTATGAGCTTGTTTACATTATTTTCTAGTTTGATTTATACTAGTGATTCAACAAATCACTGGTTCAATTGTATGAAAATATTTAATATAATAAAAACTTTAAAACTAAAAACAATAAGGTTTATTTCATTTTTATCTATAAAGGACATGAGAGCTCTGATTTCAGAGCATGATCAATGGTTTCTGCTTGCTTCTAAAATATATTCAGAGACTTGGTGTGTCTGCTTCTTGCAGAATCTAAATAAAGCTGTTTTATTCTCCATCTCAGTATATATAAAGGGATGAATGTTCCCTACTGCAAACTATGTGGGTCAAGAAACAGGTATTTGATTGGTTGTTGAGCAGAACCCAGGTGTGCCTTAAAGGCATTAACTGGAAAAGCTGAGTTTCTCCTTGCAGGCTATACCTAATGAAGAAAATAATTCTGGCTGGGTGAGTGAGGAAGTTGTGGAGAGAGACAGAGACAGAGACAGAGAGACAAAGAGAGAGAGACAGAAAGAGAGAGAACACCAAAAGCCAGTAACTACCTCAAACTGCTCAGATATATATAACACTAGTAGTCTTATGGGAATTGAAGTAGCTGTGATCTGAGGGCCCAACTCATCAGTGAGAGTAGAAATAGGAATAAAACCCTTTCAGAGCTTGTAATAAGATCATATATGGATAGTTGCAGAGAAAAAAGCACCTTTGACAAACTAAAATATTCATTTCATCTCAGAATCCTGTAAAAACAGATGTAACATCTTTTTTCCCCCTTTTATTTGTCTCATATCAAACAAGAAAAATGAATCAAAATTTAGGAATAAGTGAAACACTAAATGCTTGCCTGACAAATATAGTAGAAAAGTTCAGATGTAGCCTCATTCTGCTATTATTGACATAGAATTGGATTTATTATTTAGAATATTTAGTATTTGGAAAACATTATTTCTTATAAATTATTGAATTATTTATTAAAATTTATTCTTATTTAGAAATAACAATAAAATGAAAGAGAAATTAAAGGCATGACAACAGCTAAAGAGAAATCAAATGTCTCCCCTTATTTTCTGATGCTAATATAATTTTCCATAATAAACCAAAAATAAATTAACTGAGAGTATTAAAAGTTTCAATAAAGTAGCAGGGTACAAAATAAACCCACAGAAAGAAATAGCCTTAGTTTATAGCAGTAAAAAACCCAGGAGGAAATAATAAAAGGAAAATTCCATTCCAACTAATTAAAAAAATGCATTAAATACCTAGGAGTATCAGACAAACTCAAGAACTATATATAAAATAATAAAATTCCCTCTAAAGAAATAAAGGTTGCCTTAAATTGACTGGACATTCATTGCTCATGCCGGACCTTGTAATGATAAGAAAAATGATAATAATAACTGAATCAGTTGACAGGTTTAGTGCTCTATCAACCCATAGAGCTGGACAAAATAATAGCCACATTTCTTTGAAAGAAGAGTAGATCTAACATATTAAAGGAAATAACAATGGAAAAGTAAGGAAGAAAAGTGGTTAGGCTTTCCAAATGTAAAATTTTATTATGAAACAGTGATAAGGAAGACTATATGGAACTAGTTAAATACAAAGAGAACAGAGGAGATAAATGAAACAGGCTACCTAAGGAAAAATTAGAAATAACTGAATTCAATAGTTGAGTATTCAATAAACTTGAAAAATTATTTAAGAAAGGACTCTCTGATAAAAGAAAATCATTAGAAAAGATGAAAACTTCTCCGGTAGAATTAAGTTTAGATTATCACTTCACAATGTATATCCAAATTAAAAGCCACATTATTTTTTAAATAGATGCAAATGCAATCGTTTCAGACATATGGCTAATCATGATTTTTTTAAAAGGGAGATTGTTGTTGAGTTGTTTCAGTCATGTTTAACTCTTCATGAAGCCCTGTTAGGGTTTTCTTGGCAAAGAAACTAGAGTGGTTTCCCATTTCTTTCTCCAGTCCATTTAAAAGATGAGAAACCAAACAAACAGGAGTAAGTGATAAAAAGAGATAGCAGTGATCAAAAAACAAAAGGAAAGAAAAAAAAAAAACTAGAACACATTGATTACATAAAATGAAAATAGCATTGCATAAATAAAAACTTAAATAACTAAGACAAAAAAGAGAAGTGATCAATTTGGGGAAAATTCTTTTTATCAAATATTCCACAAAGGGTCTGATATACAATTAAAATAAGAAAATAGAAATGAAACAAAAAAAAATCTCACTAGAAAAGTGATCCAATTAGAAGGAAAAGAAGATTCTCAAAAGAATTGCAAAATTTTAACAAATGTTTAAAAATACTCCATTGCTAATGATAGAGATTTTAATGAAAACAATTCTCTTATTTTACTTTAAATTGAAAAAATTGGCAAAAATGACAAAAAATAAAAATGATTGGTGGTGACAATTCACAGAGCAATTTATAATTGCGTAAAGAAAGTAATTAAAATGATCATACCTTTTGAGCCCAAATTTCTGCTTCTAGTCATATACTCCAAGGAGATCACTGTCTGAAAGAAAGGCTGTGTACTCCAAAATATTTATAGCAACACTTTTTTTTTTATGATACCAAAGAGTGGATACAAAGTAAATAGCATGAACTCAGATTCAGGAATTGCTAAGCAATTTTGGATACATAATGTAACCAACTCTTCTTGTGGTGTGAGAAATAATAAATATTCTGACTAAAAAAAAAAAGACTGGATAGACATGAAAAAATAAAGAGTAGAAGAAGGAACAGTATCTATATAGTAACTACATCAATGTAAATTGAAAGAATAACAAAAACTTTGACTAGAACAGGTTGATTCATTTTGCCTGATCCCCCCCCCCTTTGTTTTATTTCTGAGAAGATGGAATTTAACTGGGAAATGTAAATAGTATGAAAACAAAATATATCCATTATTTTTCTGAAATATTCATATTTATCCATTAAAACAAAGAAACAGAAAACCTTGAACTTGTCATTCTTTATTTCTGTCATTAATTTGCCAAGTTTCTATTTCCCATTCGTTATGGAACTCCTAGAATCAGCTCTACTCCCCCACTTCCTAATCTTTTCTGCTGCCCTCACAACCAGTCCTAGTTGAACACACTGTACCTTGAATCCAACATTGGTTTTCTTCCAAAAATGAAAGAACAATATAATCAACTGCTCAGCCCCACCCATCAACTAAAACCTCATTCTTCAAAGTTGCCAAAGATCTTCTAATGCAGAACTAAAACTGCCTTTCTTCAGTTCTATGAACTCTCTAAAGATTTTTTTTTGGGGGGGATATCCAATGTTTACTAATTCCTCTATTCAGACATCCTCCCTTTCCCTTGGTTCTCATAATATATTTTTCTGATTCTTTTTCTATTAATCTGTCACTTTCTTCTATCTTGCTATAAGATCTTCCATCTCCTAAGTTTTTCTCAGAGTGATCAACAAAGCTCTTTTTTGGCCCCTGTTCTCTGTACATACTCTCTCCTTTGATGAGCTCACTTCTACCACAAATTCCAGAAACATTCAAGATCTTCTCTATTCAGATATTATCAGACCTATATAATCTAGATTTGGTTTCAGTTCTTATCTCTAGTTCCATATTAACAAGTATCCACTAAACATTTCTAATAGATATTCCAGGGACATGAAATATTCTTCCTCCTCACCTTCACCTCACAGAGTATATAATTTTCTTTAAATCACATTTCATTATTTATCTTCCCTGTCAGTGTATATGTATAAGTGCATACATATTTGTATATGTATACATATGTGTATATGTATATATTTATATATCTATGCATCTCCTATATCCATCTACTATCTATTTATCTATCTGTTGAATCCCCCCAGATGGAATATAAATTCCATGAGGGCAGGGATTATTTCATTTTTGTCTTTGAACCCATAATATCTATTCACAATGGTTGGCACATTAACAAGTACTAAAAAAGGTATGTTGATTGGGTATCATTATTTCCTTTTCTTCATAAATTCAGATTCCTACCTCATTCTCCTAATCACTCCCTAAAAACAAACAAAAACCCACACAAAAAAACAACCCTAAGGTTTATTGTGATTTACTCAATTATATATATAGAAGAGGAAGTAAAGGCAGGAATATAGATTAAGTATCTGAGTTGTTTTATAACTTTTTTGGTGAATTTTTCTGAAACATAGTTTATATGAAGTGATTTTATAATGTAAATATATGTGTCTCACCAAACAAAATTGACATTAATCCATTTACCAAGTCAATTTTTCTGCAGCATGTCAGTTTTAATTTATAACTGTGATAATTTCAAATCTCAAGGTAACTGCATGGGAACCTTTATTAACAGAACCCATATAAACAGGCATCCCTAGGAGACCTCACATAATTCAAAGATTCTGCTCCCCATTTATCCTTCCCTCTGGATCCATCTTACCCTGACTGAATCACTAATGCAGTCTAAAAAGAGAAGGGCAGGAAAAAGCAGACCGGATTTAGGATTAAGAGCTGAAAAGTTCCCTTTGGGAGAAATTTATCCAATTTCTTCATTCCACAAAGGCAGAAACTAAAACTCAAGGACTTGACTTGGATAAATTACTTGTCCAAGATCACATCATTAGTACGTGGAATGGACAAGACACAACCAGACTTCTGGTACCATATTGAGGGCTCTTCACAATAGAGTGCTGAAACTGGATGAAAGAAGATAGACAGCAGGCCCTGTACAGAGTTAAATACATTTCATAGAATTGTAAAAACTGAGGTGGTTCTCATATTCTAATATCAAAATCTTCACTATCTAGACTGTTCACATTAAGGTACAAAAGTTTATGTGATATCTGCTGGTTGGGGAATTTCTTGTCACCTTAAATTTAATAAATAATTTCCTTATTAGGACCTCATTATGTAAATATCTTTATTATGCCAAGGATATTAACATATCTTTCTAAATATTCCTTTTGGAAAAATTAAGTGAAGGAAGTTGAAATTAATTATGTGAATAAAATAGGAATTAGAAAATTGCCTTCAGTTTTCTACTTAGAAAATCCTATTCCCTATGGAACCAGAGAAGTTGCATAAGAAGAGACAGAGAGCACAGAAATTCATGGAGGATCATTTCCTCCTACAAAGATACTTTATTTCAGTATTATTACATAAAAAGATATCTTTGATCCCTAGAGTTCCTTGTCAGTTCCTCATCTCTGGCCACTAAGATTCGACTGAAGGAAGTTGTCTAAAGTACTCACTGGCAAATTTCTATTTTTAAAAGACAGGTCTGGAAGGTATAAGCAAGGACAAGAAACAGGATGAATACAAAAGAGCATCACACCTACTGTAACAATAGTATTAAGAGTGTTAAGACAGAGAATGAGAAGAAGCTAATAAAGAATCCTTAGGGTAAACAAAGGATTTTTGTTTGGATTTTTCATTTCATTTTGTTTGAAGCTATCTTGAAGGCTAGTTGAATTAAAGAATAGGACAGGGGCAGGAAAAAGAGCAGATGAAATAATGATAATAGATGATAGTGATGATGCAGAATTATCCAATGTTTTTTACCCTTCTATTGAAGCATAAAGCACCCCAACAATATTAGGGCCCCCACGTCCATATGACAAAAGAATTCACAAACTCAGATTGTCTTCAAGTCAAAGGGCAAAAATATATACTACTAACAATAGATTAAGTTCCAAAAGAATTTAGCATAGAAACAGGAGCAAGAAGATAAAGTTACAGGAAAAATATAGAGAGATCAAGTGTTTTAAGTTGCTGATATGCCTAATTTTATGCCTTAGAGGTGGATTTGAGAAATGGTTTTTAGAGATGAAGTTGAGGAGTATTGAATTCTAAGGCTTAGAGGTGAATGTGCATGCCATTATTGATTTCAATGGCTCAGATTGTCTCAGAAACTTTATCATTACTGACCAACAGATTATTTCTGACATTCAGCATTGTTTGTGGCACTCCTAGGGCCAGGAAGCCTTAGGGTTATTGCTCTATCCTCCATAGGAGTTACACAACATGACTTCTGTTGTCACTGCAAGGGGACAAGTCTTCAGGCTCAAAATTGTCTGGAAAGATAAGATCATAAATGATTAGAAGGAAGAGGGGCTTTTGTTAGGTGAAAAAAAGGTAGGAGTATGTATTTTTTTTTAAAATAAAGATCCTTGAATCAATAGACATGGAATGTAGATTTGAATCCTGATTCTTCATGGCCAAACTGGATGGCCAGGTCAATTTATCTCTGTGGAATTCAATTTCTCATCCATAAAAATTGGATACTTCACTAAAAATAAGAAACCTCTCAGTTACTTTTCAGTAAATTCTCATTATCACTATTTCCAATAGTAATAGTACATCCTCTTCCTCTTATTGCAATACCAGGGAAACTGAGGCAGGTAGAGACTGATTTAATTTTAAAATGGAGAATTTAATAAGCTAGTTGATTGAATGGGACTGTTGTCCAAAGCACTCAGTGCAAAGGAATTGAGGCACAGACTTTATATAGGATTGTAACTAGCAAAGCAAGTAGGTGATAACAGAAGCAAAAAAAATGCAATTAGATTGAAATGGACAGACACGAGATAGACAGTTCAGACCAGATTATTCAATTTAAAGCATCCTTTAATAGCTGGCCAGCCAGGACTGACCTCCACTAACAGGCTAGAAGAGATCAGCCCTGAACCTTTAGTGAGATACACTTTTAAGGGTGTTTGCCACATCCTGGTACAACTTTGTGGTTACAGATTTCAGAAATCACTGACACAGTTTCTTGTTTACAATGGGGATATGTCTGGATGTGAGTGAGCACACAACAGAACCTGTTGACATGTTTTACAATGTTGTCCTGACTCTGTTAGGCACACACTTCTCAGAAAGTCTGGGACTTCAATTGCTTCTCAGAAAATCAAGGTCTCATGAACCGGGCAATAGGACCCAGTTTGAACATAACATTTCCCTTAATTTAGTTTGAGCAATGTCTGCCTATAAGCTTGAGGCCCCTTGACCCAGGGATGAGGGGGCCAGTCTTTTGTCCATTTCAAGATATTTTCCTTAATTTATCATCAGGCAGCTGTGACATAAGAAAAATATTTTTTCATGCCTAAAGCAATAACAGGATGCATACAATGCAGGGAATGGATTTAGGATGCATACAATGGTAGAACTGGGCTCAAGAGGACCTTCCAGGGTCAGTATTTTTGGAGAACAATACCTGACCTTATCTGTAGAACCACTTTACAGGTGTGATGTCCAAGGAAGCAGAAGAACAGAAATAGGCAAGGTCACTCTACGGTCATACTTGTCACTTTGATCTAGTGTATGAGGTGGCTAAATCCACGTTGTCATGAGAAATTTATGGGACCCTTTTTTGTTCAATCCCCACTTCTATTGAGGGAAAGATTCAAATCCTAGAATCCTCCTCAATATAAGCTACAGATTGCATAACCACAAACAAGGACCAACTGTTATTATTAGAATAAAAAGCAGGAATAGGCCCAACAAGGACATAATGAGGCTAGTTAACTAGGGGAGGAATTGAAGAAGGACCGGTACCAGTTCTGTTCCACTGTCTATTCCTTTCAGGACTCCAAGTTTTTGCAGACTAGAGCCAAACTTTCTCTGATTAAAAACAACAGACCGCTTCTCAGAGCAGTACAGAGGCCATTCACTTAAGGAACAGTATAAGTCCAGGCCTCTGGGAGTTTTACCTGCCTCTCAAGCTCAAGGGAATAGAGTATTCTAGATGACTATGGTTGAGATCCATCTGTGCAATTAGATCACAATAACTCATTTCACTGTGGGTGAAGGTCATAGAGCCAATAGCAGTGGAGCCCAGCAGGCCCAAGCCCACCAAGATGGATATGAGAACTTTATGCCAATAAATTTGATAACCTAAGTGAAATGGAGGAATACCTACAAAAATATAGATTGCCCAAATTAACAGAGGAGAAAGTAAATTGCTTAAATAGTCCTATTTCAGAAAAAGAAATAGAACAAACTATTAATCAACTACCTAAGAAAAAATCCCTAGGACCAGGTGGATTCACACGTGAATTCTATCAAACATTAAAAGAACAATGAACTCTAATACTATATAAACTTTTTGAAAAAAAGGGAATGAAGGATTCCTACCAAACTGCTTTTGTGACACAGACATTGTACTGATACCTAAACCAGGCAGGATGAAAACAGAGAAAGAAAAATATGGACCAATCTTCCTAATGAATATTGATACAAAAATATTAAGTAAAATATTAGCAAAGAGATTACAGAAAATCATCCCCAGGATAATACGCTGGGACCAAGTAGTATTTACACCAGGAATGCACAGTTGGTTCAATATTAGGAAAACTATTAGCATAATTGACTATATCAATAACCAAATTAACAAAAAAAACATATGATTATCTCAATAGAGGCAGAAAAATCATTTGATAAAATCCAACACAAATTTCTATTAAAAATACTAGAGATTATAGGAATAAATGGGCTTTTCCTTAAAATAGTAAGGAGGATAATTGGAACCATTCCCAATCAGATCAAGGGTGAAACAAGGTTACCCACTGTCACTATAACTATTCAATATTGTGTTAGATATGTTAGCTTTGTCAATAAGAGAAGAAAAAGAGATTAAAGGAATTAGAGTAGGTAATGAGAAAACCAAATTATCACTCTTTGTAGATGATATGATAGTATACTTAGAGAACCCCAGAGAATCAAGTAAAAAGCTATTAGAAATAATCTACAACTTTAGCAAAATTGCAGGATACAAAATAAATCCACATAAATTATCAGCATTCTTATACACCACTAACAAAAACTAAAAGCAAGAGATATTAAGAGAAATTACATTTAAAATATCCATCAATAGTCTAACATATTTGGGAATCTATCAGCCAAAGGAAAGTCAGTAACTATAGAGCAAAACTATAAAATACTTTCCACACAAATAAAATCTTAACAATTGGATAAATATCAAATACTCTTGGGTAGGTCGAGTAAATATAATAAATATGACAATACTACCTAAAATAATCTATTTGTTTAGTGTTATACAAATCAAACTCTCAAGAAACTATTTTATTGACAGAAAAAATAACAACAAAATTCATCTGGAAGAACAAAAGGTCAAGAATTTCAAGGAAACTAATGAAAAAAACAAACAAACAAACAAACAAAAACAAATGAAGGTGACCTAGCTGTGACAGATCTAACTATATTATAAAGCAACAGTCATCAAAACCATTTGGTACTGGCTAAGAAACAGACTAGTTGATTAGTCAAATAGGTTAGTCAAATAGGTCCAGGAACAAGAGTCGAGAGTAGACGATCTAGGGACCTCTTCAGGAACTTAAATAATAAGGGGTCTGAGCATCCATGCAAAGACAACGGTCAGACCCAAAGTCCAGTTTGGAGGTATTTAAGGCATAGTAAACATCTGAGAGAAAGCTAAGGACAGATGTGATTGGAGGGAAAGAGGGTGGTAAATATTTAGGGGGTCTCAGACAAATGAGTGGGAACAGAGATCGAGGGAGGCTTGACCAAGGCAGGGAGTAGTATAAAGTCCACCTTCTTCCTCTCCCCTGGCTGCTCTCACTCCAATCTAATTACTAGGTGAGTTGTCTGGTGAAGGTGTTTTGCCCACTCTTTCAAGTGCTTCTAGGAAGAAGATCTTCCCATCCTGAAAAAACCTCACCAACTTTCCTAGTCCTTTGTTATTACTACTAGTAATAAAATTATAATAATCATTGTCATTACAATACACAAAAATGTTATTATTAACAACAGGATTAGCACTTATATGGCAATTCAAGATTGACATGGTGCTTTACAAATATTGAGCTGTTTGATCCTCACAGAAGCCTGACAGATATAGTTATTGTTCTTCTCATTTGAGAGATGAAACAATGAAACTAAGTGAAGTTTATGTTACCAGAATCACACAAGTAGCATTTGAGACAAGATTTGAATTTTAATACTTTACCAATCTTAAAAGCAATTAAGCCTGGATGAGACAGTTGTCTTCTCTAAGTGAAATGACGGAATGAGATAATGGGTTCTGTTCTTTAAGAAAGTAGTACAGGAGCCAAGATGGCAGAGAGATGCCAGGAAGTTGTCTGAGCTCTCCCCATTTTCGCTCGGAAACAACACCAAATCAAGCTTTGAACAGATTCTGGAGTGACAGAACCTACAAATTGTTGTTTATAAATATAGTGGAACATTTTTTCTATAAAAAATGATGAGCAGATGGATTTCAGAAAAACCTAGAAAGACTTACATGAACTAATGCTGAGTGTGTAGAAGCAAGGGGAGTGTGCAGAACCAAGGGAACATTATAACAAGTGACAGCAACATTGTATGATCAATTTTGATAGACTAGCTCTTCTCAGAAATACAATGATCTAAGACATTTCCAAAAGATTCATGATGAAAAAATGCTATCCAATCCAGAAAACGGTGTGGATTTTCAGAATAAAAGCATACTACTTTGACTTTTGTTTTTGTTTTATCCTTCTCTTGATTTTTTTTTTTTGGTTCTGATTCTTCTTTCACAGCCTGACTAATGTGAAAATATATGTTTAATAAGATTGTACATGTATGACCTATATCAGATTGCTTGCCATCTTGTGGAGGTGGGAGGGGAGAATAGAGGAAAAAATCAAAATTACAAAAAAGTAAATGTTGAAAACTATATATAACTGGAAAAAATAAAATATTATTAAAGAAGGTGAAATGAATATAATAAGGAAAAAATAATAAAATATTTTTCAATAAAGTAAAAATAAGGAAAGCATTAATACAATAAATTGTTATAAAATGAGAGAATGAATGAATGAAATCACTGTGGAATTCTTCTATAGACCAGTGTAGACTTGTCCAGGTTGCTGAGAGATACAGGACCCCAAACCCAAACTTGGTTTCAAGAAGTTTCTGTGAATATATTTCAAAATTTACAAACCATTTTAATATTCTTAATTTCATTTATTCCTCCTGATAAATGGGCATTGGATATTATTATTTTCATTTTACAGTTAATCTACATGTAATATAACTAATTTGCCCTTATAAGAGTATTCACTTTTTTCCTAACTAATTCAGAAGAAAATAAAGAAGAAATTCCTCCTATTTGGACATTAAGCTATCATGATGTCACATAAGATTTGTGGCTAATTCAGTATTTTCAATAGAATATACTAGTAGTAATGAATAAGATCTGGAGGTCTACTATCATTTTTTTTTCTGAAAGCCATTTTGATTTCAAAAGTGTCTTTAAAAGATTATTGGGTTTTAATGAACTGCATGTTCCAGATGAGACAACAATATTATGAAGCAGTTAATGAAACTAATGGAATCTTGAACTATATTAAAAGACAGTGCCCTACAATAGGAACGTAATTTCTTTCTCTCTGTCTCACCATGTCTCTATCTCTGCTTCTCTCTCTTTTTTAATGTCTTTATTAATTTGCCTGTCTTTTTCTCTGGGTCTTTCTTTTTGGTATAAATAGATTTCATAATTATGCTTTGTAATTAAGTTTGAGATCTGGTACTTCTGTCTAACTCACCCCACCCTCCATTTTTACAGTTGATATTCCGGATCTTTTTTGTTCCTCTCTATCAATTTTTTTCTAGGTTTTAAAAAACATTTCTTTAGAAATTCGACTGGTACAGCACTGAATAAATAAATTAATATAAGTAGTATTGTTACTTTTTATCACATTGACTCAACATATCCATGAGCAATTAATGTTTCTCTAATTATTTTATTCTTTCTGCAAAGAGTGGTATATAATCAGATTCCTTTAGTTCTGAGGTGTACCTTAGGATGTATATTCCAAAATATTTTTTTTCACTTTCAGAATTGTACTTTGAATTGGATTTCTTTTTTCTAGTAGTTCCTGTTAAGTTTTCTTGAAAGCATATATAAATGTTGAAGATTTAGATAGATTTATTTCATATCCTCCAGTTTAAACTATTTAATTTAAAGAAGAGAAAACTTAGGAGGAAGTAAAAGCCTGTGAATATACGAAAGCCTGTTATAAGGAAGAAGGATGAAATTTGTTCTCCTTGACCCCAAATGGCAAAACTAGCAGAAACATTTTCCTTAACAATTAAAATTGTCCAAGAGTGAAATTGGGCTCTTTTTAGGAGCAAGGGGCGGGGAAGGATTCTGGAAAGATGGCAGAGTAGGTTGGTGAATTTCAAACTCTTCGGATTTCTCCCACAAATAGAACAAATTTGAGCCTCAAGGAGAACAGAGACTGGTGAAAAATCAAGAAAACTTGGGGCAGAACTGGGATCCTTCTCAGATTGCCCAAAAATATATGAAGAAAGACTCCAGCATAGGGATTAACCTGTTTGAGGTACAAATACCTTGGAGCTAGCTCTGCAGAAACACCAAATATGGCATTCTGGGAGGAGCTAGGTGGTGAGCCACAGAGAATTTCACCTCCTGAACTGTATGTGGAGTCAGCCTGATGAGGAATGCCAAGTCCAGCTGTCCTGCTGAGAAGGAGCTCTGGGTGAGAGGGAACCAGGTGCACACCTGGATTGTAGAGGCAGACACTGTAGTCTAGGGCACTTGCAGGAGGATGGAGCTCTTGGTTTGGGATTACTGGTCAAAAGGAAGAGCTGAAAGGAAGCTTGAGAAAAAATCTTCCCACCCCAGGATTAGAGGTATTTATACTAATATCTCTTTTTTAAAAAAAAACTGCCTAAGAAGAAAGAACTCCACCATTGAAACATACTATGGGAATAGGAGAAGCTAGAATTTGTCTTCAGAGGAGGACCATGAAGTAAAAAAAAAAAACAAAAACAACAACAAAAAAAAAAAAAAAAACTACCCCACAGAGTAATGTGAAATGGCTCCCCACCTAGAGAGAATTTATAGAAGAACTCAAAAAAAAAGAATTTAAAAATCAAATGAGAGATATTTAGGAAAAATTAAAAGATTAAAACAAAAAGAAAAACAAAATTATTTTAAAAAGTTAACCAACTAGAAAAGGAGATATGGTGCTCAAAAATGAAAACAACTCTGAAAATTAGAAATGGGCAAGGGGAAGCCAATGAAACTATGAGAGAACAAGAAATAACAACAAAAAAATAAT
Organism: Sarcophilus harrisii; assembly: GCF_902635505.1. Classification (NCBI taxonomy): domain Eukaryota; kingdom Metazoa; phylum Chordata; class Mammalia; order Dasyuromorphia; family Dasyuridae; genus Sarcophilus; species Sarcophilus harrisii. The sequence continues at coordinate 636,051,533 of NC_045427.1, read as the reverse complement.
TATTAAATGAAAAAAAATGAGCAGAATGTGAAACAGCTTGTAAGAAAAACAACAGATTTGAAAATCAAGATCAAAAAGAAAAAATATAAGAATAATTGGATTCCCTGAAAATTATGACCAGAAAAGGACCTTGACACAAAAATGCAAGAAATAATCCCCCCCCAAAAAATGTCCTGGAATCATATAACATAAGGGAAAAGTAGAAATAGAAAAAAAAATCCACTTATCACCACATCAACAAGATACTTTGTGGAAAACAATTAGGAGAGAACATCATTGCCAAATTTTGAAATCCTCAGATCAAAGAGACATTTTGCAAGAAATAAGAGAAAAACTATTTAAATGTGCTATGGTTACAATTAGAATTGCACAAGATTCATCAGCATTCACAAAAAAGACCTCAGATCCCAGAAATCATATCTACTGACAATCAAAAGAACTAGGCCTGTGGCAAAAAAAAAATTATATCCAACAAAATTATCTATAATGTTAAAAGAAAAAAATTGGACATTCAATGTGCTCACAGATTTTCAGGACTTTCTATAAATCAAACTTGAACTTAATAGAAAATGTACTGTAGAAGAGCCAATATCAAAGAACAGTTTCAAGGAACTCAACATGGATTTATGTTATTTTTATGTTTATGTTATTTTTCCCCATGGAAAATTTATAGCAAATATTTCAGATTGACATTAGCAATATAACAATTCAAAAGAAAGATCAGGGCACAGTTAAGATAAAAATAGTAATTATGTAATGAAAATGAAGTGCAGAGGAAGAATTGACATAGATGCATTTAGAGGGGAAGGAAGGCTCACTGTTCTGAAAATCTATTCACATCAGGAATGGCTCAAATAGGCAACACTACATATACACCATGAAAGATATAGCATCCTCCAAAATTTGTAAAGAAATAAGGTAGGAGGAATGGAAGAGTAGGGAAGCAAAGGGTGAGGGAAAAAGACAAGGGAGGAATCCATGGGTGAGGGAAAGTTTAGTAATAGTAAGGTAAGTTAAGAGCAGAATTAAAGCAAAGGGTCAGCAGGGATAGCAAAGCTATGTGTGTGTATGTGTGTGTCTGTGTGTGTGTGTGTGTGTGTGTGTGTGTGTCTGTGTCTGTGTATCTATGTGTGTGTGTCTATGTGTGTCCATATATATATGGAGAAAGGAATGGAACAGCACACTAATGTCTTTGCCAAGAAAACTCCAAATGGGGTCATGAAGAGTCAAATAACTGAATAGAAGCAAGGAACTAAACCCTCCATCAATGTCTTGTTATACTGAGAAATTTAAATTCACCATGGTTGATAAACCCAATGGTCTATAGGGATTTTTTTTCTCTTATTTAGTATTTTACAAATAGCACTACTACATTAGGATTGTTAATTAGCTACCCATCTCTCAATTCCCTATAGGTCTGTCTTCTTTTATGATCACATATAATTTTGATTGTGTACTTGGTGCCATTTCTTGGGCCTATGAATTCAACTCAAGTCAATAAATATTTATTAAGTGTCTATTACATATGTAAAAGTGGGAGAAAGGAGAATACAACATCAATACCCGTACCACACACAGAGTAACTGTGGTAATAGCTTACTTTACAAGTAATTTTATGTTTATAATAACTTGTTTATGAGGTGGGAATAACTCTAATGAATCAGTAAATTAAAGGTACTAAATTAATGTATGTTCATCATGCTTTGTGAGCTTTCCATTAAAAAAATAAAGCGGTCTAGCTCAGAATCTGACAATGCAGAGATATAAAAGACAAAATTATCTGACCCTCCAAAATTCTCTGAGTCTTCACAATTTTTTCTGCTCAAGAGATGAGGGGGGAAAAGTGTTTCTCTCCCAGCCTTTAAACAATTTTTCTCAGGGGCCTTGTTGGACATCTTTCTATTCTATGATACCAGACATTAGGATGCTCAGGTGCTCAATTAGCTTGCTATTATATATTTTATATATTTATATATGTATATAATACTACCAAGTGTGACTGGGCATGCATTTATTAAATGAATTCAAGAGGTTGATTTAATAAAGGTACTCTTACATGATAAATATATTAGGACAACAGTGAATACATTTAAGTGAAGTGAGATAATAATCGACTCAATTAATTTTCATCTATACACATGGAAAGACCTTGTGCTAGAGTTCTTTATTTAAAGTATCTTATTCTTTAATAAAGACATAACAAGTAATTAAATTAAAGGAAAGATATGATAAATACCAAAAAAAGGCTCAAAGTGTTGGGGATGAGAAATTTTAAAAGGAGATCACTTTCATTTAAAAGATAGAAGCCAAAAGACTTGAGAGAAGCAGGATGTAGGATTTGTCCCTTAAAAGGGGGTGTAAAACAGATATTTGCTAGAGCAATGTAATCCTAGCTGGAGAGATCAGATTGTTAAATTTTCAGTGCAAGCTTTTATACCTTAGACATCTTCAAAAGCACCAATCAAAATTTGATTTAATATTCTATTGGATGTAAAGACTTAAGAAAGTGATGCACAAAATACCAATAAGAAAGATGAGCCTTAAAAGTGTGCTATTTTTTTTTTAAAGAAATCTGGCTGTTAAACATTTACTAGATCATCCCTAAACAAAACTGCCATGGAAGAAAATGGATTGGCAATTGGAGAAGATTCATTCTAAGTATGGAGGACAGAGAGAATAATGACACATAAAGACAGGAGGGGTCAAGATAAGTATAGGCCAGTGAGTTATTGAATTTGGTTAGATAGAATAGCTGATGAGCAAATGTATGGGATAAAACAAGAATAGATTAAAGTCATACATAGGTTATCCTGGCCTTTGACCTAAGGATAATGTCTTGATACTTTATTTCCTATTAGGAAATGAGAAAAAAGGATGAAGCTAAGATGGCAGGGTACAGGCAGTAATCCAGTTGAGGTCTTATAACATTTCTCTCTAAGGAACTTTAAAATAACAAATCAAATCAAATTTTGGAGTAGCAAAGCCAATAGATCAAAAAGAAACATTTTTTTTTTCCAGCCTGAGACAATTTAGAGGCTGGAAAGAGATTTGCAATATGGAGATGGGGCTGGCCCAGAACCCAGCAAAAGCATAAACAGTGAACTTTGGTGGAGGATACAATAGCTGCATTAGAGCTTTAGAAATTCAACCCAGTGACACTAATACATTGTTGGTGGAATTGTGAACAGATCCAGCCATTCTGGTGAGCAATTTAGAACTATGTTCAAGAAGTTATCAAACAGTGAATATCCTTTGATTCGCAGTATTTCTATTGGGCCTATAATCCAAAGAGATCTTAAAGAAGAGAAAGGGACCCACATGCGCAAAAATATTTGTGGCAGCTCTTTTTGTAGTGGCAAGAAACTGGACACTGAGTGGATAGCCATCAGTTGGAAAATGGCTGAATAAGTTATGGGATGTGAATGTTATGGAATATTTTTGTTGTGTAAGAAATAACCAGCAGGGTGATTTCAGAGAGGCCTAGAAAGACAGGAACTGAAGCTAAGTGAAGATATTTAAGATATATTTATCATTTTTAGATATTAAAGAGAAAAAAATGGACATTCAATGAACTTGCAATTTTCAGGATTTTCTATAAATCAAACCTGAATTTAAGAGAAAATTTAACATATGAGCCAATATCAAAGATCAGTTTCAAGGAACTCAACATGGATAAATGGTTTATGTTATTTTTCCCCATGGAAAATTTATAGCATATGTTTCAGACTGACATCAGCAATATAACAGCTCAAAAGAGAGAATGGGGCAAATAAGTACCTGGCAACATTAATATTATATGACAATCAATTTTGATGAATGTGACTCTTTCCAAGAATGAGAAAATTGGTGCCAGTTCAAATGATCTTGTGATGAAGAGAGCCATCTACTTCCAGAGAGGGGACTGTAAGAAATTAATCTGGATCCCAACATAACATGCTCACTCTTTTTGTTATTGTTTACTTGCATTTTGCTTTCTAACTCATTTACTTTATTTTTTTGATCTGATTTTCTTGTGCAGCAAGAGAATTGTATAAATATGTTTATACATATTGGATTTAACATATATTTTAACATGTTTAACATATATTAGATTGCTTGCCACCTAGTAGAGGGGGTAAGGGGAAGCAGGAGAAAAATCTGAAACATAAGGCAATGAAAGGGTCAGTGTTGTCAAATTATCCATGTATGTGTTTTGAAAATAAAAGCTTTAAAATTTTTAAAAAGGGAAGCTAGTCGTTGCAGTAGATATAGTGCTAGCCCTGAAGTCAAGAGCATCTGAGTTCAAATCTGGCCTCAGATACGTAACATTTCCTGGCTGTATGACCCTAGGCAAATCACTTAACCCCAATTGCCTCAGCAAAAATAAGCAAATAAATAAAATAAAAAAGAGACTCATTCCAGTGATGGTAAGTGGTTGGATAACTGGTTAGAAAGAGATTACAGGTGACCCTTTGCTGGTACTAGGTAGTGCTAACACTGGCCACTATAGTGCCAAAAAGCAGTTCTCATTCATAGCTTCAGGTAGAAAGGAGCACTTGTGATTGGTCACAAAGTGTCAGAGAATTTGGTCACACTTCCAAGGCCTAGGGAAGCATTTATGGCTGTAGGAAAGTCAGGGATCTGGTCACAGTTCTAGATCCAAGAGGAGCAAGGGAACAGGGACTTTTTTGAATAAAGTCAGAGTGAGAGATGCAATTATTTTTTTTCCTTAAATCAAGCCACCTTAAAAGCAGTCACTTAGAAGTGGCTGTGAAAATAGCCTTACAAAAAAGCTGAAGCCTGGGACAATCCTCATGCCTAGATGAGCAGATCCCAATTTTAACTTAAAATTCTAAGCCAAGAAATGGAAAAATGAGCAAACAAGAAAAGGGGAATTTATTCATAAAAAATCTAATATGGTGGCTAGGAAGATCAAGAAACAAACTAAAAAAAAATACAATAATATGAAACAGATACAAGCAAAGCCTCAAAGAAACATGCTGATTGGACCCAAACTCACCCCCATCCCCCCAAAAAATCCTGGATAAGTTTAAGAAAGATAAAAATGGTAGAGGGAAAACTGTAAAAATAAATGTGAATAATGCATGAAAATTATGAAAAGAGAATTAACAGCTAGATAAAAGAAGCAACAAAAAATGCTTTAAAAAGAGAACTGGCCTTATAATCAGTGAGGAACAAAAAATCACTTAAAAATAATTCCTTAGAAAAGCAGAATTGTTAAATGTTAAAAGAGCTACAAAAGCTCACTGAAGTAAACAAATTGTTAAAAATTAGAACTGGGCAAGTCAGAACTAATGACTCCATGAGAAATTGAAAAACAATAAAAAAAAATCAAAAGAATGAAAAAACGTAAAAGAATATATGAAATATCTCACTGGAAAAACAACTGACTTAGATAATACACTGAGCAAAGATAATTTAAGAATTATATTACTACCTGAAAGCCACAGTTAAAAAAAGAACTTGGATATTGTATTTCTTGACATTATTAAGGAACACTGCTCCAATATCTTAGATTCAGAGAATAAAACAGAAATTGAAAGAATTGCAAATGGCAGGAATGGGCAATACTGAAACTTCACTCTTGTCAGACTTCATTCAAAGGAAATTTTATATATATATATATATATTTATATATACTCACACACACACATATACATTCAGTTCAGTATAGAAATATATGTAACTCAATTGGGAAAAAGGAGGGGGAAGGGGATAAGAGATAATGGGAGATGATACAAGGGAGGGTGGATTAACAGAAGCAGTTGTCAAAGAAAAAGAATAAAAAGAGAGAGAATGGATAAGCATAAGAACATAGTATGGAGTAAAATAGAGAATAATCCTAACTATTAATGTTAATGGGATGAACTTACCTATAAAATAGGAGGAGATAATAAAATGGTTTAGAAACTAGAATTTAACATTATGTTGTTTACTAGAGATACACTTGAAACAGGAAGACATACAGACATTTACATAAAGAACTAGAGAAGAATCTATTATTATTTTTTGAAGTAAAAAAAAAAAACAAAGATAGCAATCATGAATTCAAACAAAGAAGAAGCAGTAGATTTAAATAAAAGAAGAAAACTGGGGAAAATATATTTTGTTAAAAGATATCATAAACAATGAACAATAAATATTTTAAAAATTAGTTTCTCCCATGAAGGCACCATTTCTCAGATATATAGGGAACTGAGTTAAATTTATAAAAATATGATAAATATATAAATAAATATAAATACAAACATATAAATAATATAAATATTAAAATATGATAAATTGATAGTCAAAGGGTATAAACAAAGAAGAAATCAAAGATCCCAGTAGTTACATGAAAAACTTCTTTAAATTACTACTGGTTATAGAAGAGAAAATTAAAATAACTCTGGGATACAATCTGACACCTTTTAGAAATAACAAATGCTATTTGGGTTAAGGGAAAATAAGTATATTAAAAAGCAGTCAGTGAAATTATAAACTTTTATAGCCCAAAGACATATAAAATTCTATCCCAGAACTACCATTACTGGGTCCATACCCCCAAAGAGATTTCTTTTTTAAAAAAGGAAAAGCACCTATATGTACAAAATCATTTATACCTGCTCTTTTGTAGTGGCAAAGTAAATTGAGTGGAAACTCACCAATTAAGTAATGGCTGAACACAATGTGACATATGATTGTGATGAGGTACCAATGTGCTATAAGTAATGGGGAATAAAGAATGGTTTCAGAAAAAAATGGAATGAGCTATATTAACTAATACAACACAATATGAGAAGTACCAGATCATTGTGCATAGTAGCATCAATGTTGTAATGATGATCAACAGTGAAAGATTTGGCTACTCTGATCAGTACAATGATCCAAGATAGTTACAAAGGAGTCATGATTGAAAAAAAAATGCTTTCCACCTCCAGAGAACTGATGGACTCTGAATAAAAATGAAAGTAAAAGTTTCTTGATTTATATTTTGCTTTTTTCCTTTTGCAATATGGTTAATATGAAAAGGATTACATATTAAAATTGATTATCATTTTGTTTGCCTTCTCACTGAGCAGGAGAGTAGTGACAGGGAAGGAAATAATTTGGCACTAATTTTTTTAAAAGAAAAGAATGTTGAAAATATATTATTTCATATATATATATGCAATGAGGAGTCACCAAAGACAAGAGAAGAAGAAGAGGAATATAATGTGGTCAAAAGACTATTTGGCAACTATCCGAAATAGGGTTTAAATAGGGGAGAGAACACAAACAGAAAATTCTTAGAGAGGTTATGAAAAGAATAGGCAAGAAGAGATGAGTGTCTAATTTGGGACTGTTACAGTGGAAGAAGAAAGGCTGGAGCAGACTTGTAGGTATACTGTAACAGTAGAATGAGCAGAACATGGCACCTGATGAGAAGTAAAGAATTAGGAAGAGGGAAGAAAAGAAAAAGATGAAGGCAAAGTTGTCAGATTTGGAGGTGTTTGAGAGAATCAGAGGACTTAAAGTAAAACTCAGAAATTGTTATGGGAGAGATAAAAAGTTCAATTTTAAATTTGAGTTTGCAGTGTCAGGTACAGACACCTGAGATCTAACCCAGAGATTCATGTTTTAAAAGGAAGAAGAAAATTAGATCATCATTAATCTATAAAGCTATTTGATGATTCATGATATCATAGGATATATATATATTTATATATATATATATATATATAGAGAGAGAGAGAGAGAGAGAGAAATGTATGTTTGTATGGATATTGTATTATATATGTATGTATACATATATAAACACATTAATATCCTATGTATAAACATTTTGATTTCTATGCATAAATCTGTGTATTTAAAATAATTTTACACAAGTTATTTATTTTTATTAAAAAATGAATGTTTCAATAAAATTTTAGCCAAGTTATGTAGGCATATTTACCAATATCATGGAAACAAATAAGAGAAAGAAAATATAAAGATTTGTTTTGGAATGAAGAGAGAGAAGGCATGAAAAAATTTCCTATCTGATATGCCCTAACAGATGTGAAAACATCTGGTAGAGTAATAATGCATTGTATTACTACTCCTCCACTGAAGGCACTTTCAGACACACACAGAGGATATTATTACTTCCAAACAGTAGGTTTTCTACTTCTCACAGAGAACTCAGTAAACAAGCGGAAACTATAACAGACTTACTAGAATAAGAATGGGAATTAAGACTCAAATCATAAAAGGCCATTGTCAAGCTCTGAATCAAAGGATCTGAAGAGGGATCTTAAGTGTGAATCTAGCCCATCCCCTCAGTATATATTTAGGAAAATTGAGGTTCAAATAAGATTATTTTTGATCATGGTCAAACATTTAATAAAATTTGGAGGTGAGATCTGAATTCACATTCTCTGGCTCAAAATCCAGAGGTGTCTTTTCCAAAAGAATAAAGAATTTGGCTCAAATTATTACCATTTCAGGTAGGACTAACCTTTATAGGAAAATTGGCAAAGGACCTGTACAATTAACCATCTAGTTGTCAGATAAAAATACAGTAGTCAGATGAGAATATATGTTTTAGATGAGGCAGGAATACATGATAAATAGAACGATATATAGAATGATTTTATGTATGTGTCTCTATACATATGTATAATTACACATGCGTAATATGTATATATACACACATGTACATGTGTGTGTTGGGGTTTGGGGAAAAGGAAGGAAAAACAAAAAAAAATACATAACTCTACTATGTATTAAAAAGGAATATCAAGTGGTATATACCAGATATACAGTTTCATGAGTAATCATCTTTTTTGTTAAAATATACTATGGAAATACTTAATTCAATTCATAAGTTAAAAATAAAATATATAACAATTTTTAAAGATACATAAATAGTGTCTGATTTGCTATTGCTGTATCTCCAAAGTCTAATGTAACGGTTACAAACAATATGTACCAGGTAGGCTTTTGTAATAAATGGTTTTTGAATTTTAGTTCCACAGATAAAAACTTTAGATCTGAAAGAGAATTGAGAAACAAAAGGATCACAGAATTAAATAGGGAAGAGATTTTCACTGTAATCTCATTATACAGTTGAGGAAAATGAGGCATCTGTTAATTAACATACCCAAATTCACACAGGTGGCAAAAAATAGAATTGGTATTTAATTACAGAATAAGCAAACCTAGACAAACTGTTTTCTTCATTGTCAATAATACATCACCCTTATCATCATCATTGTTAATATAATATTTCCCCAAGTTACCCTTTTTCTCAATTTCCCTAATATTATGATGGCTACTACTATCCTTCCAGTTACTCAGGACCTCCAAAACTCTTGTCTATCTCCCACTTTTTCTGACCCCATATCTCTAATCATTTGCAAATTTTGTTAGTTTTAAATCCAAATCTCTCCTTTCAGATCCCTTTTTTTCCATTCACACAGCCTAGTTACCAGGGACACATTCCATCTTACAAAGATGATTTCAATGACCTCCTAATCAGTCACCTTTCCTCAAGGTTCTCCACTCACCAACCTCTCCATTATTCAGCTCCCAAAGTGCTTTCCTAAAATATACAAGTGTGTGAGCAAAATCATATCTCTGTTCATTAAACTCCTGTGGATCCCTGTTGACTTTAAGATCAAATATATCATTTCCTTCTTATCTTTTACAATTTTGTTTCTGTGGAATCTCTTCAATATATTATTTTACATATGTGCATTACCATTTACAAATACTGAGTGAGTGGGTAGCGGGGGGGCACATTCCCAGATCACCTAAGAATGGAGAATGGCACCCTGCTTTCTGTCTTCCTCTACCACCTCAGTGGGACTGCTCTTTGAACAGCTGTGTAGCTGGAACGGAGTCTTTAAAACTGCCACACTGGGACAGTCTCTCCCTCTCCCTATGCAGCCTTTCCTGTAGCATCCAGAGGATGAACATCACATGGATTCCTCTTAATGTAGGAGACATAAATGAAACTGGCAGGAGGGAAGATTTCCCTTCTTCTTTGTTTTCCCCCATAGTTCCAAGAAACAGGCAGGAGATTTTTGTTTCATTTGTCTTCAGTTTCAAATTAAGGCAGCAATGCTCACAGGATCTGGGAGTTTGATCCAAAATGACTTTGGAGCCAGGATTTCAAGAGTGGGATATTTCAGAAAGCAGGGAAATTTGGGGAAGGTAGAATACCTGGGATTGAACTTAGAACTTCAGACCATGTTCTAAGGGAAGGAAGTTAAGCAATGGACCCAATCCATTCCTCTTCCCCAGAGGTTAAGGTTTTATGGGAGAAAGAGATGAAGCCCCAAGAGTTTGACAGCAATTTTGTATGTTGGTGTATTTAAGATAAGTATTCTGTTTGTAAGCCCCTATACTAGAGGAGAAACTATGGGTAGAGACAGGAGTCATTGACAGAGATCCTAGATCCCACCAAACCTCTTTAAGGTTAACAGAAATGTAGCACATTGGGGGCCAAGACAGCAATAAAGGGGTGTGTGTGTGTGTGTGTGTGTGTGTGTGTGTGTATGTGTGTGTGTGTGTACATACAAATAAGAATTGTATGCTAAACATGATTTTTGGTTTTGTTTTGATTTTTTTATTGATAGTTGTAGTATTTGTGTAGTATCTTAAAACCTAGAAAGTGCTTCCCAAATATCTTGTTTAATCCTCACAATCACCCAGGGGAAGTAGGTGACATTATTACTTCTATTTTGCAGATGAAGAAACTGAAGCCCTGTTCCTAATTCTCTATCTGAACTTCAAAGCCACAACCCTTCACTCTGTACATTTCTCTTCTTCCTCCTAGATTTTCAGCAACTTTTTTGGATTGTCTTCCCGCTTCAGAATATAAACTCCCTATTTTTATCATTGCCTGTTTCAACAGGGCTTGGAACATAGCAAATGCCTACAAAATCTTTCCTTCCTTCTTTCTTTGTTTGAAAGTACTTTACTAAAGAAGGGAAAGGGACCCATATGTGCCAAAATATTTGTGGCAGCCCTTTTTGTAATGGCCAGAAACTGGAAAATGAACGAATGCCCACCAATTGGAGAATGGCTGGGTAACCTGTGGTATATGAATGTTATGGAATATTATTGTTCTGTAAGAAATGACCAGCAGGATGAATACAGAGAGGCTTGGAGAGACTTACATGAACTGATGCTGAGTGAAATGAGCAGAATGAGGAGATCATTATACACTTCAACAACAATACTATATGAGGATGTATTCTGATGGAAATGGATATCTTTGACAAACAGATGATCTAATTCAGTTCCAACTGATCAATGATGGACAGAAGCAGCTACACCCAGAGAAGGAACACTGGGAAATGAGTGTAAACTGTTTGCAATTTTTGTTTTTCTTCCCTGGTTATTTTTACCTTCTGAATCCAATTCTTCCTGTGCAACAAGAGAACCATTTGGTTCTGCACACATATATTGTATTTAGGATAACTATAACATATTTAACATGTATAAGACTGCTTGCCATCTAGGGGAGGGGGTGGAAGGAGGGAAGGGAAAAATTGGAACAGAAATGATGCAAGGGATAATCTTATAAAAATTAACCATGCATATGTACTGTCAATAAAAAGTTATAATTATTTAAAAAAAGAAAGTACTTACAAAATTCTTCCTTCCTTCTCTCCCCCTCCTTTCTTACCTCCTTTCCTTATTTCCTTTTTTCCTTCCGCCCTCATTCTTTCCCCTTTTGTTACTTCTCTCTTCTTTTTTTCCTTCTTTCTTTCCTTTCTTTCTTCCTTCCTCCCTTCTGTTCTTCCTCATTCATTCTCTCTCTCACCTTTCATCGTTTCCTTCTTTTCTTCCTGCTTTCCTTCCTCACTTCATTCTTTCCTCCTTCATTACTTCTCTTTTTTCTCCTTTCCTTCCTTTTTTCCTTTCTCCTACCCTCCCTTCCTCCCTCCCTCCCCTCTTTCCTTCTTTCCCTTCATTTTTCCCTAGATTCCTTCCATTCTGTTTTCCTTTCTTCTCTCTTTATCTTCCTTCCTTTCTTTTTCCTTCTTTTCTCCTTCTTTTCCTTCCTTTTTTTCCTCTCTACCCCACTTCCTTCTTTCCTTTCTGTTGGACCACACTGCCTTTTCCTCTCCTCAGTCTTACCTTACCCCATAACTGCACATTAGTAAATACTGATGGTACCAACCTAAAAAAAATAAACAGTAAAATGTCCCTTACTTTTGGAATATATATACAATAAAACTAATCCTGTTTAGGAAAAGAAAGAAAAACAGCCTGAAATTACATCTCAGTTTCTCTCAATTCAAAAAAAAATCACTGGATCATTGAAATGTGCTGTAATGTTTTCATAGAAAATCAGCAGGTCAGGTAAGAAAAAAATCCCCCATCCAATCAGTGTTGAACACAGTAGACTCTGGAGAGCTGCCAAGGTGTTTGGTGTAGGCAGATCACTACTCCTTAATTTGCTACAGTGTGCATAAGTAACCTGCCCTTGGTCTTCTTGGCACCAGGGCTGTGTTTACCTGAGTTCATGCATTCTATTTGCAAGATATATTTCTAAATCCAGGAAGAGACATAAGTGCTGGCCATTACCAAAAATATATAAAGCACACATTGGCTGAATATATATTTTAAATGTAACATTTAGCCTTTTCATACATTAATAATAGCACTGTGATGATGAATGGGGAAAATGGTATAACTAGATGTATGTTTCTTTCTCAATCTTTGTTTATGTCTCTGCCTCCATCTTTCTGTTTCTCTGCTCTCTGACCCTTTCTCTGTTTCTCTTTGTCCTTTATCTCTCCCCCTTCATCCTTTAAACTTTATTTCAATGGGGAATAGTAGCATAATATGGGCAACTAGATGATACAAAGGAAAGATAGGTACAATGGTTCAATGCTTTCAAATCAAGAAGTTTCCTCTTTCAGTGTTCCAATCTAGCCTCAAACACTTAATTGTGTGACCCTGGGTAACTCAGTTAACTCAGTTAACCTTGTGTGCTTCAATTTTTTCATCTTTAAAATAAGTTGGAAAAAAAATTGGAAAACATTCCAGTTCTTTGCCAAAAAAAACTCCAAGGGGGGTCACAAAGAATCAGAAGTAACAAAAATTATTAAACCACAAAAGCCACAAGATAGAGTAATAGCTGGGTTTAGAGGCATTAGACCTGAGTTTGAGGTTGGTTCTCAAGATCTTGTGAGTTATGTGACCTTAGTAAAAATGCCTGCCCTATTTAATTCATTCTAATCAACATTTATTAAATACTTGAGATACAATTAATTAAAAACCATATCTCCTGCCCTCAAAGAACTTACAATTTAAAGAGGGAGACAACATATAAAAGGAGGCAAGAAGATAGGGAAGGGATATCTAGTTCCCTGGAATTGAACCCAGGCAGGACAGGGGATGCAAAATGGAGTGATGCATCACTACTGGGGAATAAGTTTCCTCATCTATAAAATGACAAGGCTCAGATTGAATTAAATATAGTTCCTTGCAATTTCATGAAATAACAGGAGAATTTCTAGTCTATTCCCCTCACTTTACAGATAAGGAAACTGAGATGGAAAGGATGATAAAATATTGGACAATATGCCATATTAGGATTATTGATTTATAGGTCATGGGACCTTCATCTTCAAGGGTTGAATGGATGTCACATTGAAGAAGGATTAAAGCAAGATCATTTCAAAAGTCCCTTCTAATTATAAATCCTGTGAAAGTTAGTGTATAATTTTAATTTCTTATACATTGTGACAGCCCATGATTACTGGCCATCTGATTTCACTATATTATAATGGACAATATATCCCTGTTGTTTTTATTGCTTGGTATGTTTTTTTTTTTGTTTGATTGTTTTTGCTTTTGTTTTAGAGAAGATAAGAAGTTTCCTTTCTAACATTCTAATTTGATGGCTATTTGTGGAGAAACTGCCTTCCTGATGGCTTATGCTCTTAGGATGAACAAAAGCTCCAAAAGCTTATAAGATCCTAGAATGAAAGTTGGAATGGATCTTAAAGGCCACTTAGTCCAAATCCTTCATTCAACAGATTAGAAAATTGAAACTAAGGAAGTCTAAGTAATTTCATTAAGATCACACCAGTGGTTAAGTCTCAATAATTCCATTAAGATCATAACAGTAGTAATTAGTAATGATAAGACTTAAACTCAGCATCTCTGACTCCAAAGCTGGCAAAACTTCAAGTTTAGATTGGCCAGTGGGCTCTGAAGTGGTAATCTGAGGAAGAGGCTCATTAAGTTTGGAGAAACTCATTCCTCTGATTAATTAGTGAGGTATAAATCTTTCAACTTTGGAAGTCCTACCAACCTAAATCACTGAGGACTTGGGATGTACCCTAAGGAAGAGGGTACCACAGAGAGGAAATCAGAGATTTTGGAAGTATTACAATATTTGAATCTCTAATAGTTGAAATGTCTAACTTTCCTCAATACTTAAATTATCCCTTTCTCCATTTAAATATGGACAAATTTTTGCATAGAAAAATCATCTTAGTGGTTGAGTAAAGGTAGTGGAGAGGGGGCAGGAGAAGGCTTGGAATCTATTTATTGAGGGAAGGGGTTGACTTCATTATAGTTAAAATACTCAGATAAACTAGGTAGCTGGTCTGAGCTTCAATTATCTTCAATTAGTCCTTATCTGGAATTCCCCATAGCACCTTGCTCCATTCCCCATCTGTTGAACTAATTACAAAAGTTTAGCTAATGCAGCATCTTCATTTGTCCCTGCTGTAGCTCAAGAGTTATCGATTGACATTGACAGCTCAAAATAGTCAAATTTATACATCATTTCTAAACACACTGAAGAAAATTTCCCACAGGCTTTTCTTGGCCTCTTATCCAAAATATCCTTGCAATTTTTTTTTAAATTCCCAAATTAAGCCTACAGAGTTCTGAAATAGAAATATGCAAAGTTTAAATCACTCATATTTAAAGAATTAAAAAATACTGACAATGCTAAATATTAAGAAATATAAGCTATTCCCTTGGACATACCACTTGATGGCATTTTAGAAATTATCCAATCTAACCCTCTAATTTTCTTGAGATGATTAAAGTGTAGGAGATTATGCTATCATGGTACTGATGGAGACTGCATGAGAGAAGGGATAAATGTCATCAAGCATTTTAAGGAATATACATGGAGGAAGAATTAAGTGTATCTATTTGTCTGGAATTGATCAATCAATCACAATCCACTTATTAAGTCTTTATTATGTATGGAGTAGGAATGGAAGATACCAAGAGTTAAAGGAAACTATTCCTGCAAAGGAGCAATGAATGCACATTGCAAAGCATCTGCTTTGGAGTAGATATATGGAAGAATTTCCTAACAACTGCAGTTATTATGAAATAGGATGGGCTCCTTTGGAAGGTAATAGATTCCCCTTTGCTGGAAGTCTTTAAAGAGATAAATATCTACTTTTTTTTTAGCTATGCCATGGGCAGGACTCTTAGGCACATGTTAGACTAGATAACGTGGTATCCTGTTTTTTCTGACATTTTATGGATGAAATATTCTTCTGGGGTGGATCCAAGATGGCACAGAGGAGATATCTTTTTCTGAGATCTTCCGATGACCCTCACACTAATAGCAAATCCAGCCTCTGAATGAGTTTTGGAGTGACAGAACCCATGAATATTGGGAGTGTAACAAATTACCAGCAGAAGATAATTTCAAAGATCTCCAGAAAAGATTTGTTTCAATCAGGCACAGAAGAAGGCAGGCCAAGCGCTAGCAGGCCAAGCACAGATGCTGAGTGCCGGCAGAGCACAATCCCAAGGCAGTGTGGACTCCATGTGTGGGAGAATCCATCCACCATGAGGAATCTACAGCAATGTTGGCTACTCTTCCTTGGTTGCAAGCCAATAAATCAGCAGACCAGTTATAAGAAATACAAATACTAAAGACAAATAGTGAACCCTGAAATGTCAGAATTTCACTGGACCTGGCCATGCCCATCCAGCATCAAAAGTTAGTCAGCACTGACTCAGTACAACCATCATCCCTTATAGAGGATGCTTGGACAATCTCCCCCTTATCCTAAAGCAGACCTCAACTTTAAAAAAATGAGCAAACAAAAAAAAGAAAAAAGAACTCTGATTATAGATAGTTTATTCTGGTGAAAAAGAATGGATTTCTGTTCTTTTTCCAAAACACAGCCAGGTGATAAAAGTTCAGATCTTTTATTGCGTGCTTCAATATAGCCCGGTTAGCTCAGAGGCCTATCTCTCCCAACAGCTCTTGCAGCTTTGTCCTTGGCTTCTGCCTCTGCTTTCTTCAGCCTCCAGCCAGCACCAAGTTAGAAGATGCAATGAATCTCTTGCCTCGAAGATAAGCCTTGTGGGCTTCCTCCCAGAGTGCTCCTCTCCGACCCCAGTCAATGCTCCCAAGAAAAACTCTCTCCAGCTCTAAGAGCTTCCTGTATATATATGATCTCCCAAAGGTTAGCTCCTCCTTCTGGAGAGAGAGGGATTCTGGGTTATCTCCCAGAGAGCTCTCTGGCCCTAAGGGAGGTGTGAATTCAGATGTCTTATACTAAGCCTGAAAACTCCCAAACCTGTGAACTCCATTGAGTACTTAAATACTTCTTGATTCTGTGAGCTCTCTAAAGGTGTGAACACAGGCATTGTTTCCATCAGTTGTACTTAGTACCTTGTTTCAAGTTCTGGCCCAAAATATCTCCTTCTAAGATCAAATCAATCATATTGAACCATGCCAAATTAGATAATTATTGTCTCTATCAACTCTAATGGCTTATCAGTTTGTAAAGATTCCAACAGATTTCAAACCCTGAAGCCACTAAAAGCAGATCATCTCCACATGAAATCCCAAAGGGTGATATAAATTGGTCCCTATCTCACAAGACTCTCTTGGAAGAATTCAAAAAGGATCTTAAAAGAGAGCTAGAAGAAAAGTGGGGAAAAGTAATGGGAACTTAGCAAGAGAGTTTGGAAAAGGAAATACAGAAATTATCTGAAAAAACTCCTTACAAAACAGATATAGAGAAATGGAAAAAAGCATATAACTCCTTACAAAATAGATTTGACAAAATGGAAAAAGAAAACTCCCTGAAAAACAGAATCTGTGAGATGGAAAAAGAAAACAACTCCCTGGAAAATGGAATTTGTGAAATGGAAAAAGAAAATAACTCCTTAAAAGTAGAATTTGTGAAATGGGGAAAAAAATCCATGCAACAACTCATTCAAAAATTCAATTGGCCAAATACAAAAAGAACTAAAAGAGGCAATTGAATAAAGTAATTCACTAAAAATCAAAATGGAACAACTGGAAATGAAGACCCACGGAAATATCAATAATCAGTCAAGCAAAACTAAAAAAAAATGAAAAAAGAAGAAAATATAAAATACTATTTGGAAAAACAACTGACTTAGAAAATAGATGTAGGAGAGATGATTTTAGGATTATTGGACTTCCTGAAAACCATGATAAAAAAAGAACCTAGACATTATCTTTTAGGAAATCATCAAAGAAAACTGCCCTGATTCCTAAAATCAGAAGGTAAAATAGCTATTGAAATAATTAACTAATTACTTCCTGAAAGAGACCCCAAAATGAAAACTCCAAGGAATATCATGGCTCAATTTCTGAACTATCAGACTGAGGAAAACATATTGTCAGCAGCCAGAAAGAAACAATTCAAATACCAAGGAGCCACAATAAGGATTACCCAGGACCTAGCTGCTTCCACCTTAAAGTATTGAAGGGCCTGGAATCCAATATTCTGAAAGGTAAAGGAATTTGTTATTCAGTCAAGAATAAACTACCCAGATAAATTGAGCATTTTCTTTCAGGGAAGAAGATGGACATTAAATGAATTTCATTTTTTTAATGAAAAAAACAGAGCTGAACAAAAATTTTGACCTCCAAATACAGATCTCAAGAGAAGCATTAAAATCTAAAAAGGAAAGAACTCTTGAGAACTATATCTCTGTTGTGGGTATACATAGAGAATGCAGATATAATTTGATTTTACTGTTATAATATATTAAAAAGACTAGAGGTAGAAAGGGAATTGTACTGGAAAAAGGGGAAAATAGAGGGAAAATGAGAGAAATTACATCTTCTGAAGAGGCACAGAAAACCTATTATAATTGAGAGAAAGTAAGAAGCGGTATTAACATTGTGTGAATCTTACTCTCATCTGATTTGTCTCAAAGAGAGAATATTAGACATATTTGGTTTCACAGAGAAACTTGTCTCATTTTACAGGGAAGTGAGATGGGAAAGGAAAAAGAAAGGGGGAGACTAATAGAATGGAAAACAGAAATAGTAGGGAAAAGGTATAAGAAAGGGGGAGGGGGTATCAACGGGAAGGGCTGCATGAGGCAAGTGGTGGTCAGAAGCAAAATACTGGGGAGAATGGAAAGGGGGAAAAGAAAAACAAAGGCATAATCTGGGGAAATAAGATGGCAGGAAATACAGAAATAGTAGTTTTAACTGTGAAAGTGAATGGAGTGAACATTCCCATGAAACAAAAGCAGATAGCAACTGGATTAAAAGCCAGAATCCTACAATATGTTGTTTACAAGAAACATATTTAAAGCAGAGTGATACATACAGAGTAAAGGGGAAAGACTGGAGCAGAATCTATTATGCGTCCAGTGAAGTAAAAAAAGCAGATCCTGATCTCAGATCAAGCAAAAGCAAAAATAGATCTAATTAAAATAGATAAGGAAGAAAACTATAACTTGCTAAAGGGTACCATAGATGATGAAGCAATATCAATACTAAATGAATATGCACCTAGTGGTTTAGCATCTAAATTCCTAAAGGAAAAATTAAGAGAGCTGCAAGAAGAAATAGTTAGCAAAACTATAATAGTGGGAAATCTCAGACTTGCTCTCTCAGAACTAGATAAATCAAACCACAATATAAATAAGAAAGAAGTTAAGCAGGTAAAGAGAATATTAGAAAAGTTAGATGTGATAGATCTTTAGAGAAAATTGAATAGAGAATGAAAGGAATATACTTTTTTTCTGGGCAGTACAGGGAACCTATACAAAAATTGACCATATATTAGGGCATAAAGACCACAAAATCCAGTGTAGAAAGGCAGAAATAGCAAATGCATTTTTTCAAATCACAAAGCAACAAATATTACATTCAATAAAAGGCCAGGGGAAATAGACCAAAAATTAATTGGAAAGAAATAATCTAATCATAAAGAATGAATAGGTAAAACAGCAAATAATAGACATAATTAATAATTTCATCCAAGAAAATTACAATAAAACATACCCAAATTTGTGGGATTCAGCCAAAGTGATAAAAGGGGAAATATTATAACTCTAGATACTTACTTTCATAAAATAAAGAGAAGATCAATGAATTAAACTTGCAACTAAAAAAGCTAGAAAAAGAATACAGTAAAAGCCTCCAATTAAATACCAAACTTGAAATTCTAAAAATAAAAGGGGACATCAATAAAATCGAAAGTAAAAAAAATTGAATTAATACATTTAGCTAATTTGGTTAGAAAAAGGAAAGAGGAAAAGCAAATTGTTAGTCTCAAAAATATAAAGGTAGAACTTTCCACCAATGAAGAAGAAATTAGAGCAATGATTAGGAGTTCTTTTGTCCAACTTTACATTAATAAATTTGATAACCTAAGTGAAATGGAGGAAAATGGAGGAATACCTACAAAAATATAGATTGCCCAGATTAATAGAAGAGGAAATAAATTACTTAAACAGTCCAATGTTAGAAAAAGAAGTGGAATAAGCTATTAATCAATTCTTTGAATAAAATCTCCAAGGCTAGATGGATTGACATGTGAATTCTACCAAACATTCAAAGAATAATTAACTCCAATACTATACAAACTATTTGAAAAAATAGGGAAAGAAGCACTCCACCCTAAATTCCTTTTTTGGCACAATTATGGTGCTTTTACCTAATCCAGGTAGATTGAAAACAGAGAAAGAAAATTATAGATCAATTTCCCTAATGGATATTGACATAAAAATCTTAAATAAAATATTAGCAACAAGATTACAGAAAGTCATCTCCAGGGTAATACACTATGACCAAATAGGATTTCAATCAGGAATGCAGGCCTGGTTCAATATTAGGAAAACTATTAGCATAATTCACTATATCAATAACCAAATTAACCAAAAAAATATGATTATCTCAATAGATGCAAAAAAAGCATTTGATAAAACCTGACAACTATTCCTATTAAAAACACTAGAGCATATAGGAATAAATGGACTTTTCCCTTAAAAGGATCAGTAACATCTATTGAAAACCATCAGCAAGTATATGTAATAAGGACAAATTAGACCCATTCCCAATAAAATCAGGGATGAAACAAGGTTACACACTATCACCATTACTATTCAATATTGTATTAGAAATGGTAGCTTTGGCAATAAGAGAAGAAAAAGAGATTAAAGGTATTAGAGTAAGTAATAGGGAAACCAAAATATCACTTTGCAGATGATATGATGGTATACTTAGGAAGCCTAAAGAATCAACTATAACTTTGCTAAACTACTAGAAACAATTCACAACTTTAGCAAATTTGCAGGATACAAAATAAATCCACATAAATCATCAGCATTTTTATATATCACCAACAAAGTCCAGCAGCAAGAGAAACAAAGAAAAATTCCATTTAAATTAACTTGATAATATAAAATATTAGAGAGTCTACCTGTCAAGGCAAAATCAGGAACTATATAAACATAACTACAAAACACTTTTGACACAAATAATTTTGCGTCACACAAATTTGAGTGATATTATAAGCAAATTAGAAGAACATAAAATAGTTTACCTTTCAGATCAGGAGATCATTGTACATAGAAACAACAAGATTAAAGGATGATCAATTGTGATGGACATGGCTCTCTTCAACAATGAGATGATTCAGACCAGTTCCAATGACCTTGTGATAAAGAGAGCCATCTACACCCAGAGAGAGGATTGTGGGAACTGAGTATAAATCACAATAGCATTTTCACTCTTTTTTGTTGTTTGCCTGCCTTTTTTTTTCTCATTTTTTTCCCTTTTTGATTCAATTGTTCCTGTACAGCAAGATAATTGCATAAATATGTATGTATATATTGGATTTAACATATGTTACCTTAACATATATTCTTCTACTTGCCATCTAGGGGAGGGAGTGTGAAAGGGGGGAGGGACTGCAATATATTTAATGTCAAAGAATTATCCATGCATATGTTTTAAAAAATAAAAACTTTAATAAAATAAAAATAACAAATATAAACACTCTCCTGATCAAAACCAACTCCCCTTCTATATATGCAAAGATTAAATCTTAAACCCTTTTTTCCAGTATTTTGCTTGTTCGCAGAAGAGTAACTTAGAAGAAGTTATTGAAGTACTGGATATATATATATGAGGTTGGGTAAATAGCAAGGAATGTATAGTATGGTTGTGATACAGAATTCATTTTAGCAAATAAAAAAAAATAAACATGTGCCCATGCTAAAAAACTTGAGCAGCTATGGATCAAACTCAGAAAGATGAAATAACTTCTGTAAGATAATGCAAGTAGGAAGAGACAGAGATGGCAATAACCACGTCCTAGAATTCTAAAACTAGTGCTCTGTTTACTATTCCACATAGCTTAGGAAAGTTCACAGGACATAGATGCTTACCCAATTATCATCTCCTTCCCCCCAAAAATGGACATTGTGAGCTAATTGAAGGCAGGGACAATTTTTGCTTTTATTTTATTTTTATCTTTTTGATATCCTTAGCATTTAGCACAGAACAGTGACTGGTACATAGTAATATATATATATATATATATATATATATATATATATGTGTGTGTGTGTGTGTGTGTGTGTGTGTGTGTATAATGCTTATTAATGTATTTTACATGATTAGCCTTAGATAAATGGTTTTTTTTAGCAAGTGTTGATTAATTTGGTCTATCAGAAGTGAAAATAAAATAGGACCAGAGAGAGACAATCAAAAATGGGAAGAGAAAGAGGGGAAGAGGGAGAAGGATTGAGAGAGAGAGAGAGAGACATAGACGGACTTTTAATTTAGCTCACCTGCTTGGAATTTCAGCCTGTCCCATATGAAAACTTCTGAAAGAGGTGACAGATTTTGACCAAATGCAGTACTTTGCTAACAGATGGCTCATGAGTTTGATTTATAGGTTATTCTACTCAGAAAAAGTCTGTCAGTCAATCACATTTTTAGCCAGGCTATTTCTTTGTGATTCCACTAAGTGTGAGGTATAGTTACCAGTCCCACTAGTCTAAAAGATTGATGAAGATAAAGACAAGAATAGAATGATGTTTCAACATCTGGAAACACCTGCAAAAAGCTTCATTTTCAAGATAAAAGTAATGTAAATTTTTCATTAGCTTTGTCAATGAATGTTTCAAATACTGTAAACTTTAAGGGGGCCAAAGAAGAAAGCTGAAGAAAGACGAGGGGAAGGGAGATAGCTTAAATTTTATATTCTTTTTCCTGACCTATTTTGATATGTGTTACAATGAGGAAATGAACTTCCTGGTTTTTTCTATGTCACAATTTCAGACATATAAAAGAATGAAAACAGACTCCAACCTGCTGTGATTCACCATACGGGTATCTCATGGAAGGCTTTGGAGTGAGGAAAGTCTATTTCAGACATTTCATAATTGTGTTTCTCTAAGTCATTAGCCCTCTCTGAGTCTCAATTTCATAATTTATAAATTGGGAGTAATCATAATTCTATGTCAGAGGATTGTTATGAGGCTCAAATAAGACCATACATTTAAAGTGCTTTGCAAACCTTAAAGTGTTGCATAAATGCTATTATTATTATCATATTTAATAATATATGTTGCTATTTATATCCTTGTTTAAAAGGCAATGATTACATGCCCTTGTTTTTTATAGTATTT
This sequence comes from Sarcophilus harrisii, assembly GCF_902635505.1. Taxonomy (NCBI): domain Eukaryota; kingdom Metazoa; phylum Chordata; class Mammalia; order Dasyuromorphia; family Dasyuridae; genus Sarcophilus; species Sarcophilus harrisii. The sequence continues at coordinate 636,028,658 of NC_045427.1, read as the reverse complement.
CTTTGATTTTATTGATCTATTTGACTTGACTATTGAAGTATAAGTGCCTAACCAAGTCAGGATACAGAAGAAATTGGTGAAACCAGGAAGTGGTGATAAAGCCAGAGATGACACATGACAATTGAGACATACTCTTACACAAAGTTTAAGAAATAATAGCATTGTTGGTTTTGGCTAGCTGTGGAGCCTATTTTAGCCATGAGGACATAATTGGATTGAATAAGAAAAAATAAATAAAAGGTCCATATACATAGCATAACTGAACAGAGACAGCACTATATTTTTCTCTAAAGAACTGAAAAAAGGGAATTTTCCTGTTGATGCTTATCATATCCAGTTGACAAGGAACAAGGTGCTTACAGAGTTGGCTGAATCAGAGTTTCTACTCTGTGTTATAGCACACAAAGACAGACAGATGATAGATCGATAGATAGATATGGATAGAGAGAAAATCCATAGATTATAGATTATACTTGTACATACATAGATTATATATGTACATATAGAGAGAAATAGAGATAGATACAGAGAGAGATAGGTGATTGATGACCAGTGGATGATTAATGGATATAAATAGATATACATTTAAATATTGGTATATAATAGATTATAGTGATGTAATGATGTTCAAATATAACAGATAAATATTGATGACGGACATAAAGCAAGATAAAGGAAGAAAAGGAGGAATGGAGAAAGAAAAAGGGGGAGGAGGAAAAGAAAGTGGAGTAAGAGGAGAATAAGAAAAAGAAGAAGGATGAGATGGGATAAGATGAAATGAGATGAGTTGGAATGTAAGTATAGAGAAAAAAGAGCATAGATATATGCATACCCCAAACTACCATTGAAGGAGGGTACCCAGGCTAAGGTAACTCTTGATTTCTTATTTGACTGAACTTTCACACCTTTCTTCCAGCCATATAGTTTTCCCCTCAACTACTTCTTTTTGGTTTCCTTTGTATGTTATTTTCCTCCACTAGATTGTGCACTCCTTGAGGGCAAGAACTATTTCTATGTTTATCCCCAATATTTAATGCACCACTTGGATAATAACAGATATTTAATAACTGTTTATTTGCTGAATAGATATTGAACATATTGTTGATATATTGTATATGATTGGTATTACATAAATGTTTATTGAGTAAGTGTTAATTAGTTTGGTATGTCAGATATGGAAATAAAACAGGATTAGAGATAGACAAACATGGAAAAAGAGGGGAAAACAGAGAGAGAGGGAGAGAGAAAGAGACAGAGAGACACACAGAGAGAGACACAGAGAGAGAGAGAAGGAGGGAGGGAGGAAAGGAAAAAGAGGGAAGGAGAGAAGGGGTGATAGAGATTATATACATATATATGTATGTTTATATGTGTACATATATTCACATATATACACATGTTAAACCTACATGTACACACATGTGGTTTTCCTGAAGTTTTAAGTTTGACTAAACTTTAATAAATATTTATAGTTTAAAACACTTAATCTTCTTGTACAGATTATATTTCTGTGTGCCATATAAACATACACAAATGAAGGCATATATACACATACATACCAACATATACATACATGGATGCATGCATATACTCAGGATCTTGTGTATTATAATTTGAAACAAATTATATAACAAAAACTTGTTATACCAAAAATAATCGCTAGGGTCTAGGGACAGATGGCATATTCTGAATTTGTAATTCTAGGCATTCTGTCCATAACTTGTCCTTGTTTAGAAAATTAGTATTTGCCCAAGACCTCCCAAGGCACTAGTTCTATTCATGCTTACTTCATCTTTTGTAAACAACTTCAAATGACAAATATGCTCATTTTCTTCCCAGATCTGAGAGGCTCCCTAGTCCATGCACATCGTTCCATACAAAAGTGAGCTAAGAGTGGAAGGGGCTTTCTCAAGTTACCCTTACCATAAATAGTGGAGCAGAATTTAAACTCGTTATCTTCTAAATCACAATCCAGAATTCTTTCTAATTTACTTCACCACTGTGTCCTTATTTTTTTGTTAGTTTTACTATGAATAAAACATATTTCTATAACTCTTTCAATTTTATTTTTTTTAAATAAGGGGGTAGCTAGATGATGCAATGAATAGAGCCCCAATCTTGGAATCAGAAGGACATGCATTCAAATCTGTTATCAGACACTTAATACTTCCTAGTTGTGTGACCCTGAGGAAGTCATTTACTCTCAATTGCCTTGAAGTAAACCAAAACATAAATGAAAAATAAAACCATCTACTTTTGAAGTTTGTGAGCTTGATCCCTAGACAATTTCTTGATCTGCAAAATGAGAAGGTAGAATTGGATAATCTCAAATTTAAGCTTATGATAAGGTCATTATATACTCCTTTTAGAGGAGGAAACATCCTGAGAAAGTCACACTATCTTGCTCATGGTGATACTGGTTGGATGAACCAGTTTGATATGATCCAATCTTTCTTGATTCTAAAATCAGTGCTGTTTGCCCCAAACCATACCCTCTCCAGAATAATGACCCTCATGACTTAGGTGAAGAAGGACCTTGTAAACTTCAGAATTTCCTTCTGAGGCAGCAACCTGATAATGGGATTTGTACTAGGGACAGTAAGTTAAGAAAGTGTTAGATTAATAATGTTGGACAATAATGGATAATCTACTCGTTCATGTAGTAAAGGATTCAAGAAAGGAATAGTATTTTTAAATGAATGTGTTAAATAAATATTTACAATCAAAGGTGAAATAAGTATAGTAAAAAATAATATTGGACTTAAATTCAGGAAGGACTGGATTTGAATTCTGCCTCTTAACTTTTGCAAGCTCTGTTACTCCAGACAAGTTGATTAAGCTGAGTTTCAAATCAGAATCAGAATATCAGAGCTGAAAGAGGCCAGATATAACCCATTCCAACATATTTCCAGAAAATAAACCCCCATTTCAATATGTCCAAAATGTGGTCATCCAGATTTTAAAGTAAAGATATCTGCATATAACATGAGGGAGTTCATTACTTCATAAGACATTTGATTTCACTTTAGGACAATTTTCATCTTTAAGAAGTAGTTTAATCTTATTGTTTCCCTGATATCAAGCCTAAATTTACCTCTGTAATTTCAATTGATTGTCCTTAGATCTGTCACAAGGAACTAAAGAGAGAAACAATAAAAACGCCTTCTTCCATGTCATATCTGTTAATACATTTGAAAGATAATATATCCCATAAGTCTTTTCTTCTTCTGATTATGTGTCTGCATTTCCTAAAAATAATTTTCCTATGGAATGGATTTGATTCCCTTCACCATCCTGGTTGCCCTCCCTAGATGTTTTCTAACTTATCAGTATTCTTTTTAAAATTCATGAACCAATGCTGGATATTTCTCCCAGAAAATGTGGTCTGATCAGGGCAGAATAAAGTAGAATTAATACCTCTCTCATTCTGAATACTCAATCTCTCTTAGCACAGCCTAAGATCCTTTGGCAACTTTAGTGACTGAGGCACACACTTCTATGGAGCTTGAATTCCTCTGCTCCCACCCTCCTTTATCAGATGAATTGTTATCTAACCTTATTTCCCTGGTCTTATGCTTGTCTTCTCAACTTTTTGATCCCAAGTGCAAGGCTCTAGATTTATCCTTTTTCAAATCAAATTATATACTAGATTCAATTCAATCTTCAACATTGTAAAGATTTTTTTTTCTTTGTGTACTATCATAAACTTAACTGTGCCTCCTAAATTCTTGTTATTGATATATTTGACAATTATGCCATCATGGCTATAATCCCTCCATGACATTGATACATGTTAAACATCATTATGTCAAATATGGGTTCTGAAGAATTTTATTGAAGACCTCTTTCCAAGGCAATGGACCATTAATGACCATTCTTTGTGTCCAGCAATTGGACCAGCTCAAAATCCATCTGGTTGCTATCTTAATTTCTAATCTATTAAAAAATACAACAGGAATACAGTGCTACCTAATATGGCAGTTAGGAGATACATATAGTGATTTATATAATACAATTAAAATATTATATATATATATATATATATATATATATATATATATATATAATGCACTTAAAAACAATTCTGACTTTGAACAGGATTTGGAAGAAGAAACAGTAATTATTTTTGTTAATGTTCAATTAATTTTTTTCCCTTGCCATCACCACTTCCATTGAATTCCAGCATACTACAATGATTGCATTACTACTTTGCTTGAAATCCCAAATGGCTCTCTATCACTTCTTAAATAGAACAAAATTTCTTGGCTTGGTATTCAAATCCCCCTGCCTTCAAACTGAATCAAATTTCTTTTCTATTTATACCACATTCAATACCCCTTTATGAATATGAGGCAACTAGGTGGTACAGTAGATAGAACCTTAGCTCTGGAATCTGGAAGACATGAATTTGAATGTAGTTTCTGACACTAGTAGTATGATGATAAAGAAATCATTTAATCTCAGTTTCCTCAGTTTCCTCATCTATAAAATGGTGGTGATAATAGAATTGCCTTCTAGGTTGTTGTGAGGATCAAATTAAATCTGTAAAGCATTTAGCTCAGTTCCTGTAACATAGTAAAAATAAATTTTAGAGAGGCGTAAAAAAGAAAGCAAAAAGAAAGCCTTCTTTTTTGAACAAACTGATCTCCTCCTCTCCCTTTACCTACCTCTCACTGCCATTTTTTCCTTATCATTACACATTCCCTATCTACAAACATATAAAAAGTTATCCCATCTTTTGAGGCTACCATCATGAAGTATTGAATTCCATGTTGAAAGTCAAATTTCCTGCTCTGAGTAAGAAGGGTAATATTGTAGAGGAAGTACTATCATTAGAATCAAGAAGACTAAATCCCATCTCTGACTTGTTGGAGTTATATCATCCCAAGTCCTGTAGTCTCTTTGAGCCTCAGTTTCTTCATTTGTAAAATAATAGGGTTGGCTTTGATAGACTTTCACCCCTATGTCTCTGCTCCTATTTTCTTCCTAGCTGGAAAGAACCTAGCCCTCAAAGTTTCCATGTCACTTTATCTGAGCAGTAATTTTTTTATTATTATTAAGGCTTTTCAATTTTCAAAATATATGCATGGATAATTTTTCAACATTAAGCCTTGCAAAATCTTATATTCCAGTTTTTCCTTGACTCCCCCCACCCCTTCTCTAGATGACAAGTAATCCAATATATGTTAAATAAAGTAAATATATATATATGTTAAATCCAATATATGCATATATATTCATACAATTACATTGCTGCACAAGAAAAATCATATTAAAAAGGAAAAAATGAGAAAGAAAATAAAATACAAGTAAACAACAAAAAGAGTGAAAATGCTATGTTGTGATCCACCCTCAGTTCCCAGAGTCCTCTTAAGATGGCTCATTTCATTACAAGAGCATTGGAACTGGCCTTTATCATCTCATTGTTGAAAAGAGCCATGTCCATCAGAATTGATTATCATATAATGTTGATGTCATGTACAATGATCTCCTGGTTCTGCTCACTTCCCTCAGCATCAGTTCATAAAAGTCTCTCCAGGTCTCTCTGAGATCATCCTGCTGATGGTTTCTTATAAAACAATAATATTACATAGCATTCATATTCCATAACTTACTCAGCCATTCTCCAACTGATGGGTATCCACTCAGTTTTCAGTTTCTTGCCACCACAAAAAGGGCTGCCACAAACATTTTTTTGCACATGTGCTTCCCTCCTTTAAGATCTCTTTGAGATATCAGCCCAATAGAAACATTGCTGGATCAAAAGGTATGCCCTTTGGGCATATGAACAGTATTCTTTTATCTATTATTATTTGTTTCCTTTTGAATTGATTACATCTGCTCTGGATTATAGTTATTGCAGTCTAGTCTCTATGTTCCAGCTCCTAAATGTTCATAAGTTCCTTGAGGAAAAAAACCTCTGCTTAATTTTTCCTTTGATTGTGATACACAGCACAGTTTCAATGCCTTCAGAAACATTTGCTAAACTAGATTGAATTGAGCTGAGACTGTTTTTTTCACTAAAACTCTGCTGCTTGGGGGAGGACAAATCTTTCCTTTAATAACTCTTTTGCTAACACACATGGAAGCTACCCCCGGCTTCAGTGTGTATTTTATTAGCTCTGCCTGTCCATTTCCCAGACACCGCTTCTGATTCTTATTTGCAGCCTCAATTGTCTCCCCTGGATCCATCTCATTTTTGTCCTCCTCTCAGCTCTGTTTTCAGCAATTCTTCACAGGAAGTCTCTAGTGGGGCAGTTAATATATTATATTTATATATAAGAAGGAAAAGACAGAAAACTGTTTGAAAAGATTCTATTTACCATAGTGTAAGGAAAGGCCAACTCTGACTTTTGCTTATGTCTGCCGGACACATTTATGAGTATATACAAGGTTAAATAGAATGTATGGAAGATGAAATAAGCATTTATGTTTCAGTGGAGAGAACAATGTAGAAAAATCTGACATCCAGGAGGCAACTGATCGTGTTAATTACATTGTCTTAAACATATATCCTCCAAATTGTCCCCAAGGCATGACAATGGATGACAATGACCCTAGATTACATAATTTAATAATTCTCCCTCTCATCATTGGCTGCTCAGGGAGGCAGCTAGGAAAGCAAAGAAGTTACTATTGAGATCAATTTTTGTTTGTAAAAAGTGCCCCAAATTCCCATACATGAAATCATCCCACAAACATCCCTATTATCTTTAGTATATATACAAATATTAAATACCTGTTATTAGCCATCCAGAAAATACATTTACTAAGTATCTATATGTACTAGTTACTTAGCTAAGGGTGGCAATACTAATACATCTAGATTCAAAGAAGTTCATTAGTCACTGAGAATATAAAGACAAAAATGAATTGGTCACTGATCTGGCGGAGCTTCCATTCAAAGGTTAGGTTATCGTTCTTTTGTCCCATGCATTCACTCCTCAGGACCACGCCCTATTACTGCTTCCTATGAGATTTGTTTTCAAAGATTCTCAAAGGGGAAAAGACCCCAGAGAGCATGAGTACCAGAAGACAAGTCCCTTAACACTAACTAGTAGTTATTTAGCATTTGCATAAAGGCCTTCAGTAATGCAAAACCTATTCTCTCCAGAAGAAACCCATCCAACTTCATAGAGCTTTCATCATTAGGATGTTTTTTCTTGTGGAAAAACCACATTTGCCTCTTAATGAGTTTTGCTCATTGTTTTTCTTTCCTTGGGGAAAATAAGTCTAATCCTGCAACCAAGTGACAGGTGTCACTTATTAAAAAAACAAAACAACAATCTAATGCATCCAATTTGTCTTCACTATGCTAACTAGGAATCTTTTTACCCATCATCATATAGTATGGTCTCAGCCTCCTTCATCAACCTGGTAAACTAATGGTAGAGGATCCTTAACTTATTAATATGTGGAAAAGTATATAGTGATTCATTCAAACTAACTCTACATAAAGTGATGAGATGCCCAATCAATTCTTCTTATATTTTTAAATAAAACTTTATTGAGTTTCAAATGTAAAAAACATTCTTAGCTCATAGACCATGCAAAAACATGTAATAGGCTGAATTTGCTTCTTGGATAATAGCTTGGAGTCCCTGACTTGGACAATAAATTTAGTGAATTAGCTTAGAAATATCCTTAAATGCCATATAGAGTAGGATATGATGCTTCAAAATTGCCCTGATATTTCTAGGGTAGAATCCATAAGGACTAAAAGCTTTCTAATCCTAGCCACTATGTGTTCCCATGTACTCTAAAAGTGAATTACTATCTTTGGTTACCATATCAAAAATCAATGAAGCCATCATTTCACATAAGCCATTCTCGAGGTTTGCCTCCCTATCTTGGGTGTTTGAAATTGATTTTTTAAACCCAAGGGTAATACTTTATATTTTAACCATCAAATTTCATTTGATTTGATTTGGCTTATTTATTTGAATCTTGACTTTGTCATTCACTGCATTAACTATCCCATCAACTGGCCATTGGTCTCTTACTCCAAAGCTGCTGGGTTTACCAAAAGGAAAAAGAAATAGCTGTTGAAACTGTTGTAAAATTTAAAGAAAAAAATGACAAACTCTCATGGATAAAACCATCCCTGATCTCTGCTATGATCACTAAGATATCAGTTCCCTCAATCCTATTTTTGATCAACTTGATAATACTTTTTCCAGTTATTTGTAAATATTTTCACTCCTTTCAATCTAGATTCAAATTCAATCATGTATGCAGAAAGTAAGAAGATATACAGAGTGATTTGCAGATGCTTCATATGTCTACATCAACCATCCTTGATACATGTTTATTTTGTAGACTATATAGAATTTTTTATAGACAGCAGGAAGATGAAATCCTTAGCCTATAATTCTGAGAAGAATCTGATTCTCAGTTTCTTCATGAATATAATGGGTATAATAATAGCACCTACCTTACAGCTAAAAGTGAGAAAACATATTTAAAAAAACATTTTTATAAACTTCAAGGTATTAGAGAAATGTGAGCTGTATTTATTATGTGTAGTCAGTTACATCATTTTGCTAACAAACTAGATGAAGTAGCTTTGGTAATACAGGGGAGCTTTGCACCCAGATGTTCTTTGTTCTTCAGCCACAGAAGGAAGAACAGATTTGAGGCATCTTAGGATGGGCTCAGTGAAAAGGTGAACATCCGAGCTAAAACCTATCACAATATTACAGGGGAAAAAACCTTCCTAAGCACTTGTCAGGCAGACACCGGTTTTACTTCTCTCTGGACATTGTTTCCTTATGTATAAAATGAGAGGGTTGGACTAGATAATCTCAAAGGTCCTTTGCAGATGTAATGATCTATGACTGTGGGACTCTGCTGGAGGGTTAACATCTACAGCACTCCAGTCTATTAATGCAAGCTCTGCCACAGAAGAGATTAAAGCTAACTCGTGGAGAGGCTGCCAAGCACAGTATATGTTCCCAGGGAGATGGCAAAAGTGGGAAGGTAAAGGTAAGAGATTTAAATGCTTCAATGTTTCTTTTTATTCCTTAGCAAAAATGTTAAACAGTTGAATCAACATTTGGCAGGTTTACAATTCAACCCCGCAATTAGATTTGAAAAGTCACCCTAGTTCTACAAAAATTTCCCAGTCAACAGAATTCGCATTATCCTTAATGCCATGAATAACAAGGGGAGCTTGTTCCACCCAAGCACCCCCTGATCAGAGGGAAAGGCAAATAGTCATGGGGGATTTGGGACCAAGGAGTTGTAGCAAACCATTAATAAAGACTAAGGCAATTTTGTGTGCACAGTTCAGAATTTTAACATGTTGCTTGCTGGGATAACCAAATCCTGATGAGGAATCAGGGCTCAGTTCTGAACGGCCTATTATGTGAGAGTTTAAGGATCAAAAACATGATTCTGGTAAAAGGAAGAAGGTCAGCTGAGTGATGTGATGGTTAGAGTCCCAGGCCTGGAATCAGGAAAATGAAATCATATCAGATTACTAGATGTGTGACCCTGGGCAATTAACTTAATCCTGTTTGCCTCAGTTTCATCATTTATAAAATGAGCTGGAGAAGGAAATGGTAAACAACTCCAATATCTTTGCCAAGAAAATTCCAAATGAGCTCACAAGGAATCAAGCATGACTGACAAAAAGGGAAAAAAAATCATCAGACTCAAAAGTGCAGGACTGACCATGTCATTCCATGGTTTAAAAATGTTCCATAGCTCCCTTTCAGATGTGGCTAAGTGATGTAGTGAATAGAATACTGGTCTTGGAGTCAGGAAGACCTAAGTTAAAATCTGCCCATAGATCCTTCTTGACTGTGTAAACTTGAGCCTTCTCTGCCTCTGTTTCCTCATCTGGAAAATAGGAATAATAACAGAACCTATCTCAAAGGGTTGGTGTGAGGGAACATGAGATAATATTTGTAAATCACTTTACAAAATTTAAAGTCAATACAAAGATCTCATATCTATGATAAAATATGTATACCTTTGTCTACTTCATGTAAAATCAATAACACTATGACTCCAACCTGTTTTTCCACACCAAAAAGACTGTTTCCCCTATTCTGCTCATATTCCCTCAATGGGGCTTTATTTGCTTTTGCTCAAGTATGATCTTCCATCTTCTGCCAGCATACCTTTGCACAGGTTATCCCCCATATTACACCCCATCTTCTTATTTCCTTGGCATATCCTAGCTATACAACTGGATGAGTCACTTAATCCCTCTGACCCTCAGTTTCTGCATCTGTAAAATGGGGTTGAAAATACTGCAACAATAAATTCAAATGTGCTACATGGAATTAATGAGGAAATGAACATAAAGCAATTTGACAAAAGTGAAACTATATGCACACTATATATATATATATAGATATAGATAGGTATGGGTATGTATGCCTATCCTGTAATATCACCAGAATAAAACCTTAGTAATCTAGTCTATCCCACCCATTTTCTTGTCTTATGTCCTGAATTCCAGTGGACCCTCTGGACCATTATTCCTTGCTCTCTACACCATCACTGGTTGTTGCCAGGGTTATAGGAAGACCCTTTACAATGTCTACTACTGAGGTCTGTCTGCCTTGGTCTTTTCATCAAATTGTTTGGCCCATTATATCTAACCATGCTTTGCTTTGCTTCCTGAACACATTCTTATTATCTAATCTTCTTACAGCTGCTATACTTTTTAGATCCCTTGATCTTACCAAATGTTCTAACATCGCTTTAATCCCTTATTCCCTTCTTGCCTATCCCTGGGAGCCCAATTTTGGAAATGGAATCAAATCAATACAATCATTGCTCCTATTGTGGAGGGGCATGTAAGTCAACTCCCCTGTGGCTCCACTCACCATCCCTATTACTTCCCATTTCCAAATTTCCCACCCCAGTCACCATTCCCTTGATGTACTATTTCCCTAAATTAAAATGGAAGCTCCTTAAGTTAAGGGATTGTTATTTTGTATTTTTATCCCCAAGTCTTAATAAAATAGATGGCAAATAATGATGACTCAATAAATCCTTTTTCTCTCTCACTCATTATTTTCTGGAGTCACATTAGTAATAACCTCATACAGAAGTTAGATACTTAAAGTATTTCTTGAAGTTTAACAATGCTGAGTGAATCGGTCATTGTCAAAGCACTAGGACATTACAGGCAAAGTTTAAATATAAAATATAGATCTTCAGGACTCCATGAACTGACTTATGTTGCCTCGCATTGATATATGTAAGCTATGGTCATAGTATATAGAAAACTATTATTCATCAAAGGATTTACATTGAATCACATGATTTCAGTAGTAAAGGGCATCTCAAAGATTAACAGTTTCAATCTCCTCATTCTATGTGTGATCTGAGGATCACATAAATCATAAAATCAAGATTCAAATCTATGATCTCTGCGTACAAATCAAGTATAGTCATTAAGCATATAGGATGCATTCATTTTTAATTTTTTTAACTTTCAAAACTTTTACAAAATTTAATCCTTATTTTTTTTTCTTAAAACAAATTCTAGAGTGGTATTCTAAAAGTTACTAAGATACTTCAGAAGGGAGAACCATGAGAAAGAAAAAGCAAACCAAAAATACGGTGAAAATAGTAGGAGCATTAATTTTTAAATTATGGATTTACTTGTTGACCAATATATTTCACAGAGTTTATTGTTATTGATTACAATTAAGTTTAATCTACTTATGCGGAGGACTTCCACTACATATATCACTCATCTATTCCCCTAGTGAGAAACATCGTTCACCAGTTCATTTTCTGTCTTTACTTTTATTTAAGCTTAAGATTTTGTAGAGACGCCCCTATTATCCCAGAGCAGCCTCTTCTTGGTCCGCCCCACAACTTTGCTACTAACTTAATATTTTATATTAATTTTATATCATATATAAAAGGTTAATCTTTTATACAAAAGGTTAATCTTTCCTTTTTGTCCTGTTGAATACTTATCAGAAGTTAAATCTCCCTCAGACACTTTTCTATGAATATTTATAGGACTGATATTGAATAATATAATGGAATCCTATGTTACCTTGGCCTGATCTCATCAGAAATACTATTTGAAAATGGAAGTTGTCAATCAGTATTCTGGAATGACTTAAGACAAAGGTTTAAGGTTGCCAAAGTTACTTTTTGGAATAGTGTATATATTAGCAAAGAACATCTCATTAAGAGACTGTGCAACTCCTTATAGGTATGCATAAAGCTGAGGGCCAATTAAATCAATCAATCAATCACTCCAACTGATATCTTTAACAGGTGAGAATAGAGCCATTAAATCAATGAACCAATTACTCAAAGGACATTAAATTAAATTGAAGAACCTAGTAAGCAAGGTGAGAATAAGTAGACTTGCAGCTATTGGATGAAATAAAGTAATATCATAAAGGAAGTCTTTGGGAATTGGTGAAAGAGACCTAGTCAGATCCTATGGGGCTTTAAATAAATTTGCAAGCTAGTTAGGATTCCAGCATTACAATGACCAATCAGAGAGAGAGAGAGAACTCAGAGGAAAGAAAAGATAAAAGAAGAAGGAGAAGGGGAAAAGGGGGGGGAAGAAGGGAGAATGAAGGAGAAGGGAGGGTGGAGAAAAGGAGAGGAGTAGAGAAGGAAAGGGAAAAGGGAAAAGAGAAAAGAGGGGAAAGCAGAGAGATGAGAGGAAGTTAGCAGAGAGGAGGGGAAGGAAGGGGAAAGGAGAGGAGAGGAGTGAAAAAGGAAAGGGGAAAAGGAGAAGGGGAAACAGAGAGAGGAGAGGATAGGGGAGGGAAGGAAGATATTATGAAATATGAAAGGGCTGGAGCTTTTCATTAGCATCCTAACATCATCCCTAAAGATTAGTGACTCATGCCAGTATCTGTATATGGAACTACAAACTATTTACACTGAGGAAAAATTATTGTACACATTTGAAAAGGGAAAAGAATTTCTATTAAAGGAATTTCTAGAAGTTATAAGATGTCCTTTATCCTAAAGTCGATTTGACTTTTGTTTCTACTTTCCATGTCCTTGTGACAGACTGAACCTCTATTTGGGGTGTAGGTGAGGGGGATAACTTATACCAACTGTTGTAGACTATACCTTTAGTAAACACTTATTACTAAATTCTAACTCTTGACTATCTAGTTGATACCAACATAATTCCTCAGGGACCAGGATTTTTAAAGTATAGTATGAACAAAAAACATTCTAGGTCTTCAAAGTCCCCTGGAAAGCACAACATCTGACATGGAAAAGCAGTGAAACATAAAAGATATAATGGTAGAAGTGCAAGGAATCTTAAAAGTTAAAAACTGCAAGGAATCCTGAGAGGATCTTGGAACTAAAAACATAGAATTTTGGAATGAGAAGTGACCTTCAAGAAATCTTAGTTATTAGAACCACAGAATATTCAAACGAAATGGAACCTTGAAGAAGATTTTGATTTTAAAACAAAACTATACAATCTGGCAGGTTCCTTGCACTTTAGAACTCCAAATATTGGAACTGGAAGGAACTACAAAACAGATTTCCATAGCTAGAAAAGATCTTGGGCGATAGAATGCCAGAGCTAGAAGTCAATTCAAAATTTGGAAGACAGAATCTTCATTGCAAGACTGGGGAAGAAAACTTAAAAATAAGAACACAGAATAATCACCACTTGGGGCAGCTGGGTGGCACAGTGGATAGAGCATTGGCTCTAAATTCAGGAAAACCTGAATTGAAATCCAGCCTCAGACACGTAACATTTACTAGCCTTGTGATCCTAGGCAAGTCACTTAACCCCAATTACTACCTATCTATCTACCTACCTATCTAATCTATCTATATATATATATATATATCTCAGAACTAGAAGGAAGTAGTTGAGAGGGAGCCTTAGCAAAAAGAAAATATTACATTTGGAATGGATGTTGGAAAAAAGCTTGAGCTTGAATTGGATTGCCCCTATAAACTAGAATGTTGGAGCTAAAAGGAAACACAAATATTTAGCTCAAATCTCTCATTTTACTAAGCACCTAAATTAATCTAAATTTAGATTTAGTTTAGATTATTTGACTTAAATCACACAAGTACTTGCTTACTTAGAAGTAGTTACTGTGACTCTCAGACCTGGGGCTTTCCCTGTTACTCTTTCTAACATTTGATTTAGTTCTGAGGTCAAAGAAAGTCAGATGGTGGCCTTGGAGAATATAGAAGCAACTACCATAATCTACACAGTAGTTTATGCTCCCTTCCTCACCAATATCTATCATCCACTATACTATAAATTCTATGAGATTTTGTAATTTTAAAAAATTTATCTGAGTAATCAATCTAATCAATATGAGCTAAGGGAATAAATGAACCTGATCAGTTGTTAAATTCTTCCATATCATACATCTAATTATTAGTTTAGTCAGTCAGTTGGCCAATAAACATTTATTAATCATTTTGTTCAAGGCACTCCACTAAAAACAGTTTATATTCACTTCCAATACTACCAATAGATTATAAATTCCTCCTGAGCAGGAACTAGTGTTTTTATTATTATTTTGGATCAGAATTGCTCATCCCCATCATACTGTGGCTTGCACACTCAATTTTTTTTTTGGGGGGGGGGTGCGAGGAGGAAGAGGGCTGGTGGTAGTGAAAACTCTCTACCAATGCAGATAAAACTAGGTTGGAATTTATAGTCATAGAAAGTTGCTGAAGGGGTCTCAGGGGATTAAATGATTTGGACTGGGTCACATAATCACTATATGTCCTCAGGCAGGAGTTGAGTCTAAGTCTTCCTAATGCCAATGACTACCCATAATGCACTCTGCTTCTCTTCCTCTCTTTTATAGGGAACTGTGGACTAACTGGTAACTCCCTCCTCCCTTGCACACCTGAGGCCATTTTGTCTCTGACTATAACTCCTGGAGAGTCATCTATGAGAACTGAGTATTAATTGACTTGCCTATGGTTACAAAATGACTTTGTCAGAGACAACACTTGAAACTTAAATTTACTCTAAGGTTGGCATTCTTTTCAGTAAAGTGACCAGTAGCATTATAAAGGATTTTTCTTTTTAAAAGACTTTTGCATCTATTAATCTATAAGCCTTACAACAATCCTATGAGGTGGTGATTGTTTGGTGGTTTTAGTCAGGTTCAACTCTTTATGACTCCACTTAGGGTTTACTTGATGAAGATACTGAAATGGTTTGCCATTTCCTTCTCCAGCTTATTTTATAGATGATGAAACTGCGGTAAATAGAGTTAAGTGACTTTCCCAGGGTCACATTACTAATAAGTATCTGAGGATGAATTTGAATTCAGGTTTTCCTGACATCAGGTATATTGCTTTATTCACTGTGCCACCTAACTGCATCCCCATTTTACAGATAAGGAAAATTGAGAGTCAGAGGTTAAATGATTTGCCCAGCATCACATAGATTAAGTGCCTCATGTAGGATTACAAACTCACATATTTCTCATTTCAATTTGAACATTCTAAACATGATGTCTTTTGAAGTCCATATGGCTTCCCCTTTTGCACAATAAGTACTCAGGAAATGCTTTATGGAGGATTTGAAAGGAATAGAACTTTTGGTACCTTTGAAGATACTGGGGGAAAGGGGGAAGATCTAGAAGAAAAGTAGATTTCCTACTGACATGTGATACTATGTACTAAGTTTCCTAAGTTTTTTAATCATCTCCAGATATGTATAAGGAGCAAATTGTGATTTGTTGCTGATTCTGTATGTCTCTGTCTCTCTCTATATATGAATCTCTCTTTCTCTGTGTCTCTCTCTCTATTTTTCTGTCTGTCTCTTTCTCTGTCTCTGTCTCTCTCTATCTATTTATCTATCTTTCTCTCTCTCTCTCTCTCTCTCTCTCTCTCTCTCTCAAAAGTTATCTAAGTCTTGATTTGAGCTGAGTTAGCAGCCTGGCATCTTTAACTGATCAGAGGGTCAAAAGAGTCACATCTTACTACTCAATCTGGCTTTCTTGTCATCCTCCCCATTCCTCATTTTGGCAGAGGGGCAGCAAAGCCACCTTGAAATAGGAGTACTGACAGCTGTATTTGCTTCATATACTTGGTTGGCAGAATCAATATAAGACAGGGAGAAAGTCTTATTAGAAGTAACTCACTGTGTGTGTGTGTGTGTGTGTGTGTGTGTGTGTGTGTGTGTGTGTGTGTGTGATGTACACATACAGAAGGAAGACAGTTTAGGGAGAAAAGGGGAAGAATACAGATACTGAAGACTTCTAATTATTCACTGTCTATCTTGTTGGCTAATGTATCCACCCCAATCCCATTTTATAAGACATTTCCAAATGGATTTTTTTTTAAATTCTAGTCCTTTAGAACTTGATTAACAAAGTTGTTCAAACTTAGTTTATATGCAACTAGTTAATATATGCTGTCATGAGACATTAGAATTAGAATGTGTGTTCCTGCATTCTAATGCGCTGTTGATGGACTTGGGAAGGTTGTCCAAGCATTCTGGACAACTATTTGGAATTATGCCCAAAGTGCTATTAAACTGGGCAAATTCTTTGACCCAGCTACTAGGTCTCTACCCTAAAAGATATCAAAGAAAAAAGAAAGGACTTATATGTATAAAATAAGGAAGAAGAAATTATTATTTATTATGTGCTACACACTGAGCTAAGATTTTACAAATCTGTTCTCATTTGAGACTTATTAATGATAGTATCATGGCATAGCCTTTTGTCTATTACTTAAACTGGATTAGATTCTTGAGCTGCTTCCCTTCTTTATTTTGGTCAGAACAGAATGAGTGGCCCATATTTGAGCAAAGCGATTCACAGTATACAAAACTATTTGCTGAATTGAATAACAACTTCAATTCAGTTTTTCATCAAGCATTCATGATACTTCATTAAGGAAAGTTTCACTTTTTGTTTCTGTATTGCCAATGAAATATGATGCCTGGAATATAGTAGGTGCTTAATAAATTGTTTTTTTTTTTTAATTACCAAATAATATACAATCTGAAAAAGGTTTTACCTTTTTATTTCTGAAATAGAAATTAGAAGACAACAATAGATATCATTCACAGAAATATCTTAAGGAAAAATTTTATCCAAGCAAGAGGCAAAGATGATTACAAAAAGATAAAAGCAATAATTTTGATAAGATAAAAGTTTTACACAAAGGGAAAGCACTCTGAATAAGAAGATAAACTATTGATTAGGGAAACATTTTCTTTTATATAAAATATCTGATAGGGTCTGGAATTTAAACTATACAGAGAACTAGTTCAAACACTAAAACTAAAAATCACTCAAATAAATGTGATCAAAGAATATGCATAGTTTCCCAAAGAAGAATGATAAATTATTAACAACCACGTAAAATATTGCTTCCAATTAGAAAAATGCAAATGAAAATAATTGAAAGTTTCATCTTCCACAGAGAAAGATGTCAAAACTTGGGAAAATAAGACAGTCAATTATGAAGGGACTCAGGAAAGACAACCACTTTACAAAGTAATTATTCATTATGCTGAGACCAAAAAAATGCATTTTTATCCAATCATCTGCTACTTTTAGGAACAAATTCTCAACATTTAAAGACAAGAATTTCAGTATACACCAAAAAATGGATTGCATCAATTTTGTGAGTAGAAAAATGGAAACAAATTAATTACCCAATGATCAGGGAATGATAAAAACAAATTTTGTGATTGCAGTGGAATATGAATAAGATACAAGAAAGCCAACATGGAGAATTGGAATACAAAAGGGAAGATTTGTTAAATGAATGATTACAACAACGCAATGAAAGTGAAGAACAGCAACAAGAAGAGATATTTGTAATAACTAAGTTTCACTCTGAAGGACAGATTTTTAAACATGTATTTCCCTGCCTTGTTTTGAGATGTGAGGAATTATGGGTACAATATATTGTGTCCTTAAATTTGATTCATATGTTGCCTAAATACATGATGTTTTTTTTCTCTTTCTATTTATTTTTTGGTTTCAAGAGAGGGATCAAGGTAAAAACAAAGTGCATCAGTAATATTTGGAAAACAAAATCCTTCAAAATAAATGCTTTTTGGATTGATTTAAATTGGATTACTTTATGGCAATATCTATATAACATCTTCTGATAAAATATTCAGCTTTCCTTCTGTTGACAATCTCCAATTTGTCCTGTATATAGCAGTTTATATGTAGTTTTTTTGCATGTTCTCTCTCCTTAATTTGTAATCTCCTTGTAAACAAAGACCATCTTTTTTCCCTTTCTTCATATCACCAGTGCTTATCACAGTAATTGGAATATGAGGTGTTTAATAAAGGCCAATTGACTGAGTGAATGTAAAGATTTTCAGTGGCTACACTGAAGCAACTCATTATTTATTATTTTGACTTTAGTCTTCTTTCCCCTGCCTTTTCTCCTGAATTTACTATGATGTTTTGTTCTTTTAATTTACTGAAATAAAGTAGTCACTATAATAAGAATTATAATTCTATTCACAACCAATTCAAGTCTACTCAGTCTGTTCAATTCACTTTGTCCCACTCAAAACAAAAAGAGTAGGTGAAGACTCTTACAAACTAGTCATTGCATGCAGGAGAAGGTAGAACCCACAGTCTGAGGGATTATTACTACAACTACAAAGTAATCTGGGAGGAAGAGTGTTAATTTTCCAGAGTGGATATTTTTTCTCATTATAGCTATTCAGAAACTTTTCAGAAAACTATTTAGAAAATTTCAAATATACTTCAGTAATTCCTGTTACTTTCTAAACATATATCATTTAGCAAACTACCAGATTTATTCATCAAACTATGGTCAGTCACAAAGTTCTCCCACTTTTTCTCTGAAGTGCATATTTTAGAGTAAGTGGAAGAAAGAATGGCCAAGGGATAGATTTCTATCTTCTGTTAGCCCTGGGAATCCAGACCTGGGGTGCCCAACATCATTCCCTTATTCCCTGGATGGGTACTTAGTCTGTAAGTACTAATGCTCTCCTGAGAGGAGCTTCCAAAAGCTGTATGACAGCAATTGAGGAGGTGGGAATGTAGATTTAATCTTTAAATTACCTTCAGCTCATAGAATTTAATTAAACACAGTTTACACTTCTACTCTCCCTCTTACTGAATACTCCAAATTTCCAAATCACTACCTTTCCTGAGAGCTGGTGTTTGTAAGGTTGGTAGGAGGCCAGAATGAGAAAATCTGTTATTTCTTCCTTGAAATATGGGAGATAAGGAGAGATGGGAGGGCTAATAAGCAAATTTTTGACATTTGATCAGTTTAACCCAGTGATATTCATATTAACCAAGGAGATCAAAAACAATAAGAAATATCACATACCAAGATATCTACAAAAGAAGTTCTGATGGTAACCGGGGCAGGGGGAATTGAATTCCCATCAAATGGAGAATGACTGAACAAATATTGGCACATTCATGTAATCAGAAATTACTGTGGAGTAAGAAATAATGACTACAACAAATACAGAAAGGCTTGAGACGGTGTGGATAAACCACTGAAAAGTGAAATTTGGTACCAGGAGACTGATGTGTACAGAATTCTATGATAGCATAAGGAAAATTTATATTCAAAGGGATCAGAACCTTTTTGAATGCTGCAGTCAAATTTAAAGGAGCAGCGTTCATCATGGAACTCTATGGCAGAGGAGGTGTAATCTACTAAGGGTGGGATGTAGTAAAGAATGACTCCTCTACCTAAGGACTTTGTGGGGAATCAACCACAGGATAGAAAAGTGCATCCACATTTAGCAGATTGTAATCCTTATCTCCAACATAATCATATGGATCCTTCTAGTGATAACCCAATATTCCTTTATTGAACCCCTTTCCTTTACTATGTATCCCTCTTCTAGCAATGTTGTAGACTCAATTCAGTTATAATCTAAATCTAACCTGGCTATGAAATCATAGCATCAGTAGCACAAGCTATATTGAGAAAAATAGCCACTCCGGAAAATTAACACTCTTCCTTCCAGATTACTTTGTGGTTGTAGTAATAATCCTTCAGACTGTGGGTTCTACTTTCTCATGCATGCAATGATTAGTTTGTAAGAGTCTTCACCTACTCTTTTTGTTTTGAATGGGACAAAGTGAATTGAACAGACTGAGTAGACTTGAATTAGTTGTGAATAGAATTATAATTCTTATTATATTATATAACTCCATAAAAAATCTACTCTTCTTTCAGTTTTCCATATTTCTGGTTACCCAGAACCTCAATCTCCATGACATCCTTGACTTCTAACTTTCACCCAGCTCACATCTGAGCAGTTGCCAAATCTTATTTCCATTTATTCAATCTATCTCTTATCTGCTCCATTTTCTTCATGTGCACAACCATCACTTTTGTTTAGACCCTCATTCTTTTTTGCCTGGACTACTGCAATGGTGTCCTAAATGATATCCCTATTTTATCTTTCCCAACTTTCTCTCATCTTTCACAAACCTTCCAAAGTGATTTTTCCAAAGCATAAATCTACATGCCATCTTCCCTACTCAGTAAACTTCAGTGGCTCTGTAAAGACTGCAAGATCAAAAGTAAACACTTCTATTTGTCACTTAAAGCCCTTCACAATCAGAATCCAATAATTTATCCTTCCAATCTTATGCATCACTCCCCTTACTGTCCTTCAGAGCCCAGGGAAACTATTCCTTTTGTTCCTTTTTGCACATATCAAAACATAATATGTAAAGAGGAAATCAAGGTGGGATATTCTCTATTAATCAGAATCATATAAAAAAAGGATGTATAAATAGAGAAAATTTTCTACTGAACTGAAATCAGACACAATTCCTTTTGCTTTCTTCTGTTAGATATGGTATGGTACAGGGAAGAAAGGCTACCCATGTCATCAGAAAGATCCAGCTCTCAATTCCTCTCTCAGATATTCTCTACTTCAATGACCATTGGCAAATCTCTCAGCTCTCTATGGCTGAGTTTCCTTATCTGTAAAATGAGGGAGAGGGTGGAACTTGGTGTCCCCTGATATTTCTCTGAGCTCTAAATCTATGGAATATGATTATCAACAGAGGAAAAAAAAAGATCCCTGCTGAAAAACTTTCCTGTTCACTGGCTGTTAATGACTTGTAGGTCTTTGTACTATGTATCTTTCAATTAAAAACATTCTTAAAAAAAAGATTAAGCCACTTGTTTGGCTGGCTTTATTTATCAAATTAATTACCAATAAACAATTAATATTTATAAGTTTACCCTATTTCCCAGAATCTCCATCAATATTTTATAAAAAGTAATGAAGCATAATCAATGCCATTATTGACAGAGGCAAAAACGACTTTATACTGTTAATGAATTTTTTTTTAATTTCTCTGTGAATTTTACAATGTATTTAATTTATTTTAGAATGACAAGTTTATGAAATTTTATATTTAGAAACATGAGGGACTTCAGAGGTCATCAGTTTTCACTTAACCAACAAGAAAACTGAAGCTCAAGGAAGTTGAAAATTGCATATCACATAGGCAGCGAGTATTAGAGATGATAGTATTCTAAGTCTATGGCTAGTGTGCTTTTCATCATGCTATTCTACCTTAGTTCATAGATTTAATTTAATATATACACAAATATATGTCCACATAAATATTGAGGGTATATATATTTTAAAAATCTTATGGAGTACTATTATTCCAATTTGAGACAATGCTTCCAAGAAAAAATGGAAGCATGACTCTCTTATCTTGGTAGAGATGGGATGGATTAGAGATAAGATAAGAAGTATACATTGTCAAATGGCCAATGTTGGCTTTTTTT
Organism: Sarcophilus harrisii; assembly: GCF_902635505.1. Lineage (NCBI taxonomy): Eukaryota > Metazoa > Chordata > Mammalia > Dasyuromorphia > Dasyuridae > Sarcophilus > Sarcophilus harrisii. The sequence goes on along the minus strand of NC_045427.1, from coordinate 636,006,917 downwards.
TTTTAATTACTTCACTAACAAAGAGTTAGTTCTCTAGGGAGAGACACTTTCTATTCATGAAGACTACATAATTGATCCATACTTTGTTGCATCTCTGCTTTGGAGGCTGCATTGAGTACACAATTATCTGCAAACAAAGTCATGTACCAATACTCCCTCCACGTTAACTTTGGGTTGTAGCCTTTTCAAGTTGAAGAATTTACCATCAGTACAGTAGCTGACTCTGATTCTATGTTTGTCTCCATTGAAGGCATTTAACAACATGGCTGAAAACATCATGCCAAAACGCATGGAGCAAGCCCACAGCTTTGTTTCACTCCATTCATGACTGAGAAAGCTCGAGAGCACTGCCCATTGTCCAGAACAAGAGCAAGCGTACCATCGTGAAATTGACATACTGTACTGATGAACTCTTCTGGAGAATCAAATCTTGACATAATTTTCCATAAATCCTTATGATTGACATTACCAGAGGCCTTGGTCAGATCTACAAGTGTTATATACATACCTCTGTTGTGCTCCTGGAATTTTTCCTGGAGTTTTTGGGCAGTAAATGCCACATTAACTGTTCCTTGGCCCCTTTTGAAGCCACACTGGCTCTCAAGTAGATTACTTTTTTCTAAGTATAGTGTCAGTCTATTAAGGAGGTCTCTGGCAAGAATTTTGCCAGCAGTGACTAAGAGAGACTCTCCTATGATTGTCACGGGAAAATCTATTCCCTTTACCTTTATAAAGATGGACAGTGGAAGCATCCTTGAACTCCTGGGGTATAACTCCTTCTTGCCATACAATCTGGAAAATTTCAGTTGGCTTTTTTTGAGAAATGGACTATCTACGTTGTAAATCTCAGATAAAGTAGAATCAACACCTGGTACTTTACTACTTGAAAGTAGCTCACTGGCATTCATAACCTCAGACACATTGTCACTGGATTCTAACATAGTGATGTCACTTTGATCCTCTACAAAAAGAAGGCCAGCAACAGCCAAAAGTTACTTTAGCTTTTTGGCAGCTACATGAGTATTGGTTCTGAAATCAGGACTCCTCTTCCTAAGTTCAAATCTGGCCTCAGATACTTACTAGTAGTGCAGTCCTAGGCCCTTTAACTCCATTTGCCACAGTTCCTCACCACTAAAGTGAGCTGAAGAAGGAAATGGCAAATGAATCCAGTATCTTTGTCCAAAAAAAAACAAAGACCAAAAAACCTCCAAGCAGGATCGTGAACAATTGAAAATGACTGAAAAACAACTGAATAGTAACACTAATACACTAATATTTACAAAGGGCTTTACATATATTCTCTTACACATTTTATATTTTACAGGTGAGGACACTGAAGATCAGAGGTGGCGAAGAAACATATGAGCAGTAAAATTTGGGATCCCTGTCTTCCTGATTGTAAGCACTGCCTCAATTATGACACACTACTTCCCATTTTGAAAATACACACAAAGGAGATTTTTCTATGAGTAAAATCTTCAGTAGACTTCTTTGATTACTGAAATGTAAAGAGCTTGCTTCACTGCAAAGAAAATTCCTCAGAGAATTTTCAGTTAAGAAAACTTTTGGAGGCCATTGATTCCTTTGTTCTGGGGAAAAGAACCTGTGTAATTTCATTTTGAGATGTCTCTTTACAGAAAGCAATCAGAATAAGTTAAGTACTAGACTGCACATTCAATTATTGTTAAGCATTTACCAGAGAAACATTAGTGTTTCTGAAGTTCTTCTGGAAAGGAACCCACAAGAAACACTTAAAGGACAAGGGATTTGTTTATACTCCTTTCAAACATGATATTGGCTTCATATTCCTGACTTCAGGATCAAGGTGCGTCCTCCATGATTCCTGAAGGATATTAAGTAAGGAATCAGCAATTTATATATCTGAATAGATATTTTATAAGTATGGCTCTTAAGGAGCCTGACTTCGAAACTGTTCTTTATTAACATTTATTTTTCACAATTACATGTGAAAACTATAACTTTTTTTTACAAATTTTAAAATTTGTTTTTGTGTCTCTCCTGTCCTCCCCCCTCAATGAGAAAACATTTTGACATAAGTACATGTTTAGTAAATACAAAACTCACTTCCACGTAAGTCATTGTGTAAAAGAAAACAAATAAAAGAAAAATTAAAAAAATAAAGAAAAAGTATCTTTGATCTGCATAGAAGACTGATGTGTTAACAGAGAAATAGGAATCCTATTTTTGAAATGCCAATTTAAAGCAAGGATATTTCATCAAACAAAGCTTTCTAATGCTTTATATTCTACCCTGCTATGAGTTAATCTATAATAAGATCAAGGCATTTGCTAACATGTGAAAATGGCAAAACCAAAGATTTTAATGTAATGTCACTGGATTTCTTCCCTCTGAGCTACACTGTGGCTTAGAATATAAAAATAAATGTTTAAATATCCTTAACTTCTGACCAGTGTCCAAAGGAAACACACTTTTAAATTTTCCCTGTTTTCCCTGAAGTTGAAACATCCTTATGATTTGCAGTTCCGTGGTGTGTATTAGTAAGAATAAAATTTATGACTTTGGAATAATGTTGTTCTTTGAACAAATCTGATTGACTCTTGGTAGAATGAAAAAAAGTCCTCCTCTTACAAAACAGTAACACACACACACACACACACACACACATGCTTTCACAGCCTTTTTTATTATTTCTTTTAAAAATCATTTGTTTTCTTTCAAGTAAAAAGAATGAGGGAAGGCAGAATAAAAACGAGATCAAGGTCATCAGATCAATCACCATTATGGTAGCATCATTCTATTGCATGAAATCCATCTATCCATCAGACAAAGGCAGGCCAATAATGAAAGAGATTGGAAGATCACGGCAAATTATTCCCACTCCAAGAAATGTAAGTTCTTGATTCTGAGATTTGCTCAAAAAAAAGACCTTTTTTTTTTCAAAAGTAAAAAGAATACAACATTAAAAAAAAAGAGAACTGGATAAACTAATAAAAGGAGTCAGCTGCAAGGAGCAATAGATATATTAGAAGCACAATATTTTTGAATAGATAGAAACTATAGTACTTACCAAGGCTAACGGGCTCACTTTGGAGATGGAGAACACCTGGTTCAACAAAGTAAAGTGACCTCACCAACAATAAGACACATATATATGACACTCTAAAATTGGAGTGACAGGCAAGCTAGGTGGTACAGTGGATAGAGAACCACCCTGAAGTCAGGAGGACCTGAGTTCAAATGTGACCTCAGACACTTGATACTTTTTAGTTGTGTGACCCTGGGCAAGTCACTTAACCCCAATTGCCTCAGGGGGAAAAAAACACTTATTGTTGTTGTTCAGTCATTTCCATCATGCTTGATTGTTTGCAATCCCTTCAGGGATTTTCTTGGGAAAAATCTTAGTGTGGTTTGCCATTTCCTTCTCCATATCATATTAAAGATGAAGAAATTGAGGTAAACAAGGTTAAATGACTCACTCAAGATGAAGCTTTTGGCAGATTTAAACTGAGGAAGAGAATTCTTCTAGGCTCAGTGCTCCACTCACTGTCCACCTCACTGCTGTGTAGGCACTCTATAACAGGAAGTCATTTACGACCATTAGTGCTGAGTTTGGAATATACTTCCTGAGGTTCCCCAGAGCAGGTTTACCATCCTTATTATGTTTTTTTTTCCCCTTAAACTAATGTAAAAATAAGTATACCTTTTTGGGTATATGCTCTCTGATGATGGGGATGAGGATCAAGGGTAGATCTGAAATGAGAAAGGAGCTAGGCTAGGATTGTTAATTTGCCATAAATAATCAACATGCACAGGAATTATAAATTCTAAAGGGTCATAGACAAGTGCTAAATTTCAAAGTTTCTATAGGTGAAGTAAAAAAAAAAAAAGAAGCCATCTATTTCTGTCTCCCTGCTAGTACCTTGAACAGTGCAGTGGCTTAATTAGCATTAACAAAAGAAATAACAGTTTATTCAAGACACAGTGTAGAACAGTGGCATGAGTTTTTGCTTTTAAATCAGTTCAAATCCAGAATCTGGTGGGTTGAAATCTCATTTCTAACATTAATTATGTGGCTTTGATCAAGCCACCTAAATTCTATGTGCCTCAGTTTACTCATCTGTAAAGTAACAGACTTGGTCTCTAAGATCTCTTATAGTTCTAAATCTTGGTCTCTAGGATCTCTTATAGTTCTAAATCTATGATTCGATGACCTTCCTAATACCTATCTACTAGTTACCAACATGGCTGTAATTTGTATAATTGAAGGGAATTCCCACACCAGAATTTCCCTTCTCTGAGGAAATCCCAAATCCTTGAGAGCATCCAAGCAGTGGTTTTCTAGTTCTCAGCTATGGATTAGAAGGCTGATTTCAGATACCTTGGTTTTTATATAAACTCTCTTTTCTAGATAAAAAATAATTAATATCCATGATGTTCTTTTCATAGTTGGCTTTAAAGGTAGGGCAAGAACCTACCAGAGAGGTTCAAAGGCAGCAAAAGGAAAAAGTAGCTACAATAACCTGCTAAAAATATGGAACAGCATTTGCAGGAAGGTGGATAGTTGGAGGGGGCAGCAAGGAGGCACTATGAATAGAGAGAGCTTGATCTAATCCTATTTTAAACATTTGCTGGCTGGGTGATTTTGGGCAAGTCACTTGATTCTGTTTGCCTCAGTTTCCTCACCTGTAAAATGAGCTGGAGAAGAATATGGCAAACCATTCCAGTATCTTTGCCAAGAAAATCCCAAATAGAATCACGAAGAGTCAGATACAACTGAATAACCACAAAGCTAGATGGAATCAAAGGATTGTCGGTTTTAATGGGTCCAATGATTTATAAGCTAACAATAAGCCTAGGATTTGATTTAAAAAAACCATTGTCAAAACCATGTCATCAACCCAGAGACAGTACTCCTGCTTTCTTTAAAGATAGATGTACACTTGGGAATATTCTTTTAAAGTTCAAGGACTGTTGCATTAGTAAGGTTGTTTTCTCTAAATATTGTCTGGTACAAGTTTATATTTAAATAAATGTTGCAGTCAAATGAAATCATCAAATATTTATTGAACATTTAGGGTCCAAGGCAGTATGTTAAGCATTGTGTAAGATGTGAAACCAAAGAAGCAATGGCCCTTGTCTTCATGGAACAGGAAGAAAAAAAAAGAGGGGGGACTATATGTAACTGCACACTTCCCATAGTCCCCCATTACTCTGTCAAAAGGAAACCAGTGGATTTTATTTGTCTCCCTAATCTAACCAGGAAGATGGCACAGATACATGGGTTAATGCTCTTTAAAAGATACAGATAATGAGGATTTGAGAAAGAACCAGGGGACTGTGATAGCTCTATCTCCAACATCTCCAATTACTGTAACTTGTGTAGTTCATTTAAGTGTTTGCCAGATTAAAATTGTTTAACTAGATGATGAAGTGAGTAGAGCACTAGGAGTCAGAAAGACTGAAGTACAAATACAGTCAAAGTCAGACTCTTACTGTTTGACTGTCAACAAGTCACTTAACTCTGCATGTCTTAGTTTCCTCAACTGTGAAAAAAAAAAGATAATGATAATCCAAGGGTTAGTCTGAGAAAAGATGACATATTTGTAAAGCGCTTTGCAAACCATAAAGTTCTGTAATAATATTCTGGTTTTCTAGTTTTAGATTAGTAGTAGAACTAATAGTAGTGATGGTGGTGATGATGGTAGTAGTAGTTGTTGTTGTAGTAGTAGTAGTAGTAGCAGCAGCAGCAGCAGCAATAGGAATAATAGAAGTAATGGTAGTAGTGAAGAGGGGACCCTGAAACTCTAAAAATCCTGGAAGGAAAAAATCTCCCTCCACCCTGCCTCAATGAGAGGCGCCCCAGGGAATCAGGTACAGTGTTTACCTTGGTGGGGCTGGTTGAGTCTTGAGCTAGAGAATTTCAACCCTATGTAGATCTTCGATTCAATTCAACTCAAGCTGTACCCAGCCCCATCTAGAGCAATGCCCAACTCATAGACAACTTGAGCTGTCCCAGCCCCCACTAAGACATTGAATATAAAAGAGCCAAACTAAAACCCACTCTTTGCAGAGGTTCCAAACATACCAGCTATGCCATGCTTGGCACGCCAAGGGCCTCTGGCCACTGAAATATTCTTTTCCAGTGCTATCCTCTCTTTACCCTTACCTATTTCCTAACCAGATTTTATGCCTCTCTGTCAGTTTCTAATCTTACTTCCAATCCCCATAATAAACCCTTTTATCAATCTAAGTTTTCAGGTCTATAAATTCTTTTACAGAGAACCTCTGTACCACCAGAAGGGAGTCCCCAAAACTCCCTACCCTTGCGCCGAATCCCAAGGGGTGCAGGGGAGCCAAATCTCTCCATTTGGTTCCCTGAACCCCAAACCTGCCACCAGACCTTATCATTTAACTCCCTGATCACCAGAAACCCTAATCTCATTTTGGTTCCCCAAATCTAAACCTTATCAGTAGTAGTGGTAGTGGTAGTAGTACTAGTAGTATTAGTAATAAGAGGAGGAGGAATAAAAAGAGTAGTAGTAATAATAATAGTAGCAGTAGTAATAGTAATAGTAGTAGTAGTAGTAGTAGTAGTAGTAGTAGTAATAGTAGTAGTAGTAGTAGTAGTAGTAGTAGTAACAGGAGTAGTGGTAGTACTAGTAGTGATGGTGCTAGTGGTGGTGATAGTCATAATAGCAGTAGTTACCATAGCAGCAGCTGCAATAACAGCATGAGTATGCTTGCTAAAAGGCAGGCAGAATCCTAAAGTTTAGGTTACTTTCCAAACTGACATCAATATTCATTCGTGAATTTTCTACCTCCAAAATTGAGAATACAGGGTAACACTTAATGAAGATAAAAATACCAGCACTGCTCATTGCCTGCTCACTGCTTGCTCCAAAAAATTCAATGCCACTCAGTCGCCAACTGAACAAAGTTCCAGCTCCTCAGCTTGACATTTCACACCTGCTGCAATCTACCCATCACCTTTCTTTTCATATTTATCTGCCTCAACCCTGACCTTCAGTCATTTTTCTAATCCCCTGTTCCTGCAAAGTCCTCATATGTTCTCTGCTCCTTTGTACATCACCCACCTTGCAGCACAAAGAATGAGAAGCCTCTTTTCTACACATCCCAATCCTACTCATCCTTCAATGACCAACAAGTTCTACTGTGTTTGTGAAGCCTTCCCTGATGCTGATGACTCTATTCCACAAGGCCTTCTCCCTTCTCTGAACTGATCATTTTCACTTTGCTGATAATTATTCAGTTGTTGTTTGTACCAGAGCTGTGATTTCACTGATGTGTGAGAATCCCCAAATGAACATTCCTTCCACCCACCCAGGAGCTTCTGGAAGTTGAGAGGTTTATTGACTTGCTTTAGGGTCAAGCAGCTAATAATGAATACAGAGCCCAGACCATTAATCCTTATTGCCTTGTAATGTCACTTTGGCTTTTTAATCATGCACTGGAATTTAGTTCTTCTATTGTGGTTGTTTTCAAATGTATGCTTTAAGTTCTTGTTTCTCTGACTAGAGTATCTTTTAAATTTTAATTGCCTACCTATCTGTCTCTATCCTTTATCATTGATCTATCATCAATCTCTGTAATCTGTCTATTTCTGTCTCTATTATCTATCATTGATCTATCATCTATCATTTTATAACTATTGCTATCATCTATCATTGATCTATCATCTGTCTCTATCATGTATTTATATCTATCCATCCATTTTTCTCTATCATTTATCAATGATCTATCATCAATCTTTATCATATATATGTATATCACTATCACTGATCTATCATTTATCATTTATCTGTATCAATTACCATCCTTCATAATTGATCTATTATTATTCTCCATCATCTATCTCTATTATCTACCAATGATCTATCCATCATTCTCTATCATCTATTTATATTTATCCATCAATCTAATTCTGTCATTTATCATTCATTTAGAATTAATCTCTATCATTTATAGCTATCTCTCCATATATCATCTATCAGTGCTCTATCATCTAGAATTTATCCATATTTTACTATTATTTATCTTTTCTCTGTTACAATTTTTATCATCTATCTCTATCAGGTATCATTGCTCTACCATCAATCCCCATCTATCCTATATCTATGTCCATCTCTCCATCTTTGAGACTGGATTTCTAGTTAACCCATACTAAAAGTTCTAAGCTGTGTTCACAGGTCGTCTGATCTTATTGTTGAATGGCACAGGAGTCTTGACCTGATCAGTTTTTTACTCAAGCCAGTTCTTTTTTCCGACGACACCCTGGTTCCTATATCTTCCCCAACCCTCTCCCCCCAATACACATGTTCTATAAGAGGCCCATCATATTAAGGCCAAATTTAATGTGACCACCTGATTGATTTAGTCTCCTATAGCCTGAGAATTCCTTACTCAAACAATTCTACAGCCTCATCCTTCATAGTAGCAGAGGTTATAGACACAAGCTACTACACTTAGCAAAAACATATCTTATAATTGCTTACTCTGCATAGTACATTCAGAACAGAAATGTTCCCTTATATTCTTTGGATACTTGTGCAATGCTCCTAGAAGAAAACAAAAAGAGTTGGTTGTGGTGGGACAACCTAGCCTGAGAAATCAGCTTGAATGCACCATTGTGGACTGAATTGTTGATGGTTGTATTTGGGGATCATTCTAAGTAAAGTGCTGGCTGAATGAAAAAACTGACATGCTGCGTCCTGAAAATGAGACTTACAAGAGCCTTGAGCCAAATTAAATTCATAAAGGCTGAAGTCAGCATTATATTTTGACCTTATATTTATTTACTTGGAGAATGAATAAGAAACTCTAAACTCAATTATCTTCAAGAAATCTATAGACTCAGGAATATGTAAACTCCTTGAGGGCAGTACAATTTTGGTTATTGCCTTTAAATCTTCAGCATCTGACATGGCACCTCACTTAGATCCTCTCCTCCCCTTTTCCCCTTTTCCCTCATTCTCTCCCTTTCTTTTACAGTTCCCTTCCCTCAAAGTCATAGCTTATGAGGTAGAAGAGTCCACAGAAATCACCTAATTGGCCCTTTTTCTGTTTAAGAAGGAGAACCTTAGTTCTAGACAAGAAGGGGAAAGATTGGAACAAGCATTGGTTTAAGAGATACTACATTCCAGACATTGTGCTAAGCACTATGCAAATATAATCTTGTTAGGCCCTCATGATAACTTTCTGAAGTATGTATGATCCCTCCATTTTACAGTTGAGGAAACAGAGGCAGTGAGATTAAATAATTTGCCTAGGATCACATAATGTGTCTAAAACTAGATTTGAAAAAAAGATCTTCATGACTCCATGACTAGTCTTTATCCATTGTGCCATCTGGGCTGCCCACTGTCATGAAAATAAGACTGTAGCAGACATATGATTCAAAATCACACTTGTCCAAAAGCAAAGGTACTAATTTTCTTGCCAACAAAACTCTGTGTCTTAGTTTCATCAGCATTTTTTACATCATTTTCTCTTCCTTTTTTTCCCTTTTCCTTCTTTCCTTCCCCTTCTCTTACTCTTTCCCCTTTTCCTTTCCCTTCTCTTTCTCTTTCCCTTCTCCTTCTTCTCTCTCCCCTTATCTTTCTCCCTTTTTCTGTCCTTTTCCTCTTCCCTTCCTTTCCTGGAGATTGTGTCTTCTTTGGGATCAAAGGATGAACAACAAACAAGATGATAGTACAATGATCACTGATAGGCCCAACCCTACTAACGACTGATACAAGAGCTTTGACTTGCTCATTTTTAGACTGGGACCACTTTGCCCCCATTTTTAGGCCTTTTTCTGCTCTGAGAAACTCATCATATTGGTGTTGGACTTAGGGACATCCAATCAGCTTTATCCTTACTAAAGTTCAATGCTCTCAAACTGAAGCCTATCTCAACCTCTCCAGTAGCAGGGATTATAGGCATGTGACATCATGTTTAATCATTCTGATTTTCAGAAATGTCCTCCCCTAATAGAAAAATACTCTCATGACAAAGACAAATATTAAGCAAAATGGAGATTAAAAAATAAAATTAAATAAAGATTAAGCCTCATTGAATATTTTATATTACTCACCCACAAGTCCCACATCTCTGCTAAGAGTACCATCATCTATCTGTCTCTCTAGAGCCAAGACTTGGCTGTAAGATTGCTAAGTAGTAAATAGATTCCAAAAAGTGTACCTCCAAGCTCAGGTTTTTCTCTGGATGCAACTTGATTCAGGCAGGAACAAGCTGCACTGACATAAATTTATCCGGTAAACCATATTTAAAAAGGAAAAAAAAATCAATAACAGTATCCTGGCCTAAATAAAATGGCTAGTGACTATACTCTCTATCAATTACCCAAGGAACTTGTATCATGATTACTTCCAGTGTTTTAGCCACTGCTCAAAGATTCAATGAGGACACAATGTACTGTACTTTCCATTTAGTTAGGTAACCAAACATTCTAAATAACTTGGAACATTTGCCAATAGGAGACAAGTCCTCAGGGGCTCCTTATAACACAGTCCCTCTCCCCACACTTCCCATGCTCATTTTTGTCCATAGATGTCTTTTCTTTTCTTTTTTCCTTTTCATTTTTATGGGATATATGTGCGTGCATATGTATGTATGCATATATATATATATATATATATATATATATATATATATAATTTGTATACACATATATGTATATGTAATAGTTGTACATATCCATTTAAAAATCTTATCTAAAAGAACTATTAGATTTTAATAGAAATTTATTATCCATGTGTGAAATAGCCAAAAGGAATTTGCTTCTAACACTCCAAATGGAAATTCACATTTACAAATATTACTATGACATTGCAGGGAACATTGTAGTTAATGATGAATTAGAAAGTGCCTGTCCCACATTTGTGGCAGCCATAATGCTCTGATACTAGAGTCACTTTAATTTTTGTCCAAAAAGGCTGAATTGCCCAGTTTGTAAGAAAGCTGGGGTTGAAGTTTGATCCTTCATGGTATCAAAGAGCATGTTAGCCTTCATTCTGAGTATAAAGCATTTCAGATACATCCATTTATCCTGCTAATGTAAGAAAGGAGTATCTTTTCAGAAACTGTGTGATCATATCTGAAGATCTCTGACTAGCAGGGGTCCATGACTTTTGGTAGAATTAATCTCCAGACAATTGGAAAGGGTTCTGAGACACAGAGACATCCTAACATGATGGAAAGAGCACTGATTCTAGAATTAGGACCTGGTTTCAAATTATATTTCTGATAGGGCAGTTAGATGGTACAGTAGATAGAGTGTTGGGCATGAAGTCAGGAAGACTAATCTATGTGAATTCAAATCTCTCTCTCTCTCTCTCTCTCTCTCTCTCTCTCTCTCTCTCCCTCCCTCCCTCCCTCCCTCCCTCTTTCCTGTCTGGATCTTCTCATTTTATACAACACTTATTCAACTCTCACAGGAATTCTTCATCCACCCTGTTGGACATCTTCTTTTTGCTATTATTCTCTCAATCATTTATTAACTTATTAAACTTGAAAAATCACTACATTTTTCTCGGTATCCTCATTTGTAAAATGAGGCAATTAGAATCAATGACCTTTAATGTCCCTTCTAATTTTAATGATATTATGATTTATTTATTATGATTTATTTCTGAGAAAGTCTATAGCAAGTAGAATGACATTTATGGAAAGCATAGATTGTGCAATATTTGGATTACAAAGTACAGATTAGGGTTTCACAGGATGAAAAACGTATGGAAACACTGTGACCTATAGCATTAATGTGTATATAGAGAGTTAATATTATGAATTCATTAAGAAAATGATATATGAAGATTTGGGAAATGGTAGTTCTCAGAGGACTTGATCCCTTGATCAGAAGTGTTTGTACTAAAAAGGAAGGGGAAAGAGAAAAATGACTTAAATATAAAATTGGATTGACAAAACATTGATTGTAATTGACATTACAGTAATAATATACTACTAAACCATGGGGCAAAGAGAGAGAATATGGATTATATTTTCTTGAAATAGATAACAAAGTTGGAAAAAAAGTAGTAGCTATGAGAAAGTTCAACTATTAAGATATCTACTGGAAACTTAATTTCTTAGAAAAAGATTAAGTGATGAATTCTTGATATACTGATAATCTGTCTCAAGATAAAATTAGCAGCACAATTCAATGCTCCTCTGGGCTGCATTTTGATTGAAAGGGAAAAAAAATCCTTCAGGAAAGCAAAAGAAATAAACATTTATACAGTACTTATTATGTGCCAAAAAGTCTAAAGTATTTTACAAATATTACCTTATTTGCTTCTCAATTCTGAAAGACATATGTTGTTATTAGACCCAGATTACAGTTGAGAAACTGAGCAAATCGTGTTTAAGTGACTTGACCATGGTCACACAGGTAATGAGTGCTTAAGGTCATATATTTGAGATTTGTAAAGTAGAAGAAATGCCCTATCCCCAACATTCAGCATCCATTCTTTGAGATTCACTTCATCTGTCTACATCATCCTGATTCAACTATCTCTTCTCTACTGGACACCTTGATCATCCTCCCTGCTTTCTATTCTGACTGATAGATTTTTCTCCTTCCCAATTCATATTATTACACTTGGGGATAATTAACATGTTGTCTTCCCCAAATACCCTGTATTTCTAGTTCATCAACCTCTTTACACTCATTACCCCTATGATATATACCCAAAACTCATCACAATCACACACAGGAATGATTGTACCTTGATGTCAGCAACATGTTTAAATGTGTCACCATCATTATCCATATCTGTGAAATCCCTCATTTTTATCATAACCTCTTTTCAGTTAATTCTGCCTCTATTATCCTAACATTGTACTTTGTCTCCACAAATATCTCTAGTTCTTCTATTTCTCCCTGCTTTCCTTAATCACCCCTGTCTGGTCTCACTTGCTTTCCATCAAAACCTAGTCTTCTAATCATTCATTTCTACTTCATATTGCCATTTATCATTGAGTTTCTTATTCCTTTCTCCTATGCACCATGTTATTCCATCTATTAACTTTTTTTCATTCTTATATGTATGCCTCTGGATATTGATGGATAAGACAATCCCATTATGGTGACCAAGTCCATAGACAATTTATATAATGTATCTGACCTCAACCATGTCCAAGATGCTGCCCAAAGATTCTGAATGACCTTCCTTACTCACTTATTTTTTTTTCAAAACTTTTCCTACTTTTCCTCAATTCATTTATATTGCCTATCCCTCTAAAGAGATATGACCATCCATTAGAAGCTCTCCCTTCTCCCCAACTCTACCATCCAAATCACCTCAATGTCACCCCCCAATATTTTTTGCATTGCTCCAATCTCAGAGAAAAATGTCAACTTTCTCCTCATATATACCAGCCCCTAAATCTGATAAATAAAATGACCCAATCAGAATACAAAAGGATGTTGACAGCTTAGGACAGCTTAGACTAAATCCTGGAAGCTGAAATAAAATAGGATTAAAGATAATATCCTACATAGATCCAAATAATCACATTCATAAATATGTAATGTGACTAGAGAGTGGGCCATCTGAAATCAGTGTGAAATATTCAGACTCTACTGCAGAGAGTGCAACTCCGTGGGCTGGCCATCTTGTTTAAATCTCAAATGTGCATTTGCCAAAAAGACTATTTTATGAAGAACTCATGCAGGGTAAACACTCATGTGGTAGTCTGAACAACTGATACAATGACACCCTTAAGGTATCTTTGAAGAACTTTAGAATTAATTGAATGGCATGGGAGACACTGGGACAGGACCACCCAGCATAGCACACCCTCATCAGAGAAGGTATTGTGCTCTATGAGCAAAGCACAATTTAATTGGCTCAGAAGAAATGTGAGATAATTGGTCTGATCAGTGACAGTCAGACATACCATACCTCAACTATGACATAAGTGATGTAATTTTGGTCCTTTTTGACAATGAAGGGCAAAACCCAGCATCATTTCAGTAGGATATTAAGTGTTTTGCAAGTTCTAAATTAGCCAAAAATATGATAGCAGAAGACATGAAATTAACAATTATCATTGATATTTCCAGCATTTGGAACATGAAAGAAGTGTGAGAGTTGCCCAGTATTTTGCCTAGAGTTTTATTTCTAGTTCTTTTGTTTAATTGTTTTTTAGTTGTGTTTGATTCATTGTGACTCTATTTGGGGTTTTCTTTACAAAGATATTGGAGTGTTTTGCCATTTCCTTTTCTAGCTCGTTTTACAGATGAGGAAACTGAGGCTAAAAGGATTAAGTTGACTTGACCAGGGTCACGCAGCTATTAAGTATCTGAGATCATATCTGAACTCAGGAAAAGGTGGCTTCCTAACTAGAAACCTAACACCTTACTTAGGCACTGCACCACTTAGAGGCCTCTGTGTCACTATATCCAAAAATTAAGACTTCATGAAGTAATACAACCTGGGCGAAAATCTTTAGTAAGGTGACAAAGACCTGGATGCCCAGGCAGGTTTAACTTTTTAATTTAATTCTTTACTTTAATAGGAAAAGAGATAACATGGCAATTAAAACTACAAATGATATAAAGCAGAGAAGGACAACTCATATAGTGGGATGGCAGAAGTGAAGTAGATAAAAATAAAATTCTACAACACAGAACAATGGGAAAGATAGGGTTTAATAGCTCTTAGAGTAAAAACCAAAAAGTCTTTAGTTGACTAATCTCCACATAAATAAGCAGTAGCATATGCTCTGTAATTCCCCCCCCCCTCCTCAGGAGCAAATATCTATGTGCCTACATACACACATACATGTGCCCACATCTGTGTGTATGTATAGATATATATACAGACATGCATGTGTATATCTATATGTGTGTGAAGAGATAGATGATAGACACATTTATTGATTTTAGGGTGTAAGCTTATAAGCATATTGCTCAGAACAAGGGAAATTAAAATTACAGTATACTAGGTACTGAGCTGACAATATTTAAAATATTGTATTTATTTCTACAAACCAGACTGTGAAAAGAACATTGACTGGCTGATTTCCCTATCCCCCTGATAATTAGTTCTCTATTAGAAAGTTCCTATCTGTTATTCTATGGGCATCTCACCTATCGAGAATTTATTGTTGCTCTCTTCAAACTCATATCTTTTTTTTTTAACTTCACAATTTCTGGTGAAAACAATACCATCCTTCCAGTGATCCAGGGACATGACCTCAAAGGCATCATCATCTCCTCTCTCTCCCTCACTCTACCTTGAGATCCAATGACTTGTCAAGTTTTTTTGGTCCCTTATCTTTCATGTCAGTCCCCTTCTCACCATTCAATCTTCAATTTTAACACTATTCCCATGTAATTGGTCTTTCTTCCTCTAGCTTCTTCCATTTCTAATCCTTTCTCGGTAAAGCTAACATAAATAGATATTTTTAAAACACAGATCCATTGTGAGAATAAAATGAGATCATATTTGTAAAGGAGTTTGCCATCCTCAAAGTGCTATGAAATTGTGTTGTTTCCTAACCTAGCAGCTCCTTAGATCGAGGAAATAATGAGTCCAGTAACTATTCATATTATGAATTTAACAAAAAAATAGCCAACATGGATATTTCAACATATGCAAAAGGAAGTGACAGGAAATATGTACTTCTATAGTATCGGCTATGTATCAATCATTGTGATAAATGACTTATAAATAGTACCTCATTAGATATAATAACCCTGAGAGGTAGTGTTATTATCACCATGTTATAACAGATGGAACTGAGGCAAACAGAATTAAATTACTTGCCCAAGGTCATACAGCTAGGAAGTATGGGAAGTTAAATTTGAATTCGAGTCTTTCCTGATTCCAAGCCTAACATTTTGTGCATTGCACCATATAGTTATCTTTAAATAGCCAAAGAGATAATTGTATATGAAACTATGAGCTACTGCTGTAATGTAAAGTTTTCTTTAAAATACATATTAAGTTTATCATGGTAATAACAAAACTGGTTTGCTTATCTGTGTCCAGTTCTGAACTCCCTTTTGCTTTTTCATGTATATTTTTAAATGTTTCATTGACATCCTTTTATTTCTTTTTTTTCCCTTTAAAAAAAATCTCTATCATTAGCCACCCACACCCTCTCCCCAAATAGAAACTTTCCCTGGTAACTCATAAATTTAGTCAAGCAAATCTAACAAACAGCCATATTTGAGAATATGCTACATGGCTCTGTTTCTATCTCCAATCCATTCTCCTCTCAGCCACAAGGCAATAGGAATGCTTCACCAGCAACTTCAAGGTCATGACTGATCAGTGAGTTAATCAGAGTTTTCTAATCTTTGAAAGTTATTTTATTTTATTATTGTTATGATATATATATTTTTTCCATTTTGTATTTCCTTCTATTATGTTTTTTTAACTTGGGGATTAAGGCCATTTCTTTGAATTAGGAGGTTACTGAGGTGACTGAAACTGATTACAAAGTGATGTGAAAATTTATTTTATGCCTCCAACCTTCTTCAGATAAGTGCAAAAAGGGAATGAACTGGCTTGTTGGGGGGGTTTTCTTACATAAGGGAGTTTCTCCTGGGAGAATTGAGGGTTCCCCTGCTGATCTTCATTTTCTCCAACTGGGCTCACATCACTATGTTCCCCCCAGCATAAGTACAGCTATCAACAGCTTAAGTCCTGGTCCTATTATCCAAATTATGTCTAAGGAGAAGTGGATGGGCCAGAGATGTTGGAGAAAACAACTTCTTAATGAGTTAGGATGCTAAACTCACTATAAAGCAATAGGAATCGGTTCAATGCAAAATTTTATTGAAAGCATGGAAGAGGCAGTGGGGGGGAGGATGGTAATTCAAATTTCAATTTAGGCATATGTACCAACATAGAGTATGACTCACATAAAGGTGGTACTTGAGGAACAAAGAGACATGAGTCCATTCAACTTCAGGAAGGACACACTTCATCAGGAAAGTGTCTTCCCACTGAAGGGAAGGGTGTTCTTCAAAAATCCCTTCTAATAATGAATACTTGTATCCTGATTTGAGGCGGACCCCCTGGAGTCAGCTGATTTATATATCAAGGGTCAGGGCTGAGCACTATCAAAATGCCTCAAGATGATCAAGATTATTATTATTATGATTTTACATTCAAAGGTGTTTTCATTTTTTATTATGTGAAGTTTAGACTTCAACTATAGGCTGCTCCCATATTAGTACATTCAAAGGATTTCCTCTCCTATATGTATTTCTCTGTGTTTTTTTTAAGATTCCATACCACAATCCCCAGATCAAAGAGAAAATTTTGCAAGAAACAAGAAAAAAAAACAATTCAAATATTCAGGCACTACAGTTAGAATGGTACAAGACTTATCAGCAGCCCCAATAAAGGACCACAGGTCCTAGAATCACATACACCAGTAATCAAAACAACTAGGCCTACTCATATAACAGTGGTCTTCATGTATAGATTCTTTAACCTACAATGTCCCTTAAGGGGTACTGTCATGGTTGTCTCAAGGGCACCAGGCTGAATCTTGTTATATGCCTCCAAGTCTGCATTTATCTTTGAGGTACTTAAATCACCCAATGTAATTAGCCCATTGTGAACTTTCTAATTACAGTTTAATACTTGTTTAGGTCTGTTTCTTTAGGGGATATATAAGATATCAATCTGTTTAACCAAGCTTATTAAATTTTTATGGACTAGGTGCCTATATGAGATTGCTATATGTCAAAAACTATTTCTCAGGCTCTCTGATATAATTTTGTTTATAAAAAGCCTCATTAGAACCCTAATCTTGATTCAGGATTATTTTTATCAATCCCAAATCTGTACTTAAATTCAATCAAAGCTAGGTTTTTAACTACTATAATTTCTGCTTTAAGGTAAATGTATTCAGTAGGAATAACCTACTCACACAAATTCAGAGGAGATTTGTCCCCCATTATATTAGGTACACTGTGTACATTATTCTCTAATTCAGTCATACTTGTTTTCCAGGTGTTTTCCTACCTAACTCCATCATATTTATCATTTATTACAGTATAATAATATTATATGACACTCACATACAATAGCTTGTTCTCTCTTTACTCAATTGATATTTATCTGCTTTATTTCTAGTTCCTTTTTATATCAAAAAGAGCATATGTAAGTTTTTTTTTCCCCCACTCTCACTGATCTCTTCAGAGTAAGCTATCTGTGACATCACTGAGTCAAAGGTTACTAATCTGGAGGCCACAGGTCCAAACTGCTTTTGGGGACAGTCAGATCAGATCAGAGCTCCACCAATACTGTTTATGAGTTAAGATGCTAAACTCACTATAAAACAATAGTGTGTGTCTAACTTTCCACATTTTAACTGACATTTCCTCTTTTGTTATCTTCATTCATGAGAATGATATGAGACAGAAACTCACTAGTGTACTCTCTTGTTCAAAATTCAGAATATTTTCAAGCCTACTTTTCCAGTTTTGATATACATAGCTCCCATCCATATCCTATACTTCGCATCCAAAATGGCGCCCATGCTATTAATCATACATAGCATTCTGTCTCTCCTCTATATACCCCTACAAAGGCTTTTCCCTTTGCTTAGAATTTATTCCCATCTACCTATTGCATCTTAGGATCTTTTTTTCAAAGATTCAGTAACAGACATTTCTAATAAAAATCTATTATTAAGTCTAATAACCTACAGAAAACTTTTCCTGATTCTATGCACATTTAACACCTCCTCCCAATTACACCAAATTCATTTGTATGTATTTTATAGATACTATGTGTATAATATTGTTTTTTCTATATTATTATTAATGATTATTATTCTTTGCATTTTTATAGGCCTATAAAATTTACAAATTGTTTTGCAAATGCTAACTCATTTGATCTGAACAACAAACTCATGAGGCAAATGCTATCATTATCCCCATTTTAAAGCTGAGGAAATCTGAATACACATAGGTTAAATGATTTGTCCAGGGTCACATAACTAGTCAATATTTGTGGTGGAATTTAAACTCAACTCTTCTGACCTTAAATTCTATACTTTATCCTCTATGCCATTTACCTGCTGGAGTAAAATATAAGTTTCTTGGGGGAAATGTATATATATTATATTATATATAAAGAGACATATTTATACACACACACGTATATATGTATACACATACATACATACACACACACACACACACACATATATAATTTTCTCTCTCATCTTTCTCTCCCGAGAACCTACTTGGTGTCTTACACATATTAAGCATTTAATAAATGTTTGCTGAATAGAACTGGAGGTGGTCCAGCATTTAGAGTGCTAGGCCCAGAGTCAGGAAGATCTGAGTTCAAGTTTGACTTCAAGCACTTACTAGTTGCATGACCTTGGGTTAATCCTGTTTGCCTCAGTTTCCTCATCTGTCAAATGAACTGGAGAATGAAATGGCAAAGCACTCTAATGTCTTTTCCAAGAAAACTCCAGAAGGTAATGCAAAAAAGTAAGACACAACTGAAAACAACTATTATTGTTTTCAACAATAGTTAGAGATTGTTGAATCTCTAACAAATATGGTTTATCTGTTGAAAGTAATATTCTGCTGCCTGCCCATCACATTACCTACCCCCTCCCATCCCTTTCATACCCTCCCTTGACCATGTAGGAAGACTAAAACCATTGACAACTTCCTTTTCTCATGTCAAGCTTATGCCTCCATTTTTTTTTTGTATCATAGATTAGATTGTTTCCTAAAACTTGAATGAGTTTCACTTAACATGGCAATAGACTTCTACCATGTGTTGCTTATTAACACATATTAAAGATTCAATGGACTTTTTCCATGGCAGTATCTTTAGTTACTCAACAATAACTAGAGATATCCAAAAATGAAATGGACTTTCCCCCCAGGTAGTGAGTTCCCATTTCTGCAAAGATTCAAGTAGGGAAAGAACAGACTCCTGCGGTATATAGGGGACTCAACTGGATGATGTCCAAATGCCTCACATCTGGATGATTCAGTGAAAGTCAAAGCAGATGAGGTTCATTGCTTTCTGTTTCTCTTTCTATGATCAGAGTTTTCAAGCACGTCAGACTGGCCATATGCTTACCAAGTGAAGCCAGTATGTAATGGAAACCTGTATTAGGTATCAAAATCCAACCCTGGGAGAGTACAGCAACCCTAAAAGTCTGCCTGTGAAAAGTAATACAGAAATCCTATCGCATTAACCACCAATCCTATTAGAAGTGCTTGGGAAATAGTAAATTAAACTTTGTAATAGCTTCCCAAAGGAAGCGGGAAAACAAGTTATATTACTTAGAATCCAAATTGGACTGGGAGCAGCAGTCCAACAGGCATCACAGGAAATCACTGCTTTGGCAGCAGGGACGGGCGCCCTGGGATGAAGCTGATTTTTTCCCATAGTTAATATTCGACAGGCAAAAGCGCTGAGCTGAGTAACTAAGGATACTGCCATGGAAAAAGTCCATCGAATCTTTAATATGTGTTAATAAGCAACACATAGTAGAAGTTTATTGTCACGTAAAGTGAAACTCATTCAGTTTTAGGAAACAATGCAATCCACTATACAAAAAAAAATTTGGGGGCACAAACTTGACATGAGAAAAGGAAGTAATCAATGGTTGTAGTCTTCCTACAAGGTCAAGGGAGGGTATGAAAGGGATGGAAGGGGGTAGGTAATGTGATAGGCAGGCAGCAGAATATTACTTTCAACAGATAAACCATTATTGAAACAGTGAGGAGATAGAGTATGATGTGGGAAATCAGGAGGATCTGAATTCAAATCTGGC
This sequence comes from Sarcophilus harrisii, assembly GCF_902635505.1. Taxonomy (NCBI): domain Eukaryota; kingdom Metazoa; phylum Chordata; class Mammalia; order Dasyuromorphia; family Dasyuridae; genus Sarcophilus; species Sarcophilus harrisii. The sequence continues at coordinate 635,986,136 of NC_045427.1, read as the reverse complement.
ATCAGACACTTATTAGCTGTGTGACCCTGGACAAGTCACTTAACCTAATCTGTCTCCATTTTTTTTTCATCTGCAAAATGAGTTGCAGAAGGAAATAACATATTACCACAGTATTTTGAAGAAAACTTCAAATGGGGTTGAGAAGAGTTGGGCACAACAAAATAACAAAAAACAATAGTAATTTATTGAGCATCTATTTTCTGTCAGGCACTGTGCAAAGCATTAGAGATACAAAGACAAAAGTCAAACAGACAGCCTTCAGATAACTTGGATTCCATTAGAATCCTTTGTCCAATGGGAAAAGACATCAGGTTTGGAACCAGAGAATTCGTCGCTTGTTACTTTAAGCAAATTTTAATTTCCTACTTACATAACCTCTACAACCTCAGTTTCCTCATCCATAAAAATGAGAGACTTGTATTTAATAGTCTGAGACTTCTTTTACAATAGGATCCATGCTCTCCTTAATCCTGAGAATCTTCACTGGCCCATAATTGTAGCCTATCCAAAGTGCTATGCTTTCCCTTAAATTCAGCTGATTGGATAATGGTTGGAATTTCCATGCCTTAAGGGATCTATTTCATTTCTAGAAACACATCCTCCCCCTACCTTCTGATTCCCAGGGAGCGCTATCCTGATGATGAGTACTTCACAGGGATCACAATTAGCTCTGAATCTCAGTCTACTTTATTTGACTATACTTACCTTCTTCCCTACATATCTTGGAAACTAGGTGGCATTGTGAACAGAACATAGAAAGCCTTGAGTTTAAATGCTATGAAAGACATTTAACCTTTTAAAGCCTCAATTTCCTTATTTATAAAAATGGTGAGAATAATAGTACCTATCTCTAAGGATTGTTGTGATAATCAAATGAAACAATATATGTAAAGAACTTTGCAAAGACATGGATATATCTATATATATCTATATATATATCTATATATATCTATATATATATATATACACTTTACCTCTTAATTTCTATCTGCAAATTGTGAGACATGGTCAATAATAAACAATATCTTGAGTAGATTCAGAGGCTCTCCCCTTTTTTCTAAATTACTCATTTTACAAAATTCCTTTTTCTTGTAGGACATTACTGATAATGGGAATAATAAAATTGCATGAATTCTCTTCCACCTTGGTTGGATCCTAGCCCATTTAGCAAAGAATTTAATTTAGGGTGGAGAGACCCATTGATTCTAGTCAAGGTGAAATATAAAGAAAAGAAGAAAGGTCTGTAGACATTTGTATATATGGCCAAGACTATGATACTACCAGTCACAAATGCTTATGGGCATTATGTCAGATTTTGTTTGCCTGAAAAATGTCATCAGTATAGGAAATCAATTTCTAAACAGCATGCTTGTTCAGATTCTAGATAATGGAGGATATTCTCAGGCTTTCTAACCAATGCAGTGAAACAAGGCTGTGTGCTTGCTCCCATGCTTTTTAACATGATCCTTTCAGCTATGTTGGAAATATGTTCAATGAGTTCAAAGAGATAAATTCTTCAATTTGCAAAGGCTACAAGCCAAGACTAAAGTAGAGGGAGTATTAGTGCATGGTCTTTTGCAGATGATTATTGTGCACTCAATGCTGCCTTGCAAATTGAGATGCTACAAAATATGGATCAATTCTCTGCTGCTTGTATTAATTTTGGCCTAACAATTAAATCCCCAAAAAATGACAGCACCATATCATCTAAATGTGGAACCATCAATTATAACAAATGGAAAAGTTTTGAATGGTGTAGACAAGTTCATTTACCTTGGCAATATATTTTCCAATATGCCCACATTGATAATGAGTTTGACCTACCCATTGCCAGAGCTAGTTCAGTATTTGGGAAGATTAGAAAGAAAGTGTAGGAGAAAAGAGGTAGTAGATTGACTACTACCTCTGGTAGATTACAGAGCCATTATGCTGGGATTTCACTGTTGTATGCCTGGGAAATCTAGACAGTATATCAGTGCCATGCCAGGAGACTGAATTACTTCTCTTTGAATTGTCTCAGAAAGATTCTGAAGATCAGCCTGGTATCTTAACCCAGACCCTGAAGTTTTTTCTGGAATCAAACTGCCAAGCACTCCAGCTCTAATGCAAAGAACACAACCCCATTGGGCTGGCCATATTATTTGAATGCCAAACGTACATTTGCCAAAAAGACTACTTTCTGGAGAATTCACAAGTACTCATGAGATGTCAGAAAAAGTGATACAAGGACACTCTCAAGGTCTCTCTTAAGAACTTTAGAATTGATTGTATGACATATAACACACTAGCATAGGACCACTTGCGTGCCCTCATCAGAGAAGGTGGTATGCTCTATGAGCAAGGCAGAACTGAATGAGCTCAGAAGAAATATGAGATGTCCAAAATTAGAGAAGCCACCCCAAATGATCATGGAGACTATTTATGTCCAATCTGTAGCAGAGAACTCTGAGCTTGTATTGGTCTGATCAGTCACAGTTGGATACGCTTACTTGACTCTAACATAGTGATGTGTCATTTAAGTCCTCTTCAAAAATGAAGGACAATAGTCAACTCAAATTTGGGTATAGATTCCTTTGTCTAGACAGTTTAAGACTAGGAATGGAATGAGTAGAGATAATTTCTCTGTGCAAGGATCACTCTTAGCTCCATTGATCAGCTACTATTTCAAAGGGTGGAGCCACCCCGCCTTGTCTTTGGTCAGGGAGAAAGATGATCAAATGACCACCATTTTTATTAATAATCTACTAGCCTGTGAAGACCGCATATTTTAAAATCAGCAGGAGTCAGGAATTCAGGTTAGGGGAAAATCGTCAGTCTTTATTCTCAGTGAAGAAGGATCAGAGGTGGAAGAGAATCGGCGATAGCAATGTGTGCAGCTGAGTCAAGAAGCTAGCTAGACCAGAAGCCACACGACTAGCAGCTGGGAGTATGGAGCCAAGGTCAATCTCTCTCAGCTTCTCTTCCTGTCTCCCTGTCTCCACCCACCAAAATTGTCATTTCCTATACAACACATCAGGACTTGCACAGAGAGTGGGCAGGGACCATTCTTTATCCAATCATGTATATTAATAGAGTATAGCCCAATTACTATTTAGCCTTATGTACTTGGGACCATGCACCAACTCAAACCTCAGCCCATTACACTAGCCTAATTAATAAAATGATTAAATTATCACTGAAGCCTTTTTAAACACCACAAAATCTAGTTAAATCAATGTTGTCATTTTTCCTGTAAAGTGTGTGCTCAAAATTGTCCTGTCACAGTTTTGGAACTTTCCAATTGAAAAACATACTCCCTGACCATCACTCCCCTTGTTTTGTCTCCCTTTATTATGCCTCTTGATTTTTAGCTTGGAGTTTGCAAGGGTCAAGGAAATTGGAATAGGAAAAGAAAATGCATTAGTTAACTTTTCATTGAAATCTAGCATCTATCTCAATTATGTATATATATATATATATATATATATATATATATATATATATATATATAAATATCCTGAGCATTTCCCACGATCTTCACTGGATTGCCAAAAGTGCCAGAGACACAAAAAAATTGGTTAGGAACCCCTGGTCAATTGGGATGTAAGTTCCTTTAATTAGAGGCCCACCTTCCTTTTGTATTTGTATCACTAGCATAGGTGAGTTTTGAGGCTAGGACCTGGCCTTAAACCCAAATCACACTGACTTATTGATTGACCTACAATGAAGTTCTGGGCCTGGGTCTGTTCTCTGCCCTGGGTCTGTTCTCTGCTTCCTATTCCATTTCCCACTTCTGGGCATAGATTATATACCTCACAGGAAGATTCTCCCTTTTCCTCTCTACTTCTAGGAATTGCTAATTTCCTTAAAAGTGTAGTGCATATACTTACTATCCTTTGTAAAAAGCCTTTCTTCATCTCTCTCATTAGGACTAGTTCCTCTTCTTCAAATTATTCTGTCTTACACTTAGTGCACATGTTACATTCTTCCTTAAATACTGGGACCATTCATCATCCTGCTTTCATATGCTGGAATTTAGCATGATAACTAACACATAGAAGATATTTAATAAAATGATTTGTTTTGTTGCAGTTTGAGACTGGTTTTCTAAGTTCATTTTGAAGACCAATACGACTTTAATTTGTCTTGTGACCTCAAGTCAATCATTTCATCTTTCTGGGTTTTAGTTCTAGCTCTAACATGTAAAATGTGATAAAAATATTGCAGCAATAAATAAGGAGCTCATGGGGTCTCTGGGGGGATAAAAGGCAAGGTAAAATTAAAAGTTTTGTTAAGATTATTATTATTGCTGTCTAAGCTTTCTATCCACAAGGGCTTCCTTTTAATTATCTAAATTTTGAAAGAAAATAAGATTCATTCCTCCACTAGGCTAAGTTCATACTTATGTTTAGTGTGGTCTTTTTTCCTTGCCAATGAAGTAGCATTAATTGTTTTTCTGATAAAGGAAGTCAAGAACCTACCCACTCTCTTTGCATGTACAGAGAAATTCATAAAGTCTCCTAAACAAAGTCAATTCCCCTGAAGGAAGAGGAAGGTATTGTAGAGGGTATGAACAGATCTTTTGGGAAGGTCTTATCCATCACTAAGGGATACTGTTTATGTATTATACAAAATACAATGAAGCTGTGTAGTTGAAAATCTAAGCCTAGGGAACACAGCTGAGACAAGTATTTCTCACAATTCTCGGATCATAGGAACACAATTTAGGAATCTGAAACTAGAAGGAACCATAAAAATGATGTGACCCCAGATTCCCACTGGATGGAAGAGAAAGCTCTCCCAGTAACAAAGAAAGAGGTCATCATGGTACAGACTTGAGAACTCCCATTCAGCGATCTCTTCACTGAATCCCTCTGGGTTGATTTGTTGCCTCTGATTCTTTTGTTGAGAATAAAGGAAAAAGACGGTCTTGAAGAAAAGGAAACTGAAGAAGACCAGACTTTTGATTTGTCCAAGATTGTGGTAAAGAGCTAGGAGTAGAACCCAGATTTTTCCAATACTGCTTTTGCTGAGAACTGCTATTGCTAATGCTAACCATTGAATGCTAACCAATGATGTTTCTTTTTCTATCCCTTCTTTCCTTCCCTCTTTTCCTTCCTTCCTTTTTCCTCTTTCCCTCCTTCCCTCTCTTTCTTTCTTCACTTCCTTTCAATGTCCCTCCTTCCTTTCTTTTCCTTTCCTTTTTTGTTTCTTTCCTCTTTCCCTTTCTCTGATGATCTGTTGTTTCCTCAGTGAATAGAAATCTTGATTTGTAAACTTCTTTCACTGACACAAGCCAGTAGGTACTCTGTCACCTATAATCTTGACAGGTTTTCTAGACCAATGTAAGGTTAGGTGCCTTGCCAGGGGTGACAAGGCAACTATAGGTCAAAAGCCACACTTGAACCCTGATCATCCTAGTTACACATTTAGCCCGTTGTGTCCAACATGCTACATCAAATTGTTTTAATTATTATTTATTTTAAAATAATCATGAACACCAATGGGGGGCACTGATTTGAAAACCGGAATTCATTTTCCTTGGTTTATGTATTTTACACAATAATTTTGGATTATACTAATAGAGACAGTGATATTAGAAAGATCATTGCCCAATTGATAAATGGTCAAAGGATTGAAGAGACAATTTTTATTTAATGAAATTAAAGCCATCTATATTCATTTGAAAAAATTCTGTGTCACTATTAATTAGAGAAAGGCAATTAAAACAGCTCTGAGTTACCACCTCACACCTTTCAGTTTGGCTAAGGTGACAGGAAAGGATAATGACAAATGTTGAAGGGGATGTGGGAAAACTGGGACACTAATGCATTGTCAATGAATTTATGAAATGATCCAACCATTCTGAGGAGCAATCTGGAACTAGGCCCAAAGGGCCATAAAACTGTGCATTTCCTTTGACTCAGCAGTGCCATTACTGGGTCTGTATCACAAAGCAATCATAAAGGATGAAAAAGGACCCACATGTACCAAAAATGTTTATATTAGCTCTTTTTGTGGTAGCAGAGAATTGGAAAAGGAGTGGATGCTCATCAACTGGGGAATGACTGAATAAACCACGGTACATGAAAGTAATGAAATACTAGTATTCTATAAAAATGACGAACATCTAGATGATGTTAGAAAGACCTGGAAAGATTTATGTGAACTGATGCTGAGGGAAACAAGCAGAACCAGGAATATATTGTACATAAGCAACAGAAAATTATGAGATACTTAATTCTTCTCAGTGGTTCAGTGATCCCAGGCAATCCTAGTAGACTATGGACAGAAAATGCCATCTTCATCCAGAAAGAAAACTAAGAAGACTGAATGTAAATTAACACATGCTATGTTCACTTCTTTTTTTCCCTATTTTTTAAAATTTCTCCCATGATTTTTCTCCTTTATTCTGATTTTTTCTCCCAATATGATCCATAAGGTGACGTGTATTAAATATAAACAAATAAACTTATTTTATAAAAGAAAGTTCAGCAAGGTAGATTTAGAATCAGAAGTCTTGTGCTCTGTATAGTTGTAGCCCTTCCAGTAAGGGATTTGTTCTCCCAAGGCTTGTTTCTTATAATCAACTTGTGGCCATTGGGTCTGTGTTGCACTTATTCATATCCAGATGATTATATTTGATATGAAATATTTCCTTTGTCCTTCTTTGCATTTTTATTTTCTACATTTAAAAAACTGATTTGAGCTGGGACTTAACACAAAGGTTAAGAAGCCCTGCTCCATGGGATATATAGACTATACTTCTGAAGAGGGATGGCTTCTAAGATCCTTTTCATATTCTGAACTCCAGATCCCTTTGGACTAAATCAGGAGTGGAGAATGTTCATTCTGTGATCTGGCCCTGCCAGGGCCATGGCAGCAGACAACAACCTCCCATGGCTTGAGTTCTTTTTGTACGGCCCATGAATGGTGCCATAAATGGCTCTTGGCAGACAGAAAGGCTCCCCATCCCTTGACTACATGAACACTACGGTCTCCCTCCTTTTCTTCACCCATACTCCTATGATCCTATCAGTAACATTTAGATCCTGAAGTCACCACTTCATACCTGTGGGACTCTTGGCATATTGGGTTACTACTCTGGCCTCCATTTCTTAAAATATTTAAGAAGATTGGTTAGATGATCTTGTATCTCTAAAACTTAGCACAATTCCTCATATATAATATATGCTAAACAAATTCCTATTGATGTACCTTTAATCTCTAAATTGTAATTTTCTCATCAAATGTGTTAGAGGTATAATGTTCAGTTTAGAGAGTTGGCCACAAAGTAAGAAAGTCATATTTATTTGCTGTTGTGGCTTTGGGCAAATGTGATTATTCTGGATTTTTCTCCCTAATTTCCCATGTGAAATTTCTAAACACTGAGAGATCCTCCCAGACTAGATTATTGTTGTTGTAGTTATTTTTTCTAAACCCCTAAATTGCCTCTAGGCCAATGTGTAAATGAGAGGAAAGGCATTATAATAATTTCAAATACTATTTCTATTTCAACGATTGCTTAGAAAAAATAAAACAATCCTGCACCCCACTGATGAGACCTTTTTCTGTCATCCAGAAGCTAGGTAGTAGTTTTCTACTTGGGATAGCTGATTCATTTGTTTGAAGTGGATTTCTGAAAATTGTCAGTTTGAAACATGGCTATTGGAACAAGAAAAAGTGAATGACAACAAATTAATTGTAATGAACTCTTCAGATTGAAAGCAAAAAGATGGAACTTGACACAATAGATCAGTATTTCTCAGTTTATCCTCCCTAAAGGAAATTCAGACTTCAATTCTTTTATGTTTCTCTAGAAGGACTTGAAGAAATATCATGAGTAGGGGAACAAAACCTCTCCATCATCTTGTGGCCAACCAACTTCTGATGAAACTGTCTTGTGTCTGGAGCTAGTTCAACAGATACTTAAGGGACAGAGAGACAGTCTACTTCTGTCCTTGTAGATTTTCCAGTCTGATTTTTTTTAACTAGGTAAAAGAGGCCATTTTCTGCCTCATTTCTTACTTGATTTTAATCACTGATTGGGTCTTGCCTCAGTTAAACTAAGACCTGTTAAAGACTTTAGCTTTAAAATACCAAGATTTCCTGCTACATGTGGGGATTTCCAATCATCTGGATCTGGCCACTGGACCCAGATAATTCTGGAGGAGAAAATTAGTCTAGTGACTTTGAAAAGTCCTTCCTTATTTAAATCCAATTCACTTGCATGTCATTATGTCACCTCCCTGATACTATGGTCAACTTCTAGGACAAAGGACAAATAACAGTACCTATAACAACAACAATCCAATCTGGGACGATCTCTCAGTGGAAACATTCTACTAGTAGAACTTTCTTTTTCTTTCCTTTTTTGTTGTTGTTTTTTTCTTATATTCAAACTACTTTCCATTTCCTTTTCTTTTCATTTTATTCATCATTCCTTTTTTTTTATTTCTCTCATTTTCTCTTTTTCTCTACTATTTCCTGTCCTTTTACTTCAAATTAAAAATCACCACAAAAAGAGCATTCTCAAATATAAAGTACAACAGAGAAATACAATTGTAAATATAAATTGTATATCTTGATTTTTCTTTTAGGTATATAATTTAATAAATTCTAATTACAAGTTTCAAAGTTGTCCCACTTCTCTATGATTCCTTTTGGCCTCCTTTCTGTTCTCTCCTGTATTTTCAAAATATGCTTCAATACAGTGGTATATTTCTAAAATTCAGGGTTCATTCTCACCTAACAGAAAGGCATGAGGAGTACTTCAAGGGAACCAGATTGAGGACAAAGCTCAGCTAACATGACTGTGGTGCAAGAAATACTCATTTGCACATTTCTGAGAAGAAAAAATGAAGGGAATGTTTTAAAACATAGCTTAACTGACAGGGTCTTTAGCATCACTTATCACCAAACTTGTGGTTGATAAAATGGAATAAAACTTCACAGAAAAGCAGACACAGACTCTATCTCTGTTCTCTTCAATGATTATTTTTTTTGGTTCATTTTAGGTAATTTACTTTTTCTCTTGGGTTTATCTTTTTTTATTTTTAAAATGAGGAGTTTATTAGATGATCATCAAAATTATGTAAAAAGTGTGCATATAAGTGGTGCTGTTCTAGGTGCCAGGTATTGCATTAGGTGCAAGGGATACAAAGAAAAAGCAGCAATCAATCCATTATCCTTTTTCAATGAAAATTTTCATGGCCCTTTGAAAATTCACTAGCTGTAAACTTTGGCTATTACCGAAAAGTGATTTCTATTGTTGAGGGTAAAACATTAATCATAATTAACTATAGTGCTAGAATGATTTAGAATAATTCTTGATATGATGATTCTTAAAATATAATAGTTTATAAGATTTATTCTTTTATATCAATCAGACATTTATTAAGTGCCTACTATGTGTCAGGCACTCTGCCATGTGTAAAGGTTACAAAAAAAGCAAAAGATATTTTGCTGTAAAGGAGAATACAACCCAATCCAATGGCAAGAAAACAGGCAAAGAACTATATACAAACAAAATAAATGTACAGATAGGAATATATACATACAGATATAGATATGTGTATACACATACATATATATGTATATATAATAATATATCATATGTAATAATATATTAGAGAGAGAGATGGACCTCACATATATATGTGTATACACAAGCACACACACACACACACACACACACACACACAAAAATATATTTTCATAGGAAATACTCAATAGAGGGAAGGAAGTAAAATTCAGAAAAATTGGGAAAGAAAAGCTCCATTTGGAAAATGGGATTTTCATTGGAAGTTGAAGGAAGCCAGGGAAGTCAGAAAGTGGACATGAAGAGACCAGTCCAGCCAATAAAAATGCCCAAACACAAAGGTGGAATGTCTTGTTTGAGGGTTAAGTGTCATTGGTCCAAAGAGCACAAGGAAGATGAGGAGATAAGATTATAAGAATCATTTTCTATTTGTGTTGATTGCATAGATTGTTAGATAGAAAAACAAAGGACTTGACAACAATAATTGTAAGAACTCTAGATATGTCAGAATATTTGGGGGGCCTTATTTACTTTATCTATAAAATGAAGAGGTTGGACTTGGTAATCTCTGAGGGCCTGCCAGTTCTAAATTTTCATTTCATAAAATATAATGAATGGAGTTTATATACTGAGAGTTTTCTTTCTAGATAATATGAGATCACAAAAAAAAAAAAAAAAATTAAAATTTTTTTTTATAAAAAACATAAAAAAAAAAAAAAAAAAAAAAAACTGTAAATGTGAATTCATTATCACCATACCAAAGAAAGGGAAAAATAGAAATATACCTAGCCAGGCACACCTACATTTTAAAAGTTAGGATCTCTAAGACTGGCTAAGAAGACAGGATAAGATAGACAAATGTTGGAGGGAATGTTGGAAAACTGGGAGTGGGGGAAAGGGAGGAACATTTGGAACACAAGGTTTTGCAAGAGTTAATGTTGAAAAATTATCCATGCATATGCTTTGAAAATAAAAAGCTTTAACAAAAATAAAGGGTTTCTTTTTTTGCTGAGGCAATTGGTGTTAAGTGACTTGCCCAGGGTCACACAGATAGAAAGTGTTAAGTGCTTGAGGCCAGATTTGAACTCAGGTCCTTCTGACTTCAGAATTGGTGCTTTATCGACTGCACCATCTAGCTGTTCCTGGAAAAAAAAAATTGAAGTTAGCATTATAAACTCTGGGGAGGATGTGAGCAGGAGATCCTCTAGTCCAATCTCCATATTTTTCAAATGAGGAAACTGAGCCCTGGAAAGGTTAAGTGAATTAACCAGGGTCCCATAGTAATTTGAAATGGTCAGTTGGTTGGCACAGTAGATAGGCCTGAAGTAAAGAACATCTGGGTTCAAATCAGATCTGGCCTCAATCACTAGCTGTGTGACCCTGGATAAGTCACTTAATGTAGTTTGCCTCAGTTTCCTCATCTGCAAAATAAGTTGGAAAAGGCAACGGCAAACTGCTTCAATATCTTTGCCAAAAAACAAACAAACAAACAAACAAAAAAACCCAAAGGGATCACAAATGAACAACAGAACAACAACAAATATATCCCAAGGTTCTTCCCTTGTCTTACAAATAAAATCAGAAGAATTTTAAGGGACCTAAAATCTCACATAGCTGAATCTCTCTGAGATCTCATCAGATTTATGTGTTATAAAGTAACCGGGGGGAAATAGGACTGTCATTCTTGTCTGTTTTATATTCCCTTGTCATCCCTAGAAGGGACTGGGGAACCTTGTTAGGATTCACTTGCTCTTGCCTTGCAAAGGTTTACCTGACATAAAACCTTTCCTAGGAGGCAATTTCATGAAAAACAAAGGCCAAAAAACCCATTCCATTATTCACACAGCATGGAAAGGTAAAAATGTCTGTGAGACCATTTAAAAAAATAATAGTGGCTGCCATTTATAGAGTACATAACTGTTTGCAAAATGTTTTCCATGCAGGGTTTTATTTAATTCTCACAACAACCTTGTGTGGTAATTACTACACTATTATTCCCATTTTAAAGATGAGGAAACTGAGACTCTGAAAACTTAATGTTCCCCATTTCTTCTTAGATCAAAAATAAAATACTCCATTTAGCTTTTAAAGTGGTTCCTTCCAATGAACCTTTCCAAGGTTCTGATGCCATATTCCCCTCAATGTAATCTGTGATGCCTTGAAATCAGCCTCCTTGCTGTACTTCAAACATGACACTTTAATCTCCCTACATTGGGCACTTCTCGCCCTTGCCTGGAATTCACTTTCTTCTCATGTCTACCTTTTATTTTCCCCAGCTTTTTTCAAGTATCACTTAAAGACTTACCTTCTATAAGATGTCCACCCTCCTTAATTTTAGTGCCTTCTCCATGATATATTAATTGTGGTTTAGTTATACTCAATTCTTTGTGAACTCACTTGGGGTTTATTTGGCAAAGATATTAGAGTAGTTTGCAATTTCTTCCTCTAGTTCATTTTACAGATGAGGAACTGAGGCAAATGTAGTTAAGTGACTTGCTCAGGATCACACAGTTAGGAAGTATCTGAAGAGGGATTTGAACTCATGAAGATGACTCTCCTTGATTCCAAACCCAGTGCTCTATTCACCCTACCACCTAATTTTCCTTTTGATCTTAGCCCCAATTTAGCCTACAGATAATTTTTTCTTTTATATCATCACATTAGGGACCATTTACAAATACACCTCAGTTCATGTGATGCCCCCCTCTGTATGCCCTAGTGACAGATACAGTTCTCAAGATATTATTTTCTTATCTATGGATATAAACAGTTTAACCTTTATATATATATATATATATATATATATATACATATATATATATATATATATATATATTTTCCCTTTACCTTTTTATGGTTGTGTTGTGTCCCATGTTTGTAGATTAAATTTTCTGTATAGTTCTGTTTTTTTCAATAGAAATGATTGAAAGTCTCTTGGTTTTTTAAGCTCTATCTCCTCCCCTCAAAGATAATGCTGGGTAGTTAATTCTTGGTTGAATAGATAACTTTTTCATAGTTAGCTGTTTGTATGTCATCTCTTCCATAAACACTTTGAAATCAGAAGCTTATTTTGTCTTTCTGTGTATATCTAGAGGATGTATAAATACTGGAATATTAGTTGGCACTTAATAAATACTCTTTCATTTGATTTTTTGATCACATAGCTAATAAGTGCCAGAATTTGAGCACAGTGCTCTCCTGATTCTGAGTTTATCATTTCCTCCCCTAAAACATATTTTCCTATTAACCTAGAATGGTTCTAACATCATCTAACATGGATGACTGACATTTTTGAGAAATGTTTAAGATGATTCCAACAGTACCAGATTTTAAAAGAAAAAAAACTCCCCTCACAACTATCTTCCCCATGGAAATGGAATGGAAAAAACCAGGCCTTGTTCTTCTGATATTGAATTCTATCTTTTGTGAATTTTTACATTGTAGTAAGTACCATATGAAACCATAGACTGTGGATCATAGGGTTACAGAGTCATGGCCTTGGATTCAGGAAGTTCTGACATCGGGACCTAGGAAGGAAGACCTTCCTCTTGCATATCCTAGCTGAATAACTGTGAATAAGAAATTTGACCTCTCAGTACCCTGGACAGCTCTCTAATATTAAAGGCTACAAAATGGTAGAACACTACATTGACTCAGGGAATTTAATTTCCTACCAGGAATTCCCAGGTACTCTTACCAGAGAGTACCTTATATTCATGATACCACAGATCTCTTTTTAAAAAATGACCAAATAATCATAGGACATGTACAGCCTTTCTCAATATCCAGCAGATGCCACTTTAGCACTAACATGGCGTTTCTGTCCTTCCTGTGCCCCATTCTTCCCCACAAGTTCAGTTCTTTTTCCAAATGATACTTCCTGAGTGATACAGAGAGGCAGCTTTTAAGCCCTGAAGACCAAGTCTTAAGGCCTACCTAGAGCATCCTAGAACATATATTAGCTGTATCTTCCTAGGCAAGTCTTTTCATTTCCCTTGCTCCCCTCAAGGGTCTAAATCTGTACATTACAGATAAAATGCTACCTTGCATTGGCAGAAGGAGCTTCCTTTACCTAGAAATTCCCTCTATCAATAACATTGCAATTCAATTCCCTTCCCAAGCATTTTATACAATTTCCCACTTGGATGTCATTTTTGGTAATATTCATGATGTATATTCTTTCTAAATCAAAGATTTCCTGAATGGCTATTATGTAATAGTAGAAAGAGTACCGGATATGGAATTAAGAGATGTGAGTTTCTTTTTCTGCCACTAACTACCTGTGTATGACCTTGGAGGGTGCATTTAACTTCTCTTAGCCTCAGATTTCAGATTTATAAAATAATAGTTGGCAAGGTAATCCATTGAAACTATTAAATCTATAAATCCTATGTTTTTCAAAGATAAGAAACACACTTACTTAAAGTAACAGCCTAGAAGGGGAGGATGGGAAAAGAATACATTCAAAAAAGGCAATGTTAAGTATGCCTTTGTGGGTAAGACAAATTGGACCCATCATAGGCAGTTATGGGACAACTGGATAGCACAGCAGTTAAAAGTGCTGGACCTGAGTTCACATCTGGTCTCAGACACTTACTAGTGGTGTGACCTTGGGCAAGTCAGTTAAGCTTGTTTGCCTCAATTTCATCATCTCTAAAAATATCTGGAGAAGGAAATGATAAATCACTCCAACATATGTGCCAACAACACCCAAAATGGGATCATAAAGAGTTGGATATGGCTAAATATAACTGAACAATAACAATAAGACAGAGATATCTTTATCTGGGAAGGAAGAATGAATTAAGTTTATTTAACTTCCCTAAAATTCATGAAAGAGATTGTTTCTATAAGAATTGTTACACCTATAGATATTAACACCAAACCTTCTAGAGGGTCACAGTCAGTAGGGAAGCTCTGGGTAAGGTAGAAGATCCTTCAGCACAGAGGGAACCTGCTAACAATGTCTGGTTGGACTCCTCATCTCCCCTAAGGGCTCTTAGACTTCCTGAGAAGTCAGGTGACAGTGATAACCTGTGTTATAAATTAAAGCAAAATGATACCAAGTGGCAGATTATCTATATACCATAGCAAGTTGTTTATGTGGTCTCACCTGCACAGAATACAGTTAGTACATGCACAGTGTTGCTTTGGTTAAATAAGGATATTCAGGTATATAAGAGTAAGAGAATTTGGAATAAACAGACTCCATTATTTGACCATCCTTGTGGGTCCCTGCTTCATCACTCCTCCATTAAGACCAAGGACTCGGGCTGGTTGTGAGATCCTCCAGAGAGCTAGTCCAGATGGTATATTTTATTACCTCAGCATGGGGGCTCTAAAAAATATAGTAAAATTTTGGGACCCTGTGAAGATCGAGTTAGTACCCTGGGGAACTTAGAATCAGCTGTAGTCAGGATAAGCAAAAGTCCTTGGTTTTTATTCTTGGTAGAAGTGAACAGGATGGACACAGGACCTTCTATCTCTTCCTGTACCACCAAAGTGACCCTGGCTTGTCTTACTCCACCCCTAATCCTTCCCACAATTCTCTGTATACACCAAAAAGATTGAACCAGCACAGAATAGGGGGAAGGGCCATTTTCCAAGCATATGCTAATAGAGTATTGTCCAATTGGTAGTTAGCCTTATTTGCTCATTTGTCCAAACTCAGTGCATCAACTCAGTTTCAGCCCTTTACAACACCCCAAATTGGGGCTCTAGAAAGCACACAACAAAACCTGAATTATGTTTTTTCTCAATAATATTTTATTTTTCCAAATACATGTAAAGATAATTTTCAATATTCATTTTTGTAAAGCTTTTTATTTGAATTTTTCATCTCTTCTTCCATCATTTCCCCTCCCTCCAAGACACCAAGCAATCTGATAGAAGTTTAAAGATTTCCATATAAGTTATGTTGTACAAGAAAAATCAGATGATTAAAAAAAAGGCATGAGAAAATAAAAAAAAAAGATGAAAATACTCTAATTTGATCCACATTTAGTCTCCATTCTTCTCTTTTTGGATATGGATGGCATTTGTCATCCAAAGTCTATTGAGTTGCCATGAATTATCATATTATTGAAAAGAGCTAAACCCATCAGAATTGATCCTCAAATAATCTTGTCACTGGGTACAATGTTCTCTTGCAAATCTGAACTATTTAAATTATGTTGAAGAAAGAAAAATAGGGATAAATATCATCTATTCTGTCCATATTTCAGCTTATTCTAAAATTCTTTCAATGCTAGTATTCTGTGGTCACAAAAACCCAACTATTATTTGCATGATATTGGGGTATATGAGAGATTAGGGAAATGGACAGTTGTTATAGATCTATAAAATTTACAATTGCTTAGCTGCTACTCTCTATCGTTGTATGATTATTTATTCTATATATGGCCCTCATGGTCTTCGTTTCCTAGGAACTCTTGTCCATTTCATGACTGGAACTTGCACTGTTATAAAGCAAAAGAATCAGAAGGCAATGCTTTTACCAGTAAGAGTTTGTATAGTGATGATATATGCTAAATATGTGACCTACATATTGGATCATAAATGACTGAGTTAAAGTATTATCACCATGGAAAATTGCCCACTGGGGTTCATTTTAATAACACATCATGATCAAAAAAATAGAGCCAGGTAGTACATGATTAGAATCTAGAAGCTGACAAATTTGGGCCTTTTGTGTTCCTGATGTTTTGTACCATAATTGGCATGTTTGCTGTTGTTCAGTTGTAAAGTCATCTTCACATCTAGATGATCTGATAGATGTTGTCCATGAAGTTTTCTTGGCAAAGATATTGGATTCATTCTCCAGAAACTGGCCCATAGTAGGCACTTAATAAATATTTTCATAAAAGGTTTTACTCTATGCCTATGAGACATTGGAATATGCATATCATTGAGAGAAAAAAATGTACGCTTTTAAATTATGACAATGATTTCAACAAATATTTTAGTTTTATTAATAGTTTGATATTTTTTCATATTTTGTAGTTTGGCAATTTTTTCTATGTGTTCATTTTTTTTTTAGTATTTATACTTGCATTCCAAATGCATTGATCTGTCTTTAGTCTCTCTTTCCTTTTTTTGGTTTATGAAAGTGTTTAAAGATTGTTTTCTTCTAACCACTGTTTGGGATGCATTTCTAAAATTTTAGTATATTGTTGTGAATTGTTGTGAATATCTTTAAGAAAATTAAATATTCTTATGACATACTTTTACTCACCATTTTTAAAATTTAAATGATTTAATGTCTAGTGGATATGTTTTACAGGGGATATTTCTTTAATATAATTTATTACATTGAAGTCAAAATAAAGGATACATATAATATTTCTGCTTTTCTGCTTTTGTTTGTGAGGTTATATTCTAAGATGTGAACAGTTTTGCTTATATGTCATACATCTGAAAAAATATTTTCTTTCTATTTCCATTTAATACTTATGGGACCTCTATCATATCCATTTCCCCCCTAAAATTCTATTCAAGTCCTTCTTTTGTTTCTTGTTTATTTTTAATTGGATCTATTTAGGGATGTTAGAAATAAACAGAATTTCCCCACTATTATAATTTTATTTTGTGTTTCTCTCTATATTTTATTTCATCTTTCTTTTAAGTATTCAGAAGCTATTCAACTGAGTATAAGGAATTAATTGAATAAAACTAAGACATTTTTAGAAAACATGAAAATATTTTGCTAACTTCATTAAAAACAAAGAGGAAGGTCAACTTGTCAAATTATTAGTATTTTAAATGAAAAATAAAAAGTAATAATAAGTAAAAAAGAAATAAAGTATATTTTAAAACTATTTAGATCTTATGCAAATAAAAAAAACAAATTAAATGAGAAAATATTTACAAAAATATACAAATCAATACTGACAATAAGAAACTGAGAATTAAAAAAGTCAATTCACTAGGCAAATTTGAACCAACAATAAATAAACCACTATAGGTCAGGGTGGGGGAAGGACTAGATGGATTTAGAAAGTAATTCTATCAAATACTTAAAGAATAATTCCATTATTATATAAATTATTTGTAGAAAACGTTTAAGGAGAGATCTTACCAAATTCCTTCTGTGATAAAAATGTAATATTGAGTCATTAACCAAATCAAAAGAGAAGAGGAAAACTACAGAACAATATTTCTAATCTAATCTACTTTGCTGAAAAAAAAAACAAGCAAAACATTTGCAAAGAGGCTAAAACAACAAATCACAAGATTTATACAGTAAAATAAGTTTGGATTTATACCAAGAATGTCTTTGGTTTAATATTATGAAGATATTCAACTTAATTACCAAGAAGATATTCAACTTAATTAACAAAAATCATGTCACACCTATATATGCATTTATTTTGATGAAATATAACATCAGTTTTTCATGAAAAAATAGGAATAACTGAAACTTTACTTAAATTATAAATAGCATATATCTAAAACCAAAAGCTACCATTATATTTGATGATGACAAACTAACATCCTTTCCAGCAAAAATTTGTGAGCAGAACAAGAATGTCTATTTTCTTCATTTGTATTTGTTCTAATAGAAGAAATGTAAATTATAGCAAGATGATAATGGACAAGAATTTGAGTTACTAAGTATACTTAAAAATGAAATAAAATTAATACATTTTGCCAGTGATATACTTAAAGCATCCTCTTTAGAGTCAACTAAAATTAATTTTAAAATTAATGATAAGCTTGCAGGACATCTTTTTTTTTTACAACCATTCAAATTATCTGGAAATCTATAGATTGACAAAAAAGTAGGAAGAGATATAAAGAGGATTTCATAACTATATAATGTGTAAAATATGTAAATGTTTAAAACATACATATAAGTGATATACATACATACATAATATACATACAAGTGATATAAATTTTTATCAAAATAAAGACAGAAACAAATATTTGGAAAAAATATCACTTGCACATGGGTAGGACAAATCAATATAATAAAACCGATAAACTAATATAAGTAATTTGCATATTTAGTTCCACTACCAAAGGACTTATAAAACAAGAAAAAAATAAAATTCATATGAATGCAAAAAAAATCAACAAATCCAGGGTAAGTAATTTGGAGGAATAGGAGTAGCACTAAGGAGTAGGAAGGAAAGATCTATCATATCTCAATCTATATTAAATTTGAACACAATTTGATACTGGATAAAAAAATGGAGATAGACCACTAGAACAGATAAAGCACTTAAATTAGTAGCCTAGAACTGGATAAACACATAGACTTCAGGCCTTGGAATAAGAACTCAACATTTGATTGTAACTGTTGAGAAAAAATGAAAAGAATATCAAGATTTAAGCAACATTTACATCTTGTACCAAAAGAAGCTCCAAATAGACACTCTACCTTAATCTAATCATTAAAAAATTAGAAAAATAGAAACAGTACCCATTAATTAGATAGATAGATAGATAGATAGATGAGAAAATTTCATGACCGAAAGGGGATAGAGCATATTAAAGAAGATTAAAAGGATAATCTTGATATTACAAAATTTAAAAAGTACTGGCAGAAAGAAACCCATTAAGGCTAAGATTAATAGGGAAACAACTGGAAAACAATGTTTGCAATATGCTTCTCTTATAAAAAATATTATTTCTAATGTATATCAGAATATAGATCTTAAAATATTTATTGTAGGTTTTCTGAATTAGCAGAAGTATGGCCTATCTACTTAATGAAAAGAACTATTAGATAGAAAAAAAAAAAACAAATCTAGAAATCAAAGGGATGGACACCATTTAAAGAGGGATGAACGCATTACAGTATATAAATGTGGTGGATACTACTGTGTTGTAAGACAAAGAAATAAGTGATATTAAAGAAACATCAAACAAGGATTGGCATGAACTGATGTAGAGTGAAATGAGCAAAAGTTGAAAACAATTTATATAGCATCAATATTATGAAAATTATAAATTTAAAAACATTTAAACATGATGAGGGAAATAAATCAAACTAGGAGAAAATGTATTCAATAAAAACAATCCTATAAAGACAAAACAATTTAGAAAGTTATAAGAACATGATCAATCTAATGACTTCCCATGATTCTACAGGACTGATGATAAAGCCATCTGCCCCTCTCTATTGATAGGTGATTGATTCAGCACATAAAATGATGTCTATATCATCTCTACCTCTATCTCTACTTCATTAATATCTCTATTTGTACCTATAAAAATCAATATATGTGTATAACTACATATATAAGTAATATATATAAGTATATCTACCTATATACATCTATACATATATTGAATGTATGTATGTGCAGATATAGACATATATTTATATACAGCAAATTAGGGATTTTATTTATTTGTTTGTGCATATTAGTTAAGACGGATTTGTTTTGTTTTTCTTTTCTGTTTTTCTCCCAGTGAGATGGCAGTAAAAAGGAGGAAAGAAAATAGATTTCTGTTCATTAAAAAATACTTGAAAATAGAAGAGGATTTATATGTACTAAATGTTGTAAAGATTTCCAAATGTTGTAAATGTATTCAAAAATATGGATGAGGTCGTTGTCTTGTTCATTTTATTGCAGTGTTCTAATTTGTTGTAAGAGAGTTCTACCCCAGACTGTGCATATTCTGAAAATGTTTAAAATGTAAAAACAAAACATCAAAAAAGTTTAAAATATTGTATAATCACCATTCTCAAATCTTCACTCTTTCCTATCTACTAGCTCCATTTCTTATTTCCTACAAACAAGAACATGTCTCTCCCAGATACTAAAAAAAAAAAAAACAAAAAACGAAAAACAAACAAACAAACAAACAAAACCTCACTTGATCTTACTATCCCTGCTAACTATTATATTCTACTTTATTTTATTTTTTTTTGGTTGAACTCCTTATAAAATCATTTATGATTGACATTTCCATTTTCTCTCCATTCATTTCATTCTGGATCTTTTGCAAACTGGTTTCCAACTTCTTTTTAAATAGAATTTCCCCCAATTATATATAAAGATAATTTTAACATTAATTTAAAAAACTTTCGAGTTTCAAATTTTCTCCTTCCCTCCATCATCCCCTCTCTAAAATTTTATATAAGCAATTTTATATAATTTACATATGTGTAATCATGTAAAACATATTTCCATATTAGTCATGGTATGAAAGAAGAAACAGAAAAAAATAAAAAAAATAAAAAAAAGTAAAAAACGTGAAAATATACTTTAATCTGTGCTCAGAATTCATTGTTTCTTTCTCTGAATGTGGATAGCATTTTCCACCAAGAATCCTTTGGAATTGCCTTGGATCATTGTATTGCTGAAAACAGGTAAGTCATTCATAATGATTTTCAACTTCTTTATTCAACTGAAATTGACCTCTGAAATTCCACCAATATTTTCCCAAATGCCAAATCTAATGACCTTCTCTTAATCCTCATTTTGACCACTCTTCAGCCTTTGACAATGTTGATCATTCAATCTAGATATTCTCTCTCCCAGGTTATGATCATACTACTCTACTGGTTCTCATTCTCTGACTGCACCTTCTCTGTTTCCTTTACTGGATCTTCATCCAGGTCATAATCTCTAAATACTAGTGTTTCCCAAATGTATCTCTGGATTTCTTCTATTCTCTTTCTCTACTATTTCCCTTATCTTATCATCTCCTATAAATCCACCTATTATCTCTTTATAGATAATTCTCAGATCTACATATCTGCCCCTGAATTCTTTCCTGAGCTGCAATTTTGCATCATTAACTACTTCTTGGACATTTAAAACTAGATCCTTTTGAGCATCTCAAATCCAACATCTCCAAAAGCAAATTATCATTTCCCCAAACCTTCCTTCCTTTCTTTTTTTTTTAATTGGTATTTTATTTTTCCAAACACTTGCAAAGACAGTTTTTTTCAACATTCACCTTTGCAAAACTTGATGTTCCATATTTTCTTCCCTCTGTCCTTCCCACAACTTCCCCAAGACAGATATAAATTAAAGTTATGCAATTCATTTAAACAATATTTCCATATCACTACACAAAACAATCAGATCACAAAGGGGAAAAAAAAAGCTCAATAAAACAACAAAAAATGAAAAGGTGAAAATACTATACTTTGATCCACATATTGTTGTTACTATGTATAATGCTTTCTTGGTTCTGTTCACTTCACTTAGCATAAATTCATTTCCAGGCTTTTCTGAAATTAGCATAGTCATTATTTCTTTTAGAACAATAATATTCTCTTACATTCACATATCAACAACATTCCCCAGCTGTTGAGCTTCTACTCAATTTCCAGTTTCTTGCCACTACACAAAGGGCTGCTAGAAATATTTTTGTCCATTTGCATTCTTCCCCCTCTTTTATGATCTCTTTGGAATATACACCCAGCAGAGACATTAGCCCTTTGGTATAGTTCCAAATTTTTCTAGGGAATGGTCTATCTTTCTTATTATGGTCAAGGATGCCAAGAATTGAAATATTAGTATCATCCTTGTCTCCTCTCTTATCCCTCCACAAAAACTATCTATTGATAAATCTTGTTACTTCTACCTTAAGAACACCATTCATATATCTCCTCTTTATTCCACTCAGACAGCCACCTTCTTAGGGCATACTCTCATCAACTAATAACAATAGCCTTCTGGTAGGTCTCTCCTCTAATATTTTCCAGACTATCCTTCCCTCCCCTAACCAAATGAGTCTTCCAAAATTCAGGGCTGATCATCTTGTTCTTCCTATTCATTTGATTTCTTTCTCTATTTCTGGTCTTCTTATCCTTTACTCCTCTCCTTATATTCTATGATCTAGTGATACTGACTTCCTTCATTTTTGTTCCTTTAGCAAAATAGTCCATTTCCTGATTCTGTGCATTTCACTGGCTATATTATTCCATATCCAGAATGCATTTCTTCCTTGTCTCTGCTTCAGGATCTTCCTTTTTTTCAAAACTCAGATCAAATCCCATGAAAGATCTATCTATCTGTCTATATATGTATGTATAGATAGATGGATGGATATTGAGATTAACACCTCAAAACTCAAATCAAATTGCATGAGAGATCTATCTATCCATCCATCCATCCATCTATCTATCTATCTATGTATAGACAGATGGATAGATAGATATTGAAATTAACACTTCTATTATACATATATATATAATATATATGTACCTCTATTATATGCTTATATATTTAATGGAGGTGTTGATTCAATAATTTCAAAAGCTTCTTTTGGCTCTGAGGTTGATTTTAAAGCCCAATGATCTTTTGGTGCTGTTTGCAATTTCTTATAAATGCACTGATATTTCAAAAAAAGAACTAAGCTATTTTTTTTTCCCACACTTCCATAATAAAGACATTTTATCTACTCTATCACTTCTCAAGCTTCCTAAGAGGCATCTACTAATATGAAAAAGGAGACTTTGCAAAAATGAAAATATAATATCTCATTATGGACGATCCACTTTTTAAACCTCCAGGCTGGTAATATGTATTTAAATAATATGTCATAAAATCTCCCAGTATATAATGATGCAATAAATATGAGGACGCCTCGGAGGCTAACTAACATATCTGCCTGGTTGTTAAGTTACTCCCTGCCATGATCATATCAGCAAGTGAAATTTTAGGTCCATTCCTCAGGGCAATAGAAACATAGATTGCGGAAGAAAGTATTAATTCCAGTTGTAAGGAGAAAACATTCTTTAATCACCTAGAATGCTCTTTATACACCAAACCTTTTTGCTTAGGTGAACAAAGCTAAGAGATTACTGACATTTAGTGTTTAGTATTTATCCTTCCCAGGTAATTAAGGAAATGGGTTTAAAAAAATCTCCATAGCCAAGGGAAGATCTCACAATCTGAGATCATATTCTAGGCAGCACATAGGGAGTAAGTGCTATATGGTAAGTAGAGGGCCAGTGATAAAATTGTGAAGACCCAGATTCAAGTCACACTAGCTATATGACAAGGGATAAGTCATTTAAGCTCCCAACATTCCATGAAAGTCTCTAAGAATATAAATGAGAAATAATTTTCTAATCTATCAAAGTATAGGCAATTTCTATACTGGGAACTAACTATCCATAACAATTAAATTAGAAGTCTAGACTTGAGCATACAGCTATAAATACCTGGATCTATGCAGACAGACAAGGATACATGAAACATTCTTTTAGTTTCATTGAAAAAAGGATCCTTAACATTTATTTCAGCCCATTAATATTATAACAACAAATAAATATAGACTATCAACTGAAAAGCATTTTAAAAATTAAGATTATAATGTGACAATATGGAGACTGAGAGGGGAAATTAATAAAATTCTTCAATTTCTGACTCTCTTTTAATACATCTTAATAGCCTAATGTGCTCAATAAGTGAGCACTGAACCGACTTGAATCCATAAAATCATAATCTCAATATGGAAAAAGTCCTCAGGGGCTATGTCATCCAATCCCTTGATTTTATATACAGGGAGTTGTCTCTTAAGGAGATTGTTTCACTTGCCCAAGGTCACATAGGAAATTCAAAATAGCAATAGGATTTGAAACTGGCACGGTAGGTCCTACAAATAATGACTAGTAGTAGATGTTATAAAAAGATACTTTAGTAGTTGCACCAATCATGAATGCAATTATTATCTCTAACAATATGGATCACATCCATGCCATGTTCTCTCTGGTAATGTCCATTTCCACCCATGCATGCTTTGCAGAGCTTCTGTACAAAATGCTACAGACCTCTTGTAAGGTACTATTTAAATAATAGCAGAAATCTCAAAGAATCCATCAATTAATCCTTACTATTACTATATGTCTGTCATATGAATTCTTATATCTCTATACCAAGAGGTGATAATTAATGGGAACATGAATTATGTCCAAAATGAATTGCTAAAAAGAGGAGGAGATAGTAGAGAAACTACCGAACTCACTATGACTGATAACATGGAGGATGTTTCCACATAATGCTCTAAATGGTCAGTTACAGAAGCAGAAGTATGGTTAGAATGACCATTAATTAAAAATTAAGGTGTTAATGTAAAATCTTGGAGGCTTACAAACATTTGCTGTTGGGTTCATTTGTGTGTGTGTGTGTCTGTACATTTGTATATATTTATACCTATGTGGAGAGAAAGACGGGGGGGGAGGGAGAGAGGCATGGAGGGAGGGAGTCAGGGACAGAGGGAGGAAAGAAGAAAGAGAGGGGGGAGAGAGGGAGACAGGGAAAGGGAGAGGGAAAAGAAGGAGAGAGAAAGAGAGAGAGGGAGGGAGGGAAGGAGGGAGAGAAGAGAGAGAGAGAGAGAGAGAGAGAAAGAGAAGAAAGAGAGGGGGAAGAAGGGGGGAGAGGGAGGAAAAGGGAGAAGGGGAAAAGGAAAGGGAGAGGGAAAAGAAGGAGAGAGAAAGAGAGAGAGGGAGGGAGGGAAGGAGGGAGAGAAGAGAGAGAGAGAGAGAGAGAGAGAGAGAGAGAGAGAGAGAGAGAGAGAAGAAAGAGGGGGAAGAAGGGGGGAGAGGGAGGAAAAGGCAGAAGGGGAAAAGGAAAGGGAGAGGGAAAAGGAGAGAGAAAGAGAGAGAGGGAGGGAGGGAAGGAGGGAGAAGAGAGAGAGAGAGAGAGAGAGAGAAAGAGAAGAAAGAGAGGGGGAAGAAGGGGGGAGAGGGAGGAAAAGGCAGAAGGAAAAGGAAAGGGAGAGGAAAAGAAGGAGAGAAAAGAGAGAGAGGGAGGGAGGGAAGGAGGGAGAGAAGAGAGAGAGAGAGAGAGAGAGAGAGAGAGAGAGAGAGAGAGAGAGAGAAAGAAAAGAAAGAGAGGGGTAAAAATTGATCTAATTAAAAGAGATAAGGAAGGAAACTACATCCTGCTAAAGGGTAGCATAAACAACGAAGCAATATCAATATTAAACATATATGCACCAAGTGGTATGGCACTAGCTTCCAAAGGAGAAGTTAAGAGTTGCAAGAAGAAATAGACAACAAAACTGTACAGTAGGAGATCCAACCTTGCACCTCAGAATTAGACAAATCAAACCACAAAACAAATAAGAAAGAAATTAAAGAAGTAAATATAATATTAGAAAATTAGGTATGTTGGATCTTGGAGAAAATTGAATGGGATAGAAGAGAATATACTTTCTTCCTCAGCAGTTCATGGAACCTATTCAAAATTGGACCATATTTAGGACATAAAGACCAATTAAATGCAAGAAAGCAGAAATAGTAAATGCTTTCTTTCAGATCATGATGCAATAAAACTACATTCAACAAGAAGTTAGGGGAAATAGGACCAAAAAGTAATTGAAACTAAACAATCTCATCTTAAAGAATGATTGGTGAAGCAGCAATTATAGATACAATTAATAATTTCACTAAGATAATGACAATGATGAGACATCATACCAAAATTTGTGGATGCAGCCAAAGGGTAATAAGAGGGAATTTTATATCCTTAGAGGCTTACTTGAATAAAACAGAGAAAGAAAAGATTAATGAATTGGCTTTAAACTAAAAAACTAAAAGACCAAATTAAAACCCAATCAAATACTAAATTGGAAATTTAAAATTAAAAGGAGAAATTAAAAATATTGAAAGTAAAAACCATTGAACTAATTAATAAAACTAAGAGTTGGTCTTATGAAAAGCCAATAAAATAGATAAGCCTTTTAGTAAACTTGATTAGAAAAGGAGGGAGGAAAATGAAATTAGTAGTCTTAAAATGAAAAGGGAGAACTTTCCCACCAATGAAGAGGAAATTAGAGAAATAATAAGAGTTATTTTGCTCAACTTATGCCAATAAATTTGATAACCTAAGTGAAATGGATGAGTACTCCAAAAATACAGACTTCCCTAGACTAACAGAGGAAGAAGTAAATTGTTTGAATAGTCCCATTTCGAAAAAGAAATAGAACAGGCAATTAAACAACTCCCTAAGAAAAAATCCCCAGGACCAGATGGATTTACATGTGAATTTTACCAAACATTTAAAGAACAATTGGCCCTAATGCTATATAAATTATTTGATAAAATAGGGAATGAAGGAGTCCTACCAAATTCTTCTATGACACAGACATGGTAATTGATAATTAAACCAGGTAGGTGAAAACAGAGAAAGAAAATATAGACCAACTCCCTAATGAATATTGATGCTAAAACCTTAAATAAGATATAGCAAAAAGACTACAGAAAATCATCTCCAAGATAATACACTATGATCAAGTAGGATTTATACCAGGAATGCAGGTTTGGTCTAATTATTAGGAAAACTATCAATATAATTGGCCAGTCAATAACCAAATTAAAAAACCATATGATCATCCTAATAGATGCAGAAAAAGCATTTGATAAAATCCAACATCCATTCCTATTAAAAAACACTTGAGAGTATAGAATAAATGGACTTTTCCTTAAAATAATCAGCAGCATCTATTTTAAACCATCAGTAAGCATCATATGTAATGGAGACAAACGCAACCATTCCCAATAAGATCTGAGGAAACAAGGTTGCCCACTATCACTTACTATTTAATATTGTATTAGAAACGCTAGCTATAGCAATAAGAGCTGAAGAGATTAAAGGAATAAGAATAGGAATGAGGAAGCCAAATTATCACTTTGCGATGACATGATGATACTTAGAGAACCCCAGAGATTCTGCTAAAAAGTTATTAGGAAATAATCCACAACTTTAGCAAAGTTGTTGGTTATAAATAAACCCACATAAGTCATCAGCATTCTTATATATCACTAAAAAATCCAACAGTCAGAGTTACAAAGAGAAATTCCATTTAAAGTAACTACTGATAATATAAAATATTTAGGAATCCATCTGCCAAGGAAAAATCAGAAACTTTTATGAGAAAATTACAGACCACTTTACACAAATTAAGTCTGATCTAACTAATTGAAAAATATTAAATGCCTTGATAGGAGAAATATAATAAAGATGATAATATTACCTAAACTAATCTATTTATTTAGCCTATACCAATCAGATCCCCAAAACTATTTTAATGACCTTAGAAAAATAACAACAAAGTTCATATGGAAAACAAAAGGTCCAGAATTTCAAGGAATTAATAAAAAAAAATCAAAATGATGGTATTAGCTTAAAAGATCTAAAACTATACTATAGAGCAGGCAGTTACCAAAACTATTTGGTATTGGCTAAGGAATAGATTAGTTGATCAGTGGAATAGATTAGGTTCAAGGGATAAAAAGTCAACAAATATAGCAACCTAGTCTTTGAAAACCCAAAAGATCCCAGCTTTGGGATAAGAACTTACTGTTTGATAAAATTGTGGGAAAAATTGGAAACTAATATGGCAGAAACTAGGCATTGATCCATACTTAACGCCGACACCAAGATAAGGTCAAAATGGTTCATACCTAGGATAAAGAATGAAATTATTAATAAATTAGAGGAAACATAGGATAGTTTACCTTCAGACTGTGGAAGGGAATTTTATGACCAAAGCAGAACTAGAGATCATTACTGATCACAAAATAGAAAATTTCGATTATAATAAACTGAAAAAGTTTTGTACAAACAAAACTAATGCAGACAAGATTAGAAGGGAAGAATAAACTGGGAAAATATTTTACAGTCAAGGTTCTGATAAAGGCCTCATTTCCAAAAATATAGAGAATTAACCTTAATTTATAAAAAATCGCCATTCTCCAATTGAAAATGGTCAAAGGATATGAACAGACAATTCCTCAGATGAAGAAATTGAAACTATTTCTAGTCATATGAAAAGATGCTCCAAGTCATTATTAATCAGGGAGAAATGCAAATTAAGACAACTCTAAGATACCACTACACACCTCATGATTGGCTAAGATGACAGGAAAAAATAATGATGATTGTTGGAGGGGATGTGGGAAAACTGGACATTGATTCATTGTTGGTTGAGTTGGGGAACGAATCCAACCATTTTGGAGAGAGTTTGGAACTATGCTCAAAAAGTTATCAAACTGTGCATACCCTTTGATCCAGAGTGTTACTTACTGATTATATCCCAAAGAGATTATAAAGAAGGAAAGGGACCTGTAGTAGAATGTTTGTGGCAGCCCTTTGTAGTGGCTAGAAACTGAAACTGAATGATGTCCACAGTTGGAGAATGGCTGAATAAATTGTGGTATATGAAAATTATGGAATATTATGTTCTGTAAGAAATGACCAACAGGATGATTTCCAGAAAGGCCTGAGAGACTTAACGAACTGATGCTAAGTGAAATGAGCAGGACCAGGAGATCATTATATACTTAACAACAATACTAGATGATGACCAGTCCTGATGGATCAGGCCATCCCGCAACGAGATCAACCAAATATTTCTAATGGGAGTAATGAACTGAACTAGCTATACCCAGAAAAAGAACTCTGGGAGATGACTAAACCATTACATTGAATTCCCAGTCCCTATATTTATGCACACCTTGATCTTTGATTTCCTTCACAAGCTAATTGTAATAATTCAGAGTCTGATTTTTTGTACAGCAAAATAATGTTTTGGTCATGTATACTTATTGTGTATCTAAGTTATATTTTAATATATTTAATATCTACTGGTCATCCTGCCATTTAGGGAGGGGTGGGGGTAAGAGGTGAAAAATTGGAACAAGAGGTTTGGCAATTGTTAATGCTGTAAAGTTACCATGTATATATCCTGTAAATTAAAGGCTATTAAATAAAAAAAAAAAAAAAAAAGAGAAGAAAGAGAGGGGGAAGAAGGGGGGAGAGGGAGGAAAAGGGAGAAGGGGAAAAGGAAAGGGAGAGGGAAAAGAAGGGGGAGAGAGAAAGAGAGGGGGAGAGAGAGAGAGAGAGAAAGAAACTGGAAAGAAATTGGCTGGGGATAGGAGCTGGACTGGCAATTCCATTGCTGTAGGGAACTTTCTGAAGAAGAGGTTCCTTTTATCAATTCAGGTTGGTACTTTCTCTGAAACATTTAATCTTGGGTATGTCACTGGGACATCGAAAGTTTAAGGGATCTAACCAGGATCACATAGCATATCTCAGAAATAAGCTCAGCCCAGTTTTTGTTTTCCTTTGACCAGCTCTCTAGCATTTATTCTGTGGCTGCCACTGAGGCATATTGATGTGGCTGATATAGACACCAGGTGATGGTAGGCACCAAATATTGGTGTCTGGTCATTGGGAAGAGTTCTCTTCCCATTCTCTGGCCAAAGGCAAGTTTCTTTAGGGAAGAGATTACAGACAATGATGGAATACAGCATACATCAGGAATGGCAAATATGATATAGAGGGGAAGAGCATATAAAAGACAAGTTACTGGAACTCAAAATTACCAGTAGAAAAGGGAGCACCCCATGAAGTTGGGACATATCTTTAGCTGGGCAGGCTAGATCCTGAAAGGGACTTAGCATCCTAAAAGAGCTAATTAGCTATATGGAAGAAGTGGGCTTGAGAAGCATGCTGGAGTTAGGAGAGATAATGATGGGTTCGGCTTCCAGGTGAGAGATAATGATGGGTACAGCTTCCAGGGGAGATGTGGCAGCAACTCTAAGGCCACCTCACCTTGGGAGTACTACAGTTCCACAATGCTGGCTGTCACATAACAACCTGCGGGTAATAACAAAGTTTCTGAGACAATAATGAGGTGCAACACCAGACCACCACTTCTCAGACTACTTCTCAAGTCTACCTCTAAGCCATAAAAATTAGCATATATCAATGACATGAAGCACATGATATTTTTTTTCCCTATAAATTCATCTTGCTCTTGGTTCTTTGCTAAATTCTTTAGGAACTTAGCCCACTTCAATTGACATTACAATTATAATAAGCTTTGCCCCTTGACTCAGAGATGGGTTCAAGCCTGCAAATTCCCTGACACACCTCACAACACCGGTCTGAACCTCAACTTTTTGGGCCTCTTTTGACCTTCAACAATACTATGTGGCGTGGGGGAAGGGGAAGGGGAAAGATATCAAGGCAGAGTGCCAATGGCTGACTGACCCAAAGGAGGACAGAAGCAAAGTCATAGGCCATAAGCTCCTTTCTAGGGAGAATTTAGTATCAGAGACTGGACATAACTTGAATTTCTGACTGGATCACCTCCAAAGAGTGGGACCATGGAACTAAACTGATATGAATTATTACAGCCTTCTTCAATATGCTCCAGGGAATTATTTTTATCAGTTCTGCAGTTTTTCTCTGCCTACCACACCCGCCATTCAGGACCTCACTGATATGATGCTAAAATTACAAATTTAGACATTAAAGGCCAGTTAGGAATGGAATAAAAATTTGTGATTTCATCAGTACAGCAAAGTCCAGATCTAGGAATTCTTTCATGGATGGGATC
Source organism: Sarcophilus harrisii (assembly GCF_902635505.1). Classification (NCBI taxonomy): domain Eukaryota; kingdom Metazoa; phylum Chordata; class Mammalia; order Dasyuromorphia; family Dasyuridae; genus Sarcophilus; species Sarcophilus harrisii. The sequence continues at coordinate 635,955,292 of NC_045427.1, read as the reverse complement.
TATATTCTTATTTCTTCTATTTGCCTGAGGCACTGAGGGATTAGACAAAGAGTGGCTTGCTCATGCTCATACAATTATTGTAACAGAAAGGCAGGATCTAAGTCAGGTGATTTTACTTCAAGATTACTTCTTTATTCAACCCTATAATCTAGCCCTTTTATTTTTGGTCTGATTATTTAAAGACATTTTAAAATGACTTAGCCCTAAGCACTTGTGACCAAGACATGCTTCCCTTTCTTTCTCCATAGAAAGGGTGTTGAAGATTGCTCTGAGTAGAAACTTAGGACTTAACAGCCCATCATAAAAAAAAACATATGTCAGAGCAGATTCGACCCAAATGAAAGGGGGGAAAGTGGATGGATGGATGAATAAGTGAATGAAAAGGTATGAATAAAGCATTTGATATGTAATGAAATTGTTAAGTGCTTGGAATCCAAATTAAAAGGTTAGACCTAGGAAATTTACATATTTGTGGGGGGATGATTAGGCTTTGGTGTTGTCCAGATATAGCCCCAAGCAAACTCCTCTGTTGTATATTATACTTGTTTCTGCATTTCAGACTTTTAAAATAAATAGGAAAACATTCTAATATGTAATGACACAGAAAGCTATTGAGAACTGAAAATCATTTCTTGCTATGTTGACCTCGCATTTTCTCCACAACAGAAATTTTTGGGACCAAATTGATTAACAGGATTTGGTCTTGGGAGGAAAAGGGGATTTTAAGTGGCTTTTTTTTAATGAAGGGGAGAGAGAGCATGCTACAATAATCATGAGAGTTAACATTATAAAACCAATTCAGAAGGAAAAAATACAAAAGGTATTATATGTCACAGTATCAAAAAAGTAAATTATATTGTTATTTAACATTTACAAAGCACTTGATATAAGTTGTCCCATTACATCTTCAGGATCACCTGGAAGGTGAGTGTGATGTCTTTATTTGACCTAGTTGGACCTCATTGGACAGATGAGGAAACTAAGTAAAAGTTAAGTAGCCAGTCCAGAAACACCCAGCTGTTAAATGTCTACAACAATATTCAAACTCTGGTCTTGAATCCAGTCCCAGATGTTCTAATCTATTTGTTAATCTACTTCTCAATACAAAAATATATACATATATATATATCACCATATATATATCACCATATACCATTTCTTTATTATTTCCAAGAAAACCATATTTGTAAACTAAAATTGAAAAGGGCAGAGGGGAAAATATCCAGTAAAGCTAACCAACAAAGTGCCTGAGGCCCTAAGGGCTTAAACAAAGAGTAGCTTGCTCATGGTCTTACAATTATGGGAGAGAAAGGCAAAATGTGAGCCCAGGTGATTTTACTGTAATATCTTAAATAACAATATAATTCCCTTTTTGATATTGTGATGTATAAGACTTTTTGTATTTTTTTTCTTTTAAATTGGTTTTATACTATTAGCTCCCATGATTGTTGTAATATACTCTCTCTGGGTCTGTAGTCCTCCATCTCTACAAAGAAGGAAGGAAAGGGAACTGTCATATCTCCCTTGCTGGATCGTTTGTTTATCACAATCACACAATTATTAGATTTTTTTTTGTTCATTGTATTTGAATTGTTGCAGTAATTCAGCATATTCTCTTCCTACTTCTGCTTTCTTTTTTCTAAATTCATTTAAGTGCTATGATTCTTTAAATTATTCATCTTTGCAATTCCTGAGAATGTAGTGATATTTTAATGCATTTATTAGGCCTCTCAAATTGGCAAGAGGATGAGAATAATAAAGATGGTGGCCTGTTAGTTAAAATGCTTGGCCCTTAGGGAGTTCACTCTAATCTTGCACTGACTGAGCCAAGACTTTGGCTGACTTTCCAGACCCCTCCATTCTAGAAGGAAAAATAAGGACAGGGACCCTAAGAAGTAATTCATTGGGATTAAGCAAACTCATGGTTACAAAGGAAGGTTTATAGAGGAGCTACCATGATAAAAAGATCTTGTGCTAGGAAAAGAAAGGAGAGAGCCCCAGGTACTATGGAATGAGAGTACTAATCACAAGACCCTAATTTCTAGACTAGAGGACAGGGATAATTTAACCAAAGTGTACATAAGAGGCAGAACACTTCGTTGCCATGATGGAAAAGGGGGATAGAGGAAGATACACATCTTAATGTAACTTTCAAACAGTCTTACAACTAAGTGAAATTAAGTATCACAAGAGAAAAGCAGACATCCCATGGACTTAACTCAATCTGCTTCCAATTTAATTCATTATCTCCTCCTCCAAAAAAAAAAAACAAAAACAAAAAACAAACAAACAAAAAACCACTTTTAATCTTCCAAACTTCACCATTACTGTCAAGGGCAGCACCATCCTCCCAGCCACTCAGGCTCACAACCTACAAGTCATCCTTGACTCCTCACACTCCCCCAACTTCCATATCCAATCTGTTGTCTTGGTCTGCCGATTTTCCTTCACAGCATGTTGTGTAGAAACATCCTTCTCTCCCCAACAGTGCCAGCATCCTGAGCCTGACCCTCATTCCCACATGCTTTGGCTCATGCAATAACCCACTGCTTAGTTCCCCTACCACAAAGCTCTCCCTAATCTGGGTTCAGTTTCTACCTACCTGCCAAACTGATCTCCCCAAATCATAGGGGCCTTGACCATGTAATACATCTCTTCCTTGAGAAATATAAATCTAATATTTGGCATTCAAAGCACTTCAAAGATGAGGCTTATTGAGCTTTCCATCTTTAACACTTTACTGTCCTTAAATATCAACGTCCTTTTTGGTTATTCCTTGCATAAGACCCTCCATCACCTGACCTAGACTTTTCTTTTTACTAGCCATTGCTCAGACCTAGAATACTTTTTCTTTTTACCTGTATTTTCTGACTTTCTTTAGGACTCAGTTCAAATATTTCCTTGGGCAAGAGTCCTTTCCTATTACACTCCACTAGATCCTTCTCTGTGAGATCCCCCATTAGCAAGGTATATATTTTGTATGTACAGAGTTGTTAGCATTTTCTCTCCTCCATTTGAATATCAACTCCCTGAAGGCAGGTCCTAAGGAAGTTGTTTGCATTTTAACTTTCATATCCTCATCACTTAGCACAGTGTCTGGTATGGTACAGTTATTGTCCTTTGTTCTTAAAGCTGACCAAAATTACATCACTTTGTGGGGCAAATCATGTGAGTGATGTCTTTTGATTTGCTCATAAATTGGATTTAAGTGAGGCAGAATTGCACAAAGTCATCAGCCTTACTACTTTCTTCCAGAGTCACTGAGTCTAATGGTAACACAAAAAACAATCTGAGTAGTGATACCTCAAGATGCAGTGTATGGTCTATGTATCTTATGTAACCAGATGGCAAAGGATGTCTAAACAGATTCTTGGCCTTCTATAGCACCTGTTTCAGTCATTTTCACAAATGTTGGAATAAATTGTTCCCATCTGCATATTCTGCTGGGGGAAGTTTTCACATACTTGGGGTAAACACTCTCCTTACTCTTCAATAGCAGTAACTGGTACAGTAAACACTAAACACTTAAAAATACTTGTTGCCTGACTGATAATATTTGAAAGACTATGGAAAAAAGTAATTGGATTCCCTAATTTGTTCAATATTTATCATAGTGTCTCCATACTGGTAGGGACATCAGAAGGCATCCGGTCTCACTCATACCTGACTAAAAATATTTTCTATAAAACCCCTGCTGTGGTTATCCAGCCTCTGCTTGAAGAAAACTTTAATGATGGGGAACGCACTTACAAGATTTAGTTCAATGGACTGATTCTTACTGCTCCTGGGATATTATTTACTGTTACTGCTACTAGGTCTCATTTAGGGAAGCCTTGCTTCAGAACGCTAAATGGCACCCGGATGAATGGAAACAATTGGCGTGGACTTAAAGTACCTCACTTACTGCCATAGCCCAGATTAGACGGTGAAATAATCAGGCTCATCAAGTGACCTCATGTACTCATTTGTACTCCTTTTCTTGCTCTCTCAAAGCATGGCAAAGCAAAAATGAGTCCTGGCTTTGGACTCAGATAACCTGGTCTTCAAACTTGCTTCTGTAACTTCCTGTCTGGGTAATATTAGCCTCTGAGCTTCAATTTTCTCCTATACAAAATAAAACAGTAAGGCTAGAAAATCTCAAAGATCTCCCTGGCTCTCAAAACTTTGATGGTATATAGTGGATATAGATCTAGGCCTGGAGTTGGGGCTTCAGGAAGATCTGAATTCAAATTCTGTATCAAATATTTATTAATTCTGTGATCCTAGGGAAGTTGTAGAACCTCTCTCAGGTAGTTTCCTCAGTATGGCTGCAAGGAGAAAAGGAGATAACATATTCAATTTGTTTTTGCTCAATCATTTGTTCCATGTCTGATTTCTTTTTTTTTTTTTTTTTTAATTTATTTATTTATTTATTTATTTATTTTTATTTAATAGCCTTTTATTTACAGGATATATACATGGGTAACTTTACAGCATTAACATTCCAAACCTTTTTAATTTTCCCTCTTAACCCCTCCCAAAATGGGGATGACCAGTAGATTTAAATAATTAAAATATAACTTAGATACCTAATACATAAAAACATTATTTTTTAAAAAGAATCAGACTCTGAATTATTGTACAATTAGCTTGTGAAAAATCAAAAATATGTTTATAAATATAGGGATTGAATTCAATTAATGGTTTTAGTCTTCCAGGTTCTTTTTCGGTATAGCTAGTTCGTTCATTTTCCATTAGAAATGATTGGTTGATCTTTGCTGAGGGTGGCCCAAATCCTAAATGGTTATCATCTAATTTTGTTGGAAGTATATAATAATCTCCGGTTCTCATTTTTTCAATCAGTTCTTAAAGTCTCCATTTTAAATCATCCTGTTGGTCATTTCTTAAGAACAGTAATTTCAAAATTTTTCATATACCCAAATTTATTCAGCCATTTTGTGGACATCCATTCAGTTTCAGTTTCTAGCCACTACAAAGGGGCCCAACATTCTGCAATAGTTCCTTTTTTTATAATCTCTTTGGGATTAATCCCAGTATCCTGGATCAAAGGGTATCAAGTTTGTAACTTTTTGGCATTTTCCAAACTTCCTCCAAAATGGTTGGATTTTCACAACTCCACCAACAATGTCAATGTCCCAGTTTTACATCCCTCAACAATTCATTTTTTTTCCCTTCTCTTAAATCACAGGTGTGTAGTTATCTTAAGTTGTCAATTTGTTTTCCCATTTCTTTGGAATCTTTTTCTAGTTTTCAATTTCTTCATCCGGAATTGTCTGTTCATACGTTTTTCAATTGGAAATGGCTTGATTTTTATAAATTGAGTTAATTCTCTATATATTTTAAATGAGGCCTTTATCAGAACTTTGACTGTAAAAATATTTTCCCAGTTTTTCCCCTTCTAATCTTGTCTCATTAGTTTTTTTGTACAAAACTTTTCAGTTTGATAATCAAATTTTTTCTATTTTGTGATCGTAATGATCTCTAGTTCTTTTGGTCATAAAACCCCCTTCCACAGGTCTGGAGGTAAACTATCCTTTTCCTCTAATTTATTAATAATTTCTTTTTTAACCGGGTTGAAATTTTGACCTTATCTTGGTTCGGCTTAAGTATGGATCAATGCCTAGTTTCTATTTAGTTTCCAATTTTCCAAATTTTATCAAACAGTAAGTTCTTATCCAAAAGCTGGGATCTTTGGGTTTTTAAAGACTAGGTTGCTATATTTGTTGACTGTTTTATCCTTGAACCTAATCTGTTCCACTGATCCTAATTATTCCTTAGCCAATACCAAATGTTTTGGTAACTGCTCTCTAAATTTATAGTTTTAGATCTGGTACAGCTAAGCCACCATCATTTGATTTTTTTTCATTAATTCCTTGAAATTCTTGACCTTTTTTTTCCATATGAACTTTGTTGTTATTTTTTCTAGGTCATTAAAATAGTTTTTTGTCTGATTGGTATGGCTAAATAAATAGATTAGTTTGGTTAAATTGTCATCTTTTTTATTTTGCTCGCCCTATCCAAGGCATTTAATTTTTCAATTGGTTGATAGACTTAATTTGTGGAAAAGTGGTCTGTAATTTTCTCATAAAGTTTCTGATTTTTCCCTTGGCAGATGATTCCTAAATATTTTATATTTATCGTGTTACTTTAAATGGAATTTCTCTTTTAACTCTGACTGTTGGATTTTTTAGTGATATATAAAGAATGTATATTATGTGGGTTTATTTTATAAAAACTTTTAAAGTTTGGATTATTTCTAATAACTTTTGCAGAATCTCGGGTTCTCTAAATATACCATCATGTCATTGGCAAAAGTGATAATTGAAACTTTCATTGCCTATTCTTTTCCTTTAATCTCTTTCCACTCTTTTCTATACTAGCGTTTCTAATACAATATTAAATAGTAACGGTGATTGGGAACCGTTTTCCTCAGATCTTATTGGAATGGTTTAGGTTTGTCTCCATTAATATGATGCTTACTGATGGTTTTAAATGATGCTGCTGATTATTTTTAAGGAAAAGTCCATTTATTCCTATACTCCAAGTGTTTTTAATAGGAATGGATGTTGGATTTTATCAAATGCTTTTCTCCATCTATTGAGATGATCATATGGTTTTTTAATTTGGTTAACTGGCCAATTATTTGATAGTTTTCCTAATATTGAACCCCCTGCATTCCCTGGTATAAATCCTACTTATCAAGTGTATTATCTTGGAGATGATTTTCTGTGTCTTTTGCTAATATCTTATTTAAGTTTTAGCATCAATATTCTTGGAGATTGGTCTATAATTTTCTTTCTCTGTTTTCAGCCTTGGTTTAGGTATCAGTACCATTCTGTCATAGAAGGTTTGGTGGATCCTTCTTCCCTATTTTATCAAATAATTTATATAGCATTGGGGCCAATTGTTCTTTAAATGTTTGGTAAAATTCAATGTAAATCCATTGGTCCGGGGTTTTTTCTTAGGGAGTTGTTTAATTCCTGTTCTATTTCTTTTTCTGAAATGGGACTATTCAAACAATTATTCCCTCTGTTAGTCTGGGAAGTCTGTATTTTGGGGTGTCATCCATTTCATTTAGGTTTCAAATTTATTGGCATAAGTTGAAAAATAACTCCTTATTATTTCTCTAATTTCCTCTTAATTGGTGGAAAGTTCCCCTTTTTCATTTTTAAGACACTAATTTCATTTCCTCCCTCCTTTTTTCTAATCAGATTTACCAAACATCTATTTTATTGGCTTTTAGAACCAACTCTTGTTTATTAATTAGTTCAATGGTTTTTTTACTTTCAATATTTTTTAATTTCTCCTTTTTAATTTTAAATTTCAATTTAGTATTTGATTGGGGGTTTTAATTTGGTCTTTTTAGTTTTTTTTTTGTTGCAAGCCCAATTCATTAATCTTTTCTTTCTCTTTTTTATTCAAGTAAGCCTCTAAGGATATAATTCCCTCTTACCTCTTTTGGCCATCCCACAAATTTGGTAGATGTCTCATCATTTCATTATCTTGGTGAAATTTTAATTGTATCTATAATTTGCTCTTCCCCAATCATTTTTAAGATAGATTTTTTTTCCAATTACTTTTTTCTATTTTAACTTTTTTGTTGAATGTAGTTTTATTGCATCATGATCTGAAAAGATTTACTATTTCTGCTTTCCATTTAAATCTTTTTCCTAATATATGTCAATTTTGAATAGGTTCCATGAACTGCTGGAAAAAGTATATTCCCTATCTCCATTAATTTTTCAAAGATCCAACATACCCAATTTTTCTAATATTCTATTTCTTCTTTAATTTCTTTCTTATTTGTTTTGTGGTTTGTTGTCTAATTCTGAGGTCAAGGTTGAGATTCCTACTATTGTTTTGTTGTCTATTTCTTTTTGCCTCTTCTTCTCCTTTAGGAAGTTGGTGCCATACCATTGGTGCATATATGTTTAATATTGAATGGCTTCATTGTTTTTCTCCCCTTTGCAGGATTGTTCCCCTTATCTCTTTTAATTAGATCAATTTTTCTTTTGGATCTGAGATAAGGATGGCCCCCTCTTTTTATTCACCAAGATAATAGATTTTGTAACCTTTTACTTTACCATCCCCCCTGCTTTAAATTGTTTTTAAAAACATATTGTGGGTTCATTTTGATCAGTCTGCTTCCCTCCCTCTTTTGGGGAGTTCATCCCATTTACATTTCAGTTGAATTTTCTGTTTTCCGCCATCCTTAACGTTGTGCTTTACTTATTCTTTCCCCAACCCTCTTTCCCCCCTTTTAAACTTTGTCCCCTCTTGTTCCGTACTTATCCTCTTTTAATCCCTCCCTCCCCCCCCGGTCTTTCCCCCCTTCCTTCCCATTACCTTTTTTTCCCTTTTCCTCTCCCCTTTTTAATGAGGCGGAGAATTTTCTCTAAAACAAATGTCATTATTTTTTCTTTGGCCAACTCTGATGAGGTAAGATTCACACAATGTTCCTCCCCCTCTAAATTCCCTCAGATATGATAAGTTTCCTTAGCCTCTTTGTGGGATGTGGCCCCTCTTTTATCCCTCCTTCCCCCTTTTTCCATCATCCCTTTTCCATATCTCCCCCTTTTTTTATGTTATATCAATTCAATCAAATTATACATGTATTCTTTTTTATATCCACAACAAAATACAATTCTCAAGAGTTATTTTTACCTTTTCTGCATCTCTTGAGTTTATTCTTGGAGATCAAAATTTTTGTTTAGTTCTGGTTTCTTCAGAAACAAAATGGAATTCATTGTTTCATTAAATTCCATCTTCTTCCCTGGAAGAAAATGCTCACTTAATGGTGTTTATTCTTGGCTCATCTCAGTTCTTGTGCCTTTCGAATATCATTTCAGGCCCTTCTTTCCTTTAATGTAGGGCACCAGATCTTGGGTGATCCTTTTGGGCACCTCGGTTTAAATGGTTTTGGCTGCTTGTAAAATTTTCCTTAATCTGATGTTCTGGACAATATTCCTTGGGGTTTTTTTTTAGGGTTTCTTTCAGAAGGTGTTCGATGAATTCTTTCAATCCTATTTACCTTCTGATTCTTTACATCTGGCAGTTTCTTTGTGATTTCTTGTAAAATTGTATCTAGGCTCTTTTTTCATCATGTTTTTCAGGTCCAATAATCCTCAGTTATCTCTCCTAGATCTATTTTCCAAGTCTTCTTTTCAAGTAATAATTCGTTTTCCAGTTTGTCATTTTGTTTTGTTGACTGTTCTTGCTGTCTCAATAATCATTAGTTTCAATTGTTAGTTCTAATTTTTAAAAATTATTTTCTTCAATGCTTTTTTACTTCTTTCTGTTATATTCCAATTAGGTTTTTTGATTATTGTTTTGGTCTGTAAATTTTTTCCATTTCATAATTTTTTTTTTAGTGAATTATTTTCTTTTTCAATTCACAGATCCTCTTTCTTCGTGTTCTTTGTCTTTTCCAATTCCGGATCCTACTTTCTTCGGTTCTTTATTTTTTCCAATTCACCAATTTTTGTTCCCTACTTCCCAGGGAATTTTTAACTTTTCAATTCGTTTTCAGGAATTGTTTTCCTCTTAAGGCTTCTCTTTCCTTTCCCCATTTATCTTCTAACTCTTTTTGGGGACTTTTAATGGCCTCTTCTGAGAGCATTATGTAAGGAGGGTCGATGCATTTTGTTTTGAGGTCTCTTCAGGTTTTGACCTGCTCTTTTTTCTGCTAGAATGTCGATTGTTCTTTTATCTTTTATTCATTTTTGCCTTTAGGGTGGGTCTCCCTAGGCTGGGGGTTTCACTTTCTGCAGAGCAGGAAAGATGTAAACCGATTTCCTGGCTCCGGGTTGGGAGTGCTCCCGGGGGAAGTTTTCCCTTCCCCCCAACAGGAAATAATTCAGCACTGGGATTCAAACTACTTAAAGTAGGGCTGGATTATGTTGCCCTTGGCTAGAGACTAAGTGGTGGGGTGTCCCGTCCCAGGCCGAACCCTCTTGTGGGACTGTGGTTTGGCCGGGCCACAGACTGCCACAAACTCTGGCCCCTTCTCCGTGCAAATCGCCCTGGAAACTCTATTTCCCCGGCTCCCCCTGGGCGATTAGGCTAATCCGGGGCTTTGTCCCCCTGCCCAGGATCCCAACTGCCCAAGGGAAAAGCCTACTGCGGGTTGGGGCTCCGCTGTGAGATCTGTGCCTTCACCCTCGGTTTGAGACTCTCCTCGGAACCTAATTTCTCTCCCCGTCTCCCGATCTCCCCCTGGCCCCGGAACCAACCTTTTTTGGAGACTGAATTTTCTTCGGCCGGTGGGGTTGTTCTCTTCTCATTTTAAATTGTAGCAGTCAGATTTTTTGGGCTCGATATAATATTGATAAAGATAAGAAAGAGCTTAGAAATCGCTTTGTCTTCTCCATCATTTGGCTCCCCCCATGTCTGATTTCTTAATAATCCCATGTGGGATTTTCTTGGCAAAGATATAGGAATGGCTTGTCATTTCCTTCCAGCTCATTTTACAGATGAGGAAACTGAGGTACACAGGGTGAAAGAATCAAAAAGTTAGTAAGTTTATGAGACCAGACTTGAACTTCAGGTCTTCCTGACTCCAGCTTGGTGTTCTACCCATTGGATCACCTAGTTCCTCTACATATGTAAGGTAGTTTCCAAATGTTAAAGCTATATAAATGTTCTCTTAATTGTTATTATTATTATTATCATTATAGCATTGTCTTATGTTATATCCATATGAAATCTAATTTTCCATTCGATTTAATGTAATTAACTTAACATTTATTTAATTGTCTTTTTCCTATTTATGGGATACAAAAAAACCCTCACCCACCAATTCTATCTTCAAAACGTTTCTAGGTTTCAATAAAGAATGAAAAGAAATAACAAAAATTAGCTTCAAGATGGAGATAGTAATAATTCACTGGAATTTAAACAGGTCCCCATTAGAGGTAGCACATGAGTTATAATTTCAAAGAAGGCAGGAATACTAGAAGAATGATTTTGGATCATAGATTTCAAATAGGAAGACCTTAGAAATCATTGAGCCAAATTGGGATTTAGAGGTCAAAAGAACTTTGAAGATCTTGTATCCCAACTTTATTATCCTATAGATGGTGAAACTGAGGTCCAAAGATGTTAGATTACATGGCCAAGGTAGCAAGAACTTCATCAATTTCAGACCATCTATATTCTCCTTCTGCCAAAAAGGCTCTGATCTCTCTAAAATCACCCCAAATTGATAAAAAGGACAATAGAGCAATTAAGACCATTACTGAAGTCCCTACCATTGGGAGAAGTATACTATCTTTTTTTTTTATTACTAGGGCAGTAACCCTTGAAGATAGTAAGCATAAGAACTACATTTGATATACTCCCATACAATTATCCTTTTTATTTCTTCACTTCTACAAAACCAATAACAACGCTAGGTCAAAGCTGTCTATTGAAGGTACTCAAAAGAATCCATCATCTTTTCTATCTCCCTCCCATCCTCCCTACCTACCTATATGTCTGTCTTTCTATCTTTCCTTTTTTCTTTCTATCTATCTATCCATTCGTCCTTCCATCTCTTTCTGCCTCTGCTTCTCTCTCCACTCATCTATACTATACTGTCTCTCTCTATTTATCTATCCATCTCTCTTTTTCTCTCCATCGATCCACCTATGTAGCCAGCTAGCTAACTAGCATTCATCTATGCATCCATCCATCTATCCACCCATCCATCCATTCATCTATCATTCATCTATCCCTCTCTCTCTCCATTTATCTACCCATCTCTTTATTTTCTCTCCCTGTCCATCCATCCATCTAGCTATATAGACATCTACCCATCTATAATGGAGGGGATATAATGAAAGAAGCAAAGATTAAAGAACTTATAGTCTCAATACCTGAGTTCAAATTCCAGGTCTACTACTTGGCAACCATATGCCATTGGGAAAGTCACTTTCTTTCAACCTTCATTTTTCCTATCTATAAAATGGGGGCAATGATGTTTTCATTACCTACCTCACAGGACTGTTATATGGATCAAAGGAAATAACATTCTGTACATCCTAAGATATCATATAAATGTTAACTCTTATTATTACTTTCATGGTCCAGTCTGCTCTAATTGAATTGGAAGGAGTTTAGATTCACTCCTCATACCCATCCATTTTAAAAAATGAGGAAAACAAATCCCAGGGGAATAAGTATCTTAGCCAAGATCATGACAATAGTAGTGAGGTAAAATCAATAGGAGAGAGTGAGACTGATTATGTTTCACATCTCTGCTTCATTTAAGTTCAATTCACAGGCAAGTCAAAGCATCATCCTGTGATATCATTAGTCTTCTTCAAGAATGAAGGATGGACAATAACAACAAAAAAGCAACAAGCACCAAGAGTAGTAAGCAATAGAAACCTGGATTCTCCAATTTCAAATCAGGTTTCCATTTACTCTAGATATTAAACTTAATATTACTATCAGCTATATCACAAAAAAGAAAAGGTCAGAGTTCAGAAGATTTTCTTTCAAGGCTTATCTTTGACAAAATTCTGTTTCTTTTGAGTTCAGACAACTTTTTGAACCTCTCAATACTATGAAGAATTCTCTAAGATACAAAGAAATAAGCATTCAATATTTCTGAAGTCATAAATAGTTCTGGAATTTATAACATGAAAGATTTAGATCTGGAAAAGGGTCTAGAGATTTTTAAGTTCCATTCCTTAATTATACTTATGAGTAAACCAAGGTTCAAAGGAAAAGAGGTTTCTTTAAGATAACATAGCTAAATTGTACAATATTTCAGAGTCTGATTCTTTTTGTACAGCAAAATAACGGTTTGGTCATGTATACTTATTGTGTATCTAATTTATATTTAAATATATTTAACATCTACTGGTCATCCTGCCATCTGGGGGAGGGGGTGGGGGGTAAGAGGTGAAAAATTGGAACAATAAGTTTGGCAATTGTTAATGCTGTAAAGTTACCCATACATATAACCTGTAAATAAAAGGCTATTAAATAAAATTAAAAAAAAAAGAAAAAAAAGATAACATAGCTAGTAAGTATTTGAGGCAGAATTTTAAACTAGGTCTTTTTGACTCTGATTCTTTTGCCCTAACTAATATACTCTGCTGTTTCCTGAATTGGAGGGTATATAAACCCATCAATACTGTATCATGGGTGGCAAAGTGGATAGGGTATTAAATTTGGAAGTATAATGATATGAGTTTGAATCCTCATACAAACAAAAACTAGCTCTATGACTCTGTGTGTGGGGAAAACACATCTCACTCTCAGTTTTCTTCTTTGTAAAATGAGAATAAAAACAGCACTGGCCCCATAGGATTGCCTTAAGACAGATTAACATAATATATCCAATTGCTTTGCAAATCTCGAAGCCCTATAAAAATGGTAACTATTATTGTATTATTATTTCTTATTCAACAAGTGATCTGTTTGAAGATCTCTTGTGAAGAGAATCCACATCTCCCAAGATAGTGCATTCTACTTTGGACAGCTCTAATTATTATTTAGGAAGGTTTTTGCTTTTGTTTTCCTAAATGTCAAGTCCAAATTTCTTTCTTTCCATCTTCCATCTGGGTTTTCCCCCCAGGTCTAAGGAGAACATTTCTAATCTTTCTTCCATGTGAAACTCTTTTAAGCACTCAAAGATGGTAATCACATCAAGTCAACCTTCAACAAGAAAATCAAGAAGAAATCTAGCATGCATTTATTGAGTGTTTCCTATGGGCCAGGCACTGAGTTAAGTTCTGGATACAGAAATATAAACAGAAAGGGAGGCCAGGGAATAAAGCATGATTGGTCTTATTCAAAATGGATGTTTTGGCAAGATTTTACTAATTGGAGAAGGGGACTGCAAGGGTGGAGAAAGTCAGAAACTGAAGCATGGTAATAAGTTCTCTGGTGTTTTCCTTCTCCAGGCCAAACTTACCCAAGTTCTTTTCAGCTGTATTTAGATGATATGGACTCAAGTAGCTTCTACACTATCCTAACTGTCCTCCCAAATGTAGGGATCAAGAACTGAAAGAAACTTCATATGTAATCTGTGGAGGGAGTTCCCACACTGAGGGAACACTGAATGTTGCTCAGGCTTTGAAATCATAGTTTTGGACCAAAACAACAACAGCAAAAACAAAGACTGATAAATGAAAAGATCACTGGCTTTCGTCAGAGGATCTTTACTCATATCTCCCTGCAGTCACCTTTGGGACTTTTGGCTAAGTCACAATGTCCTTGGACCTCACTTTTTTCATATGTAAATGAATGCATTGACTCACATGGCTTCAATAGCTCTAGATCCATGATACTACATGAAAATTAGGAATTATTAAGAAAGGGTGAGAGAATTTTCATAGTTTGATTTCCCTAGGGCCTCACATCCTAAGGAATGAGTCTGGTCCCATTCAAATTATTACGATAGCCCTGTTGAGGGCAATATGACCTCAGATATATGACCTTGGCCCTGGTTTCCAAGTACCTCTTGAACCATTAAAACCAAATTTGCATGTGTCTGCTTTGACTGACAAATGGTCTGCAGGGGTACAGTGGCAGAATCCATTTTACTGGAGGGGACAGGCTCTATTGTGATTCATGATTTCCATCAAAAGCACAGATATATCTGAGCCAGATGACAAAATTGCACTGAACCTCTAAGTAAAAATTTTCTGTAGTATTGAAAGATAACGCTTACCTCAAGCAGCGAAGCCTTATGACAAAATGAAACTGCGTACTGTCTGAGAGACATGAGCTGATAGTGAGCCCTAAAAAGTGGAGTGCTGGGAGATAAACAATGGAGCTGACAAAACTGAGAGATAGGGCCATCAAATTAAATCCACGATAACATTAACCAATAAAGTAAGCAAGCAAACACAGGAGAGGTGGAAAATCAGTCCAAGATACATTAAGAATTAGACTTCAAACAGATTACTGAGGGCTAATTGAGGCACAGTGGAATGAAGCCTGAATCTGAAGTCAATGGTACTGGGTTCTAAGACTAATAAATACTGCTACTTATTATTTGTGCATCTTGAAGGAATCATCTTTTACCTCTCTAGGAATCCCTTTTGTGTAAAAGGAAGGGCAAAATGGGATGATCTTAGGTCACCCTACCCTGAAACACACCCTGTCTGATTTCTGAAGCTAAGAATAGTCAGACTTGGCTAGAACTTGGTGGGAAAGTTACTGATGGTTTATAAAGGAAACTGAAGACTTTTACTTGAGAGGAAGGATGGTGTCATGGACCTAGACTTTGACTTGTAATCAGAGGAGTCTCACTTCATAAGCTTCATCAAATACTTACTCACTGATTGACCCTAAGCAAGTATCTAACCACTCTGTGACTCAGTTTCTTCATCTGTAAAATGAGAAGATTAAACTTGATAGATTAAAGTTAATTCCTACTCTAAATTTGATGTTTCTTTGACCTCTAAGTTCTCCTCTAATAGCATAGCATCCTAGTGCTAATACAGTTAGCTTTTACACATTAAGATCTACAAAGGGAGCAAAAGGTGATAAAGTGGGAAGAACACTGTCACTGGAATCAGGAGGACCTCAGTTCAAACCCAGCCTCAGATACTTATGAGCTGTGTGATACTAAGTCACTTAGTTCTTATCCTTAACTGTCTCAAAAAAAAATCTGCCAAGCATTCCATGAATATCTCATTTGATCTTTACATTAAGTCTGAGAGGTATAAGCTATTGTTATTTTCATTTTACATACAGGAAAATGAGAGAGATTAACTAACTTGCCTAAGATCACATAGCTAGTAAATTTCTGGGACAGGATTTGAAATCGGGTGTTTTTAATGGCAGGTTCTATATTTTTTCCATGATGTCATTTAGTTGTTTTTAGATTTAGAATAGATAAGGACTTTAGCGATATAAATTATAGTTCACCAAATCAATATCACAATGTACTCTATCCAGTTGTCCCTCCTGACAAAGCAGCTCTCTCCTTTCCCTAATAATCTTCCACCTTCTCCTTTTTTCTCTAGGAATTGGTGATCAAAACAGCAGGACCTTTCCTAAAAAAGGAAAAGTTGATCAATTGCTCTGTGATTCTAGGAATCATTCCAGTGATTTCCTAGATCAAAGAAACCCTTCCTTACCCTTGTCTGCTATGCTTTCACATATTAGAATATAAACTCCTCAAGGGCAGAAACTGTCTGACTTCTGTATTTGTAAGTCTAGTCTCAGCAACATTTTAAGATTTTGACAAATATTTTTAATTAACTCATTGATTAATTCACTGATTCATTCATTTAAGGGTATATTTTATTCAAATTATTTGTTGGAAACAATGTATTTTGAAATCAATAGCAAAAGCTAATTTTTATATTGTACTTTAGAGCTATTATAACATTTGATTCTCATATCACTACCATGAAAGGTATAGTAGAATAAGTACCATTATCCCCATTTTATGGATGAGAAAACTGAGATCCTCTGAAATTAATAGACTCTTCCATGACCACCATATTCACTATATATCTGACATGATACCGGAATTCAGTTTATCCTGTCATCAAGCCCAACACCTTTTTGACTATGTGGCCTCTCAAAATCAAGCATAAATAATTTGAATAGTCCTACACAGTAGAAAATGACCATGTTCTCTCCAAACTCAAACCCACAGAATATATTCTGTCAATCTCTACTTGTTAATTTTGAGAGTTCAAAGCGACTCACTTTGGAAATAAAAGTAAGAGCCACATAAAAGTAGAAAATACAATTTTATGGGATATAGAGATAGTAAAAATTAATCCCATAAGCCATAAAGTGGAAGAAATCAAGCCAGTAAGAAGGATGTGTTAAGAAAGGCTCAAGGGTCTAGGCAATTCACCTAGTGCTAAAGATTAGTCTCAAGTTTAAAGTGAAAGGGAGGAGGAAAACACAATTGGTCCAAACTCTGGGAAATCATTGACTTTTAGGGAAGATATCAGGAGTATTAAGCCTGTTGGCAGATGGGTATTTCTTTATTCAACAAACAAGAAACTTAGGCCCTTATCTGATAAATTGGGCCTTTTGTGGCCTAAAGGAAACTTTTAACAGGTTCATGATGAAAACAGAATTCAAAACAACAATTTCCAAGCATCAGCCTGTACTCTAGTCCATTTCAAACAAAGCATTGGGAATCCAGCCAAGATGGGAGGCTAGGATGAGAAGGCTGGCAGAAGGGAGGTTCTAAGCTGCTTTTATCCTGAGGCTAGGGTTAATGATTCACCTCTGGCTTTTGGTGAGAAAGCCTCTTTTCTGTTGTAATAAAGAAAAGCAACTGAGAGTTAGCCATTGGCAAGCCAAGAGACATTACATGTATAGGGGAGAAAGCATTGAAGGAGGAACCAAAGACCTAGATTCTAATCTGAACTCTGTTTTTACACAGCAGGACAATTTGGAAAAATCATCTGTACCATTCTGGGATTCATTTTCTCAACTTGCAAAATAATTACAGCTAATATTTACAGATGAAGTAGCATATCACAGTAATTAATGAGCTAGCCTTAGAATTACAAAGAACTGGACCTAAATATTATATCAGACACATATAGATTGTGTGATCTAACCACTGGGTGAATGACCTAACCATTCTGTGCTCCTTAACCAATTATTATTATTATTATTATTGCTGAAGCAATTGGAGTTAAGTGTCATACAGCTAGGAATTGTTAAGTTTCTGAGGTCAAACTTGAACTCAGGTTCTTCTGACTTCAGGACTGGTGCTTTATCTACTATATCATCTAGCTGCCTCCCTTCCCCCCACAACAATTCTTTAAGAAAGATATATTAAATTGGGGGGTTGTGTATTCCCTAGGTGATTTAAGGGTAGATTTCAGAGGCTTTGTGGCTTTATATTGGAATTAATCTTCATTAACCCTTAACTGTAATTTAGCATTTCTTTCAATGATTATAAAACAGGATTTTGAGAATAATCCTCCATACTGCCCTTTACCTCATTGATTAATTTATTTTTAGGGCCTCAAATTTTTGGAATAGGAACAAACTGACTATGTTTCAGTGTACAGCACGTCCTTGTGTGAGAAAACTATCTCTTCAAATCAATTTATATGTTTTCTTCCTCTATTGCACTATTATTGCACCAACTTTCTTTTTGTTTATATTCATATCCCCAATCTTAGCATAATACTTCACAGAGAAAGGGTTTAATAAATGCTTCAAGTCTTGCTTTACCTTAGGTAAAAAAAAAAAAAAAAAAAAAAAAAAAAAAAAAAAAAAAAAAAAAAGGCTAGACATCTCTACTGTAAAGCTAATTTTCTGGGTGAGTGTTGAACTTCATAGGTAAAACCAATCATTTTTTTTTTTTTCAGGAAATCCGTGCACCAATGAAAATACACCTTCAGAACCAGCTACCACGAAAAGGAGAAAATGTTGCAAGCAGCTAGAAAGAAATAATCCAAACATCATGGATCCAGTCAGGATAAAACAAGTTTTAGCAACTTCTGTATTAAAGAACCAGAGGGCTTGGACTATAATATTCTGGAGGGCAAAAGAACTAATATTACAACCAAAAATCATGAAGCCAGGAAAATTGAGTATAATCTTTCCTTTTTTAATTTTTTTTTTTTGAGTATAATCTTTCAAGGGGGAAAATATACATCCAATGAAATAGAGGGCTTTCAAGCAATCTTAAGGGATTTTTTTTTTTTTTTTTTTTTTTTTTTTTTTTTTGCTGAGGCAATTAGAGCTAAGTGACTTGCCCTGGGTCATACTTATGGAAAGTATTAAATGTCTGAGGCCATATTTGAACTCAGGTCCTCCTGACTTCAGGGCTGGTGCTCTATCCACTGCACCACCGAACTGCTCCACTTTCAAGCATTCTTGATAGAAAGACCAGAGTTGAATAAAAAACCTGACTTTCAAATACAAGCATCAAGAGAAACATAAAGGGGCAAATCAGAAAAAGAAGTCATAAAGAATTCAATAAGATTATTCTCTACATACCTACATGGGAAGACAATACTTGAAACTCATAAAAACTTTCTGTTATTAGGGCAATTAAAAGGAGTATATATAGACAGGGGGCATACATGTTAGTTGAATATGAATGGATAATATCTAAAAATAAAAATAAGGGGTGAGAGGAATAGACTGGAAGAAAGGGAAAGGAAAAGATAAAGTGAGGTAAATTATGTCATATAAAAGAGGCAAAAAAAACCTTTAAAGTGAAAGGGAAGAGGATGGAAGTATGGGGAAAATAAAAGAACCTCATTCTCATTAGAATTGGCTCAGAGAGGGAATAACACACTCTCAGTTAGGTATGGAAATCTATCTTATCTACAAAAACGTAGACAGTAAGGAAATAAGAGAAGAGATGATGATAGAAGAGAAGATAGATTGGAGAAATAGGTAGAAGCAAAACACTTTTGAAGAGGGCTAGTGTGAAAGAAGAGAAAGAACAGAGTAAATGTGGAGATAGAGGGAAATAACTTAAACAAAATTAATTGTGAAAAAAATTGAGCAATTTTCCCTGATGAAAGCCTTATTTCTTTTTTCTTTTAAATAAGTTTTTTTTTAATTTTCAAAATACATGCAAAAAAGAGTTTTCAGCATTCACCCTTGCAAAACCTTGTGTTCCAAATTATTCTCTCTCCCTTTCCTCATTCCCTCCCCTAGACAGCAAGTAATCCAATATATATTAAACATGTACAATTTCACTATAATTATTTCCATATGTATCAAGATGCTCAAGAAAAATCAGATCTACAAAGAAAAAAGAGGAAAAAAAACAAGTAAACAACAATAAAAGGGTTTAAAAAAAAAACAAACTATGTTGTGATCCCTATTCAATCCCCATAGTCTTCTCTCTGGATGTAGATGGCTCTCTCCATCACAAGTCTACTGGAAATGGCTAGAATCATCTTACTGTTGAAACAAATGTTGTTTCTCAGAATTGATCATCATATAATCTTATTGTTGCTGTGTACAGTGGTGTCTTAGTTCTACTCACTCCATTTAACTTGAATTCATGTAATGCTCTACAAGCCTTTCTGAAATCATTCTGATGATTATTTCTTATAGAACATAACATTGCTATTCAGCCATTCCCCAACTGGAAGGCTTTATTTCTTAAACAAGAGCCATTGCCCAATTAATAAATGATCAAAGGATATGAATGGTTTTCAAATGAAGTAATCAAAGTTATCAATAGTGATATGGCAAAAATGCTCTAACTGACTATTGATTGGAGAAATAAAAATCAAAACAATTAGAGGTGTTACCACATACTTATTAGGGGTGGGCTAATAGGACAAAAAGGAAAATGACATAGTGAAGGGGATTTGGAGAGGAAAATGGCCATTTATGCACTGTTAGTGGAGTTGAGAACTGATTCAACCATCCTGTAGAGCAATTTGGTCATGCTAAAAAGTCTATAAGATCATGTATATCCATTGACCTAGCAATACTACTACTAGGTCTTTATCACAATAGAGATTGAAAAAAAAAAAAAAAACCAAAGACAGTAAAAGGATCCATATAAACAAAAATATTCATAGCATCTCTTCTGGTGGCAAAGAATTAGAAATTGAAGGGATGTGCAACAATTGGGGAATGACTAAATCAATTGGATATGTGGTTATGACGCAATACTATAATTCTATAAGAAATTGAAAGACTTACATGAGCTAATGCAAAGTCAAATTACTGTATACAAAGTAACAGCAATATCTTAATATTATAAGATGATCAGCTATGAACAATTTAGCAATTCTTAGCAATATAAAGATTCAAAACAACTCTGAAGGACTTATGATGAAAATGTTTTCCATCCTCAGAGAAAGGACAGATGGTGTCTGAATACACATTGAGTGCTTTTTTTTAATCTTTATTTTTGAGGGGACTTTGTCTGTATTTTCTCTTACAACATGACTGCTATGAACACATATATAACCTATACTGAATTGCTTGACTTCTCAATGAGGAGAAGTAAGGCAGGAAGAAGGGAGCGAATGTGGAACTCAAGGTTTAAAAAGTGAATGTTTAAAATTGATTTTACATGTAAAAAAACTAAAATTTAAAAGTAAATAAATAATAAATCACTTTTAGCTTCAAATTCTAAGATGCAACAGCAACAACAATATATATTTTCATGATGCCTTATGGTTCACAAATCATTGTCTTCTCTGCCCAGAGAGTTGCAAGGTCCAAATTTCCTTATTTCCATTTTATAGATGAAGCTGAAGCTCATTTCAAGAGATACAGATACCACAACTATACAGCATGTAAGGGTCATATCTGAGTCTCCTGACTTTAAGACTAGCACTCTTTCAATTCTATCCTGCTGTTCGATAGTTGAGCAGCCTATAAACAAGAAGGAATATTAATGGAATTTAAGAGTGACAGAAGTCACTGGAACTGTGGCCTGAAAACAGATGAGTATGAAAACATATCCATCATCATTTTGAATAGGAGAAGGTCAGGAAACCCCGTGACAGTTATTCTGATCTAATCCACTCATGAAATGACTTTCAAAGCTCCACTGGGGAACCTGGATACTAAAGGAACTTCCTAGAAGAAAATCTCAGGATATCATTCTAGTAAACACCAGAATTCTTTTATTCTAGTAAATGTCAGAATATTTTTTTATTCTAGTAAATAGTAGATTGTTCTAATAAATGCTAAAATGCTCCAACCTGATTCTGTCCCAGAAATGTGGTGCTTTTAAAAGCTCACTTCTAAAAACAGAGGCAGAAGGTGATAAAATGGACATTGTCAGAATGGGAGGGCCTAGGAAAAGTCATTCACATAGATGCACTGGTAACAGAACTGTGAACAGGTTCAGATGTTCTTTGAAACAACTTGGAATTATTCAAGAGGTGTCACAAAAACATTCCTGCACAGATATCTCACTACTGTCCCAAAAGCAATGATAGAAAAAAAGATCCCACATATGGAAATCTATATAGCATCACTTCCTCATGATAGCAAAACAAACTGGAAAATGCTTGCCTAATGATTACATCACCTGTCTGTAATCATTAGGCAACCATTTTCCAGTTTGTTTTGTGTCTTATAAACAGGATGGTATATTATGGTGCTAAAAGTAATACGATAACGGTTGCGAGAGATTACAGAGAACTGGGAGTCAGAATGATCAGAGTTTGAGTATTATCTCATATACTAGTGGAATGAGTCTGGGAATGTACCAGTGTTAGTAAAGCCCTCAAACACCTGTCCAAGACAATAATTTACAGTATAAAAGCAATTTGGATAAATGGGATTTTTTTTCTGAGGCAATTGGGGTCACAGAGCTAGGAAATATTAAGTGTCTGAGGCCAGATTTGAATTTAGGGTCAGCACTCTATCCACTGTGCTATCTAGCTGCCCCTAAATGGGATTTTCTAATCATTCTATATTCTATATCAATAGAATATTCTATATATCATGAAAATTACAGATCTGCTCTAATTTTTAAAAAGAAAATATATGAAAAAATTAGAGAAACATGTAAAAATGGGTAAACAAAAAAGAAGTAACAAGAGAACAAAATACACAATGAAGGCAATAATATGATTAGTAACATTAACAAGTTGTCATACTCCAGTGAATTGCAATGACCTATCTCCATTCCAGAGAAATGACATAAGTGATCCTCTCAGGAGAGAGAATATAAAAAACATGTGAAGGAAATGTGGAATCTGGGTGAAAAAAGGTGATAAAGACATTGATCAAGAATCACGATAAACTGAGTTTAAATCCAATCTCATCTGCTCACTAGCTGTGAGATCCTGGAGACGTCACTCAATATCTGTCTTTCTCAGCTTCCTCATCTGTAACTTGAAGATAATAACAATATTTATTTTGCAGATTTGTCAATAAAGCATGTTTAAATGTTAGAGCAGTAGCCTTTTTTTTTTTTTTTTATGAATGGAGATAATCAGCAATCAGCCTAGATCATTGAGCTAGAGTTGGATGGTAAAAAAGATTTAAATAACAAGCTCAGGAAATTATATTTGAATCTAGAAATAAAGAAGAAACTCTAAAGTTTCTGGAACATATAAAAGAACTGCTTCTCTTTAGGAACAAACATGGAGGCTGCTATGATTGTTCATTGTATTTCATTTCATTAGAGCTACTGCTGAGGTCAAGTTAAGTCAACTTCTGCCCATCGAGAATAGCTTCCTTGTGATGGCAATCTGACAAAAAACTGCTTGTATTGATGGTATCCATGGCTTTTACAGGAAGAAGTTATATTCAGATGAATTCATAGATATGTCCAGTTTCACAGTCTGGGAAAAGTCCAATGAATCATCACTATTCAATGTTTCTTGTTTTAGATTTCATATGGCTTCTCTAATATGAAATTACTACCAATGCAGGTAGTAATGACAGGTAGATGAACATCTCTAAAAGTTTCTAAGACACTTTGCCCAGGAAAGTTTTGCTACTTTTATTTAAGAGGTATAGGAAGACACACAGAGTTTTTTGGGTCACATGATCACTTTCTGTGCTGATTCTAGCTGTATGAACCTGGCCAAATTACTGAATCACTGTTAACTTATTTGTGTGGGAAGGAAGAATATAAAATGTTAGAACTAAATTCATTGACAGTCTGAAGTGGCAGGGGCCTTTATACATAGAATTTTATAACACATTTTACAGAATGTTTAATCTGGGAGGAACTTTAGGATATAGATGATTAGAAAACAGATGATACCATTTTGAAATGGGAAGGACTTTAGAACATATGATACTATGAGATCATAAACTGCCTATGCTAGAAGTAAACTTAGAACATAAAATGTCAAAGCTGGGAAAGATTATAGCGGTCTCGTAGTCCAAATATAGCTTTTTTCCCCTTAATATTTTATTTTTCCAATTATGTACAAAGAGTTTTCAACATTTATTTCTGTTAGATTCTGAATTCCATTTTTTTCTCCATTCCTATCTCACCATACCACCTCCCCAAGAGAGCAAGCTATCTGATATAGGTTATAAATATACAATTACTTCAATCATATTTCCATATTTGTCATTTGTGAAAGAAAAATTAGAAGAAATGGGAAAACCACAGAAAAGCAAACAAAAAGATAAAAATAATGTGCTTTAAAATGTTAGAAGCAGCTCTTTTTGTAATAGTAAGGAATTAGAAATTAAATGGATACCCATAACTTGGGGAATGACTGAATAAGTTATGGTATATTAATGTAATGGAATATTATATTTCTATAAGAAATGATGTGCAGGATAATTTCAGAAAAGCATGGAAAGATTTGCAGGAACTGATACTGAGAGAAGTAAGCAGAACCAAGAGAACACTCTAGACAGCAACAGCAAGATTATGTTATCTTGATCATATATGATCAACTATGATAGACAACTTATTTCAGCAATGCAGTGATCCAAGACAATTCCAATAGGATGGGGATGAAAAATGCCATCCACATTCAGAAAGAGAACTATGGAATATGAGTATGGATGGAAAATTGATATTTTCAACTTTTTGTTTATTAGTTTACTTTTTCTTTTTTGCGTGTTTTCCCCCTTTTGGTCTGATTTTTCTTGCATGACAAGACAAATATCGAAATATGTTTAGAAGATTGTATATGTTTAAGTTATATTGGATTGCTTGCTGTTTTGTGGAGGGGAAGAGAGAGAGGGGAAAAATAAAACACAAACTCTTACAGAAATGAATGTTGAAAACTATCTTTATACATATTTGGAAAAGTAAAATATTACTGAGAGAAAAAAAGAAGATAAAAGAGTGTCCTTTAATCTTCATTTAGTCTTTATAGTTCTTTCTCTGGACGCAGATGACATTTTCCATTCCAAGTCTGTTGAAATTGTCCTGGATCAATGCATTGTTTAAAAGAGTTAAGTCTATCATAGGTGATCATCATGTAATCTTGCTTATTATTATTATGTAGAATGTTCTCTTGGCTCCGATCACTTCACTAAGCATGAGTTCATATAAGTCTTTCCAGACTTTTCTGAATTTAGCCTACTCATCATTTCTTATAGGTACATCATTTTTTTAAATTAAAAAAAAAACTGTATCAAAGAAAAGTTAACTGATTTGTCTAATATAGTTCTATAAAAAAAATTGTCAGGTACTTACTATGTACCAAGCATTGTGTTGAGTATTGAATACAAAAGAGAGTCAAAAGATGGTACTAGAAGCAGGAACTTTCTAGAGTCCTTCTAGAGAGAACTAAAAGATTCCCAAATCAATGTTCTTTCCATTGTAACACATTGGTTCAATCATCTGGTCAGATTCTGTTTATTTGGCCAAATCATCTAGTGAAAATTCTTATGACTCATTTTAATTCCTTTTTAAGATCAAACACAATCAAAGCAGTAACATATACTCTAGAGCTAAAGTAAAAATTCAACATTATTTTACCTAACTTAGATTAGGTTAATAATCTAATTATTAATCATTATTAATAACAAAGGAGGAAAATGAGACCAAGAGAAAGTGGAACTTTTCTGAAGCCATCAAAAAGCACAAAAGTCAAAATGTGAATGCAGACCACCAACTCCATAACCACTCTTCTTTATTGCCACTGTATTTTGTAGAATATTTTTGAGAAAATGCTTCAAAATCTTGATCTTCCCTAAGAAAATATATAAGAATTATTTATCTCTGGATAGCAGGCATTGATATTTTTCATAAGACTGGGCAATTGAACTCCCAATTGCAGTCTGCCCTTTTTTAGTATAGATTTTTTTTCTAATTGATAAAAGGGCTTTACTTTCCAACTTTTTCCCATTAGACATTATATGCTTTTTTGCAATCAGAAAGTTTAAGCCCAGATTATTTTCAGTACTGAGGAAAGAAACTTTCAATAACTTGGTAAACGAGTTTAGAAAAGTCCTACATGTGTTCCATAAACCATTTGTAATGAAATTTGCAACCTTTGACAAGTTCTCTTTCTCCACTATGATTCATTCATTCATGATCAATTCTATTCAGATATAGGAGCTGGGAAACTATGGGAGCCATTTGTATCACAAAGTCCAAATAAACCTTCCCACTATGTTCTACATTTGTATTACTTATTTTCTAGAATTTATCTGCCACTGACACATGGCAAATGATTTCCATTTATTTGTATATTTACAGTTTCTTTTCAATGGAGTATCTTACAAACAAGCTATTAATCAAGTTTTGCTTTCATTCCAGGCCTTAAAACAAAAAGTTAGCAGTTCATATTTTAATTCTGTGTGTATGCATGTGCCTGTGCATATGTGTGAATATTTTTGCTTTTAACTGGAGATAAATTGATCAGAAGTTATTCATTTGACATAGCCAACGGTCTTAGTGGATAAAATGGGATACAATTTTAGTGGGTAAAAGCACCACTATACTCAGCAATAAAAATTTCAAAGTAGTTATTATTAAGAAGGATGACACACTCTCATCCTTTAACTTATGTTTTAGTCGATATAAGAGCACTTGCTAGGACTTCATCAGAAAAAAACATTGCTGAGAGCATTCTTGTTCTTAGGAGTAAGACCTAATAACCTGGTTTTAATCAGATAATCATTAGAAAATTGACCAAATGTCCTTCCTTAAACTGAATATCAAGGGTTTTAACTTCCCAACACTCCTATTGCTGGTTACCCCAAAGACAAGTTCTGTAATAAAAGTTTCCATCATTTTGGCCCTCTCCCTCATTTCTATCTTATTTTTCTTTCTCCCTGATAAATTGTAATCTATTTATGTGCATTTTTTTCTGTTTCAATGATGAGGCATTGTAATAATAATGATTATGACATTGTTTATAATAGCAGTATTTACATAATACTTTAAGGTTTGGAAAACACTTTCATATAGAATTTTATTTAATATGACAGAAACATCATTATACTTCTGGGGTCAAAGGACCAGGATTTGATATGAAATAATTTTGTGACCCAGAGTTACCTTTTTTATTTATCAGTCTTCTGATTCATAGTAACATTTCTAAGCCTCAGTTTCTCTATCTATAAAATAATGGGGTTAAGTTACATGTCCTCAAATTTCCCTTTTATTTCTAACTATCATCCTATAACCCAATAATTTTCCTATCTCTATCTCTCCTGAATATTCTTCTTCAAACAGGGCACTTACCTTTTCAAAACCTTGACCAAATCTAGCAATCCTTTGATCTAAATGGAGAAGATTCATGGACATTTTCTTTTTAGCAATCAGCTGAAGGTGGCAGATCCAGTGAATTCTCTCACTGTGTACAATTCTAAGAAAATGTTCACCTTAATTATTGTTTTTTAATATCATCTTTTTCTTGTTGCCCTTATATGACTCAGAGTAACACAGAAGGCCTTAGGTCTTCAAAGGTTTTGTTAAAGCAGAGCAAGCTGGAAGTACATTCAATGCAGTTTAAGAGACTAACTGCATCTATTTGCTCTAATAGGACCATCCTTACTAAACAAAGAAAAGCTTTTTCTGGAAGCCCTGGCTCCTGGGGGATGGCATTTTTGGTCATTACAAACCACAAAATAGAGTTAGTTCCCCTTCTCTTGTGTAAATTGTCTGACTCAGGGCAATCTCACTGCTAACGGTTGAAAATTAAACAAAATAAGAGACTTACAGACTATCTGATATTTATCAAAAGTAGATTTACTTTGTGTGGGAAGGAGATTCAGAGCAGGAAAAGAATATTCAGACAGAATTGAAGTGTTGATTCAGTTGGGCAGAGCTTCCCTCTTTCTGTGTTACTTATGATGGTCAACCAGAAGTCAGAAACCTGAGCTGGCTCCTCATGCCCTAGTTTCCTACCTGGATCACCAGAAAGTGATCTTAATAGACTGAGTTAGTAATTGGAGCCAATTAAGTCTCAAGGAGTACTTCAATAGTTTTAAGGAAAACCTGCTTTAACATGTATGGGTAAGAACTTAGGGTATTGCTTCTACCTCAGGAAGAAAAGACAGTAATGGAGTTGTAGAAAGGGAGACAGATGAAGACAAATTTGAGCTGTGATTAATTGAAAAATCAACAGTAGTTGTGGAGAACAGACAATGAAACATCTTCTTGCCAGGGATGGAGTACAATTAGGGCAGATGGTATGCATGTTTTCAGGTGCCTTTCTGTGTTGTTTCCTCTTGTTTAACTGTTTTTTTTCCCCCTTATTATAAGGGTAGATTTAATTACCAGAACAAGCTACTATTTAAGAAATGGATGTGACATTAAAAACAAAAAGCACAAGTAACAATTTTATAACATAAAAGAAAACAGAAGTTCTAACAAATTACATAATTTTAGATTATTTACAAACAATAATTATTATGAATCTAATCGTATGCTCTTTCTCCAGTGATATATGAGGATATCATATTCATATTGGCGCATTATAAAAAAACAAAAAATTAAATAAAATTTCATATAGATTAAGTCTAGCTCATTAATTATCTGAAGGGAAGGGAGCAAATGTAGAGGATGGAATGATTTCATCAGGAGTCCTAAAACAAAGGAAACCATCTCATGGGAAACTTGGTTAGCTAGCTTTCTAGTACTTAAGATAAATATAAACAAATAAAAAACTTGAGAGCAATTACAATTTATTCAACAATGTTTACTGCAAAGAAGAAAGTACAAATCAATTATAAAGGGCAAAATCCTACAAATTAAGTCAATTTTACCTTAGTTGGCAGAATCACTGGAAACGTAGACACAGGGGGAAAAAAAGTAGGTTGAAAAATATGATTCAAGATCAAGGAAAAAAAAAAAGAGAATAAAGCTTAGTAATCTATTTCAAAGTTACATGCCTATATATCATGAATTTTCTTGGATTTATTCAAGAAGACAGTGGGAAGGCACTAGACACAGCAGGCACTGAACAGCATCACCAAAAATGAAATTGACTAGATTGTAACAGACAGGAAATGATTAGTTATTGATGTGGGAGTTGTTTCAGAATCAGCTGTCTGTGTGCAGTCATATCATTGACTGGTTAAAGGGAAAAAATAAAAATCAATGTCAAGTAAGAAGAAAAGATAAGGATAAGAAGATACTGTGTGTGATTATAAACTTCCCCAATAGGATTTTTAAAAACAATTTGATACAGAAAAATGGAAAATGGGTAAAGATAGCACTACCTGAATATAGCATAGGTATCTCAATTTCAACACATCCAAAACAGAACTCTCTACATTTCTCCCTAAACTTATTCCTTTTATTAACTTCCCTATGCTTATTGAAAACACCATTGTGCACTCATTATTCAGAATCATCCCCTATATTAAGAATATTAAGAATAACTCATTACTCTCCATTTTGATGATCTTCTACATCCAATCATCATGTAGGCCTTGTTGAATTTGCCTTTACAACACTCTTATTCCTTCTATCGCTCCCTGTCCCCCTCCCCTCCTTTCTCTTTTTCTCTCTCTCTCTTTCATTCATTCTCTTTTCTTTCTGTCCTTAACTTGGATAAACAATGTAGAAGGCCAATTAGGTGAGAAGTGCTCTAAATAAAAGAAAATGAGAATTGTGTTTCAGAAATTATCTAAGACTTAAAGTGATTTTAAGGTGTTCTATGACTCAATAAAGACACCACCTATGGCATGCAGGACACTGGTTCTGGAATCTGAAAGACTCATTTCCATGAGTTCAAATCTGGCCTCAGACACTTACTATCTGTATGACCCTGGGAAAATGAATAAACTCCATTTGCCTCAGTTTCCTCATTTGTGAAATGAATTGCAGAAGGAATGGCAAACCACATTAGGATCTTTGCCAAGAAAACTGAAAATGGGTTATGAAGAATTGAAAAATGGCTGAAGAACATCAGCAATGATTCAGTGGCTAATCTTCCCCCCCCCTTTTTTTAAAGCTTTTAAATTTCAAAACATATGCATAAATGATTTTCAAAATTCACCCTTGCAAAAGCAACTTTTTTTAATCCCTCCCTTCCCCCTACCCTCTCCCCTAGACAGCAAATAATCCAATATGTTAAACAAGTAATTCTATACATATTTTCACAATGATGCTGCACAAGTAAAATCTTATCAAAAAGGGAAAAATGAGAAAAAATGCAAGAAAATAACAACAAAAAAGTGAAAATACTATGCTGTGATCTACACTCAGTCCCCATTGTTCTCTCGCTGAGTACAGATGGCTCTCTCTATCACAAGACCATTGGAACTGGCCTGAACCATCTCACTGTTAAAAAGAGTCACGGCTGTCAGAATTTATCATTGTATTATCTTATTGTTTCCATGTACAATGTTCTCTTGGTTCTACTCATTTCACTTAACATCAGTTCATGTAACTCTCTCTAGGTATTTCTGAAATTATCCTGTCGATCATTTCTTATAGAACAATAATATTCATACATCATAACTTTCTTTGACCATTTATCAATGGGAGAATGGCTTATATTCCTATAAATTTCAGTCAATTGTCTATATATTTTAGAAGTGAGGTCTTAATCAGAACCTTTAGGTATATTTTTTTTTCCCATTTACTGCTTCACTTATAATCTTATCTGCATTGGTTTTGTTTGTACAAAATCTTTTTAATTTAATATGATCAAAATTATCCATTTTGCATTCCATAATATATTATAGTTCTTCTTTGGCCACAAATTCCTTCCTTCTTCACAGATCTGAGAGATAGATTATCCTTTGTTCTTCTAATTTGCTTATAGAATCACTCTTTATGTCTAAATCATGAACCCATTTTGACCTTATCTTGGTTTAGAGTGTTGGGTATGGTTCAAAGCCTAGTTTCTGCCACACTAATTTCCCATTTTCAGCAATTTTTGTCAGATAGTGAGTTCTTATCCCAGAAGCTGAGGTGGTTGGATTTATCAAACACTAAATCACACTAATCATTGACTATTGTGTCTTGTGAACTTACATGTTCCACTCATTGACTACTCTTTTCTTAGCCAGTACCAATGGTTTTGAGATTGCTACTTTACAATATAGTTTTAGATCTGGTATAGCTAGGCCACCTTAATTTATATATTTTTTTCATTAATTATCTTGAAATTCTTGACCTTAGGTTTTTACAGATGAACTATTATTTTTTCTAATTCTGTGAAATAATATCTTGAGAAGTGGATTAGTATTGGCCAATCTTTTTCATCCAATATTCTGCTACTGAAAATGATGCATCATCACATATTCAAAATTTCTTTCTCTAGTGATCCAAGGGGCAATAGATAAAAATGCCTAATGGAAAAATCTCAAATCAATTAGTCAACTATCAAGCATGGATTAAGTATGCACTATGTGTAGATTTTTGGCTAGGTGTCTGGAATATAATGATAAAAGAGAAAACAATCTGTACTTTCAAGGAAGTTGTACTCTTCCAGGATATGTAAATGTTGGAGGGAAAAAGGAATAGCATATATATTCAGGCAAATTCAGCATGGTTTATGGGGTAAAGATATTAGTGTTTGTACAGACATAGTTGATCAGAGAATATCTCATATAGAAGGTGGTTCTTGAGCTGAGTCTTGGAGGAAATTAAGGATTCTGAGAGGCCACTATATCTAATTAATTTCCTTATCTAATTTTATGCCATCTATATTCCAGAGACTGTCATATGACATAAAGGTATGTCAGTATAATGAGAAAAGCGCTATATTCAGAGTTGGAAAATCTGAGTTCAGATCTCTTTCCTAACACATACGACTTATAAATAGACTCAAAAATTCTGTGCCTTATTTTCCTTGAAAATAAAATGAAGGATTGGCATTGGATAATACCTATACAGAGGTCTTTTTCACCTCCCAATTTCTGAGCCTGAGGAAATTGAACTGAACATAGACCTTTCCAAGCAATCAGGCCTCTTTTTATTGCAGGGTTTCTACTTTGTAACATCAACAGGAGAAGTGCTTGAAGTTTAATTGTCTGTAAGACATAGCGTCCCTAGTAGGATGTTTTGTTACTTATCCCCACAAATTTTGATTGGTATAATAAAGGCCTTGATTAGAGAAAATAAAGGAAATGTCAGTCCTTAGCTGGAAATTCAATTCACTGTAATGGGCAGGCAGTCTTCTCCTGATGGATGTTGTACTGGTAAGAGCCTCATTATGCAATGCACCTACCTCAGAATGAATTGGCAGTTGCTAACTCTTCCATGTAGCTATAGTCTAATTAAAGATGAATCTACACAAAACTCTCTTGTAGTTTTAAAAATCATGAGCAAATAAATGGTCAAAGGATATGAACAGACAATTTTCAGATGTGAAAATTAAAGTCATTTACAGTCATATAAGAATTCTCTAATCACTATTGATTAGAGAAATGCAAATTAAAACAACTCTGAGGCACCACCTTACACCTCTTAGATTGGCTAAGATGACAGGAAATGATAATGATAAATGTTGGAGGGGATGTGGGAAAATTGGAATACTAATATATTGGTGAGGTTGTGAAATGATCCAACCATTCTGGAGAACAATCTGGAACTCTGCCCAAAGGGCCATAAAACAAACTATGCATATCTTTTGACCCAGTAATGCCATTACTGTGTCTATATCTCAAGGAAATCATAAAAGGAGGGAAAAGTACCCACATGTGCAAAAAAATTTTGTAGCAGCTTTTTTTTTGTTGTAGCAAAAATTGGAAAATGAGTAGATGCCCTCACTTGGGGAATGGCCAAACAAATTGTGGTATATGAAGGAAATGAAATATCATTCTTTTATAAAAAATAATGAACAAGCTGATTTTAGAAAAGCCTGGGAAGTTTTACATGAACTGATGCTGAGCAAAAGAAGCAAACCCAGCAAGAATGTGTGATGGTCAACTATGAAAGACTTTATTCTGCTCAGTGGTTCAGTGATCCCAGGCAGTCCCAATAGTCTTTGGACAGAAAACAGCATCTGCATTCAGAAAAAGAACTATGGGGATTGAATGCATATCAACACATGCTGTATTTATTTATTTATTTCTGTTTTATTCTCTGTCATGTTTTTTTCCCTTTTGTTCTGATTTTTCTCGCCCAACATGATTCATAAAGCAATGTATATTGAAATAAGTAAATTGATTAAGAAGCAAAACTTCAATGCTAAGAAAACTGGAATGTATGATTACTTCAGAGGATAAAGTAGATTTTTCCACCTAGTTCTTTTAGTGTGACTGTCACATGTTTAGTTGATTGTTGTCCTTCGTTCTTGAAGAGGACCATTCCAATTTCCTTTAACTAACCTATTCAGAACATCCATAGAGTAGATCAAAAAGTTCTGATCAACACATTGTAAAAGCCAGTGAATATGCTGAATATGTCCAGCAAGGCTGCCATGTTACCTAGACTTACAATTGTATGAAAAGTAAGCAAAATAAAACAAAAACTCAATTCTAGATAACTCACTATCCTCCAGATTATAATGACTTCTCAATAGTGAAATCTCCATCAAATCTAAAATTTTATAAATCTAAATTGTTTGCATGGTGCTAGTGTCACATGTCCAAACACTTGGAAATGATTAATATTGTGCCATATCCATTAATTAATTGGCTTGCTTCTTTCCTTCTCCCCTTGATTTTTGGTACTATAAACTGAAAAAGGGCGATTTGGGGTTACAAGGCATTCACAGTCAATTACAACCATGTAATGATGATTTGTACTACAAGTGAAAAGAAAATGTTTATAACTACTTTTAGCTTTTTCATGAACCTAGAATGAATTTAACAAACACATTACTTTGTTAGGCCAACAGGGGCAGGGAGGGAAGCCCAGGGAAAGGGAATGAGGGAAGCAATGGGGAAAAGCATTCTCCCTGAAGGTAAAACAACATGAAATTGAATTCATCTGACTTTTCCAAGCTCTAAGACCAATTATAATCACCAGTTTCATAGCTCTTTTGATGCTCCTGGCTAGGGAACTAGGTACCTGCAAGCAATTAGCCTTAATAAGTCAGTGGGAAGTTCTTTTAGAATAATGGTGATGAATTTAATTGCTGGCAACAAGTCTAGGCTATTTGGTTACTCAAACCATGGGTTTCACCCCTGGCATTGTGAACTCTGTCTGTGATAGAGATGAATGAATGAGAAGGTGCCCAGATCCAGTCTTAGAAGCAAAAAGAACTTGGAATAAGCTTTGGAGCAAGATCCTATAACACAAATACCCACAGATGGAAAAGAAAAAAAAAATAGCTGCCACTGAACAAACAGTAACTCAAAATTGTTTCCATCCACCATGTCTTTTCAAAGGTGACATACTAGGAAATTGGAACACCAACCTTTACAATTAAGGAGATGAATTGCTCAGGTTCCATAACAGCAATGTTTGGAAACAAACTCAAAATCCTCCAAATTATGAAAAATGTAATGTAAGAATCCTCTGGCATTATGCTTTTATCCTTTTTTTTTTTTTTAGAAAAGGGCAAATTTTATTAAAATTTCATGTTTCATGTTCCAGATGTGTTCATCTAAAAATTGTAGCAAGAATATATGCAGTCAAAAACAATGAGAAGTTATTTCAAAATGATGATCCTCAGAACTTAAAAAAATTTATAAACACCTGGGCAATTTTATTATGCTTATTCTACTTGCTCTGACAAAAAATTGAACTATTACACTTTTAAAAGAGTGTTGTTAAAGAAGGAAAGCAGTTAACTGAACTTTTTCCTTCATTAGTCTTCTAATTAATATAGGTTCTGATGCATTAAATGCATTTCTTCTATCTCCAGTGGCCATAAGGCTATCATATGTCATATTATGTATTATACTGGTATTGTATTATATTGTATACATACATACACACCCCTACTCACCCATGAATATGTGTATACAAGTATGTGTGTGTGTGTATAAGATATATGGCTAACATCCACTAACACATTTTGTCAGAAAACAAGAATGAAAGAATAAGAGCATGTTAACATGAGATAAAAATGTTTGTTTCATGATCCTCTGCCAAGATCATCTAATGTTTTGAGAAGGATCCCTTCCCTATCAAAACAATTTCTTTTCTAAGCAATCCGGGAGAGAACCAAAATTTTAACCAAAAAAGAAGTGAAAACTGAAGAGGCAGAGACTGAATTTCTTATTTTGTTGGTGTGTAGAAGTTCTAATGAAGGCCTTTCTCAGTCAATGAAAGTCTTCTTCGAAGCTTCAACAGTTACCTGGAACATTAAGGAGATAAAATGACCTGGGAAAGGTCACAGATAGTAGGTTTCAGAGGTGAGAACTGAACTCGGATCTTCTGGCTTTGAAGGCTAGCTCTCTTTCTAATATACTCTGCCATTTTATCCACAAAAAATAAAGACCAGTGTTGTTTTTCATCCAGGAACAAGAGAACAGTGTAAACAATTTTCAAACTGGATTGACCGTAGACTTAATTGTGAAATAGTGCCACATTCATGTTTCCCACTCATTCCTCACCCATTTAAATCTGTGTTCCAGAAAGGAACTGATCAGGAAAATGTGGTGCTGTGCTTTCATCTATACTCCAGTTGTCCATGGATTATTTTTATAATCTTGGACTAATCGTTTATCCCTTATTAGCTGGCCTGCTACTTCCTTAAAATCATGTATTTCATATGGGATGATTTATGAAATGGCTTCCTAATTTGTGTCATGATCTTTTTATTTTATATTTTGTTGACTTTTGGTTTCTAGTTTAGCAAATGAGAGTTAAAAGGTATAATTAGACTACTGTCAGCATAAAATAATGGAAAATGTCCCCAATTTAAAGTGAGGACTTCGATTCAAATCATGACTACTCTCAAGTAGGGCAAGTAACATCACTTTTTGCATAAAGATGGAGTCATACTTGATTTTCATTAAACACTAGATGCCATATTCTGTATCCTCAGTAAGTTGTTGAATGAGAGTAACCAAGAATAAACACATTTTCATCTAATTTCTTTCTAATTATTTTATAATGCTATGTAACTCCATAATCCCATACTGAAAGAGAGAATGGTATACATAGATTTCAGAGTTGGGGAAGGACTTACCCATCAGCATCACCACTCTAGTTGCCAAACACTCTAATTGCCAAACAAAGGTTGAATCTAAAGCCTACTCATTTCTGTATGTTGTAATAGGCTATAGCTAATCCAAGGCAAAGAGGACCTTGTATTGCCTAGGGGAAAAAAAAAACATAGTTGGCTTTATGCGTGTGTCTTCCCTGAAAAAGTTAAAGCTCCTTGAGGGCAGAGGTTGTTGCATTTTTGTCTTTGCTCCCCTAGTGCTTAGCAGAGGACGTTGTACATTTGCTTGTTGGCTGAGCATCTAAAAGAACCTTCTTGTTTTATAGGTGGGGAATGTACCATCCAGATGATGTGATTTGTCAATCACAGAAAAACTAAGCCTCAGTGCCTTACTTCTTGTGTTTTTTCCTGAATCATACTTCCTCTTGGAAAACTAGGGGGGAGAGCATGATGGCAATCTAGTTCTAGATCCTATATTTCAATAATGACAACAATTATTATCATTATTATTATTTAAAATAGCATTTATATAGCAATCTAGGGTTTACAAAAAACATTTGCTCTTCCTTTTGAAAAGGCCAAATGACATCATGGAGTGACATCTTGACTTGTATGTGAATTGGATTTAAGTGAAGCAAAATTATACAAAGTCATCAGTCTCACTCTCTCTTCCAGGTTCATTAAATCCTAATAAGACAAAAATCAGAATGACTCACAGTGACTTGAGATGCATTGAAAGACCCTGCTGACTTTGTTGTCTGACCAGACTCTAAGCACTCTACGGCATCTGCTTCAGGAGCCTTCATGGCCATTCGAACAAATTTTTCTCATTCACTCATTGTCCTGGGAGAAATCTTCACATGCTTGGGGTAGACATCCCCTAACTCATCATTGAGTTTGAGGTCTGCTGGTTACCCTCTGCTTGAATTAGCCTGTCTTCTGAGAAGGTTTTACAGTATATACTGCAGCTTCTTGGAGTCACAGGGTGAGAGTTGAGGGTCAGGTAGATGTCATAGATGGATAACAAGCCCTGCAAAAGGGCTCAGCAAACCATCACACTAGAAGTTGTAGTTCTTTATGAACATCCCATACACCCCTATCTATGTATTACCTAATTTGACCCTCAGAATAACCCTGTAAGATAGATGCTATTGTAATCCTCATTTTACAAACGACAAAACTGAGACTGAGTAGTTAAAAAAATCTTTGTGAAGTCATACAGCTACTAAGTGAGGTGGAACTGAAGATTCGTTATGTCACCTTGCTGCTTTAAAATTGTTTCTATTATTGTATTTCAATGAAGCACTGTTTAAATGCTGCTCATTAGCAAGAGTAAAAAGCTAGAGGCATTCACTTTTTCCAAGAAAGAAGATATTATATTTGGTTCAAAGATGTTCTCATTCATTTTGATATAGCAAAATAGTAGCAATACTACTATTACTACTACTACTACTAGTAAGTAGCAATAGTAGTAGTGATGATGATCATGATCATGATGATGATTCACATTTCTATGGAACTTCTAAGTTTTGCAAATCTTTTTATCCTCTCATCATAATCCTTTCACGTAGGTAATCATGGTATTTATCACATCCAACAGATAACCAGATAACATCTAACTAGAATTGTACAACTGGTAAATTTCAATGGAAAGCTTCCAATTAGGTCTTCCTGATTCCTAGAATACCATTTAGATGAGGAGCAACTCCTATGGTGGTGTAGTATATAGAGTACTCAATTAGAAGCAAGGAAGAACTATCTTCTAGAGTTGAAATCTGGTCTCAGATATTTACTGACTGTAACCAGAGTCAAGTGACTTACTCCTACTGGAGAAGGAAAGGCAAACCACTCCAATATCTTTGCCAGGAAAACCTCAAAAGGGGTCATGAAGAATTAGACATAATTAAACAATGAAAGAAACCAACTGCTTCTGAAGAGCTCAGTGGTCAATTCCTTTAACTCAAGATTACCCAGGACAGAGATGTTTAAATCTCATTCCTTCAGAAGAAAATGGTGATGCTCTAACTAAAGGGCAGGGAACAACTGAGCAGAAACCCATGCAGGAGCTGAGCTATGGACTGTCAGACTGTGTCCTCTTTGCTTGAACCCATAGTGGCATGAAGCTGCTCTGGCTCACTGCTAGATGAATTGTTTTCAGCTACCTTAGAAGCACACTTTTCAGGTCCTTGGACCATTTCTTTATCTTTTTGTTTTACTTTTTTAGGCACAGAAAGAAACTGGATTAAAAACCTTGTACATATTAATAATTTGGGCTTGTCAGGTTGACCCAATGGGCATCTGATTCTGTCTTTCATTTTCCTTCCATCCAGGAAGGTAAAGGGTTCTTTTTACAATTCAGTAGACCTCTAGTCTCATTAATTTGTGAATATAGTGCATACACTACAATAGTATAGATTATATCGTATTCACTCCTTTCTTTTGCACTTTGAGTAAATGATCACTCATTTGTTTGAAATCATACCCTGGTTATTATATTGTATCTAAGGCTGTATTTGGCTTTTTCATTTTTGTTCTGTTTTAAGCAGAGCACTTTTTGTCTTCTTCAAACCCTGAGTTTAAGCCATTGTGACTAGTGAATGAAGAAATGGTAATTCAAGTCAGCCACTCTATATAGCTACTCTGTTTCTCCATTTCATCCACACCCACCAGGGAAAATAAAGAGATGGAGTGACATGTCCACATATCTGCTCACTTCACTCCCATACTCAGTAAACTCCAGTGGTTCCCTATACACCCCACAGAGCATTTGATTTTTGGAGCCACAAGCTGTCTTTCCAACCTCATTATAGATGGCCTCCAACACTAGATTTCCCATTATGAGGCCTCCATATCATAGATAGGGGTGGCAAAATGGCTCAGATAGAATAGGACAACACAGGTGTTGAAAGAGATATTTGGATGGGAAGGGAAGCAAGGGAAAAAGAAGTTTGCATTGACGTTATAAAAAGCCAGTCTTCTGAGGAGACAGCATTCCTCATATAAATCTGACTTCAGAATTTTCTTAGAAAGCCTTTATCTTCCTCAAACCACATCCCACCCCCATACTCACCTGTCTATCCTCCCCACCCTCCCAAGCCATAATGCAAAACATGAGAAGAAATAGAAGGCAATTATTCTATATGAAGTTACTTCATTAATGGATTGTTACTCACTGGAATTTCTCTTCTAGAAAACGATTCTTAAATATCTTTTTGACACCATGATATTATGGCTAAGCTAATCATCACTACATCAATGGAGCAGAAATAAGATAAAATTTTGACATGAAAAATGTAAGGTTTGGTGGCTATAAATAATGTTTGATAACTAAGTTTCCTTCATATTCATATTTTAAAATACCATAAACCCTGTAAAGGTAAAAAAAATATCTATTTTTAACTCAAAACTTTCTATAGAGTATTTTCTCTATGGGATTCCCCCCAAAAGATTCAAATATGGCTGTCTCCTCCAACACACACATACACACACACACACACACACATACATGTGCATGTGGGCACATTGGAGTCAGACATATTATTTCATCCAGGTAGGAGAGTTCTTATTGGAAAAACTCCCTCTCCTAAAATTAGCATTTCTTCTATTAAGAATAATAAAATTAATAATAATATAATAACAATATCAAACACATATTTAGTACTATAAGATTAGAGAGGGTTTTATATTTGATATCTCATTTGACCCTTACAGCAATTCTAGGAAGTGAGTACTATAATTATCTCCATTCTACACATAAAGACACAAAGGATCCGAGGTGTTAAATAATTTATTCAAAGCTAGTATATGTCTGAATGTAGGACTTAAATGAAATCCTCCTTCACTTCAGGTCCAGTCCTCTATCAATTGAGCCATCCAGCATCACCTTATAATGTTCAAGAGTTGTATTAGGTATTAAAGGTTAAATAATACAAATATTTATGGCAGCTCTCTTTGTGGTGCCAAAGAAGTAGAAACTGAGGGGTTACCTAGCATTTAGGGATTGGCTAAACAAATTGTGACATATGATTGTGATGGAATACTACTGTGCTATAAGAAATGATGAATTCAACGATCTTAGAAAAATATGGATAGACTTGTGGGAAATGATAAAATGAGAAATGAAGAGAACCAAAAGAATGTTATTTACAGTAACAACAACACTGTTTTTTAAGAACAATTTTGAGCAACTAAGTCATTTTGATTATTCTATATGTCTAAATTAATTACAAAGGACATTTGAAGGAAGATGCTATCTGCATTCAGAAAAGAAGTGATAAATATGATAAACAGAAGTATATATAAAATTATTTATATATATATATATATATATATATATATATATATACACACATACTAACATTTGTATTTAATGTAGCCACTTGTATGGCAAAAGATGAGGGATAAAAAAAGGAAAAAATAAAGTTACATAATTATTTTATATTTAAAAGAAATAGCAAGTTGTACAGAAAAGATTTTGCATTTCATGTGTGATAAACTATTTTTCTATGCTACCATGTTATGGAAATGTTTTCTTTATTAAGTTTAGAATAAAATTTAAAAAAGTTAAGTGATATAATAATTGACACAAACTTTTGCAAAGCATTTTACAAACATCATATCATTTGAACTTCACAACAGTAAGGGGCATAGTATAGGAGATTTGCATTTGGAATTAGCAAATCCCAATTTCAAATTTTCCCTTAGACATTCACAAGCCATGTGATCTCTAGGCTTCAGTTTCCTCATCTGTTCATTTTCAATCCTAGATCTATGATCCTCTATTAGTGATATATCAGAAGTACTATTATAATCTAACTGCCCTGTCTCCAAGGCTGGCACTCCACCCACTGGACTATGAGGCCCTATGAGAGTATATTCATAGTTTGCAAATGGAATCATGGAGTCACATAGCTATTCAGATAAAATCATATAGATAATCATAATCTAAATCATGACAAAAAACTATCTTATCAATCCCACCAATTTCCAAAAGAATAAACAAAACCCTAAAGAAGTATGGTGTAGCAAACCAGAAATTTAATCTATATTGTATCTCTGTAGAACTAAGGCATTTGATCTTAAAGCATCCTCTTTCTCTCCTTTCCCCCTAATAAAGATACCAAAACAGAGCTAATATTCAGTCAGTCTGCATTAGCAATGGGAAGAGTAGATCATTACAGTTCAATGATATTTGGATTAGCAATGGGAAGAGTAGATCATTACAGTTCAATGATATTTGGATTCATAGTACATTGAGGGATTTGGTACAACAGATTGAGCTTTCTACTTATGTTGTACTTTATATTTTTATACATAGGCCAGTGCCAGAGTCTCAAGTCTGTGAGCTCTCCTCTGCGGCTGCAAGCCACAACCCAGCCATAT
The DNA here is from genome assembly GCF_902635505.1 of Sarcophilus harrisii. Taxonomy (NCBI): domain Eukaryota; kingdom Metazoa; phylum Chordata; class Mammalia; order Dasyuromorphia; family Dasyuridae; genus Sarcophilus; species Sarcophilus harrisii. The sequence continues at coordinate 635,914,085 of NC_045427.1, read as the reverse complement.
CTTCCTATGGTGAAAGATTTCTGGCCCCTGATCTTTAATAAATAATTTGGAGAAAATCTGACCAATATCTTTGAAGCTTTACTTTAGGTCTTTCATTTGATGCCATCTGACAAATGTTAATTAAGTAGTTAGAATAAATCAGGTACTGTGATAGATATTTGGAAGTCAAACTCAAAAGCAAAACAGTTCCTGTCCTCAAGGAGCTCACTCTCCACCAAGGGAGAGACTATAACATGTGTCCAGACAAGAAAACACCAAATATTTTGGAAGAAATTTGAGGAAAAGAGCATGAATAATTAAGAGAATCATTAAAGGATAAATAAAAAGAGGATCATGTAATTAGAACCATCCTTTGAAGAAAACTAGGCATCCCAGGAGATCAATGTAGGGAAGAATATTTACAATAGACATGGTGGTATGAAATGGAATATCCCATGTATGGAAGAATTGGGAGATCTATTTGCTTGGAATGTGGAGACATGAGATAATTCTGTAAAGGGGGGCTACCAACGATATTTCTTAAAATAATGTAATGACAAGTAAAGGTTTAGAAACAACGATTTGTCAATGGAAACTGAAAAAAAAACATCATTTCATGGATACCATAACAATGTTGGACTTGTCCATCAATTACACATTGTCCTCATGTCCTTGCTGATGCCTTTAACATCTTTTCTAAAATACAGTCATTGTTTATAATGATATGGTCTAACTACAACCATCATATATTTTGCCATTTCACTCAGGATGACCTACCATGTTAATTCTTCTGAGCCTACAGTGCTCTTTAATTCACAATTCTATGGCATTGCTATGAAATGACTTCACTTTTAAGGAGATGGAATTGTGAAAAGAAGTACCTTGAGAATTTTGAAATTCTACACAATTTCCCAAGTGTATTCCAGCTTATTCTTTTCCATATTCGATTCTGGACCAAGATCATTGTCATTCTGCAATGTCCATCCAAGATATAGGTTGTTGTTATTCAATCCTTTCAGTCACATTTGACTCTTCATGAGTCAAATTCAGTGGTTTCTTGGCAAAGATACTGGAGTGGTTTGCCATTTCTTTCTCCAGTTAACTTTAGAGATGAGGAACTGAGGTAAACTGAGGTAAAGTGACTTGCCTACAGCCACAAAACTAGTGTCTGAAGTCAGACCTGAACACGGGGAAGATGGGATTTTCCTAATTTCAAAGCCATACTCTATGTACTTAGCTGTGCATAAGAAATAGGTAACAATGGACAATTCAAGAGCCTGTCCGTTCAAGCCAATGGCTTCATTAGACTAATGTCCCTTCCTCAAACACTCTTTTGTTTGTTTGATTTATCTCTTGTTAGGGCTGCTTGATCATTCAAGTCAGTATAAATTTCATTAAGTTGACCAGGTAAGCTTCTATGACTCATAGCAATCTGATCAATGTAAACTACAAACAGAAACACTCCTCCTTTTGTCTGAACGCTTTGCATAGGATAATGAAGTGTAAAGCTGCTGGAATATTGGGCAAGTATATATCTCACTATTTTTTTGGCTCCTTTGATATTATTAAAGGATGGCTTAATTAGGTTACCTATGTCATTGCATCTATAGATGAAACATCTATAATCTTCATATGTTCACAGGAGACACCTTGTGGGAAGAGACTCCTAAACTTGTTTTTGTCCTATTGAGTCAAATGTACTTTTATAGCTAGGAAACATTCCACACTGTAGAATACTTTGTACTCTATACTTATCACTGAAAAAGCACAAAATGAGGAACCCTTTATTGAATGCTTATTATACACCAAACACTGTGTTACAGAGTCTCCTTGGCTTCAAGGAACCTACATTATAATAGGGAGAGAAAATATATTTAGGGGAGAGGATGCCAGATATGGGTAAAATCACCCATATGTTGCATATAATCATGAAACTCTTCAGTGGTCAGCCCACATCTGGATGATCTTCAGTTTGGGGCACAAGCATATGAGAAAAAATTGATCAACTGGAAAGCATTCAGAGAAGGGCAACTTGGGTGGTTAAGGACCTTAAATCCAATTCATTATTGGTTGAAAGAATGATGCACATTTAGCAATCCTCAAGAGAGATATGATATCTCTTTTTTTTATTAAAACTTTCTATTTTCAAAAGATATGCATGGATAATTTTCAGCATCCACCCCTGAAAAACCTTTTGTTCCAAATCCTACTCCTTCCCCTCACTTTATCCCCCCCCCCCATGGCAAATAATCCAATATATGTTAAATATGTTAAAACATATGTTAAATCCAATATACATATACATATTTATACAATTATCTTGCTGCACAAGAAAATCAGATCAAAAAGGAAACAAAAATGAGAAAGAAAACAAAATACAAACTAACAAGAACAAACAAGAGTGAAAATGCTATATTGTGATCCACACTCAATCCTCTCTCTGGGTGTAGATGGTTCTCTTCACCTCTGCCTCGGGTTATAACCATTCCCTCTTAATGCTTGATAGGATAAAGATCTTATATCTTAGACCTCAGGCTATAATCATTTCCTTTTAATGTTTGATGGGATAAAGGTCTTTATCCATTTTAGATATCATTAGGAGCCTCTCCAGTACTTCTCATTATGTCATTCTAGGTACCTTCCTTCATTATATCATCCCAGGTGCCTCCCCCCCTTAGGTCATCCCCATCCAGGCACCACCCCCATTATGTCATCATTCTTAGTACCCTATAAAAGAATCTTGTATCTGACATTCACTGCTGGAATCTTGGAGAAGATAGTCTTATTCAGCTCTGGGACCAAACCATGGATCCATTTGGTCCCAGTAAATTTCTCCCTTTCAAATAAATTGTTAAATTGTTCTCTAATCTCTATCCTGCCTCAGTTTCTCCGGCATTACACCCAATCTGTCAAGATTGTAGATGGTGACTTCAGAAAAAGAGCCAGATTTGAAGACAGAGAACCAGGAGACTGTTCTAAGTTCTAACATCTATGTAACTTAGACTAGACCCTGTTTTTCTATGACACTAGGCAAGTCACTTATACTATGTCTTGATTTTGTTGAAAATTATGCTATTGATCTCAATCTTGTTTCTCATTCGGCATGGGAGAAGACATTACCTGGATTATATGAACATCTATTTATCAAAGCAAGTCAGCCTTTCTCTATTTGTACCTGTAAAACATGTAGCTATCATGTACCATTACTGAGAAAATGCTGAGGTTCAAAGGCCCTCACTTTTTGATGATCTGGACCTATCCCAACTGTCTTTATCTTATAATGAAAGTTATCAATAAAAGCTGATTCCATCTGGAATACCTTGCTGATCTCTAGTGATCAGCTTATCAGGGTGTTGTTGTATTGACCTGTTTTAACAAACTGATTTTAATACTCTTTGTCCTGAATTTTGCCTCATTAATCAGGGTGAAAACCCTAACAAGGAAGTTTCCTTTGAACAGTTTTCTTATCTGTTAAAAGGAAATAATAATAATAATATTTCACAAGGAAGCTTCTAGCATCAAATGAAATAATAATTAAATAAAATGTTCTGCAAACTTAAAAGTGCTGGTAAAAATGTTATTACTATCATTTCCTTCTCTAGGTACAAAATGAGATTAGATTAAATGACTTCTAAACATTGTTTCCAGCTCCAAATCTATGATATTATTCCATACTAGATATTTTTAAATTAATATTAAGAAACAATAAATACAATCATTTGGCATCCTTATATCATTCTTTAATTTTTTTTTTCTTAAATTTCTTAATACCTCATTTTAATGTGCTTCAACAGCAAAAGTTACTAGAGTTAAGTGGTTGTAATTATAATATCAAAAATAAAGATTTCCAATTTGTCTGGTGAGAAAGAGACTGAAAATAACTTATTATATTTAGTTGACTTTTGTCTCATTACCCCTAACTCATCTCTTGTCATAACACCTTTTCAGCTTTTTTTTTTTTTTTAAGTACTATCTTCTTGAGGACAAGGAACATCTTTCTGTCACTGTTGGTATTCTTTTGCACATGAATGCTTAATAAATTCTCATTAGTTAATATCAATCATCATCTTTATTGTTAATAATAATATTATTAGAGATGGATGAGATTAGAGATACAATGGTGGATAGAGCACCTCTTGCTTTAATTAAGATCTTTAACAAGTCACCTCAATTGTCAGTAACTTAAGCAAATCTTCAGGAACTTAGAGTACAGTGGAAAGATTACTAGATTTTGTGCGGGAGGATCTGGAATCAAAGCCTAGCTTTGTCACTTATTAAGTAAATAAACTTGATAAGTCTTATCTACTCTTTGTGCCTTAGTTTCCTCATTTGTAAAATGAGAAGCTTGAATTCAATTATTTTTACAATTTCTCTCTTCTCTAAATTTATGATCCCATTAATGTAAAATACATAGGAATTACTTATTTTTATCACCAGAGGGAGTTTCCATACTAAGAATTTCCAATTCGAATAAAATCAGAGGAGTAGATCACAGCATTGAATTACTATTAATTATTATTAGGAGTGTTTAGTAACAAGCAGTATTTTTATTACATCACGCTACATCAACAGTGTACTCTTCTATTTCCTATACACGGTTATGATGAGGTTTGGCGCAGGGTAAAGAATTGTGGGAACCCCTTCTTGTCTGCACAGGTCCAACATGAAAGAATTCACAAACCTGAACAGTTAGACTGGCAAAAGAAGTTTATTAGCCCTGAGAAGTCAGCTTTTGCTAAGAGACTGACTCCTGAATGATTAAGTCCTGGCAGAGAGATAAACAAGAGGTGGAGAGAAATCCTGACAGAAAGATAAACAGGTGTTAATGCTAAGAAGAGAATGTCTTCTCAGAGGACAGGGGGTCCTCACAGGCAGCTATGCCAAGAAGAGGTCCCTTGGCCCGGTTAAAAAGTTACTATAATAAAATAAAATTAAAAAAAAAAAAGAATTTCTCCCTCTGGAGAAGTTTCTCAAGCATTTCCTCATCACTCCCCCCCACAGGTCAGGACAGTTTTGGGATTCTCCCCATCAGTTACATCATCTAGTAATCCACTTTTTTACAGCCAGATTATCACCAAGGGCATTTGTCCCTTCTCTTTAATTGGCCTTCAAACACCCCTCCAGAGTATCAACAGGTATTTTGATCCCACTGGGAAAAGTGAGAGTCCTGCCCAACTCAACATGCTCTTTTATCCATTGGTCCAGTCACATAGAAGCTCTCTCTTAGAAAACCAAAAGGAAGTTTTGAATAAAGTAGGCACAAATTGCGGGATTGATCCACATGTGTTTCTTAATTGTACATTTCAGGGAAGAGTTTGGCTTGTGAATTTAGGCTCAGAGATCCAGGGTATTCAGCAGTGATCAGAATTCCCAAATTGAATTTTAAAAGGTCATTACCCTAAGGAACTGAAGGTGCTCCTTTAATTACAATATTGCTAATGAGTTAGTGGAGGAGACAGTTTGCTGTAGTTCAATTAACATTTTGAAGTCAGAGTAAACTGTAAATGAGTCTGCTTTTGCCCTTGACTTGCTGATTTGTATTTTTATTACTTAATCTTTCTTTTGATGGGAAACCAGAGAGATTCTCCAGGAATTGTCTGGTTCTCACAAGGCCTCTTTTTGCTTCTGGGAGTGCTGAGAATTACAGAGTAGTTCTTCAAGAACCTACTCCTTTTCAGAAATGGTAACTCCTTCTATATTGGTATTTTCACAATTGCTTAGACAATCAGAAACCCCCTCATCTCTTGTCCTCTGTTTTAGGATAAAACTAAAGCAAAGGCTATGGTGGCCCCAGTCAAGGAAAGCTAATTCATAATTATTTTGATAACAGAGAAAGAGAAAAGAGAGAGAGAGAGAGAGAGAGAGAGAGAGAGAGAGAGAGAGAGACAGAGAGAGAATGAATGTCAAACGCATCTGGCATTTTCCCATAAACTGTGGTTCTCTAAGGCAAATGCAGAAATTAAGGAACAGACATTGCAGCTAAGAGACCAATCTCCCACAGGCTTCTTCTAGATTTCAATCTGGCCATGCCTCAAGTGAGTTTAAATTAAACTTTGGCAGCTTTCAGGGAAATAATCTAACCAAACCTGGTGTTTCTTTTAAAGTGAGAAAGAAAGCTCAGAAAGTGAACTCCTGTGCTCAGACTAATAATAAAAGAAACCGTGTGTTACAACATTAAATTTAAATACAGTTCAGAACAGCTGTTACTCACATCTGTAATGCACACTGGGGAGGTAATTGATTCAAATGTGCCTAGGTTAGGATCCAGCATTTAGTGGAGGATTCAAGGGTTTAAGGGAAGGTAATTGAGTGGCAGGAGTAGGATGAACCTGACAATTGAAGTCAGAGGAGTAGGTGCAATAACTCCAAACAGGGCACTGAGTCCCTGCCTTACAAACATGGACAAGTCATTTTCATTATCTCAGTTTCTCAAGCCATAAAAACAGGAGGCTAACCACAATCACTTCTGAGGTCTAGGTCTGTCTCAGCTCTAATAATCAATGACCTGAGTTTGAATCCCAGCCAGCCTATTTAGTGGATCCTCAGAGACTCTCAAGCTGTTACCTCTGCTTGCCATGTCCTTCCTTACAGAAAGTAGGATGTTCTGAATTTAAAGGCAGGAAAATTTAAATTTAAATCTAACGGCAGATCACTAGCTTTATTAGAATTTGCCATTGGGAAAGCTGGATGGCACAGTGGATAATTATCAGCCATGAAGTCAGAAGAACCTGAATTTAAATGTGACTTCAGACAATTAACATTTACTGACTGTATGACTCTAGGCAAATTACTTAACCTAAATTTGCCTCATAATACAAACACACACACACACACACACAAACACATATATGATAGAACTTCCCATGTATAAGATGCAGCAGTCTGTTATCCAAAAAATGGGGATAATAATAGCACCCATCTACTGACATATTATTAATCTCAAATGAGATGAATTTAACATACTTTGTAATTCATAAAGCACAAATATACCTTGTCATGATAGTGATGGTTATTTTGAGGTAGTTGGGTGCCATGACTCTGGACATGGTACTGTGACATTTTAAAAGTTCAAGAGACAATTTCTGGGTAATTAATAATGCCAACATTTTATTAATAAAAGAGATCAGTGGAACTCTTGAATGCCAAAGATCTCTTGTGGGGGCAGATTCTCAACTATTTGGCCCTGAAAAACTAGGTGTTTAGAGGGTAGTGAGCAGTTGTAATTGGTTAACAATTAATGAGAAAATGAATACTATGAGAGGTGAACTATCTTCAGGTATGTGACAATCAGCAACCAAATCCTGGTCAAAAAGACATCAGTTTCCTGTGTGCCAATGAGAGAGGATTCTCACGTCTCTCTGCACTGCCACTAACCACATCAATATCACCTGTCAGATGAAAGGGAGAATCCTCTTTTCCCAGGCAGATCCAAGTAAACACACTGAGCAATAATCTACCCATTTGATTAAATTAAGAATTTCTTTTACATCTTTGACTAGATCTTAATCTAAACTGACCAAGTTGTTGAGAAAGATTTCCTACTTCCTACACTGGTTGATTTCTAGATAAGAAAAGGGAAAAACCCTGGGTCCCGAATCAGTAAATAGTTATTAATGTGAGATAATTAATCATTTCCCTCAGAGCCAAGAAGATATAAATTCAAACTTTGCTTCAGAGATTCAAAGTCACCAAATTGTTTTAACTTTTCTCAGCAGGGGTCTTTTTCTTCTGTAAAAAGGTAGCACCCACCTCAAAGTTCTTGTATCAAATCAGAAAATATACACAAAGTACATTGGAAGCCTTAAGACTTCATATAACTGCTAAGGATGATATTTTTTTCTTCTGTACTTCAATCCATTCTTTAGAGTCCATTCCAAATGTCCCTTGTTCCAAGAAAACTTTTTTTGATCTCCTAGTTGGTAATGATCTTCTTTCTCAGTCCTTATACACAACATTGATTGTCACCTCTGGAATATACTATTCCTGTATTTGGGTGGGTGAGGATTCTGCCTCTTTCTGATGAAACCATGTTGCTCTACTAAACAGGAAACTACGAGGTCAAAGATTCATTTCTACATTATATTATACATAATACTCCCAGACTTACCCAGGTAGTAAATGTAGGTGACCCATAAGTGTGGAGGTGTTTTCCCTTTGGTCTCATACTTAGCACCTTAGGGAGGTGAGTTTTATAGGTGCTATCTAAGATTGAGATAATGGCGTCTCATACAGAATAAGGATATTTTTACCATCTATGATCCCACCTTAGACAAATTGCAAACTGCAGCACAGCAAATAGCCCATGAACTAATTCATATTTATCCCCAAAATAATAAACCATTCTGAGATTACAGTATATGATTAAAAATATTCTATTATTCTGAAATCTTAGCCTTATTCGTATCATGAACTCATCTGTCAATGGATCCTTTCTCAGAATCATGTTTCTAAATGTATAAAATAAAATGCATGCAAGTAGAAATGGAATGAATTGTATTGAAATTAAGTTTTCTTTTTTTTTTTAATTCATGTATGCCAGATTAAGAACATCTGTCCAAAGCTTAATTCTATCTCCTTTCATTCTATATTTAAATATTCTTATTTAGGAGTGCTTTCTAATATGTGTCATGTACATATCTGCCTTTTTGAAATTCCCTTCTTTCAATGATAATTATATCCTTTAGAGTTACAGCCATCCATGTTCCTTCTTAAAAGCATATTTCATGCAGAAGTGATCGTTGGAGACATCTCATAAATGATATTGGGGATTATTTCTAATATTAAAAAATAGAAAGCAGAAAGCCATACGTCAAAGCTACTATGTACCTAGCGTGCCCAAGCTTCATTTAGTACGTTTTTGCTGAAACCAGGGTCTTCCATCAAGTTATCCAGTCAGTAGAATACTGCTACATATGAATCCTACCTTTATGTGAAAGAAATGAGACTGTCTTTATTATCTAAAATGGGCATCCTTAAGCTAGGGTCCATGAATAACTAATTTGTTTTGGATAGACTTCTGGGAGCCTATGGGGAAAAAATGTAAATTCTTCATTTACCTCTAATTGAAATTTAGTATTATCAATTCTTTCATCAGAGAAGGGTCCTGAGGTCTTTACTACATTTCCCAAGGGGTCCATAACATACAAAATAATTAAGAAGCCCTATTTGAAGATATGTTAGACTCAAAGCAATGATAAGTTCCTGATCCTATCTGATAGATTGAAGTACAGAGGTTGGAAGGTATGACTACAAAAACAGTCAAGGATATTGAAGTAACCCTTAAATGACTGGGATATTCCACTGGGGAAATCCAAATGAGTCCCTGATCTTGCTTTGAACAGCAAGAGGGAAATAAAATAGAGAAAGCTGAATATGTCAGTATGAATCAGGCAGCACTGTCCATCCTGGCAATCCTTGGAGCTTTTCAGTTCCACCAAGTACTCAGCCACCATGGCAACATAAATATGCCACATGGCCACAGTTATGGGTAATAAATACCATGTTAGCACAGCTTTTAGCTCAGCCCTTTTAGCTATGAAAGGATCCAAGACCAACTACACCTGTCTATTTACCTAAGATCATATTCCAAGAATAAATAGATGTCCAACTATTGCTCATCATGCCTTCTGAGAACCAGATCTCAGCTCCGAGGCAATTCAGAGTTCCACTGTTCTCCTGGGCTATTCGTGGAGCAAGAAAGGATTACGTAGAAACAAACCATTTAAAATAGATAATACTGGCAACAGCTGTAGGTGTATTGCCTCTTCTCCTCTCTGGTCTAATTTATCCATGCTAAATCTTGTCCTTTCTACCTCTATAATTCTCTTCTTTTGAGCACATAGCTGCCACCGCAGGTCAGGTTCTCATTAGTTTTTACCCGAGGTATTTCAATAGACTTCTAATTACTCTGCCTGCCTCATGGGTCTCCCTACTCCACTAATCCTTCACACAGCTGCCAAAGTAATTTTCCATAAGTGCATATCTGATCATGTCACCCCTTTATTCAATAAACACCAGCCTCTTCCTGTTACCTCTGGGATTAAATAAAAATTCTTTTGAAACTTAAAGACCTTCCCAAACTGGCAAGAACTTACCTTTCCAAACTTATTAAAGAATATTTCCTTTCCAATTCTCTATATCCAGACTCTCTACCAGTCCTCACTTAGGACATTCCAAAAACCTGAGTTCAACTTGGATACTTCCTCTCAGTGTCCCTCTCAACAAACCACTTAACCTTCCTCTGTCTATGTTTCCTCATTTATAAAATGAAGGTGTTTGTATTGCATAGTCTTGAAGGTCCCTGCTTTCTTCAAATCTAGAATTCCATGGCTATCTCCATACCTTTTTAATTATTGTCCCCCATGGCAACAAATTATATTCTCATCATAGAAATTCCATAGAAATTATATTCTGCCTCATAGAATCACTCATTGTTTTCAAAATTCAGCTTAAATCTTTGTTCTACCAAAGGCTCTTGTTGAACCTCCACATCCTCCAGTGTTTTCCCTCCTCAATAATTTTGTATTTATTTTACATGGATATTTATATTGTACATATGGATACAATAGAGGATAAGGTCCTGGAAAACAAGGGACATTTTATTTGTTTATTATATTCTGAATATCTCATAGCACCAGGCACATGGGAAGCAATTAATAATACTTTTTTATTAATTGGCTGAGTAGCATTCAATTCTGACTCAGGCATTAGTCCCTGGTTCAAGCCAGGACTGGTTGCTTTGTTGACTATGTCCATACTATATAAAAGACTATTATCAGGGGTCCCATTACTTTGATTTCACTACTTGAGGCTAGAGATATGGGAAAGGAGCATATTGGTATGATAGCAGGATCACCAGAATAGTAGTCTATAATAAGGTACAGACTGTTGTTGAGAGTGTAATGAGTTAGGATTCCATCCACCCTACTTTCATTGCCTGCCACTACCTCTACAAAGTTCATATGATATCTCAACCAGAAAGCATCCCTCATCTCAATTAAGAAAGGGCCCAATAGTCTGTCTTAATTTTAGACATACGAACATGTAGCTGATCTGCCCTTCCAAACTGTGTATTGTACATGAATAGGCACTACCTTTTTTGGATCCCCCAACCTAACCAATCAGAAGACCTTGCATATAACAGGAGAACAACAAAAATTTTACTAAATCAATGAAATATGATATAGTATATTATAGTTTGGTTGTTGCAGTCATATCCAACTGTGATCTCATTGCCATTTCTTGGCAAATGGGGTTACATGACTTGCCTAGAGTCACATAACTATCTAAGGATGAATTTGAACTCATGAAAATGAGTCTTCCTGATTCCAGGCTCAGAGTTGTATCTGCTGTATATCCAGCTGTCATGATATAGCATAGATGAACTCATCTGCAGTAGAAAGAACATGCATTAACTCCAGTGTTTGAAAGTTGGACTTCTGACATGTGCTATTCTTGTAAAAAATACAAGTTAATTCATGGAAGTTAATTCAAACTTTCTGAGCACTGATTTTCTCATCTATAAAATGAGAGATTTGAACGTGGCCTCCAAGTTTCCTTCCACCTCTAGAACCATGATCATAAAATCCAATGATTCACTTTCCATTCCCCCTCTCCTCCCACAACCATAAACTGACAACTCTTCTCCAAGGTATCAGTGCTCTAAGATGACTTACTTTCTAATATGTAGAAGGCCTGGCTGAGTGAGGAAGAACTTTAAAAATGCAGAGCCCATTATTGAGTTACATGGATCTAATCAACATTAAATTCAAGATGACCAATTTTTTTTTCAATTAAACTCTTGGAATAGTTTACTTTTTTTTTTTTTTAGGGATATTTATGATTAGACAGAAATGGCTAATATTTATATAACATATTAATACTTCATGGGATCCTCACAACAACCCTATAATCTGTGTATTAAGGATATGTAATCCTCTTTTTAGAGATAAGGAAATTGAGACTCGGTGATGTTAAGCAATTATGGGACTTAGGCTTAGAACCAAGACTTTTTACTCCAAGGACTTACTTTGGATGACAAGCTGTACTCTATTCAGGGTTTGCAAAATTTGGACAAAACATGAATAATTTATTAACCATGTAGCCACTTATCATTAGAACAATGAATACATTATCCTTCAATATTCAGAATCCCCCTGAAAGCCCATGAGAGGTAGTTTATGTGATATGCAAAGCATTCTTGGTGTACATAGTAAAAAGAATCCTGTGCAAATAAGTCCCAGCTAGTTTGAATGTATCCCTAATTGAAATGATCAGGGCCAATGGGCAATAAGGCCCTCAATTATATTTGCAATATAGACATTACAGTCTTTGTCAAAATATACAAATGAATTTTCAAATCTCCATTTTGGAAAGAATATTCTTAAGCAAAGCTGATCTATACCAACACACTTAGAGATCCAGAAAGAGGGATTATTTGTCTTCAGGAAATCAAGATTGGTTAGAGGCCAGCATTTCCAAATAATAACGTTCTCATCATAAAAACCCAAAACACGAAATAATGATAAACTTAGGACCATCTTTTATCAGTTTTGTTATTTTGTTAAACTATGGCCTTAGTGTATCGATTAATGATGGATTCCACTGGAAAGGAGAAAAAAAAAAAGAATGAATATGTCAGGTGTGATGAAAAGTTCAAATAGAATAATGGAATCACAGAATCTTGGAGTTTCAAAGAATTTCAGAGATCATGTAATATAATCCAATTCAACAGAAGGATCTATTCCAACCAACATGGGTGATCATCCAGCAGTCACTTTGGGACTTCTAATGAGAGGGAACATATCATCTTCCAAAGAATTTTGTTATACTTTTAGAAAACATTATTGATTGGGATGTTTCCTCTTACATTTAACCAAAAAAAAAAAGATATATTTTAGAAAAAAGAAAATATGGAATTAGAATGAATAGATAGGCATATACTCACTTTACTTTGAATTACTGAAAATGAAGTATTAAAAAAAAAGTTTTACTCCTCTTTAATCCCTGCCAATGTCTATAATATTTCAATTATCAGTAACTGGAAAACAAATTAAGTCACTAGTCATCATCCAACGATAGGTACAATAGGCAAAGTTAGTCTTTGTGTTTCACTGCCACCAGGAATGAAGCCTCAGAATGAGGTTAATTCAGGGCAGCCAAATGATGCAGTGGATAGAGTTGGATTTCAGATCTGTCTTTCAGATCTGGAAGACTTGATCTGGATAGTGTAGAACTAGAGTCATCTTCTTGAGCTCAAATCAGACCTCAGACAAATTTACTAGCTGTGTAACCCTGGGTAAAATACTTCATCCTGTTTGCCTCAGTTTCCTCATCTATAAAATGAGTTGGAGAAGGAAAGGAAAAACTGCTTTAGGATTTTTGCCTGTAAAATCCCAAATGGGTCACTTAGAGTCAGCATAACTAAAAATGACTGAATAACAACATTTACTGTCTCTCTCACTCTGGATAATTCATTTATACTCTTTCAGCCTCAGATTCCTCATCTCCAAATGCTTTTAAATGATATCTCTACCTCAAAGAATTGTCAAGAAGATCAAACAAGTTTGCATATGTAAAGTAAAAACCTTCACATTCCAGCTTAATGTTATATAGCGTTGTTACTATTGCTGTTATGATAATATGATAATATGTTACTATGTTGTTATAAAGGTATGATTGATGTAGCTCCCAGTAACACTAGGAAATATGAAGCTCCAGAGTGAATAGGCTACAAGGGCCAAGCTATTTTTGGAGAGAACCTAGCAGGTGACTCCTGACCTCTTAGTGAAATACTGTGAAATTCAACCAATGCAGATTTTTATGTTGTCTACATTTAAATGTGAGTATTAGTAGTAATTCCTTTTTTTTTTTTTTTAAGAGATCAGCTTAAAGGAGTTTTGTCCCTTGAAGAGAAGGCCGTGGGCTGTTTCATTTTCCATTTTACATAACCTTTTCTTGGCATCCTTCACAGCTCTCTTGGTGACAAACACATTTCATTTTCATGGATGCCGCCTCTTATCAAGAATACAAAGAGAGGCCTCCTTTTGTCACTGAATTGCTTCCTTTTGTGTATTTATAGAATTGTCACTGTGAGGTCTGTGAAAACCTCACAGACCGGGGGGGAAAGCATGATTTTAAGTCTTCTTGATTTAGCTGCAGGCTGCATCTCATTCATTCCTTTCTTCTTCCAGTAATTTATTCTACAAAGCATATTGATGAGTACCAACTATGAACGAAACATTTTGATTGAAATCATGGAAGACTGACACCGAGATTCCAAAGTCATGGCCCCTATCCTCAAAGAGCTTATTGTCTAGAAACAGAACATAGTGGATATGCTCTGGATTTGGAGTAAGTAGATTTAGTTCAAATACTGCTTCAAACTATATTCATATATAGGTAACAAAACCTCTCAGAGTCTCAGTATCCTTATCTGTAAATATATACAATACTTCTACTTGTATTTACTTGGTGTTTCAATTATAGACTCATTGATTTAAAGCTGGAAAGGATGTTGGAAGTTTTCAAGTCAACTCCATCTACTTTACAGATGGGGAAACTGAGGCTCAAATAAATGACTTGCACACTGTCACACAATGTCAGTGGCAAGATTTGAACTCAGTCGTGCCTGACTCCAGATCAAGAATTCTTTCTACTATATCACACTGCCTTTGAATTGATTTGGTGTTAGTATAGTAGTGAATACTGGCTTCTATACCTCCTTGCATTATTTTCTAGATTAAAGGTGTATGCTTTTGAACTGATCCATATATTCTGAAAAGTAATTTGGAAATATACCCAAAAGGCTACAAAACTGGGGATATTATTTGATCCAGTAATATCACTACTGTTTTGTATCCCAAAGAGATTTTGAAAAAAAAAAAGAACAGAATTTTACAAAAAGACCAAAGCCGATGTTTTTTGTGGTAGCAAAGAATTAGAAACTGAGAGGGTGAAAGGAGCAGGGCCAAGAGATCATTATATACTTCAACAACAATACTATATGATGACCAATTCTGATGGACCTGGCCATTCTCAGCAATGAGATGAACCAAGTCAGTTCCAATGGAGCAGTAATGAACTGAACCAGCTATGCCCAGAGAAAGAACTCTGGATGATGACTAAAAACCATTACATTGAATTCCCAATCCCTCTATTTTTGCCCACCTGCATTTTTGATTTCCTTCACAAGCTAATTGTACAATATTTCAGAGTCCGATTCTTTTTGTACAGCAAAATAGCGGTGTGGTCATGTATACTTATTGTGTATCTAATTTATATTTTAATATATTTAACATCTACTGATCATCCTGCCATCTGGGGATGGGGTGGGGGGAAGGAGGGTAAAAATTGGAACAAGAGGTTTGGCAATTGTCAATGCTGTAAAGTTACCCATACATATAACCTGTAAATAAAAGGCTATTAAAAAAAAAAGAAAAAAAAAAGAAACTGAGAGGGTGCCCATCAAGTGGGGAATAGCTAAATAAAATATGGTATATAATTGTGATGGAATATTATTGTGCTAAAGAAATAATGAGCAGACCTCTTTTAGGGAAAAAAAATTAGAAAGATTTACACAGTAGATAATGTGCTGGGCTTGAAATCAGGAAGAACTGCATTCAAATTCCAGTTCAGACACTTATTGTGTTACTCTGGGAAAGTCATTTAATCACTGACAGCCTCAGTTTCCTCATCTATAAATTCAGGATAATAATTTCACCTACCCCTCAGGGTTGTTGAAAGAATTAAATTTTATAATTATAAAGCACTTAGCAGAGTGATTTATCATAAAAACTACATCAATGTTAGTTGTTATTCTTGGTCATTTGTATGTTGTCTCACCAATTAGAATGGAAATTTTTTAAGGATGAGGCCTTTATTTTTGTTTTTGCATCCAAAACATTTTGTATGATGGCTAACACATAGAAAAGACTTGATCCACACTTGTCCACATCTAATTGACTTCAAAAATGGGAAGGAAAAGGATCGTTGTATCTAGATTGTCAGGAATGTAGACCACAGGAGAAAGGCTACAGGGCAGAAATCTGGAAAGGTATTTTGGAACCAAATTGGAAAAGACTTTAAATTGTAGTCTAAGAAGATTGGATATGATTTGTTAGGCAGTGAGGGAGAAGTGGGACTTTTTGAAGGAAGCCAGGTAGGAGTAATAGATCAAGAAAATGAATCTGGCAACAATGTGTAGAATTTGGGGAGAAACTAGAACCAGGTAAACTAGGAGTCCCATTGCAATATTTCAGAGAGAAGTAATAAGATTATGAAATAAAATGGTATAAAAGTAATGAAAAGGAAGGGAAATAGGTAAGAACATGGAAAAAAGAAACAAAAACCAGCTATATAACTAAGGTAGAACAAATGGGGGTTTGGTTCAGGGTCTTAATTTAGAGGATACCAAAAGAATCTTTTGGAATTCCAACAGATCTCTAGATAAACGGGACATTTGCTTCCCTCAGAACACATAAATTCTAGTCATCTCTCCCTGGGCTGAACTCCTGATTATCCCAATTTTCCCTGCTATGCCATAGAAGCTCCTCGACTTTGGACTTCTCACCCCAGAAGTTCATTTCACTTTTAGACTTCTAAAAATCTACCCTCTCCCTATAGAACCTTTCCAATTAGATTATAAGACCCTTGAGGCCAGAAAGTGTCTTTTGTTTCTTTTTGAATCTCCAGTGCTTAGCACAGTGCCTGGTACATAATTCTTGGTACAATAAATGTTTATGGATTGAATAGCAGGCTATTACCTGAGCCTCCATGTCTAGGGAAGTATCCAGGTCAACTATGTTTTCATTCCTCTTCAAGGTCCACTCTTGACTTTTTCTAAACTTTCTTACCATGTCTCCTGGTGAGTAACTTCTCTACCCTTCAAATCCCTCCTATTTTCTTCTTCCCCAATATAATGTATGCTCCTTGAGAAGAGGAATTATTTCTCCTTGAGTTTGTTTTTGTATTTCCAGTGTTTAGTGCCTAGAGAATAATAAATGCTTAATCAATCCTTAATGACTTTGTTTCTTCTTTCCACCCATGGCCACATACTTTAGTCCTCTTCAATTTTTATTATTCCTTGTAAGGTCAACTTTCTTGGGCTTTTGAGACAAATGGCAAGGAACTATCACCTGCCTACATGGATTCAGATTCTGAGAATCTGGGGGTCCCTTGAATTTGCATCTTCTAAGAGGCACAGCAGCATTGGAATCCCTGCATTGCCAGTCCTAGAAAACAATGGGCAGCAGGTATGATGAAGCAGGGAAGACACTGTTCTTCTCTGTCCCATAGGATCCATGCATATGTATCATTTCAGGATGGTATCTAGCCTTCTTGATGGTATTTATGGCAAATGAAATATGTTGCAAGATAGAGGGTAGGATGGGCAAGAGGCGGGACCCTTTGCCAAGGTACAATGGTATTGAGTGGTTTAAAACATTGTCACCAACCCACATTCATAGAGGCCTTATTGGCACTTTGTTCTCCACTCCTCCACACTCCCTTTGTTGAATGTTATAGATGTCTGTTGCTGCTTCAGAGATCTCCAAAAAGTTTCTTTGAATTTCTTATTTTAAAACATTTTTATATCTCTCAAAGAATGCAAATAAAAAAAAAACATTTAACAAAGTCACTCAGTTTGGGAAGAAATTTAGAGAACTGAATCACTCCAGAAGTGTTTGAAATACTAAACTTAGAATAATAAAGAGGTGTCCTAGAGTCCCAGCTCTTCCATGTACCTGCTTTATGATCATGATTAGCTAGCTCTCGTAGTCTTCATTTTCTCATCTGCAAAATGGGGAGTATATTGTCACTACCTATCTCATAGAATTATCATGAGGAAAATGCCATCTAAACCACAAAAGACTATACAAAGGTGAGCTATTGCTATTAATAACAGGTGCTTAATGAGCATCCAGGAGACCAACTATAAAAAAAACTCACTAACAAAAAAAATTGACATCAAAAAGATCTAAAATCACATGCTAACAATAGCAAATAAATTTGGTTGTGAATTCAACTACCAGAGTATTGAGAAATCATAGAAGATATTGATGAATGACAGTTATATTGGGATTATGGATTTAGATTTGGAAGGGTCTGTAATATATCATCTATCTCATCAGAGACCTTGGGATTGTGGAATCATAGATTCTGAACAGGAAGGGATGTGAGATCTCAATAAGTACACCATGTCATTTTACAAGTGAGGCAACAGAAGTCCAAAGGGATTATATGAGTTGTCTCTCTTTTTCCTTGTTTTAGTATTCCCAGGGTTTACCACAGTCCCTGGCACATAACAAGCACTTCATTAATGTTTTATGTATCTACTGATCTTTTTCAAGAGCATACAAATAATGAGTTGTAATCAGGATTTAAAACCAAATCAATCACATTTTGTCTGCAAAAAGCACAATATATATTGTTTTATAAGAATCAATCAGCAAGATAATTTTGGAAAGGGCTGGGAAGACTTACATGAACGAATGCTAAGTGAAATGAGTAGAATTAAGAGAACATTTTACACAGCAACAAGAAAATTATGCCACAATTAATTTTGATTGACGTGGCTCTTTTCAACAATGAGGTGATTCAGGCTAATTCCAATAGATTTGTGATGGAGAGAGGCATCTGCGACCAAAGAAAGGACTATGGGGATTGAGTGTGGATCACAACATGGTACTTTCTTTTTTGTTGTTTGCTTGTTTTTAATTTTCTTTCTCATTTTTTTTCCTATTTGATCTGATTTTTTGGTGCAACATAATTATTGTGGAAATGTATATGTATAGAACTGAACATATTTACCACATTTTGAATTACTTTCTATCTAGGAATGGGAGAAGGGAAGGAGAAAAAAACTTGGGACACAAGGTGTTTTTGCAAGAATGAATGTTGAAAACTGCCTTTGCATATATTTTGAAAATAAAAGGCTATTATTTAAGAAAAAAACACAATGCAGCTCACATTTATTAAGATCTTATTATGTATAAATCATCACTCTGGGAAACAAACAGGGTTTATATCAGACATATACCAGAAATGATTGGTTCATAGGCTTAGAGCTAAAATGGACCTCAAAGGGCAGTGAATCCAACCCCCTCATTTTTACAGATGGGGAAATGAAGGTACAGAGAAGCTGATTCTCCCCAAGTCACAGATTTTTTGTGTAAGAGACAATATTTAAACTCATGTCTTCTAAACTCTAAATATTATGTTGTTCACCTACTTCTTCCCACAAAGAGCTCACAGCCTAGAAAGAGTATAAGATTCAGTCCTAGACCACTATAATCCACATTGCAGAGTAAGTGCCTTTAGAGCTATAAAAGTACTATGGGAAAGTAATTTCCAAACAGAGGAATGAATAACAGCAGTTTGAAAATTGGCCATTTGGTTGTGTGTTAAATAGAGTAATCAGCAGACTTCAATGTGAATGTATTGCTTGAGAGGGATCTTGGAAAAAAAAAAAAAAACTATTGGTAAGTTTTTGACCAATTAAGTGACTATTTTGAATACTGCTTCCCAAGGTCCAACTCAGACTTGTTTGTTTTTTTCACTTCAGTTAGATATACAGCAGCTATGACTTTCCAAGACCCAGAAGCTTATTTATAGGGAGAAATAACTTAGAATGAGGTGTACCAGAAGTCATGACTCAATAACCTGCCTCAAATCTCAGGCCTGGTCTAGGTGCTAAATTCTGTTAAAGATGCCAATTCAGAAACTGCAGAGATGGAAAGTCCCACCAACAGAGCCCTGAAAATCTTTTTTATTTCCATGTGCACAAACAGATCCCCTCCCTTCCCTGCCTATGCTGTGCAAGCACATGATCTCTGGTTGCCCAGATCTTTGTCCCTTATTCATGGTACCCATATGTACTCCCATGGTGCCTTCTCCCTCCTGCTTTTCTGTAGAATTCAAAATATGGAAGGGACAAAACATCAATTACTATTCAATAGATGTTTTGTCTCTTCCATATTTTGAATTTAAAAGGATAAATTTAATCAATAATTTAGCTAATAATCATCTGTCATTCTATGCTAGATGGTGACAGTTACTGCTGTCTAAGAACCTGCATTCTGTATCTTTTGCAAGTTGAATCTTTATGTTATAATCTATGTAGATTTTAAATATCATTAACCATCATACCAGATGCCTTAATAACTCTAACCCCGACTTGGAATTTTGGGAAAATCTTTCTAGCTGAACGGAATAAGTTCTCATGATATATTGGGAAGGGAGCTGGAATTTTCCATTTTCATTTAGGCTTTCCCATTTTTGACATGAGTAAACATGGATATGCCCTTTGAACTCCAGGAGGCTTAGTAATCTTAGAGATGATACATGAAGCTTTGTGTAACACCATAAAAGAGCATTGAAATGGGAGTCAGTGATAGTGAATTAACATCTAGAGTCTTCCTTACTAACTGGGATTCCAGAAAAGCCACTTAACTTTTGAGGCCTTAGTTTCTTTGTCCATAAACTAAGAGGGCTGGGCTATAGAATCTTTAAGATCTCTTGTAGTTCGAACTTTTTTTTTTTTTTTAATTTGGTTACATATGACGTGGTTAGAATCACAACTTTGACACTTACTCTCTGTATGACTTAAGGAACATCACTGAATCTCTTTGGGCCTCAGTTTCCTCAACAATAAAATAAGGAAGTTGGATTCAGTGCCCCCCAAGATCCCTTTTGGCTCCAAATATATGATCCTTTCTTTCCTTATTCTTGAAAACACACTGCATGCAGTAGACCAAAGGGAGTATTTTATTAAAGTGAAGAAAAACCAAAAAGCTTTATAGGTAATAGTTTGACAGACAAATCATGGCTGAAAGCCCCACTGTGAGCATTGCATGATGTTCCCTGTTGTCTCTCAGTAAGTTTCAGCTGAAACAGTGTCTGACCTGAGTCCTGAGCATTGTAAGTAGCTACTCTTTGGAAATCCTTAGCATTGTCATGGCCAGAATCAGCTCTGGCCGAGGTGACTTGGTGGAATGGGCACAGGATTTAGGGTTAGACAAGTTGGATTTAAGTCCTATCTTTCCTATTTACCAGTGGAATGATTCTGGTTGCCATTTTCTATCTTTGGACCTCAGTTTTCTCATTAATCAAATGAATGATATGACCTGGAAGATACTTTATTGCCTTAAATCTCAGTCTTCTCTGAATACTGGGGACATAGGACATGGAATATAGAAACCATTAGATAATTATCCACTATCAGAATAGAAAATCCAATAATAGAAGCAAGAAGAGGATGTAATTCACTGTTTCAGTAAAGATGAGAAAGAATTAAAGAGGGAGAGTGTGTGTGTGTGTGAGAGAGAGAGAGGGGGGGGGGAGAGAGAGGAGGAGGAGGAGGACGAGAGAAATAGAGAGAGAGAGAGAGAGAGAGAGAGAGAGAGAGAGAGAGAGAGAGAGAATGTCTTCCTCTCTATCCTCCAACCATCAAAAAAAAAAGGAAATTATCTGGGGAGGCATTCAGAATCAAAAGTAAAATTGGAGCTCAGTTTAAATTTTCCACCAAAAAGATTTACCAGCTGCCCTGGTCACTGTCGAAAACCTGCAGGAGGAAATGACATTTTTAGGATGGTTTCCCAGTTAGTGGTTCATATTTATGTGATGATGATGCCATTGGCACATGTGCCATAAACATCTCCAAAGAGCTCTTGGAAGGCTGCCCAGAGCTTGCATTCTGTAGGGCCAGGATTACTGAGATATTTTCAGGCAGCAGGTAACTCTAGAATGGCTTCTCTTTGAATCGGAGAAATGGGATTCAGGTTGAAACAGGAACACTGGAGAGGACAACATGACAGTTATCTGCCGATCACATGCATCAGAGTATCGGAAGTCATTACCCAGATCATCATTTCCTTCCCGGCAGAATGGTCGAAACTCAGCTCCCAATCACAGTAATGATCTATAGCCTCCTAAATGAAAGCACTTCAATTGCTGAGTTGCTAGAGGCTCAGAAATCTACATGTACATTGAAAGCAGTCTCTGCGATGAATGTCTGCATTGGCCCTGGAATTTTTTGCCAGAACAATTTGATGGTAAAGCATTCCCAGAAGCCAGAGTGGGGAAAAAGAGGTCACCAGTACATTGTCCTTTGTTTTCCCTGGAGGCACCATGGAATAGTATAATGAACACTCATTCTCAGTCGGAATACCTGTGTTCAAAAGATTTTAGATTCAAAGGCATCATATCTCACAATTCTGGCTTGAAATATCAAATCTGCCTGTTACTTAAATAAAATTACAATGAATTTGATTTTTAAAAATCAGCAAACTGAACATTTCCACATATAAAGAAGAAAATACATATAGAGCCATGAATATCTATTACATGCATGTTAAGCATATAATATTTCCGCTCCATCTCCCTCTGAACTTCTCTTATTTTCTGCTCCTTACTTTCTTTTGTAACCTTATCATTATCCCACTTCCTTAGGACTCAGTTTTTTTTTTTCTATTTTGTTTAATGCCATTACCTCAGAGGTCCACTTCCAGCTGTAAATCTATAATCTTTGTGTAGTTTCTAATTTTATATAACAACAAATTATCCCCTGTGCTTAGCATAGGGACTGGCACATAGTAGGTCCTCAATAATTATTTATTGAGTGATTACATTAAATAAATAATAAGGACCAATTCTAAGTAGCTGGAGCTTCCTGGTTTAGTGGGATATCCATATTCAAGAACTATTATGATTCCTGAAACCAAGAATTGATGGTGACATTCCATTTCTTAGGGAAAGACACTTGACTATTATTTTTGCTGCTAGTTCTGTCATACAGATAGCTTATTTTCTCATCTCTCTGAATCAGAGTTTAAGCTGTATCTCATGGCACATCCCAGTTAGAAAATCTAGCAAATGGAAAATGGTGGTTAGAAACTGGAAAAGAATGATAATATAAATAGAAGCATTGCAAGATTAAGAGCCTTAAAATTCTCAGAGCAATGCTGCTGGGTACATTGCTGAGTCTGTGAGCTCATAAAATTGTTACAATCCTTTTTGATGATTCCAAAGATTATTTTTCCCCAAAATTATATGACCACTTCTATTTTTCAATATTATTCGTTATTCTTGAATAATAGCAAGATTTTCATAATCAGATAAATCTGATAATTTTGGTATGAAAAGTTCCCTTGTGACTATTTACTTAGGTATGTTTTACATCAACATGTTGTTCATTGACAGATGCAATACAACTACCCTCTAATTAATTTCCTAGAGAGTCCATCTTCACTGTTTATCCCACAGCTTCAGAATTGCATTAATTGCTGTTGCTAAGGGATATATGAACATCATCAGTAATTAAATGATACTTTTAAATAAGAATTTTTCCCTATTTTTAAAGAAATGGCTTGTTTCTATGAGAGGGCACATGGCATAGTGGAGAGAGAGTTTTTCTGCTGAGAAATTCTAGCTTTCTACTGAGAAATGTCACCCTGGGCCAGTCATTCTGCCTCTCAATGGTCTAGGCAATTTGCTAAGACTATAAGACACACCAAGGATATTCATCTGCATTGAGGATGGAAGTTTTGTCATCTGGGAGTTCCCTAAACAAATAAGATAATAAGAAATTTCCTCTAGAAGGTTTTTACCTAAGGTCCAGCAATGAGTTGTGGTCAGTAACCTAGGCCAGGTCTACATATTTGTAAAAATTCACTAATAGAAGATTGGTCTTAAGGTTGGAATTTTGGCCTTAACTACTATTAAAACTTTAAACTGGTGATCTCTTAAATTAATATTTAACAGAATCAAAGTATTCTTCCCCTGCCTCTCTTCTATCATTTTCCATTTTCTCTATATGCTTTGGCTTCCTTCCTCTATTGGAATGTAAGCAAGAATCATCTTGTTTCTGTAAAATCAGCAGTTAATATAATGTCCCACACATAGTAAATGCTTAATAAATGTGCTTTTTATGTAGTTTAGGTTTTGGAGACAATATTATCTCAAAGTACGCCAATTGCATTGTTACCAAAAGAAATCCTGAATGAGAGTAAACTTGAGTGACAAAAACATAGAAAGTAGACACAAGTACATGGACACACATGCAATAATAGACACCCTTAGTGTGTTTTCTTTTTTCATACTTTTAGTTGAATGTCTTAATGTCTAAATTACTATTAGAAGAAGAAAAAAAGCAAAGGTGTCTCTTGTCCTTATAATTTTCATCATATATATATATATATATATATATATATATATACACACACACACACACACACACACACACACACACATATATTCCATGCTGTATTGACATTGAAGTGTCTGTTTTCTCTTCCTTCCTCCTTTTCTCTCCCTCCCTTCTTTCATTCATTTTCTTTTTTATTCCTTCCTTCTCTTCATTCTTATTATTTTCCCTCCCTCCCTCCTTCTTTCCTTTATATTTTTCTTTGTTTCTCTTCTGTCTGTCATCTCTTCCTTGATACATACATGATCCTTCTTTTTCCCATCTCCTTTTGTTTTCTCCTATTGTTCTCTCTCTCTCTCTCTCTGTCTCCTCTTTCTTCCCTCCCCCTTCCTTGCTCTTTTCCTCTCCTACTCTTCATCTGTCCCTTTTGTCTCTTTCTTTTTATTTCTATCTTCCTCTGTCTCTTTTCCTCCCTACTTGTCCCTATCTCCCTCTGTCTGTCAGTCTGTGTCTCTCTGTCTCTTTTTCTGTGCTCATAGAAACATACAGCTTCTTCCCTGTAGTGCATTTGCTATTGCTATTATTGCTGGAAGGAGGGCTGGAAATGTTGATAACAAAATCTCACTAACCCACTCATGATTTGAAAATAAGCTTGCACCATTGGTCTTTTGCAGGCCCTATAGCACCAACATCAGTGGCAAACAATTGTATGTCTGTGACAGCTGAGATATAGAAAACATTTCAGTCAATTCTTTGAGAAGTATTCAAAATTAGAAGCGTTCTGCAGATCATAAACTTCACACAAAGCAGATTCTGCTGGTCTCTCTGTGACATTAATTCATTGTTTTTAAAAATCAACACTTGCAGAAATTTAGGAATGTGACATACATAATACAAAAGCCCTAACATGCAAACTTGGCTTTGAACTAAGACAGATTGAACATCAAAAGGATCTCAAAGGGCAGCAATATTAATCATTTTAATGTTTTAAAAATAAAGAATCTGAGACCCATAATACTAAAGTGAATTGCCCAACAATGATTAATAACAAAGCAAAGAGTACATCTTTAGTAAATGAAAAATCATCAATGTTTATCTAGTGATATCTGCATGATAACAGACAGTTTCTAGTTATATCTAGCAGACTAATAAATTTAAAACAATCACCACAAAAGCATTATATGAGGAAAATAATTTCATAATTTATATGAAAAGGAACTGGGGTTTGTGAATGACATATAAGCTCAATATATGTCTTCAGTATGACCTGGCAGCCAAAAGAGCCAACATGATACTAGATTTTCTTAATTAATGCAAAGTGCTCAGAATAATAGAAATGATAGGCTACCTCTGGAGTAGTGTCCTCTTCTATTTTAATGATCAATTTTATTTCCATCATGTTTCTATATCACCTTAATTTTCAAATTTGTCCCCTCTAATATCTCCTATAAAATCAAGTAAAAAGTAAGATAAAATAAAACTGTTCTGCAAAACTAATCAACATATCAACCAAGTCCCAAAAATAAAAGAATATTCCATAGCTGTAGCTCTCCACTTCTGCAAAGAAAAGAGGGAGTTTTCCCCCCTTATTTCTCATTTAGAGATAAGTTTGACCATTAAAATAGAATAACCATATAGTTTACTTTAGAAGAAACATTGGGAAGCTATAATTTATCCAACAAAAGGCTACCATGAGAGTGGACAGAAATAAAGTCAGGGCTATCAAATACTGGCTGAAAGAGTTGGTAAAAAAAAAAAAAAAAAAAAAAAAAAAAAAAGACCCTGCTGGAGGTGATATGCCATCATATCAGTCTTCAAGTATTTGAAGGATAGTTATGTTTTAGAAGAATAAGGATGAGTCCATTTGATCCCCAAAAGAGGACTGGGACACATGAGTAAAATCTACACGGAGGCAAACTGAAAGTCTAAAGGGTTCAAAAGCAGAATTGGGGATGGAGAAATGAGTTCTCTTTAACTGATGGTTTTCAAACAAAATTCAGATGGCCTCTGATTTCTCATAAAAGGGGCTTCATTTAATAAGTAATGATTAGAACAGATAACTTTTAAGGCTCCTTCAATTCCTTGAACATGACACCATTTTGCTCACACAGAATGCTTGGCTTGGCACACTGCTTTGTGTCTTTCAGACACTGATGTCTAAGTGAATTTAGGCAAATCATTTAATTTGTCTTTGCCTCACTAGGTTGCAATATTCCCCAGTGGAGAAGTTTTCAAATTTGGCCCTTCAAAAAGGCACATAATATGATAAATAAGTAAATGCATGCTAATTCCTGAAATTCATACTAATTCCTGTCTACATAAGAAGGAAAATAGAAATATCAAGATACACTTGTATTGTTATTGAGGATTACTGATACTATGTAGGAAGGGTCCTCCTGGATTCCATAATGCAAATGCTCAACTTAAAGAAAATAAAACTGAATTCCCGGGTAGAAAGGCACTTACCCAGGGTAGCCCTTAAATTTAGTCATCTTTTCTATTCTTTTTGCCCTATGTCAAACCTAATATCCAAAAAACAGAGCTGAATTAATCTGAGATACCATGTGATTTCTATCTTTGAGAAGTGTCTCCAAAAATGATGTTACCCTTAACTGAAATTATTGTCACCCTTGGAAAAGACTATAAAACTTTGTAGGGAATCGCAGTGGAAATGCAAAATTTTCCCAGTAGAATATACCATCATCAGAATCAATTATATTTAAAACAAATGCCAAGGAATACATTTGGTTATTCACTAATAGCATAGTATCTTTACAGATAAAAATAGCTTGGGGATTGTTGAGGTAATTCAATTTCAATATGCAGTTATCAATAATAAAAATAATACTGTCTTACTTTAATAAACATCAATGCCTTCAAGCTGCTCATCACTCCTCTATTCATTTAGTTTCCTCTGTTAGGATATAGGCCTCTTGAGCTCAAGGACTCCTTTTGTTTTTGCATTAATATTTGTAAGTCGCCTGTTAGCACACTATTAGGCACATAGTCGAAGCTTAATCAAAGCCTTCTTTTATCCATTCATTCATAGATTACTTTAAGGTGTGCAAAATAATTGACACAAAACATTTCATTTATTCCTCACAATGACCTAGTCAGGTAGGTACTCTCGTTATCATTATTCTCTTTTAACAGATAAAGAAACCAAGCCTTAGGAGATAAATCAACTTGTCTATAGTTAACCAGATAGTAAGTATTTGAAGCAGGATTCAATTCCATGTTATTTATGACTTCAATTCTAATGTCCTTTGCACTGTATTATCCTTCCTTTCAAGAATTAATGTAAATTTAAAGCAGCCTTGAAAATCCTTAAATGCTGGGGCTATTTTAGATTTAAATGCAGGATGCTGAATCATTTTTCTTATTTAATTCCTCTGTTATAATATGTGGCAGCCTGTCATTGCTCACACTCTTCCAAAATTTTTCCAAAAAGAATCTATCAGTTATAACAAAATCTTTCTCTAGTTCTCTGAATAGTCATTAGATACCAGTATGGTACTAGTGCTGTTCATCTCTTACTCTTACTATACTATTGCTGTGTCATGGAGCCATTATACATGATACTTTTAAGGATACATGATTTCATCTGCTCAGTTCCATATCCCTACCTCTTCACAACTTAATGACTAATGTTCAAAAATGGCTATGATTTGATGAAGAACAAAGTGAGCAGAACCAGGAGAACACTTTGTATAGTAATAGTGATATTATATTAAGAGCAACTAAATCATTTTGATGATTATGAATGCACAAATTAAAAAATAAAAGACACTTGAAGAAAGATGCTCTCTGAATCCAAAGGAAGACCTGATAAATAAAAGTATGTATGGGACATTTTTTCATGTATTTGTATGTGTGCGCGCGTGCATTTGGTTGTTATTGTTGTTTGTCCTTCCTTCTTGAAAAAGACTATCACATCAGGGAGGTGATGCCATGGCATGCAAACGAATTTAAGTGAGGGAGGCCTGGGCAAGGTCACCTGCCTCACTTTCCCCTCTGGAGCTATCTGGCACCAGTGACAAGATATAGATCAAGATGACTGGAGATGACTCTGCATGAAATAGGAAACCTTGGCCTTGTTAAGCTAAGGTCTTCAATAGGTCTCAATTTAATTGAATTTATACTCATTAAGTATTAAGGCTAGGTAGCAATAAAAGGAAAAAAAAATCCTCTTTCACCTCGTCCAAAAAAAAAAGCTCTAAATAAATAAATAAGGGACTCTCAGGGTTTCTGGCCAAAGCACAAATAATTGTCATTTACATTCAATCTGAGTCAACTGGGACTCAAACAATGATCAAATAGTGCTTGACTTGGGATCTACTGATGGCCAATCAGAATCAGAATGGTTGAGAGAGAAAGAGAGAGAGACCAAGTGTGACTTTATGGAGATGGAAAATGTTAGAGATCAGAAATAGTGTCTATACTTATGATGTCATTGATACAGAGATCTCACAGGGGAAGAAATATGTATATATGTAGTTTGGGATGTTCTCTGTTAAAATATTAAAGACTCTCTTAGAGCACAAAGTGATTAAGTGAGTTAACTAGGGTCACACAGCTAAAATAGGTCAAAAATAGGAGTTGAACCCATACATTCCTAAATTTGAGGCCTATTTGCTATGCTACTTTTATCCATGTACACATGCATATATACACATATATGTATATACATATACACAGACATTAATGTACCTACACATATACATCTTTACATGTTCATCAGTTTCTATTCAACTTACTAGAAGTACATCTCATCTTGTCTTATAGAATACTTTTCATTCATTTGTGGTTTCTAAAAATCTGATCAAAGATCAAAAAATAATATAGAAAACAGAGACATTCTTTTCATATTTATACCCTCCAGATAATGTTGTCAGTGGTGCACGGCAAAGGATACAGAATAACTTCACTTTGTTCTTTGGTATCTGCCTTATGTCAAAAGAAGCATCAATCTAGCCTTTCCTTATGAGCTCCCCTCTGTATTTTATCAGACAGAGAGTGTCATGTGTTATGATTTACCTCTGAATTGTTTTTTTCCCCAATTCCAGGCACTTTTTGGTTTTTAGGAATCTCTCACATGTATAGCCTTCCCAAACTCCCTATCAGCCTCCTTCCTTTTCTCCAGCCTTAGTTGAGAAGTCATGTCCTTTCTCTTTCCCTTTCTCTCAGGCCTCATAGTCACTGCTTACATGCTCACATACCTATACTTTGATTTCCCACATTGTTTGGCTTGATTTTTCTCCACCAGCTAACTCCTGCCTGCTATTCTGATTTATTTCAACCTGAAATTATATTCCTGCTCCATAAGTCCTTTACAAACCCAGATTTGTTCCCAGATTAATGGCATTTAGGGCTTTTATGCCATTTGGGGTTGTCTCCACTCTCAGCATTAAGATCCCTGAATAAGGAGCATATTTCTGGTATCTCTAAATAGAATTCAAAGCATAACTCTAATATAAAAGCATTATTATATGTAGTAACTAGATCCTCTGGTACTCCTAATATTCACATACATAATGGACAAAATTGGCTTTGTGGGATAATTTATGAACCTACTCATCACATATGTTGGTACTATATAGGGAATGCATTCTTATTTTAAATTCCAGCTCTGCCATTTAATGACTTTTTGATCATGGGCACAATGCTGTCACATCTCTGGAATTGGTAGGAGGAAGGAAGGAAGGAAGGAAGGAAGGAAGGAAGGAAGGAAGGAAGGAAGGAAGGAAGGAAGGAAGAAAGGAAGGAAGGAAGGAAGGAAGGAAGGGAGGGAGGGAGGGAGGGAGGAAAGAAGGGAGGGAGGGAGGAAGATAAGAAGGAAGGAAGAAAGGAAGAAAGGAAGGAAGGAAAGAAGGAGGGAAGGAAGGAAAAAGAAATAGTTATTTAATGTCTCATATATGCCATGCTCTTTGCTAGGCAACAGAGACGGAAAAATGAAGCTGACCCTACTCCCATGAAGCTCCAATCCCAATCAGACATACAGGTACCTTTTGCATTAGGTCACTCCTAAAATCCCTTTCAACTTTTGAGCTCTAATGAATTTTTAAACATTTAAAACCTACCCTTTTAAAATCCACCAGCCAGCATTTATTTATTAAAAGCATACCATCACTTAGGGATTGAAAGCACTTTTCATTAATTAGTTCTACCTAGGGTCCCTGGTTACTGAGTAATTATAAATATTTAGATAATAATTTAAAAGAATCACTAAAGATAAATCAGTCTCTAATTCAAAAATTGTTGTTTTACTTTAATGTTAATTTTTTTTCAGAAATGTTTAGTAAGATTCATCATTGTACCTTGGATCTTCATTAAATTAGATGATATAGGTTTAGATCCTCAGGTTAATCCAGGCCAGCTCTAATAATCTCATCCAAATTTCCTGCTATACAATTGAGAAATTCCTGGTTCAAAGAGGGGAAAGGATTTGCCTGAGGTCATACAGGAAACATCAAAATTCAAATTCAGCTACTAAAACCCAGAATTCAATGGTCTTTTTCCCTGTACCATTCAACTTTAACCTTTTTTAAATGTAAAACTTCTAAGGAAGTTCTCCCTTTTCTCTTTTCTCCATTTGCAGGAGAAAAAGAATTAAACCTGTTTTCTATTAGGCTGTAATAAAGTTGTTTTCTTTGATAGAGAACTTATGATAATCTTTAATTAGTAGATATACTTAACCTAGTGCTTTTGGATTTCCAACGTTTTATATAGACTATTTCATTTAAGTGTTGAAGCAATCTAATTACTTAGATATGGTAGCTATTATCTTAGTTATTATCTTCAGGTGAAGAAACTGAGGTAAAGAAGCTTTAGGACTTGCCCAGTGAGCATGCACCAGAAGCCTATTTCAACTCAGGCTTGACTGGAAGGATAGACCTTTCTATTTTTGTCCATCTTCTCTCTCCTTAAAATCATGGAATATCTCCATGGAAGGGAAGTTGAAAATCTCTTCTTCTAAACCCTTCATTTTAAAAAGAAGGCATTTTAGCTCTTTGAGGTTTAAGATCACAGTTAGACAGTGGTACAATGAAAACTTGATGGCAAATTATGGCATAAAGTGGTATTTTGGGTATAGCAAATGTCCATTGATATTTTTCTGTAGCATCTTGATTGAGTAGAAGGATTGGTATTGTTTTCACTGAAGGATGATGGGATAGAAGGTTGTATTCTTTTTAATTTACCAACTCTTGATTCCCAATACAGTCTCTGGGGATGGGAACATCAACCAAAAAAACTGGCTTCCTCTAATAAAGGGCCATTATATGCTGGGCATTGTCAGGCACTGGGAATACAAAGACACAAAATTCATGCCCATCATCAAGGAGCTTTCAATCTAGTTGAGGGAAATGGCATGTACACAAATAAGTTTATGAACAAGAGATACAAAACCCAAGGTGATTTGAGGGGGAAGAAGACACTAAGACATGGGTCCAAGAGGAAACATCTTTAGAAGATGCTTAGTCTTGAAAGAAAGTAGGGGTTTTAGGAAAATCGGGTGAAGAAAAACGTAATCTTTCAAAAAATACTTGCTGGACTTGAGTGAAATGTTCCAGATTATCCAAATATCCATGTGAATGTCTATTAGAGTCCAAAACACGAGCAAACAATAAATAGGTACCAGTCCACAGAATTTAGGCAATGTCTTAGGAAAGGTGCAAAATTTCCACAGAGGGCCTATGTTTGACTTTCTCATTTAGCAGAGCAGAATGAAGGACTGGAAAAGTTATGAGGATGTATAGTCAAGGAGGGACAATAACTAGAACCAAAATATCTTGGATCTCTATTCTTTTTTTGTCCCAAAAGCCAGTAACTGAACTTTGGCAAATCAGACATCCACTGTTGCCATATAGAAGAAAGAAACTTAAAACAAAAAAAGAGACTCACCCAGAGTTATGTTAGGTATGCCAAGTTCACAAACAATGGGACTTATTTCCATATCTCCTCCGAAGCAGCCATGGGATCTCTAAAGTTTGTTAGCTGATTTAAAAATGCTGATTAAAACTAAGATAGAAAAATGTCAAGGACATTCCTGATGGCACCCTGAGATGAGTGTGTCTTTACCCAAGCTCCAGCATCATCAGTTTTAAGAGTTGGATGGCAGTAGCCTATCTAATCCAACCCATACATGAAAGGATAATTGAATGTGGAGAGGTTCATCCTTGTCCCCTGATGATTCCTATAACCAAGGAAACCCAAGAAATGAACAAAGGAAAAATAAAAACAAAAGCAACAAAATGTCTTTCTGTTCTATATGGCTTTCTTTTTTTCCATAGTGATAGGAACATTCCTCTTTTTAAAATTTATTTTTAACACACATTGCTTTATGAATCATGTGGGAAGAGAAAAATCAGGACAAAAGGGAAAAATCATGGGAGAGAGAAAAAACAGAAAAAAGAAGAAAACATAGCATGTGTTGATTTACATTCAGTTCTCCTTAGTTCTTTTTCTGGATGCAGATGGCATTTTCTGGTCAAAGTCTCTTGGGATTGTTTTGGATCACTGAACTACTGACAAGAATCAAATCTTTCATAGTTGATTGACATACATTCTTGCTGTTACTGTATACAATGTATTCTGGTTCTGCTTGTTTCCCTTAGCATCAGTTCGTGTAAATCTTTCCAGGCCTTTCTAAAATAAGTTTGTTCATCATTTTTTATAGAACAATAATATTCCATTATCTTCATAAACCACAACTTATTCAACCATTCCCCAACTGATGGGCATCTACTCATTTTCCAATTCTTTGCTACCACAAAAAGAGTTGCTGCAAACATTTTTGCACAGGTGGGTCCTTTCCCCTGCTTTATGTACAGATAGATCCAGTAATGATACTGGATTGATCCAGTATCTGGAGTGATCCAGTATCCAATACAGTATACCAATGATACAGGATAGATCTGGTAATGATACTGCTGGATTTTCTGCACAGTTTGATAACCCTTTGGGCATAGTTCCAGATTGCTCTTCAGACTGGTTGGATCATTTCATAACTCCACCAACAATGCATTAGTGTCCCAGTTTTCCCACGTCCCCTCCTACATTTATTATTATCATTTCCTGTCATCTTAGTCAGTCTGAGAGGCATGAGGTGGTACCTCAGAGTTGTTTTAATTTGCATTTCTCTTATCAATAGTGATTCAGATCATTTTTCATATAACTATATATGGCATTAATTTCATAATAGGAAGATTCCTAGCTGTGAACACTAAATTTGTCTCTCATGATCAGTAACAAAGAATGAATTACTGTAGTAAAAGTTAGAAGAAATCCTTTAGAATGCAGGGTAAAGATTTAGGGGAGATCATAGATAAGAAGCACTTAGCATGAAAGAGCATGGAGGAGATGACCATTAGTGGAGGTAGTAACCACAAACTCCATCTCTATATCTTAGCAACCAATAGTTGGTTGTTAAATAACAGTCAGAGAAGCTCATTACCCAGGGATAAGGCCATCAAATTGGGTTCTACATCACTAAAGATAAAATTCTACCTGCCTTCATATTCTCAAGAAGAGAAAAGGAATCTTCCAAAATAATAATAAGAAACAAATCACAATTATGTCTACATATAAATTAATCAAGATCAATATGTTGGCCAATTTTAATAAATATTGATAAATCTGCCAATATTACAGATCATGATGCTTTCTTCCATTCTAATTCTGCCTAATGTACTTGTTATATCCCTCACTAAATGTGTACCCTTTGAGGGAAAAAACCCTTATTTTGCCTTTCTTCAGCTCTTCCACACTTGGCAGAATGTCTGGCACATAATAAGTGCTTAATTCATATCTACTCATTTATTGCTTGCCTGATTCTTGCCCATCTCCTCCTCCTGCTGTCCAACAGTAGGTGGACAGTTGAAGGAATATTTAAATGTCATAATATTATGTGTATATCATACTATCATGTTTTATTATTCTTTACTCTTAATATAATGGGGACTGGCTCATTTTTTTCTGTTCTTATATCTCCCTAACAATAACCTTTATATTGTATCTCCTGCATAATTCATTGAGGGTTATCCGTTGAGGTCTTCCCATGTTCATCAGATGCTTTAGATGAACATCCATCAGTATATCTAATGTGACCAGACATGACAAGTAAATAGTATGTTAAGCCTAGAACTGAACCGGGACAAATTGCTTGCAGGAAAATTGCCCTGTTCTTAGCATGACCCTAAAATTCTCTGCAAATATCCATCTTTTTTTTTTTGTTTGTTTGTTCGTTTATTTGGATGATTCCTACCCTCCTCCCCCTCCAATGATACTGTACGGCTGCTGGTGAAGAATGGTCATTATTGCAGAGATTTAAGAAATAAACATATATATATATATATATATATATATATATATATATATATATATATATGTATACACAGAACTGGAGATGTAAAGAGGTAGAAGCACTTTATTTTTGTGAGCAAGTAATATTCCTCTTTGTTGATCCAGAAAGAAAATTCAAGGTTAGAGAGACAACTTAGATAATCCTATCTTATCTAGGATTATCTAGGACAATAGGATTATTGTCAAAGATCAGGGACAACCCTTCTAGAAATCAGGAAGATTCTCATCTGAAGTCATTTTTCTTGGCACGTGGGCTTTTCTAAATCTGGAACACCATTCTGTGTGTGGGAACAATATGTTTTGTAGGATGGAGGGAAGTATTCTAATTAAATGTCCACCCACTTTTTCCTCCTGATAAAAGACTCCCCTGGAACTTGCTAAAATAAGGTTCCCCAAGACAGATGAGTTTTTGATGAGTAAGTCAAAAAGCCAAGGAAACCTTCAAAGGTTACTAGGTAACTATACTTTTTCTTGATTCAGGGACACCTCTGAAGGCTCATATAATCATCATCATCATCATCATCATCATCATCTTATCCTCATTATTCTTTTTCTCTATTAGCACATTATTTTCCTTCATCTCAATTATTATCCTCTTTTCCTCATCATTACCAATACTATCATTGACAACTGCTATTAAAAAATTCATGGGCTGCAGCTGAGATTTTATTATTTGCCCGAGAATCCAGCAGTTGAATTCAATATATACTGAACACAAATTGCAATGTGATTCTGAAATAATGGGAAGGCCTTTTTAAAAAGAGCTGATTTAAGGAGAAGATTAAATAATAGTAATTAAAATAAACAATACCACAAACTAAATGCAATGCCTTTCTTATGCCTAATAGTTTTATTGCCACCTTGAAGCTCTGGTGAAGTTCTCAGAGGAGCACAAAGCACATTAAAGATACTGCTGAATTTTCCCAACCTCCCTATGAGGTAAGTTTGGAGCAAAAATTAGTGCCTGAAATTGGTTTTAAGTTGGAAATGTCGATAGCTAACACCAGGGGGAGTTATTTAAGTATATAATTGTTTAACTACTATGCTCATATCTAGGGATGAAAAGTAGGGAATATATGGAATCATGGTATTGGTATCTTATAGGAGCTAACACAGTGCCTGGAATACAGAATTCGCTTAATATATGTGTGTTGAATTTAAATGTATTGCATGAAAGACAGTCTAATTCAACCCTCTAGCTTTACACATAAGATGACAGCTAATTAGAAGTGGTTCAGCCAAGGAATATTTCTAGAATCGGAGAATCCTCCAAAGGTGAGGAACCTTAAATAATCAATAAACCTCTGTTTGCTCTCTTACCCTAATGGTGAATTCCCTGTGTGCAATGGCAAGCCAATGCTCTCTGAACCATTGTAAACATCAGGGCAGACCTCCTCATTATGAGCCAAAACATGCTCTCTTTTAACACATTCCTGAATTCTATTTCTGGCTTCTGGGGTGAAACATAAGAGGGATAAACTTTTCTCTTTTTTCTCTTATGATAGCCTATTACATTTTTGATCATAGGGATAATGCCCTTCCAAAATCTTCTCTTCTCTAGGCAAAAGAAAACAAAATAAAACAAACAAAAACACTAAAAAGATACTCTCCAGTTCCTTCAATGAAGTGAAAGAAAGAAAGTTTCACAAAAAAAATTTCTGAAGGTTAGTGACAGGTGACTGATGTTCAAATTCATCTATTCACTCAAATCTATATTATCTTCTGGAAAATGAGGAAAGACAGAGAAGAAGACAACATAGTCCCTGTGCTTTATTATTGTGAATTTTTAAAATGTTAAATAAATGCTTGATGATTGATGGAAGCTAAATATTAGTGGTGTATGTAATGTTGATAAATATTGTTCTAAGTGACTATGATGTAATAAATGAAGCTCTGGGGGGTAAATTCAGTGACTGCTTACAATGGTTGTGACCCCTATCACTTGGGTGGTTGGGATTGATATAAAACCAACTTTTCAATATTCCATTTAAGTTTTACAGTCAGTTTCTTGTTTATTTTCTGTTCATACCCCCAATCCATTTCTTCATTTAATAGCATGTCTGACCATTTTCTCCAAACTTGGATCAGTACCCTTCCCAGTGGACCTGAAATGTTCACCTCTTTATCCAGTTTTTCCAACATATATGTGTTTAGTTCCTCTACAATGTATCTACCCATCTTTGGAATGTCCTAGACCCATCACCCTGTTGATGGAAGAATAAGTAAGTATTTACAACCTAACCCATTTATCTTACTGTATACACCGTCTGACTCTAGACATTGGGCCATGCTTCAGTTTTATGCCTCAGCCAGATATGAACTCAGATCATTTTATGATCTGTGTGCTGTCACCCATATATCTTCTCCCTTCTCCCTTTCTACACACCAGAATAAAATATACTTCTATGATTAGCTTTCCCTTTTACATGCTGTGTTCCCCTATGTCCCACCTTTAAAAAAGGAACTTTCTTTTGTTAAAAAAGAATATATCCCTTTTACTTAACACTGTGCCTAACATTAAAGAAAAACCTATTTTTTCATTCATTCATTATCCTCTTGAAAAAAAAAAAACTCCCTTTAATGAGTAATCTTTTGTTAACGAGTACAAAGGAGATTTATGTGAGGAGTAAGGCATTGAGCAACTTTTTGAAATGAGGAGGGAATTCCTTATAAAGAATGAGATCCTATGGATAAGAATATTTGTGCATACTAGTATGGTGATTTCACTGATCTATAGGGTACTACCAGATCTCCTCAATGAAATTCATGGACATTAAAAATTGACTGGTCTATGTACATTTGCTACCAAAAAAATCATCATAAAACACTTTTCCCCCACATTTCAATGGCATGTAATTGACCTGACTATTCACTAAGTAAAACTCTAAGGTGCTTCTCTTGGATAAGCTTTAAGTAATTAGATCTTATGATGAAAAGAGATCTAAATCTGCACTGGTAAAGTACAATCTTTTCAGTGATCCTGAATCGCTCTTTACCATAAAAATGTAATATTGTCCCCACTGAGGTCACATCTCCATTAAGGTACTTGTCCAATGATACTTGCCCATGGATCAACAATTTACTTAACTCATGGAAATGATAAGACACATGCCAGATACAAGTATTGATTTGTATATTCATTTTATATTGCCTAAAATGTTTCTATCCTATTAATTAGCTTTTCTGACTTCCATTTCTCCTTTCTTCTATCTATCCTTTCTACATCAGTCTAATTTATATTTCTTGAGACTTAACATGTCACTTCTTTATTAAAAAAAAAGTTTCAGAGACTCCCTCTTGCCTATCCCAGAATCCATTCTTTGGCATTTATCTCCTGGTATGAGCCGGGTCTTTCCTCTCTTTCTAATTATTTCCCATTCTCCATATACTGTATATTCCAGCCAGAGTAGCTTCTTTGTGCTTCTTTTCATATAACATCTCAATCCTCTATCCTTGCCTCTGTACATGAAGTCCTACTTCCTTATCTATGTCTCTTGCAATCGCTAGATCAATTCAAGACTCAAATCAAATGTCATATTCTATATAAAGCCTTTCCTGGTCTCCCCAATTATTAGCATTTCCAGAACTTTCAATTACTTTCTCCTGATTTTGTACATGTTTGTAATCACTTATCATGTACGTCAAAATGTATGGCCACTAAGTGACACAGAGGATAAAGTACTAAGCCTGGAGTCAGAAAGAATTATCTTCCTAATTCAAATCTGGCATTAGATCTGGAGCCTTTGACATTGGGAAAGTCACTTGACACTATTTGCCCCAGTTTCTTCATCTAAGTAAAAGGGATATATTTTTTTTAAATAAAAGAATTCCTTTTTTAAGGAGAGACATAGGGTAACACAACATATAAAAAGGAAAGATTTTATTCTTCATGTGTGGAAAGGGGGAAGGAAGAAAATGTATGGGTAAAAGCAAACAAATCATAAAATGGTCTAAGTTCCTATCTGGTTAAGACATAAAACTGAAGTATGGTCCAATGTCTAGGGTCAGACAGTATATATAGTGAGATAAATGGATTAAGTTGTAGATACTTATTCTTCCATCAACTGGGTAATGACCCTAGGACATTCCATAGATGGGTAGGTTACATTTTAGAGGGACTAAAGGGAAATAACACACCAATCCAGTATATTTGCCAAGAAAACTAGGGGATTCCAGAATCAAAAATGACTGAAAAATGACTGAAAAACAACGATG
This sequence comes from Sarcophilus harrisii, assembly GCF_902635505.1. NCBI lineage: Eukaryota > Metazoa > Chordata > Mammalia > Dasyuromorphia > Dasyuridae > Sarcophilus > Sarcophilus harrisii. The sequence continues at coordinate 635,875,390 of NC_045427.1, read as the reverse complement.
AGTCTATCAGTGGCTTTCAAAGGTTGTTCAGTAAGTAGCATGCTAATGCTACTCATAGGATGTAACCCAGGCTATGTCGATATTATACACGTGCAATTTCCTCATAATTTAAATCCGAACTCACTCATACATGTATGAGTTTCTTGTATCACAGTTCCTCAATGAAAGGAATAATACTGTGTAATGAAAAGAAGCTACAGAACCTCTGATGTGCATGCTGTTCACACCTAGTCAAACACAACTCTTTGAGTACAGAGACTTTTGTCACACTCTGTCTTTGTATCTTAGGAATCTAACAGAATTTCTAGTGAATAACAGGTATTTAACAAATGTGTGAATTGAATGGAACTGAAAGTGAGAATAAAGATAGCATCAAGCCCTGATGAACAATGAATTGGGTGGGTGGTGCAACAAAAGCAATGAGGGAGAACAGATTATAGTACTTGAGATGAACAGGTATCCACAATATAACAAAAACATTAAAAGATGGATTATTGTGAAGGAAGAGACAGGCAATAGTCACACTTGATGAGAAACCCTGGAAGTGATAGAATCCAGCACAGATAGATCCAGGTAGAACTCACTTAAATCAGAACACGGATCCATTGGTACAAGTTAAATACCAAACAAGCACTTATTTCATTTTATCACTGGAATATTTCTATAATATCCTTTGTCTTTCCTTTTAAAGAAGTGCAGCTAAGTGGCATAGAAGATAAAGTACAAAGTACACTCAGAAATCTCATGTTCCTGAGGTCAAATCCAGCCTTCCACACTTACTAGCTGTGTGACCTTAAGCAAGTCACATAACCCCATTTACCTTCATTTCCTCATCTTAAATTCTGAAAAGAAAATAGCATTTAGAATCATGAACTTCTAGATTCTCTCACACACTTACTAGCTAAGTAATTTAGCTTACTAAGTTAAGTAAGTAACCTTAATTTTGCTAGTCTTCAGTTTCATTGATTGTAAAATAGAAGTGACTGGACAAGATGACATCTAAGATTCTTTGCAGTTTTAAATCTGTAGCCCTATAATCCTGTGATATTGTGTGGTCATCATTTGCTAAATATATTGCACAAAAACGCAACTTGCCATCTTAACTTTTATCTGAATCTTACATCACAAATCTGTTGATTTTTACAAATCTCTGACAAACTCAGAAAAGGAATCAAAATTTGTAGTGTTCAAAAGAGCAAACCCTCCATTCCTTCCTCTGGAGGTTAGTTTAAAATTTAAGGGTTTTTCTATCATTATGTTAAATTACTGGTCTAGGAAGTCTGTGTGAGGAGGCAGGGAATGGAGGTGTGAGTAGGAGATGACTTTTTTTGTAATAAAGGGAACTGGGACTATTCCTTAAAAAAAAAAAAAAGAGAGACCATGAATAACTTCCACTCACCAGGATTCTTTTATGGACATGTTTGCCTCAATGTTTGGAGTAAATTAGTGATGATTTTCTAGATTGCTTTGGTTATCAGCTCTTTTCAAACACAGCATTTCCAGGGGAGATCACCATTCTGTCTGCAATTTCTTTTTCATTTTCTTTTCTAAGACATCAAAGATGAGTGGCAGAGGAATTTCTGTTTCAACAATATCTGGTCTCTCCTATATTTATATTTCTTAAGGTAATGAATGCTATTTCTTCTTTTTAGGTTTTACAAAAAATAAAAAAAAAAATTTCCAAAACACTAACATTTATGGTTTTGCTCTTTTAAATTGTCCAGGAAATTTACAGTTGGAAAAGAACATGGGGAATATCTAAGTGAATTGCCTACCTTTAAGCCAGGGATCCTTGAGTAAGAGGAAGAACAGAGTAATTACATTGGGTCTAGAAATGCATAAATAAGACAATATTCCCTCCTGTATATAGTAATAATAATAATAATAATCCTCATATATAAATGCCCTACTAGTATTCAGATGTAAGTAGATGTGATTAATAAAACAGAAATTCACAGGAAATGTTATTGAATTTATGAGTCTTTTATCACTTTGCATTTTTGCCACAACAAATGTCATTAATATGACTAATTGAATTGCAGAGACAAATTTAGACCTATTTCCAATAAAAAGCTTTCCTAACTATTAGGCTTATTGATAAATGGAATGAACTGTCTCTGAATATAGTGGGCTTCCCTTCATGGAAAGTCTTCAAACAAGCTGCTCTAGAAGAAAAGCTCTTGGAATAACGCTACTTAGATAGTCACTGAGATCTCTTCTAATCTAAGATCCTATGCTTTTGTGGAAAGATCATAAATGAATCCCATGACATTTTTGACATAATAAAGAGATATTCTGAGTAGAGAAGCTTATTAGCCAATGATCTATTACAGGGCTTCCATTTTTTTTTCAGCCAAGAGTACCAAGTCACAAAGTAGGAAATTACTTACTCAATCACAAAGCTAGGAAATGGTAAAGTAGAACACAATTATTCTGACTCCAAGTCCAGTATCTTTTTTATTTGGTCACTCTACAACTTCAAAAAAGTAAAATGAACTAGGACATCATGGACATAAAGGTGTAATGGGGAACATGTAATGGGGGAATAGCCCATATCATTTGTATAATCAACCTCAGACTTGGATGAGCTGAAAGGTAGGTACAACAATCTCTCATAGCTTGAGTGGTCTAAGTTGATAATTGTATATGGCCCAGGAATGATTATAAATATTCAAATGGCCCTTGGCAGAAAATAGGATCCCCTTTTTTGTTTAAAGGAAAGGAATTTTCTTTCATAGCATGTGAAACACTTACTTCTCTATAAAATCTTTTAGCCACATCAATTTTTCAAATTTAAATGCTTTTTTCCCTTCCATGAGAGACTTTTAATATAAAATCATATATATGTATAATTTATTTATATATTGTACATAAATTTTCTACAGGGAACCAGAGGAAATGGAGTTTATAGATCTATGTTCTAGTCTATTTTTCTACTAAGTAGTTGTGTGACCTTGGTCAAGTTGGTTAAATTCAATTTCTTTATCTTGAAAACAAGAGAGTTGGAGTAAAGGCTCTCTAAGGAAATCAGGGTAATTACTGAAGAATATTTTAAAATAGGCACCCAATGAGATGCCTTCATTTGTTAACACTTTATTCATAAATGGCATTTCCAGGAGATCTTGCAATGAACCAAATCAACTGTCCACTTTCCAGGTTCTACTTCAGAGAAGAGCTTGCAAACTTACCTCGACAAGCCGGTTGGTGTGCTCACGAAATATAGCAGCATACTCTTTCATTTCCTTTTCTCTCCCATTCTTGGCTGCTTCAATGAGAACCAGAAGGGGGACTGTTGTGTCCAAGAAAGAGTCTGACACATGGTCAATAATGGCCTTACGGAGCTACAGCAAGAGGGGAAAAGAAGAATATCCTTTTGGTTAGGTTTTAATTTGTACTCCATTCTGTAAACTGCTCCAGTTAGGGTGTCATATAAAGAAATTACAGAATATAGAACTGGAAAAGACCTTGGACAGCTCCTATCTCTGACTTTTCTTTCTTTCTTTTTTTTTTTTTTTTTTTTTTTTTGCATTAGTGGTCCTCTCTTCCTGGAATGCATTCTCTCCTTGTCTCTCTCTTAAAAGTTCTAGTTTCCTTCAAAATCCATATTGTCACATTCTAGATTCAGAATTCTCTGATCTCCCCAAGTAATTAGGGGCATTTCTCACCAAAAAATAACTTGTAATAATGGTATATATGTACATGATGGGTATATATGCATACAAACATGGACATGTATATATGTGTAATAATTATATTTAAATGTCCTCTCTCCAAAATGAATACAAGCTCCTTGAAAGCCAAGACAATTTCTTTCCTTCATTTGTCTATCAATCATCAAAGTACCTAGAAAATCTTATGTTTGATTCTAGTGATGATAGGAAGGCATGAGTTTACTTGCTAGGTGACATGGTCAGATGTACACTTTAGAAAGAATAATTTTACAGTTGAATGAAGAATGAACTGGAGTGGGTAAAAGATAAGATAGGGGAAAGAACCAGAAGGTTGTTAGAATAGTCCAGATGTGAGATGATTACAGCCTACCACAGAGTAATGGTGGAAATGTTGAAGGAGAGAAGGTTACATGTTCAAGAGATGACTTGAAAAAGTGATTTAAAAGCTTGGATAGCAGAGGGCAGAATAAGTTATCAAGATGGCAGCTAAGGGTAGCTCTGAGGATAGTAGTAGCTTTGATAATGACTGGGAAGCTCAAAAGACAAGAGGATTTGGAGGGAATAGATACTGGAGGGAGTTTAAGATGTCTATATAGCATTCAATTTGAGAGATAAGAAAGAGAGCTTAAAGATAAAAAAAAATAATCTGAGAATCATCACCATAAAGATGATCATTGAAACCAGAAGAGCTTATGGGATGGCCAAATGAAAGCATAGAGAGGAAGGTAAAATACAATTGAGGGAAAGGATAATTTCCCTCACAACAGACTGAAATATTAGGTATAACAAATATCATTAGTCCCCTTTACAGAAAACTGGAACCCAGAAAAGTGAAATGGACCATCCAGGATCATCTATGAAGATCTTCTGTGCTGGGCTGAGAAATCTGGCCTCCTGAATCTGAAGCCATTGCTCTTTGTACCTCACTGCCTCCCTAGAACAAGTATACCATGCATGAGAATAACAGCTGCAGCATGTCAAAACCTCCTGTGAGAATACCAAGTGTTTCCTGATGAAGACAGTGAGTTTAGCCTTACCACAATCATATGATTGCTCTTCAAAGGTCCATATTTTTCCCTTCATTATGCTTAACACCAAGGTCGGATTGTAAGTTAGAATGTCCGTATATGCCCAAACATCCCGGCATTAAAATGTTTACCCGCTTCTGTATACATGACTTTACAACGTGTATTTTCATAATTGCAAAATTACAAAATGTTTTCTACCTTGTTGGAGGAGCTGACAATAAATTTTGATTAGCTAAATTGTAGACTTCATGGTAATTAAACCAACTGAGATCACCGATTATGCCAGTTGATAACAGATTAATAGAGCAAGGAGAATAATAAATGAGTCTGATGTCCAATTTTCTCCATTTACATTAATTGTTCTTGCACTCCCAGCTTAAATTATTAAACAAGTTGAACATTCTGCTACAAATTAGTTCTTTTAAATTAGATTTCATGTAAGCTCATAAGTGACAGTCAGGCAATTACCCAGCTCCACAGATATTTGCTGAGTTCTAAACCCACCCAAGAAAAATGAATATATTTTATCCATATAATGTTGAGCTCTGTAAGAATCATGCAAGGCAGCATCAGAGTTAACAGCAATGATAATAAGAGTCCCTCAAACCACTGGGGGACTGCCTGCTCATTAAATTTTACCATTGCCACCAACAAAACAATGAACCATTTTCTAGATCAAAAAATATAATGTTCTCTATATCTAAATATATACATATATATGATATTTATGTATAGCATGAGTAAATATATGTGAAATTACATTTATAAATTTTATATATATTCCTTATTTATCTGCATATCTATAAAATATTTGCATATGTTTTAATATGTGCATATATTTTAAAAAACAAGTCAACTCAATCTAGTTCTGTGAACATGAAAACTAGTAAAATGTCCTAAAGCCTCAGAGTAAAGAAATTCTTTGCCTATCAGATTTTCAAATAAAATTTCATAAGATCAGAGATCTAGAGATGGGAGGGACCCCAAAGATCATCTATTCTGATTTCCTCATTTTACAAAAAAAAAAAAAAAAAAAGAAAGAAACTTAGGCTAGAGTTTAATCTAAAAATCATTTCAGCATCTATTCTTTTACAAGGAATGGTGCTATATACAAAGGATAGAGCAATGAAGCTTCAATCATGAGAACATGAATTCAAACTCAATTTCAGATACTTAAGGTCAGTGAGACCATGGGCAAGTGATTTAACTTTTGTCTGTATAGTTTTCTTAATTGTAAAATCAGGATAATAATAGTATGTATCTCACAGGGTTATGGTAAAGATCAAGGGAGATATTTGTAAGATAATTATTACAGTATCTGGTATGTATAAATACTTCTTACATTTTCCTTTACAAAGATAACATAAGCTGGCTCCTGATCAGTTATTTATAATCTGATACTTGTTCAATAGATTCATATTTTACTGATCTAGTTTCTCCCTCAAAAGATAAAGATAAAAAATTCTCCATTTCTTCTCATCCACAGTGTGTCTTTCTATTTTTCATCTAGAGAGTACCTTCTCAATGTGTGGAAGCTTCCCCAAAGCCTTTTAATGCTCAGATCCTATTAACATGGGTAGCTAGGAAGGAGGTAGCTAGCTTGCTCAGAAGATAGAGTACTGGACCTGGAGTCAGAAAACTGAGGTTCAATCTAGCATCAGCCACTTAATAGATATGTGACTTTCCCAAGAAAACCCCAGGGACAGCATGGTTTATGGGGTCAAGAAGAGTTGAACATGACTGAAAGATTGAACAAAAACAAACCAGATGCTTAGATCACTCAGATACTATTTCTGTTTTCCATTATAAGTGATCATACCATCTTTTTGTTCTATTCATTTCCTAGATAATACCCCAGATGACTTCCTAGTCTATTTATGCCCAATGGGTAAGTCATCAGTGTTGGGACCACCATAATTTTCGTTCTATAGGAATTAGAGAATCCCATGGTCTGCAAGCATATAACTTCATTAGGGGAATATTAGTAATGAAAATGAGTTTTTGTGTCAGTAAGAAATTTAAATTGTAAAAGAAAATAGAATTTCTATAATAATATACTGAGGATGCACAAATGGAGAATAATGATGGAAAAAAGGAAAAGGAAGGAGAAAAGAGAAAAGAACCTGAAAAGGGAGGAGGAGGGAGAACGAAAGGAGGAGGTATACATAGTACTTTAAAATGTGAAAAATGTTTTGTTCCATTAATTCTGTCTTTAAGTGGTTCTAATTTTATAGATGGGTAAACTGATGTGCAGAGAGGTCAAGGGCCATATATCCCTTAGGGAAGGACAGCATCTGAATCTGTATCTAAATAATCTGGCTATAAAACCAATGCTCTTTTCTTCTGTATCACTTTTTTATTACAAACATTTATTTTATACACATGCTGTGTGCCAGGAAATGCTCAAAGTAGGGTATAGATGAAGTTTATCTAAGACATGATCACTGTATTCAAGAACCTTGGTGTGGGTATGAAAGACAGTCCCAGAAAACTGCAATTAAGAGCAGTCAAAATATAAAATTAATATATTTTCTTCTTAGTATGGTATCTTAGAGGGAAGATTGCTAATGATAATGCATCAGGGAAGGTATCAGATACAGTAGAATCTGAGTTGGGCTTTGAAGAAATAATATATACTTTATTTCACTGGAGAGATAGTGGTCTATGGGTGCAAAATGTTATGTTTGTCTATCTATCAATCTGCCTACCTATCTATATATAAATATCATAATAAATGTCAAAATAATAAATGTCCCATTGTCTTATACTTTTATATTTTCACATATATTTATAAAGATATAGATATATATTCAATGTCCCAATAGCTACACTGATTTTATTTTTTTTTTAAACTTTATTGCATGAGAGGATTCACGGAGAATTAAGGAAGGGCTATATCTTAAATTGTATGTGATAGAAACACAAAATATATCACTAAAATGAGGAGAAATGATAGGAAAGTCTCTAGGATATCTAAAGTCTCGGACATTAGGTGACCACAATGAAGGGCCTAGGAATTGAGATCTGGGAAGGCCAATTGGGGGAGGAGTGGGGTGTCAATCACAAAAGGGAGGAAGTCTACTAGGTAGTTTCAAATTTTAATAAATAATTTTTTGCTCATTAAGTTAGAGCTAAGTGAACTCAGTTGCTTTTATATTTCTTAAGAAATCTAAATGTCAGCACTTTCAAAGATGCCCTGGTCATCCTGATTTCTTGATGCACTGCTCATCACCTCTTGCCATCTTTTTTTTCTCTATAGTCCTTTCCCTGATTGACTTTGTTTTCTTCCTTTTATTCCCTAATTCTATTTTACCTGACTTTCATTACATCTTCTGAAGAAGCTCTTGGACTCAGAAAACAAGATGTTGGATATCTAAACAATAAACCCTGGGTTACAGATAATCCACCATTCATTCCTAAAGAAGCTTTTTACTCAAATTCTTGACAAGAGTTTATTGTTAAGCAAGTCTAGAATCCATTTCCATATCAGGTATGTTGCTTGGTAGACAATAGGAAGATGGAAAAGGATTAGAAATAGAATTAGAATACCTTAAGCAGAATAAACTCACAGACTGATATGTTAAAATACTCCTAATTCTATTTTGAAAAGGGCTAAACTTGCCAACATAATTACAATACCTACCTAACAGCACGGAGGCATTGAATTTGAGGTACCACATTTCTGTTGTGACATGAATTTGTAGTGTGCTATCACCCCACCCAATTGCCCTAAATCAAGAAGAATTTCTAAATGATACCCAACTCATCTCAAATAATCTTATATTATTTTCCTGATCCTGTGACATATTTCATTCCTTTTTGATGTAAATCAGCATGACCAGGCTGGTATGTATCTTTGCCACTGCTCTTGAGACCATGGGCTCATCTTTTTTTTTTTTTTTCTGTCATGTCCTCTTTTGGCAATCTATAGAACTTTATGGACCTCTTCATAGAATATTATACTAATAATACAATTATTAATAACTCCATTTTATAGATGAGTAAATTGAGGCACAAAGAGGCTAAATCATTTGTATATTTTCATACAATCTAAAAATGTGGAAGAAAGTAATTGAAATTCAGTTTCTTCTGACTTCAAAACCAGTAATTGTTCTATTCCATTTACAATGCAATGTGAGTATTATTTCCTCCATTTTTCAGACAAGGAAACTGAGTTTGAGGGCCATAGACATGGAAATAAAGGTATAAGGGAATTTTTTGACTCTCTAAAACAACATCTTCACATTAACACTGAAGATATGAAAGTGGAAGAAAGCTAAGTTAATTATCAGAGGTCTCACCAGAGAAGAAATTTGAGTCTAGGTCTTTTGAGTTCATAAAGCTATGAAATATCTGAGTTGTTATGTGAATTTGACTTCTGGGGAGCCAGGTAGCACAGTGTATAGAGTACCCAGGCCTGGAGTCAAGAAGACTCATCTTCCAAAGTTCACATCTGGCTTTACAACCTATGTGACCTTGGGGAAATCATTTAACACTGCTTATCTCAGTTTCCTCATCTGTAAAAGGAGCTGGAGAATATAATAGGAAACCACTCTGGTAATTTGCCAAGAAAACTTCCAAAAGGATCACAAAAACAAAGAACAAAATCTGCCTCCACTTTGTGTCCTTCCTTCTGTTCCATATTGTCTCTACTAAATATATGATTGTAAGGATGGCAACTAAGAAGCAGCATCTAATCCCTAATGTCAAGACTATTGTGCACTTGGCATTCAATAAAAACAGGAAAGTATGGATGTTGAGAAGCTAGATCATTAATCTTGGCTTCTAACTAAAATCATGTTGTATTTGCTCAGTGTCTTTACCCACATTTGTTCTTTGCACTTCTAACAGTTATGAAACTGTTGAGTTCTTGCATTCTAAGAAAAACCTTTTCACTTTATTCAGTGAAATTGTTTTTAAACAGTACAAAGTAATAGAACAGTCATATATAAAACAACATGTATGTAAATGTATATATGGAGGAACATTTGCATATTTATCCAAGGGTATATATAGATACATGAGTCTATAATACCTATATTTATATAAATCCATATAACATTGTAAGTATGTATATATGGATATATATATGTAAATAGCTTTATGACAGATGTATGCATAAATGTGTATATATATATGTATAAATGTGTGTGTGCCTGTTTATGTATATTACAAATAAAATGAAGACTTTTGAAAATCTCCTTTCAAATTGGGTCATGGAACAATTAAACAAAACCACAGTAGCAAAACCTGATATTTGGGTAGTGTTTTATCAGAAATAAATACAGACAACATAAGAATTCTGAATATTAGGTACAATATTACAATTCCCTTTGTGGAAACTGAGGCTAAAAAAAAGTGACTTAGTCACCATCATAGAGATAGGATTCATAAATTGTTCTCACTCCACCTCAGCCCACATATCCAATTATATAACAAATTATACAGTCTCTAGGATCATAAACACTTTTCTCAACTGATCACTCTACTTCATGTTAATCACTCTATTTCAGATCCTTGTCCTCTACAATATTATGTACAATCCACACCAAATTGTTTCCTTGCTATCTTTCATCTCTCTTTCATTCTGTACTCAAGTACCAAAATGACTTTCCTAAAGTACTGGCCTGACCATATCATTCCCATCCTTCACAATCACCCATAACTGCATTTCACCTCTGACATTAAATAGAACTTGCTCTGTTTATTCATCTAAGGCCTTCATAATCTGATCCTAAGTACATTTGTAGACATTTTATTCATTACTTCTCTTCCTAGAGTTTCCAAGTAAGGCTTTTCTCAGTGTTGTTCATATATGACACTCTAGCTTTGACTAATTTATTATTGAAATGGCTGAATTCATTCCAGAAGTTTTCTCCTTCCTCATATGTGCATCTTAGAATCCTTTGTTCCCTTTGAGATTGAAAACATCTCTTTTTATGTGATATCTCTCCAAATATTCTTACTCCAGCCTGAGATAGGGTCCTATTTTACAAAATGCATTCTATTTATGTTGTATATTGGTTGTTTATACATATAAACACATGTAATATATATATATATATATATATATATATATATATTATATGTGTGTGTGTGTGTGTGTGTGTGTGTTCAGAGATACATAGATGTATTTCTGTGTTATGTGTGTGTACATGCATGGGTGCTCTATTTTCTTCAATAGTGTTTAAGTGGAGGACATGAACTGTTTCATTTTTGTCTTTGTACTGCCAAAGGCTAGCACAGTAGTTGGTATGTAGCAGGCATTTGATAGATAAGCTTACTAAATAAATGTCTTTTCATCATCAAAATCCTTTATACTTTCAAATTGTTAAATATTTGAAATAGTGTTTCCTTATACCAAGATAAGGTCCAAATTAATTGCTGGTTTAGTCATAAAAAATGATAATATAAGTAAATTAAGAACAGGAGATAGTCTATCTGTCAGATCTGTGGAGAAGGGAGGAATTTATGGCCAGAGAAGAACTGGGGAATATTATTAAATGCAAAATAGATAATTTTGATTGCATTAAATTAAAAAGGATTTACATAAACAAAGTCAATGCAGCTAAGAGTAGAAGTGAAGAGGAAAGCTGGAGAAAAATGTTTACAGCCAGTGTGACTAATAAAGGCCTCATTTCTAAACTATACAGAGAACTAACTCAAATTTATGAGAATTTATAAGAACTCATATTTATGAGAATACAAGTTCTCAATTGATAAATGCTCAAAGGATATAAACAGACAATTTTTAATTGGAAAAAAATTAAAGCCATTTCTAGTCAAATGAAAATATGCTCTAAATCACTACTGATTAGAGAAATACCACCTCACATCTCTCAGACTGGTTAAGAAGGCAGAAAATGAAAATGATAAATATTGGAGAGAATGTAGGAAAACTGGGACACCAATGCATTGTTGGTAGAGTTGTGAAATGATCCAACCATTCTGGAGAGCAATTTGGAACTAAGTCCACGGGGACTCTGGAGCTTTGCATGCCATTTGATCCAATGGTCTCACTGCTAGTTCTATATCTCAAGGAGATAATAGAGAAGCTAAGAGGATCTATATGTGTAGGAGTGTGTGTGACAGCTCATTTGTGGCAGGAAACTGGCAGTTGAGTGGATACCCATTGGTTGGGGAATGGTTGAACAGGTTATGGCATATGGAGGTAATGGAATGATGTTGATCTATGGGAAATAATGAATAGGCCAATTTCAGAGGAGCCTGGAGAGACCTGCATGAATTAATGCTGGGTGAGGTGGGCAGAGCCAAGAGAACATTGTACACAGTAGCAACAGGATTATGTGTTAATTGACCATGATGGACTTAATTCTTCTCATCAATGCAGTGATTCAGGGCAATTTCCATGGATTTAGGATGGAAAATGCCAATCACATCTAAGGAGAGAGCTTTGGAGACTAGATGTGGATCAAAGCATAGTGTTTTCACCTTTTGGTTTATTTATTTTTTTCTTTCTTGTGTTTTTTCCCCCTTTTGGTCTTATTTTTCCTGCACTGCAGGACAAATATGGAGATGTGTCTGTAAGGATTGCAAATATTTATCTTATGTCTAATTGCTTGCTGTTTTGGGAAGAGGGTAGAGGGAAAGGAAGAAGAGAAATTTGGACCACAAGGTTTAAGGAGATGAATTTTGAGGACTAAAAAAAAAGAAATAGTGTTTTATCAATGGAAATGCTACTGAATGAGATTTTTGCCACCTGCCTTACTGATGCCCCCTAAGGAACTCCCGGCCTCTCTATCTAGCCTGTAGGTAAACTCTCTTCTATATGTAGTTACTCCTATTAGAATGTAAAATATCTAAGCATAGAGACTTTCTTGCCTTTCTTTGAATTTTTCCAGTGTTTATCATAATTGCTTGCACATAGTAAGTGCTTAATAACTATTTTTTATTAATTTGTCTTTTAATAGATGTGGTCAAAAGACATCAAGCAATCTCCAAAAGAAGCAAGTAAAAGAATGTCCTAAAACAAATGTAATAGAAGAAGTAAAATAATTCTATAGTTTAACCTCATGACCAGCCAATTGGTAAAGATGACAAGATAAGAATACTCCACATTTCAGGAGCTGAAGAATGATGGAAACACAAATATGGAACTGGGAATTGGTTGAACCACTATGTTAAGGAAATGATTAAAGTGTCCTTACCCTCTGACATAGAAATTTCACTGGCAGGTATACTATATCTAAAGGAGATAACTGGCAAAAATTTCTTTTTGCTCCAAAATATTCATGTAAGCACATTTGGTCATAAAAAAATAACTGGGAAGCAAAATAGATACCAAATTAGGAATGATTAAACAAACTATCATCCATTAACAAAATGAAATGAATTAACAAGTATATTGCATACTGAGAATAGTAGGAAGATTTATATGAACTGATGCAAAATGAAGTAAGCAAAATCAAAAAATACCATACATACACAATATCTAGTGGAGTTGTCCTTCATTTTGAAGAGGACCAAAATAATATGAGTATATTTGAGAGCTGTGGATGATCAAGCCAATATGAGTTTGGAATGTTCTACCATGGATCAGGCACAAAAAGTAATCTAGGAAAGATTACATAAATTTGTGAATCTCACATTTCTTCAGAGCACAATATCAACAGAACATAAAAAAAAATAAAAATAAAGTGATAATAATCAAGTTTAGCTCCAAAGAAGATATATGAGGGAGTACCTTCATTCACTTATTTGCAGAGGTAGAAGACCATGTATTGGTATGAATGCATATGTCTGATTATTTGGATGTATAAAATGGTTTTATTGAACTTCTTTAACTGCTTCTTATTCTTTATTAAAAAGAAAAATTCTCTGGGTTGAGGCATTGCAATGGAAGTGTTTATAAACAAAAGAGAGGTAAAATTATATTTTAAAAGTAGGATTTCTTTTAGTATTTGAATGAATCAGGTTCTAAAAACTAAGCTCTTTCCCTAATACTTTAAGGACAATCACCCAGGAAATATGATAGTGACACAGAGAACAGCCCTCAAAGTGTAACAAAGGTTCTTTGACTTTAGGGTTCAAAATGAACATAGAGAGCACCTACTCCAAAACCTTCTTCTACATGGAGAAACTGAGATTTGACATAGCAGAGGTGAGTTTGCACCCACGACTTCAGACTATGACTACTTCCCTTTACTTTTTTTTTCTCATAGAATTACTCTCAGAAATCTCTCTCAAGAAACTCATCATCCACACTATTCCTTTGAATCAAAAACTAAATGAAATTTTCTATAAGATTAGTGAAGACTCAGATGAGGCACAGGAGGGAAACATGAAAAAACAAGGGATATAATAATAGAAATTTCCGTATCTTTTCTATATCTCTAAACACTTTCTTCTTTCAAGTTGAGGAAGTCAGTGAGGGAGTTGGGCTTATCTTCTCTCCTCCAAAGCAATACTATTAATGCCACTAATGTAACACATTATCAGTGTTTTCTCACAGGAAATGAATAAGTATTTGGAAGATGATTTTGAGAAACAATTTTATAAACTTTGCCAAGAACTATAGGGGTTAAAATGACTCATATTGCTTTCTTAAATAACATTTTTATAATAAATTTCTTAGAGAAAGTGGGACACTGAACGGGAGAAGGGTAGGAAGGCAGTAAAAGTCCCAGACAGATTCTTTTTTCCTCTTTTTAATAATATTTTATTTTTTCCCAATTACATGACAAGAACATTTTTTAGCACTCATTTTAACAAGATTTTGAATTCCAAATTTTTTTCCCTCTCTCCATCCCCTTTCCTAAAATAGGAGGCAATTTGATGTATGTTATAATCCTCTATCATGTAGAACATATTTCCATATTAGTTATAGTTGTAAATGAATAGATCAAAAGGGGGAAAAAACATGAAAAAGAATAGTAAAGTTTTTTTTAAAAAAGTATGCTTCCATCTGTATTCAAAGTCCATAAAATGTCCATCAATTCTTTATCTGGATGTGAATAGTATTTTTCTTCATGAGTTTCTTATACTTGTCTTGGATCATTTTTATGGCTGTGCAGAATTGAACCATTCATAGCCGATCAGCACACAATGTTACTGATGTTATGTATGACATTGTCCTTATTCTGCTCATTTTACTTTATATCAGTTCAACCAAGTCTTTCCAGTGTCTTTTGACATCTGCCTGTTTATCACGTCTTATTGCACAGTATTTTTCTATTATATTCATATACCATGGCTTGGTCAATCATTACTGAATTGATGGGCATCCCATTAATTTTCAATATTTTTCCAGTACAAAACAGGCCGCTAAAAATATTTTTGGATGTGTATATGCTTTTTACTTTTTAAAATGATTTCTTTGGGATATAGATCTAGTAGTTATAGTGTTGGATAGAATGATATGAATAGTTTGGTGGCCTGTTGGGCATAGTTCCAAATTGCTCTCCAGAATGACTGGATCAATTCACAACTCCACTAACAGTGCTTTAGTGTCCCAATTTCTCAATATAATCTTTAATATTTATCATTTACCTTTTTATTATATTATTCAATCTGATAAAAGTGAAATGGTATCTCAGAGTTGTGTTAATGTGTATTTCTCTAATTAAAAATGATTTAGAGTACTTCTTCATATGTCTGTAGATGACTTTGATTTCTTCAGGTGAAAACTGCCTACTCATATCCTTTGACCATTTATCAGTTATGATGGCTTATATTCTTGTAAATTTGATTCACTTTTCTACATATTTGAGAAATCAGGCCTCTATCAAAGAAACTTACTATAAAAACTGTTATCCAGCTTTCTGCTTTTCTTCTAATTTTGCTTGCATTGTTTTTGTTTTTGGTTATTGGGACAAAAGTTATTAAATTTAGCATAATCAAAATTAGCTATTTTACATTTCTTATTTCATCATAGATTTTTCCTACTCCATAACTTTGACAGGTAGACTCTTTGTTCTTTTTATTAGCTTATGATGTTATCCTTTATGTCTAAATCATGTCTAGGTTTACTTTTACTTTTTCTGTGATTAAAATTGTTGTCACTTTTTTTTTTTTACTTTAGCTGAAGCATAATAGATTTGGCTATAGTCCCTTATCTTTAGCTGTGTGAGTGTGTGTGTGTGTGTGTGTGTGTGTGTGTCTGTCCCCATGTTTGAAATGTGGTTTTTGTAAACAGCATATTGTAGGATTCTGGTTTTTGATCCACTCTGCTATCTGCTTGCATTTTATGGGAGAGTCCATCCTATTTACATTTACAATTATGATTACTAATGGTGCTTTCCCCCCTATCGTGTCTTTCCTCCTATTTATCCTCTCTTTTTTTTACCCTTACCCTCTTTGAGAGTACTGTGTTCTGTCTATTATTTCTCCTGGTCTGCCTTCTCTTTTGTCAGATTTTCCCCACTCCTCTTTGGTTAATCTCTTCTCTCCTACTTTTTTGTCAGGTAAGACATATTTATATATTCAACTGATTATATATATAATCCCCTCTTTAAGCCAACACTTATGAGAGTAAATATTAAGAGCTGCCCACATGCATCTATTCCGCTAAAGTAATAGGGGTCTTTTGTGCCATTTCATTTGAATTAATTACTCCATTCAATCTCTCTTCCATCTGTCCCCAATAAACTTCTCTTTCTCATTTGTTAATTTTTATGTCATTCCCTTAAAATTATCTTTTACCAGTAACCTCACTGTATGTATATTCATTCTACTTGAACCATTTTTGATAATTTTTAAAAGAATTATAAGTATCATTTTCTTATGTAGGGATAGAAATAGTTCAGTTCCACTAAATCCCTTGTTTCTTTTTTTTTTCTTTTTGCTTGTTTTTAAAAGGTTTACTTTGGGTCATGATATTGGAGATCAATTTTTTTTTTGTTGTTCAATTCTGGTCTTCTTATGAAAGGCTGATTTTTTTTTTATTTCAAATGAATGACTATTTTCTTCCTTGAAGTATTGTGTTTAATTTCATTGGACTGGTGATTCTTGGTTGTAGTCCTAACTCCTTTATCTTCCAGAATATTATGTTCTATGACCGTAGATTCTTTAATATCACAAGTGCTAAAGCCTGTTATCCTGCTTGTGGCTCCCCGATGTTTGAATTGTTTCTTTCTGGCCATTTGCAGTACAGTATTTTTCCTTGACCTAAAATTTCTGAAATTTGGCTTTAAGATTCCTTGGAGTTTTTATTTAGGTAACTCTCTCCTGAAGTGATTGGTGAATTCTTTCAAAACTCATTTTGCACTCTGGTTCCAAGATAACAGGGCATATTTTTTTAAATAATTTCTTGAAAGATACTGTCTAGGTCTTCCTTTTGATTATGGATTTGCTTTCCCTGATACTTACATATCTGTGTACTTACACAAATATATTAGAGGATTGAAGCTATTGGATCATGTCAAAAATTACAGAATTTTAGAGTTTTAAAGGAATCTAAGAGGTCATTTGGTGAAATCTTCAGTCTAAATAGAATGTTTTTTGGAAAATTCCCAAGAAATAGTCTTCCAGTCTTTGTTTGAAGACCTCCACTAGGAGAAAATTATCAACCCTCCAAATTAGCCCATTCCATCTATGAACAGTTGTACTTATCAGAAAGTCATTTGGGTGTTGGTTTATTCTACTTTAATTTGAGGAAGTTTTCTCTACCCCTTCAAATTAAGTTGAATCCTGTCTTTCTTAAATAGATATCATTCCACTAATCCTTTCTTAGCTCCCCAAGATGGAAAAGAAAAAAAATCTAACCCTTATTGCACATGATAGCCATTCAGAATTCTGAAGGTAGAAATGACAGCAACCAAACCAAGCCTTTCATCATGAAGTTAAACATGCTAGTTCCTTCAGTTGATTGTCAATGAACCTATACTAATAGTCCCTCTCTATAGGTCCTTCAGGTTGTCAATTCCAGGGCTGCAATGAGGCTTATATAAGGTAATGGATGACCTTTAGACTTTATAAACCTTAAAGGAATCTACAAAAAAAATTACAAATACAGGATGTTGTTGCTGTTGTTGTCTTCTTCTTGTTGTTGTTGTTGTAATGATTGTCATCCTATAGTCATCAGGCCTTGGTATGTTGATGATTTTATTCTCTGAACCTTCTACTGCCCTCCAATCGAGCTCAGTGTTTCCAGGGTAATATAGTAATGTGCTGGTATATGCATTATAACCCAACTCTCCAGAAAAAATAAACATAATTTTTAAGATAAATCTGCATTATTGACACTATCTTAAGTCTAGACAATAAAAAAGCTACAATGAATCAAAGCCTGATTCATAACAACTAGAAATTTCTGTAAATGTTCATAATAAAAATTAAGCAATCAGCTCTTTATTGCTGATACAAGCACAACCCTGCTCAATTCCCTCTATAATATGTAACAACAAGAACTAAACACAAGACTCCAGTTATGGTCTGACTATTATAATATATATGAGCTGTCATTCTGGACTTTGAACATCTCAATACAATCTAAAATAACAATAGCGACTGTGATGGATCTTGACTTGTTTTGAACTAATTGTTGACTTTTTAAATTTCTTAATAGATAAAAGAAAGCATAAAATGAAGTATAGAGCAGTGTAACCAGAACAAAGCCAGAAAATGCTGGTAGGATTAATAAAGGCATAGGAGGTAATACATCGGGGCTTGGTTCTTTCTCCTGTTTATCAGAATTATTTTACAAACTCCTATTCCCTTCCCACATGGAAGAAAAATTCACTCTTATTTTTAGCTTCTATATATCTGAGTGGTTACATTCCTTCTGGGGAGAGAATAATAAACACAGGTCCATCATGGGTACAACAGGCTTGCTGGTGGAAATTTTGGTTATAATTCCTTTCTTCTTGCGTGTTTCCCACCCACCTCTCATCTCTGTCTTTTGTTTCTATCAATATCACTAAAAGGCCATTTATTTTTATTCAGAGAATTGAAGTAGCTAATGAAATTCTTGAGAAATATTCCATGGAATAATTCTATATAAAGCAATAAATGAAATTAGAAAGACAAGAATTCAAATCCTCCCTCACATACTTACTTGGATATTTTCCTAGGCAAATCTCTTAATTTGTCAACCTTGGTTAGCTTATCTAGTGGATATAACTATAGTGCGTGTCTTTTGACATTGTTGTAAGGATTAAATGAGATAATCATATACAAACATTTAATAATATACAAATATTATACATAAATAATGTACAAATGCTTATTATTAATAATTATTACCATTAAAGGCAAGCAGTAGCTACAAAAAGGCAGTTTGGCCACCTCATCAAGAACAGCCCTGCCAAATGAAAAGTGCTTCTTATTTTTGATGAGGTTACCAAATTGGAAAATGAGAACAACACTAGATATAGCTTACCTGAGTTTCCTCAAAGCATTTGATAAAATTACTCAGAGTTTTAGTGTTGACATACATAGAGATTTGGACAGGGAGATGATTTCAGAACTATTGAATGTATGGCTTCATAGAAAAGTTGATAATAAATCAATTTCAACAAGAAAGAGACCATGTTCTCTCCAGGGGAGAATTCCAGGGATGTGTTTCTGGTCCTCTGCTGTCTAACATTTATGTCAGTGATGTGACTGAGAGCTCAGATATTATCCTCATCATATTTGAATACAGGATACACTGGAGAACAGAGTTGGGATCCAAAGAACCCTTGATAGATTAGAATATGGGGTTGAGTCTAATGAAGAGAAATTCATGAGGTTTAAATAATGAATTATGAGTTCAAGAAATCGGCTTCCTAAGTACGGATTGAAGGAACATTTTAGAAAGTGGCTTGGGTGGTTTTGTTTTCCTATTGCTTTTATATTTAAAGTTGAAGGGATTATACTGTACTAAAAACTCAATATGAATCATCAGTGTGATAAAACAGCAAAATGCTTATATGAACTTGGGCTACATTAAGAAAACATAGCTTATGGAACTATGGTAATGACAATCCCTTTGGCCTTGGCCCTATTCATATAACATGTGGAAGACTGTGTTCAATCGTGTGGGTGAATAATTGGAACAATTTAAGGAAACCATTGATTATCTGGAGCATTTCCAGAGATTGGCAACAAGGATAGCACAGGTTTTAAGTACATGTCATTCAAAGGCATTCAGGATGTCAATCTTGGACAGGTAAGCACTCTCAGGAAAGATATGACTTCCCCCCCCCCCCCGATATTGGAAGGTCTTTCATATGAAAGAAAGACCAGTCTTATTCTACTGCTTGCTCTTAGAAGGTAAAGCCAGGAGAGAGAGTTGCAAGTTCAAAAGGCTGCATGTGGTAATGGACAGAGATCTGGTCTTAACGGAATACTTCTGTAATGGTAATCAAATCATTTAATCTTTCTGATCCTCAGTTTCATGCTTTGTAAAATGGAAATGTTGGACTAGATAACATGAGGTCCTTTCCAAGACCTCTAAATCTGTGATACTTAAACCTTGCAATCCAAAAGGCAAATATAGCCTTGATGCTAGAAGGAGTGGGGTGGAGTGGTCAACTTCCTAACAATTCCAAATGTCCAAAACTGGAATAGGTAACGTTAAGTTGAGGTTCCTCTTCATTGAAGAAAATACAGCAGAGGTCAGATAGCTACTTGTCTTGTATCTTATAAAGATGATTTATTTTATGTGGGTATTGACTGGGATGACTGTAGAGACCCCTTCACACTCTAATTAGAAGATTCTCCATCTTGATGTTGTTATGCTGCTAAGACTAGTGACATGATAAATAGCTTAAAATAAATTACTTGATTTTTTTTTGAGATAACTAAACCACATGAGGCAACATGATGTGAAGGGTAATAGTCAAGAAAACTTGGGTTTGATCTCTGCTTCATATACTGATTAATTCTGAGACTCTGGGTCAGCCATTTATCCTTTATAGACTTCAGTTTGTTCTGTCCCCAAATTCTCTTCCAACTTTAAATCTGTAACCTTGGGACTATTTTCTTTTAGGTCAAAAGCAAAAGAGAAATGTTTTGGCTACACATATGTGATCTATTTTCCCTACCATCCTCATCTCCTCTCACCCCCTATTCTCTTCTCTCACCTGTCTACGCAGGTCTCGAGTCTTTTTGCACATGTTATCTATTGCGACATTCAGGGCATTGCTCCTTTCCTTCTTCCCAGCCTGTAAGAAAACATAAAATGAAAAACTGTCATCAGAAACCAAATCTAATTGCTATCTTGTGTTAGCAATTTGTTTTCTCCCATCCCCACCTCATCCTATCCGTAGCAAATAACAGCTTGGCATTTCAAGAACAGGTTTTCAACCCACTACCATGTTTCCTAAGAGATATGAAGATCTTTCTTAAGAGAAGAAGAATTGTGATTAATGGCCACACTGGTTGGTCCTTTGAGGGGTTATGGTGGCTGCAACAGTGCCAGGGTCCATTCAACCAGACATCAGACCCAACAAGATCTATATAGAATGCTACTCCAAAGCTCCCAGCATGCCAGCTTGTTACCCACTAAGCAGAGCAATTAGCTTAAAAGCACCGGAGGCCCCATTTGTCAACTTCTGTGGGAGTTTCTGAAAGGAGTAATTTTAATCGGGCATTGCGCAAAGGATGCCGAGACATATTGGAGCTTTGTTGAACACCAAGTAAAATATGCAGTGTGAACCTTGACCATGGATGCGGTTGACAAGATTCCAAGAACAAATTGTTTCTAGGGACAAAATAAAACAGTCTCTGTGCTTCTCCAGACAACCTGAAGGCTACCTCTCTCTTCTGCTTCTGTGAAAATAGGACTCAGTACAGATTCATGAGAAGTGAGTTTGAATTCTGGCTTTACCATATGCTACCTAGGGGAACCTGGACAAAATTTCCTTGCTGTGTATCATGTCATCTGATTACAAAATGAAGGAATTTCATGGTATGGCTTTGGAATTACCTTTCCATTCTTGTTCCAAATGAATCCAAAAGTCATTTAGAGTTAAAAAGAAATTAGGTACCATTCTAGGAGTTTAAGAAACAAATAGCAAAAAATAAAAATAGGCCCTGCCAGTTTTAATGGATTGGAAAAGAAGGAGGCTTTGCCCTTGTTCTTCATGTAGACTACAGTTATTCCTTCTACATCACAGGGATTAGGGGTGAAGAGTCACCCATAATCTGGAAAATCTAGAATTTTGAGTCCTCTCTTTATACCAAAGAAGTCTAAACCATTTCAGAGTTTTTAAACTTTTTTGGTTTCTGCTAACCTTCATGAATCATCTGCAGCTTCTGTAAAATTACCAAAAAGTTCCCACTTTGTTTCTTGTGCCAATGAGTGGATATATTGAAACACAAATAGAGAAAGTTATAATGTAGAGGAAATAACTTTATTTGTGCCCAACTTGTGATAGAGCCTTTCAAGCTCATATTGGTCTGGCCAGTCACTGTGAGACACATTCTACCTTGACCCCTGACCACAACAAAGTGATGTCATTCTTGGTCCTCTTTGAGAACAGAGGACAACAACCAGACACTAATTGATTCCCAAAGTCTCTTCAGTCTCTAGATGTTTGATATCACTTCCAATCAAAAGAATTTGTTAGTTTACTTATTGTTTTCTCTCATTTTGTTTTTAATTTAAATCTTGAAGAATAACCTTGGTCCATATTTGTGTGTGTGTGTGCATTTAAGTTTTCTGAACAAATACTGAATCAAAACGAAACCATTTTCTGGTGATATTTAGCATAAAACAGATGGAAATGACCATTACATGATTCATTTCTTTGAAAATAGCTGCTCTTTAAATTAATAAGCTGAGAATGGTCCTTGGGAAGAGACCTTGAAAGTAAGAAAGCAAAATTTAAGGAGCCAAGGAATTGGTCATTTAAAGAGTATATGCCTTTTTAAGGGAACAGGAAGAATTCATTCCAAGTTTCAAGAAAAGATTTCTTTTTTTCCCAAGAGACTTCTCAGGAATCATATAATCTAATCCCCACTTTTAACATGTGGAAATTGAGGCTTAGAGAGGCTTAAGTTTATACAGCCAGACTGGAGTCAGGATTTGAACCCACTATTTTCAATGGCAAAGCTATCCATGAAACTACTGTTGAAACTAGAAAACCTAAATTCAATTCCTATCTTTTACTTGGATATAGACATCAATTTTAAAGGTTCCTTAGAAAGCAAATCTAACCCTCTCCTAGATAGATGGAGAGAAGGAGAAAGGGGGAATAATACCTAAGGTCACATAGATTATAAGGAGCAAAGCTAAAATTTGAACCCAGGTCTCTAACTCCAAATTGATTTTTCCCTTTTGTCTTATCACCTTGGAATAAATGACTCAATTTTGAAGCTTATTTCACCTCCCTAGAGCTCAGTTTCATTATCTAGTACAAGAGGGGGATGGGAGAGATGATGTTCATAGGTCTCTCTAGCAACAAATCCAATCAGAGAGATGACATTCATAGGTCTCTCTAATGACAAATCCAATTGGAGAGATGATATTCATGTATCTCTCTAGCTCCAAATTCATTGGGGGAAGGATGAAAAAGCATCTTTTATATATCTAGCCTAATGTTCTTATATCTACCATAAAGTCATTTAAAGAGGGTTACAGCTGGAAGCTGGGATTGAAGGTACAACCAAAGACTGGATCAGAGACAAAGGACAAAGGGAAACTCCTCTCCATTCCCCACCAGCTCCACTCTTTGGGTTCCATCATCATCATCCACCCTCACCACCTCAAGGAAAAAAAAAACTCATCACCAAGAAATGTATCATCACAAATATTGGTATTCATGCCTCATTAGTACCCTCATTTGCCTCTTCTCTAACTAAGGAAATGGAGGGAAAAACAAAAAACTTAGTTTTTAAATCTCTATTTAGAGAAGCCTCAGAAGTCCAATCAACTTTTCATTTCCCAGCAGACAATAGTCTTTGAAATCAATTCTACTATCATCATGGCCCTGTGTTGGTAATCTCCTCTATACCCTGCCTTTTCCAGCTTTTTCAGTCTTGTCCCCCACACCTTTCCTGCATAAGGGTCTTTCTTAAATGAGGCTGATGGGATAATTTATTTAAGTTGGGAAGGTATTTTAGAAGTGATTTAGTATAACACCCATCATTTACATCTGGGGAAACTGAGTCCACACAAAAAATCAGTAACAGAGGTGGGATTCAAACTTTAGTCTCAGCTCAAAATCCAACATTTTTTTTCTGCTTTGTCAAGATTCCTATGCAGTAGATTCAACTAAATTACATACCCTATCATTGAAAGACTATTCTCTTCATAGGATAGATCACATGATTAGGGGAAAAGGTTGATGCTCTTGGGGACCCACAGTGCTATAATTTTAAATTCTACCTCTAATGGTTATTATTGGTGTGACCCTGAGTAAGTCATTGCAACTTTCAAAATATTTCATAATGCTTTTACAGGGCTCCTTGTCAAAAAGGGACAACTGAGGTAGACCTGTGATAGTGCAGGTGAGAGGGCCTCTGTCATAAGCGGCCAGAAATATCTCAGTGGAACTCTCTGATATACAGATTTACAGTTACTAAAGCCATTTAAATCTTGCTCCCAGAAATGAAAAGAGTGCTCTTTATGTTCACAAATTTAATTCTGGAAAGAATCTGAGAGGTTATTATTATCCAATTAAGGAAACTGAGGTTCATCGAGATAAAGTACCTTGCCCAAAGTCACACAGGTACTGAGCAAGAAAGCCAGATTCCAATCCAAAGCTTCTGAGTCTGAATCTACTGCCCTATCCATTATATCATACTACCTCTGCTTTACTTTAGTGCTATCCTGTTCTTTCCAAAGCAGGGACAAAAGAATAAAGGTCTGCCTGAAAAGGAACACAAGGAACCCTTAGGGTCACAAGCACACCTAGCAATTGCTCAGAAGAAATTGATGTCAGTCTTGCAAGCTCTCCTATTTTTAGCACACTTGGTATCTTCTGCACTGAGATTCATCAATACTGTTCAAAGTTGGCAGTGTTATTAGATGTGGCAGTGTTGACCCAAGGTGGCAACTTGAAAAGATTCAATAAGGGCTCTAAAGATGATTTTCCAGTTTTTATATTCAGGCCTTAGCCTGGGTCCAAGGCTCTTTAGAGAGCTGGGGACATTTTCATTTTAAACTTTGGCTCTTCACACAGGGCTCATTTGTTTCTTCCTTCCCATATCCCTCCTCTTTTCATTCATTTTTTAGCCCTCTATCCTTTGCTTTTTTCCCTCCTTGGCTTGTTCAGAATTCAGTTACCAGGTCCCTTTCCCCTTCATTTTACATAACACCATATGGTGGAAAGAACAAAGGCTCCAAAGGGCCCAAAGCCCAAATCTGTTCTCTAACACTTATTATACATGTGACAGTGACAGTCACTTTTAAAAACCCCTGTTCTCAGTTTCCTCAATAAGCCACCAACATTGCACCATTTATTATAATCTATCATATACCAGGACCTGTGCTCATCTTGAAAATGGGTAGTGCCAGAAGTTCCTTCCAGGTCAAGATTTCTTAGTCTCTAATTCAATTCAATTCAACACTCATTTATTAAGCTCCAACTAGATGTCAGCCACTAGTTGTAGGTAGGGATAACACAGAAAAATGGAACAAACCTTGCTCTTGGGGGATTACAATCAAATGAAATGAAATGACAGGAGGAATAGTCATTTCTTAAAATCCTTCAACATTTAGTTGACAACATTCATTTATAAAACATTTTTAGTTTACAAATTATTTTATATAATGTCCTTTGATCCCCAGAATATCTACGTGAGAAAAGACTTACTACTATTCTCATTTTACATAATAGGAAACTGAGGCAGAAAGCGATGACATTCAAATTGCATCTCTGACACTTCCAAGCTATGTGACTCTAGGCAAATTCTTTAATTTGTTTGGAGTCCAATTTCCTCATTTGCAAAATCATGGGCTTGTACTTGATAACCTTCAAGATCCTTTTGTAGATCTAAGCATATGATTTTATAATCTTAAATCACAGGATTTCATCTTTAGACTAATAAAATCATAGAATTTATGGACAAGAAGGGACCTGATAGACTTCCTTTTTCAAGTCTGGGAAATATTTATAAATGCTTTAAAATATGGTCCAATGAATAGATTGCTGAACCTGGAGTCAGGAAGGTCTGAATTCAGCTGGTGCTGGAGACACTAGCTAAGTGACACTGAATAAAGTCCAAATCTATACCCCTGCCCACCTCACATGATAATAGTGAGAAAAGTCAGTTCAGTTCATTTCTATCCAAGATACATTTACCATGTTCCTGTTATGTTCAGGCTACCATGCTACGCATGAAGAAGTAGACAGGAAATTAAGTAATCAATGAACAAGCATTTATTAAGCACCTACTGTATTTCAGGTACTATATTATACCTGTCTCAGAAAGCTCGTATTTCACTGAGAAAAGCATACATGTTCATAGTGAGCAAATTCAAAATGATTTCAGGAGAGGAAAGGGGGAAGAGGAAGTCAGGACAGGTCTCATGTAAGATTTAGTATTTGAGCTTTGTAAAAAGCTCGGGCGTCTCATGGGTGTCGACAATTACAGGCCTGAAGATGATGAGAGCCATTATTATAAATAATATATTTATATTATAATAATATCTTATAAATAATAGCTCTCTCCATAAATACCAGCTATTATTATGTTGATGATTCAAAGAAAAGGCCTCATTCTGTGAAAGAACCAAAACAGTATAAGAAAAACAAAATGTTACTATTTCTTGTCCTGAAAATGTGTTGACAGGTATGAGGTTCTTTTTGACTGGAAAAGAAACAACGGAGAGAGATGTTTCAAATGAGGAATATGTTTTCCAAGACTCTCAGAAGGACATCAAAGACCTGAATACCAAAGGGCAAGCATTTAACACCCAGGAAAATGTATTCAAGTGATAGTCAAATTTTAAAAATGCTATAGAAGCTAAGGAGCATCTTGTACTGAAGTTAAACTTAACCAGCTGGAGTTGTTTCTTTCTCTTTTTTTGAAAATAACATCCTATCCAACCTTTCAGAATGACACATTTGCCTTTTAGGAGGAAATCTACATTTCATCATAAAGAGAGAACACAATGTCCTTGAGTTTATTTCTTCTCCACAGAAACAGTCTGGGTTTTTCAGTACCTGATGCTTAGTACATGACAAAAGCAAAGATTCAGCAAATGTTGGGGATTTTGGTTTTTGTTGATGTTGTTCTTGTTCTCAGGAATCTATCGATATACAAACATGAAAAATTAAGCCTTTGGTTCCAGAGTAGTGTATACCCTGTTAGGAAAACATGTGAATATGGTACCATTAAAATCCTGGTTCTCCATCCCCCACTACGTGAAAGGATTTGTGAAATAGCTCTTCTCAAAATTTAATACCCATCCACACGCTGGCAAAATTATGCCTTTAAGAAAATATTAAGCTCTGGGACCTACAGTTCAGGATAGGCACTGAAGTGGGAAACTTTCAGAGAAGGACAGAGCTTCTGGGAATAAGGAGAGTCCACTGTAATGTTTTAGCAAGACTACCAACTGGAATCTTGAGTTCAGCTCTGTATATTTCACTTTAAGTATGATATTAATAAACTTTTAAGTATTTCTTGGGGAATTTTGTGCTTTCCACTAAGAGAACATTTAGTAAATACCCTTTGACCTCTGTGTCTAGTTTATCCTCAAGCTAAAGATTGTGATGTTAGAATATGAGCTTTTTTTGAATATTGCAGATTTCATTTACTATATTTTTGTCTCCCGTGTTCAGTGCAATGTTTGGTATAAAGGAGGTACTAAAAAGGACAGCTAGTTGGCACAGTGCACAGAATGTCAAGCCTGGAGTCAGGAAGATTCATCTCTGTTCATTCAAATCTGCCTCAACATTTAGTAGTGGTGTGACCCTGGGCAAGTCACCATATTCTGTTACCTCAGTTTCTTCATGTGTAAAATGAACTGAAGAAGGAATGATAAACCATTTCAGCATCTCTCCCAATATAACACCAAGTGATATCATGAAGAATCAGACATGACTGAGCAACAAAAATCTCAACTTGGGAGATGACTTCCTGGCTAGGGGCAGCTAGATAAAGCAGTAATCAGAATGACAGGCATGGAATCAGGAATTCTAGTCTTAACAGTTTAAATCTAGTTTCAAAAACTTACTAGCCATGTGATCCTGGCAAATCACATAACCCTGTTTGCCTCAGTTTCTACATGAGCAAGAGAAGGAAATGGCAAGGTACTCTAGTATCATATTTGCCAATATAATCCCAATAGGGTCACAAGGAGTCAGACAAGACTGAAAAACAACAAAGGTATTCAATAATTGTTTGTTGGTTGACTGATGAAAGAACTGGAACAAGTAGAGAAGGACCAGGATGATAATGAACCTGTCTGAGCATTATGAAAAGAAGGTGAAAAAATTAGACTTTTTAACTAGAAAAGGTGAGGCAAGTCAGGAGAGCTATTATAAAGAGATGTTTCCAAAATGAGGCATTAGATTTAGAGTCCTGAAGTCACAAATTTATATGTAGTACTAAGAAAAAACACAGAAAGCATCCAGTGCAACCTTCTCATTTTATTTATCAGGAAAGTGAGACCCTGGGAATTTAAATAGATGATCTATGGCCACAGAGCTAAATTCTGTCAGAGTCAACATTTAATTCCTAGTCCTGACTCTGTTTGGCCATCTAGTCACTAAACCGCATTACGTACCTCTCTACTATTTGTCTATTTCCTTCTAGAAGGAAGAACTGGAAGCAATGGACAGAAATCATAAAGATAGAGATTTAGGATTGATATAAGGGCAAACTCACAGGGTTCAACAAAAATAGCTGGGCTCTCTCTCTCTCTGTTATTTTTTTTTTTTTGGAAACAGACCTAGTTGTGGTCTTGATGGATCAAATGGTACAAGCAGTTTCATAACTTTTGGGGCAGTATTCCAGATTGCCCTCCAAAATGATTGGATCAGTTCATAACTCCACCAACAATGAATTAGTGTCCCAGTTTTTCCATATCCTCTCCAAAATGTGTCACTTTCCTCTTCTTTCATTTAGTCCATCACCCTTTGGATGAAGTTGACCTTTTACTCTATGATATGTTGCATAGCACATCCATGTTTACATACAGATTAGACAATAAGAATAGATGGATTGATGAATGAATAAAATATTTATTAAGCACTTACCATATGGAAAATTGTGATAATTGCTAGGGATACAAATAGAAAAGACTTTTTCTTTCAATAAGTTCTCATCATAATAGGAGAGATAATACATATGCTAAGTGATAGATATGTTAGAAAGAGGTTGGAGGAAAGGGGAATAAAAGGAGAGACAGAGCAAGGGGTGAGAAAGAGAGAGAGAAAGATTTGGGAAAAGCATGATATGAACATAAGTCATCAATTTCATTATTACATATCAAATACTTGGAGAATTGGAAAGCCTCCCAGTAGATATATTATATGAGAATTTCCTTTAAATTTTACTAAAATTCTCCTTGTTTTCTCCTCCTTTTTTATTGTTGTTGTTCATTCAGTCACTCAGTACTGATTAATTCTAACATGCTATCCATCAGGTTTTCTTGGCGAGATACTGGAATAATTTGCCATTTCCTTCTCCAATGGATTAAGGGAAATAGGTGAAACAAATGTTTCAGGATCACATAGTTAAGAAAAAGACCAAATTAAAAACCCCCCAATCAAATACTAAACTTAAAATTCTAAAATTAAAAGGAGAAATTAATATTGGAAGTAAAAAAAAAACTATTGAACTAATAAATAAAACTAAGAATTGGTTTTATGAAAAAAACAATAAAATTGATAAATCTTTGGTAAATATGATTAGAAAAAGGAGAGAGGAAAATCAAATTAGTAGTCTTAAAAATGAAAAGGGAGACGTTTCCACCAATGAAGAAGAAATTAAATAAATAATAAGGAGTTACTTTGCCAAACATTATGCCAATAAATTTGATAACCTAAGTGAAATGGATGACTACCTCCAAAAATATAGGTTTCCCAGATTAACAGGGGAGGAAGTAAATTGCTTAAATAGTCCCATTTCAGAAAAAGAAATAGAACAAGGTTCATATAGCTAGTAAGTGTCTAAGGCTGACCTGGAACTCAAGTCTTCCTGTCTCAAGGCCCATTGGCCTATTTCTTGAGTCATCTTGCTGTCCCTAATTTCTCCTCCCCATCCACTTAAATTCAACCTCTGCCCTTCTTCACTTGGCCAAATACCCCCAAGTTTTCTGAGCAAATTTATTTTAAAGATTAAGAATATCTTTCATGACCCTTCTCTCACATAAGCCAAGCAAAAGATATCTAATTACCCTTCCGTGTGGTCAGCAACCTTTCACATATATTATAGCAGTTCTCTGTAATTCCACCATTTTCTTTTCTCAAGATTAAAACGATTCCAGGTCTTTTGAGTGATCCTCAATTGATATAAACTCAAGGCCATTTATCACCCCCCTTGTCTTCCTCCAGACGTCCTTTACTCCCTCAATGCCCTACCTAAGTCACAACATGTATATGTATATAGAAAGATATTTAGAATTTAGATAGATATAATATATGTATTTATGTTTGTATGGATCTCTATTTGTCTGTCTATCTATCTATTTATCTATCTGTGTATTTATATCTTGCTATCCTTGGCTTCTGTAATGTGATTCAGCTGTTTTGAACCTGAGAAATGTAACTGAATTACAAACCATGCTGATTGAAAATCATACTGCTGAGGTTAAACCATCCAGGCATTATGTTGACCAAATGCAATTGAACAGGGAGTACAGCAGCTCTAATGGCAGAGCCGGGAGCCATTTGTGATTGTCCATTGAGCTAACTGGATGGCTCTTTTAGCACATAGGCTGACCCCTGGCAAATATGTGAAGTGGCCAAAGGTGGTTTCTAGTTTTCCTAGACTCTTTCGTTTCTTGTACCCAACCTCTACCTCCAGCATGACTGGGACAGCCTCTTCTCTGTAAAGTAAGGAGATTGGATGACCTCAGAGGTCCATTCTCTCTGTTTTCAAGGGCTCAGAACTTTCTCAGTTTTCTTCCTGACTTTACTTGCTCTTAAGAAAGTAGCTCACAAGCCACTTCAACTCCACAAATGTTATTAAGACTACTACCCCCAGCTATAGCAAGACAAAAATGAGAAGGGTTCTTACTGCATTATACTAGATAATAATGACTCACATTAACATACACTTTAAAGTGTGTTAAGCACTTTGCATAATTAAAACAATAATAGGTAGCATTTATGTAGCTACATATATTATCACATTTCAGTCTCACAACAAATCTGTGAGGAAGATGCTACTAGAATCCTCACTTTAGGTAAATTACCAGTGAAGCTAACTAAATATTTTGCTTCCTTGAGGAGCATTTAAATTTTATCCAGGGAGAAGTCTCAAAGGCAAAGAAATTAATTTCCAATTATGAATAGATAGGTTGATAGGTGATTTAAGAATTCTCTAGTGGGAACAAATCTTGAAACACCTCTGAAGTTATGCCCAATAGGGAGCCATTTTCTCTGCCTATTCCCAAGGTCACACCTGAGGCTATCTATCTTTTCCTCTTTCCTTCTCTGTTGTTCCTTCCTATGGAAGAAGCAGCATGATAACCACTTAGAGTCAGCTGGGGAGAAGGGAAATTCTGGTTTCAAGGTCTGACTCCAATAGATAATAAATATTGTGATCTTTGTCAAGTTTCAACTTCTAAGTTGAACACTTCTCTAATACTATAATTTGTATAGCAAATACCAATTCTTATTGGTATTAGTAAAGTATTTGGTATACTAAGGTTTATTGATATATTAAGATTTAGATAGATTGATATAAATAGATACATAAATAAATTAATGAGAACATATATACATATATATAAACTAAAAGGAATATATATACATAACATATACCCATAGTTATGTTTCTAATGTTTGTATATATAAATAT
Source organism: Sarcophilus harrisii (assembly GCF_902635505.1). Lineage (NCBI taxonomy): Eukaryota > Metazoa > Chordata > Mammalia > Dasyuromorphia > Dasyuridae > Sarcophilus > Sarcophilus harrisii. The sequence continues at coordinate 635,843,826 of NC_045427.1, read as the reverse complement.
ACTTTATTAAATATTTTCCATTACCTTTTTAAAATTTTAAACAATCATTCAAAATTTTTTTGTTTTTCCCTCATTCCCTCTTTTCTTCTACCTCTTGAGAAGGCAGACAATAATAAAGTGTGAAATCATGTAAAATATATTTTCATATTAGCTACATTATGAAAAAATACATACAAAAAAAACAAGAAAAATAAAGAAAATTTAAAAGTATGTTTTTTGCACACTTTGCATTTAGACTTCTTCAGTTCTTTTATTGGAGGAGGATAGTATTTTTCACCATGGGTCCTTAGATCATTGTATGACTGAAAATAGCTAAGTCATTCATAGCTTACTATCATTACAACATTGCCATAATTGTGCACACTGCTTTCCTGGTTCTGTTCACTTCACTTTACATCAGTTCATATAAGCCTTTCAGGTTTTCCTGAAATCATCCTGTTATTCATTCTTATCACACAATAGTATACCATTATATCCATATGCCATGACTTGTTCAGCCATTACCTAGATGATTATATCCTCAATTTCCAATTTTTTGTTATGTATGTAAATATTTTTGTACAAATAAGTCCTTTCCCCTTTTCTCTGATCTCTTTGGAATGCAGACCTAATAGTAGTATTACTGGATTAAAGGTTATAGACAGTTTAGTAGCCCATTGGGCATAGTTCAAGAGTATTTTCCAATCTCCTTAGTTTCTTGACTGGGATTGCCATATATAATGACAACAGTTTAATCAATCATCTAATGTTTATTAAGTCCTGACTAAGTCCCAGGCACTTAGTTAATTGCTGGACACATAAAGACAAAGCAAAAATATCTCACATTTTCAAGAAGCTTATGATCTGATGAAAAAATTGTGTGTGCATGTGAGTGTGTGTGTGTCTGTGCATGTGTGTGTGTGTGTGTGTGTGTGAGAGAGAGAGAGAGAGAAAGAGAGAGAGAGAGAGACAGAAAGACACACAGAGAGAGACAGAAAGACAAAGAGACGAGAGAAAGAGGAGGAGGAATAGGTAGAAAAAGAGATTGAGAGGGAGAGGGAGAGAATATAGAAAATAATGTTATTGGGAATGGCTTCAGACATCCTGTCCCATTCCCAAAGTAATATGTGCTAGGCAGTAGTTGAGATATTATTGATAAAAAAGAGCAAAACAAAGAGTGATACTGCAGTCAAAGACATTGTGTGTATGGTGCCTTCAAGCTCTACTAATGTTTGTTTCTTTGACATTGAAGATTAACATGGCCAGCTATAAGAAAGTCCAGGCTGCTCACAGCCCTAGTGTCCCTTCATGAGAGCAGTTGAAACCAAGGGATACATAGTCAGTCTAATGGAAAATTTTGGATTTAGCCATCACGTTCTTGATGGGAGGCAAAAACTATGTGTTTGTGGATTCTGTGATGATTGTTTTCTTTAAACATTTTTAAACATTTTTGTTGAAAGTTTTGAATTTCAAATTCTATTCTTTCCCTCTTCTCCTCCTCCTCCTTCCTTGAGACAACAAACATATATAAGTTATAGATGTACAATTATATAAAATAATGCTTATTCCCATGTAAAGTAATGATAGTTTTTAGACCCAAGCTGAACAGATTACAGATTAATTTGATTAAATCAATCCATTTCCCTGCTTTGGTGTTGGAAAAGCTGAAAACAGCTTCTGATGGGTTTAAAATAATTCTTCTTGTTCATTTGGTTTCCTGGGACTATGTCTATGTATGTCTGTAAGTCTGTGTGTGTTTCCTTATGACTTTTAAAATCTAATCACAGTCTCAGAGGTTTCATTACCAGATGCCTGCAAAGCCCTTCTCTAGCATAGCCTTGTCTGGGTATGGTCCCATGGCTTATGAGACCCCATCCCATTCCCATCCCTAAGAAAATGCAATAGCAAATGACATGGATTTGTCATGTCTAAAGTTCACCAGTCAGCTAATGTCCATTAAAGTGTCAGCAAATTGGTAATGATGCCCTAGTGAGCATTCTATTCTCATGCTAAGGATTTCTTCATTGCTGCTCTCATTAGGGATCAGCATTTTGAATGAGCATCTTGTAAGATCCATTGGAAGCTGGAAGGGACCACAGATATTAGTAAATCCAACTCTCTTTTTATAGGAATAAAATAGTAATGAAAACCAAGAAAGGCAAACTTGTTTGTGTTCTACATCATAGATATTGAAAATAGCAGAGATAATATTTGAAGCCAGGACCTCCAATACCGACCTCTGTACTCATTCTAGGTTGCCCATTACTTACCAAGACTTTATAAGGCCCTGATTTCATATGGGTAACTTTAAGTTAGGCATCACGATGACACAGTGGAGATAGAGCTGGAACTGGCATCAGGAAGCCCTGATTTCAAATCTGGCCTTAAACACTTGACCACTATGTGACCTTTTTTAGCCTCAGTTCCCACAATTGTAAATTAAAAAAAAATGTAAAACCCATTCTGTGGGATAATAACATCACATACTTCTTAGATTGTAGGAAATCAAACAAAAGATCTATAAGGTGATTTTTGTGTCTGGTATATAACAGGTTCTATCCAAATCATATTTGCTGTTGTTGTTAATATTGTTATTGAGATGACCTGGCTAAATACGAAATGTCCTTGAGCCACCATGAACTGTGGATGCTATTGTGGATTTGAAAGAAGCAGAGAGCATCTTTCTAGAAATGGGAGAGCATTGTTTTATAATGTCAATTATATTGTTAGCTATAATGGCAAAGACTTTCTCTGTGGTATTTTTAAAAAATGATACCAGAGGCTAGTAAGCAATGATAATATGGAATATACATAAACCCGATAAATTATACTCCAGTGGTATTCTCTTTTAAGTAAAAACACCATTCCCTGGCAAGCTCTTTACTTCCATAAATATTGTGTGAGGTAGAGAAAAACACTCCAACAGATCTTTTAAAAATGTGATTGTTTTCCTTATGCCTCCATCTTTTTAGTATATCTCTTATTCCCCCTGCATCTCCATTTTCTAATCCTGATTTTTTTAGTGTCAATAGAAGAACAAATTTAAAGCTGGAAATGATCTCAGAGATTAACCATAGCTCACTTTGCAGAGGAAACATGAACTGCCTCAAGCCAGAGAGCGAAATGGTGATTTAGCTGGGATTTGAACCTGGTATACTGTGCCCTTTACACTGAAATGGGTGATCTCATTTCTAAATCTTGATTAATCAAACATTTAGTTAATGACTTGCAATCTTTTTAATGGAGTATGGGTCTTAGTTTATTTTATTTTATTTTTAGTGACTTGGATGTAGCATTTCTCTCTTTAGGGAACTCCTAGTATGCAGTGGCATTGGATATCCTTTGATTCATATGGGTAAACGGTCCATAAGATTTATTCTTACAGAGTTTCTCATGTTATTGAGAGATTAAATTGCCCATGATCATGTATCCATTAGGCAGCTTGGTGGCCACTATGCAGAGTCAGGATGACTCATCTTTGTGAGTTCAAATCTGGCCTTAAATATTTACTATATGTGTGACTGTGAGCAAGTCAATGAATTCTGTTTGTTTGTTTATTCATCAATAAAATTAACTGAAAGAAAACATGACAAACAATTACAGACTCTTTTCAAAGAAAATCCCAAATGGTTTCACACAGAGCTGGACATGACTGAAACAACTGAACAACATACAGCCAGCATGCGGCCCAAAGCACCAGGTCTTTTAAACTTCTAAGTAGAACCTATTCTCTGTTCTGTGATATGTGAAAATACTAAATGTACATATATTTTCTTTCCCCTGGGGCCCTCATGACTACAAGCCTTCAGTATGTGATTACCATTTTCATGTTCTCATAGGCAATGCCCAACAAATGCATTTTCTAAGCACTCTAATATTGAAAAAGAAAAAAAGGTCTTGTTCAAAATCTGTTATCCCTGCACTTCATGCTTATTCCCATTTAAAAATTAAGTTTTATATATTGGATTACTTGCTATATAGGGGAGAGGATGGGGGCGAAGGGAGGAAAATATTTAGAACACAAGATTATGTAAGGGTGAATGTTGAAAATTATCCATGTGTATATTTTTAGAATAAAAAAAGCTTTAATTTAAAAAATAAAAATAGAAATTAGGTTTTATGAATATTTTCTATTTTCATGTCACATTCATATGCAGATATAGCCTTCAATAAAGTCTTTCTTATAATGAAGGGGGAAAAGTTAAATAAAGACAAAAGTTTACATTTATAAAGTTCTTTAAAGGTTTATAAATATGATGTGTGTATACACACATATACATATGTCTATATGTATATGTGTGCATATATGTCTAAATGAAACAAGATATAGATTTAGATATAGTTACAAATACAGATAGATGATAGAAGAGATAAATAAATAGAAGTGACAGAAAGATTGATGATAGAATAGATAGATAATCTCATTTGATTCTAAGATAGGTGCTCTTATCACCATTTCACAAAGGAGGAAACTGAAGCAGGAAAGTTAAGTGACTTCCCTAAGTGTCACAAAACTAATAAACATCTAAGTCAGAATTCAAACTGAGATTTTCTTGAATCCAACCCTGACATTCTAACCATCACATCACTTAGCTGCCTAAAACAACTGACTCAGTGGAATCATTTCACAGTTTTCCCTGTTCTGCCCATTATTTTGTGGCTTATATTACTTCCTTTCTCTGGGCCTAAATTTCCCAGTCTGTAAAAGAAAGGTTAGATAGGATCACCTCTCTCTCGTGCCATCCAGCCTTTTATCTACGAACCCAAGATTCTCTCCACCAAAAGCAAAGAAATGCTTCTTAATTACTTCTTCAATATCATTATTGGTCATTGAAATGGCAATCATCTTCATTTTAGAGAGCTCTTCCTTTGCATTTTTGTAGTCACTACACACATTTTTTTCATGGCTCTTTTTATATCACACTAACACACTGCATGGTCACAAAGGTCTCATGGTGGTTGTTGTTGTTGTTGTTTTTCCTGAATTCCTCATATAAATGTTTCTTGCAGCCAAATAATATATCTTAGGACATTTATATACATCAGCTCAATTAGATTTTCATTGTTTTCTTTTCAAAGGACTTTTCAGAGCAGACAGGAGACAGATTTAATCAGGTTTCTTTTTCATTGTAATGTGGATTTACAGATACATTCTAGGACTATGATTTGCTTTACATAAGAATTTATTAGACAATTCGAAAGATAATAGATTTAAAGCCCAAAGGTACCTTAAAAGACATTGACTCCAAAAGTGGAGCCAAGAAAGCAGTGTAAAGCCAGGAAGCTTCTCATGTTCTTCTAGTTTCCCTGGAAAACCATATGAAACCAAGCCTCTGAACAGAATCTATGAAATGAAACAACTCTTTGCTCAAAACAGAGTGGAAAAACATCAAGAAAAGTTAGTTTCATTGGAGTGAAAACGATGTTCAACCCAACTCAGATGGAATCTGGGAAAGCTAGAGAGAGGGTCATAATCACAGCAGATAAGCAACCGAGACCTTCAGTCCTGGCTCAGTAGAGAAGCAGACCAGTGAAGCAGTCTCCAGTTTTAGCTTAGAAGCCAAATCCTGAGAAATCAGTCTGTTTCCTGGAAAGATCAGGCATAACTACCCCCTGCAAACACAATGGGTCACTGTGCTCAAAGCCAAGGCTCAGAACTACATAAGAAGCTTGGAACAGTGTCCCCTTTACCCCAAGAGCAGAGCTCGATCATAAAAGTCATAAAAGAGGAAATACCAAAAGAAAAGGGAAAAAAATCAGCAAAAAACAGAAAAGAGCTTGATCATAGAAAGTTATTATGAGAGGGAAGACCAAAACACAAACTCAGATGAGGACAAAATGACCACAGAGGAAATTTCAAAGATTGATATGAATTGAACTCAAGCCCGAAGAGGCTCCTTGGAAGTGCTCATAAAAGATTTTAAAAGACAAATAAGAGAGGTAAAGGAAAAAAATGAGAAAAAATGAGAGATATGAAATCAGAGACATCAGCTTGGAAAAGGAAGTCAATACCTTAAAAAATACAATTGGCCAAATGGGGAAAAAAAACTGAAGAAAACAACACCTTCAAAAGTAGAATTAATCAAATGGAAAAAGATATAAAAACTGAGAAACATCATACATTAAAAACAGAGTTAAAGAAAGACAAAGAGAGAGAGAGAGAGAGAGAGAGAGAGAGAGAGAGAGAGAGAGAGAGAGAAACAGATATAGAGAAAGTGAAAGAAGAAAAAAGATGATGATGAAGAAAGAAATTATCACCATTCATAAACATCTAATAGTGCAACTGCTCCAACTTCCTTTTGCAATTAACCACTCTGATTCTCTTTTCTTTTCTGTCCATGCAATGCATTGTTTAATTCCCAAGGATCCAGGTTCAAATGTAAGTTTTGTTACTTATTTATCATGACCCCATTCAATTCATTTTCTCTTCTATAATGACAAAGGACTGGCCTAGACAGTCTCTGTGATCTCTTCCAACTTAGAATGTATGGTTATAAGTTAAAACATGATTTCAAAAGACATATTCAGGGACCCCTCTCTTTGTTGTAAAATAACCTCAAGGTAGACATATATAAAAATGAATAGCCTGAGAGAGTATTGACCATGAACGTAGCTTAGTTTTGCAGCAAACTGGCTGTGCAAATTACTAGGCACATATGTACCTGCTTAGTCCCCCCACCTATTCCTCCTTTTATGGAACTGAAAGCCCCAATTTTGGACTAGCATGGATTGATTAAATAGATCGGTTGTCATCTCAAAGGAAGAAATCTGGGCACCCACAGAAAGGGAAGCACAGAATAAGGGGGAATTTGTCCAGGATGTCACAATTGGTAAGTGACAGCATTAGAATTTGAATCCAGGTCCTCTACCTCCAAGTGAAACAATAAGAAGTAGCTAGCAACATCTCAGATTGGGGTATAGAAGGCCAGAAGTATCCTGGGTAACAGGAGCCATGGATAGGACTAAGAAGATATAAGTAGGGAGATAAAAGAATACAGACAATGAATTTCCCCTATAGCCCAATTGTGTCTCAGGCTGAAAGTAAACTCTCTTTTATCCTCTGATATTTTTACACCACTACATTCTAGGAAATATTTTCCTATTAAAACCATATTTCAAAAATGAATTTCCTTAAGTTAGACCTTTATATTTTCAGTTTTAAAAACAATATTATAGATAAAAGACTATTAACTCACCAAAAAGTTTATAAAGCTTTTTCCCAATAGCCCTGTGAGATAAGAGGTACACATTTTATTATCCCCATTTTACAGATGAAGAAACTTAAGGCCACAGAAGTTAAGGTAGTTCCTCAGGGTGTCACAACTAATAAATACCAGAGCAAGTGGCTCCTTATTTGATACAGGATTAAATCCAAATACTGCTGTTTGTCCTTTAAAGATCCTCCAAATATGGATCCAGTTAATCACTCTACTATTGCTTCTCTTCTCCCATGAGCACCTTTCTCTGTTTTTGCACAGATTTCCCCCACTCCCATTCCTCTAAAATGACCCCTCCTTACCTCTACTTTCTTAAATCTACAGCTTCTTTCCAAGCTCAGTTCAAGGTCCTTTTTAGATAAGGCCTTTCCTATCACTAGTACCTGCTCAGAAAGTACTCTCTTCAACTCTCTTAAACGTTTCCATTTAGTTTTCCCAAATAGAATGAAGACAGTCCCATGAGGAGAAGGAAATTGCAAACCACTTCAGTATCTCCATTAAGAAAACCCTAAAATGGAAGTCAGGAAGAGTTGGACACCACTTAAGAATTATCCAACTCTACAGCAACAAGTTCAATGAAGACAGAACTGCTTCCTTTTTTGCTTTTGTCCCCCAGTGCCTAGAAGTATGTCTATTATGCAAGAGGCACTTAATAAATACCTATAGATAATCATTTCATTGATTGTTAGGCTTTTCCCTATTGCATGACACCTTCTCTGTGCTCTTCATTCCAAGTCCAGTCAGCAAAAGGTGAGAGAAAATGGTGACCATTCTAGATGACCCATGACCTATACATGTAAACTTTTGATTCCCTTTTTCTTGGCATCATCTCTTAAACAATAGATTTTTATTGAGTAGTTCTTGAAGAGAAAATCAATATATCAGGGCTTTAGAAATCCTTCAGAAGAGTAAAGCTGAGTTGGGCAGAAATTTTATTATTATCCTGTGAATCAGCTTCAAACACAAAAATCCACAGGGACTCTATTTACCTTCTATATGGTTAACACATAGTATAAATCCTATTATCCTTTTCTTCCAATGTTTCTTTTCCTCAACAGTCAACTTCTCTTAATTGTACTTCTCCACCGCAGATAGGAAAGGCATGTGCTATTTACCCTGAACTCATGCATCCTCCTTCCTAACTGTTTCTGAAGATGTATAATACCTACTAGAAAAGATCACAGAACTATAGGATGCTACAGGAAATACTGGAAGGGATCTCATTGGTCATCTGCATTTGCCACCTCATTCTACAATTGAAAAACTAAGATCCTAAAAGATTCATTTTACTTATGAAAACCAGGCCATAATAACCACAAGTAGAGTTTGAACTCAGGGCCTCTGAATTTGGAATCAGTTCTTTTATAACTTAGAATAATGAGAAAATCCCAAACTCACAGTCTCAGGCCCAGCTCTATTCCTCCATGCATTGGGAACCAGTTTCAATGGGTAGTTTGAAGTGCACAGTGAGTCAGAACTTTTGAACCTACCTCCTAAGGGGTATCAAAACCTCTCTCCCATGGAAATAGGAGGTTGGAGTCACTCATATTTTCAGGTGGTTCTTAAGGCCATTGTGTGCATTATTTGTTGAGTGACCTGTACCAGGTAATTATCTAGACTCCTTAGTAATTCATTGCTAATTGAGTCCATTGGACATGTGACTGTAGGGAACACTGTAATCAGTGCTAAAAGGGGTCACAAAGAGTTGGACATGACTAAAACAACTGAACAACAGCATTGCTATTATCGTTTAAGAATATCCATTATCTCTGAGATGCCAGGCTTAAAAAAAATGAAATCTACCCAACAATAGTCAACTTTCACTCTTGGGGAAATTATCTCGGCAAACTGGACTGTCCCTCCACCAGAGCAAATATGCTTTGGTGTGTTCATAAACAAAGACCCATTTAGATTCGCTGATTTGGAAGTCTCCATAGATCAGTTCCAGCTGTCAGAGAAGCCTGATAAAGAAGTGCAAACCTACTGAGGAAAGGGAACAGAGTTTCATGAGATTGCCCTGATAATAATCAGCACAACAACAAGCCATAAATTTTCTAATCTGAATTAGGAGTGCCCTGCAAACATCTAATAATGTGTGTCCAAATTGGAAATGAAACTTGGTTCTCAGCAATATTTATTGTAGTTTGATGTAGTGGAAAGTACAGTAGTCAAGTGACCTGAATTCTCATTCCCACTCTGAGGCACAGGGGCTAAAGGATGTTCCCAAGATCACAAAACTAGTTTGTGACCATGCAGAGGCTCATAAATTCAGAGATGAAAGCATCCTTGGCTGTCATTTCATTCAAATTTCTTATTTTAAAGGGATTGAAATTGAGGGTCTGATTAGGCAAAGTGGCTTGTCCAAGGTCACAAAAAGTATATCTGAAATTCAAACCAGTGTTTTCTGACTCCAAGTTCAACACTCTTTCAACTGAATCTCACTTTCTTATTTTTAAAATGAATACTTCCATGCAATGATTCCCCCATCTATCCATCCATCCATCCATCCATCCATCTATCCATCTATTCATTCAATAACTGTATGCTGAGAGCCTTTCAGATCTCAGTCAGTCAGAGCTCGATCAACAAATGATGGATTCTTTTGGGCTGAAGCAGACCATAACAAGTTGCATTCTTCATAATGGTAAAATCAAAAAACTTAAATGTGCCCAGCACTGTACTAGTTAAGGAATCTGCTATTATAACCAGCAACTTATAATTTAAGGCGACAATCTGTTCTATCATAAAGATTTGTATAACAATTATACCAACACATGATCCTACATGACAAATACAATAAAAATGGGGCAGACTAGACTATAATAATAATAGTGCTATTTGACATCCTAGAAGGCTCCCTGGAATAGATAACTATTGAACTAGACTTTTCCAGTCAGTCACTTATTATATATGATCACTAAGTGCTGAAGGCAGCTAGGTAACTTGGTGAATAGACTCCTGGGCCTAAAGTCAGGAAGACCCTGATCCTCAGGAAAGTATTTAACCTCTTTTCTCCTCAACCCACTAGAGAAGGAAATGGCAAACCATGATGGTATATTGCCAAGAAAACCCCTAAGACAATATTATGGACCAATATCCACTATATGTCAGGTACTATGCTAAGTGGTAGAGATATGAAAAAATAGAAAAATTAGAGTCCTTCAAAGATATATTTTAAGATGTATGTAAATATGTTTACACTACAAGATGACTTTGGAAGTGACCTAGGAAGTTCATTTAACCTTGTTTGCCTCAGTTTCTCTCCTATAGAAATGAGCTGAAGAAGGAAATGGTAAAACATTCTTGTACCTTTGTCAAGAAAACTCCATATGGGATCCCAGAGACATGAATGAATCTTCTCAAAAACAATGTCTACTTCTGAGAACCTGACAGTACTAATTTTTTCATCCACCCTTTTGAGGTGGATGAAAAATAAAAATAATTTTAGATCTTGGAAAACAGGAAATGCTTTAAGATTTTTTTGTGTCATTTTTTTCTGTCCCTATTTCCAGTACCTGACACATAGTAGGTTCTTAAATATTTATGGAACTTAATAAATCAACCCAAGCAGAATGGCTGAAAAACTGTGCAAAAGGAGAGGCAGCAGTTCTCAAAGCCCACCACATGAACCCTATATGGAAATAAAATAGGGAGAATCACATGGCTCTTGAAAGATTAGCCCCACATGTGGTCTGCTGCCTCATATTGCACCTCATCTTATGTCTTCAATGTATTCTACTTTAAAAGTGTAGGCTTCCTTCAGAGTGGGCCAGGATCAGGTACTGATACCTAGAGAAAGTGGAAATCCTCCCTCTGACTGTTGGGAGGAACCAGGTGGCACAATGGATAGAATACTTGAACTGGAGTAAGGAAGACCAGAGTTTAAATCCACCTCCAGATACTTACTAGCTATGTGGCTGTGGGCAAATCACTTTTGTCATCTGTAAAATGGGGTTAAGTAGTATCTACATCACAAAATAGTACTTAGGATAAAATTATTTGATTCTTGAAAAGCACTTTATAAATGTAGTGGTAGTAGCAGCAGCAGCAATAGCAGTAGTAGTAGCAGCAATAGTAGAAGCAGCAGCAGCAGTAGTAGTCATAGTAGCAATAGCAGCAGCAGTAGCAGTGGTAGTAAAAATAATAATAATAATTTCTCCTACCCGGTAAAACAGTTGTATTTTAGTTTATAGTAGATGTATATAATTCAATATTTGTGTGTGTTAATATACATATATACATACATATAGATTACAAATATACATATATTTTCCTATATATGTATATGTGTCTGTATACACACATACACACATACATTCCCTTATACATGCTTAGGTATGCAGTGTGTCCCAAGAATCTTAACACAATTTTAAACTGTTAAAGGTTTAAAAATTCTCATTTCTTATCTCTGCATTTTTATGGCCTTAGATTATGCCATTTTATAATATATAATGCTGGAAGAAATTCTGGTATCCATCTAGTCTGATTCCTACATTTCCAGATGGTGAAATGGATGTCCAGAAAAAAAAGTGACTTGTCCCAAGTCATCAGCATGTGAATTAGCTAAAAATATATGGGTTCAAATCCACATTTTCTAAACCTCAATTCAGGGCTCTTTCCATTCTAGATGCATGTTGCTTCCTCCACTTAAATTCTATTCCAAGCACTACTGAAGTATGGAGATGACTGGGTTCTTCAAGGATTTAGTAATGCAATAATACTTGGCCCATATATTGTCAACCCATTTAATGAGGCATGGGCTACTCACTGTGTGGAACCTCTCATCTCTTATAATTAAACATGTGACTTTCTACCTACTCTCTGGGTTTGTTTATTCTCTTCAACTTACTTTCACACTGACCAGGTTCCCAGAAGAAAGAGCAACTACAAGAAGTCTACATTCAAATTCTCTGAGCCCAAGAAATAAACTTGTTGTAGAAAGAATACATTTGTTCTACTCACCATCTCACCATTGTAATTCTTGAGCCCCAACCTGCATGTTTCCTACTACTCAAAACCAACCACTTTCAATGATAGCAATTTTACATCTTAAATGTAAGTATTTATCTGGTAATAAGAAAAAAGAAATAACAGCTCAATTTCATAGATACACACACTCATATGCAAATTCAGAACAATAAATAAAATATCTCAAATCACACAGAAACCTGTACCACATTTCCCCACCAATACACTAAGTACCAATGGGCGAAAAGATACAGTATTGTAGATGCCTACCTGAGAAGTGCATTGATGAAGGAAAACCCATAAGCTTACAACAGCTTCTGAGTTTGATATCATTTGTACATTCAGGAATATTTGAATCGTACAAAGGCACTTTTCTGCTAACACGTCCCCTTTTTTCCATCTTGGTTCTCCAACTGGGTAAATCCTCTTCTCTTCTGCTCTCATTATAATGAAGCTTACAAATTCTATCAACTTAGTCACCCTTAAAAGGGTATTGAGAAGAGTGCTATACTACCGAACAAGGTAGCTATTCTTTTTAATCTGGAGAACTGCAAAACTCGTCAGGCTGTCTCCCTCTCTCTGGGCAATACAAACAAGACCAGCCTGCTATTACTCACCAAGATGCTTTAATGTACAATCAGCTTATAGAAAATAGAGCTTGTGACAAAAAAACTCAGGTTGACTTTAAGGGCAAGGGGAAACAGATCCAGTGAACTCTTTACTCACCAGGACTCTGCATTGTACATTTAGGTCTCAACATCTTTCTGTAGACAAACCTCTATAAAATGTGGTTTTCTCTTTTGTCCTTTTCCCTTTCACGACTGAGAGGGCAGCATAAAGCAACAGGCATTTGGGGAAGTTTCATCTCTCTCAAATCCTGTGTGATGCTGAAAAGCAATAGCTGGAATTGAACTCCTCTTCCAATTACCTTTATTTTCTGGCCTTTATTTATCCAATTAAAGACTAGCAGCTGAAACCAAATATTCCAGATACCGATTTTTACACACAAGTCTTATACTCTCCATTAGGACTTTCTATTCTTGATCATTCCAATAAGCCTTTTTTAAACTCCCTATTTGCTCTTAATGTCTTCAAGAGGCTTAAAATACCTCTTGGGTTTTAGTGATACCTTTATTTTAAGAGATTAAAATTTACCAGCTCCCCCTATAAATCCAATAGTTTTTATTTAATCATCCTTAATTAGCATATACATACAACTATATACATTTGCTTTTTTCATGAGTTTTGCCTTGTCTTAAAACAGGAAATATACAAATGAACTCAAAGCTATTCTAATAATTGATTAGTTCTCAAAATGGTCCTTTTTCACTATTTAAAGCCGTGAAATCTATTTTTCTTCACATGTGTATATTTTATATCCAAAAAGCTTATTTTTCACCCTTTGGTTCTCTGAACCATCAAATTGTTCCTGTTCAAGAGAAGTATCATCCTACAACCTTTAGAGATGATTTAAACCTTTGCATTTGTGCCACAGTTTATTTTCTTCTCCCTTTTAAGGAAATTGCTCACTGCATATCTAAAAACTACATTTTTTATGGAGAGATTTTAGAACTTTATATTAAACCAAAGTAACTTTCCTGTCCTTTTCAAATATCAAACTCTTCATCTATGAGAGAAAAAAGGTAATACCTTACATTAGAATATAATGTACTCTAGTTGATCCCATTAAGCCAGAAAATCTTTAAATTCTAGCCAAGCACTTGATTGTGCCTGTCATTTGAGAACCAGATTCTGAGCGCCTCTTCATGAGAAAGGAATGGAAGAGATTATAAGATAAATGAGGTCAGGAATTGTTTCATTTTTAACTATGTACCTTCTTGTGCCAAACACATAATAGGGCTCAACAAAAGTCTATAGAATTTATGTTTATATGTTTGATGTTTGTCCAATATTATCATTTACAATCTGATTGAAAAGGGAAGAGAATTCTTAATTTGCTTAAATTGAATAACAGTATCTTCCCAAAGTATATCTAAAACTACTGTATTTAACACTTGAATGCACAACATTATAAAAATTCAATAGCATTTGAAAGTGCTGTATTCTATTTACGTGAAATTTTCCTGATAACTGAAACTTGGGACTCCAGTAATCAAAGCACTGGTCATTGAATTGATTTGGTCACATCAACTCACAGAACATTCTACAGTTTGGATCTGGGTTAATGGAGTATGATCAGTTGCTTTCATTCTGTCCTCCCTTGATTAAATTCACAAAGAAATTCACTCTTCCTATAGCTTTCACCTCAAAAAGAAGCAATATTTCCTCACAATTCTTTCTTAAAATAACTGTGAGAGACTTTACTAACATAAAATTTGGGTTCTGAAATCTTATTTACTTCTAGGCTTTAACTCTCCCAGAGCATATAAAGTAATTAGAATATTCCATTAGTTAAATTTAAATGTTTTGTTTTCCAAAGGCATTTTTTTCATTTCTTTTTCTTTTTTTAACATTTTAGATAACGAAACTAGTTGCTTCAGGAAGTTTCAGCTGACCTTCATTCCAATGGCAAGCTTGAAAGGCATTCACTAGAAAGGGGATTTTGTAAGAACTGCCAGTATAGTGATTTCCTAGATCTTGTACTTCAGCACGATAAATTTATTTATAACCCAAAATCAATTATAGCATCCTAGAACTAATGCTGGAAGAAAGTTTAGGAGTCATGGAGTCTACATAGGGAAGAAGCTGAAACTCAGGTTAAGCTATCTTTAAGATCACATAACTAAGTATCTAGAGCAGGATTTGAAGTCAGATCTTCTTGAATCCAAGGCCAATGGCTTATCCAGTAAGCTATACCAAATATTGCTGATCACCAGGCATGGCCAGTACATTTGCAGTAGCTGATTATTTTTAAACCAAACTTCTTGTTTAATTGGTATAGGGAGTTCTTGGGGGGACAAAAACTATCACATTCAGATGAGCACCTATTAATAAAAATTATAATAAGGTAACATTTATGTGGCACTTACTATGTGTCAGACATTGTGATAGGTACTTCATAAATATCTCATTTAATCTTCTCAACAATCGTGGGATATAAGTGCTATTATTATACCTATTTTACAAATCAGAAAATTGAGGCAAATAGAGGTTAAGGAATTTTCTCAAGGTTACATAGCTAATAATTGTCTGAGGTTAGATTTGAATTCAAGTCTTAGTGGTGGTAGTGGTGGTCAGTGGTGATGGCAGTGATGGCTTCATCACCTTCATCTCCTCTTCTCCTCCTCCTCCTTCTCATTCTACTACTACTACCCCTCCTCCTCCTCCTTTTCCTCCTCCTCCTTTTCCTCCTCCTCCTTTTCCTTCTTTCTTCTTCCAAAACAAGCATGTCCATAATATAGTATAATAAAACAAATGATTACACATCAAACTGCAAATCTATTATGTTTAACTTGTTATTCCCTTTAAATATATGGTAAAGTTATCATAAATTTCATTTCTTCTTTTTTATTCCTCTCCCTTTCCCTAAAAATGGCTGGCATTAGAAACACAACATATGTGTACACACACACACACACACACACACACACACACACAAATGCAGCTCTTCTTAAATCTAGACTCAGCACTCTCTCCATGTCTCATTTCTCTGTTCTTCTACTTAGAGTTTTAAGAGTTAAATTTTGCACTGAGAAGTTAAGAGAATGCCTGAGGGTCATCCAGCCACCATGTAGGATATAAACCTCTATCTGTCAGCCTCAGAGACTGGCCCACAGTTTACCACTCCAGTTTGCCTCTTATCTGTTCGTGTTGCCAGCACAAAATGCCAGCTACTACTTGGGAACATATGCAATCTTTCTGGATTCAAAATACCAAAATCTGTTTGGTAGAATTTAATTACAACATTGGACTAATCTTGTGCTTCATTTGTTTAATGATACCAGGGTCTTTATGTTCAATTCTATAAGCAATTATTTCATGCCTACTATGTGCACATCAAGAGCCAATCTGATTGGCTAAGATGACAGGAAAAAATAATGATGATTGTTAGAGGGGTTGTGGGAAAACTGGAACATTGATGCATTGTTGGTGGAGTTGTGAATGAATCCAACCATTTTGGAGAGTAGTTTGGAACTATGCTCAAAAAGTTATCAAACTGTGCATACCCTTTGATCCAGCAGTGTTACTACTGATTATATCCCAAAGAGATTATAAAGAAGGGAAAGGGACCTGTATGTGCACGAATGTTTGTGGCAGCCCTTTTTGTAGTGGCTAGAAACTGGAAACTGAATGGATGCCATCAGTTGGAGAATGGCTGAATAAATTGTGGTATATGAATATTATGGAATATTACTGTTCTGTAAGAAATGACCAACAGGAGGATTTCAGAAAGGCCTGGAGAGACTTACACGAACTGATGCTGAGTGAAATGAGCAGGACCAAGAGATCATTATATACTTCAACAACAATACTATATGATGACCAGTTCTGATGGACCTGGCCATCCTCAGCAACGAAATCAACCAAATCATTTCCAATGGAACAGTAATGAACTGAACCAGCTATGCCCAGAAAAAGAACTCTGGGAGATGACTAAAAACCATTACATTGAATTCCCAATCCCTATATTTATGCCCACCTGCATTTTTGATTTCCTTCAAAAGCTAATTGTACAATATTTCAGAGTCTGATTCTTTTTATACAGCAAAATAATGTTTTGGTCATGTATACTTATTGTGTATCTAATTTATATTTTAATGTATTTAACATCTACTGGTCATCCTGCCATCTAGGGGAGGGGGTGGGGGGGGTAAGAGGTGAAAAATTGGAACAAGAGGTTTGGCAATTGTTAACGCTGTAAAGTTATCCATGCATATAACCTGTAAATAAAAGGCTATTAAATAAAAAAAAAAGAGCCAATCTGATTTAGTGGACAGAGGACCAGCCTGAGAATTAGAAAGACCTAGCTTGAGAGCAACCTCTTACATCTTCCATCTGTGAGACAGGAAACAAGTCACGTAACCTTTCAGTACCAGGGACCATTTAGGAAGATTCTTATGCTATAGATGAATTGCAGATCAGCATCAGAAAAATTTCCACACAGAGAGATCTCCATGACAATATAACCATAGGTCTATGCATGCAAATACATGCATGTAATTATACACATATTCAAGGCATTACTTAGTGATAATAACAAGAATATTCTAAAAAGTCATCTCTCTAAAAAAAAGCATGTTGTATAATATGTCATCAAAAGTGATTTTATAATGGCTCGTTTCTATAATACTAGAAGTATAACAGCATTCTCATTATCACTGCCCTGTGATTTCAACTATCATACCCATTTTATAGGTAGCAATACTCAAGAGGTCAAGAATAGTCACAGAGATAAATCAAGAGTCAAATTATGAACCCAGATTACTTTGGCAGGAAATCCATTATATTGGGATGATCTCTAACCCTACCAACCTCCACTTCTTGATCTTACAATCCTAAAACCCTTAGACACCTTAGAATCCATCTAATTCGAAACATGGGGCAGTGAGTTGGCACATTGGCCTGGAGTCAGGAAGACTCATTTTCCTGAATTCAAATCTGACTTTAGGCACTGTGTAACCCTGTAAAAGTCACTTAAGTCCATGTGCCTCAGTTTTCTCATTTGTAAAATGTAAAAAAATTAAAAATAAAAATACACAATCCATTTTATAGATGAGATTAGATTTGAAGAAGTTATGTTCATCTGTTCATTCAGTCAATCATGATTATGGCCAGTTGTTGTGCACTAAGAACATCTCTGATAACTTCAAGGGCATAGAAATCTACTATCTACTTAGACATATGCATATGTATGTATATATATTTGTGTATATATACTGTATTTATAAATATTTATATATGTAGACAGATATTTATAGATAGAAATGTTTGTGTATATGCATACTTGTATATGTCTGCATATATTAAATCTATCATATTAAACCATATTGGAAACTAGGTGAATATTACATGAATATAATCTTATATAATGCTATATATAATGGATATTGCACCTCCAGGAGCTCAAATTTAGTCTTAAACACTTACTAGCAGGATGACTTTGGGTAAGTCATTTAATTCTATTTATTTCAGTCCTTAATCTGTATAATGAATTAGAGAAGAAAATGGCCAACCACTCTAGACAGAGTTAATAATCCTTCTGTATTTAGATAATTCTAATTCTAATTTTGTTTTTATGAACTAAAATTTTACTTTCTGCAATTTTCCTGGTTTTGACCTCCTGGGTCAAGCAAACAAAGGCCCCCATAAATGAGAGCCTTCCAAATGTCTGAAGTAAGTCCTCATACTCCTTTTAGTCTTGTCTCTTCAAAGATAAATAGTACCAACACTTTCAAATAATTCTTGAAAAATCTCACACATAGTCCCTTTATCATTCTAGCTATAATCTCATTTATCTATATATGTTATAAAATCTGGCATCTAGACTGGAATATGACTCTCTAGAACTGACCTTGTGAAAGCAGATAAAGGAAAATTGGGATCATAAATTTACAGCAGATAAGAAAAGTAAAGTCCACACATACAAGTGACTTGAGTAAAGAAACAAATGTAGTTACAGGAAATAGCAGGTAGGAGTTCAAATCTATGTTCTCACTGATTCCAAATTCAACATATCAGAGTGGAATATTAGCTTTTTATTTTTTACAAGGGAGATTGAATTTGATATAATTCCAAGCCTAGCAACATGTTCCTCATCCTGCTTTGGAGACTGAAAATGGGTAAATGTTCAACTTTGGATAAAAAGACAAAATGAAAGAGACCCCGTCCTCAGGAAGCTTACATTGCACAGAGGAAAACATCTTGGATGTATGGAAGAATATGGAACATTTGTTCCATATGCAATAAATACAAGGCGATTTTGAGGCGATGATGTGGAAAGATCTCATGCAGGAAGTGGTTTTAAAGATGAACTATGAAGGAACCCAGAAAGTAGAGGAAGCAGTGTTTTCAAAGTCTTATTTGATGTCATTTTTACCATCCAGAGGGGAAGCTATTTCTTCTAACATTCATTCTGTCATCTGCAACCTTAATAATTTTGTTAGCATCCCATCAAGTTCACTGGCTCCTCAAAGGAAGGGACTGTCTCTCTGTCTTACCAGTACTTGGTCTTACATGGAGTAGGGGCTTAATAACTGCTTATAGGATCATATTTTGTTTTATGAGAGAGAGAAACAGAGAGACAAAGACAGAGAAAGACAGGGATTTTTGTGAATATACCAGTACAGAAGAGATATCTATCTCCATGTTGATACTGGTCTATAAATCAGAAATAATTGGGCCAAGAATTTCAGAGTTCTGTATTCACTTAAATATATAATATCTGTTCCACAAATATCTTCTTTAAAACATCATGAAGGATTTTGTTAAACTCCAAGTATTTAAATTGATGAACCCATCCTACTTCTAAGTAATCACTATTTCTCCTTTTAAATGCTCAAAGCTCATGCTTTTGATAACATATTAAAGGATTTTGGTCAGGGTTTGAAATCAAGCTATTCAACGAACCACTATCTGTTATGGTATGTTGCACATAGTAGACATTTGATAAATACTTTTTGAATTAAATTGAGTCTATAAATTTAGAGAATCTATCTTCTCCCTCTCCAGTTTTTTCAAAAAAAAGGACCACATTTGCCCATTTCCAATTTCCAATTCTCCCTCAATTTTTCAAAAATGACCAAAGGCAACTCCACAGTCTCACTGAAGAGTGAAGGAGGATTCACTGTTGTCTCAGCTTTTTTCTCATTTTTTGAGCCATAAAAGGATGTTGATTATTTTTATATTAACTACCTTAAGGAAGGATCAGTACTGTGACTGTTAAGTGGGCATGACATACTGTGTGTTGACAGGCCAGCACTTACTATTTCTGCAAATATCTACCATTCCTTCTATTTATTCTCTTGGATGGCCTCACATTCCTGACCTTCCTCCTTCCCCAGGATAAATGCATCCCACTTTCTTGCAAGATAAATTAGTCACAAAAACAATAATATTCAGTCACATTTGGTATTGTGAGTCACTGAAGATCAAGGGATCCCACTCACCTTCTGCTAAGATTTTCCCTTTAACAAAAGCCGACAAATTTTCATTACAAGTATTTCACTATAAATGACTGACCAGGACAAAGATAATCTATTATACAACATGAAGTTAGAAAAGTAAAGGACCCCCAGAGGTATACAGACTAGCCAAAGTACCAAAAAGAAGGAATAAAAAACAGATTTGCAAGAAAATTTATGCATCATTAAATCAAAGTTTCTTATATATTTATTTGTTTTTTTAATATCTGAGAATACCGAGAATTTTAAAAGTTTAATATTTTGCTCAACATCACATAATGAAAGAACTTGTTATTGAAATTTAGGTACTCTGACTCAAAATTCAGAATTCCATGCAGCACCTCATACTCCATTCATTCTCAAACACTCCCAAGGACTCCAATAAAGGTGTTATTCATATATATATATATATATATATATATATATATATATATATATAAATTTTGATCCTATATTTTTAAAAAGCCATTCAGAATCTTCTGAAGAATAAAAATTAGTTTTTGTAAAGAAAGATTGGTTGGGAACAGGGAAAGAGAAAAGGACTGTGAATACATTGTGAATCGATGAATGAGTCAACTGCATAAGTAAGTAAACAAGCAAATAAAAACAAATAAATAAATGAATGAATGATAAAATAAGGAATGAAATCTTGGTCCATTTTTCAGCCTCTGGAAATAAGGCAATGATATTCTCTCTTTATTACGCCCTGGTCAAACTACACTTGGAGTATTCTATTTGGTACTCATTAGCACAGTTTAAGAAGAATTATAATAATTAGAAATCCATAGAGATGAAGTACTAGGATGGTTATAAAAGTGAAAAACAAAAACACATGAAGACTGGTTAGAGGATCTGAAAATATGTTCCTTGGAAAAGAGATGACTTGAGGAGACCATGACAGTTAATTTAAAGTGTTTGAAGGAGTAAAATGTGGAAGATGGATTTGGCTCATTCTGCTGGATCCAAAGGGTCAGGATTAAAAGGCAATGAATGAAAGTTGCAGACAAATGATCTTTGCCTCCAAAATAAGGAAAAAAGAGAGCTGCCCCAAAAGTAGAATGAACTTTTCTGGAGTTCCAAGTCATAGATGGTCTTTAAGCAAAGACTGGAGCAAGTCTCCTTGAAGATGTGGAGGAATCAAAGAAGCACAGATTTAGAATGCAAAGAAACCTTAGAAATCATCATATCTAACCACATCATTTTACAAATTAAGAAACTGAAATCCAGGGAAAGGTAATGGCTTGTCCAAAATGACACAAGGTAAAGAAGTTACAACAGCAATTGTATCTAGTCATTGTTTTCCAAAGTCACTTTTCTTTCTTTTACACTCCACTGCCTCATAGCTGCTTGGACACAGGATTCCTAACCAAGCATATGTTAAACTAAATGAATTCTCAAATCCACCCACCACTGAGATTCTGTGAAACTAGTGGGAATCAATTAGCCCAAGAGTAGAGAGAGCACAGTAGAGGCCAGGCCTAAGAACTAATATTTTGTGATTTCATATGATTTGTTAATGTTGAAAATAAAGTTTATATGCCTAACATTTTTAAAGCTTTCTGAACATTGACCAGCCTTTCTTCCCTCTCTCCATGCATTGTTAGTACTCTGACTACAATTCCCTTAATTTAGTTAGCAGTTACTTATATGTTTATTTTTTCTTTTTTTGTATACATTATGTCCCCAAGGAAATATAAGCTCCTTGAGGACAGAGACAGTTTTGTTATTATGAAAACCTAGCACCTAATATTATATTCTATACTCAGTATAAATGTGTATGAATAAATGAAAAGAACACTGTGATGGCATACTTATAACAGCCCTTTCAAGGACAGTAAAAAATAAGGGGAATAATTTGTGACAAATGAATTTTACATTACCAGCTGAGTTTTTCATAATCATCATTTTAAATATTTTGGACTGGGTTTCCCACATATTGGCTCTTCAATGGTTCATAACCCTGCAGTATATCTTGGGAGGAGAAAAAGGAGAAAAGGGAATAGCTGAGGCTAGAATTGCATAAATATTCTAAATTAATAACTTTAGAGGAAAGGAAAGATAAAGATATCAATGAATTTAGTCGAAATACAAATGGTTTTCTTGTCAAAGGAAGGAAGGAAGGAAGGAAGGAAGGAAGGAAGGAAGGAAGGAAGGAAGGAAGGGTTTTTTTTATCTTTAAAAGGGGAAGGGAAGAGAGCAAGCATTAATGTAGTGTCTATTACGTGCTAGGTATAGTTGTATTCCTTCAGTCGCAAACTGGAGTCCATTAGCAAATAACAGAGCATATTTTCTTTTTTTCTTAATTTCTTTCTTCCTTCCCCCCTCCCTCCCTTCCTTCCTTTCTTTTTCTCTTTTTCTTTTTCTTTCTTTCTCTTTCTTTCTTTCTTTCTTTCTTTCTTTCTTTCTTTCTTTCTTTCTTTCTTTCTTTCTTTCTCTCTTCATTCCTCCCTTTCTCCCTTTCTCCCTCCTTCCTTCCTCCCTTCCTTCCTTCTTTCCTTTCTTATTTTCAAAATATATTCATAGAGAGTTTTCAATTTTCACCCTTGCAAAACTTTGTATTCCAATTTTTTTCTCCCTCCTTGCCCTCCACCTTCCCCTCAGATGTTAAGTCATGCAATATATGTTAAACATGTGCAATTCTTCTATATATATTTTCACATTTATCATCATGCATGAGAAAAATCATATCAAAAAGAAAAAAACAAAAATAAAAGTGAAAATACTATGTTGTGATTCCTCCCTCAGTCCCCACAATCCTTTCTCTGGGTGCAAAGGGCTCTCTCCATTACACGTCCATTGGAACTGATAGGGCATATTTCTTAATGTTGGAGAAGATTTTCAGCATGATGAAATCTATTTTGCTTGAAATTATTGGGTTATTTGTCAAATAACAGTCATATATCATTGAGCGCTGATGAGCTATGTGTTTGAAATAATAAAGATTCTCAGAATATCTAAACCTAGGGTAGTATTTTCCCCCCAGGGAGCCTATATGGGGCAGGTCATTTAGAGAACATTCTTTCTGCCCAATCCCCATCACATGAAGAGTGACCAAAATATCAGTTTGATAAACTAGGGGAAGCCCCTATTAGCATTAAAGGAAGGAGCTGAAGGACAATGACCTTATGTTTCTTCCATAAAAAGAATACCACAAGACACAGTTCACTGGTTAAATGAATTCTATAATGAAAAAAAAAAGGAACACATTTAAATACTAAAGTCATTGAGTGTGAATAAATGGCAAAATGAGTGAACCTTTGAAAGAGTTTTCTAGCAGCTTAACCCAGAAAAATCCCACTTACCTGGCTAGGATCCCAGTTTAATAATGTATTCCTACATAGGGATGGAGGATAAGGGTGCCCTGATGACCTTGACTTCTGTTTAGTGCTGATGGTACATATTGACACTGTCAACATTAATAGAGGTATATGGGAGATGAGAGTAAGGCAGCTTGTAACTGTTGTAAAGTAGAAACTGAGCTTTTAAATGAGGAAAAATGAATTTGCAGCCTCCTAAAAGATTTTTTGCTGATTTTTCCAGGATAGAAATATCCTTTTTACTTCTACTGATCTCATTGTTTTTTTAGTTATTTATGAATATATTTTTCTCACACCGTTCCACACCTTCATCTCTAAGTAACTATAAGTTTATTGAGGACAGGTGCTGGTTTATTAAAAACTAATTTACCAAAAACTTTGCAGCCAAAGCATTTCCTCTAAGTTCCGTATTCAATATTGTTATTCTATTAATCATGTGATAATAGATCTGTAGCTTAAAAGGATTTCAGAGGCTGTCAAATTCAGCCCATACTTTTTCTAGATGATGATTCTAGGTGTTTTGCCCAAGATCATACAGTTCTTGGTGCTACTGTTTATGAAAGATAATAACAAACTGAAATTGAGAGAGGACAACTACATTGCAAGTGTAACCCCCCGCTCCCCCCCAAAAAGAAGATTGATTGAATTTAACTTGGAGGGGTGAAAACTTGAAGGATTATCAAAAGTAGGAATTAAGCGTAATCTTTTGACTACAGAAGTAATTTTTTTTCCACTATGACATCCAATTGAGTTACACTTATTAATCACCCATAATATACCACTCTTCCTGCAGATAGAGATACAAATATGAAAATGAAACAATTCCTTGATCTCAAGTATCTTACATACTACTGGATAGTAGTCTTCCTTCTAAGCAAAGACAGATAAACACAAAGTTGAAGGGGAAAATAACAAGCAGGGGAATCAGGAACATTTCTTGAAGGAAGTGAGCTGATGACTAAAGGAAATGGGATTCTAAGAGGTCAAGGTGAAATGGGAGAGAATTCAAGGGATTGAAACAAACTGTCAAAGGGATAGAGACAGGAGATGAAATGTCAAGAACATTAACAAAAAGTTGTTCGATTCAGTGAGCTAGTTGAGGGGGAACACTCATTTATGTCTGGAAGGATAGAGAGGAGCCAAAGTTACTGCATATTTGGGGAAACAGGAATGGGGAAACCTTTGGTGAATGTGAAGCAGGATAAAACATGCTACACACACAGGATCTTGAAGAAGGAAAACATGACATCAAAGAAATTGATAAAGGAAAAAATATGTGGTGACTACAAGGGAAAAACTGGCTGCTTCCTAATAACCTTAAGATTTATGCTTATTAATAACCTTAAGATAAATCAAGGCACTCTACCCAAATGTTGGGTATGCTAAGGTATATATGAAAATAGGTCACATTCATATAGAATGGAGAAGTATGCATAGGTTGTAATTAACCTCATTGAAAGGAATGTCTATATTGATGAAATCCCTAAAACTTCTACAATGTTTATCACTTGTGGTAAATAAATGCTTTTTAGTATTAAAATGTATCGATCTTAATTCAATAGATCCTAGTAGATCTGGCCTGAGCCTGGTCATTTTAATGCACTGAGATTATGTATATGATCCTGAGCAATTCAGGGATATCAGATGAGACCTGGAAACTCTTGCAGTGGTTAGAACTTGTCTCTGGTGTTGGAAATAGCATTGGTTTGACTGAGCTAGCATCCATCTTGTAGGTTGGCTTGAACATATAAAAAAGTTTCCTTAAGTACTCAGTTGTATGGAAATACAATTGTTACTCCTGGGATTCAGAAGGCACAGATGAGCCAGTTTGGGTTATATCACCAACAACCAATTCCAGTTTCATACCCTAAAATAAAAGATCTTGGAATTTGATGTTATCATGAAAGTGCAGATCACTCCCTGATCACACTCTTAGGAATATAATATCCTAAAAGGGACCCACATATACAAAAATGTTTGGGACAACACTCTTTGTAGTGGCAAGAAATTGGAAACTGAATGGATGCCCATCAATTACAGAATGGCTGAATAAGTTATGGTATGTGAATGTTATGGAATATTATTGTTCTATAAGAAATGATCAGCATGATTGATTTCAGAAAGGCCTAGAAAGATTTACATGAACTAATGCTAAGTAAAATGAGCCGAACTAGGAGATCATTATATATGGCAACAACAAGATCATACAATGAGCAATTCTGATGGACAAGGCTCTCCTCAATAATGAGATGATTCAAAACAGTCCCAATTGTTCAGTGATGAAGAGAGCCATCTACACCCAGAGAGAGGACTGTGGGAACTTAGTGTGGACTACAACATAGTATTTTCACTCTTTTCATTGTTGCTTGTTTGCATTTTATTCTGCTTATTTTTTTTTTACTGGTTTGATTTGGTTTTTCTTGTGCAGCAGAATAATTATATAAATACATATGTGTACATTGGATTTAACATATATGTTTAACATATCTCGGATTATTTGCCATCTAGGGGAGGGCATAGGGATAAGGAGGGAAAGTTGGAACATAGGATTTTGCAAGGGCTAATATTAAAGAATTTTCCATGCATATATTTTGAAAAATAAAAAAAAAACTTTAATAAAAAAAGAATATAACATCCTAGATCAGCTTGGCCGTCTCTATCTCATAGTATTGTCTATAATTCTTGCCTGGCTTTAGAATCAAGGGCCCTGGATTTATTGCTACTTAGGAGCTGCATGATCATGAAAAATCCATTCCTTCTCAGGTCCTCTTTCGTAAAATGAGATGTTTGGACAAATATTGATTTCTGGTGAACTTTTCTGTTCTAGCTCTGAATCTTCCAAGACCCTAATCCCATTACTGGAGACTTTACTTTCACTGATATATGTATCCATAGACTAAAGAGTTCCGAGATGTACCAGAATTGATTATTCTAGCAGGGAAGTAGTATTTACTGTCTCTATCTTTTATTAGCTGCCATTGAAGTATTTGAAGGGCTTCAAAAATTTACGGGCTGTTCATCTCCTCTATACCAGTACACTGTACTCGGTGAGTTCATTCACACAGACACACACACACACAAGTAGATACATATAAAGATCTATAGAGATATATATAGAGAGAGTATTATATGTGTATATATGAGAGTAGTGTGTATATATAGATATATATATATATATATATATATATATGTGTGTATATAGTGTGTGTATATAGATATATATATAGATTCATATATTTCATATATACTATATATATATATATATATATATATATATACTCTCACATATAGACATACACATACACACATATATAGGTTTGTGTGTTCATGTATATATGTATAGGCGTATATCTCACATATATTCCTCTGTGTGTGTATTTTTAAGGATGTGTTTTTCAAACTGGCTTCTTAAAAAATAAAGGCCTCTCTTATTAATTAAATTTTGTCAATTGCCCATATAAATTAACAAGTATATTGACACCCATTTAAGAGTGACATCCAAGACATTCAAACTTAGCAAGCAGTGAGAAACTCCCAGATAGCCTAATTTTCCCCATTGTATTCTTTGCACTTGCCAACCTGGGAGTAGGTGTCTCGGGCCCTCATTAATGAACCTCTCTCACTCCTCTGGTGACCTCTCCCAATCATTCTGCTCCTCCCTTGACTGCCATTTCTGTCTCAGCTGTCTGCCTCCCTTTCCAAGTAATGAGCCTGGCTAAAACATCAAAACACTGGCCCTACAACCCATCTGTCCCTTCTCTGCCTTTCATGTCAGTAACTCTCTCAAGTTTCTCCCCTTCTGCTTCCCTCAGTCTCTCTGAGGGAATCTGGGAAGAAAGTTTCCTGTTATTCAGACTGGGGATATAAATGGAGAAAATTGTGATGGGATTTACACAGGGGCACTGGACAATTAAATGAGGTAAAATAGTTTAAAACAGTAAAGACAGCAACATGAAAACTTGGGTTAAGCTGGGCTTTTATATTTGCCCCTTCAGTGCAAAAAGAAAAAAAAAATTAGGTTTAAAAATATCCTTTGTTAGGACTAACATGAATCCTGAAGTAAGTGATTTTATTCTCCTTTTAACAATTAGACTAAGTTCTATTTTGTTTGTTTGTTTGTTTTGGCTTTTTTTTTTATCCCCAGAATTTAATCCAGTGATTAACACATAGTAGGAACTTTATAAATCTTATCTGAATGACTGTTGTACCCTATAATCTGTAAAATTGTATGTTATATGAAGGCATGGACAATGTCTCCTATTAACTATGTAACTCACTGTGCCTCTTCATGTTGCTTTTTAATTATTTGGGATTTTATTAATTATTTATCTACCTGAGAACATATTGTTTTTTCTATGATCAACTGAAATCTCCTTGAAGTCAAGGATTATCTTTTAATGTTTTGTACTTTAATTTTCAAATCCTAGCAAAACAATTTAGAGTAGGCTTTTAATAATGCTTGTTGAATCGACAATGGCATAAAATGATGAGTTAGTTATAATTTAATCAACCTTTTCCTTTAAAAGAGGAAGTCATAAAAGTTTGTAAAGAAGCAGACACTCATCTAAAATCACACAGGCAGTCAGTAGCAGAAGAAGCATTCAAAATCCATAGAAGACATCTTGAATTGTAACAAATTATAATCCTAATAATATGGACTACTAGAAGGAGTCACTCAAGAAGAAAACAAAAGACAATATTTCACAAGGCAAATTGGTACATTGAAAAGAATTGTTAACTCAGAATAAGGGACTTGAGTTTAAATCCTAACTTGATGGCAAGTGATTCGTACTTGATCAAGACCCATTCTTCTCAGCCTATTTCATAACTGATAAAAATGACAGTATTGGACCAGATGCCATCTAAAGTCTCTTCTAGCTCTTGATCTATAATTTATAACATTTTAAGCATTTTCTAAGAACTCCATTTAAGAAGAATTCAAAACTTTTTTTTTTCCCTTTTAGTTTATCTGGCTTTTTTGTAAGTCATATTGATGGCCCAAATAAGAAGGAGAAAAGATTTTTAGGGGCGTTAAGCAATAGTTGTGGAACTGGTTTAATTAACATGATGGTGACGTGTAGAGGGCCTGAACTCTGGAGAAGTATACTTGAAATAAGTGTTAACTCAGTGGAATTGATGAGATAATGGCTTTCTAGTTTACATATACCTAGTGTGATATAATGATATAATTGTTCTAGTTTGATATAATGATATAATCACTCTAGATTGGCTTATAATCAGTATACTGTAATGATATAATTGTAATAGGGTGTTTAAAGGCTGAGAGAACTGGGGACAAAGTCAGACTCAGACTGAGACTGGTTGAGACTAGAAGACTGGCAGACTGCTGGGGGAGACTGGGTCAGACTGAGACTGGGTTAGGCTGTGACAGACACAGACTGTGAAGGAGACAATAAAAACTTTGGACTCTATTCTTGTCCATCCTCATGATGACTATCCTGTTGAGACCAAGGCCCTTCCAGAGGACCTCCAGAAAGCTAGCCTGCACATTACAGTGACGTTCTCTAGGACGTGATATTTTGCGATGAAATTATCCAGAAGGTGCTGTGTTGGATTATGGTAATGATGGAATTGGAGACTCATCTCTGCTACTTATGAATTGTATGATCCTGGACCAATAACTTCATGTTTCTTATATGTAAAACAAATGGGATGGAGAACATAGTTTCCCTTATAGTCCTAGAGGAATAATGGATAGAGTTTTGTACATGGAGAGCAAAGATATTTGAATTCAAATCTGGCATCAAATACTTAGTAACTACATATGCTGAGCAAGTCACTTAAACCTTCCAAGACTCAGTTCCAACATCTGTAAAATGACATTGTTAGATCTAATGATCTTTAAATTCTATGATCTTAAGACCACAACAAGTAAATATATTTGACTTTGTTTGTGGAGAGGAAAGAAAGGAATAAAGTAGAGATGAATGAAAAGTCCTAGGATACTCAGAATGCTGAAGGTGTGGGGGGAAACATTCGTTGCTTTTCCTTTACATGCTCAGTTTTCTAATTTGGATGGACTGTGTGTCAGCCTTCTCTTTTTACCATTCACTGGAATGATTAGGGTAGTTTTACAGCAATAAAATGGAAAATTAGTTAGGGAAAAAAGGTCACTCTGAAATAGCAGCATGAGATTTTTCCAGAGATGAACTCGCATATAAATGGCCATAAGATTATATTATGAGGCTGGGGAAGGGGTATTGGGAAAGACAGAGGAATGCAAAATTAAAAGCATTAAGATATTTTAGCTTAGAATCCGATGTAGGGCAAAACCTCTCCTATGAGTTGGCTGAAGGTTTAGTTTTTTAGTTTATAATTACCAAAGCAGAGCAAAATTGTTATTTTAGTGTGGAATTATATTTAGACCTGAGTAACCCAAACTAAGCTATTCTACATCTCTTTAATCCAATACTATTCCCTATGTCATTTTCTTTCTTTTTTTTTTTTTAATTTAATAGCCTTTTATTTACAGGATATACACATGGATAACTTTACAGCATTAACAATTGCCAAAACTCTTGTTCCAATTTTTCACCTTTTACCCCCCCACCCCCTCCCCTAGATGGCAGGATGACCAGTAGATGTTAAATATATTAAAATATAAATTAGATACACAATAAGTATACCTGACCAAAACATTATTTTGCTGTAGAAAACCCTATGTCATTTTCAAAGGATTTCCACAGGCCAATTTCTCTGGGAATCATGTCTGTGGGCTGGTTCCATTAACTCTGATGAATTCTCTACATCTATGAGACAAACATACGCAGAAAGATGGGAGGGAGGGAAAGAAGGAAAGGGGAGGGAGAGGAGAGAGAGAGAGACAGAGAGAGAGAGAGACAGAAAGAGACAGAAAGTGAGAGAGAGAGAGACAGAGAGACAGAAAGTGAGAAAGAGAGACAGAAACAGAGAGAGACAGAGAGAGAGAGAGAGAGTAGAGTTAAGGGAAAATCAAGGAAATAATGATTCCCAAAACTGGGAAGGAGATTAGAGATCATTCCATTCAATTCTTTCTTACAGGTCATGAAAAATGAAATGTGAACTGGAGAAATGGTTTGCCCAGATTTGCAAAATTGATACTAGAAACATACCCAGAATGAAATCTCAGATATCCTGACTCTTAGGCCATGACTTTGCTGCTATGCCACAAGCCCAATTTGGAGCAACCCAATATAACCAGCACATTCACGTTAATGTACACTATGCTAATTATGGATGGAAAGCAATTAACATGCCAGAGTCAATTTTATCCCTGACCAATTGAAACAGTTCACTGAAGATTAGCATTTTTAAAAAGCCTTTTCAGATACAAAAAGTTGAAACACCACCACTGGAGGAGGCTGAAGCTGGTGAATGAATTGTGTAAGCACAGGAGCTCTGATCTGCAGTAGCATTTTAGCCAACTGCTGAGTGTGCAATTTCATCCAGCATCTATATGAAGAGCCTCTATGAGCTCTTATAGCTTCTTAAGAAGAAGGAAATCAGCCTAGGCTAGAAATAGAGCAGGTCAAATATCTGATGCTTATCAGTGGTAAGATATATTTTGTAAATGACCAGAGTGCTTTCATTCTAAATGCAATAGGCTGATCCAGTCATAGAAAAAAAGGGAAGGAAGGAAGGAAGGAAGGAAGGAAGGAAGGAAGGAAGGAAGGAAGGAAGGAAGGAAGGAAGCGAGGGAGGGAGAGAAGGACAGAATGAGTGACAGAGGGAGGAAGGAAGGGAGAGAGAAAGGAAGGGAAGGATGGAGAGAGAGAAAAGGAAGAAGGAAGGAAGAAAGCGAGGGAGTGAGAGAGGGACAGAATGAGTGACAGAGGGATGAAGGGAGGAAGGAAAAAAGGGAGGGAAAGAGGAAGGAAGAGGGATGGAAAGAAGGAAGGAGGGAGAGAAAGAAATGAAGGAAAAACAGTATCAAAAGAAAACTGACAATGATCATGTGAAAGAAAAAAACACATGGATATAAATGAAAAATCTAGATGGAGACTAATGAGAGACTGAATAATTATGACATTGTATTTTTTAATTCCTTTTTTTTCTTTTTTACCACACAGAATCTCAGATTACCATGACTCCAGTGAGAGGTCATCCAGTGAGAAGATCCCTATCCAATTCTCATTGTTAAGTAGCTATTCTTTATACTCAATCTAAATTCACCTCTTTTCACTTATATTTATATAGTTTTTATGTGCCAAAAAGTATTGCAAGTGCTTTAAATTTATCTCATTTGATCGAAGCTTCCTTGGGAGACAGCTGTTATTTTTATCCCCATTTTACCAATGAGAAATCTGAGATAAGGGACTTTCCTGGGATCCCATAACAAATAAAGGGACTGAGGCCAAATTTGAACTCAAGACCTTTTGTTCGATTTACTACGTCTCCAAGGTGCCCCACCCCCTTATTAATCTTTGTGCTTGTGAAGAGCATGAAGATTTTTTTTTAAAGAATTATCTTTTTCCTGAACTAAATCAGATTAACCCAGGGTAATTCTGCATATGAAGTGGAGATTTTCATTTTGTGGAATTAAATAATTTCAGGGCAAATTAAATTTATTTTATTGGTGTTTAATATTAGCTCTAGATAATAATTTAAAATGAGACAGCTCAGCACTGGGCTTAAGGAATCTTAGATTCCCAGAAGAAAACTTGGAGTGAATTCCTTCTGCTGCCACCTAATGTATCTGTGATTCTGTCTGGGCAAGTCACTTAACCTGTAAATGGGTACTTCCTGACCCCCAACCAACATCTTGAAACTCTATAAGATTATGGGTCACAGGCTTTTGGTAGGTAGAATTCCCTCATTTGAATTTTCCATCAACGATGAAATCAGAGGTTTTGAAAGAAAGCAAAACAAAGCAGAACAAAACCCAAATACTCTGCTACATTTATTTCCTCAGAACTGCCCTTTTCATTGAGGCAGAATTCAATCTTTCCATGACTTCTCATGTTATATAACTCTTGGCTTCTTCCTCCAAATTCTCTATAGAGGATTCACAGAATTTTCTTGGGGATCATCTTTTATATTTTGGGACGTTACATGATCACCAGCAGAGCAGAAAGCCTATTTAGCCATCAGCTGGTGAGTCAACATACATTTATTAAATATTTCCAATGTGCCTGGCAATGAGCTAAATGCAGTAGGATATAGAGAAAGGCAAACCATTTTTTATCCCTCCCTCTGGTACCATAGGCAAACCAGCTTTCTCACTAGGCAAATATTTTCTAATGCATCCTTTATACAATTCATCCCATAAAATTCCTCATTGGTATTATTTGAAGCCCACCTAAGCTTACCATGTGCTCCTCTACTCTTTGGATGCTGTAGTTTTTCATGACAGGAAATCCAGCATGATTATAGGAAGAACACTGGTTTATTATTATTATTATTATTATTATTATTATTATTATTATAACTTTTTATTGACAGAACCCATGCCAGGGTAATTTTTTACAACATTATCCCTTGCACTCACTTCTGTTCCGGCTTCTCCCCTCCCTCCCTCCATCCCCTCCCCCAGGTGGCAAGCAGTCCTATACATGTTAAATATGTCACAGTATATCTTAGATACAATATATGTGTGCAGAACCAAACAGTTCTCTTGTTGCACAGGAAGAATTGGATTCAGAAGGTAAAAATAACTTCAGAAGAAAATCAAAAATGTAAGCATTTTACACTCATTTCCCAGTGTTCCTTCTCTGGGTGTAGATAATTCTGTCCATTATTGATCAATTGGAACTGAGTTAGATCTTCTCTTTGTCGAAGAAATCCACTTCCATCAGAATACATCCTCATACAGTATCATTGTTGACGTATATAATGATCTCCTGGTTCTTCTCTTTTCACTCAGCATCAATTCATGTAAGTCTCTCTAAGCCTCTCTGTATTCATCCCGCTGGTCTTTCTTACAGAACAATAATATCTCATAACATTCATATACCACAATTTACCCAACCATTCTTCAATTGATGGCCAAACTATTCATTTTCCAAGAACACTGTTTTTAAAATGGGCCTTTGTATCAGGAAGAAGCTTAGTACCATTAAAGGGGCTAAAATAGAGCCTACCACTATGATTACCTTATTATAGAGCACTTCCAAATAAGGACATCACCTTTACCCTACAAGCTGTCATCTTACCTGCTGCCTATATTTTTAGAGATTTATCTTCTCTCTAATTTTTCTGCTTATACATTTGCCAGAAGGCATGAAGAAATTAGGTAACGACCAATTTAACAGAAAGAAAATGTGAGATGTAAAACCTGAATGCTGACTGAGGTATTTTGGAGGTTCTTTTGTTTTCTTTATCATTTTGATTGATTTGCTTAAATTTTCTTTTAGCTAAGAATTATTGTGTTAATATCTGTTCCTTTCTTCATCTCTCATTTTTTTGTACCAATAGCTTGGAGGTTTTGTTTTTTTGTTTTTTTTAAATTGTTAACAGTATTTTATTTTCCCAAATACCTGCAAAGATAGATTTCAACTATCTTTGCAAAACCTTTGGTCCCAAATTTTTCTCCTTCTTCTTCCCCTCCAGCCTCTCCAAGACAGCAAGAGGGAATCATATATAATCTCCACACACTCTCAGGAAATTCCGATATTGTGGCAACAGTAGAGTCAATCACTTATTTCGAAAAAGAAAATTGAAAGAAAAACACAAAATTAAACACCACCCCCTCCAACTCTTAGATTAGCTAAAAGAGAATGTTGTCACAATTATTGAGTGTTTATGCTAAAATAATGATACAATACATCCAGATTTTTGTTTTAGCTTGGCTACTAATTAGTTGTATGGCTTTGAGCAAGTTTTAGTTTCCTAGATAAAACAAATGAGGGGGCTGGAATTGTGGTCTTGAATACTTCCAGCTCTGCAGCTTCTCTGATGCTATGATTTTGAGTATAAATCTCCTGAAGGAGCGTGGGGGAAGAACTGAAAATCCCTCCATAGGACACCTCTCACTTAGGCATCCAAGAGAAGTGCTCTCTAATTGGGCTTCCATTTGGATTGGGAACAAATGTGTATCCTTCATCGCTCATTAGGCTGTTCCTCTGAAACTAAGCCAGCTATGTCTGAGATGCTCCCAGAGGTAATGGACTCATTCAGCATCGCCTGAAAATTGTCCATGGCTTAGTCTTTGCAGCTGCCCACCCCAAGCACATCAAATGGAGGCCGGCTTTCATAACCCCTATTTGTTTAATGAGGCCCCCGACAAAGAACGTGAAATGATACGATGTTTGCCAGCCCAGAGAGCTCTGAGCCTTGGCCTATTCAGTTTGTCCAATGTTCCAATCGCAGCCACATAATGCCCATTTTTTATGACTTAATCTAAAATAGTTTTCTCTGTGAGAGGCAGGCTGAAATTGCTGCTTCTCTCTTGTCCGATTACTGTGCGGAATCTTCTTGTTTGGGAATGGATTGGGCAGGAGGAACTTCTCCTCCTATTTTTCACTTGGTAAAAATATTTCACTATCTTATTGGGTGATAACATGTGTTCTCGCTCAATTTACAAAATGATCGGAAAACTGTTCTAAGTCATTTTTCGTTTCACGGCTAAACTTTCCTAAGTGCACTGAGGAGCTTAACTCACCAATATCACCTAAATATATCACCAGTATGGTTAAGGAGAAAGAGAGCTAGACTGGGAGTCAGGAAACCTCCTGACACTGTGTGTCTGCAGAAATCACAATTTCTTTCTACCTCAGTTTCCTTGTCTGTACAAGGAGAGGATGGATTGCACAATCCCAAAGGTCTCTTTAGGCTCTGATTCTATAGATTATTTCATTCAAAGGGGATCAGAGGGTGATTTGTATATTCCATCAGTTAATACAATTGACAAACTCTCTGGCAAATAATTAAGGATGAGTGGCTATCATTCATGAATTCCCTGATAATTGTTTTATCTTTCATTTATTCAGTGGCCAAATGAAACAAAG
This sequence comes from Sarcophilus harrisii, assembly GCF_902635505.1. NCBI lineage: Eukaryota > Metazoa > Chordata > Mammalia > Dasyuromorphia > Dasyuridae > Sarcophilus > Sarcophilus harrisii. Next base: position 635,808,319 of record NC_045427.1, on the reverse strand, counting down.
GTTCCATATTTGTCAGAAAATTATGGAGATGGTTTACTATCCTAGTTCTTGACCAGGTATCATTGAGCTTCGGCCTCCTTCTAAAGACATTTTACAGACATATTAATATTTTAGAAAATGATTTTTAATTTTTTGTGTCATTGGCCTTTCTGGCAACCAGATAAAACTAATATATCCTTTCTCAGAATGATACATAATTGAAGGAAATGCTAAATTTATATGAGGTTAGTGAAATTCAACATTTCTATTTTTTCTAGTTATATTATGCACCTGTTCAAAACTACTGGTCAAGTAGACTTGAAGTTAAGAGCCCTTGATTCAAAATTAATCAAAATGTTTAATGGAATATATTGGGTGGAAGTGAGTTCCCCTTTGGTATATAAATATCTTTAAATGAAGGCTGGAAAACTACTCACTAGGATACAGTGCAAATGATTATCATATAATTAATGATCAGAATCAATGGCCTCTGAGGTTCCCTGCAATTCTGTGATTCTATGAAGCTTTATAGGAGGGTCATCAAATGAACTCAACATAGTTTTTATAGCTGATTATACATATCATAACTTACTATACAACAAATAAGCTTTTCCCTTTAATCTTCTCTTCCCCTCCAATCAGCCCTGTACCTCCACTGCCCACTTATCTTCTGCACATTTTTCTATGACTGACCTGTCCTAATTAATAACAGTGCAAACTCACCTGCACTACAGCTTCTAGGCAGCCTTAGATCAGGCTCCACATCCCATTTAACAAGCCACCATCTGGACTACAGCCTCCTATACTGCCTCCACTAACACACCCTGCTCCTACCTCTCCTGTTTTTATCTCTTGCCTTTGGAAAAGCAATTAACATTATTCTTACTTTGGGAAAGGTCTGGCAATATAAAAACAATAGGAATAATATTAATGATGATGATGGCAAATTGTAGGGATCCTTCAAATTTTTGTATTGTATCCTCTTCTTCTTCCATACTAATTCACTTGCTGATTTCACTAGCTATAATGGAATTCATTGCCAACTTTTCATTGATGATTCTTAAATTTAGCTATCCTGCCCCAGACTCACTGTTGACCTCCCATCTTGTAACTCCAGAGGCCTTTCAGACATCTTGAACTTTCATGTCCAGTTCATATTTTCAGCTCAATATGTCTATAATGCAACTTATCTTTTCCTTTAAAGTTTCTTTCTTCCTTCTATTTCCTCTGTTACCAAAATGAGTATCAGTCTTTTGGGTTTATAATCTAAGAGTCAACCAGAATTCCTCTTCTCTCTCTTTCATCTTCCCTGCCTCTCCCCATCCAACCTGTTCTCAAAACCTATTAATTTTACCTTCACAACATCTCTCAAATATAACCCTTTGTCTCAGGTCTTTGTGATTGCAGAGCTGATTCTCCATCTTTTTTTTTTCTTTTTTGGCTGAGGCAATTGGGGCTAAGTGACTTGCCCAGGATTACACAGCTAGGAAGTGTTGAGTCACATTTGAATTCAGGTCCTCCTGACTTCAGGGCTGGTGCTCTACCCATTATACCACCTAGCTGCCCCCTGATTGTCCATCTTTTCAAGCAGGATAGCTCTCATTATTTAGATCTTAGCTATTATTTTTATTCTGATTCAGTCATGTAGAACTCATTCAACCTTGAACAAATCACTTCACCTTTGAGGAATTGGTTCCTCATCTGTAAATGAGGGAAGATGAATATGTGGGAGAATAATTAAATTATTTCACAGGTTTCTTTCCATTAAAAATCTATGATCCTAAGTCTGATATCAAAGAAGTTAGAAAGCTTGCAAGCTTGATAGTTATATTTTATAGACAAATGTATTTCTCTTTATGTCTTTTTGTATCACAATTCCTAATTTAAAATTTTGAATAAAAATTAGTGTTTCTAGTGTTTAATCATCTTAGATTGATATAAAGGACTCAGAAAATCTTAGATTGCAGCACCTCCCCTCCCATATTCTATGGACTGGCAAATTTGAATATTACATGTCCTCCTGGAGTGCCCTATATTTTCCTCTCTATGTCTTTGCTCAGGCTGATCCCTGTACCTGGAATGCTCTCTTTCATTTTATAGCTATATATTCAATTAAATATCTGCTAAATTATACTAATAAATTTTGAACTAATAGTTGCTATTTTTCTTTGAGTTCCCTGCTTGCACAAACACAATTTTTCTTCAACTGGTACAAGGTGATAAATTGAGTTTGTGTTTATTCTTCAGATCTGAAGACAATTTACTATTGTCCCCCAAAAGACTAAAGAGGATTATTGAAAAGCATATAATTAGACTGGAAATATAAATAGAATGAGAAGCAAAGCATCTTAATTCCAACATTAACCCACCTGTGAACATTATCTTTCTCAACCAATATTTACAAATGGAAAAGCTTTTGTTTCTAGATTTCCAAATATTCATAATAGGTCATATCTTTTTCTTGATGAGATGAGGATGCCCCTCTCTGTAATAAGGATGCTAAAAATTAATTTTAAACCAAACAGATGGTAAATGACCTCAATTTTATGTCTTTTGAGCATCAAGTAAAAGGAACTGGGAATGTTTATTTCTGGGCAGGATGAAGATGGCTGTTTTTCAGTATTGTATAAGAGTGATTAGATTGATTTCACTTGGTCCCGTAAAGCAAAGAGGAACAGTAAGCAGAAGTTGTGAAGACCAAACTTAGTGTTATCATATCAAGGGAATGCTGGCAAATGTTTAATAACATGCTCTCTGGATGCGGGTAAGGGGATATACACACAACACAATTTTAAGTTTAAATTTAATATTAATATTCTCTCTTTTACTTTTAAAAAATCTAGACAATCAACAAACCAATAAGTCAATCCCTGATATATAGCTTTTGTCAATTTCCAAGACACAATTGCACACACTGAAAATTTAACCAGTTCTCCCAAGCCAGTTTGAACTGGTTCCAAGATATCCATGGATGGAGGAGGGTTTAGAGTTTCCTAAAATGGAATGGGAATGAAGTATTTTGTTGTTGTTGTTGTTGTTGTTGTTGTTTTTACAAAGAATCTTTAAGCAGAGACTAGATATTTGTTGGGGATCTTAGAGCAGCCATACTGTTTTGGGGATAGGTTTAATTAGATATGTGCTTATATCCATTCCAACACTAACAAATCTGTGTTTCTGCAACAATGCTGCATCCAACATCCATTAATTTACTTTTCTTTCCAAGGAGGCATTGAATTCTTACCAGCAGAGATGACCATGATTTTGGAATTGTTATTCGTCATCAAAGCATTTCCATATTGATTTAAAATGTGTAGTTTTCACTCTGTGTATTTGTGTATAAAGATAATCACATCTTTCCAGACAGATCTTGCACAGACTAAATCTATCTATGGATTTCATATATCTCTGTAAATTCCTATATACATACAGAACCAGGCCTTCTGTTTATACACACGGGTAGCTAGACATAGAGGTAGGAAATCTTTAGGTTTTTATTATAATCACATGTTCAATAAAACTCCCATAAGGTATCCTGGGGATTTTTATACCATGCAAAAAAAAAAAAAAATGAACATAGCAGTTAATGGAGCTGAGACTCAAACAAGATGTACAAAGAACTGAATTTGGATTTGTATCCAAATTTATAATACCTGATCACCATTTGCTGTGTCTTTATTGGAATATTACAAATATAAATATCAGGATAAGACCAAGCTTTTGGACACCAGGGATCAATAAAAAAACAAGAAGCAGAATTTAAGCCTAGTTGTAACTACAGGGAAAAAGTAGAGAGCTAGCAATGAGAATTCTCAAATCAAAGAGCTGACTACACATGGAAATTACAGCGATTTCTGTGTACTGTCCATGAATACCAAATTATACCTCTCTTAAATATCAAAAACCATTGCTCATGATAGAATTCATCTGTATTGACATTATAATTGACATTATAAAACTAAAAAAAGGGATTATATGCATGTAACCCGCCTGAGTAGAAAATTATTTTATATGGCAACAATGATAGTGAAAAATATTTGAGAAATCGAATCCCTGTCAGTGGAAGAATGGCTGATTAAGCTACAATATATGAATGTAATGGAGTATTATTGTTCTATAAGAAATGATGAACAGGCTGATTTCAGAAAAGTTTGGAAAGACCTCTGAACTGATGTTGAGTAAAGTGAGTAGAGAGAGCCAAGTGAACATTGTAGGCAGTAACAAAAAAATGTCATGATCAATAATGATGATCTTGAGCTTTCTTAATAATGAGGTGATCCAAGTCAATTCCTATAGATTTGTGATGGAAAGAATCATTAGCATCAAGAAACAAAATTATGGCAACTGAATGAAGATGGAAGCCCAGTATTTTCATCTTTTTTGTTGCTGTTGTTTGTTGTTATTTTTTTCTTCCTGTTTTTCTCCCTTTTGATTAATTTTTCTTCCACAGAAAGATGGATATAGAAACATATTTAAAACAATTGCACATGTTTTAACTTACTGGCTTGGGGGCTGGTGAACAACAGAAGAAAAATTTGGAACACAAGGTTCTGCAAAGGTGAATGCTGAAAACTATCTTTGCAAGTATTTGAAAAATAAAATACTATATAAATTTTTAAAAGAAATTATATTTGAGATGAAGGGTATTATATAGTGAATCAGGGGCAGGGTTTGAGTGAGGAAGACCTAAGTTCAAATCCTGCCTCAAACACTGGCTAGCTAGATGATCCTGGATAAGCATTCAATCTGTGTTTGGCTCAGTTTTGTTAACAGATAAAATCAGGTGGTTGGAAAAGGTGATCTCTAAGATTGTTTCTGAATCTAAATCAATAACCTTAAGTAAACCTTTCTCTGCTTTTGAAGACTTTAATATACCACTTCAATGGATAAATACATATACAGATATATGCATCTATATATACACATAACCCACATGTTGTATGATTATTATATAAGCTTTCAAAGAGTGAAAGGACAACTAATATAAATGTATCATAAACATGTATTCTACAGACCATCAGAATAATATATTATTTTTTAAAATTATATTCTATTTTTAAATCATGTCTTATTTTTATGGCTATCCTAAATTTTTACTTTGCATTCATTTTTTAAATATATCTCTTCTCCTCTCCTATTTAATGAGCCATCCCATGTAAGAGAGATCCAACAAGAATTTTTAAAAATCAATTCAGTAAAACCTAATGACCAAATATATTGATGAATTATATCAAGACTTCTTAAAATTTTTCCACTCATGACCCCTTTTTGCCTAAGAAATTTTATATGACCCCAAGGCATATAGTTATTTAAAATAGGTACACAAATCAAACATAAACTGATAATAAATCATAATTTCACAACCTCCACATTCAGTTATGACTGGGGTCTTGAACCATAGTTTAAGAAGCTGAGAGTTTACAATATTCAGAATTTTCTTGCTTCTACTAACTTTCTTCTGCATCTGTTCACTCTGAGTCTTTCCATATTACTCTGAATTATTCATATTTGTCATTTTTCCATAGCACAACTATCTCATTACATTTATGTACCATGATTTGCCTAAGTAGTGTAGAGTTTTGCTTCACCAAAAATACGCTGCTACAAATACATTTTGTTTTATATGGGATCTTTTCTTTTTTTACTCTGATCTTTTTGGGATTAAATGCCACTGAAAAAATCACTATGTTATAGATGCCCATCAAATGGAGAATTGCAAAATAATTTGTGCTATATGAAGGTAATGGAATATTATTATCCTATGAAAAATGATGAACAAGCTGCTTTTAGAAAGGCCTGGAAATATTTGCATGAAGTGATGCTGAAGGAAACAAGCAGAACCAAGAATATATTGTACACAGTAACAGCAAGAATGTGCAATGATCAACAAAAAATACTTGGATCTTTTCAGTGGTTCAGTGATCAAAGGTAGTTCCAGGAAACTTTGGATAAAAAATGCTATCTGCATCCAGAAAAAGAACTATGGGGATTGACTGAAAATCAATACATTCTATAGTCACTTTTTTGTTTGTTTGTTTTTCCCTTTCTCATGGCTTTCCCCTTTTGTTCTGATTTTTCTCTCAACATGATTCATAAAGCAATGTGTACTTTAAAAAATTTAATTTAATTTAAATCAAATCAGTATGTTAAATTAAAGGAAATCTGCTTCATTTGAAAAGGCCTGCTGTTTCCATTTAGAAAGAAAAGTGGAGGGGAGAAGACCAAGATTGAAGGCCTTTTGGGAATTTCTAACATGGGGGTTCTTTTTTAATTTTTTTTATTATAGTTTTTTATTTATAAGATATATGCATGGGTAATTTTTCAGCACCGATCCTTGCAAAATCTTCTGTTCCAACTTTTCCCTTCCTTCCCCCCACCCCCTCCCCTAGATGGCAGGTAGACCAATACATATTAATGGGGTCTATGAACTTCTGTGTGTGTGTGTGTGTGTGTGTGTGTGTGTAATTTAATTTTTAATTAAATTAAGTTAAAAATTAAAATACAAAGCAATTACAATGGTAACTGATTTTATTTCAATATAATCATTTACCATTGTAATTGCTTTGTGTTTTAGTTTTCAGATTTAAAAAATATGATTCTATAAAGGCTTCTCTAGATTTCACCATACTGCCAAAGGTGTCCATAACACAAAATAGGTTAAGGACTTCTGGTGTAGCAGATAATAAATGCCAGGAAAGAAGCATCAGCCTGTGAATCACTGTAGAAAGAGAAAAGTCTTCACACCATTATATCTGTGCCATTGCATTTCACCTCCGATTGACCAGCCTCTGATCTTATGGGCTGCAAAGTGAGCCCCATTGCCTAAATGAGACTGTCAAGAAACAGAGGAGAAGGGCAAGGAGGGAAAGCAGCAGGAGAAGTAGAGAGCAAGGAAAAATGAATGTTTCCCACCAAGCAGGAATTTGTAACTTTAGGCAGGGACCCAAGGAATTATGCCTGGCACTGTGTTGAAATTGCAGAATCATGTATGAGTCCCTTTGCATTTATTCCAGTTATTTTCAGGGCACCAGAATTATGCACAGTCAACCTTAGGCTATTGTAAATTGATGTCATTATCCCAGCTTCACATTATACTTTTCCATTGTCATCATTTATTCATTCCTTCTTGTATTCTTTCATTTAGTAACCATTTAAAAGTACTGTATTACCAAAGAGATAATGCAAGTATATATAATCCCTACCTTCATGAAGTCTATGGATTGGTAGAGAACTTCACATATGTAACTAAGTATTTAAAACACAAAATAATAATAGTTATCCAAAGTTAACATCCCATCTGCCACCTCTATGCATTTTCATTAGCTATCCTTGATGCTTATAATATATTTTTCTTCCTTAATACGTTTTGAGCCTTCTCTTTCAAGTTTCAATTCAATGACCACTAAGGCCTTCCCTTCTAACTTAACTGTTGGTTTACCCTCTTCATCAAACAACTTTGCATTTATTTGCAAAGATTCTGACTTTTTAGGGGATATAAGGACCAAAGGAGGCAAAACTGACCCCAGGCTAACATTGAAAATTGCTGGTTTGTAGCCGACTGTCTCTTCTCTTTATTCATTTTCCTGAATCCTCCTCAAACAGGTGGGGAACTTGGGCCTAGAATGCTTTTGAGTCTTTGATTTTCTTTATATATGATGTGGTACTAAGTAAGATAGTGCGGTGTTACCTGTACCATGGGCCCTTCAAAGCCAATGGAAAGATCTCTAAATTAGGACAAATTAGATGAAGACCCTCCTTTTTCTTCTCCATGTGCTGTTGCCTCAGTAAGGATACACCTCAAAATGGATCTTGTCAATGTTCAGATTACGGATGAGCTGAAACACTAAAGCATGGATTGTTATAAGATTAAACCTGGTCATCTTGAGACAATCATGAACATTTCGCCTTGAGAGGCTGAAACTTACAGAATTTATTCATGAAAACCATTGTTATAAGATTAGGCCCTATGATTTTGAAGCCATTGTTACAATCTCCACTTAAGGAAAGTTGAAAGCTTATGGAACATACTCATGGGAAAATGCTGACACTAACATTTTTTGAAGCTGTACAGCTGTGTGCTACAAATAATATTTATCTACTATCAGTTTGTTTTTTCTCCCTCATAACAAATCCCCAAAATAATATTTTGCCCTTATCTCTGTTATGCAATTTGGCCAGCTCCAGAAAAAAAAATCCAAAATCATAGTGTAAGAATCTCATTCTTAGAAGAGCAGAATCTCCCCTCCAGCAGGACCCTCCTTCCTTGCTGGAGCACTCCCCCTTCCTGATGAATGAGCATAATGCTACCTTTACATGAGTGATATTTTATTTTATTTTAATAAAAATGCCTAGATTATATGTCAGCCCCTTCCCCTTTTTTCTCATTGCTTGCAATAAAGTTTTACATTTCATTGACTCCCATTAATTTACAGGTTACTCTCAGAACCCAAACTCTTTAAGAGATTGTTTTACCAGAAGTTTGCGGTTGTCCTTCAACCTTTCATTAGACATAAACTAGGTATGAAGATAAGAATTTACTTATTGACTACACTGGGGAAGTATGACACTGTGAGACCAGTTAGAAAAAGCAAAGTTCAAAAGGGAAAATTCATGTTCTCCCAGGAGGGATTTCTTTATGCTAGAGGACTGTCTCAAAGCAGTCATGCATTGTCAGGAAAATGTCCCATAAATCTTACTGAAAACTTTTGGATTAAATGGATTTTCCTCTCCAAGCACAGAGGGTGATGTTGAGTTCAAAGGGAAGAGGCCCTAATAATAGAGTTCAGTGGAATATGTATTTTTGGATATGGCTTACAGACTTCCTAGCAATACTCTTAACAGTGTAAATGTAAATGACCATCAAGTAAAAAACCAAAATAAAAACAGCTGCCATGCTTAATATTAGTATGTTATGTAGGAAGAAAGCCTAGGAACACAGAATTCTGAAACATTTTATAATGATGGAGTGGCTAAAACTAAATGTCAAAAAACTAGAGTACTTGAAAGAATATTCTTAATATACAAGCCACACATTATTCACTTAACCACACACACACACACACACACACACACACACACACACACTATCTGGCCTTAATCACTGAATAGGTGTGGCCTTGTTGAAGACCAAACTTAAAGATGTCCTATTGCATCCAGGGCCATGACCAATTGTCCTTATCTATGTTTTGTCACTGGACCCAGATGGATCAGCAGGGAAAAGTGAGGCAGTAACCTTGCCCTGCCCTTCCTCACTTCAGTCTAACTCATTTGCATGTCATGGCATCATTTTCCTAATATCATGGTCTTTTTCAGGAACTAAGGACAAACAATAACAAACATTTCTTAAGCACCTACCATGTATCAGTCACTGAACTAAGTACTGGGAATACAAAAAGAAATTTGGACCAGCCCTGAAGGAGCTTCCATTTTATAGTGGAAAAGCAACATGAGCACACATAAAATATATAAAAAAAATAAAAGAATGAATAGGTAGGTGATGGTTGGAGGAAGAATTGTAGGAGTCAAGAAATAACTTTCTTTGAGCTGTCTTGAAGAGCACCAAGGATTTCAAGAGGCAAAGGTAAATAAAAGTTTTAAATATGTAAAAAAGATTAAACAAAGAAAATGGGAAAGATATTGTGAATGTCAGGATCTTAGAACAACTAGTTAGACCAGATGAAAAGTAGGTAAGTGGGAGTTATATGTAACCCAGAAAGATGGAATACAGACTGTATGAAACTTTAAATGCCAAAAGAGGAGTTTCTATTTTATTCAAGATGCAACAAGAAGCCATGGAAGATTTGAGATTGAATTCATATCAAGATTAGAGAAAAGAAGGTAGTAATTATCCTAAGAATTACATTTATTTCTGGAAAAATAATGACACACAAAAGGAGATAGTATCTAAAATTATTGGTGACCAGACAGAAGAGCTATAGTTTTTTGTTTTGTTTTGTTTTTTGATAATATGGTGGGGAATCACACCTGTTTTTGAACTATAGCACTTGCAAACAGGTTCTTCAGATGTGGGGCTACTATTCTCAGAGTCTTAAGACTTTATTTCTGATACTATTATTACTTGTATACTCTCCATCATCAACTGGCTAGCTAAGCATTAGTTTACAGCAAAAGCAATTATTCAGATCTTATAATAACAACAGTTGGTTAAAAAATAATCTCTCATAACCTGGTGTGTACTTTGCCACAAATGGAAATAGTTTGGAAACATTAGCTCAAACGTACAATAGTAGTGAAACATGTATATGCAGGATGCATTTGTAGAAAAGGATAATGTACAACTTTTGATATTTTAATTTTATATTATCTATAAATATGATAAATAATATAAAATATATAATATTAAAGTCCTTTTTTGAGGTCATAGTTGATATTTACTTCCAGTTTAAGGAGCTATGCTCAAAGGAACTTCTTTCTTCCTGTCTCTTTGAATTCTTCAATTCTCAATGGGACTCTAATCCTGGCCAGATGAACTGTCTCCTAATTGATCTATTCTCTCCTATAAAAAGGTCATTGGGGAGAAACTAAAACTCCCCTCTCTTCCTATTAGTTATTCCATTTCATCATCCTAATTTTTCTTCCATTTAAGCTTTCTACTCCTGATCTGATGAATAAATACCTACATGTAACTCTTCTCTCTCTATATTGGCCAACTCCTAAAGTTCTAATATATAATAAGCCCAAGAGACATGAATAATTCTTACAATAAGAATTCTTCTCTGGTACTACCTGCCTTTATCCAATGTCCAAAGATTTGTAATTCTTTCAAATTGATAAGACTTAATCACATATGATGATGGTATTACCATATTAATCACATATTATCATGGTATTATGGAATATGGAAAATTCTCCAACATCTACTTTGGGCATGTTTATTGATTGGTTGATTGTTTCTATGACAATATATAGAATCATTTGGACTTTTTATCATTACGTTAACTAAGGTACAGCTGGAACTCACTGTCCTCTTAAATGAACATAATTCTCAAATTTTTCATTATACTAAGCAAAAAAAAAAATCAACAAATTATGACAACTACCAGAGATAAAAACTGACTGGATGTGTGGTTTTTCACTGATGTAGGAAATATACAGTAGATAACTTCCTCCATCAATGAATGTATGAATCAAAAGGCAATTATTAAAGACTTACTGGGTGCTATAAATTTTGCTCAGTATTAGGGATACAACCGCCAATAAGTAAATAAGCAAATAAATAGGTAAGTAAATAAAGATAAATACAGGCCTCAAAGAACTTATATTTTTGTGGTTCAGAAATGGTGAGGGGTCACCATTTAATAAAAAAAGGCAGAGAGATCTCTAGAAGCAAAGCAAAGTTTATTATACTTTCTTGCAAGAATGGTATCCCACCTGTCAAGCAGACAACTGAAGGGAAGAAGCATCTTCTGGGGCAGGGTTAATTACACTTTTAATCCCTAACACAAATACCTTCTCCCACCACTGACTCTCATCCTGATTGGTTGAGGATCTTACATTCTAAACGTGGGAACTACCCAAGAAATTGAACTTGACCAATAAGTACATAGTTGCCCATATTTGACTGAAATAGGGAGAAAATGATGTCATGGGAGAATAGCAGGAAGGGGACTTAGGTATGCCCTTGGATCAATCATCAAAGTCCTTCAGGCCTACTCAAACTCTGAAGTAGATGAAGCCTTACTCGATTTTTACAACTGTCTTGAAAGATCTCACCTCATCTTGTTAACATTTTCATGGGGAAAAGAAGTGATGGAAATGATGGAAAAGGAAATGATGACAAGGGAGTGACATTTTGGTTGGGAAAATCACATGATTATGATTAAGGCTTAAGGAAGTAGACTGATATAGCCCACAAAGAAGCAATGGTAGAGGTAATTTGATATTAGTTTGTGATTTAGATACCCCTGGGAGAAGGGATATAATGAATGCCCATGTTGACAAATTGGCTATTAAGGAGAAAAAGGTGATGACCAATAAACAATGTCTATATAGCATAGCTCCCAATAGTGTCCCTAAATACATAGTAAAAGTTCTATGAATTTCCTTTAGCACAGACATTCCCAGTCTCTCTACACTATTGTCTGGAGAATGAGGGAAAGAAGATTTTTGACTAGACTCAGGTACAGCCTACCAGGTGGTAGGCCTGAAGACCATTACCTCCCCACCAAAAATGTAATAAATTCATAAATTCAATCATTGTTTTCTTCATTGTACATGTCTTAAGGACATATTCATATCTCTTAAGAACATATTCATGCCAGTTTTTCCTTGATGAATGCCCATGATTTACTCTGTAATCATAGAATAAGCACAATAATCTTATCTAGGGGCAACAGCAGAGGCATAGAGCTTTATCCAGGTTCCCTTTTCTTTTTCCTCTCCATTGACTACATCAAAGACACCATTACATTCTAATCTCTCATGACTGTGACAATGCAGATTAGCACATTCTAGTCAGAGAATTGCCTAGATCACTGACAGGTTAAGTGACTTGACCTGGATCACTCAAGCAGTACATGTTAGAAACAACACATTAACCCAAGCTTCCTAAAGCTGTTTCTCTATTCACTGTGGCATGCTTAATTTTATTACTTCTAAGAGTCATAATTATAATTTTATTTTGTCATTATTGATTTATGAAATATCAGAAAGGAAGATGGTTTTATGAATGACAATGTCTCTAAAGAAGATTTGTTCCTTTCTGCCTTACCAATATAACTTGAGGACAATTTGACATTTTTAATTGGCCCTACAGCTTTATTATCCTTATGTATATATATATATATATATATATATATATATATATACATATATATATATATACACACACAAATATACATATATGTTTGTATATATACAAATATACATATATGTTTGTGTATATATACATATACTCATATGCATATGTGTATGTATGCATGCATATATGGGGATATACACATATATATATATTTATATTCACATATATTTATATATCTTCCCACCCCGTTTATATATAAGTTCTTTGAGAAAAAAATTATTATCTTTCTTTGTTAAATGAATGAAATGAAGTAAACAAAATGTTCTCATTTCAACAAAAGACAACAGAGTGCTGCATCTAGAGTTGGAACATTTGGGTTTGAGTCTTGCTTATTCACTTATAACTTGTCCAATCCAGTCTATCTCCAATTGCCTTCAAAATTCTGTTCAAGTACCACTTTATATATGAGGTCTTTCCTGATTGTCCCTAATTATCAGTGCTTTCAGTAAACCAATAAATCAATTAATAAGAATTTACTGGGTTTAATATGCACTAGGTACTGTTTCAGTCTTTAGAGATACAAAGAAAAGGAAAAAAATTTCCTCAATTCCAATTGAAGAGATACAAACAGCTTCCAGAATCCTTTGTTTTTATTTGTCTATCTATCTATGCATGTTAACCCCACCCTGTGTATACTATAGGTTCTGTAGGGTATGTCTGTTTCACTTTTGCCTTTGTATCCCAATTACCCAGCATAGAATTTAGCACATATCAAACATTTAATAAATGCTCACTGTTTGATTAACTCAGTAAATAATTTTACCTCTTTGGCTTTCAATTTCCATGTATATAATAACAATCATAAAACAATCTTTTGTATCACATTTTCAGGTTTATGAAATGCTTTGAATTTATTATCATATTTGATCTTTATGAGAATTCTGTGAAGTAGATATTATTAATCTCATTACACAGATGAGGAAACTGAGGCTAAAATGCTTAATTCAGATCTTCCAGATCCTGTCAGGCATTCTATCCACTTTGCTATGTAGTTTTTATTGAATAAGCTGAATTAATGGGATCTCCAAGATCTCTTTGAGAGTCTTACATGGTATAAGTAAATCCTGCCTCATCCTTCCTGCCTCTCCCAGCCCCAGTAACTTTGTAGATATTGGTTGGCAAATAGCTGACATAACAATTTATTATGATTTTTCCCTGGTAAACTTTAGGAATCTTTTATCTATTAAGTCTTTATCAGTATTAAAGATTGAAGAACCTCTAGAGATTGAGGTTGACCTTTTTTTGGTAAATTATCTTTCCTTATTCCATTTTAATTTTTCTGAAGCAACACAAGTCCAGTCTTTCTGAAGGGAAAAGATCATCCAGCAACTTCATCCCCTCACCACTCCCCTGCCCCCAGGCTCAAGTTGATCTACCCAAGGCAAGATCATCACTTAATGATGATACTTAAAGATCATCACTGGAAAATCAGTCCCGGCTCTCATCTCCTTTACAACCCCACATCTCACTTCATCACTGACCTTCCTCCTTTTATTTCCATATGTTTCTTAAAACAACAGAAAGACCCTCCATCCACTTATCCATAACCTTTGGAGATTTTCCTTATTTCTTTTCCATGCCATGCCTCAGATAAGTACATCAATCTATCTGGATCTTCACTTCATTTACTAGATTTGGAGTTGATGTGTTTGAAGCCTGGATCACTTGCTTTTTGCTAATTTGATATTGAGTAAGTCACTTTCTTTTCTCCAGACCTCAATTCCCTTTTTTGTTTATAAACAGTACAGGTTGAACCAGGTGAAAATTCCTTCTAGTTCCATATTTTTTAACCCAATGATTCCATAAAGGAAATTGAATATCAGAGTCAGCCTAGAAATATCTACCTGTGTGACTTTAGCCAAATTCTTTATTTCTCTGGACCTTAGTTTCCTGGTTTTTAATAAGAGGGTAGATAACCTTGGAAATACCTAGTGGTTTGAGATCACTGATAAGTTCATGATTCACACAGACTTTGAATAGATGTGTATATGTATGTGTGTGTTCTATATGAGCACATATAGTAGGTCCATATGTTTACACATATATACAAAAATGTCATTGTATATATAGATGCACATATATATCAATCAACCTAGGTGTGTGTGTGTGTGTATGTGTGTGTATATAGATCTTTTTTATATAGATATATATATTCTATATAGATATAAAGATATTTTTAGAAATGCTGAAATAATTGCATTTCTGAGAATCCCTGCAGAACTGACCTTTCTGCCACTCCAGGTTTTCAGTCTCCTTTATGACAAGCTCACTCCTCCATACACCTATCTGTCATCAGTCTTCACAGGGAAATAAAGATGACTAATGGTACAAATTAAGCCTGAGAATATTTAGAGTAAAAAGAAACCCTGCAGTGCAAGAAACTTTTTTAAAAGTTACTTTCCCCCTCATTTTGCTTCCTTAATGTGATTTTAACATAATTAGAATAGAGTTAACACACACAAAGGCAAACACACTTATCCCTAAATCATAGTGGACATAATGTAACTTTTACTGATTGAGAAAGAAATTTCTAATCTTTTAAATGTCATTTTTATGGAAGCCTTTTGATTTTTCCATTGTTATTTCCAGAAATAATCCTTTCTACACATGATCCTTAGAATATAATCATTTTTTTCAAATGAAAGTAAACTTAATCAACCCTTGATAACCTATACTCTATTCTGCATCCAATGTCTACACAACTTCCATGTCTTCAAGAAAAACAATGAATTTCTTGAGCTCTTCCCATCTATAAAGATTGCTTATTACCTTCTAACAGGTCAAAATTCTGTTTTTTCTCACTTAGCTCTCTTGGATAATGACTTACAGATTCAAAGAGCCTTCTTCCTTAGCTCACAGGTCTTCTCAAGTTTCCCTTTCTCAAGTTGCTCTTTCTTAAGATCAACAGATCAACAATATCTGTTCCAATAAAATAATCTTGGCTTACATTCACTTGGAATAATTAGTCTGTTTAGTCATTTCTGAAACTATAGACATCTGCTTTGCTTCAGAACTTTGCTTCCATTTGAATGTGTGTGTGTCTTTGTCACCAAATTGAATGATAATGTGGATATGTGGAGATTTGTGATAGGGATGGATGGATAGGAAGAAAGAAAGAAAGGGAGGGAGGGAGACATAAAAAAAAGAGAGAGAGAGAGAAGGAAGGAAGGAAAGAAGGAAGGAAGAAAGGAAGGAAGGAAGGAAGGAAGGAAGAAAAGAAGAAAAGAAAGAAAGAAAGAAAGAAAGAAAGAAAGAAAGAAAGAAAGAAAGAAAGAAAGAAAGAAAGAAAGAAAGAAAGAAAAGAAAAGAAAAGAAAGAAAAGAAGGAAGATGATAGAAAAGAAAAAAAAGAAAGAAAGATGATAGAAAGATAGATGGATGGGTGGTTAGGAGGATGGATGGTTAGGTGGATAGAGATGGAACACAGAGGGGATATAAATAACATGTGCATGCATACAAATATGTTAAGATGATAAGTAGGTAAGTTATAGATAATATATAAATAAGATAAATAAGCATAGATTATATATATATATATATAAAAATAAAATATGTGTGTGATACTTATCTATCTATTTATATGTGAAGAGAGAGGTAGATTGAAATGAAAGATACAAACAGGTATAATATGTGTATATATGGATAAATACAAAGATGAACACATATAATATATAAATAGATAGATACATAGTGATGATAAATGGAGATGGACATTGATGGGGACAGAGATGATACAGAGGGATATAGAAAATGCACATATATAAATAGATACAGGTGGATATATATATGTGTGTGTGTGTGTGTGTGTGTGTGTCTACATAGAGGGAGATAAGAGGGATATAAAAAACAAAATAGAAAAAATATAATATTATATGTGTGTATGTATATACATACACATATACAGAGAGAAATGATAGTGAAATAGATAATGCACATATAGAGATAAAGATGATAGAGATGGATATATACAAATAGATATAGATAAATACACACAGAGAGAATAGAGATGATTAGAAATAATGTTTAGAGAGGTGATATAAATGGATATCAGTAATATATATATACATGCACAAACAGTAAGGAAGATAAATATGATGATAGAAGATATAGAGATATGATAGAGATAGAGAAAAATGATGTGTACATATGTATATATATATATATATATATATATTGTATATATATATATATATATATATATATGACATAGACATGATAGAGCTGATTATAGAAAATAAAACAGCATTCTATTAAGAGTTTACTATTTAAGTGCCCTTCTAAGTACTGAGAACACATACAAACAAGTCAGGCAGTCTCTGGCCTCAAGGAGCTTATATTCAAAAAGAAAAGAGCTAATTCACTGAGGAGTACTTGAAAAGCTTGATCTTGGCAGCATGGTGATGGTAGAAGAGTCAGGAACTAGGTAGAAACAAGATAAAGTGAAAACCCATCCATCAGATCCCTGTGTTCCAGGGATAGAGTTAAAAAGTTCTGGCAAGGTTGGGTACGATGAGGACAATGGCCAGAGTGACGACAGCATGGTGAGCAGATGGCCAGGAAATGTAGTGAATTTTCTCACACGATTGCAAATTGTTTTGTAGGATAACTGGACCAGTTCTCTGCTCCAGTAGTTTATTTGGGGTGCTTGAGTATCCTATATTACATTGGGAAACATGATTAAAAGTATCTAATGTCTTTGCACAAGAGTTATCAGAACTCTTAATGACTTAAGAAAGTTCCATGGGGCAAGTAGGAAGTACAATGCGAACATTCCTGGCCCTGAATTTAGGAAGACTCATCTTTGTGATTTCAAATCTGACCTTGGACACTTACTAGCTGGGAGACTTTTGGCAAAGTTATTTAACCATGTTTGCCTCAATTTTCTTATATGCAAAATGAACTAGAAAAGGAAATAAGCACTCCAGTATCTTTGCCAAAAACAAAACAAAACAAATAAACAAACAACAACAGAAAAAACTCTGCAAATAAGCTCACAAAGAGGTAGATGTTACTGAAATGATTGAATAACAAAAGCATTTTATAGCATTTTCAGGTTTATAAAGCACTTAATACGTGCAATCTCATTTGATGATTACAGTCTGCTATATAGATGCTATTGTTACCCATATTTTATAGTCAAGCAAACTGAGGCAGAGTGACTTACCTAGAGTAACAACTACTATTACCTAGAGTAACTACTCTACTACTAAATGTCTGTGCCCACATGTAAACTCAGGTCTTCCTGAATCTAGGTCCAGTTCTCCATTCACTGTGCCACCTAGCTGCACATGAGAAAGATTTGAAATATTCAACAATCTGTCCACCAATCACCAGCTACCTAGTCATCCGTTCAATCCCAAATTATCCATTCATTCATTCAGGTATAAATTTCTTAGAAGCACTCAAAGTCAGAATCTAAATGAATACAGTTCAATTTAACAAGTATTCATTATTTGCTTACTGTGTCCACAGTATGTGCTAAGAACTCAAAATATAAAAACAGAAATGACATTCTTTGCAATCAAGAGACTGAGGCTTTATTGAACAGATTCCATATGTACAAAGCGAGCGAGGCAAATCCAGGGTAAGTGAAAGAAAGAGATCACTAACAACTAAGAGGATCAAAGAATGCAGGACAGAAAAAGGTGCCATCAGAGATGAGCCTTGAAGGAAACAGGAAACATGAGTCCATGGAGGTGGGAAATAATATATTCAGAAACTCATCAGATCCTACAACCTTGGTCCTCCTAACTCCACATCCGATGCAATGACCATTGAACTATGGTACCTGGGGTTAGCTCAGAGAATAGATTAGAGCTTTACTGAAGATGAATAAGAACTAAGTAGGACTGATATGAAACAAGTTTGGAAAGTATGGAAAAATATATTGGAGGCAGATTGAATATTGATTCCAGGCTGATGAGTTTGGATTTTGTCTGAGAGGCAACGAGGAGCCATTAAAAGAGTTTGAGCAGAGGAGTAGCATGACCAGGTCTGGTCTTTATAAGCATTGTATTGGAAGGTGTGTAAAGGATGAATTAGATGGGGAGAGACTTGTTTACTGGTGATTTGCAGTGTGGGCTCTGACTTAACAAGCCCAAAATTTATTGTAAAAGTTTAAAAACACACAGAGAGAGACAAATAGAAAACAAATTTTATTATTAAGTAATGAAATACAAATGACATATTGCTCAGTCATTTGTGTCCAACTCTTCATGACCCAATTTGGGATGGTCTTGGCAAAGGTACTAGCGTGTTTTGCCATTTCTTTCTCCAGTTCATTTTACAGATGAGGAAACTGAGGTAAACTAGGTTAAATCACTTGTCCAGGGTCACTCGTGAAGATGAGTTTTCCTAACTCCAGAGCTAGAACTCTATCCACTCCATCTCCTAACTGCCCAAACTGAATATTATAATATTCAAGTTGGCATTATAATAAAGAGAATTCAGTTTCTCAGGTGAGTTTAAATAGGGATGAATTTGATCTACTAAAAAAAATTGCTATGGCAGTAGGCCTTCCGTCCCTCTGCTGATTTCCTCTTACATTACCTTGATTGAGTTAGATCTCAGTTTCTGCAGCTGAAAAAGGGGTAGGCAAAGACTAAATAAGGTCCCTGTCAGCTCTAAATGTATACTATTATGGCCTAACTCTTCAATTTATTTCTGTGAGCTGGCATGTTCCCTGAGAACTTACTTTCCTCATTTCTAAAATGAAGGAGTTGGCTAGATCCTTGGATCCTCTCAGAGCCCTTTCAGATCTGAAATACTTTGAGAGGCAGAGGAGCATAAGATCATAAAAGAGGAACTAGACATCTGGTCTGTTTCCCTTCCCCCATCATTTTGCAGCTGAGGAACCTGAAGTATAAAAGGACAAAAATGACCTACCTAACGTCATAGAGTAAGTAAGCATAAGAGGTGAGATTTGAACTCAGGTCTTTTGATTTTAATCTGTGTTTTTTTTGCTGTTCCATGCTTTGAAATACAGTCACAAGCAATCAATTGTGTGATCTTCAACAAAATACTTTACCTGTGTGATTCTTGACTCGCTCCTATGTGAAATGAGGGAGGTTGGACTAGATAGTCTCCAGCATCTCTTCCTGCTCTTGATTCTGTGACTGCATAAGGACATTCATGCTAAAAATAACCAATACAATTAAAAGTTCTCTAGCTCTATAAACTTCTGAGTCACAGCTCAGGTAAATATTACATGCAAAATAATATTCCCATCTAGCATGAAGTCATGTTCTCTTTAGGATACTGGAAACACTGCCCCATCTATGGGGGAAAAATTGCTCTGTCTGCTTTCAGAGGCTGAGACCTTAGAAGTGTGTCCAGCCACAGCAGAAAAGGCCTCAATTATGGAAGTCTTTGGTTAGACATCTATGGCTACGTGCTGAGAAACCACATCCGTCTTAATGAATGGATCAGCCTCAGAAGGAAAGTGAGCCAACTCCACCCTGCTGAGATTTGTACCTGACTCTGCAGGGAGACTGAGAGTTCTGGGAACAATCTTAAGGCACAAATGCTGTCCTCCCTTTGGCCTGGCAATCCAGAAATAAGCTGAAAAATGTATTGTCTGGGAGACAGCAGTATGCCAGATGCCAGAACTAAGTCTGAGACCTTTGGGGTGGTACATGTGAAGGAAAATATGAAAATGGAGGCCAGACCAAGGCCAGACCCCTGCTGGGTTTTAATACGAAGGATCATTCTTCTTCTTCTGCAGCTGTCCTATCATGATGTCTCATCATCATTAGGGCATGGAAATGAAGCTGGGTTTTGGGGAGAGTAGGCCTGGAGAGTTCATACTTGAATGGGTTTTAGCAAGCTCCACCTGGGCCCACAAACAGGTTTAGTAAATGCCAACCTAAATCCCAACAGAATCACTAGTTTTGATAAAGTGGCAAGAGATCCACAGTGGCCCTCTAGTCCAAACATATGAAATTGGATCCCCCACTGTAACAAATTGACAAGAGATTTTGCAACAGATACATCAACAATTAAAATATTTAAAGGATATTTATTTCCTTTATGATCACTAGATCTAACTTTAATCCCTTTACTGTCTTGATTGGGAAATAAGGTTTTTTGAATTGCCCAAGATCACCCAAGCAATAAGACATAACGTAAACTTCCAAACTCAGGGATCCTTAAAGCCAGAGCTCCGTCTAGTTTTCCAAATAAAACTGGGATCACCATTGTGGTGAAGACAGGCATTTTCATTTTAGAAATGCCAAGTTCTTTCTCCCTTTTTTTTTTTAATCCTCCCTTCTCCCATCTTTCTATTTATTATTAATATCTTGCTAGGCTGAAGCATTCTCGGAGGCAAATTGTATTTTAACAACCAGCCTTCCATCCCCTAGAGCACACATACTCTGTAAATAATACCCGAGCCAAACTCCAGGTAGAACTCAGCTGCCTAAAAGAGTTCAGAGGAATTATTACACCTGAAAAAATGAGTACTGGAGGTTAATTCAATAGGTCCACTTCAGTAATCCAATAACGCCTCGAGTGCTGCAGGGACCCTGGCTCTCTACTTCCTTGATGCCAGTGTACACAACACTGACAGGAAAGGGTCCCATATTTAATCTCACTTAAGTCTCATGGGGACCTCCCCAGGCCATGATGACTCTTTTATTTTCATTCTATTTTCTTAGCTGGCCAAAGTTCCTGAAGCGGGGAGGTCGCTAGGAGCATAAATATCCAATGACTTAGGGCAAATCTCTTGGCAGATCTCACAAACTGGAAGCCCAGCAGGATGACACAGGCCCTGGTCAGTGCCCAAGCTGGAAATACCGGGAGCTGGGCAAAATGGCTGACTAGAAAATGAAGGGTCAATAAAGGCAAATGGGAAGAAATATGAGTTGGACAGGGGACTGTGGGCCCTGGAGAAGGACTTGTAGGGAGACATATTTAAGAAATTCTATCTAGATATGTTTTCAGTAGTGAATGAATGTGAAACATTGTGCAACTTGGAGAAAATAACCCAGCTTTCTTCCTATATTAAAAACACAAACAAAAATAAAAAATAGCGAAAACTGTCATAATCTATGATAATAAAAGACATCAAAATACCTGAATTCCTCTCTTTTTTGACTCTAACCGTGTTGCCAAAAGTGAAGATGGTTTCAAAAATGTATCTGACTCCTTTCTACCATATCCCCGCCCATGTTTAAATTCCTATGTGATTCTAGGTCACATTTTAATGACATCTTAAAAATAACTTTCCTCATAATAATCATATTAGAGATGTCATCACAGATATAATTACTCCCACTTTACAGATGAAGAAACTAAGGCAGTGATTCTTAGGGACCTGCTCATAAATTAAAGGGAAGCTGGGCTTCCAACTTCCATATTGGTATCTTTTTTAAGGTGAATTCACTAAAATATCAATTCTTATTCATTCTCCATAGGGTTTCCTCTAACTGAATATCATCTGGGTTACTTGGAATATTGAACAGAGAAGTGAATTTGGAGACATAGAATATGGGTTCAAATCTCAGCTCTTCAGCTTCCTGCTAGGGTGATCTTGGACAAATCAGTTAACTGATTTGCCCCACAGTTTCCTTGGGTATAAAATGAGACCATTCATTAGATGGCACATAAACTATCTGATAGCCTAAATCCTCTAGTTTCTCACAATACCAGATTGTATTTAATTTCTTCTTTCTTTGACAAATTGGAACTAAATCTTAATAATAATCAGGAGATTTTTATTATTAAAGGAAATCATTTGAGGATTATTTAAATGAAGCAAACTAGAAGCGAGATCTCAATGTTGTGAAATAAAAGAACAGTTCTATTTTGGGTGGTAATACATACACACAGAAATATACACACATACAAAATAGGTAAGAGTTTATATTCATGTACATATGTGGATATATATATATATATATGTACAAATTATATATATTTATGTACAAATGTAAATACATCTGTGTGGGAACCTCAAGTTACAAGGTAAAAATCCACAGAATTGGTGGAAAGCAAATAGAAATAATTCATGTCAATAAACCAGCAACAAGCCTTTATTAAATACCACTGCCTACTCTGTGCCAGGTTCTACCCCAAGTGATGGAGATTCAAAGATATACACGACCCAGTGCTGACCTCAAGGAGTATGGATGAGAGGAATGATAAAACCAAAATGAATACAAGAAAATCTGGGTGGAAGTAAACACTAGAGGGAAAGGGACAAACCAGTGTTGTGGCCTCTGTAGGAGCTGGTGCTTGAGCTGAGCCCTGAAATGAATTTAGCCATACAAGTGCTATTTAAAGCATCTCCTTCCTTCCGACCTACTTGCTTCCAGGTTCTGCGGACATGGAGATATATCTAGAGTTAATGGTGCATAGGTAATTTCTAGATAGCTTCATGGATAGATGGGTAAGAGGCAAAAGAAAAAAAGACTTTGGATTGAGGACACAATAACACTGAAATCAACAAGTATTTCTTCTCTGGCAGAGTTGATAACAAAATTGAAGGAAAAAATAAAATAAACATTTTAAAAAGCAAATCATCTTTTTTATTCATCCCTCATCCTGAGTGATGTTTTGAGTGGCTCAGGTACTTGTGTGAGGATGTTGGATATCCATCCCATATTCCTTCATGTTCTTTGATGTGGGGCTGCTAGTAGTCATAAGTGAAAGCCTCAGCTTGAAAATCTTAACTTACCAGCCTCTCACAGTCTCTCCACCCCAGCCTTGTAATTGTAGCCTCCCAAATTCTTGGAGTTAGACTCTGGCCAGAAAACAAACAAACTAACTAACTAACTAAAACTCTTCTGATCCACTTTTTCCAACTGTAAAAACCTCATTTACTGAAGGCTCAATGACAAGGAATTGATTTAATTGTCCTTCATGCTCATACAGGTTTGTAAAATGGATTTTTTTGTAAGCCTGCCTGCATTGCATTCTATTTCTATGCTGTTTCGCTTTCCAAATGCCTCACCTTTGATTCACAGATTATTCTACTTTATCACTTTCAAATTAAACATGTAGAACAAAACTAATGCAGACAAGATTAGAAGGGAAGCAATAAACTGGGAAAATATTTTTACAGTCAAAGGTTCTGATAAAGGCCTCATTTCCAAAATATATAGAGAATTAACTCTAATTTATAAAAAATCAAGCCATTCTCCAATTGAAAAATGGTCAAAGGATATGAACAGACAATTCTCAGATGAAGAAATTGAAAAAAAAAAAAAACAAATTAAACATGTAGGACCATAGGATTATTTATTTAGAACTGAAAGGGATTTGATGAATATCTAGTCAGACCTTCTCATTTAACATTGGAAAAAGCTGAGATGTGGCTCTGGGTTCAAATATTGCCTTTGTTACTTAGTAAGATTAAATATAAGATATCCATTTATCATATATAAACATATGGGCATTATATATGATGTTTGTTTTTCTTGCATAAATGAAAATGATAATATATAGCAATCATTTATTTATTATATACTATAATATATATGTATTACAAAATCATAAATGACATTATATGTGATAATTACAATTATAAATTTTTATATATATTATATAAATATAATTACAAATATAAATGTATATATTATATATCATTAAGATTTACAAAGCATTTTACAGCTGTCATCCCATTTAATTTTAATAATAACCCTGGGAGTTAAGTGCTATTGTTATTCTCAGTTTTACAGATAAGATAGAATTTATATGACTTGCCCAAGGTCAAGTAGCTAGTTGGTTTTCTAAGACCGGGTTAATAATTCTGGTCTTTTTGACTCTGGGGGCCTATATTCCAATTACTGAGCCACCTATCATTTCATACTTTTGTGATTTTGACTAAGCTACTTAACCTTTTTGTGCCTCAGTTTCTTCATCTGAAAATTAACAGTTTGGGTTATATTCTTTTTGAGGGCCCTTCAAACTATAGATCTGTGACCCTGTGATTTTTTTTTCTCTTGTCCAAGATCAGATAGGGAAACAAGATAGTCAGTATTTAGACCTTTGGAAGGTATAATGTCCAGGTAGGAATGAGGCAGTGATAGTCCTACTTTACTTTTTCTTAATCATACTATCTCATTAATGTTAGCTTCAGTTCTGGGTGTCATGATTTAGTAAGGACATCAATGAGTAAGAAAGAATTTGGAGGTCATTTAGCAAGGAATCATCAAATTATAGGATGCTAGATGTAAATCTGGAAGGGATTGTAGAGACCATCTGACCCAAACCACACAACACCCTCATTTTACAGATGAATAAAAAAGGTAAGAAAGCACTTTATGTATTGAGAAGTAGAAAAGAGCTAATAGCTCATCTAATGTACAAATTGAGGTTCACAAGGTAGTAAATGGCAAACCAAAATTTGAACTCGGGTCTGTTGCTTCCAGATCCCTCATTCTTATACCAGAGTAACTTGGTCAAATAGATCCAGAAGAGTCAGGCAGGATTTAATCCAAGACCTTCAGATTCCATTGCAAATATTTTTCCCAACACTTCAGTGTAATTTCATGAACATCTGCAAACCTTGCCTTGGGCTTACTCTCGCTCCCTTTTAATTCCCCCAAATAGACTGCCAGTTCCTTGAGAGGAAAGGAAAGAGACTACTGTTTTGCTTCCCTGGTGCTTAATACCATTAGTACCATTCATAGATAGAATACTTGGTTATTGTTTTATCATTCATTCCTTCATCTATCCATCCATCCATCCATCCATCCATCCATTCATATAATTCTGTGTATTGGAATAAGACATACAATCAACATGCTTCACAGGTTAACTGTCACTCAATTCTTTTTCACTCATTCATCATTCATTCACACCATGTTCAATACTAGATTCAAGAAATAGAGGCACTAAATGTTGTGATTCCATACATTAACTGTCATTTTGCTTAACATTCTGTGTACAGATCTCTCCTTGGCAGGTACTTCTCAGAACCTACAAATCCGTCCTTTACTCTCTGATTCCTCTGATTCCTAAAAGGCCAATGCAAGTCTGAGTCAGAAGTATATTCTTCAAGTTGATAAATTGCGATTAAAGATTTCCCCACTACCATGATCATGTCTTTAAGAAGAAACAACATAGTAAATAGAATTATAATGCTTTAACCTATAGTATAGCCTTCTGAGATCCCACTTCAGGACCTGAAAAGTTGTCTTTCTCCATAGAGAGCAAGCTGCTTGGAATCAGGGACTCCTTCTCATTTGCCATTCTATTCTCAGTGCATAGCATAGAACTTATCATACAGTAGTTGCTCAATAAATGTATGATGAGTAATTGTTGTGATTTCTGTATTTTAAGGGGCAAGAGATATATATGGAAACAAGAATTAATACTTCAGATCAGTCCAAATAATTTTATTGACAGTTTGGTAGTGAGGGAATAAATATACTGGACTTGAAGTATCTGAATTCTAATCCAACCTCAGACATTTATTTAGCATGATTCTGGACATTCACTTAACCTCTCTCAGCCTCAGTTTCCTAGTTGGTAAAATAAATATAATGATAGCATCTGTTTCACATGAAGTCCAAGTCAGACAATATATGTAGATTGCAAATTAAGATTGCAAATCTTAAAGTGCTTTATAAATACTAGCTATAATTATCCTCATTGATCATACTCTAATTTTCTAGGACAGCCCAGGCTTTTTTGTGTCTAATACTTTAAGGAAACTTTGAGAGAAACATCAGCATGATATGACATAAAGAAAACACTGAAATGGGAATCAAAGGACCTACCCTAGGCATACCCTATGACTTTGAGTTTGTTGTCTCTGCTCTCTCCTTTGCCGATGAAGAAGTTTGAATCTGAAGATATCATCCAGAACTAAAATTCTCTAAACCAAGATTATAAGATAATGGAATCACAGGAACAAGAGAAGTTTGGAATCCGCCTAGGTTAACCTTAAGCCTCTCTGAGACACAGAAATAAGAATGGATTTGGCCAGGTCTAAACAAGTATCACTTTTCTACTTTGTTCTTGATCAGGTAGGTGGCGCTGCAATGGATAGAGTATCAGGCCAAGAGTTGATAAGACTCGTCTTCCTAAATTCAAAGCTAGCCTTGGACACTTACTAGCTGTGTGACCCTGAGCAAGCCACTTAACCCTGTTTGCCTCAGTTTTGTCATTTGTAAAATGAGCTGGAGATGGAAATGGCAAAACATTCCAGTATGTTTGCCAAGAAAACCCCAAATGGAGTCACAAAAGAGTCAGATGCTAATGACAGTGACTGAACAACAAGAAAATTTTCTTCTTAGGTGGCTTAGGTGGGATTTTGGACACCATTTTTTCAACTCCAAACTAATACATTTGCCTGCTTTTCATTGGAAAATCCAAGTGTTGTATATTTTCAAAGTTACTTGTTATGTATACAATCATTACATACACATACACACATATGTGTCATATATGTTGGACATATACACAATGTTTATTCTGTGTTTTGTATCTATTCTGTATTTACACATATGCAGATACATTAATAGAACAAATATACGTACATATTATCTCATCCATTGGATTATAAGCTTCTTGATGGCATGAATTATTTGATTTATCCTTGTTTTTGTATCCCTAGTACCTGCTAAAGTGCCTGCAGGTAGTAGATGATTTAATAATTTTTTTATTTAATTGGCCAACAATGACAGAAGACATTTTCATTGTACTTTAAGGTTCTAAGGTGTTCAAGTTTTATTATTTTATCTTCAGCTCTGTTTCTTGAAGAAGAGTTAAGTCCAGGGTGATCTTTAAAAGGCCAGAGGGGGAGTAGATCAACTTACTAAACTTCAGAATGCTTGAATGATGTGAAAGAATTCATTTTTAAGCTACATTAATATCATCAGTCCAAATAAGTTTTGAAAATCATATTTAATCTGCCTGGTGCTATGGAAAGAACTCTGAATTTAGAATAGAGAACCTGGCTTCAAATTCTTAGTTTATAACCCAAGACACCTTGGGGGAAATCACTTAAATCTCTGGACCTCGGTTTCCTCTTCTGTCAAATAGGAGATGAGTGGAAGAAATGACCCCTAGATTTCTTCCCTGATCTTAACCTACAATTCAACCTTTTCAAAGTGGATTCTGTCTATTTGGTCATAAGATCATAAATTTAGAGCTATTAGGTATCTTATTAGGCATATTTGTCTAAACAATTTCACATGTGACAGATGAAGACATCGAGGCCCACAAACTACTTTACTTCTTCAAAGTCATATGTGTCATAAGTAGCAGAGCCAAGATTCAAAACTAGATCTCCCCATTCCAGATCCAGCACTCTTTCCACTAATCCACACTGTGATATTTGCCAAATGTTTACAGAAATCACTTTTTTTTTCTGAGTAGTTGGTACCTGGGAAGGTGGGAAAATAACGACTCTCCCAGCCATGACTCAAAAAATGGAACAAAATAAACTCAAAAGATACAAAGCAGAAGGTACAAATGAGAGAATGGGAAATACAGTCTGCCAAAGAGAATTCAAAGTCTCAGCTGACACATGACATGAATGCAAGTGTTTTACAGCTAAGTCATAAAAGTATACAGAATTACTGACCATATAAACTGGGGAAATACAATCCAAACAGTATCCTACCAATGCAGAAAGGCACAAAACCCCCATAAAAATAAAATTCGTCATCCATTGTGTCTATCCAGGCTCAGGTCCAAACTAATACTTAATGTCCCATAGAAAAGTATACATAGCCAACTGTTCCATGAGACTTCAGACAGCAAGAAGTATGAAATTTAAAGGCAGCCTGAGTAAAAGCCTTCAAATGTCAACCCTCAGAGCTTCTTGAAATTCTCAAAAAGAATATTCAGAGGATTTCTGGTCAAACTCTAGGGAAGTCAAATGATAGGTAGACAAAGGAAAAACAAAGATCTTCCTCATAAAGAATATTCAGAGGATTTTTGGTCAAACTCTAGGGAAGTCAAATGATAGGAAAAAAAGGAAGAGCAAAGACCTTCCTCATAGCAACAAATCCAATAGTGTCTTTTTCTTTTTTTTAAAGAAATTTCATCCAACAGAATTATAAATCTATAGCAGGTAAGAATGACCAAGGGGTAGAAAGATATAAAAAGAGAAATACCTACTTTTTGCCACCAAATTCAAGAAAGAATAAAAATCATGTTAGAAAGAAATCATTAAGCCATTTCAAACTCTCATAACCATATCCAGAACTAATATTAAGATTTTATGATGTGTTCTTTTTCATTTAATTTAAACATAATTAGCATGCATGCTACCCAACCAAGATGTATAATTCTGGACTCTTGAATAAAAATTCAGTCAGCCAGCCATGGTGGGTACAGGAAGTGGTGAATCTCTAAATCTCAGGAAGTCTAAGGATTGTATTGTATGCTAGAAAAGACTACTATCTCTAAAGTCAGAGGACCTGGTTTCAAATCCTATTTCTAAAACTCACTGCCTATATCATTTACAGTGAGTGAATCAGCCTCATGGACCTTAATTTTCTCCTGTGTAAAACAAAGATATTAGTATAATTAGCCTGTGAGTCCCTTAGACTTCTATGTTTATAATCCTACTGACAATGAAATAAATATAGATTTAAAAGAACAAATGGAGAAGATTGCAGAAGTTTCAAGGCTAATCTTGGTGTTCTACAGTTGTGTCTTCCACTACATGACTTTTCCCATTGTGGTTTTGATATATCACAGATTGGCACAAGAAATTAAATAGGATTTTGGGTGGAGTTTTGCATGCAAAGGCTAGCATTTTACCCCCAATTTTACAATAAAGTACTATTAATATCCTATAAAAGAAAAAAATCTTTTTTCTCTAGCATGAAGGGAAAGCCAAAAAAATTTATGCAGATTTTCTAGATCCCGAGAACACGAAGCCAATAAGTCCACAATGTGAAGAGATAATTGTACATAGGTAAAACTGATGCTAGACTAAGACTTTTCTAAATCCCCTAACTAGTGACTGATCTTTTCTCTCATCTCCTTTCCTTCCCTTTGGCTGCCCAGAATCAGAAGTTCCCATAATTTTAATTGCAAAATTGTATTGGATTTTGAGGATGAAATTCTCCTGAAACTGACATTTCTCCTTGAAAAATCAGTTCTGTCTTTTGATATTTTTCTTCTTACTTTTTTTTTTTATTTGCACCATTATAGACAAAAGACTAAACCCAGTAGATAGAGGACTAAAGTAGAATCATTGTGAATCAAGCCACTAACATGGCAGCAGGGTCGATAATTTTGGACCATAACAACAATACTGGTAGTGGTGGTAATGTTGACAGTGGTGGTGATAGTAATAGTGTTAATAGCAGCAGCAACTAGTATTTCTACAGTAAGGTTTATGTAGTGTTTAATACATGCTATTTCATCTCTTTCTCGCAACAATCATGTGAAGTAAGTTCTATTTTTATTCTCCTTTTACAAGGAAGGAAATTGAGTCAGAGGTTAAAGTCACTTACATAGTCAGAAAGCCAGAAAGTTTTAGAGCATGATCAAACACAGATCTTCCTAACCTTAAATCCAATATTCTCTCCATTATTCCACCTGGATAACTGGAGGGGTACTGAGGATCATTTGGTCTAAGCAACCTAATTTTACATAATATCTTAGAGATCACTTCACAATGGTTCATTCTTAACTGTCACCTTGAAGGCCTCCTTAGTTCATATGCTCATGACATTCGTCAGAACAGAGAGGGCCTAAGAGAACATGTAGAAAACTCACAACCTTCATTTTCTAAACTGAAGGATTTACAATATATTTAAAGACCCTCCCTAGCCAATGACTTACTTACCAGAAAGTTCAGAGCTTTTCTTGTTCTGATTTCAACCACCAAATTATTCAGAGCAACACAGGATTGCAAAGTCATCTCTCGTTTTTTTGACTACTCTCTCATCATATACCTAGTTTATGTCATACTGGTCATGGTGGGGTTGACCATTTTCCAGTGCTCTAACTTGGACATAAAGTCCAAGATATGCATTTATATTTTAATTATTAGATGTGAAAAGAGAAAGGGGGGGCAATTTCTTTCCTTAATAACCAGTCAATAGGCATTTATAGGCATAAACTAGGAATCCAAAGATATACATAGCACAATCCCTACCTTCAAGGAGCTTCCATTCTAACAAGAGAACCATTGTGGCCATATTTAAATGTATAATAAAATGATGTAAATTATTTTCTTTTATAGAAGGAAGGCATTACCTATAAGTATTAAATGATGAAATAAGGAAAGATTTTCCTGAGTTTTGAAGAAAATTTCAGATTCCAAGAGGCAGAGTTGAGGAAGGAGAGAAGAGGAATATCAGAGACATCAGCATTGGAGTGGAGAGAGTATTGGACTCAGAGTCTGAATGACCTAACTTTCAATACTTCCTCTACATTAACGAGATGTGGAATGCTGGGAAAGTCACTTTAAATTATTTAAACCTTGTTTTCAGGCCTTTTTAAACTTTTTCCATTCAAGACCCTTTTTTGTGCCTCCAAATTTTTGTATGACCCCCAGGTACAAAATAAATATACGAATTAAAATTTGCTAATAATAAATTATGGCCCCTATATTCAGTTACAAGATTCCATATGAAATCAAGAACCACAGTTTAAGTTAAGAAGCTGGAGTCATTATGATGAGGGGATTGGATACCTGGTCCATAATGTTCTTTCCATTTCACCATCTATGATTCTATATTCTTTCTATGTGAAATGGACAATGTGCTGCTATTGTAATAACAATGATGTTTATAACATTATTTCATGGACACTGATAGAAATCATATGAGATAAGGGCTTATTATTATGCCCATTTTATATGCAAAATGATTAAGTGAGTTGCCCCAAATCACACAACTAATAAATGTTTTAGGCAGTTTTTGAACGTAGTTTTTCCTAATGCCACATGCAGAATTCACACTATTGTAACAATCTAACTCTCCCATGCACTTAAGCTATATGCTGGCATTTCTAGTTTGTTAAATATATATGTGTATATATATATACATATACATATATATATATGTCAGTCAAAACTTCAGCTTTGTGTCTCTATGAAGAATTTTGTTCTGGGTTCTTGACCAAAAAATGAGGAGAAGGAAGAGGAAAAAAGAAGGAAAAGGAGAAAGAAGAGAAGGAAGAGACAGAGAAGGAGGAAGAGAAGGAGGAAAAAGAGGAGGAAGTAAAAGAAGGAGGAGGAAGAACAAGAGGAGGAGGAAGAGTAGAACAAGAACAAGAAGAAAAAAAGAAAAGAGGAGAGAAAGGAGGAGGAGAAGGAGGAGAAGGAGAAGAAGGAGGAAAAGAAGAAGGAGAAGAAGGAGAAGAAGAAGGAAAAGAAGAAGGAGAAGAAGGAGAAGAAGGAGAAGAAGAAGAAAGAAGAGAAGGAGAAGAAGAAGAAGGAGAAGAAGAAGGAAAAGAAGAAGGAGAAGAAGGAGAAGAAGAAGGAGAAGAAGAAGGAGAAGGAGAAGGAGAAGGAGGAAGAGGAGGAGGAGGAGGAGGAGGAGGAGGAGGAGGAGGAGGAGGAGGAGGAGAAGAAGAAGAAGAAGAAGAAGAAGAAGAAGAAGAAGAAGAAGAAGAAGAAGAAGAAGAAGAAGAAGAAGAAGAAGAAGAAGAAGAAGAAGAAGAAGAAGAAGAAGAAGAAGAAGAAGAAGAAGAAGAAGAAGAAGAAGAAGAAAAAGAAGAAGAAGAAGAAGAAGAAAAGAAGAGGAGAAGGAGAAGAAGAAGGCTTGGCAAACAATTTTTCTACTGCTATTTTTTTCTTCATCCCATTGGACTGAGTTATAATTGATGCATAGACTGTGAAGAAAGAATTTACCTCCTACTACTAAAAAGTTCACTCTTCCAGAGAAGTAATAAGCCTCTGTTAAACTCTGTTCCCATCATGATCATTATTTGGTTTTATGTTTATGGCTTTTCCCCAAAATACTTATTACAGAGCTAAATTTTCAGGTGAGGTTTTGATCCCTAGATATTTTTAGTCAATACTTGAATAAGTGGTGGGTCCCTTGCTTGCTGCTATTTAAAGAAAGCCATTAATTTGGAAACAGACTAACCTATTGATTTGGTGAAGACTTGGAAAATGAATGACTAGGAAAGACACTTTAGCCCAGTACTTACATGAACTCCCCAGAGTTCCTCTGGTCTTGTTTGTAAATTATTGTCTTCATGTCAATTTCTTTTCTACTACAAGCAACAAAGATTCTTGTTCAAATGTTGTAGCTTTGGAATCATTGAAGGATGTTTTAACAACAGTAATAAATTAGCCATGAAATAAGATAGCCCAGAGGTTAATAAACAATGAACTAGGCCTACCTACAAGAGTTAAGTGACGTGGCCAAGGTGTCACAGTAAGCAAATGGTAGAACTATCATTAAAACCTATGTCTTCCTGATTCCAAATTCAGCACTTTTTTTTCTGACAAATCATACTGCCTCAGTTAACATGTACAGAAGGG
Source organism: Sarcophilus harrisii (assembly GCF_902635505.1). Lineage (NCBI taxonomy): Eukaryota > Metazoa > Chordata > Mammalia > Dasyuromorphia > Dasyuridae > Sarcophilus > Sarcophilus harrisii. Next base: position 635,775,114 of record NC_045427.1, on the reverse strand, counting down.
GAATGTGCTTTATAATCAGTGTTCCAGAATCAATATTTGGTTCTCACACTGATTAAAATACTAATATCTGGATAGCGTTCTTTTCCTTCACATTCTTGTGGGTTCTGTATTTTATTTTTATTCTTCTGTTTTCTTCCTTCTACATTAGTTTATAAAGTTTTTCCAAACAATGAGAACTAATCTTCTCCATATTCCTTTTCCCCTCAGATTCCTATGTTGGTGATCGGATGGAAGATATCCCTTGGAGAAGAATGGGAAATTAAATTGTCTTCCCCCCCCCCAGAAAATAATGCTGCATAGAGAATGCTTGGCTCTCTTAAATACTCTCTGAGTGACCTTAGGCATGGCCCAGCATTGCCAAGGATATCAGTTTCCTTATATTAAAATAGAGTTTCAAGTAAATGACTTATAAAGTAACCTAGAACTCTATCTTTATTTTCCTAAGATAGTTTTTGCTTGATGAATTTCAAGCAACCTTCTTCAAACTCTATTGTTACTCTGGTACTCTAAACCTTTGGGTTTACAAGCATGTATAGACCTGTCAAGGGGCAGCTGCATGGCACAATAGAGTAAAAGACCTGGATTCAGGAAACACTGGTTTCTGAATTCAAACCTGCCCTCTGATAGTAACTAGGAGTGTGACCCTCATGATCACTCAACCTTGTTTGCTTCAGTCTTCTCATCTGTAAAATAAACTGAAGAAGGAAAGGACAAAGATCTATGGTATCTTTGCCAAGAAAAGGTCAAAAGAGATTATGAAGTCAGATAATCTGAAAAGACTGAAGAACAGTAAAGTTATGTGTTTGTATATGTATATATTTATGTAAATTTAGCTGTGTATATATACACATGTGGATATATGCCTATATATAACCATATATATTGATTATATAGATATAGATGCAGGTAAGTGGTAGAGTAGATACAATATTGGATTTTGAAGATCTAAGTTCAAATCTTGCCCATGATACTTATCAGTAGTGTATTTCTGAGACTTGATTTCCTTGTATATTTGGTGAGTATATATGCATACACACATGTATAATATATGTGTATATATAAACACACATTAGTGTGACTACAGAAATATATGTATCAATTATATAGCATTTTAATCTTTTAAAAGATATATATATATATATGTATATATATATACACATTATATGTATATATTTGTATGTATGTATCTGTTTGGTTTGTATTTTGACATCCCTGTATGGGATAGATTAAAAAAGAAAGGGTAGAGGCAGAGAGATCAGTACAATACCATAATCAATCAACTCCAGTATCATATGGGATTATTCTAGGGCAGGATAATATAAGTGGAAATGATACAATAGCCTCCTATAATACCTAGTCTAATAGAAGTTGAAAACAAATTAAAATTCCACTTTGGATATTTATTATGTAACTCTTCGAAAATCACTTTAGATTTTTAAAGTGCAGTTATCTTACCTATAAAATGAAGATGACATGAAGTATCATTGTATAGTTGTGGAGATCAAATCAAATAATACAGGAAAAGTACTACACAAACCTTAAAATGTAGTATAATGCTAGCTATTATTCATATTTATGAAAACCTGTATCAATGAAGTTTAAATGCTATCAAATTAAGCTAATCAGCAATAATTAATTTGCCCCTGGCCACATGCATAAGCTTCTGTATAACAAAGCTTTGACTGCTATTGGGGTTGTAGCAGGTGATTTCCTTGCATCAGGAAGCTCCCATATATAAAATCTCTCCCCTGTGGCAAATGAGCAATGGAAAAAGTGTATTTCCTTCTAAAGCATCACATAGGTACTACACACCATTAGCTAGACTTCAAACTAGGTTTTTCTTACTAATTAAAATTGACCTAAATTCTGTCCACTATATCATTTGAGCTATTTGCCAAGAGGCATGGATCAAAAGCAAGGTTTCAACCTTGGTATTTTTGAGTCAGAAGATAATCATTTCTAAGCAGTATGATATGCCATGTGCCATTCCCCTTATTCACATGTGCATCCATCCATCTATCCATCTACCCATCCATCCATTTATCTATCTATCTATCTATCTATCTTATCTTTTTATGCATCTATATATTGGTGTATCTATCTAATCTATCTTGATATAAATATGAGTAATTGTGTTTTGTTGTTCCTAAAATTATAGCTATATGATTGTAAAAATAAGTAGATACATAGTATGTATAATTTTAATTTTAAGGTTAAAACTAATCAAAGACTTTTGGGACAATTAGTATATTAAACACACACACACACACACACAAACACACATATATATAATAGTGAATTAATAACAATAGTGCAAAGAAAATTTAATAGTGCAATAATAATAAAGCATTGAAGGATTGAAATCTGTGTCTGTTAAAGAGATATCCAAATCTATGAAATCAATCAAATACTAAATGTTTATTTCCTTGCCAACTCTCTCCATTCATCCTTGAAATTTAAAAATATGGAAGTCACATAGTGGTTATACAAATAACTAAAATTCAGGTATCTATCTGTCTCGCTCTCTCTCAGTATGATATATACATACATTTGGTGGTGTTTTTGATGGTACAGCCTCCCTCTTGTTTAGATCCACATCTTTGCCTTAGTTCACAATATACTAAATACTCATAATTACAGGTATAGAGGCAACAAGATGAGGGTACAGACAACTAAAATATGGACGCAGTGACATCAGAATGAGACTGGGTTCTCCCTACCTTGTCTGGCTGTGTGATCCTGGCAAATCACTTAAACTCCGTTTGCCTCAGTTTACCCATTTATAAAATGAGGGTCACAACAACACTACATTTCAGAGCTGTTGTAGAGATCAAATGTGAAATATTATTGTAGTATAATGCCTGGCACATAGTCAATGAATATTAGTTATTATTATTGTTATTCTTACCTTGACATTTTACAGTAGAAAGAACATTGCCTCTACTTTCTTTTCTCATGCATCAAAAAAAAAAAAATCATTGACCTGATCCATCTCCTCCCCTCCTGCCAACAAACTTTTTCCAGTCTTATTTTCAATTAAAATATTCTTGTGGACCTTGAACATTATTTAAAGGGTTTTATTTTTAAGTCAGTCACTAAATTCCTATGGGCAAATTGCATTCTTGGAGATGAGCCTCAATTTAATTCAGATGAGTCTAATAAAATAGAAGGAGCCTGTTGATAATGTTAAGATTGACAAATAGTAGTTGAACACTTACTGAAGAATTTTTTGTACATTGTGAAGCCTCACAGGTAAAAGAGGTTTTGTTTTGGTTTTTAAGTTTTTATTTTTGTGTGCATCACTGAGGGATATCGGGGATTCATGAGCTTTAGAATATCATATATCTATATGAAGGCTACTGTAAAGAACCAGAGAATTGTTTTAACATTTGTATTTTTATAAGGCAATGATTACTGAAAGCATGAGTTCATTCCTATCATCCTCCACTAATCTTGGTGATGCTGAAAGCACTCTGGGTTCTCAAAGGCTAAACCTCTAGAATCACAAGTTCTAGCAACTAGAAAGGCTTTAAAGCATATACTTGGTGATGATCTCTTCAAGGACTGATCCAGGAAATCAGAAAGCATGTTTATCAAGAGATTGCCCATCAGGTTATCATTTTCAGCCATGTGACATATGAAAATGCTTTACTAAGACATAGAAGCATTGTACTGTGTGCCTGCTGAAGGACTGTTTATACCAATGAAATACAAATTTTCTAACATTCTAAAATGACGTATTAAAACTATAACATGGATAATGCTTTCTAAAATGCTACCCTTTGCCACTGAATTCAGGAAAGAATTAAAATGTTAGAAAAAATGTTATGAAGCCAGTCTAAAATCTCACATTCATATCAAGTACTAACATGAATATTAAGGTCTTATCATATCTTCTTTTTCATTAATTTTAGATATAATAACATGCATGCTTCCCAACCTGAAAGAATAAAAATAATTCATGAGAAAAAAAATAACCCAAGATTCTTTAAAGCATGATAAACAATATAAAGAAAAAGGAAACTTAGATTTGGACTCAATAAGCTACAGCCACTCAAATCCTGTCTCTGATACTCTTTGATCTTGTTTAAATCATGTAACCAATCTGGGTCTCAATTTCTTCTATAAATTTTTTGATGGGTGAATTGACATCAAATTGGCAAGGATGGTAAAGCAAGAAAATGAATTCTGAATTTGCCCAGGTATTCTAGTAATTTAAAACCATGATCACAAAGTCACTAAGTTTTGCATACTCTTTGACACATTGATACATCTACTAAGCCTGTATGAAAGAGAAATCAAAGAAAGAGAGAAAAAATCCATATATAGATATGTATATATAAATATATATAAATACATATATATATATATATATATATATATATATATATATATATATATATATTTCTAGCAGCTCAAAATAGCCACAAACTGAAAATAACAGTGTTCACTTATTGGTGAAGGGCTAAACAAATTATGATATATAAATGTAAGAATGCACCATAAGAGATAGCAAATTGAACAATTCCAAAGGAAATGAAGATTTTTATGAACTGATGCTAAGTAAAGTAAGCAGAAGTTGTAGAACAATGTAAGCAGTGAAAATAGTATGAAAAGGACAAAAACTGCCTTGAAAGAGTTTAGAATTTTCCATAGAACTAAAAATAAACCATTTCCTTATTTCTGGAGAGAGATAGACTCAAAATGCAGAAACATATATTTTTGGAAATAGTAACATATAGGTGTTTGTTTTGCTTGATGATTAATATCTTTTATGAGTGTTTTCTTTTTGTTTTTTATTCTTCAATAGGGAAAATGTAAAGGGATGAAATTAAGTGCTTATTAAGAAGTATTAAATATATAATTGATAGATGATGTAAGGAGACAGTGATGATGATGATGATGATGATGATAGGAAGCAAGTCATCTAACCTCTAGGAGTTTCAGTCTCTTGATGCAATCACAGTTTCATTCCCTCTGATGATGATGATGATAAAAAATGACTGATATCTAGATGATAAATCGATAGATGGATAGATGGATGAATGGAAAACAAAGGGGTCAGATCTGATTCCCTATATCAGTCTACAACAATTTAAGAAGAACCAACTATATGCCAAGCACCATGTTAAATGCTGGAAATACTATAAAGAAAGACATAAAATAGTTCCTAATGAAAAGGATCTCCTAGTCTAAGAAGGAAGACAATATGAAAACATAAATGTACATACAAGATGCATACAGAATAAACGAGATAATTTCAGAAAGAAAGCACCAAGATTAAGGAGGAATGGGAAAAGTTTGTTTTAAAAAGTGGGATTTCAGCTGAAGTTTGAAGAAAGTCAGGGAAGCCAGATAGATGAGATGAGGCAAGAGAGAGGTCCAGGTATAGAGGATACTCAGTTTACTTTGGTGTCTAAATTTCCTTTTGCTATGCATAAATCCTCCTGGATATAACATGATGGAAGCTATGCAAGCAAACTCGGACTGGGAAAGATCAAACAATGGGCAGAACCAATTTTGAAGCTGCTATCCCTGCCTCATCCCTACCTTCACCACCACCACCACTTCCCCAAAAGCTTAGTGTATCCAGCATAGTTCCTGTATCTCACAGTGACCTAAATTGGTGAGGTTTTTTTTTTTTTCTATTTTTTATTCTTTTAATCTTCACTTTGCATGGGTATATCAAAGCACTGTGGGGTCTATACTATTGAAAGACTTTAGAATGTTCCTGAGAGTCTGAGCTCTTGGACTTTTTTCTATTCTCCCAGTCTTGGGATTTTCTAACACTCTAAAAAGTAATTTGAGGAAAAGAAAATCACATTTTTTCCAGAAGGAATTAAAAATCCAAATGTGAAGGAGATAGTGAGCTGAATAAGGAAACCAATATATAAATAGAAAAAAATAATGTAAATGAAAGGCCATTAAGATATAGCTGAAGGTTGTATAGTTGTAAGTCTTACTTATGACCTGAAAATCAAGACTGTCTGACCTTAAATCAGCCTATAACACTTACTAGCTGTGTAAATATGGGCAATTCACTTAACCTCTGTTTGCCTCAGTTTCCTCATCTGTAAAATGGGAAGAATAGCCTCACAGGTTTGTTGTGAGGATCAAATAAAAATAAGAGTAAAGCATGTAGCCAAGTACCTGGAACATAGTAAGCAAATGTAAATATCATTTATTATTATTATTAAATTATTACTGTGCATTGGGTATGGATGCAACATGAAGGTGGTAAGCTCCTTGTGAAGGAAACTATTTCTTAGCTTAAAAAAACAATTGAAAGAACATGGGTTCTGCATTGGGGAATTTTGATTCAAATCTTGCCTTTGTGAGATCTTGGGCAAGTCACAGAAGTTCCTCCAGTTTCTTCAATTGCATAAAGAGGAAGTAGGGCTAGACGGTGTCTGGAATCCTTTTCAGCTTAGAATCTCTGACTCTCGGGATCTCTTTACTCAAAAAAAAAATAATAAGAGTAGTGGTGTTTTCAGGCGTTTGTTTTCCCAGTTGATCATTATTGTAGAGTCATGTCTGCCTCTTCATGTTCTCATAGAACGTAACATGTCAACACAAGTCCATGGTTTTCTTGTCAAAGATATATTGTTTCCTTTTCCAGTTCACTATATAGATGAGGAAACTAAGGCAAAATATGGTCAAGTGACTTGCCCATGTTCACATAGCTACTAAGTATCTGGGGCCAGATTTGAACTAATAAAGATGAGTCTTTCTGACTCTAGTAACCTATCTGCCATACCACCTGCCTGTGGTTTTCCTAGTCAGTCCTTTTAAAAGAAGGCCAGCATAATAAAGTGAATGGAAAGGGATAGCATTAGTAAAAAGAAAGAAATAAGGAAACAAGCATCTGTTAAACCCCTACTATGTGTCAGAAACTGTGCTTAGAGCTTTACAAATATTACCTCATTTGGCCCTCAAATAATAGCCCCTTTCTAATAGAAAGGGGCTATTATCATCCCCATTTTACAGATGGGGAAGCTAAAGCTATTCGAGGTCATATAATAAATGTCAGAGACTGTATTTGACCCCAGCTCTTCTTGACTCCAGGTCCAGCACTCTATGTATGTGTCACCTATTGGAGTTAGGAATACAAGGGCTCCAGCGCTATTTTTGACTTTGGGCATCTCTGTATCCCCTGAGGTCTCAAGACACACTATAAAGCAAACAAAACAGTGAAGGGGAATGAATGATGCATTTGTAATCTCAGGATTTAGGTTCAAATTCTGCTTGCTACTTATGATGACCTTGATCATCCAGCTTAACCCTCTCGGTCTTCTTCATATCTTTTCAATTTCTATATCTGTAAAATATAGGCATGCAGATTAAGTGATCTCTAAGATCCTAAAGACTCTCTTTCTAGATTCAAACTAATGATCCTATGATTCCATATTTATAGAACACTTGATGAGTGATGTTAATAAAGGGAATTTCTCAAGTGGAGTTCAAACAAATTATTCAATTCCCAACTCTTCCTCCCTTTCTTAAGATGTATAAAATATTAAGATCATTAATCAATGCTCATTTGTTGTCAATATTTCTTCTTATTTCAGAGAGAATGTTTTAAAATATGAAAATTCATTAAGAATATATATAATAAATTCTGAGTTTTCATAATTTCCAAAAAAACTGTTGAGTTGTAATTATGGGACAATTTAATAATAATAATAATTATAATAATAATAAATAGCAATAACTTTAAAATCTAATATGCCTACAAAGGAGTAGGTGGAAAAGAGGATGGAAGAAAAAGATGATTCTGTGAAGCTGGAATTTCATATGAAGCATTTTCTCTTTATCTAGGATTATTTTTTCCTTCAATTTCCTTCATGTCTCTGAGGATTATTCTATATATTTTGTGTATCCTTTGGGTTGTATTTTGATAAGAGAACTGTAATACCATACAATATCAGAAGGAAAATTATGCTGATATTGAATGGTATCTAATCTTTTGACTTTTTTTTAGACTTCTCCATAACATGATTTTATTTCTATTACTCATTCCTGGAGAATCACAACAGCTGCTTTTCTTCCCTCTTCTATGATCTTGCCATATGTGAGCAGCATGAAAGCGATCCTCATTAATTAAAGACAAGGTTGAAATTTGAGAACTGTTATCAAACCTAGAACATTTTAAAATCTCAGGTCATTTCAAATGAAGCGATTTTTCATGAAATTAATTTAAGATGAGTTCCTGTCTCTTTTTGACTTTGAAGATTTGTCATCTTCCTAAGATAGCTCCATGTTTGCCTTCAGATTATTAAAAAGAGGCACTCAGTTATAGCTTATCTAGAAAAGTGCTCATCTGTACTTTCCTTCCATTCTATTTTTAAGGTTTTATTGATGACTTTTGGTTTTATGTGCCAGTCATAACCGAATATATTCCTCTCCTTCCTCCTTCTAATAAGCTTTCTCTGAGCAAGAAAGTTAAAAACAAACAAACAAAAATGACTACTTTCCATAAAACAACCTACTGTGGGTTTGGAATTAGGAACATCTGAGTTCAAATATGTCCCAAAAATATAATAGTTGGGCGACCCTTGGACAAATCACTTTCCCCCATTTACTTCAGTTTCCTGATCTATAAAATAAAGTTAATAATGACATCTACCTCCTAGGGTGATTGCAAGGATCAAAATTCAAAGTACTTAGCACAGGGCCTGGAAAAAAGTTAAGTATTATTTAAATGTTGCTTATTATTTTTATCAATACCATCCCTTTTATTATTATCAGTATCATTTGCAACTTTCGAATACCATAGTTCCCCATCTTTTCAACAAAAGAAGGGAGATTCATTTCCTCATCTTTTTCTTGGTGTCAGAAAGCCAAATGAAAAAGAGAGCTCTGTGCATTACCCAATAATAAGTAACTCTAACGTGATTAAAAAGAGTTACTTGTAAAGTAATATAATGGAAATTATGGTAGGAAACAGCTCTCCAAACAGATACAACTAAGAAAAGGAATAAAGAAGACAATTTATATCACATGATAGAGAATCTCTCTAAATGAGAAGCTTTGTAAAAGAGAAATAAATTTGTAAATGCATATACAAAATTTCTTGTGTTTTCAAAGAACAAATGAATCCCATATAAGCCAGAGCCCTGATTTTGAATATGGGAAATATGGGAAAAAAACTTTAAAATAATAGCTCTCTCAGAAAAAGAAAAAAATATTATACTTAAAATTTAAATGACATTCCATAAAAATAATAAAAGAAAATAACCCAGAATTTTTAAATATTTATGACAAAGTACTGATTAATAGAACCCATCAATTGTAAAAGGCCTCATAACAGAGGCTACAATAGCTACCATTTATATGGCACTATTGTGCGCCAGCATTTTAGAATTGCCAGCTAAAATGTTCCTAGCTAGCTGCTCTCTTCGAGGTGGCAAAGAACTGGGAATTGCAGGGATGCTCATCAACTGGGGAATGGCTGACCAAGTTGTGATATATGATTGTGATAGTACTACTGTCCCTTAAGAAATGATAAGCCTGACACTTAAAAAACACAGGGCAATACTTGTACTAAATAAACAAAATGAGCAGAGAACCAAGAGAACATTGTTTACACCAAGAGCAATATTGTTTTTAAGAATAATTTTGTGTGAATAAAGTATTTTGAGTCCTTCACATACCCAAATTGGGAAAGTCTCTTTTCATCAAGAGAAAGAACTGATAAATAGGAGTATAGAATAATTTTAATATACATATACACACACCTATAAATATATATATATTTTGTGCGTGTGTGTGTGTGTGTGTATGTGTGTGTGTAAAAGTAGCCAACTCTAGTAAGAGGGAGAGGAGAAAAATAAGTTTTTAAAAATATATTTACATATAAATTTATTATATATTTTTAAAGAGTAACAAGTTGTGCATAGTAGATTTGCAATTTCATGTGCAATCATCTTTTTATTGTACTATGTTATGAAATGCTTGTTTTATTCAATAAATTATAAATATTTTTTAAATTGCTATTTTAAATTATGATCTTAATTGATTCTCTCAACAACCCTGAGAGGTTGGCAGTATTATTATCTTTACTTTATAGACAAGGAAACTGAGACGGAGATTAAGTAACTTCCTTAGGATACACAGTAACTAAATGTCCAAGATTGAATCTGAATTTAGGTCTTTCTAACTATAGATATACATTTTATTCACTTAGGAATTTTAACTGTCTCATCATCATTCCCACTACTCTTTGCAGCCTCTTTTGTAAGATAATTTTTCTAGGCATGGGATACAGTCAAAGAAATCCACAATAAAAGTTAAACTTATCCAGAACTAAACCATTCTAAAACAAAATAAAGTAATAAAAGTTAGATGGGCAGGATTAAATCTATCCATACTCTGACACAAAAATTCATTGGGTATTAAATGATTCCTGTGGTGTTCTTTTTCCAAAACTCAGCCAGGTGATAAGAGGGTCCAGGGTTCAGGTCCCTGTTCGGGCTCCAAAATATCTCTTTCTAAGACCAAATCAATCATATTGAACCATGCCTAATTAGATAATTATTGTCTCTATCAACTCCAATGGCTTAACAGTTTGTAAAGATTCCAACAGATTCCAATAATTAATATTTGCAATCTTTTACAACAAGAATTGCACACAATAGCAAAATAGGAATAAAGAGGATTAATAAATTGAATATGCATGTTATACAAACATTGGGAATCGAGAAATTAACAAACCCACAAATTCAAGAAGAAATCTTAAAAATTTGAGGAGAAACAAAGAAGATGGATAAATCTACAACGATCAAATCCCCGATCTCAAAGATGGCAAGCAGAACAGCTTAGACTCAAACCAAGTTTCCTAGCTTCATATCTAGGGCTTTTTCCACTGAACCAAGCTTTCTTCCTTGACACGTTGACACGTTATTACTATCATTCTGTCTATGTGTATAAAGATAGAACAAGGAAGACCTAACATTTGTACAGGTAAGTGATTTTTTCTTTTGATTGAATGAACAGTTGCAATATATTGTCATTAAACATTCTATTGTCAACTTTAAATGTGGTCTCCAAAGGATAAATCCAGGAATGTATGCTTTGCCCTATATTTCTTAATAATTCAATTAATGACATATAAAAGAATAGAAGGTCTATTTATCAATTTCCTGGTGATATAAATCTAAAAAAGGAATTAATATGCTGGTAGATGAAAGTCAAAATCCAAAACAATCTTGACATGCCAGGATATTAGACTGAAACCAAAATGAAACAAAATAGGAAGAAATGTATGGTTTTAACCTTAGATTAAAAAAATCTTCAGAAGTCCAAGATTGTTCTGGTACAAAAACAACTTTTTAAAAACTGTTTTTAAATGGTAATATTAATTACCTTTTATTTTTATGCATTTTAGTTAATATTAACTTTGTTAACTTTTTAATGTTAATATGTTCCTTTCTTTTTTAATTAATTTGAATTTCTGGAATGAAGCAAGCATTTTCATGACATATAATAAAAAAGATAATTACACTTGAAGCTGCAAGTCTTTTACTACAATTTGCTATTTCTTTTTTTTTTTTTGTGTATATATATATATATATATATATATATATATATAATAAAGTTATAGTGTAATTTTTTTTCTTTTTATTTTTCTGTCTTCTCCAAAATGACTATTGGAAACAAGTCTGTATTTTTATACACACACTATATATATATATATATATTTTTTTTTTCATACAAATATACATATACACACATATATACACATAAGCATACATATACACATGCATAAAAAATTAATCTATATATATTGTATTTATCCATTGTTTCTCTGGATGCAGATAGTATCTTCCTTCATACACCTCTATAGTTAACTTGGGTATTTGTAATCGTCAAAATAGCTTAATTGCTCAGTTATTCTTAAAATAATGTTGTTGTTTGTTACTGTAAACCACATTGTCTTAGTTCTGCTCATTTTATTCTTCATTATTTTTGCCAAGTTTATTCATAGTTTTTTAAGATAATCAAGTTCATTACAATCATATACAACTTTTTCTTCCATTCTTAAAAAAAAAACTGAAAAAGAACTTACAGGCCTGGGTATTTTATTGCATGGCAAGGCCACCATAGGACAAGAGTATGACATGGTTAGAAGTAAACCTGATGAAATATTAGACTTCAAAAAAAAAAAGTGTGACCAAATTTAGGAGGCAACGTCAAAGCCCTCCAAAATGGTGTGTTCAGTTTCCGGTTCCATATTTTAGGAAGGACATTGATAACAATACAGGGGAGAGTAACCAGGAGAACAAAGGATCTCAAGATCATTCTAAATGAAGCCTGGTTAAGGAGCTGGGCATGTTGGAAATCTAGAAGTAAACTCCTAGGGGCTATCAAAGTATTTTAAGGACTTCTATGTGTAAGAGGGATGGACTTCTGCATAGTCTTCCACAAGATAAAAAGGCATCTTCCAGTGAGTGCACACAGGTATGTGTTGGGGGGGAGTGTATGGGTGTGTGTTTGGAAGGCAAGTATTTCCTAATTACATTCAAAAATGCAAACAGTTTCCTGGGAAACAGTGGTTTCCCACTCATGGATGGATGTTTAGGAAAAAAGCTCCTCTTGTTGACATACTAAAGGAAAGATACTTGTTTAGAAGTAAGTTGACCCAGATGCCTTCTGAGCTACGTTCCACCTCTGAGGTTCTGTAGTTCAGTTTCTTTCCCCCGGACTGATCAGCACTTCCTGTAATTATCACTAACACCTGGGCAGGCTTACCTACCTTCCCATCAATGCAGTCATAGAAGAGAGATGAGGTAAAGCATGATGAATTTCAAGCTTCATTAATCTTCCTTTAAATCCTGCAGCATATTTCCTAGTCAGTTCTAACAAAGTGAATTTCAACTTTCCGACATCTCTCATAGCAGTGGAAAACCAGGGCATTTAGTGGGGACAATGGCAAATTCATTGTTTTCTACAAGAGGGGACTCCCATCATTCAGTTCACATTAAATTTGCAGTTATAAGGAAAACCTTCTCCAAAAATGTCTATTGTAGCTTCCTAATGGGGCTAAAAATTGTCTGTTAATCTATTGCCTCTTTCCCCTAGCAAATAAAAAATTCCCTATTTCTGGTCATAACTGCCTTTCTAGGACAGATTGCCCAAGTTTTCTAAGCTATTGTTAGACTTTAATGAGAAAAAGAAAGTAGAACATAATGGAAACAAAATGATAGTTGCGGATAATTTTCTCCCTAAATAAGACCTCATGTTTCCCATAATTCTATGCATAGGAGGGACATGTAATACATATATGCCCATTCTTCCCAATATTTGAGGTTTCCAGATAATATATTTAATCCTTTCTCTTTAATCACAAAGGAGTATTTTTTAAGTCGCAATTACCATAAGGCTTTGCCTAACAGTGTAAGAAATGTTGTATTACTGTTTTATCTTTGGGGTGGTGACTTTTATTTCTCTCTTTAGATTCAACTGAGAAATCAAGATGCCCTTCAAAAATTCTTGAGATTTCAGCGCTCGTCTAGTCAAGGGGAGATTGTTCACTTTGGATATTTCTCCAAAGACTGACTCAGCTGTATGTGTGTGGGTGTGGAGGAGACCTTGCATTGTTAAATCCTATGGCAAAGGAAAATAATTTCTGACCAGTCTTTTCAACCAGCAAAAGGTTTTAAAGGTCAGAGATTCAATGGGGCAACAACAAAGTGGCAGAGTGGATAAAACACATAACTAAAGACAGGAAGATTCGAGTTCCAAATCCAGTTTCAGACACTTATTAGCTGCATGACTTTGGGCAAGTCACTTACTCCTATTTGCCTCAGTTTCCTCATCTGTAAAATCATCTGGAGAAGAAAATGATATGTAAATATGTATATGAGTGGTATGTATATATGCACTTTATGTATATTTTATGAGGTGCACATACACATACATATATGCACATATACATAAAACCAGTTTCACCTGTTTTTTTGAAGAAATATACAATGCAAAATACTATGTTCACCAAACTGAGTACCTACTATGTGTATAAAAGTATACTGGATGCTAAAGATATGAAGGTAAAAAAAGGGGAATAGAAATTTTTGAGGTACTCATATGTCTCTGTAGCAATATATTTTTATAATGTTAAAATATTATTTTATTCTTTATCACATTATTATGTCATACATATGCTTTGTAAAATGTTTTTGCAAATATTAAAGAGATCTACACCCTCTCGCTGCTTATTATTACCCATCTAACTAAATTCTAAGACCTTCAACACCTGATTGGCCTCAGAGGGGTGAACATTTCCATTATGTTATCAGTCAAAGACAACCTACTAATTTGCAAAGAGATTGTGATTTTTCTGTGTGAAGGGCATTACAAATCCTTGAAATATTAAATGCAGCCATAAATGACTTCCTCGAGAGCTTCTATCTCTCCCTTTTATATACTCTCCATATTCCCAGAATCCATGAGCATAGTAGGTGCTCAGCTATAATTTGGTGAATTTGCCCTACTTCTCATGATCATCATATGGAGCTGATAATGTAACTATTGTTTTTCTAATTTTCCATAAGAAATTGAGACTCAGAGGAGTGGAGTAGATTGTTAGGGATTGCACAGGTTTTCCAAGTGCCCGTTTTAGGACTTCTAATCATCCTCCTTATTCCAAATTCAACTTTTCTTCATACTGACACAGCTTCTTGGGTGCCTCTTTAAGTAGGAACTGAGATTTAACGATGTTAAGTGATTTAGTCAAGTTCACACAGTTAATTCTTGAGGTCTTTTCTTCTGTGGCACTACACAGTCCCTAGATAAATGTGATTAAGTTTAGAGAGAAACAGAATTCAGCAGGTGAAAAAAATCAAGATGAAGCCTAGAATTCTTCAGTACCAGAAAAGCTACATCAAATGAGACATTTCTCTTTTACTGTGTATTACTTGATTTGAAATTTTCTTTCTTATTTGCAATATTAGCAAGGTTTTCTTTAGAAAGCAAGGAGAGCCCAGAATGTTGAGTAAGTTTATTATAGACAATGTATATGAATAATTGTTTAATGAGAACTAGAAGCAGATCTGGGATGTGCATCATTAATGAAATGAACTCAGGATTCTATTGTTAAAATGTGAATGGGAAAGTTTTAGAATGAAAGACAGCTGTAGATTATTTACCCGATAATAATATCCACTTGTTTTACTTACTGTTTCCAGTCCCTTAAATAAATAGCACCAAAAAGATAAATAGTCACTAACTTGTTTTTTTAAATGGTAGAAGATTTAGAGAACTTTCTTTTAGTCATTTAATTTTGGTCTTTGAAGAAAGTCAAGACTCTTTCTGGAGAGCAACAACACAAAGAAAAGCAGGATGCTTGATAAATTGTTCATAGAGTGGTAAAGGAAAGAAAGTATATGGTCAGTGATTGTGATTATGATTATAAGTAGGAAAGAAAGTGTATGATCAGTGATTGTGTCTGTGATTGTAGCAGGAAAGTGTAGGATGAGTGATTGTGATTATGATTATAGTAGGAAAGAAAGTGTATGATCAATGATTATGACTGTGATTATAGCAGGAAAGAAAGTATATGGTCAGTGATTGTGATTATGATAATAGCAAGAAAGAAAGTATATGGTCAGTGATTGTAATTATGAATATAGCAGGAAAGAAAGTATATGCTCAATGACTGTGAGTATGATTATAACAAGAAAGAAAGTGTATGTCTGGTGATTGTGATTATGATTATAGCAGAATTCAATGTGCAGTAAGAAATGATGAGAGGAATTCTGAAAAACACAAGAAAAAAATGCATGAACTGATAGAGTGAAAAGTACAGAACCAGAGGAAAATATGTACAATGATTACACTAAAATTATATATATATATATAAACTAAATACTAAGAAATTATAATAATCACTTTTGGTCCTCAAGGAAAAGACAAGGAAACATACATTCTTCTTTTCCACAGAGATGTGTGTGAATATGGGTACACAATATTGTATACATGCAGACATGGTCAAAATCAATTATTCTACTTTTTTCCCCCCTTTAATACAAGGCATGTTTAAGGTTTACAAGTTTATTATTGGTATGGGGAAATGGAAATAACTATGCAGTAAAAATAAAAAGCACTAATAAAACATTTCTTAAAAGACATTTATAGAGTTATATTTTAAAATTGACATTTTTAAAGTAGATATCTATCATTGGAGTAATCTCTGAACAAATTATGGTCCATAAGTGTAACAGATATTTCTGTGTTGTAATAAACAGGAAACATAATTACTACAGAGAAGCAATGAAAGACTTACAGGAAATGATATAATGAAAGCCAAGAAAAGAATACAGGGCACAAAATGATGACAATAATAGGAACAAAACCCACAAAAATATCAAAAAATAAATGTTGGAAAGTTAAAAAGACTAGCTTTTATATATATATAGATAGATAGATAGATAGATAGATATAGATAGATATAAATATATTATATATATATAAATATATAATATATATTATATGTATATATTATATATATAAATATGTATGTATATACATATACACAAATATGCATATATATACATACACAAATATGCATATATATTATGTATATAATTTTTGCTTATTTCTCCTACCTTCCCTTTTTATTTTATTTTTATAACAAATGATTTTGTTAAAATGCATGGATCTTTGGGAGGGAGAGACGAAAGGATACAAGGAAGATATCAATAAAATAAAATAAAAAATCAACAAAATAAATGATATAAATAACAATCTTAAAAAATACAACATGCTTAATTATCTGTCTCTCACATAAAGACAGGAACAGTGGACTTAAACTATTATCAGTGAATTTTCCCTGATTCTATTACTTAAACAAGTCATCTTCCTTTCTCGGTCTATTTATTAATTATAAGAACTGAGGTCAAATTCTGTCTAAAGATTTTATGTCCTGAAAAATGGCAGAAACAGAGAGAAAGTATGTGGAAGGAGGAAATAAGGATGGGAAAGATTAAAAGCCAAAGAAGACAGAAAGAGGAAGGAAAGGGAGCTAGGAAGGAGAGGGTATGATAGAGATTGGAGAGTGAGAAGTGAGATGTAACTATTACTTCACTCCAGGAAAAAAAAAGATAATTTTATCAGGACATGAAGTTCAACCTGCATAATTAACTCTTTCTTGAGCCTAAAAAAATCAACAAAATAATGTATTAACCCATGACCTCTAGCATTTTCACACTGAAAATTTAACAATCAACTCTTGGGAGCTAATTCCAGTTGGTTGCTGCTCATCCCTAAGATGGAAGAGGGGGAGAGGGAAAAAAAGAGAAGGGGAAAAGGGAAATGGCTAAAGACACGAATTTGCCATGGTAGATGCCCAAGTGAACAAGATACTAGAGATGGGTTCTGCTCAGCTATGATCCTTGACAAGTGAGAGCATATGCTTTGTATAGAGTTGGGTCTATACTTGGGTCAACTCAACTCAACTCAATTTAATTCAACAAGCATTTATTAAATATCTACCATATACAAGGGACTATGCTAATTAGTGAAGGTAAAAAGAAAACTGGCTGAACTTCTGTTCCTCTCACATAACCCTCTACCTCCCTTTTCTATACCTTTGCAAAAATTGTCCTTCATACATTTCTGTCTCTTCAGATCCCTAATTTCCTGCAAAGTTCAGCTCAAAGGATACTTCCCACATTACCCCATCTGCTAATACCTTCTCCTCAAAATACTGCTTAATTGATTGACATATATAAAATAGGATTTAGATTCAAGGGGTTTACTGTGTGAGGGAGCTAGTATTTATATATGCATGTCTATACATGTATATATGTATATATATATGTATACATATGTGCATGCAGGGAAATAAAAAAATACAAAGTAATTTGGAGGGGAGGAGAGGGAACTAACAATTGGGAGAATCAGAAAGGCCTTTGTGTTTTCACTACTTCTAATGTACTCTCACCATATGCATCTGGACTATGGCCAATTGTCCTGCACTTCAATGATGCAGGAAGAAAGAATATGGCTGACAACTTTGTGCAACTCTTCCTTCCAAGACATCCTCCTGTGATTTTATTAACTCTCTTAGAAAAGGAAGGACAATTATCATACGTAAAAAAGTATTTTTAATTATTCTCTTTGTTATTCTCCCCCCTCTTTGGGGATCCTCTGTTAGTCCCATCCCCAACCTTATCCCATCCTTGGAGATGAACTGAATCTATGTTCCAAGCCTCAGGGTAGAAATCACACTAAGGGGTTTTATTGTAGGAGAGGGGAAGGCTTGGCTGTTTAGGGACCTGGCCTGTTTTGGATAATGAAGCCTCCATATGCTGGCAACAGCAACCTTCCTTCTCATTCCATCATATCTCATTTCTCATTGCCTTCTTGAGAACAAGTTTCAATGGATATAACAGTGATCTCCATTCTACTTCTATCTATAACTCTTTAAGATTGAAACCTCATGGCTGGCTTATCTCAAGACTGACTCAACCTTCTTGGGTCTCAGTACTTCATATCTATATCTATATCATCTATGTCTATATCGAATCTATATCTATAGCTATATGTCTATAAAATCAAGGTCATTCTCTTGAGATGACTTTCAAAGTCCTTTCTTGCCCTAGAGACCAAACTCTTTTTTTTATAGGTGGGGGGGAAATGAGATGTAAAGAAGTCAATTAACTTAAGATCATAAGGAAAGAAACTTCAAAGTCATTTAATTAAGAGTCAAAGGACTAAAGTGACATACTAAAGGTCCTTTAATTGGAAACTGTCAGAGTTGGGATTTGAATCCAGGACTTCTGGTTCCAAAGTCTGTGATAATTTGATTCTACCTTGCTGCCCCTCTAGCCTGTCCTTATCCAACTAGAGTCTTCTAGAACTATGTCTAAGCTTAGGTTTGAAGTTTGGTCAGAAAAGTTAGATCTCAAAGTAGTCCATCCTGGTTCCATTGAAAGGATATTTAACACTTCATCAGTGTTTAATCACTCAGTGAAGTAATGAATAATAATAACAACAATAACTAATTTTTATAGGACCATATGTTAGGCACTATCTAAGCACTTTACAATTAGCATCTCATCTGGTCCTCTCAATTCTGGGACATTATCCCCATTTTACAGATGAAGATACTGGAATAAAGAGAGGTTAAATGGTTTGTTCAGGGTCACATGGCTAGTCAGAGTATGAGTTCACATTTCAACTCAGGACTTCTTGACAACTCTAGGTTCAATGATCTATCTACCTAGTTACCTCTAATAAATCAACATACATATATTAAGTACCTACTATATACATGGCACTTGGACTAGATGCTAGGAATACAAAGATATAACAGACCTTTCCATTATAGGGCTTACATTCATCACTTGCTGCATCCAGGGCCTAGAGACTGATCATAGACATTTTGGTAGCTAAGGTCTTAATGGAAATCAGGCCAGAAAGGTGGCCAAACTGAATACATTATTAATTCAATGATTAATTATAACCCTTTTTAACATATCAGGCAGAGCAATGGATTTCTTAGTTTCTCCAGGATATTTCTAGTCTACATTCTACAAGACCAACTGTTTCTTGGTCACTGTGTTTCTCAGCATTTCTAACATAAACTAGCCCAACCTGACAAGAGGAAAAGCACCATAACCCATTTACAATGGAGTTATTATTTAACTTATTTAACTTCTTCCTTCCTACTCTTATGCCTTGAAAATTTGCCTCATTATGTGAAGTAAATGTTTTAAAACAGGATTATCAGTGTCATTTATGCATAATGGGTATTAGCTCAAATGTAAAGCAATGTCATGAACCAAAAAGGACCAGGCCAAGTTCAAGGTCAGGAAGTTACTTTTTCCCCCTGCCTTCCAGCTAACAAGATTTAAGATAATTGCTAAAACAGCCTTTTCAATAATCTTCTTTCTAAAAGCTATTTCCCCCGACTCTACAGAACAGATTCTCTGCTTTCATCATGTTCCAATAGTCTGTGACTCTATTTCTGAGATTATTTTTAAAAGGTTACACTCACTAGACAATAAGAAAGCAATTATGAGCAACCCATAACATCCAAATTCAGGATAATGAGTGTGGATTTCTTATTTTTTCATCCTTCTATATTGGCTAATCTTCAATTCAAACCCTTTCTCACTACCTCAACTTGGCATGAATGTCACCCTGGGTTCTTGAAAGCAAGCTCAATGAGAGTTCCTAGGAACCTAAAAATGGAAGGGTTGTCTACCATGGGAGCACCAGGGCTAGCACCATTCAGGGGAGCTCATCAATGCATTGTCCAAAAGGTGGTTCCATTCCATTCCTTTCCACAGGTATTTATTGCATATCTACTAAATCCCAGGCATTCTGCTAAATTTATGGGAGATACAAATAAAAACAAAATAGTTTCTGCTCTCAAAGAGCTTAAATTCTTTGGGGAGTGTGATAATATGAGATAGTTTGCCAGGATATAGAGGAATCACAATTTTCATGAATAAAAAGCTGATCATCACTGATGAAATCATGAATTTCTTTAAGTAACATGGACTAATAATTCTCAATGTATACCATCCTTCATTTCCTTCTAAATAGAGAAAATAGGGCAGGGAGACAGGACTAGTTATATGCTAAGAGTAGAAAAACACTGACAAATGAAAACTAAGCAATAGCAGTGGAAATATATGGTCCTGACTCAACTCTCCAGAGCACTCTCTTCTCCCTGGGCTCCTACCCTCTCATTTCAGCTTCCCACCTAAAGGTGCCTCTGCCCTGAGGCCCCACTCTTATATGGCACCCCCGATGCCTCAGCATCATTCCCTAAGTTGTCCAGGTCAAGTGGAATTTGACTTCCTCTTCCGTTCTTCATTTTCTCAACTTCATCTCCACATCATCATCCATACTCCCACTGCTCCCCCCTTTCCAATTTCTCTTTATGGATTTATTAGTTACATTAGAATCTACAGTTCTTAAAGTTAGGAATTGTCTCTTTTTTTACTTGTATCCATACCCCTAGCACTTTTCTTACTATCTAGCATAATATAAATACCTAATAGGCTCTATCTCTGTCTCTGTCTCTCTTCCTCTCTCTCTCACTGTCTCTCTCTTTTTCTCTGTGTGTCCTCTCCATGTTTGTCCATCTCTTTCTCTCTCTCTCTCCCTGTCTCTATATCCCTGTCTCTATATCTCTTCTATGTCTGTCTCTATCACTGAATTCAACTTTTTGCATTGTATAAAAATCTCACTGCAATCGGATAAGAAAGACATGACCGTAACCTAGTCTGGATCCTGGATCAGGATCCTTTTTAGTACTCGATTATCTATGAGTCCAAAATGGTGATTTCTGGTTAAGTTAGCCTCCATTCATCATAGAGGATCACCACAGCATTTACAAGAATCAATGTAATTCCTGGATCTAATAAATAGATGGTGCATTCTACAGCAGACACAAAAAAACAAGGCTATTAAAATGGCACTAGCAGCTTCGGAATGGCCGGAGGTTTGGCAGGTATCTTCTTGCAGCCCAGCTATTCCAAGCACCATTTCACTGTGCCTCATATACAAATGGCCCTTGCCTTTTCATAGATGTCCCTGCCATCCCAGTATTTACTATACATAAGACAATTCTCACCATTAAACTGTCTCTAATCCTTTCCCCCTGTGGATGTATAAATTATTTGTTTACCCAGCGAGTACATGAAAATTTTATAGGCAGAATCTAAGATTGCATCCATCCAGCTCCACCGGCAAATAAATTTTCTGCAAACATTCCAACTCACATAACATCCCAGTATAACCCATCCCAAGTCATGTCTATTGCTTAATCATAAACAATCCAAAATGACAATAATGATAATAATGATAGTGATAACAATCATAAAATCAAAAGCAACAATCTCTGACTCGAGAAGAGAACAAATCTGTCTCTGGTGCTCTACCTTCTTCATCCTGCCAAGTTCTCTTGACCCTTCACTCAATCCTTCTGAAATTATACAAGCCTTCATTCTCCAACTATAAACTCTAGAAGGGAAAGGCCTCTAAGAAAAGCCAACTGGGGCTCTACTCAGAAGAATAAACTCAAAGAAATATACATAAAGACTTAAAAGCAAAAACCGATAGATGGATCAATAGATATATAGGTGGATCAATAGATACATAGGAGGATCACTAGATAGATAAATATAAATTGTAATATAAAAACAGAAATATACAGAAATGTACATTACATAAAGGTTATACACCAACTATAGAGCATCCTGAACTGCCACCGGCAGACTTTTTAAATAGTTGGAAACCATGTATGCATTTTGTTGTTACTGTTTAGTTTTGTCTAACCTCATTTGAGGTTTTCTTGGCAAAGATACTAGAGTCATTTGCAATTTTCTTCTCTTTTACAGAGGAGGAAACTGAGACAAAGAAGGTTAAGTGACTTGCTTAGCTTAGCTAGACTTCACATAGCTAGGATGTGAAATTAGACTTGAGCACAGAAAGATGATTCATCCTGATTTTAAGTTCAGCACTCTATGCACTGCACCATCTAATCATATATAGATATGTGTGCATGTATGTGTGCATATGTGTATATGCATGTATATAGTATAGGCACTTGTATATACACATATGTAATATGAACATGTGTATGTGTAGTTTTCTTGTCTCATTATACATAAATAGCTATTTATGTACATAAAAGATACAGATAAATATGCACATAAAAGAGCAGCTAGATGATACAGTGGGTAGAGCTCCAAACCTAGAGGAAGGAAGACCTGAGTCCAAATGTAGCTTCAGATATTTGCTATCTGTGTGACTCTGGGCAAGTCACTGAATTAAGAATTCAAATATTTGTATAATATACATGGAGATCACTATGCTCAGAGCTGAAAATGAAAAAATAGAAATGAAATACTCCCTACCCTCAAAGAGCCTATATTCTACTAAATGGGCATGCGGAGTTGGGAGACATATCAGAGTTCTTCTGCTCCAAGCCTTGCCAATATTTTGAATCCCTTTTTCTAATCATGCTGAAAAATAATCTAACATACAGGGTCATAGTGCCATCATTGCCACCCCCCTCATTTTACTATGCCATATGACACCATAGTACCTGATACACCTTTGGAAGAATTGGGGTCATCTACATTTTATAAATAAGAGATTTGAGGGTCCAAGAGGTTTTAAGTGGTCACAGCTATAAAGTTTAAGAGACACTCAAGTTCAGATCAGGCTGTGATTTTATGTTTGTAAACTGAGCATTGAAACATCTCTGAGTTCAGCAAGTACAAATTCAGAGCTTGTGATGGAGACATAAAAAACAAATGTATTTTTTCATGCAATCTGAACAGAGGAGTGCATCTGTAATTAGAGATGTTTAATTCTGATGACCCCAAAATAAATATCTAACACCATCAAATCAAAGAGTGAGTCCTGTATTGTATATTTCTTGTCTAGTGTCACCATGTATCCCAAGTGTAATCTTTCATTAATGTGTTTTTTGTTGTTGAATATTCTCATTTCCTTTAAATAAATTTTACTTAATCACACACTCTATGCATATAATTTTCATAATTATAACTAATTATGTACTTCGTATAAATACATGTAATCAAATAATTGCCATGGATAATTATATTATAGGAAATGATGTTTTAAAAATTAAGCAGCACATTAATTATAGGCATTTTTCTTTGTTTACCCATCCATGACCCATGTTACTGAATGTTCTTATATTAATGTGGTTCAATGATGACAGAAAATTTTACCTTTTGACCCCATATTATTAGATATGATCAGAATTCTGACAAATCAGCTTCATGCCCTTGAATATGGCCTGCACAGTAGCAATTCTCAAAGCACTAAAATATAATTGGATGGAGACAATAGTCAGCAGCACTGTAAATATTTTAAAAATATTTTCCATTTTATCCCAGAGAATGAAATATATTGGGTTCTACATCCCTAATAAGATATTCTTGTAGTTGAAACTATGTCTTGGGCACAGATTTTCTGGGTTCTTACCTGCTCCTCAATATTTTCTAATGAAGAGCCAATTATTATCATGATGCAAAATGGAGATAAAATTTCTATGCAGGAAACTTCCTCCATCAATAAACTCTAAATTATATATTGAGAGTTGGAAGGATTCTCAGAGATCATCCAATCCAAAGTCTACATTGTACATGTTAGGAAATAGAGTGCCCAAAACATTGAGTGATTTAAGGTTACACTTATTTAGTAAATAGTAGAGCAAAGATTTAAATCAATGTTATTTGACATCAGATTTAGGGCTTACCTTACTATACCAACCTCTCTTTTAGGAAGTGATCATATTTATTAGCTATTTAAACTTAAGCAATTATTTCCCCCAATCCTGTTTCCAATCCCTTAAAATGGGAGGAGGTGTATTGGCTGTGGTAGATTATCTCTAAACTTCCTTTTAACTTTAAATAGGGTAATTTAGTCACTTTCAGCAAATATATATATATACCCACTCTCATGATTTATATATATATATATATATATATATATA
The DNA here is from genome assembly GCF_902635505.1 of Sarcophilus harrisii. Classification (NCBI taxonomy): domain Eukaryota; kingdom Metazoa; phylum Chordata; class Mammalia; order Dasyuromorphia; family Dasyuridae; genus Sarcophilus; species Sarcophilus harrisii. The sequence continues at coordinate 635,750,627 of NC_045427.1, read as the reverse complement.
TATATGTACATATGTATATACCCACTATATCTATACATATATGTATAGATATAGATGTGTCTATATTCTCTAATCAATTTGAAATTTCAGTTTAGAACATGTGGGAGAAGTCAGGATAGCCTCTGAAGTGTCCAGATAAAACATAGTAATCAATAATTGGGGAGACCCAGGTGCTGGTTCTTATCATAATTACAATGGTAATGCCACAGGATCTTAATGGCTATGAAGATGGACCAAAACATATTTGTGTTTATATTGAATATTTATGTATATTCAATATATAATAAATATTTCTTTGGATAATATAAAGACAGAATATTTATGTATATTCAATATATATTAAATATTTCTTTGGATAATATACAGACATAAATTTAATACATATATAGACTCTGCCTTAATAGATATTTAGGTCCCATTAGATCCTGTGTCTTTCTTATTTTTCTCAGCACATGGATCTTCCTAATTATTATTATGTTCATATGCACAAATACTTCAAAGGTTATTCTGAATCCCACATGTTCTAGGCTGAAATCTCAATTATTATAGGACTCAAAGGACATTGCTCATCAAGTTGAGGGAATAAGATTCCATTTGCCACCTTTTCTATGTGACTTCATATTTTTTAAGTCTTAAAAGAATAGTTCACCAGAACTCATTAGCCACAGTGGAGCAGGGACCCTCATTACAGTTCTAGGGCTGATAAGAATGCTTGTGGTTGCTCACAGATCAGAACACAAGGGAGGAGAGTAGTGACCACACTTTTCCTCAGATCACACCACCTTGGAAAAAATGAAACTTTACACACCTCCATACTATCTCTGAAAATAGTGTCATAAAAAACCTGAAGCTTGAGAACCCTTAACCCAGGCAGCAGAACCCAACTTTAACATATAGTCAAGAAGCAGGTGGGAAACAACGGGTGAATAACACCAACAAAAACCTGAACATAGAAAGTTGGTGATAGGGAGGTTCAAAACACAAACTTAGGAGAAGCCATAGTCAAAACATAGTCACAACAGCTACAGTTAATCTTTTCAAAGGAAAAACGTGAATTGGTCTTAGCTTCAAAAAGAAATTCTGGGAGATTTCAAAAAAGATTTTAAAAGTCAACTAAGAGAGATAGATTAAAAAAAAAACAGGAGAAAAATAAGAGCGATATAAGAAAATCGTGGGAAAAAAATGAATCAGCAACTCGTTAAATGCAGAACAAAAAATAACTAAAAAAGGAAAAAAACATGAAAACAACAACAACAAAAGAGGCCAAATGATAAAAGAGACCCAAAAATCCTCTTAAGAATTGTCCAAATGGAAAAGGAGATATAAGAGCTCATTGAAGAAAATAATCCCTTAAAAAGAATTGTTCAAGTGGAAAAAAGATGTACAAATATTCACTGAAGAAAAAAAAAAACTCTTTAAAAAAGTAGAATTGGTCAAAATGAAAAGGAATTATAAAAACTCATTGAGAAAATGAGTTTAAAAATTTGTAATAAATAAGTGAATGCTAATGACTCCATGAGACATCAAAAAAAAAAAAAAGCAGTATCAAAAGAAATACAAAATAGCAGAAATGTGAACTATTTCATTGAGAAAACAAATGAATTGGAAATAGATGTAGGAGAGAAAATCGAAGAGTAATTAGACTACCTGAAAGCCATGAAAAAAATAGTCATCATTATATTTTAAGAAATTATCAAGGAAAACTGCTTTGATATTTTAGAACTAGAAGATAAAACAGAAATTGAAAGAAATTGCTAAATCATCTACTGAAGGAGATCCCAAAAGACCTCAAAGAGAGCCAAATACTACAACTTTCAAGTCAAAGAGAAAAAAAATTGCAAACAGCTATAACAATATAATTCAACATCATGGAGCCATAGTCAGGATGACAAAAGATTTAGTAGCTTCTCCCATAAAGGATGAGGGGACTTAGAATATGATATTCCAGAGGGTAAATGAGCTAATTTTACCACCAAGAATCAACAACCCTGCAAAACTAAGTATAATTCTTGAGAGGAAAAATAATCATTTAAAGGATTTTCAAGACTGCTTAATGAAAAGACCAGAGCTGAATGGAAAACATAACTTGCAAATACAAGAATCAAAATATGCATGAAAAGTAAACCAGAAAGAGAAATCAAAAGGGATTTCATAAGGTTAATTTTTTTATTCCTAAATGGAAAGATGATACTTCTAACTTCTAAGAACTTTATCATTATTAGGGTACTTAGAAAAAATATACATAGAAAGAAGACTCACATGTGGGTTGTTTATTGTGAAAGAGTATCTAGAAAATAAAATTAAGGGATAAGAAAGAGGGGTACATTGGAAAGGGGGGAAGGGAGAGGTAGAATGTTGCAAATCATCTCCCATAAAAGAGATGTAAAAGATCTTATACAATGGAGGGGAATACATATGGCAGACACTGATAGGATTTTACTCTTTTGATAACTTGCTCAAAGATGGAATAACATACATATTCATTTGGACATATAAATCTATCTTAACCTACAGGGAAGTAAAAGATAGAGGGGTTAAAAAGAAAGGCGAGAGGCTGATAGAAAAGAAGGCAGACTGGGGGAAGGGATAGAAGCAAAATACTTTTAAGAATAGTGGGGGTGAAAGGAGAGAAAGAATAAGAGGGAGAGTGATAAAAAAGAGAGAGAAGACAAGAGAGTCATAGGAGGAGAGGAGAACAGGGGAAAAGAAGGTTCAGGGAAATACACAGTAATTGTGACTGTAGAAAAAAGTACAGACAGGCCTCATTTCTCAAATATATATAGCAAACGGTCAAATTTATAAGAATACAAGTCATTCCCCAATTGAATAAATATTCAAAGGATAGCAACAGTATCAACAGTTTTAAGATGAAGAAATCAAAGCTATTTATGAAAAAATGCTCCAAATTATTAATAATTAGAAAAATTCATATTAAAACAACTGAAATTCTATCTGACATCTATCAGATGGACTTATGACAGAGGAGCATGACAAAATTTCCAGGGGATGTGGAAAAAAATGGAGACTAATAAATGTTGGCAGAATAGTAAACTGATAGAATCATTCTGGAGAGCAATTTGGGCCTATGCTCAAAGGACAATAAAACCACATATACCTTTTCACCCAGCAAAACTACTATTAGTTTTCTATCCCATCTGTAATCTTTTTTTTTATTTTTTAAAAGAGAAAGAGAATTAAATGTATAAAAGTCTGTATAAAAGCCCTTTTTTGTGGAGGCAAAAAGTTGGAAATTGGCAGGATGTCCATCAGTTAAAAAATGGCTACACAAGTTGTGGTATATGATTGTGGTGGAATACTTTTGTTCTACAATAAAAGATTAAGGGAATGGTTTCAGAAAAACCTAGAAAAATCTATATGAATTGATAAAAGGTGAAGTACAATTGGGAGAATATTGTACACTGTTACAGTGGTGTTGTAATGATGTTGAGTTCTGAAAGATTTAGCTGATTCTGACCAATACAATGATTCATGTCATTTTCAAAAGATTTATGATGAAAAAGGTTATCCTCCTCCAGAGAAAGAACTGATGGAGTCTGAATGCAAATTGAAGGATACTCTTTTAAATTTTCTTTTTCTTGGGGGGGCTTTTTTTGTCTGTGTTTTCTTTCACACCATAACTCATATAGAAATATGTTTTGCGTGACTACCTATACATAATACATATAAATAGCTACAACAAATGACTTGCCTTCTAAATGAGGAGAGAAGGGGAGGAAAGAGGGGAAGGAAGAAAGGAGAAAATATGGAACTCAACCTTAAAAAAAAGAATGTTAAAATATTTTTCATGTAATTAAAAAAAGAATAAATCATTACCTTATTTCACTTCCCTAAGGAACCTGGAGTTCACGCAGCAGATTTACCATATGTGAGTGTAATCATGTATAGTCATGTCTCACTTCCCTCACTTATAAAATGTGGATATTGAACAGTATGGTTTCTAAAGTTCTTTCCAGCCATAAATCTATAATCTTGTGATCCAGTGAATGTCTTAGGTGACAAATTAAGAAGCATCTATGAAGTAATGTATGTCAGGTAAAATGTTAAACACTTTAAAAATAAATAAACACAAAAGCTCAACCTTCTGGTTGTTCATCTGTGGTCTGTCCTTCAATATATGCTAAATGTGTACAAATGTCCCTGATGGAATCTTCTCCCCTCCGTTCCCCCCACCCCCCCAAAAAAAAAATAAAAACCCTGTTCCTGCTCTGCCATTTCCTAGGCTTGGAGAGTGTATTTTCTAGTTTCTTATCTGCAAAATGAAAGGTTAGACTCCAAGGTCCTTTCAAGCTCTAAACTTATTATCCTATCATTTAATATCAGGAGAGAACTCTGCTCTCAGCAAATCTTTTTTTTCTTCAGCTTCCCCACTAGCATGTGCATTTGGGTATGAGCTAGTTTGATTTGCAGCAGGAAGAGAAGGTCAAGAAATGATGCAGATTGGTCTCAGGCTCACCTTTGTCTAGGGCTGTGCTTGATACGTGGGGTTTTAAGAGATCCCTGATCCAAACCCCAACAGAGAGTAACCTTGGGAAAAATTGGACCTGTCAAAGTCACCTTTATTTGACACCAGCCACGAGAAGGATAAGGGAGACAGTTTGTTGTGGGAATGACAATTCTTGGGGTTCTTCTCTTGGGGTTCCTCTGAACTTTTGAATTATTTTAATTCACATATGTCTACACATTGTCTCCTATGCATTCTTAACTTACTTCATATGCATATGAGGGATCATAGTTCGGATATGAAAGGGGACCAAAGATATCGTTTTGTCCAGCCCCCTCATTTAACAAAGTGGATACTGAGTCGCAAAGAAATATTCATCTGCCTCTAAGTCACATAGTTAGCAATAGAACTAAGGGAACAAAATACTATCATCCTGACCCTTACATAATAATGTTTTCACTTCACTGGGCACTTATATAAGACCTCAGCTAAATCAGAATTTCTCTCACAAAGTATTGCCTCAATCTACTATTTCCTTGGTAACCTCACCCACCATAGGGGCACTCAATAATATTTACTGAATTACAGCCTGACAGCCTCATGTCTTCCTGGAGATTAAACATATGGTGGTGCATAGGTAAGATTTAATTTAGCTTTAGAGAGCAAAAAAATATTTATGTACAAAATCTTTCATTGAATGACAATTGCTTAGCTAGATTCAATTTAATAGTGGATTATAGATAAATACCTTAGGTATATTAATTCTGTAGCACTCTCGCTCCAACACTCTGACAATGTTTTGCTAACATTCATTTATATTAAAATTATGCCAAACAAAGTACCAGCAAAGAGAGAAATAAAAAGAACATTTGAGCTGAATGGCAACCCCTCCCTAAAGCTGGAGACAGGACCACCAGAACAACCTTCTTTCTGTCCTTAAAAAAATCATGCATATATATATTATTATATGCATGTTAGATTCATGCTGCTCAATTCAGTATAGACTGCAAGTCATAATGGCTGCATTTTAAAATTTTATTCCTATTGATGAATTCACACCACAGTTATTAAAGGATCATCTCATCAGTCAAAGTGCTGTCTGTGCCAGGCACAGTGCTAAGCACCGGAGATAGACAGACAGAAAGGCAGATGAAAAGAAAGAAAGAAAGAAAGAAAGAAAGAAAGAAAGAAAGAAAGAAAGAAAGAAAGAAAGAAAGAAAGAAAGAAAGAAAGAAAGAAAGAAAGAAAGAAAGAAAGAAAGAAAGAGAGAAAGAGAGAAAGAGAGAAGGAAAGAAAAAAGAGAGAGAAGGAAAGAAAAAAGAAAGAAGAAGAAAAAGAGAGAGAAAAGAAAGCAAGAGGGGAATGGAGGAGGGAGGAGGAGGGAGGAAGAAAGGAAGGAAGGAAGAGAGGGAGGGAGAAAGGGAGGGAAGAAGAAAGGGAAGAAAGAAAGAACTAAAAGAAAAAAACAAAAACGGTATGTGTGTGGGGAGAGGCAAAAATAGTCCCTGTCCTCCAGGAGTTCACATTCAGATAGAGAGACAATGTGCAACCATTATATATGTCCAAAGTAAAAACATAAAAAAATGTGAGGTAATCTGAGAAAGGAGAGCACCAGTAGCTGAAGAGATAAGGGAATGCTTCCTAGTAGTTGTTAATTGGACTGAAAAAAATCATGGGGAAATTTGGGGAGGACAGGGAATCAACCCCTTCATTATTTCAAATATTTCTTCTACTTTTAGAATTCTGTAAATGAAGATTCCATATTCTGGGGTGAAATGTAGTCCATGTGACCATGAGTTGAAAGAACAAAACATCAAAAGGCAAGTCAGTGGAGTTTTGCTTTTTTTCCTCTAAAAGATGGGTCACTTTCAGTTCATATGCAAAAAGTCAGCCGCTTAAGGGGAATGATGAGGGGAAAGTAGTATCCTATGAATGAGTCAAACCCTAGCTTTGGTGTTTAGGGTAACCAACAGATATGAATGAATAGCATGAATTAAATATTCCAAATATGCAATATACATTTCTTCTTTTTATCCTTTGAAGTGATTTTTTTGGAAGGGGGGGTAGAAATTTGTATTTACACTTTAAAAGATTCATTCCAATTATCATTACTTTCACATTCCCCAACCTTTCTTCCACAGATCCAGCCTTAGTAAGGTTGAAGATCAGGCTAAGTGATTACTATAAAAAATCAAGTTAGGAGGGAGAATGGCTCAGAATCAAACAATCCTATTTCAAAACCTTCCTAGTAGATTATTTCCTATTTGTAATGTTAGTTAAAGGACTGGAAACTTTTTGTAATGATTGAGATCACTTTCATTTTTTAATTAATAAATAATAATAAATTAAATTAATAATGTACTTTTGAGAATTAGAATCAATAAATTAATAACAATGCATTCTGTATACACCATGTCAGGATGTTAGATTTTTGGTGTAAAAAGAAATATGAGACAAACTTTAATCTGAAAAAGTTCACAATCTAGTTAAGTAGGTGGGTGTACATGAACAGATAAATAATAACAGAAGATAGTAAATGTGAAGAAGTAAGGTGGATAATATTTGAGTAAGAGAGACCATAATTCATGTCAGAGAAAGATTTGCTCATAGAAGGCTGAGGAAGGCAAAGGATCCTTTGTGAAAGAGGGTGGAATTGAGAAGGGAACTTGAAGGAAAGAAAGGTCTTTAAAAAGGAGTACTGGAATAAATGGACAATATGGAGGAGATCCCAGAGCCACCATGTAGATATACTTCCTTTGTCTCAGAATTGGACAGCTACATTTTTAAAAAGTGTATTTCTATTCCACTGATATAAAACATTTCATATTTCTTTCTTATAAAATTCATTAAATAACTATTTACAGTATTACACAAATAACAATGGAAGCTTATATGGTAGCTAACCATATAATATTAAAATTAGAAAATTATTCTGAAGGATTTCATTGCATGTATGATTGGGGGTGCGAATAAGCTGGTCATGCAGCAAGAATAAGGAATAATTGCTAGAAAGCTAGGATATTCTATTGGTATATGCCCAATACCAAGAAAACTAAAATGAGATACCTATCACATTGGGTAAACCTTCTTTGGATCATTAAATAGAGTTCCAAAGGATGAACAACAAAAAGATAAGTTACAAAGGATATCCTTGAAGGTAATGTCCGTATCAGTTAAATCACAGATCATCAGACCAAGTGATGCACCTAATTTCCCTTACATTTAATCATCCCTCACATATCTGAAGACAGAAAATAATGATATCCCTTCTCTAGACTTCTCTTCTTCAGAAGAAATGTCATAGAGTCTTGCCATTCAACTCTACTTTCTTCATTCCCATATTTTTGACCTAGTTCAGGCCATCATCATACAACCATTGTTATCTAGAATATTTTGATAGCCTTCTAACCAGTTCCTCTACCCCAATCTTCTCTTTCTCTAATTCATCCTTCATATCTGTGTCAAACTAAAACACCCTCCCTGGAAAAATCTTCAAAGCCTTCTTATCTTCACCATGATAAAACATAAAATCGTTAGACTAGTATTTACAACCCTCTCCATTCTATTTTTTCCAGCCTTATTTCATATGATTTTTCCCTCTGCCCAACTTTCTATCTTCTGATGTGTTATCATATTTTATGTTAGTCTAGTTGTGTCTCCTCCCTTCTCCCTCTGGTTTCAGCATAGAAACATTTGGCTTTATGAATTGAATTATACAATATGCAAATTATGAAATTAACAATAAAATACTGTCTGATGCTTCCCATTATTATGTGATTCCTTGCATCCTATTTGCAAAACCCAAACCACATAGTACAAAACATCAGCAAATGTCTTATCGTAGCCAGGATCAACAAACCCTATTTTATTGTAATGTTGGATGTGTGGCAATCCCTGGGAATGTCTGATGGCATGCATTATACCACCCAATCTAATACTATTCAATTTCCCTAGTCCTGTGGGTAAAACAAATAAAGACCCCACTGCCAACAAATTCACATAATCTCTAACTTTGCTTTTATTAAGTATTTTGTCAAATCATGTATCACATGAGCAAGAGCTATGAACCAATTTGGACTCCCTGGCAGGAAACTCTCTTTTTGCAATGTAGGGAAAAAGCACACTGACTAGAGAGTTCAAGGCCCCAAAGCCTTCTTGGAAGATTCCCTCTTCTGTGACCTTCACAGAATCATAGTATTTAAGAGCCACAAGGGACTTCAGAAGCCATTTCATCCACCGTATACATGAATATAATTTCTTCTACGATATCCCCACAATAGCCACCCAGCTTCAACATTAAAACGTCCAGTGATAAAGAAACCATTTCCTCCTGAGACAGCCCATTTCATTGTGGAATAGCCTTGGTGGTTTGGCTTTATTTTAACATGTACTCTTGTGTGAATTTTTTTTTTTACTTAGAAATCATATGATATAGTAGAAAGAAAGGCCTCTTTTCACTGTGAAAAGAACTAGATTTAGTATCAGAGGACTTGGGTTCCAATTCTGCCTCTGAATACATCTATAAATTTGGGGGAAGTTAAATAATCTAAGTAGGATTGAGATCATCTTCTATGAAATGAGGGTATTGGACTCAGTCACCTGCAAGGTCTCTTTCTAATTCTACGATGCCAAGTGTCATAGACAGGGAGCCAGGAAAAAGTAGGCTGAAGTTTTGTTTTTTATTTACACTAGATTTGTAACCATGGGAAAATTAAGACTTATTCTAAGCCTCAATTTCCAGGTCCATAATGTGGGGATAAGTACATGCAGCCCTTCATCTTGGGAAATTCATATAAGATAATAAATTCAAAATAGATTTTAAAGAATTTTCTTGTGTTTTAATAACCATAACTGTTATTATTTTTATTACTACTAATAAATTTGCCTTTTTTCTATACAGATTCCCTCTTTGGTAGTAGATCTTATCTGACTTTCACTTCATACTGTTACTGTCATTGTGTGTCCTCCCTTTGTGAAGAGGACCATGACATCAGGAGGGTGTGCTATGACATGCAAGTGAACAGGATTTCAGTGTCTCAATTTAACTAAAGCCATATCCATTCAGTGATGAAGGCTAAGTAGCAACTGAGGCAAAGGATCTCCTCTTTTACCTAGTACAAAAAATCTAAATGAATGAATTAATGAATGTAGCTGAGAGGGGAAGACTCTCAGAGTTTCTGGCCGAGGCAGAAATGACTGCTTTAGTTCTGCTCATCCTTATCACTAATCTGGACTAACGTACTAGAAAGCTTCTATGAAAAGGTTTGATCCACCAAATAGAGATTTAATTATGGAAAAACTGATTTTAAAAACTGGACACAATCATGGATTGGGACAAACTTTTACTGGGGTTATTGTAAGGTGGGATTTAGAAATTGTTTTTTTGATTGATGTGGCCCTAGGGTCTCTACACACTAATGGAATGACAAGGAGTCCTGAGACCAAAGTGAGAAGTACCCAATAAAGCTGTCCTTTTAGAGAAATAGGTGCCAAAGCCAGAGAGGGCCCAAGAAAAAGCCAGCCAGTATTTTAAAGCTTCCATTGACTGGAATTTAGCTGGTCTATAAAGGAAAATTTTCCTATATTTATTTCTTATATAGATTTGTGTGAACTCTGGACCTGCATCCTCCACTCATTCTCATACTCAGAGTTTTATGAAGGAGACATAGTAGAAAAGAATGAGAAATTCTGATTTAGCTGAAGTCTTAAATAAATGCCCAATGAAGTAAAAACAGCACCATGCAGAGACAAGATCTGGATTCAAAATCCCATTATTTATTACCTGGGTGATCTTAAGAAATTTAACTTTCCTCTCTTCCCCATAGCTTCTTCAGACACAAAAGGAATGAGAAAGAATTGGTCATCTCTAGTTATAAATCTGAAGTCATAATAGTTTGAGCATGGAGAAATCCAAAATATATAAAAAAAATTAAATCATAGGAGGTTTCTATGTTTTAGGAAGAAGGGAAAAAACTGAGATAAAAGAAAAGTTTGACCTCTCCCTCTCTTCACAGCCTTATTTCCCCTAATTCTTCTATATACTTTCTATTCCAGCCAAACAAAATAATTAATTCCTATAATGTACATTTATAATAGCTGTCCCCCATGCCAGGAGCACGCTCACTACCCATTCCAAACATCGAGTCTCATTTTAATACACCTATTTGATATTTTCCTTGACATTTCCAATTTGCTTTGTTGTTTAAGACCTCATTTGGGGTTTTCTTGGCAAATACTATCCTGGTTTGCTATTTCCTTCTCCAGCTCACTTTAGAGGATGAACTGAGACAAATAAAGTGACTTGTCCAGAGTGACACAGCTAGTAAATGCCTGAGTCCATATTTGAACTCGGAAAGATGAGTCTTCCTGATTTCTGGTCCAGGATTCTACCTATTACAACACCCAGCTGCCCTTCTGCTTTCCTGGTGTTCACTTATTCCTCTAATTATCTTTAATTACCTTCACCTGTGTGTTTGAATAGTTGATCTCCTTAATAGCATAGAAGCAATTTAGAGTATGAACCTTTAATTTTTTCCTTAAAAATGTTTGCATTCCCAGTGTCTACTTTGTTTGATGGAACTGGCACTTAGGATTTGTCATATAGCTTAACTAGTTGAACTCATAGATACAATATGTAATTAATAAATGTTGCCAAATGAAATTAAAAACACTTGGCCTTTTCTTAACATCCTGATAAAAGAAATGACACCTTAATACTTTCTTCCCATTCTTCTGTACAATGTGAAATAGTTCTGTCATAAAGTGCGTTGACTTGTGTACTGTTGTCCTTCCATACCCTACCTCAGCACATAATAGGTTCTTAAGCGATCTTCATAAAAAGGATAGATTTACACACAGACATCTGATGCTATTCTCCCCCTTTCTATTTCATTATTTCTTATCTTTAGGAGAGCCTGTGTAACTGAATCTCTCAATCTCAAATCAAAAGATTTCCCTCTTTCCTCCTCATTTTTCAGATATTCAGAAAATTAACTAAAGACAATATTTAACTCCTGAACAACTTCCCACTGACACCCTTAAAAAGAAGTTATTACCTAGAAAATCACAGGGTAATTCATTCAAAGCCAAGAGTAAGAGCAATTCCCTCCCCCGCCAAAAAAAAAATAATAACTAGGGTTAGGGAGGTTAGATTCTAAAAAGTTCATTCATACAGTCCTTCAGATCACAGAAAGCTAGGATATGATAGAGCACTTGTGGCTGGTTCTGGAGTCAATCAATAAATATATATTAAGATTATTAAGTACTTACTGCATCTCAGGTACTGTGCTAAATACCAAGATTACAAAGAAAGATTAAAACAAAGTCCCTGCTCTCAAAGAGTTTTCATTCTGCTATGGAAGACAACTTGTAAATAAGTAGGTGATTCTGCGATATATATAGAGAAAAAAAGAAGGTAATCTGAGAGAGGAAAACATCAACAACTAAAGGGACCGGAAAAGAAATCTTTCAGAGACAGGACTTGAGCTAAGTCTGAAGGAGGGCAGGGAACCTAAGGGGCAGAGGGGAAGAGACCGTGCATTTCACACCTGGGTTTTGAAGCCTACCTCTGCTGCTTACTAATGGAATAATTAATCAGTTAGTTACCAAGCATTTATAAAACTTACTATGTGCCAAGGAGAAGCTGGGTGATACAGTGGACAGAGCGTAAGGTTTAGATTCAGAGACACATTTTCTTCAGATGCTTACTAGTTATGTGACCCTAGGTAAGTTGCTTAACTCTTATTTGTCTCAGTTTCCTCATTTGTAAAATGAGCGGGAGAAGGAAATGGAAAACCTCTCCAGGATCTTTGCCTAAAATGAAAAATAACAAAACTCAAATGAAGTAACAGAGAATCAGACCCAACAAAAATGAACAGCAACAATCCTATGTACTGAGTACTTGTTCAATGATGGGGCTGCAAAAAATGCCAAAATAACTCCTATTCATGAAGAGCTCACAGCCTAAAGGAGAGAGACTATATTAAAGGACCCACTTGTGCAAAAATGTTTGCAGGAGCTCTTTTTGTGGTAGCAAAGAATTGGAAAACGAGTAAATGCCCATCAATTAGGGAATGGCTGAACAAGTTGTGGTATATGAAGGTAATTGAATATTATTTTTCTATAAAAAGTGATGAACTAATTAATTTTAGAAAGGTCTGGAAAGATTTAAACTAAGTGATGCTGACGGAAACAAGCAGAATCAAGAATACATTGTACACAATAATAGCGAGAATGTGTAATGATCAACTATGAAAGACTTGGTTCTTCTTGGTAGTTCAGTGATCCCATGCAATCCCAATAGACTTTGGACAGAAAATGCCGTCTGCATCCAGAAAAAGAACTAAGGAGACTGAATGTAAATCAACACATGCGATATTCTCTTCTGTTTTCTGTTTGTTCTTTTTTTTTTTTTTTTTTTTTGTCTCTCCCATTGTTTTTTCCTTTTGTCCTGATTTTTTTCTCCCAACATGATTCATAAAACAATGTGCATTCAAAATAAATTTTTAAAAAATCAGAAACAAAAGACAGGCAATATACTAACTAGGTACAAATAGAGATATGTATTTGGAGGGTAGCTAATAGAAATACTTGAATTCAGGAATTGGAGGGTCACATCTAAGGGGCAGCAAGGAGACTAATGTTTACTGGATTACACAATATATGATGGATGGCAGTGGCTGAAAGGTATAAGAAAACTGGCTAGATGGGAAAGGGCCAGATTATGAAGGGATTTAGTGATAACAGAGTGATCTCAGGCAAGTCACTTAAATTCTCCAATCCAGTACAGGCATTGGATTACATCACCTATACAGGCCCTTCCAAATAGAGTTATGCCTCTAAGGCCCAATTTAACACCTTTGCTCTTAGATGCTAAAAGACCAATCAAGTTAGATCTGGGAATAAGACAGAACATATAATATAGGGAAAGAATTCAATTTAAAATTTTAAGATTTCCACTTCTATATGTTGAATATTCTGTATCTGTTCCAAGTATGTGCCAAGTAATAGTTTATTTGAGGCAGCTGGGCAGTATAGTAAATAGAGCTTGTGTCTGGAGCCAGGAAGACCTGAGTTCAAATATGATTTCAGACACCTAATAGCTGAGCACGTGCATATATATATACATACATATATATATATATATATATATATATATATATATATGTATGTATATATATATGCACGTGCTCAGCTATTAGGTGTCTGAAATCATATTTGAACTCAGGTCTTCCTGGCTCCAGACACAAGCTCTATTTACTATACTGCCCAGCTGCCTCAAATAAACTATTACTTGGCACATTCTTTATCTGCCTCAGTTTCTCCAACTGTTAAATGACTATAATAGCACCAATTTTGCAGGGTTGTGACAAATAAGTTTGTAAAGTGCTTAATATGCTTCTAGGAACCTGGTGAGTGCTATATAAATACTTATTCCTTTCCTTAGTCTGGTGAGAAGAGATAGAATCCTAACACTCTAAATGAACTTAAAATGAGTCCCTTTGGGCAACTAAGTGGCACAGTAGACAGAGCACCAGCCCTGAAGTCAGGAGGACCTGAGTTCAAATCTGGTTTCAGACACTTAACACTTCCTAGCTGTATGACCTTGAGCAAGTCCCTTAACCCCAATTGCCTCAGCAAAAATAATAATAATAATAGAAATGTGGTTTTTATCATGAATCTCTTCAACAATGAGATGATTCAAACTAGTTACAATTGTTCAGCAATGACGAGAGCAATCTACACCCAGAGAAAGGACTATGGGAACTGAGTTTGGACCACAACATAACATTTTCACTTTTTCTGTTATTGTTTGCTTGAATTTTTGTTTTTCTTCTCTGTTTTTTTTCTTCTTGATCTGATTTTTCTTGTACAACAAGATAACTTTATAAATATGTATACATATATTGGATTTAACATATATTTTAACATATTTAACATGTATTGGACCACCTGCCATCACAGGGAGTGGGTGGGGGGAAGAAGGGGAAATTTTGGAACAGGAGGTTTTGCAAGGATCAATATTGAAAAATTAGCCATGCATATGTTTTGTAAATAAAAAGCTATAATAAAATAATTTTTAAAATGACTCCCTTCTCATGAAATCCCATTATTTCATACCTGAAGGAATGGAGATCAGTAGATGTAAGATGACCACATAAGTAGTTAAGTGGCTGAGTAGGACTACAAGCTTAAACCCTTGAATTCCCTAGCTAGTACTCTGTTTTTCTATTCAAGGGTTATAGATAAACTAGACCATACCCCTTTCAGAATTAAAGTCCTAAATTCAGTTTAAGTGAATGATAAATGATAAAGACAATAAAACACTCACCAAGACTTTATTTTAAATAGTCATCATAGAAAGAGGAAGTAAATAAGGCTTCTTCTGTGGTACTTTAATTAGATAGGATGAAGCTAAAATACTATTTCTTCTCCTGAGGTTTGGGGAAGATAGAAACCAGCAAAAAAATATATTTCCGGTTAAAGAATCCTTATCTGTAGGACCTGCACCATTCAAGTGGAGTCTTATTTTTCTTCTTGACCAGCAATCAGTCTGACCCCCTGACAATCCTATTATATCTCCTCTCAGATTCCCTCTACCAAAAGCAACACACAAAAACAATTAAGTGTTTGGTTGGATGTAACCTGAAGGCCAGGGCTTAAGTCATAAATCTCAACCAAACGATCACGGTTGCATATCCATAGTAGCTCATTTCTCTCATAGATTAAACACCCCTGCCTCCCAACTCAGATTCCTGAGCCCTGCAGAAATACCCATTCAAATTCATATTACATTCTCAAAGAATAGGGGTTCTCTAAGTCCAAAGATTGGCCCAGTAAACGTATTCACTCATTTAAAAAAATGTTGATGAGAAACTGTTTCATTCAAGATGATGAAATATGTGCCATGGGGTGAGGAAACTGGTTTCTGGAGGCTCTTAAGAAAAATGGCAGATGTATTAACTCACTTGGATGATAGCTATAGACAATCAGCGTGGAGGACAGGGACTAGGCAGAGGCCATAAGGGAGAGAAGGGATATTTGAGAAAGTGATGGTGTAATTGATGAAAGAACAGCTTCCACTGTTAGGGTCAGTCTGAAATAGGTGGAATATTCTCTCTCTCCCATGGAAGACGTTTCCATCACTTCAACTGGGCTTTACAGTTTAGATTGATTATCTCAGCCAACTCCATGTCTTAATTAGAAGGTTCAGTATATGGAATGACAGATCTGAAGTCATCATGAATTCAAATCTAGTAAACAAATGACTTAATCTTATCTGACTCAGTTTCCTTATATGTAAAATGAACAAATCACTCCAGTCTGCCAAGAAAATCTCAAAAGGGGTCATGAAGTGTCAGACATGACTGAAAAATGTATTGGACAAAACCAACGTAAACAAGCTGGTTTCTTTCATCAGCCCTTTACTTCTAAGTACCTACCCTTTCTACTATAGGACATGTTGACAATTCCCATTATGTATATGATTGGAGTGGGTGATAGGATGGGACTAGAAGCCAGAAAAGCCAGGGGCTTCATTTTCCATGAGTGCAAGATACACAGAAGAAAATTACTGTAATGAATGATCATACTTATAAAATGAACAATCTCCATAAACTAATCTCTAATAGCTAAAAAAAAAAAATGCCACTGAAATTATTGAGATGAAAAGGCCAAACTTGCGAAATTAAGTGAATCATTAAGAGACTCCCACTGTCTTGGCATATATGGGTTGGACAATGATGAACAATATATGGCAGACAAGCAAACTCATTCACATTTGGCACTCAACAAGAAATCTGACTTACTTCCAAATGCTCAGGGTTTAGAAGAACTTTAATTTCTCTAGACTATTTGTTTCTTACATTTTGTTTTTGCTTTGTTAAAAGATAAATTGATAACAAGCAATGTACGAAACATTGGCTTTGAAGTCAGAGGACCTAGGTCCTCCAGTTCATTCCTAGCTTCTATTCTGTAATTCACTAACTGATTTAGCTAAGACTCCTTAATCTTTTCCCACTGATGACCTGGTGGAATTTATTCAAGAAATTTTTACATGACCTGAATTATGTAACTATACAAAACAGTTATACAAATCAAAGATATACTTACTGGTTATAAACCATAAAGAAATTTGTTTTACAACAATTCTTTGGTGGAAAGTGATATAAGTTCTAAATTGGTGTAAATATAATTTTACCATTTATTAGAGACAAAAACAAATTTCCAAATGAATGAGATGAATATGCTCATTTATTTTGACATAAAGAATTAAATTTTGGCAGAATATATGCTACCTTTGCTGTTGACAAATTTTCCATGACCTCCACATTCAGTCAGGTGATCCCATATGGGGTTGGTGACCCACAGTTTAAGAGGTTTTGACTTAGGCTATTCCTTAGGTCTTTTCCTCCTTTCCCATCTCACTTCCCTTCTCCAGAACTCAGATTTCTCCTTGGTAAAATCAGAGCATAATTATATTCATTTTAGCTCTTACTCCTCCAGTCCCAATGCATAAATTTGTGCTAAATTCATGCTGAAAGTTTCCTCAGTGTTGCCCAAATAAGGCAGTTGTATCGATTTTTCAGTGTTTGGTGGCGTTTTGACATACTAGCATATCACAGGCATTCAAATTTTTATTGAACAAATACCTCAAATTAAATCATTTTTTGTGATTCAATGTAAGTATGAAACATTTCTTTTTAAAAAAAAAAAAACCTTCCATGCTGAAATACCCTCTTAAACATTTGGTTTCAATGAAGGAGTTATTGAATGCCTATTGAACCACTGAGATGCCCCAAATCAACCTTTTCACAGTTTTATTTTTCCCTTTAGGAAATAAGATTTATGTATTTCCAAAAACAAATCCATGTATATACCAAAAGACTAAAAAAGGATTGGCATGTTAAAGCTCACTAGGTTTAAATAGGTTTTAGAAAATTGCAAATTAGTTTTTCAGCTCCTAATTTCTATTTATACCTCTCACTCAAATATGAAATAACTTAAATAATTCGATCTTTTACTCAGAGGAAATAAGAGTGAAGAAATGGGACCCTGATTTTTATGAGTGCCATGGTTTTACATATACATATATATATATATTTAAGCATCTAGGGATATGTGAATAGGAACCTATCACCTTTGTACTGGATTTGGGCTCAATAAAAGAAATATCCATATTCTTAGTATCTTCTTTCTGGAATAATTCTGGTGTTTAAACACCAAGTCTATTTTCCCTATTTTTCATTTAATTTTACATAATACTTCATGGATCTAATGATTTTATTTCTATGTTTTCTTCTAAAAATCAACCTCTCCCATGATTTAATTGATGTTCTTCATGAATATCTATGATGAAACTAGTTCTTCACCCCTTAATCAGCTTGATTATGTGCTCGTAAAAACAAGAGTGGACAATTTCTTGACCACAGACTTGCAATCTGTAATTTCATGGTGGTACAATGTGGCACAAAGACCCTTAGATCTTTGGATTTGGGTTTGGATTCAAATCCAAGCTCTGTCACTGCCTCCTCACTTCTCTGGGTCTCAGTTTCCCTATATGAAAAACAAAGAGCTTGGATGAGGTAGACTCTGAGGTCCTTTTGGACATCTGTCTGTGGCCTTTTGTAGTTAAATGGTTTCTGCTCATACAAGCACGCCAATAGCATAGCCATTGGGCCAGAGAGCATAGATTTTGAATCCAAAGCAGTCTCAAAAATTATATTGTGCAATACCCCTTTTATTTAGTGCAGGAAAATGAAGCCCAGAAACTTAAGTGATTTGCCCAAAATCATGCAGGTAGTGTTGGGCAGGATTTAAATATAGGTCATCTAATCCAGAGCTAGTATCTTTTCTATTATACCATAACTTCAACAAATCTGGGTCTTCTTCAATGCAAAAAGCTTCACCTGAAAAGGTACTTAAAAATAATTATGCCTAAGAGCAAAATGAGAAATAAACCCTTTAATCAACAAAGATGTGACCACCTATTCTTTTTTCCCCTTCAATAGTATTTTATTTTTCCAAATACACATAAAAATAGTTTCCCTAATTAAAAGAGATAAGGAAGGTAACTACATCCTGCTAAAGGGTAGCATAAACAACAAAGCAATATCAATATTAAACATATATGCACCAAGTGGTATGGCACTCAACTTCCTAAAGGAGAAGTTAAGAGAGTTGCAAGAAGAAATAGACAACAAAACTGTAATAGTAGGAGATCTCAACCTTGCACTCTCAGAATTAGACAAATCAAACCACAAAACAAATAAGAAAGAAATTAAAGAAGTAAATAGAATATTAGAAAAATTAGGTATGTTGGATCTTTGGAGAAAATTGAATGGAGATAGAAGGGAATATACTTTCTTCTCAGCAGTTCATGGAACCTATTCAAAAATTGACCATATATTAGGACATAAAGACCTCAAAATTAAATGCAAGAAAGCAGAAATAGTAAATGCTTTCTTTTCAGATCATGATGCAATAAAAACTACATTCAACAAAAAGTTAGGGGGAAATAGACCAAAAAGTAATTGGAAACTAAACAATCTCATCTTAAAGAATGATTGGGTGAAGCAGCAAATTATAGATACAATTAATAATTTCACTCAAGATAATGACAATGATGAGACATCATACCAAAATTTGTGGGATGCAGCCAAAGCGGTAATAAGAGGGAATTTTATATCCTTAGAGGCTTACTTGAATAAAACAGAGAAAGAAAAGATTAATGAATTGGGCTTGCAACTAAAAAAACTAAAAAAAGACCAAATTAAAAACCCCCAATCAAATACTAAATTGGAAATTCTAAAATTAAAAGGAGAAATTAAAAATATTGAAAGTAAAAAAACTATTGAACTAATTAATAAAACTAAGAGTTGGTTCTATGAAAAAGCCAATAAAATAGATAAGCCTTTGGTAAATCTGATTAGAAAAAGGAGGGAGGAAAATGAAATTAGTAGTCTTAAAAATGAAAAGGGAGAACTTTCCACCAATGAAGAGGAAATTAGAGAAATAATAAGGAGTTATTTTGCTCAACTTTATGCCAATAAATTTGATAACCTAAGTGAAATGGATGACTACCTCCAAAAATATAGACTTCCCAGACTAACAGAGGAGGAAGTAAATTGCTTGAATAGTCCCATTTCAGAAAAAGAAATAGAACAGGCAATTAAACAACTCCCTAAGAAAAAATCCCCAGGACCAGATGGATTTACATGTGAATTTTACCAAACATTTAAAGAACAATTGGCCCCAATGCTATATAAATTATTTGATAAAATAGGGAATGAAGGAGTCCTACCAAATTCCTTCTATGACACAGACATGGTACTGATACCTAAACCAGGTAGGCTGAAAACAGAGAAAGAAAATTATAGACCAATCTCCCTAATGAATATTGATGCTAAAATCTTAAATAAGATATTAGCAAAAAGACTACAGAAAATCATCTCCAAGATAATACACTATGATCAAGTAGGATTTATACCAGGAATGCAGGGCTGGTTCAATATTAGGAAAACTATCAATATAATTGGCCATGTTAATAACCAAATTAACAAAAACCATATGATCATCTCAATAGATGCAGAAAAAGCATTTGATAAAATCCAACATCCATTCCTATTAAAAACACTTGAGAGTATAGGAATAAATGGACTTTTCCTTAAAATAATCAGCAGCATCTATTTAAAACCATCAGTAAGCATCATATGTAATGGAGACAAACTGCAACCATTCCCAATAAGATCTGGAGTGAAACAAGGTTGCCCACTATCACCGTTACTATTTAATATTGTATTAGAAACGCTAGCTATAGCAATAAGAGCTGAGAAAGAGATTAAAGGAATAAGAATAGGCAATGAGGAAGCCAAATTATCACTCTTTGCCGATGACATGATGGTATACTTAGAGAACCCCAGAGATTCTGCTAAAAAGTTATTAGAAATAATCCACAACTTTAGCAAAGTTGCTGGTTATAAAATAAACCCACATAAGTCATCAGCATTCTTATATATCACTAACAAAATCCAACAGTCAGAGTTACAAAGAGAAATTCCATTTAAAGTAACTACTGATAATATAAAATATTTAGGAATCTATCTGCCAAGGGAAAATCAGAAACTTTATGAGCAAAATTACAGACCACTTTTCACACAAATTAAGTCTGATCTAACCAATTGGAAAAATATTAAATGCTCTTGGATAGGGCGAGCAAATATAATAAAGATGACAATATTACCTAAACTAATCTATTTATTTAGCGCTATACCAATCAGACTCCCAAAAAACTATTTTAATGACCTAGAAAAAATAACAACAAAGTTTATATGGAAAAACAAAAGGTCAAGAATTTCAAGGGAATTAATGAAAAAAAAATCAAATGATGGTGGCTTAGCTGTACCAGATCTAAAATTATATTATAGAGCAGCAGTTACCAAAACTATTTGGTATTGGCTAAGGAATAGATTAGTTGATCAGTGGAATAGATTAGGTTCAAGGGATAAAACAGTCAACAAATATAGCAACCTAGTCTTTGACAAACCCAAAGATCCCAGCTTTTGGGATAAGAACTTACTGTTTGATAAAAATTGCTGGGAAAATTGGAAACTAATATGGCAGAAACTAGGCATTGATCCATACTTAACGCCGTACACCAAGATAAGGTCAAAATGGGTTCATGACCTAGGCATAAAGAATGAAATTATTAATAAATTAGAGGAACATAGGATAGTTTACCTCTCAGACCTGTGGAAGGGGAAGGTCTTTATGACCAAAGCAGAACTAGAGATCATTACTGATCACAAAATAGAAAATTTCGATTATACCAAACTGAAAAGTTTTTGTACAAACAAAACTAATGCAGACAAGATTAGAAGGGAAGCAATAAACTGGGAAAATATTTTTACAGTCAAAGGTTCTGATAAAGGCCTCATTTCCAAAATATATAGAGAATTAACTCTAATTTATAAAAAATCAAGCCATTCTCCAATTGAAAAATGGTCAAAGGATATGAACAGACAATTCTCAGATGAAGAAATTGAAACTATTTCTAGTCATATGAAAAGATGCTCCAAGTCATTATTAATCAGAGAAATGCAAATTAAGACAACTCTAAGATACCACTACACACCTGTCAGATTGGCTAAGATGACAGGAAAAAATAATGATGATTGTTGGAGGGGATGCGGGAAAACTGGGACATTGATGCATTGTTGGTGGAGTTGTGAACGAATCCAACCATTTTGGAGAGTAGTTTGGAACTATGCTCAAAAAGTTATCAAACTGTGCATACCCTTTGATCCAGCAGTGTTACTACTGGGATTATATCCCAAAGAGATTATAAAGAAGGGAAAGGGACCTGTATGTGCACGAATGTTTGTGGCAGCCCTTTTTGTAGTGGCTAGAAACTGGAAACTGAATGGATGTCCATCAGTTGGAGAATGGCTGAATAAATTGTGGTATATGAAAATTATGGAATATTACTGTTCTGTAAGAAATGACCAACAGGATGATTTCAGAAAGGCCTGGAGAGACTTACACGAACTGATGCTGAGTGAAATGAGCAGGACCAGGAGATCATTATATACTTCAACAACAATACTAGATGATGACCAGTTCTGATGGATCAGGCCATCCTCAGCAACGAGATCAACCAAATCATTTCTAATGGAGCAGTAATGAACTGAACTAGCTATGCCCAGAAAAAGAACTCTGGGAGATGACTAAAAACCATTACATTGAATTCCCAATCCCTATATTTATGCACACCTGCATTTTTGATTTCCTTCACAAGCTAATTGTACAATAATTCAGAGTCTGATTCTTTTTGTACAGCAAAATAATGTTTTGGTCATGTATACTTATTGTGTATCTAAGTTATATTTTAATATATTTAACATCTACTGGTCATCCTGCCATTTAGGGGAGGGGGTGGGGGGGGGTAAGAGGTGAAAAATTGGAACAAGAGGTTTGGCAATTGTTAATGCTGTAATGTTACCCATGTATATATCCTGTAAATAAAAGGCTATTAAAAAAAAAAAAACCACTAAATCTCTGAATTTGAACTCAAAAAAAAAAATAGTTTCCACCATTCATATGTGTAAAATGTTGTGTTCCAAATTTTTCTTCCTCCCTCACTTACCTTCCCTTTCCCCCAAATAGCAAGCAATTCAATATATGTTAAACATGTGCAATTCTTCTAAACATATTTCCATATTTGTCCTGCTACTCAAGTAAAATCAGATCAAAAGGGAATGAAAAGCATGAGAAAAATAAAAAAGCAAACAACAACAATGAAAAAAGATGACAATACTATGCTTCAATCCACATTCAGTCTCCATAGTTATCACCATGGATGCAGATAGCACTTTACTTTCTAAGTCTATTGGAATTGCCTTGAACCAGCTCATGCTGAAAAAAGCCAGGTCCATCAGTTATGATTATCTACTCTTAAGGTGTTTATCTAAGCAAACGTGGCATAAAATCTACTTGAGGTCATTACATTCTCACACTCTATTGTTGTCACTGACACAGAAGCCACGTTCACTTTTACCTGATGTTCATTTTGTTTATGGAAGTGTTTACTTAAGAACTGGAAGGAGCCTGGAAGGTTATGTGGGGGAAAGTCCATCATTTTACAGAGGAAGATAACTGAAACCTGGAGACAGAGAATCATTTGACCATGGCCATATAGGAACAACCAGGTGGCAAGGTGTCTAGAGCACCAGGCCCAGAGACAGGAAGAATTATATTTGCGTGTTGTATCAGTTGTGTTCAATTCTCCATGATGCCATTAAGGGTTTTCTTGGCAAAAATACTGGAACAATTTGCCATTTTCTTCTCTAGCTCATTTACAGATGAGGAAACTGAGGTAAACAGGGTTAAGTGACTTGTCCAGAGTTATACAACTTTTAACTATCTGAGGTCAGATTTAAACTCTTCCTGATTCCAAGTCCAGAACTCTATTTATTACCCAAGTTTTAATTCAGCCCCAGACATTCATTGGCTGTGTGACTTTAAACAAGTAACTTAATCCTGTTTGCCTCAGTTTCTTTACCTGTAAAATGACCCAGAGAAGGAATATGGCAAACCGTTCCAGTATCTTTGCTAAGAAAAATCCAATAAGGTCACAAAGAATCAGATGTCCCTGAGACAACTGAACCATAATGACTATGACATAGTTAGCAAATCAAGGACCTAAGATTTGAACATAGGTGTGTTGCCTTTAGATGCACTTCCACTTCTATCATACTGCCTATAAAACTGGTGAGTATGGATAGGAACCAGTGTTGTCACTGTTCTGGGGAGGCGGACCAGTGTTCCGCACCTTCTCTGAGTTATACAGTCCCAAATACTCACAGTTCTGCAAAACTGTCACTCACAAAGGGTCACACAATCAGAATGTAGCAGGAGCAGGACTTGAATCCAGGGATTTCTAACTCCAAGTTCAGATATCTATCTACTGTCCCATGATATTCCTCATAAAACAGGGAATTCAGTAAATAAATAGCCTTGGGACTTGTCATTAAAAAATGAAAATTATTTAACAGGACTCAAATATCACCCTAAATATCACTAGGATTGTAAACTCTAAGGTGAGGGAAAAAAAAAACCTTAGATATCATGTAATTCTCCCTTTTGTTTTATAGATAAGCTTTAGATACAGAGAAAAAAGATAGCTGAAGTCCAAAGGAAATAGCACAAAATTTAGAAATAAGCTCCTGATTTGAAGTGTGCTTCTTAATGTGTAACCCTGGGCCATGGTATGATAAGTTCCAAAATTCAGAGCTGAAAAGGACCATGAAAGTCATCAAATCCAAACCTTTCATTTATGTGGCAATAAACAGAGGCCTACAGAGGTTAACTGAATCCCCAAGAGTGCAAAGGCAGTTACCATCAAAGTAGAGATTTGAACATAGGTCTTCTGAATCCAAATTTAACACTCTTATCTGTACACCAACATGTCTCTGGATCTCTCAACTCATTTCCCTACTTGTGTGTCTCTAGACCTCAGTTTCCTCATCTATAAAATAGGGTTGGGCTAGACAGTCTCCACAGTTTCTTAGAACAATAAATCCTATGGACCGCTAATTTTACATAGAGCAGATGTTCAATAAGTCACCGACCCAAAGTAATACCAGTTAGAAAGGGACAGATAATGGGACTTTACTCCAGATAAGCTTTCTTCTGTCTACTATCCTATGCTGTCTTGACCCTTTCACCCTGCCACATTTCTGACTTGACATTTCATCTTTAATCTTAGTGGCTTCCTAATAAAGATCTCTCTGTGGACAGCACTTTTTTTTCAATATTATGCTGCATATCAGAAAATTAAATACGTGTGTGTGTGTGTGTGTGTGTGTGTGTGTGTAGGGGACAATCTCTTTATCCTCTTTTCTGCAATGGAAGAAAGAAAATGTATTTTGATATCCAAATGTTGAACAGTTCTCATCAGGGTCCAACTTCATTGCCTGAGGAATAACAATTGTGCAATTATTGGGAGGAAAGAGTAATGAAAAAAGTATCAGCTCAGTGCATCTTTCAAAGACACCTCCTAGATGAGAGGAGGGGAGAGGCTTTAAAGCTTTGCCATTTCCTTCTCCAGCTCATTTTACAGATGAGGAAACTGAGGCAAACAGGATCAAGTGATTTGTTCAGGACTATACAACTAAAGCCAGATTTGGACTCCTCTTTCGGAATCCAAGTCCAGCATTCTATCTATTACCTAAATTCAAATTCAGCCTCAGATGGATATTAACTGTGTGACTTTGGATAAGTCACTTATTCCTGTGTGCCTCACTTTCCTCATCTGTAAAATGAGCTGGGGGAAGGAAATAGCAAATCACTCTAGTATCTTTGCTAAGAAAACCCAAAATGGGATCATGATGGCATAGGTAGCAAATAAAAAAGCTTTTTTTCCCCTTTAAAGGAATAAGAAAGGAAAAGGGAACTTAGCCATGATCTTTAAATATTAGATCAGTAGTTCTCATACTTTTAGTCTCATGACACTTTTAGCCTCTTAAAAATTCTTTAGGATACCCCAAAGAGTCTTTGTTTCTGTGGGTTATATCTATTGATATTTATTGAATTACAAATGAGAACACTTTTGGATTATTATAAAATATTTTTGACCTTGTAGGCAGCCCCCCCCCCAAAAGAGTCTCAGAGAACTTGCAGTGATCTCCAGACCACACTTTGAGAAGCACTGTACAAGAGATACCCTTAACTGTTTTGCCCAACATGCTTTCTATTGCATAACACAGCTGGTTGGCTATTATATCCAATTAAATCCAGCAGTTATCATTGGACCCATTATAGGATTATAAGTTAAGGGCTAAACTTTAGAGGTCTTTATTCCTTTTTACAAAGGAGGAAACTGAGACCCAAAGAAGCATCCTAGAATTATATATTTGGAGCTAAAAGGGATGTTAAAGTTCTGTCTAATCTCTTTGGTGAGGAAACCGAGGTCCAAAGAAGTATCTGAATCTTATTCAAGACAAATACTGACCCTGTTCTCAGAGTCTTAGGGAATATCATGATGAAGCTGGATACTGTAATAAATGGCTGCTTCCTTTGTTGAAGATATACTGTACTATTTTCCTTACCACTCAGGCTCTTGGAATAGTTTGTGTGCAGGGTTATTCTGAATGGCTTTCTCTCAGGAAATATGCTTCCATTGGAAATAAAAGAGGAAGTGCGAACAAAAAATGAGCCACTTGTACAGGGAAATGAATGCAGATTAGTCTCTGTAGGACTGAGCTCCCAAACAAAAGCAAAGGGCTGAAAGCCCAAGTTTGAAATACCCTTAGTTTTAATCTCGATTTTCAAAGGTTAGAAACTCCTTTGGAATCTGAGATTCTTTGTCCCTCTGCATTGTATCCCATTCCAATATAGATTTTTTTCTTTTACTTTTATTATTTAGATCTGTATGAAAATTGAGTTTTCTACATTCTTAATAATCCTTCTCTACTACCACATCATTAGGTATTGCATTAATTGCCCCTTCATCCTCCCTTTCTCAACTCAAACTCCTTAAAAAAAGTAACTGCCAATAAAACACACAAAACCTCTTAACTGCCTCAGTTTCCTCTTCTCTCACTCAGTCCTCAATCTGATCTCATCACCTGACTGACACTAACCCAGGTACCAAGATAATTTGTGATCACTTTAGACCTTAAAAAATTACTTTCTTTAAGAAAATGGATTTCCTGCAAAATGCCAGAGTTAGAGTGGGTCAAACATAATGCTTCTTCTAAGTCTAAATCTTATACGTTGAGAATGGCATTTCATTTATCAAAAATCTGGCATAGGAGAACCAATGTGACACTGTGGATAAAGGAGGCAGAAAGACCTGGATTTGAACCTGTGAACTGTGTGATCACTAACAAGTAACTTCTGCTCTCAGTTTCCCATATAAATATCTAAATCACCCATGCAGAGGCAAGTTGTATGGGTGGAAGGAGTTTCCATTCCAGGAATCCCCTACACCAATGAAATCAGAGATCCTAACAGATTTCTCAAATTTGCAATTCTATGTGGACATGTTTGTAAGGGTAAGAGGCCTTTGATGAGCTACATTTAGATCACACTTCTATGATCTCTTCTAAGATTCCTAGGAGGACCTTCTTGGTCACCCTTCTAACGATGGATACTCGAAATTATGAAAACACTGGTATTATTTGTACCAGTTATTGACATATTAATGATAACTCTCATTCAGGAGGTATTTTAAAGTTCACAAAAAAAGCCTTGTTTTAAGGAAATCCATAACATGAAATAATAGCAATAATACGAGCTTCACAGATCATGATTCAACCCTGTCCCAACACCAAGCAGGGATCATGTCTCTGGCAAGTCCAAGTCACAGTTAACATAAGCCAGAAATGCAAAAATAAGAGAGGAGTGAGGAGGAAGGCCAGGAATAAAAGTAAATAATGACACAGAGGGAGAGAATATTGGGCCTAACCAGCAACTAACTTGAATAACTCAGATTATCAAAACTGGAAAGTTCTGTTTGTCCCAATCAGAAGATATTAGACTTTCCCTAAAACTCTTCAGTTATGAAAGAAAAACTGAGTTGTTTTTCCCCAGTAAAATAATTAGAATTATTTTTAATGGCCAGCTTCTCTCTATGAGCCCCATAACAACTCTAAATACCACTCGAGTTTAAAATAATTTCATTGTCTCTATGCAAATATACCAACAGATGCATGATGGTGTTCTGGATGGTCTGTTTCTCTGGAATAAGGAGAAAACAGAGTTCATATAGATCCTTTGACAGCTTCCTAGCTGTGTGATCATAAAGAAGACATTACCCCTCTGAGCCGAAGCTTTCTCATCTGTAAAATGGGGATGAGGATGCCTGTATTGCTTCCCTTACAATATTAAACATTGCATGACATAGTCTACAATCCAATGACAAGGATGTCCTTCAATTCTTCATACAAGAAACTCCAGCTCTTAAATCTAATTCATTTTCATCGACTGTTATTCATGAATGGAATATATTTACTCATCACCTTTACTTCTTAGAATCCCTATCTTGCCTTAAAACTTATCTCAGCCATAGAGTCTTTCCTGGGCTCCTGAGACACTAGTGCCTCTTAAACTCCAATTACCTTGTATTGATTCATATTTACTTTTCCATATATGAGGCATATTGGGTATTACGGGAGGACTAGCATCGCTGGTGTTATTCAGCAAATGAGCCCCTTTTCAGGGCTGCTCATCCATCACTGGTGTCTGTCTTTCATTCAACTTTCACCTATGGCTCCAAGAAGCTGTAGCACATGTAAGAGCCACATCCTGATAAACAGTTTCAGCAGATAGATTAAACCACGTTGAGAGTAACAGACAGGCATCAAGCCTATTAGTAAATTAGGAAAATGACTACTCCAAGCACGTGAAGACTTCCCTTGGAGCAATGGACAGATGACAACAATTTGTTCCAGTGGCCTTGATGATGGCTAAAGCAAGTGCTGTGGAGGATTAGAGCTTTGTCAGATGAAGAAGACATCAAGGATTTCAAGCTACTGCAAGTTGTCTTGACTTTTGTTCTGCTACTGGACTACAATAACTGCGGAAGGGAAAAGAAGGCTGATTTTTTTGTAACTCTGACTCTCTTAAATCCAATTTATGCCCAAGTCAAGACATCATACTTGAGGTCATTGGTCCTTTTTGAAAACAAAGGACAAATAACAACAGCTTAGACATATACATGTTTTTTCCCTTAAAAAAAATCCTTTAGAGACTGTCTTTTTAGTCTTTTTGTTCCCATTGCCAAGAACAATGCCTGAAACACATAATAAAAATATTAATGTTGAAACTAAACATTAATGCATAATAGTAAAAACATGATAAATGTTATGGTGAACAATCAATTAATTTTTTATTATGATTAGCATTCTGCTTACCAGAATTTTACTTTGGGCATCACCATTTCTAGCTTCAAAATATTCAGAATCCTGTATCATTTTAATGATAGAATGTAAGCTCTTTGAGGGTAGGACTATTTTGATTGGTTCCTGCCTTTGAGTCCCCAGTACCTAACACATAACAGGATATTTAAAAAGTTTCTTGAATAGAATCAAGAGATCATCCATGTTTCCCTTTGACACTGAATTCAAAAAATTCTGGATTGAACCATCTGATCCTGGATTCAAAGAAGAGAGTGGCTGAAACACATTGCCTGGCTCACTCCTGTTCTCTGTTGCCCACCAGCCCCTGCAGCCATGGCTACTGGCCTAGGCATTCTATCCAATCTGTGATCACATAGAGAATATATAAGCATTCTGTCCAATATGCAAAGTTTCACTTGGAATTCCTCCCCAGCCACAAAACTCACATACAATAGTTCAATCTTTTAGAATAATTTTGAGTTCCAGTTCCTGCTCACAACATCCTCAAATCCCACTATTGGAACAAGGGATCGCATTCATACAAATTTAGACAGCTGAACAGCGCATCCAGCTTGGCAAGCTTCATGACCTGGAAATGCTTGGAAATTCCATTTCTACTCCAGTCCTGTGCTACCATTCCTAGCAAATTTTGATTCCCACTCAACGACTCCTATTGAACATGCACCCAATATAAAAAGAGGATTTATTTATATTACTTTCCTATATTACTTATTCTAATAATCTCTATAGAGTTAACCTATAGTTATTTCTTTAGTAAAGCCCAAAAGATGATAGATAAATAGATAGATGGATAGACAGAAATAAAGAATAGACAGGTGAAAGATATAAATGGTAAATATAGATAATAGAGATAAAGAAATGATGATTGGATAAATGATAAATAGATAAACAAATATAATTGCTAGAAAATAGATATTGTTATTGATATTGATAGATATGTAATAGAAAGATCATAAACATGATAAAAATATACACAAATGTTAATATTCATTAAAAAGATGAGAGAAAGAGAGAGACAGACAGAAAGAGGCACAGAAAGAGAAAGATTAAATAGGTACCAGAAACTGTTCTAACTCCCAGGGGTACATGCACAGGCAAGTGTGATGATTTCTGCCCCCTCATCCTCAAGAAGATTACATTCTAATGAGAGAATTGGGGGTCAAAACCTAAAGTGAACCTGAAGAGAGGAAATGGAGAAAGGTATGGGAAGAGTTCGGAAATATTGTGGAGACCTGAATGAAGACCAAAAGTCTTGTCAAAACTCAGATGGCTTCAGGTACAATGCCCAAAATTTTGACAGGAAGGAAATAGGGGTGATGGATTAAGAGGTGATGTTATAGAGTGAATGTGTCTGGGAAATGCTATGGAGGTCTGAAATTGATCAAAACCTAGAATACTTTTGAGCTGAATGTTGTGACTAGATTCCATATTTTTCAATTACCTCATGATCCTTTAAATTCTAATATTCTATAAACAATGCTTAATATGAAGAATAAAACCTATTTCTAAGGTCACTTAACATTTACAATGTACATGCCTTGCAACAACCCTGTGATGTAGCTAAGTCTATAACTATTATCACTGACTTGCTGTGGATGAAAAGACAGGTTCAGAAAAGAGAATTAATTTGTAAAAGGAAACATCTAAAAAACTCCAGGTATTGGTTTCAAATCCAATGCTCTCTGTCTACACAGTCAGGATTCTGGCCACTATATCCCAGAGGCATCTAATATCACCTCACAGATTTAGAGCTGGAAAAATCATTGAGGTCATCTAGTCCACCCTATCTTCTGATGGATAACTGAGGCCCAAGTAATCTCACTTATCCAAGTTCACAGAGCTATCATCCAGGGAGAATTTGAATCCACATCTTCCTAACATTAAGCACAGCACTATACCCAACTCTGCCACAATGTCTCCTAAGGTCATATCACTAGTATATGATTTGGTCCTGGTCATATTGGTAATAAAAGGCATGGAGTTTTTTAACCTAAGTCCTCTGATTTTAAAACCAGTGCTCTTTCCAGTATCCCATTTTAAGACCTTCAGAGTAAAAGTTTATTCATATAGTCTATGCATATATATATATATATATATCATATATATATGCATAGAATATATGTACAGATAGTTAAACTCTATGTATGTACACAAATGCAAATATATGTATATATATATATATATAAATTTTGCAATTTTAGCTTTTCAAAGTATCTATTATTTTATATGATTCTTAGAAAACTCTGTGAAATAAGTAATGCAAGTATACCTAGAAGAAATTGAGTCTCAAAAATATGTAGTGAATAGCTCACTATGGTCATAAAAGTAGTAAATGTCAGAAGAACAATTTGGGCCTAGATCTCCTGACAGCAGATCTGGCACTTTTGCTATCCCACAGCCTGACTAGTCAAACTGTTTTAGTCATAAATAAGACTCAGAATATAAGCTTGTTTTTTATGTTCTCTGATAGAAGAGAATCTCTCAGGATTTTCTGAGCTACCTTGAGCAGAAGGGACACGAGTGATCACTTTGACATTAACAGAACATATGATTCTCTTTCTCTTATCAGAGATTTTGGTCCAAAGGCAGAGACTCATCTTGTCACCTGGAGGATATATGTCTTCTTCTTGCAAATGGCAAGAAGTAGAGAGTGTTGAATTCCCATTCTTTAACTAAAATACCATACTGAAGAAAAGGAGGGAAGGAAGGAAGGAAGGAAGGAAGGAAGGAAGGAAGGAAGGAAGGAAGGAAGGAAGGAAGGAAAAAAGAAAGGAAGGAAGGAATAGAAGGAGGAGGGAGGAAAGAAGAGAGGAAGAGAGAGGAAAGAAGGGAGGGAGGAAAAAAGGGAGGGAGGGAGGAAAAAAGGGAGGGAGGGAGGAATTAAGGGAGGGAAGGAGGAAGGAAGAAAGGAAGTGAGGAAGGAAGGAAAGACAGAAGAGGGGATGGAGGGAGAGAGGAAGGGAGGAGAGAGGTAGGAAGGAAAAAAGGAAGGAAAGAAGAAAGGAAAGAAGAAAGAAAGGAAGGAAGGAAGGAAAGAAGAAAGGGAGGGAGGAAGGGAGGGAGGAAGGAAAAGAGGAAGGGAGGGTAAATAATATCTGCTAAAATTTTGAAGAAAGGTATTTATTTATACACCTTAAAACATTATATAACGGTTAGGTATATTGCTATTATTTTACAATGTTCTTTAGAAGGCTTTCAGTTCTCTTGCTCAAAATCTAGGATTTACAAATAAATAACAACCAAACAAGAGATGCTACCAATAGCCATGGAACAGGCTGTATCAGTATGTCCCCCATGGGAATCACACCTTTGATCATGTACTGATTCATGCTATGTTCTCACCAACTGAGCTGATTCTACAGAGTCCCAGTGAAGGCCTCATAGCCAGACACTATCAATTGCCAGGCCTAGCCTGGCCACCGTAGTAGCCTGGTTTCAAGCCAGAACCTTGATTCTAATGATTCCACAATGGCATGACAAATGACCTTCCGAGAGTCATGGACAAGGGCCAAATGCTCATGTTGATGCCATGCTACATTAGGCCACTGGCATTTTCTAC
Organism: Sarcophilus harrisii; assembly: GCF_902635505.1. Classification (NCBI taxonomy): domain Eukaryota; kingdom Metazoa; phylum Chordata; class Mammalia; order Dasyuromorphia; family Dasyuridae; genus Sarcophilus; species Sarcophilus harrisii. Next base: position 635,718,187 of record NC_045427.1, on the reverse strand, counting down.
CAGGACCCCAACTAGTTTCAACACAGGGGCCGGATGTGAGAATGCCCTATATGTATCATATTATCAGGCCACCATGCACCATGTTGAGGGATATAGTAAACCAGCTACTTATGGGCTTTTCTGTAATTTGTCCAGGGCTGGAGACTTGATGACATTAATTCCGATTAGCTGGACATCAAAATGCCCTCCTCACGTGGTTGAAGGAAATTGTTTCTTTTAATTCCAAATTAAATTAAACCTGAGTTAGAGTCGAAAGGGAGTAGCCCCCATTGCTTTAATTGCAAGCACTTGATCTGATGCAGCGATGGTGGAGCTGAACTTGAATTTTTGCCATCAAAGCCATTAGTTAGTTCAGATCCAGGGCATGAACACTTGACTGCCGACACTCATTCCCATCTGTTAAGAGCACGTTTGCCAATCCATAATGTCATGTGCCAATGGCATTGGAAAGAGGCGGTGTTTACAGAGATTTACATACTTTCTTAAGTGTAACATTATATCATCTCTCTTACTGAAAATCTTTAACCATCTGAAAGTAACAATATGAGTCCATGCCATGCGATGCCTTATTGGATAGTTATAGAAGCATAATGTGATGACCATAGATGAGGAAATGGTCTAAGGATTTGGTAGAGAGAAGATTGAGGGAGTCCAGACCAAGAAACCAAGAGATGAATACAAAACAAAATGAGATTAAACATTCATGGAGATGAGAAAAAGACAGGGATACTGGAATAAAAATGATTTGCATTACTATCATTTATTATTTACAAAGCTTTGCTTTTTTTAATTTTTCATTTTCCTTCATATTTTTGAGGGATTTTTGCCTTTTAAAAATTTTTGAATTTAGCAAATACTTCTCTCTAAAAAGAAAAAAAATCACATACAAACTAGAACATAAAAATATTACATATGAAACCACAATACCTTGCTTTAAAAATAGTATCTAATGAATTTGATATGTTTCTTATAAATTTTCTTACTAGTTTGTATTTCTCTCTGATCTGTTCCCTTCTATAATTTGTAGTTTTTTTTTTAAATCTAATTTTAAAAAGATATTTTAGAGTTCAATTCTTTTTGTACAGCAAAATAACGTTTTGGTCATGTATACTTATTGTGTATCTAATTTATACTTTAATATATTTAACATCTCTTGGTCATCCTGCCATTCAGGGGAGGGGGTGGGAGGAAAGAGAGGAAAAATTGGAACAACAGGTTTGGCAATTGTCAATGCTGTAAAATTACCCATGCATATAACTTGTAAATAAAAAGCTATTAAAAATTTAAAAAAAGATATTTTAATAATCCTCAACTAATTTTTCTCTTCACACCTCTCTGCAAATTATCATTAGACTTCTGTCTTCCACAAAGTCCCCCACTTAAAAGAGGGTAAACACAATTTTTAAATTAATATAATAGTCAAGCAAAAAAAAAATTGACTTGTTTACTGTGTTCAAAATTAAAAGTCAATACTTTTGTCTCAAGAGATGTTGATCAGAAATGTTAGATATTTTCAAGTTTGTTTTTTTAACAATGTTGTTATTACTATACTAATTTTTTCCCCAAATCTATTCAATTTACTCTATATCAAATCCTATAAAAATGATTACATGCTTCTCTGATATCATCTTTTATCATTTAGGTTTCATAATATTCCATTATATTCATGCTGTAATTTGTCATCATTTTCTCAATTTGGGGAAGTATCTTTTATTCCTGTTCTTTGCTACAACAAAAAAATTGTGTTATAAATCACTTTTGACTCATAGGTCCTTTTCCTCAATTCTTTGATCACTTTGGGGTACAGCCCTGCTAGTATTATCACTGGTTCAAAAGCTATGCCCAGTTCAGTGACAGTTTGGGCACATTATGTTGTATAATGATTGGACCAATATATAGTTCCACCAACAGTATGTTAGTATTTCTGCCTCAATGGAGCTCCTCCAATAATTGCTACTTTCAATTTTGCCAATTAGATATAAGGGTGAACTTCTTTTACTTTGCATTTCTCCACTTAATGATTTGGACCATGTCTTTACATAGTAGTTGATCAAAAGCACTTTTCCTACTAAGATCTTTCTATTTATATCCTTTAACTAGTAATCTTCTGTGGAATAGCTCTCATTCTTATATGTTTGAATCTATTTTTTATATTTTGGAATCAATTCCTTATTTACCCTTCTTGCTGAAAAAAAATCATTTCCCCAGTTAACTATTTTCCTGATCATTTTAACTATATTGATTTTCTTCATTTTTTTTTTCATTTTTAGGTATTTTCCTTTCACCTTTTCTGAGCCTCTCTTTCATTCCTTGGTCATGAGTCCTCCCCTTATCCATAGCTATCAAGTTATTTTCTTCTTTTCTTCTCTAATTTTATCTTTTAAATTCAGGTCACATATTCAAAGGAGTTTCTTATGGTTTTTAATGTGAGAATTTTTTATTTTCAATAGTATTTTATTTTTCCAAATATATATAAAGACAGTTTTCCACATTCATCTCTATAAGACTTTGTGTTCCAAATTTGTCTCCCTCACTCCTTAAATCTCCCCTCCCCAAAACAGGAAGCAATATAATATAGGGTAAATGTGTGCGATTCTTTTGAACATATTTCCATATTTTTCATGTTATTCAAGAAAAAAATTCTCCAAAAGGAGAAAAACACAAGAAAGAAAAAACAAAGAAACAAAAAAGATGTAAATACCATGCTTTGATCCACATTCAGCCTCCATAGTTCTTTCTCTGCATTCAGATGGCATTTTCCATCCCTAATCTATTGTAATTGCCTTGAACCACTGCATTGTTGAGAAGAGATAAGTCCATCACAGTTGATCATATGATGCGAGTTCTTGAGGTATACCTAGCATCTGCCAGATTATTTCACATTTCCTAAGTTTTTCAGTTTCCCAGGTTTTGTAGAATTTTTATATGAATACATGTAGACTTTGTGGTTACTGGACACTAATGCTACTATGCACATACTTAACACCAAGAGTACTGATGCATATATGCACAAATACATATCTGTTTTACTGAGAAACTTTTTATATTTTAAGTGACTACCAAAAGGTTAAATGGTCATTTCTTGGCTGCATAGTTTTAGATCTGATACTGCCAGTCTCCTTCCTTTTCACTTTTTCTGCCTTGAGAATATTGACCTTTTGTTCTTCCCATTGAATGTTATCATTTTTCTCCTTTCCAAAAGTGAACTTTTGACAGTTTCATTTGGATAAGAGTTAACAAGTTAAATAATTTAAGTAGTATCATCATACTTATCATATTAACAGGGCTCAATTATTATTGCTCCAGTTTTTTAGGTCCATCTATATTACTATAAAGAATGTTTGATATTTGCATTCATATAGTCCCTATGTGTGCCCACCTGGTAGGGGGGCTTTTAAACATTTTATTTATTTATTTAATGTTCTATAGTAATTTTAACAGAATTTCTATCTCTTCTTTATGGGATCCTTTTCATTTTTAATATATTTTTCATACTTCTCCAACCAGGAAATCAAGCTTCAAATTCTATTTTTGATGCATACTAGCTGGATGATCTTGGACAAATCCCTTAATGCCCCGTATTTAAGTTTCCTTATCTATAAAATGAAGGGTTTGGATAGAAACCCTCTGAAGATCTGTCTAGCACTAATTCTATGATCCTATGATCCTTTTAATAAAAGTATGAAAAGAACAAAAAATATAAGGAGATCTGGAAAACAACCAAACCTATCAGTTACATTTGGCAGTCTCAGCAATATTCTACTCTCATCGTTTCCTACGTTGGCTAAGAAGGCTAAGATGCATAATTTCTCATCTCTTCTCTTAGTACCAGGTTGATTGTTTTTACTATAATGCATTTAGCTTGGGAATTTCATCGCTGCTATCTTACTATATGTTACTGCAATTGTGTCTTGTTTTCTGCTTATTTCATTCTGCATGAGTATCTTCCCATGCTTCTCTGAATTCTTCTTTTTCATCCAATTTTTATGTTTCAATAATATTCTATTAACATTCATATGCCAAAAAGTATTTCTATATTATTTCCCAATAAATGTACATTAACTTTAGTTTAATTTCTTTTCAGCCTGCTCTAATTAAATTCAATGAGCATTTTTAATGATCTTCTCTAGCAAAACATTATGCTAGATTTTGAGGATACACATTCAAAAATGAAACAATCCTTACTCAGGGGGATTAATATTCTACTAAAAGGCAGGAGCAGCAATCCACAAAATGTACAACTGGCCAACTCCTGCCATTGAGTCAGCTACACAGATCTACATATTCATGAGATGTTCAGTAGGTGCCTAGTTTTAGGTTGATATTGGAAGGATGGTGGAGTCACAGTTCAGGGAAAAGGATAGAGAACTGTATTGACACTTTGGCTCCTAAACTATCAATAGCAATAGGATTTTTTTTTTAATTTAATAGCCTTTTATTTACAGGATATATACATGGGTAACTTTACAGCATTAACAACTGCCAAACCTCTTGTTCCAATTTTTCACCTCTTACCCCCCCACCCCCTCCCCTAGATGGTAGGATGACCAGTAGATGTTAAATATATTAAAATATAAATTAGATACACACTAAGTATACATGACCAAAACGTTATTTTGCTGTACAAAAAGAATCAGACTCTGAAATATTGTACAATTAGCTTGTGAAGGAAATCAAAAATGCAGGTGGGCATAAATAAAGGGATTGGGAATTCAATGTAATGGTTTTTAGTGATCTCCCAGAGTTATTTTTCTGGGCATAGCTAGTTCAGTTCATTACTGCTCCATTGGAAATGATTTGGTTGATCTCGTTGCTGAGGATGGCCTGATCCATCAGAACTGGTCATCATATAGTATTGTTGTTGAAGTATATAATGATCTCCTGGTCCTGCTCATTTCACTCAGCATCAGTTCATGTAAGTCTCTCCAGGCCTTTCTGAAATTATCCTGTTGGTCATTTCTTACAGAACAGTAATATTCCATAATTTTCATATACCACAATTTATTCAACCATTCTCCAACTGATGGACATCCATTCAGTTTCCAGTTTTTAGCCACTACAAAAAGGGCTGCCACAAACATTCGTGCACATACAGGTCTCTTTCCCTTCTTTATAATCTCTTTGGGATATAATCCCAGTAGTAACACTGCTGGATCAAAGGGTATGCACAGTTTAGCAATAGGATTTTTAAAGAGTTTAGTATAATGAATTCGAATGTCCCATCTAATCCAATGAAAGGATCTTATCTGGTTCCATCTTATGCTGTGGCCTGCCTAGAATTTCCAATCTTAGCATTCCACCTATAGCTCAAGGTTACTAAATAGTAAGCAGTATCGGGGGGGGGGGGGGGGGGAAATCCAATGTCTTAAGTAGTGAATATTCAAGCAGATTCTAGGAGTGGTGTCTCCACAAATATTTGTTAAATGAATAAATAAAATGTTTATTATGCAGAAACACAAATGTTTCCTAAATGACTAAATTCTTTACATTATACACTCTATCTACTCTATACAGAAGTTCCTGACTAAAAAACAGGGTTTTTTGGAAGAATCATAAAGAACAGAGATCAGAACATGGATTCTGATATTATCCACAAAATCTTCAAAACTGATAATTCAAGTTAGAACTTTAGTAAAATGATAATTTTTTTTTACCAGTTATCCATGATGAACTTAGCTCTTCATAATGCCAGATCTAATAATCTAATAAAATATTAAATATTAAAACTATATTCCCCCCCAAAAAAAGAACATGAGCACAACTTATTTCCATCAATTTGACAGAGAAGGAAACTAATAGTTGCAGAGGTCAAGTCATTTGACCAAGACCCCCCAGTCAGTAAATAGTAAGAGATGGTTTTTGAACCTGGTAAGTTCCTGAACCAGGAGACGAGGTAAAGAAAGGGAAATTTAGAGAAATATGACACAAAAGTTTTGCCTCCTTTAGAATATTACTTGGAGTAAATTGAGAGAGAAAATAGCAAATACTACATTGAAGGTATATTTCTCCCCCCAAATAATTTCAGGGATTAGAGGATGCACAAGTGCTTGAAAGTCTTACAATCCAGAGTCAATAATTTACCTCCTATCAAGATCTAACCTAACTATATTACAGAAAAACAGAATCAAGATCTTGCTCTCAGAGCATTTTCTCTGACTCCCACAAATATACAAGATGATAAAGGCCAAATGCATTGCAACAGACCTTATTTCACTGGTAATACACATGGAATTGAAATGAGGCATTTCTTTTTGGGTCTGGCACTCTCACATTTCCTAATAGCTAGCCTTCACTGACTATTTCTGATTCATTAATATATTTCATTAAGACAGAAGCATGGAATTACGATATGATTTTTAATTAAGGCCTTGATCACTTAGGGCCAATGGTTTTGTATAGCTTATACAGCAAGCTAGAAGCTTTCCCATACTGGGAAAGGAGGGACCCTTTTTAAATGGCTTTTTATTTTAGTTTCAACTATATTCAGTCTTATTATTTTCAGAACAACATAAGCAGACTTCTATTTTCTCCTAGGCATAAAACAGTTTGTCAAGTTGTCAATTAGTCATCAGTACAACATATTGATCAATTAAAGTCAAACATTTATTACGCACCTACTACTTACAAAGTGCTATGATAAGTATTTAAGATACAAAGATACAAATTAAAATAGTCATACTTTTAAGATACTTAACATTCTATTGTTGAGAACTGAATAAGAAGTGGAAAATAGAATAGAGATTGTCTGAGTGTCAAGGACCAAGCTTCTTTTGGAGGTAAGGTTGATAACTGCTATATATATACAAATTATGTAGTATTAGTGTTATGATTTATATATATATATAGAGAGAGAGAGAGTTATATATGTAGCATTATATATAGTTATAGGTAAATTGTATAATAAAATAAAGATCAGGAATGGTGATTACTGACAAAGTAATCACATCATCAACCATCTATCCATCTATTCTTTCTTTCTTACCTACAATACGACAAAGACAAAAAAAGTTTTCCCTTTCTGGAATAACCATGTAGTTAGTCTTCACCCTGGTTGGTAGTGCAATGGAATAAATCCCTATTTAAGGGCAGCTAGTTAATATAGTAGATAAAAGTTTTGAGCCTGGAATCAGAAAGACCTGAATATAAATCTAGTCTCAGGCACTTACAAGCTGGGTGATTCTTGTCAAATCACTCAATCCTGTTTGCCTCAGTTTCCTCATCTGTAAAATAGGCTGGAGAAGAAAACAGCAAACCACTCCAATATCTTTTTTTTAAACAAAGAAAACCCCAAAAGGGGATCATGAAATATTGGATATGATTAAATATAATAAAATTCCTTTTTGCCACCATCTAGTTATTCTCTTCTCTTCGTTTTTTTATTAGGAAGGTGCTGAGATCTAGACCATGATTAATCCTATTTCCAGTGCTCTGACCCTTGCTTTGTCTATGGAGTCTGTTAGAAAAGATGTTGAGGAAATAACAGGCTATCCTGAATTTTTTGTTCTCATCAGTAAATCACCTTCTAGGTAACTGGTTCATATAATAAAACTATCACCTCAGGGGCAACTCAAGACACAAAGAAAAGACTGATTTTTAGACCTCTTGATGCATTCAGAACTTGATATTATTTTAAAATCACTACAAAGAAAGGGGAAGGGGAAATAAAATCTTGCTGAAAAAAGGATAATGAAAGAAAATAATTTGGGGTACTTCTCTGAAGTACAACATTATCATTACAATAGTTATTGTATAGAGCAGGCACTTTGGAGTTTCCATGAGAAAAAAATGCACAAGAAGGTGACAATTCAATCTGTGTTTGTTCAACTGGATAATAGGACTTCCACCTTTCAAAGAATGCCCAAAGTTGAACTTCAGGGATGCTGAAGAGAAACAAAAGGAAATTAAATTATTCTTGTTCTTATCCCCTTTCTCCCAGTAAGTCAACTCCTTACCATCTCACATTTGGAGAAACAAGAGAAAGGGAAGATGGAGGCTGAAACAGGGAAGAGATAAAAAAAAATGGGGGAGAGAATAGATGATGCAAGGAAAGAATATAGCATAAACTTTATAAAATTGTCCAAAATAATTATCAATACACTAAAAAATTTAATTGAAAATTGTTTTGGAAAATTCTACAAAGTTTATGCTATGTTTCTTCCTTTCCTCAATGTCTCCAAAAATACAAACAAAGGGGCAGCTAGGTGGTGCAGCTGATAGAGCACTAGCCCTCAAGTTAGGAGGACCGGAGCTCAAATTTAGCCTCAGACACTTAACACTGCCTAGCATAAACTTTGTAAAATTTTCCAAAATAATTTTCAATACACTAAGAAATTTAATTGATAATTGTTTTGGAAAATTCTACAAAGTTTATGCTACATTCCTTCCTTTCCCAACTGCCTCATGGAGAGGAAGTTACATGTGGTTTCAAATTTGAGGTTTTTTTTAAAAATCAGGATTTTACTTTTTTAAAAAAGGAGGATAGTGATATAATAAAAGGAAAATTATTCTTAGAATTAGAAGATCAAAATTCATTTATGGACTCTGCCATTAACTACTCTAAAAACTTAGGCAAGTACTTATGATGGGAAGAATTGGTACTTGGTTGTCATTATTTTGTTTCAAATTCTTCTTCTATCACTGACTCCAAAACAATGAAAAAATGCATTTTTTCTGGAAGCTATATTTCCAAAAGATAAGTATTACATATCTGCAAAAAAAAAAAAAAAAAAAAAAAAAAACCAAGTAGGGGACACCCACCTACAAAATTTCCCTAGTCCAGTGGAGCTCCCTTACAACTAACTGTATTCTTTGTAATTTATTATTTCACTAGTTGCTGATTACTTGGGATAGAAGAATCACACATTAGGGGCCATTATCAGGTGAGAACAAAATGCCCAAGTACTCAGCTTAGCTTGAAGCAAACAACTATCTGAAAATGGTACCATCTTTCATCTTTTCTCAAAAGTCAGTTTATCTTTTTTCACACAATTCTCTCTCTCATCAATATTGCTCATAATAAAGCACAAATTTCCAAGTTAAAAATGAATAAGACTAGAGATAAGAGGTCTTAGTCACATTTATTTTATTTTTTAAGCTTTATTGCTGTCATTCACTTTTGCATTTTAGTCATTTCTGAATATGTCCCTATTCATCTTCCTTATCAGGTAAACTTTCTCTTACAGCAAATAAAATGAATTAGTTAAGTAAAAAACAGAATACTAACCACTTTGTTCAACACAGGCAAAATCCTATAGTCAATCTTCTTGCTCAGTTGATTTTTTTTTCCCTACAATCAAGTTTGTGATCCCTTTTAGCATTTTCTTGACAAAGATCCTGGAGTGGCTTATAATTTCTCCAGTTCATTTTACACATAGGGAAACAGAGGTACATAGGGTTAAGTGATTTGTCCAGGGTCACACAGCCTCAGTGTCTAAGGACAATTTGAAGTAGAATCTTTTTGACTCTATGCCTGTTACTCTATCCACTACTCCACCTAGTTGCCCCACAGTCACCTACATCTCCAAAAACAGGGAGGTTTTTCTTCTCCAGGTTAAAAATTAGTCATTATAATTATATTTTACTTTTTTTTTTCTTCTGCTAACATTTTATCATTGATTCTCTTATTTGGTTCACTTAATTCAGTTTAGACAAATCTTCACATTTAATTAAATTCCTCATATTCATCACATATTACAATGAAATAAAATTTCATTTCTTAGTCATTCTTTCATCAATTGGTACTAATGTTTTCCCAGTTCTTTCCTACCAAACACCTACACAAGCAAACACACACACACACACACACACACACACACACACACACACACACACCAGGTCTTTTGAAATATATGTGCTTTGTTTTTAACTTTTTTTTTAATTGACTTCCTTGGAATATATGACTAACAGTGTCATTTCTGAAGCAGAGAATTTGGGCAACTCAGTTTTTGCAAATATAATTCCAAATTCTGTTATATAATGACTGGACTCACTCACATGTATACTAGCAGTATATTTATACACATCTCTCCCTGAAATATTTGCAACACCATTTGTATTTTTTTAATATGACATTTTGGCAAAACAATCTGGTATTGACTAAGAAATAGAGTGATAAATCAGTAGAATAGATTCATTTCACAATTTACAGAGGTAAATAATGACAATAATCTTGTTCAGATAAATCCAAAGACCCAAACTTTAGGGAAAAGAATTAACAATCAACAAAAACTAATGGGAAAACTGAAAAACAGACTTGCAGAAACTAGGCAAAGGCCAATATCTCAATATATGTCATATATCAAGATAAGGTCAAAATGGGTATATGATTTAGACATAAAGAGTGATGTCATAAGCAGATTAGGAAACATGGTGGGGGGGGGATTTGCCTTTCCAAGTTATGGGTAAAGCTTTTTTTTTATTTATGGCTAAACAAGGGGGAGAGAGAATCAGGGAGGAGGGTTAAAATGAATAATTTTGATGACTCAAAATTAAAATGTTTTTATACAAAGAAACCAAATGAATCAAAACTTGAAGGAAAGTTGGAAACTTGAAAAAAATTTCTAAGTTTCTCTGATAAAATCATATTTCTCAAATATAGGAGGAAATGAGTGACAATTTGTAAAATAAGTTATTCCCTAATTGATAAATGATCAAAGCATATGAATAGACAGTTTTCAGAAAAAAAATCAGTCATCAACAATCATGTAAAAAATGCCCTAAATTTTTAATAATCAGAGAAAGGCAAGTTAAAATAGCTCTTAGGTACCATCTTAAATACGTCAATTTGGCTAACATGACAGAAAAGGGAAATAACAAATATTAGAAAGGATGAGGAAAAAGAGATACACTAATGCTCTATTGGTGGATTGTGAACTTGTCCAGCCATTTGGGGGAACAATTTGGAACTAGGGCCAAAAAGGCTCTTTGATCCAGTAATAATATCACTATTAGGACTACACTCCAAATATTTAAAAAAAAAAAAAAAAAGGAAAACTATATATAAGAAAAAGAATATCTAGTAACAATAATATTTTAATAATGATCAATTGTGAAAGGCTTAGCTGAAAAATAAAATCATCTTCAGCAATTCCAAAGGATTCATAATGTAAAAAAATACTACATATTTCCTGATAATTCTGAATTCAAATTGAAATATATATTTTTCACTTAATTTTTTCCTCGCTTTTTGTAACATGTCTAATATATGCATATGTTTTGTATAACTTCACATAGATTATAGAATAGATAATATAATTTGTTATCTTAACAAGTGGGAGAAGTGTTAGAGGAAGGAAAAAGAAATAATTTGGAACTCAAAAGTTAAAAAAACAATTATCAAAAATAAATGTGCTAATTTTCTTGGCATAAGATAGAATATCCTAGTTTTTAAATTTTCATTTCTCTTATGATTTGAAGCTTATTTCATATTATGACATTCAATTATTTTAAACATTGATTTATACCCTTTGGCCACCTGTTAGATAATGATTCTTCTTCTCAAAATTTTATGTTAATTCTGTATATATCAGAAATATGAGACTCTTCTCAGAGATAATTTTTTTTGCCAATCAATTCTTTTTTTCAGTATCATGGCAATACTGATATTTTAATGTAAACTTTTATTTCATTCAATTAATACTGTATATTTTATTTCTTGTCATCTCTAACTTTTGTATGGTTAAGACTTTCCCCTTAGTCAAAGCTGTGAGTTATATCTCTGTCTTTTTTTGAACTTCTTTATTAAAATGTTAACCTTTTATACTCAAGTGACATATATGTTCAGAACTTATCATGGAATGTAGTGCAAAATGTTAGTCTAAAATTTTTTTTTGTCAAATTGCATTTCAGGTTTCTAGCAAGTTCTTTCACCAGGGACTTCTACTCCAAATGATTCATTTTTTTTCTTATCCATGGCTGCGCTGCTCAATTTGTTTATAATTCTTGCTTAGTCTATTATGCTAATCTAATTTCCATTTTTTATTATTGGTTTATTTGAGAATTTTTCTTATATTAAGTGTTTTTCTCTTAAACTTTTTATCATTTATTACTTTCCTTACTATTGGCATCTAGGTGGTACATTGGATAGAGTGAAAACCTTAAAGTCAGGAGGACCTGAGTTTAAATCTGCTCTCAGACACTTACTAGCTAAGTGACCCTAGACAAATCATTTAATACTCTTACCTCAGTTTTGTCATCTGTAAAATGAGCTGGAGAAAAAAAAATGACTAATCATGCCAATTTGGGCCAAAATAAAATAAAACAAAACAAAACAGAAACCCAGATGGGGTCACAGAAAATTGGACATAGCTGAAATGGCTCAATAATAATATTCCTTATATTCCCAACATAATATCTCTGTCTCTCACTTTTTGTCTTTTCTGTTTCAATTTTCTCTTATATAGAAGGCCATGCTTAGACATCCTCAGTTTCCTTGAATTTGGGGCTTGAACCATGTATTTCCTAACTACGATAAATCCTGTAGTAAGGGGTATAGTCCCAGTACATACTTACTTCACTTTCCTTTAGGCATGTAAACTCCTTCTCCTTTGGCATATTTATATTCTCACATCCTTCGGAAATTCCTATCCACATATTATTGCATTTTCTTATTCACTTGTAGCAAGATATACTCCAAGTCTTCTGTGTCTTCTGAGGTGTGAATATTCGAGATAAAAGGTTGGATTGTGTTACTGTCAGTGGTGAACTAGGTCAAGTCTCCTACAGTCTCCCTGAAACACATGTTGTTAGGTTCCTTGCATTAGCTTTACTAGATCTATTATTTGGGCATGGTTTTAGAGACCCCTTATCTTGTGCTTCCAGGTTTGGATAACACAAATTTCACTCATCTTTCCTTCTTTTCAGATTTTTAAGTTCTAGTCTTCCCTTTTGTTAATCCGATGACCCCTCCAGATATATTTGCAAAAGCCATGTAAACTTATCCTTATCCTAGAAACTATAGAGAAAGCAAAACCCTGGATAAAACCATGTTATTTTAATCCCTGCCTGTGCGACATGAGAAAATACAAATTAGTATCACAAAAATGTCCAATCTCATTAATGATCAAAGATCTCAGTATCATCATCTGAAAAATCCATTGGATGAACTAGAGGCTATGAATCTATAATTTTATCATCCCATGATCCAATGTAATGCCAATTAAAGCAATTTTGAGTTCTCCTTCATAGCCATAAAATTGACAAAAATAATTAAAACAATGCAATTCAGTGTTGGTGAAGCTGTAGAAATGTAGGTATAATCATTGGCTGCTGGTAGGACTATAAACTTGTGCAATCTTTTTGGAGGATAATCTGGCAGAATGCTATAAAATGCATAAAGATATTCATAACCATTGATCCAAAAATCCCATTCTTGCAATGAAAGTACTATAGAGAATAACAAGAGAAAAAAGGTATTGGTTCAAAGATTTGTATAGAGACATTATAAGTAATTTCAAAATAATTGAAATCAAGTTAAATGTACAACAATGGGGGAAAGGTTAAATGAACTAGAATGTATTGATGTAAGATAGCAGTTCCTAAACTATTTGGGGGTATGTCATGGACCTCCATGCCAATTTGATGAAGCCTTTGGATGACTGTATGAATAATTATTTTAATGACTATAGTAAAATACATTCATTTATAAAGGAAATCAAATACTGTAAATGATGTCAGCTTTTTTTTTTTTTCCTTCCAGTTTAACAAGCCTACATGCAAGGGGCCTGCAATAATACCATTAAGACCAATAAAGATGTTAACTTTTATGCAAAAATGCAAAATGACAAAGCCAGAAGTATAGCACCCACACTTTTTATTAGTGGAAAATTTAAAGAGAATCAATAGACAAATTCAAAATGACCATCAAAAGAATAAACTGATGAAGCAATAAGATATTTTCTACACTGATATTCAGTGATGTACATGCGAATGTTTTGTAAACAAGTTTGGCTACTTATAATGATGTTCAACTTAAGTTTTTAATAAGATGTTTAATAAAAAAAAGTCACACAACTTGTGTTAAATTGCTGACATCTAGCCAACCTGCTTAACTCAGGTGTGTTGAGTATTCCCATCTCAGTATTCTCTTTCATTGGCTAAGCATTCCAAGAGCCAAGCATCTCATTTTTCATCATCAAAAGAATTCAATTCCACTTGGAGCTGACATCTTCCTCCACTAATGTCTTCCTCTGAAGACTCATAATGGCATGGATATGATCCTGGGCTCTTGACAGACTAGGTCAGCAGATTACAAACTGTGGGAAGTCCTATTCACCCTGCTAGAAAAACTTCGAAGACAATGAGAGAGCCAACAAAACTTCAGATGCTGTAATGACTTTCAAAATGGCTGTTCCTCACAGTTCTGTACTTCTTTCCCCTTACATGTTTCACAACATGGTTTTGCTTCAAGTGCTATTCTTTACAGTGAGAAATGTAAATTGTTTGCTGAACAATAGATATCTGCATATGTACCTTTATACAGAATCACATTAATAAATAATGATTTTTCCCCTCATTAGGATGATTATGGGAAGTGGTTTTCCTTCCTTATGAAATGTATAAGTAAGTTAGTATTTCACTTATAAAATTTCAGGAGGTGTGAGGGCTAGGAGCACCTCCATGAGACCTTTGATTCCTCACTTGCCTGTCTTTTGCGTGGCACATGATGTATACTTGTCATCTATCCTTATAAAGTGTTGTCTCTGTTTGGGGGCTTTTTTGCTTTTACCCCTAAAACAAGCTTAAAAGATCCCACATAATTTTCCAATTATAACTTCGAAAATAAATTGTCCATATGGGTGCAGCCAATCCCATAATACTTAGTAAAATAAGAAGAATCACCATTTCCTATTGGTTGAATAAATCACTGTACATATAACCATCCTCCCCTCATCCCTTCAACTAACTACTTCAATGATCCCAAGACATATATCTGGAAGCAGAGGAAGTCAACAACACTTTGTACTATAATCATCATCATGGAATTCACAAAAGGAAGAAGCATCTTTAATATGTCAGAGATTCTTTCTTTATTAAAATAAAGGAAAATTGAAAAATCATCTTTTAAAGTTCACTGCCACTTTAGTCTTGGCAACTGCTATACCATTGCCCTAATTTAAACATTCATTTGAAGGCTCAAGATTTCCCAGGCTTATAAAAATTATGACATTTTCTGGCTCCTTTCAGAATTAAAATAAAATGCATTTATTAAGCTGATGCAGTACTGGGCTGGACACCGTACAAAGGACATCTTCAGTCATGTATATGTACCTGCCCTAACATATATTAGATCAGTAAATTTGTTGTGGGTTTATGAACAATCAGTTCTGTTAAAAAAAAATTAAGCATCTATGATATTCAGAGCTGATTACTTGGCATAGCAGGAAATATAAATATAAATATTCTATGTTCCCTATCTTTATGGAACTTATGCTCTCTATCCATCTATAAAGAATATGCTGTAATAAATCTGTTTTATATACCTAAGCCTTATGCATAAGATTCTTTTTCTCCTCTCTACTGTAGACCCAATGCTACCACTCATTAGAGAGGTATATACCATTAAATGAAAGAGTGCAAATGAAGAAAAGGAACTGAATGGACTTCCTTATTTTCGAACTCCTTGATCTCAGGGATGAAAATTCCAATTGCTAAAGAGACATTCATTTAGGAAATGGTTATATTATGTCTGTTATATAAGGATCTACTTTGTGTGATCGGCAAGTTCTAAATTTCAGAAGTGACTTAAAAAAGCAGCATCTATTTATTAAATATTTACTAAGTACAAAGCAATGAGCTTACATTGTTAGGACAAATAGTTTTTATAAAGCCAATTTCTGCTCTGAAGGAGTTTACATTTTAATAGTGGGAAATGACATATATAGAAAATGAAACACAGCTCCATGCTGCTTGTATCTAACTACAAACCTCTGGTGAGAAATACATATTGAAAGGATACAAGAGTATCTGTGCAAATCAACTTCATAGGATAACTCATCTCAATAATCTATTATAAATTCCTAGAGGTAAATTTGCACATATTCCAGGAAAATCGGTCATATGCACACCCCAAAAATGATAATAACTCTTGCTCTAAAGGATTATATTTTAAAATACGAAAAGATTCCAGAATCATTCAGTCCAACACTTTTATTTTCAGGTAAAGAAGCAAGATTTTAGAGAGGAGAAGTTATGGCATCAAAGTGATAGTGGCAAAGTATTTTTTCTCCTTATTTAAGAAATAAGAATCAAAACAGTTGATCTCAATGGCTTCTATAATCTTTCCTTATTGTAAATATATGATCCAACTACTTTAAACCAACTGCAATTATCATTGGACCACAATGTCTTTTGTGTATACACTTGACATTCATTCATCCATCTATAATCATTGCATTTATTTATTTATTTATTTTCATTTATTTATTTATGCATTTATGTATGCATTTATTTATGGTGCTTAATAAATAGTAGGTGCATTTATTTAAAAGCACCGATGCAATAATATGCTAACATAATAATATAGTAATCATAACCCAAACCCAATGTGATCATTTATCATAAACATAAATCATAAACAACAACAGCAACCAAAATTATTGAGGAGAAAAAGAAAGCTTGTTTTTTATTTCTTTTCCCATCATTTCATGGGGTTGACAAGTGATTATTTTGGTTTATAGAAAGAAGGAAAGATACAAAACACAAAGTCAGCCAGCAAGGCAAACTCATATAAGACATTATCACTTCAGATTCGGTGATGTTTTAATTAGAGGAAGTGTCAAAATGTGATGTGTTCACTTTCAGGCACTATTATTTCTTTTCTGTATCTGGTTTCTAGATAAATCAAAGAAGTATAAGACTATGATTAAAACAACAACAAAAACAACAACAATGAATCATGTACTGCTGATTCCCCCCCTCCAAGAAAACCAATATGGTTTAATTTTCATTAAATATATTGTAAATCACATGGAGTTAGACTTTTGGAAAAGAATCAAGAATGCTTTTATTTGGAAAGTCCTAGATGAGATTAGTAAAGGATTTAGATTGTATTTGGACATTCGAAAGGGTGTTTATTATTTTGAGATGAGAAAGAAATTGGAAGGGAGCTCAACAATGGACTTTTTCCTTACCTAAGCTGAAAAAAAATAGAAGTATTCTCACTATCTTTCAGCCAGAAAATGTGATATCGAGGAATAATTTTCAATATTCGGCATGTTAATCATTAAGTATTTATTTTACTGAATAGTGAACACATCATATTTTGACACTTTCTCTAATTAAAACATCACTGAATCTGAAGTGATAATGTCTTATATGAGTTTGCCTTACTAGCTGACTTTGTGCTTCGTATCTTTCCTTCTTTCTATAAACCAAAATAATCATTCATCAACCCCATGAAATGATGGGAAAAGAAATAAAAAACAAGCTTTCTTTTTCTCCTCAGTAATCAATTAATTATTGATTAAGTACTCATTTGTTATAGTTGAGATATTATACTAGATGCTGAGAATACAAAGAAAAAAATGAAACCACTTCTGCCTTCAAGGAGTTAATATATTCTGTGAAATGATGATGACGGTGGTGGTGAAGATGATGATAAACATTTATGCAGTCATTAAAATGTACAAAATTCCATTTGAGCTTGCCAATAACCCTTTTAAAATAGTTATTCATGTCACCATTTTACGGATAAGGAAATTGAGATTTAAAGAGGTTGTGATTTGTGTTATCAAAGGCTAACTAATGCCTAAAGCACAATTATAATCTAGGATTCCCAACACCATATCTAGCAAATATTGTACTGTGCCTCATCTATGTTTCTAATTAACTGACCAAAGTATGAAGAGATACCATATTTTCATTTTCTCTAATGATATTGTAACTTGAAACTCATATATCCAGGATTCTAAGAATAATGAGGAAAATGATGATTGAGGGATTTAAAAGCTAGTGAAAAGGTAGAATCATTTGTCCTCATAATGAAGATCAAGAATTTTCTAAAGGAAAATATGAACTCTAGAACATAAAAGTGGCTCAGAAAGGAGGTAACTAATATTTGCTTTGTAAGCATTTTTAAGGTTTCATTCAAAGTAGTCATAATCTCAAGAAGCACAATTAGATGACTCTCAACTGGGCTTTGGTGGTTTTTATTGCCTATTCCAATTACAAATCCTTTCAACTGTCATGTTTCATTCCAGTTTTGAGATGTGTTACTCTTTATGATACTAAATGAATTTTCTCATTTATGAATTTTAGAGTGCGAAGGCATACAGCTTCTATGTGACTAAAGCATGGAGATATCACTAGTATTTTAGTTTTTGCTGATAAGCTCTTAAAAACAGGCTCTACAAGAAGATCTTACAGGGAATTTGCAATATTTTAAAAATACAAAAGATATCTTGCTGAGAACTAAACTAGACATTGGGACCTACTTACCTCATTCTTATGCTAAAGGTAAGGAAAGATCTAAAGATTATAGTTTTTTAAAAAAGAAGTTAGAGTTTCAGCTAATAGGATTTTGCCCTAGATCTGAATTTTAGAAGACTATACTCATTTTATTAGTTAGAAACAATGAAACTTTCTACCTAGTTAATAAAACTAATAAAATAAGAACCAACTAGATGTCGAACTGGAATGTGCTCCTTTCTTGCCCAATTTCTCTCAATTAAGAAAATAATTATTGATAATTTCCCCAGGGTTAAAAATTCTAAATAAGTGGTCTTCAACAAAAGAAAGCATTTCTGACATTATAAGCAAGTGTCTACTCTTTGAGATAATAAATTTGCACAATGCCAGGGTTATAAGGAATGCTTAATAAATGTTAGTTGACTTGACTTACTAGATTTAGAAACTGAAGCTCACAAAGAGTTTGATAATAAAAGCCAAGGTATTAATTGGAATTGGAAAGAATATTTCAAAAAAGAAAACTATCAAAACTTCAAAATAGAATCATAGCAAGCAAATCAAAATATAAACCAATAAGGAAAAGACTTATGAGGGACATATGTGAAGAGAACATGTGTATTCAAGGAACACAGATGGATTAGGGAAATTCAAGCCTCCCAAGCCAGGGAACCTGCAATGTCCTATTTTCTTCAGTCTGCTCCCTGCTGAGGGTGGTATTTTCACTGGTCACATTGCTCTGCTGGTCTCATCAAACAGATGGGGTTTGGTAGTCTCTGCTAGTTATTGCTCCATTAATCTCATTGTAGGTAGGTGAGGATCCATGCTCTGAGCCTTTTTTAGGATTGGCTTCATTCTATTGGCTTCTTGGAGGATCTCCCCTATACCATCTGTTAGCCATCTTTACCTCTAGTTTGCAAATGTAGAATAGCTAATATCTTTACTTGCTAAAGGTCAATAATTCTTTTTTTTCTCTCACATCCATCAGATTCAGGTAATGAAAGCCAGAAAGAATGTGGCCATGCTGAAATTGATTTTTTTTTTTGAGGTAATTGGGGTTAAGTGACTTACCTAGGATCACACAGCTACTAAGTATTAAGTATTTGAGACTGGATTTGAATTCAGGTCCTTCTGACTTCAAGGCCAGTGCTCTGTTCATTGCAGTTTTTTTTTCTTTTTGATCTCTACCTCTGGTTAAAGTCAAAGCTCTGGATTATAGATAGTTATCAAATTTAACGTTAGATATTACCAAATTTCCTTCTGGCTTATTATACAGAATGAAAATGAATTTCAGTCAGAACAAAAGATAAATTAAAGACAACTTGGTTGTTCACCAGATATTTTGGCTATGTAACCAGCTTTAATATACATATTACCAGCAAAGGGCTGTTCAAAAAATAAGGAAGATAAATCTGGCTAGGTGGCATATCCCTTAATGTCCCCTTTCATTTATAATCATATTTTTCTTATAGGGCAACCATATATGCCATTATATTCACATTCTACAACTGTTTTATCATTTTCTGAATAGTGGACTTTGCCTTTCCAGACTTTTATTACCATCAAAAGTGCTTCTAATTATTTTTAGATCCTTATCTTTATGAGTTTTTTTTTAATTTTTGTTTTCGTTTTTCATTTAGCTCAATAGGGTGTATGCTTAGAATCAGAACATTGGGTTCCAAAGTATGAACAATTTTCCTTGCATAATAATGTCCTTGAAAAAAGCAATTTGAAATTATTTTCCCAATTTTTTGACAAAGTCATAGTTACATGATCAGTGTATATTAATAGTAATAGCAACAATAATAGTCATAATGGGAATATTGTACTAGAAGAAAGGATCAGTAGGATGTTTTCAGAAAGGTCTGGATAGACTTACATGATCTGAAGTTCATGAGTAGTACAGTTAGTAGAACTAAGAAAATATTGTCCACAGCAACAAAAAGATTATGCTATGATCAATTCTGAGGGATATGGCTCTCTTCAACAATGAGATGATTCAGACCAGTTCCAATGATCTTGTGATGAAGAGAGCCATCTATGCTTAGAGAGAGGACTGTGGGAAATGTGTGGTTCACAATGTAGCATTTTTATTTTTTTGTTGTTGTTGTTTGCTTCCATTTTATTTTCTTTCTAAATTTTTCCTCTTTGATTTGATCTTTCTTGTGCAGAAAGATAATTTTCTTTCTATATATGCATATATTGTATTTAGCATATATTTCTATCACGTTTAACATGTATTGGATTACTTGCCATTTAGGGGAGGGAGCTGGGGAAGGGGAGAAACTGGAATACAAAGTTTTGTAGGAGATAATGTTGAAAATTATCCATGCATATGTTGTAAAAATAAAAAGCTTTAATTAAAAAAAGATTATGAGATGATCAATTCTGATGAATGTGGCTCTTTTTACAATGAGTTGATTCAGGCTAATTCCAATTGAACTAGTGATAGAGAGAGCCATCTACCCCTAGGAAGAAGACTACGGGGACTGAATGTGGATCATAACATATTATTTTCACCTTTTTTGTTATTGTTTGCTTATTTTTTCTCATTTGTCCCTTTTTGATCTGATTTTTCTTGTGCAGCATGATAAATATAGAAACGTATGCAAGAATTGAACATGTGTAACATATGTTGGATTGCTTGCTTTCTGGGAGAGGGTGAAAGCAAATGGAGAGGGGTTTGGAGCATAGGGTTTTACAAGAGTAAATGTTGAGGGTTATCTTTGCATGTATTTTAAAAATAAAAAGTTATTAATAACAATTTTTAAAATAGTGCCAATGATAATGATGCTAACTAGTATTCATGTAGCACATTTATTAACTCATTTCATCCTCCAAACAAACCCATAAAGTGATATTATTGCTCCCATCTTACAAACAAGAAAACACAGAACTAAGTATCTGAGACAGAATTTCAACTTAAATCTTCTTGATTTCAAAGTGTAGCACTCTAGTTACAATGATATTTACTTGACCCATTTAATGTATTGATCTACTAATATTAATGTGCCTAAAATCTCCTCCAAAATGAAAGCCTTTTCATTTTATAGAACAAAAATTAAGACCCAGAGAGGTTATTTTTTTCCATGTTATAGCCATTGCAAATAGTAGAGAATCCACAGAGCTTCAAGATCAAAATCTTTTTCTCTTTATCCTCCTCAACATGGATATGTATAACCAATGAGTTGGAAGATTCCAAAAAATAATTTACATTCCATATTAGAATTCAGTGTAAGTCTGATTCATCATCAATTCCTGTTGTTGTTTGATTCTTTTTACTAATATCCTATTCTTCCTGACCTTATTTGGGGTTTTCTTGGCAGAGAAACTGGAGTGGTTTACCATTTCCTTTTCTAGCTCATTTTTACATATAATGAACTGAGGCAAACAGGGTTAAGTGGCATACTCAGGATTGTACAGTTCAGATCTTCTACTACTCTACCCACTGCATCACCTAGCTACATTAAATAATAAACATTACTGGATAACAGATTATTGTGCCAAATTTTTTTTTACAAATTTAGATAATGTCCATTCCCTTTCTTAATAGAACTTAGATTCTAACAAGAGGATAACATAATAACAATGCTATATGAAGACCAAGGAAGCAAATCAATAATGGAAAAAAGAATAAAAGAAAGTGATGTGGAGGAGGTTGCATCCAAGATTTCATTGAAAGGTGAAAAGGACTAGAAAATGGGATCAATAAAAGGCATGAGGATAGGAATGTGTAGGAAATATCTGAGAAGCAAAAAATCCAAGCAAAAAAGTGTTCAATGTATGTCATGATCATCTGTGTAGCAGTCATACGCCCCTATTAGACAGGCAGTTCTCACTGTCAGGGAATTTTTCAGTTTTGTCTTTGTATACCCAGGGTTTGCCCTCATCACAATGCATCCAATTGAGGTTTGAACATGAGAAATCATGGATTAATTGAAGAAAATTCAAAGAAGGGCCATGAAGATGGTGAATGGGATGAAAGTCCACACCATGTAGGGATCCTGTGAAAGATATGAGTTATTTAACCTGCAGAAAAGAAGCTGCAATGGGGAGGTGAAGTCAATCTGTAAAGCACTGTGAAGTCTGTCTTATGGAAAACAGGTTGGATATTTGGCCCCAAAGGGCAAAGCTAAAAACAACAAGCAGAATTTGAAAAGAATTAAATTTAGGCTCCACTTTAATTCTTCACTTTGAAATGTTCCTGTCAACTAGAGCTATACATGAATGGTATAGACTTTTTGAAAGTAGTTGCATACCCATTGCAGATCATGAAGCAGAGATTTGATGTCCACTTGGTGAGAGTGAGGAGATGGGATTCCTTTTGGAGTGTGTATAGCAACTAAGGACATTTTAACCTCAAAGAATCTGCATGGCAGATGTGGGTTCTCTACAATGGCATATGTGGGTTCAGCAGCTTCAACTTTTTATTTACAAATGGAACCAATTATTCATGGCTGAAAAATAAATGCTGGTTTTTCCTGAAGTAGGTTATTCAAGATCTGGGCTTAAATGTCCCTCTATTTACCATAATCTTTTGAGTTAGCAAAGATTAGAAAAAAATATCAAAGCCTTTGGTGAATATTCAAAGCGAAGGAAGAAACTCAACATGGAAGTGTCAAGAGGTCATTGGGCATCCATCCTCATATGTAATGGTAACCTCTGAGAAATCAACAAAGGGAGGAAATGAATAGAAGAAACTAATTTGTGCACAGAAAGAGAGCAAGAAAAGAGGATGTGTATTTGAGTGTAACCATGGTGATTCACCATTCAGAAGTGGTTTTAGGTGCAACTTCATTCCTGGCTTTCAAAGAAAAGTCTGAGAAGGGCAAAGATCAAGATATAGGGTCCCTCATCTAGGCTCTGTACAACAGTGTTTCCCAAATGACAGTGTTAGCAGGAAGAAAAAAATGACAAAATACAACTATCCAAAGTGCTGCGTTTCTAAAAAAATATCATTCAAAACTGGCAAGTTACAGTAGAAAGAATGCTGGATTTGGAGTTAAAGGAACAGGGTTCAGATCCAGCATTGTCATTTTTTTATCTGTTCATAAGGATGTCTCTGGGCTTGGATTTCTTCATCTGTAAAGTAAAAAGGGATGGACTATTCCACTACTAATGTCATATGATTATTTATAAAGTCCCTTCCAGCTCTGAACCCTATGTAAAACTTGATCCAAAAAGCTGGGGTTGTTTATTCAAGAGATGAGAAAGCTTTCATGGCGCTTAACTGTCTTCTGCATTGGCCCCTGCAGGGAAAACTCCACCAGTAGGTTTTTCAGAACCAGTAGGGTTTTAGTTCATTGTCAACTTTTCAAAAATTGACTGGACTGCCTCATGAGGTACGGATTTCTTCTTTACTGCTAATGTTCATATGAAAGCTAAGTGGTTACTATCAATCAATAAGTATTTATTAAGTACTTTAGCATTTAACAGGCACTTCATTGTAGGGATAGAAGGACAATTTCTACTCTGAAATAAATCACTAGTCATGAATATTGGATAAAGGATACATGAAGAGGTAATTTATAAGATATGACCAATGGGAACCCTTCTGAGAGTCTATAATTTTCTATTCTATCTGTCCTAAAAGCTATGTTCTAATGTTGTCTCCATCAATAGATAAGGAAGTCATCTCTGGACCTCAATTTCCTTGTCCATGAAAGGAATGATGAGGATTTTAGTAATACTTGGTTCTTTTCAACACCAAAATTCTGTGACTTGAAGACAGAAGAATCATGATACTATGGTTTTCCAAAAGTCATAAAGCAAAGAATCCATTTATGCTAGTTAGGATGACTCACCTTTGAGAATAGGTGATCCCTACACTATTGGAACCTGAATGATAAAATGAGGTTTTCCACAGAACAATAAGCTATTCTTTTCCCTCAAAGGAGTTTTTGCATCAACATTAATTACTTGTATTCTTTTTTTTTCAGAAATCTTTTCTCACAAAGCTCTTAAGCTATTTGAAATCACATTAAATTCATTGAGTCCTTTAGCTATATCCACAGAATACATCCAAAGTACAAGAATTAGTAACTAATAATTTCCTGAATATAAGATGCCTTACACAGAACTATTTTTGTTTCTCCAGACATGAAGCCCAGGAGATGAGCTCAAGAGAAAAGGCCCTGCGACTGATTGTCATAATCCATGGATTCCAAGGTATTCTCTATGT
This sequence comes from Sarcophilus harrisii, assembly GCF_902635505.1. Taxonomy (NCBI): domain Eukaryota; kingdom Metazoa; phylum Chordata; class Mammalia; order Dasyuromorphia; family Dasyuridae; genus Sarcophilus; species Sarcophilus harrisii. The sequence goes on along the minus strand of NC_045427.1, from coordinate 635,693,604 downwards.
TCTTTGCCATGAATTGTTTACAGAGAGAAAACAGAAAATCAATGTGGGCTGCTGCCATTCAGAAGATTGCTCTCGAAAACAAGAAATGGATAGGAGGAATTGTTCTTATGCCACTGGGTTCTCCCTTTTCAGTCACCAAATTAAATTCAATTCACATCAAATAAGCCCCTGCAGTGTGCAAATCACTGGGGATGAAAAGATCCTTCTAATATCAATAGCTTGCTGTGTACTAATGGTGATCAGACATGGATGCAGATTCAATAAATGCTCATTGATCAACTGATTGATTTCATCGCACTTAAAAAACATTTATAAAGTTCCTACTTTGTGTTGATGCTGTGAAATAGTCTGTTTCTAATATACAACACATTTTGATCAGGTTAAAAGTGAAATTTAAATTTACTTTTTAGAAATATCATTTTGGCAGCTGTGCAGGGAAATGATTGGAGTGGGGAAAGATTTGGGAAAGAAGACCAGCCAGGAGGCTATTGCTATAGTCCAAAACAGAGGTTATAATATCCTAAACTAAGGTGGAAGCTGTGTGAATGGGGAGGAAGGAACAGAATGTGATGTAATGTGAGAAATGATGTAAAAATAGAAATGACAAGAATCTCACAGGATGAGAAGGCACGAATTAGATGCAATCTGATCTGATACAGTGAGCAGCCGCTATCATTAAATCATAACTCCATGCAAGAACTTAAGCATGTTCCTGTAAAAGTGTTATAAAAAAAATTCCTGGGAAAATTGGAAACTAATATGGCAGAAACTAGGCATTGATCCATACTTAACACCGTACACCAAGATAAGGTCAAAATGGGTTCATGACCTAGGCATAAAGAATGAAATTATTAATAAATTAGAGGAACACAGGATAGTTTACCTCTCAGACCTGTGAAAGGGGAAGGTCTTTATGACCAAAGAAGAACTAGAGATCATTACTGATCACAAAATAGAAAATTTCGATTATACCAAACTGAAAAGTTTCTGTACAAACAAAACTAATGCAGACAAGATTAGAAGGGAAGCAATAAACTGGGAAAATATTTTTACAGTCAAAGGTTCTGATAAAGGCCTAATTTCCAAAATATATAGAGAATTAATTCTAATTTATAAAAAATCAAGCCATTCTCCAATTGAAAAATGGTCAAAGGATATGAACAGACAATTCTCAGATGAAGAAATTGAAACTATTTCTAGTCATATGAAAAGATGCTCCAAGTCATTATTAATCAGAGAAATGCAAATTAAGACAACTCTAAGATACCACTACACACCTGTCAGATTGGCTAAGATGACAGGAAAAAATAATGATGATTGTTGGAGGGGATGCGGGAAAACTGGGACATTGATGCATTGTTGGTGGAGTTGTGAACGAATCCAACCATTTTGGAGAGTAGTTTGGAACTATGCTCAAAAAGTTATCAAACTGTGCATACCCTTTGATCCAGCAGTGTTACTACTGGGATTATATCCCAAAGAGATTATAAAGAAGGGAAAGGGACCTGTATGTGCACGAATGTTTGTGGCAGCCCTTTTTGTAGTGGCTAAAAACTGGACATGAGAAATGGATTCTCCAGTTGGAGAATGGCTGAATAAACTGTGGTATATGAATATTATGGAATATTACTGTTCTGTAAGAAATGACCAACAGGATGATTTCAGAAAGGCCTGGAGAGACTTACACGAACTGATGCTGAGTGAAAGGATCAGGACCAGGAGATCATTATATACTTCAACAACAATACTATATGATGACCAGTTCTGATGGACCAGGCCATCCTCAGCAATGGATCAACCAAATCATTTCCAATGGAGCAGTAATGAACTGAACCAGCTATGCCCAGAAAAAGAACTCTGGGAGATGACTAAAAACCATTACATTGAATTCCCAATCCCTATATTTATGCACACCTGCATTTTTGATTTCCTTCACAAGCTAATTGTGCAGTATTTCGGAGTCTGATTCTTTTTGTACAGCAAAATAACGTTTTGGTCATGTATACTTATTGTGTATCTAATTTATATTTTAATATATTTAACATCTACTGGTCATCCTGCCATCTAGGGGGGGGGGTGGGGGGGTAAAAGGTGAAAAATTGGAACAAGAGGTTTGGCAATTGTTAATGCTGTAAAGTTACCCATGCATATATCCTGTAAATAAAAGGCTATTAAATTAAAAAAAATGTTATTAAAATCATGGAAAATTTCCATATACTATCAATATGAAGATACTGATTAGCAGTAAATGCAGATTTTTTTTAAAGGGCTACTGTGAGTAGATCATGATCCCTCTTTCCCTCTCTATTCTTTGGGTTTCCACAATGCTTATCAATGTCTTGAGTTTTATTTTTAGAAAAGTTTGGTGCAGGTAGTCTTACCAAAGTGGCTATTCCATATTTCAGGTAAGACGAAAGGAGAACATCTAGTGCTTGGATTTTCCTGGACAAAACTCCTATATCTTTTTTGATATTGATATTTGGTGAATTGATTTCTCAATCTAGATCAGTCAATATTTAAGTCACTGCTCAATAATCACTCTGCTTAACTGATTGCTTTTCTGTAACCCAGTTCTGAACTGAAAATGTAAGTAAAATTCAGCACAAATTACATCACGCACAAAATGTTGCACAAACTATATAGTCAGACAGAGTTGGTTCTTTCTCTTGCGATAGGGAATCTGACCATGGGAAATCTGAAGTATTCTTTCAGATTCTTTTCTTCTGACTATAGGACTACAGAAGCCAATGTCTTCCCCCCACTTTCCACCATGATTTCAGCAAATGATTGTGACCAGCACAAGAATAAACAACTTTTCAGTGCAGGAAGATCGGTCAGGCCTTAACTAATCCATTTCCAAATATTTCCCTCACTGTCATAGGGAGACAGAGGAGAAAGTATATTATGTTACCAATAGAATGAGGGGCACATCAAAAAAGGATATAGAAGGAGCAGTTAGATAGTGCAGTGAATGGAGCACTGGTCCTGGAGTCAGGAGGACCTGAGTTCAAATTCAATCTCAGACACTTACTAGCTGTGTGATCCCAGACAAATCACTTGACCCTATTGCCTCCAAACAAAGAAAAATAATATAGGTAAGTATCAAAGCCACATAAGTACTTTTGATCTGGTGACCCTAATATAAAAGAGCAGCTCAGGAACTCCAAAGCTTTCCTCATGTGCCACAGATTTTCACTTTATCAGTTTATGTCACTACGAGCCACTATCTAAACAGAATGGACAATCAGACTCATAGTTTCAGAAACAGAGATACAGTTAACTCTGGGGGCACTAACTTACTTATGTAGCTAAATAAAGATTTCTTCTGTAGAATCTGGTTGGAGAAATTAATAACTGATGATCTCAAATCTTTACAGGAAAGCAAATTGGGCATATACCGTCAATTGACTAACACTATCATTTGACGCATTAAAATGACAATGAAGATTATATTTGTATTAAGACTGAGTAAATCTGTCCATGCTCATGTGACTGGCAATACTTTTAGGTTTTTGCCTTGTATTCTTTTCAGGTTTAATTTACTTTATATGTGTGTCCTGACTTTATGTTAATAAACAACTTATAAACAAAAGAAAAAGGTTAATAAATTAAGGTAATTCACTTTATATGTCTTAACTTAGCACATAATGAGCACCATGAAGGCAAGACCAAATTTAATTATTGTCCTTACTCCAGGCAGTAACATTGTCTTCTTCTCACAGCAGACATTTTGCTGGAAATATTGACTGATTTGATTGATTCTCTGCTGATTTATGACACTCTCCTCATACTCTCAAAGCATGGATCACTCAAAGATTTTCTTTTCGTCTCTCTCTGTATTCTTTCTCTTGAAGAACTCGCCAGCTCTTATTGGTTCAATTTTCATCATTACACACGATTTCCAGGTTTTATTATCAAGTGTTGCTGCTCCTTCCTAAGCTAGAGGCCCTTACAGGATCAGTTGAGTATCTCATATTCTATATGTTTAAAATTAAACTAATTATCACTTCTATTAACTCAAACCCATCCCTTATCCAAATTGTTCCATTTCTGGTGTCAACACCAACACCCTTTCCATTTCCCATGGACATCAACATAGAGTGATCCTTGACTTGACTCTCTACCCCCAGCTCTCACATGCAAGCAGTGGGAAAATCTTCTGGCTTCTACAAATACATCATCACTAACATATTCTCTCCACTCAATCACCCTATTTGGGGCTCTCATCACTATTCATCTAGACTTCTGCAAAACCCTCTAATTGTTTTCCCTTTCTCTCCATTCCATTCTTGAGACACCTGCCAAGTAGCTATTATTAAAGAACACAACTGATGACCAAGAATTATCACTTCACATTTAAGAAATTGCAGTTGTTTCCTATGATCCCAAAAGACTGTCATCCTTATGACTTTGCATATAGTTTGCTTTTATTGAGTGTACATTGGTTTCCTCCAGGAGAATATAAGTTCTTTGAGGATAATGTATGTTTCATTTTTTCTTTTTTTTTTTAACTTCTCCATTTTTCAGTACTGCTCTGTGTACAGAGTAGATGTTTAATAAATGTTTTATGAATTGAATTGCATAGAATTAATGTATGTTTGTTGAACTGCCTTCAAATGGACTTGTTCTCTCTTGAACATATGTAATGCAAATGCAGCAAAAATCTTTATAGAGAAATGAGTTCAACATTTACTTCATATTCATAGCACAATATATGCAAAGTAAACACTTATCAAATATTAAAGTAGAAAATTGGTTCTATAGCTTTTGCCAATTACTCTAAAATTCTTTGGTTCCACTGTGAGAAATCAGAATACTTGAGAACAGGCAAAATAATCCAAATGGAACTTTATAACTGCTCTGTGATTCGAGGGTCATATGTTTCTTTATGGAAATTGTTTTAAAAGAATAATTAAAAAACTAATTTCTCTTAATTCCAAGTTTGATGATGGGATTTTAACTGATACTTTCTTAAATGATTATGAAGCATTTTTTTCTTCTGATTGGAAGGCATAATACAAAGATCATCCCCAAACCTCCTTTTAAAGAGAGCACCCAGGTCAACTATATTTTCATTTCCCATCAGGCTATCTTCTTTTGGATTTCTCCATCTTGCTCCTGCCTTTTCTCAGCCTTCTTTTAGGATGATCTTCCCCATTAAACTGAACATTTCTTAGAGGGCAGGGATTGTCTTTCTTCTCAACATTTAACACAATAACTAGCTAATATTCAGTGCTTAACAAATGCTTCTTGACTGACTGACAGAAGTTAGAAGAACATCAAAGTATCATTACCATGAAATTTGGGAAATAGATGAGAATCTACATAGGGAAAACTAAATACCTCATATTTGGTCTATGACAAAGTTGATTTTAGAGCTCATTGAGTTAGTCTATTAGTGTGTGGATAAGAGAAGTACCTCAAATGGACAATGGGGTGATCAAGAAATTTTATTTTACATGTAGGAAACAAATGTTTCAAAACATTCTCATAGAAATGCTGTTTAAGTGAAAAATTTGGAATATGATCTCCAAAAAAATCACTGTAGTGGGAGATTCAAAGTGAAAGAATAAACACATGATTGCCATGAGATGAATATAAGAAGTTAACTCAGTGGATAGAGTGCTGTACATGGAATCAGGAAGACCTAAGTTCAACTATATGAGCAAACATTTACTAGCTGGGTCATCCTGTGCATATTAGTTAAGTTCTGTTTTCAGTCGGTTTCCTCATTTCCAAAATAGGACTAATAAGAGCATCTCCCTTGAAAAAAATTGTAAGGATCAAATGAAATAATAATTGTAAAGAGTTTAGCAACTCTGCCTGATACATCATGAGAGTTAAATAAATGTTACCAATTTTCATTTTCTTTCCAATGATGTACAAGAAAATGGAAGCAGTGCATCAAGGGACATGTTTAGAAACTATGTGGTAAAAATTAATGGAAGATGGGGAAGATGGAATTTCCCCACTGAGAAGTGAATATGCAGTATTAGAAACCTGGGTCAAAAATTGAAACAAGCACTCCGGAAGTCTTTTGTTGATAGTTCCCTTTTATCAATGTAGTCAATTGAATCTAAAATACTTTCTCATACCTATTTATTTAGACTTGTTCAGTAGCTAAGTAAAACCAAATTGGACCAAAGCAGGTACTACCTGAGGCCCCTGAGTACCCTGTGGATTGTGACTTTCAGAAGAGAAAAGCTCCATTTATTTTCATTATCCCAATGAATTAGCATAATGAGTAAAAATAAAAGACCTAGTTTTCTATGATACTTGGACAATACCATCTCTTGGAAAGGAAACGGAGAGTTCCTGGGCAATGCTTAGTTCCCAGAACAGGCCTCAGGGAGGAAAGAGGAAGAATTTTTGGACTACATTTAGTTCAAGCAACAAAAAGGACTTGGAGCTAAAAAGCAATAAAATATAGAGTGCTCATGGATAACCAACTCTAGTTTTTGTTCTTCATTAGTACTAGATTGTGGAAAACTCTCTCCTAGGCTTTTTTTTTTCTTTTTTCTCCCTACTATACTCTATGACTTTATGATTTCATCAGCTCCCATGGGTTCAATTTTCTTTCTTTTTTTATGAAGAGCTGGGTTCTATTTCTCACACAAAAAAAGTTTACAATTTTTGGTACAATGAAGTATGTCACACACACTCAGCAATTTATTGTAAAGGATCACTTGTTCAAAGCAGGAAACAATTTAATGTGAGCACTAGAAATACAAGTATTTTAAAAAACAGAAAAGCTAATTATCATCACTTCATTATTATTTAGGGAAATTGTCCTATAGTCTCAATCACTCGATCGAGAACTCCAGGCTTTTCCATGGGTTCAATTTTCAACTGTATGCATCTTTTTTTTTCAGGCCCTAAACTCTGACCTGAGCTCTAATCTCATATTGCCCGTGGGACTAGAATGTTCTTCCTCATAACTCAACATCCTGACTTCTCTGGCTTCTTTGAAGACTCCAATTAAATCCCACTTGATGCAAAATGTCTTTCCTACCCACCATCTCCAACCCCTACTAGAGGCTTCCATTTGAGATTATCTTCCATTTAGTCAATATATGTTTGCATGAAGTTTTACATGTTATCTCTCTTATTATAGTATGTAAGTTCCTTGCAGGAAGTGATAATATTTTTGCCTTTCTTTGCAACCATGGCACCTAGAACCATAATGCACAGAGTTCCAGACTCAAAGTCAGGGACATTCACTTTCCTGAATTCAAATCTAGCCTCAGATACTTACTATTTGATCCAATTTGCCTCATTTTCTCATATGTAAAATGAGCTGAAGAAGAAAATGGCAACCCAATCTAATATCTTTGCCAAAAAAGACAGTCAGACATCATTAAAAATGACTGAACATCTGGCACAAGGAAAGCAGTTAATACTTAATATTGACCAGACCTAAACCATATTATGTTACCAAACTATGTAACCTCAGAACTGCAGTTCATGGATGAGTGTTAAAATTTTTATTTTAAGTAATGTGCTGTAACCTACAAAGTTTCTTTTAACATCATCTCAATGTCTTCTTTCATTGTAGCACTGTCTTCCTCCTCTAATTATCTTACATTTACACAGAGGATCTTATGTCTCATCCTCAAGTAAAATATAAATACTTTAGGAGCAAGAATTATTTTTCATTGTTGATTTAGTTTTTCTAATACCTAGCACAGAGGTTCGCACAATAAATTGAATGGAATCTGGGTTTTTTATGGCTTTAAATTTTAAGATCCTGGATAGTTTCTGAATATTTATATGAAGTTAGCATTTTTTGAAATCGTGAGATTAAGAGCAAGAAGGGATCCTAAAAATCATCTAGTTCAACTCTCACTTGATAAATGAGGAAACTGAGAAAAAGAATAAGAAAAAACTTAACAAAGTAAATATGCAAATGGCCTAAAATTTCATCAGCTCTCCTAGTAATTTCAAAAGTTAGAATTTTCTACAACCAAGGCAGATCACAATCATCCAATTGATGATTAAATAAATCCTGAGGAACTGCTTGAATTATAAAGTGGTTAGATGACTTTTCCAGGGTTGCCCAATTGATAAATTATTGGAAGTACAATTTGAACCCTACTTTGCCTGATTCTGAACCAAGAGCCACTGATAATACTATGCTATATCTATAATTTAATCGTATCACAAATAAAATGAATCTTCAAAAAGCATGGTGTATATTAAAATGAATTTGTGCCCTCTTTAATTTACTCTAGAGATGTTCCTTTGTATTAGTTGCAATTGGGTACTATGGGAAAGATCTTTCCTATAATACTTCCTATAAATGATTTTTGGTAATAAGAATCATCTAATTTTCTTAGAATCTCACATTTTCACTCAACAAGAGTGTATTAACTATCTACTATATATAGGACATTCTGCTAGATCAAAGGGATTTTTAAAACTGAAAAAAAAATAATCCTTACCTTCTAGGTGTTTATATTCTGCCATAAGATTCAGAGACAATAACCCAGTCATCACCCCCAAGTGAATCCTGTCCCAGGATCTGCTTTGTTGTTGTTAAATCACTTCTGTCCTGTCCAACTCTCTGTGACTGCAAAGATATGGAGTAGTTTCCCGTTTCCTTCTCCAACTGATTGTGGATCAAAGTATGTTTAGAAAATTGTACATGCTTAACTATATTGGATTGCTTGCTGTCTTGGAAGAGGGGAGCAGGGGGTGAAGAGAAAATTTTGAATCACAATGTTTTGAAAAGGTGAATATTTGAAATTATCTTTGCATGAATTTGAAAAAAAATACTATTTTTTTATTTCTTTCTTCAGCTCATTTTACAAATGAGGAAATTGAGGCAAACAGGATTAATTGACTTGCCCAGGATCACACAGCTTGTAAGTATTGAGGCCAGATTTGAATTTAGGAAGATGTCTTCCTGACTCCAGGTCCAGCACACTATCCACTGCATCATTTCACTGCTATTGAAGACCTGCTTGGTCCAACTCAAAGTATCCAGATGCCCTAATCTGAACTCCCCAGGGAACAACTCCTGAAAATTTCATCTTTTTATATTTTCTGCTTCTGGTTTAAAAAAAAAGGCAAGTTCTCTCTGTCTTATTGATAGTGCACATCTTTCATAAACCAAACTGATTAATGTTTTAGGTTATTGCTTCTGAGTTTTGTATTTTGTAAGTACAAAATCCAAATATTAATTTACTATCTGTGAATTTTATTAAAGATGTTGAACTGCTCTGTAATATGACAGGGAGATGATGATGCTCTTAAACACAAGTCTGAGAGTTCTAAAGTGCCTTAATGTGGTTGAGAGGCAGTATGAGTTAACAGACAGAGTCAGCCTCCAAAGAGGAGCTGAGAAACTGGAAATAGAATGGATGCCCATCAACTGGAGAATGACTGAGTAAAACATGGTAAATGAATGTTATGAATATTATTGTTCTGTAAGAAATGACCAGCAGAATAAATACAGAGAGGCCTGGAGAGACTGACATGGACTGATGCTGAGTGAAATGAACAGGACCAGGAGATCATTATATACTTCCACAACAATGCTATATGAGGATCAGTTCTGATGGAAGCGGCTCTCTTCAACGATGAGAGGATCCAATTCAGTTCCAATTTATCAGAAATGAACAGAACCACCTTCACCCAGTGAAAGAACACTGGGAAATGAATATGGACCGCAACATAGCATTTGCACTCTCTCAGTTGTTCTTTGCTTGCATTTTTGTTTTTATTCTCAGGTTATTTTTACCTTCTTTCTAAATCGATTTTTCTTGTGCGGCAAGATAACTGTATGGATATGTATATATATATTGGATTTAATATATACTTTAACATATTTAACATGTATTGGATTACCTGCCATCTAGGGGAGGGGGTGGAGGGAAGGAGGGGAAAAGTTGGAACAGAAGTGTTTGCAAGGGTCAATGTTGAGAAATTACCCCTGCATATGTTCTGTCAATAAAAAAACTATAATAATAAAAAAAGGAAAAAATAACGAGAAATTTAAAACATAAAATAAAATTAAAAAGTAACAAATAACAAAGAGAAAGAGCTGGATTGAAGTTCCTCTTCTGACACTTACTAGCTGTGTGATCCTAGATAGACCATGTAACCTCTCTTTACTTTAGGCAACTCCAAAACTTGGTATTGCAAAGCAGATGCTGACCGGCACTGACCTGCAGAGAAATTTCATCACCTGGATGCTCCCTATGCCAATGACATCACAGCTCTAATATTCTATCAATATCTATTTCAAGTGGTATTACACCATGAACGGCAATTGTCAACCATATTGGATGGCAAATGACTCGAGTTTGATCCTGTGAATCATTTGCATGTCTCTAGACAATTTCCCCTCACCAGGAATCAATGAGAAGGTGACTCTAGAAAATAGTGAAGGTGCCTTCTTGCTCTTTAATTATGATCCTTTATTTGCTTATTTGTTTATCCAAATCAATGGAGGGCAGTCCCTCGTGTGGGAGGTGTGTTGCCCAACAAAGTATAAATAATAAAATCTGGAATTTGGAACAAAAGTTTGCTGAAAACATCAATACTTCTTCATGACTCCAGCCAGGTAAGCTCATTTCTATCTTTCATTTGTATGGGAAATCAAAATAAACAAACAAAAAAACCAAAAATCCTCAGGTGGCTACAGATACACTTCTTAGATAGCTGAAGAAAAGGCAGCATTTAAAGTGATCCTAAAGGGGAATTGAAGGGGGGTGGGGATAAATCAAAAATTAAGTAGTAGTAATAATGATTTCCTGGCCCCAAATCATATAGAACAGTAATGCTAAATTCATATAGCCCCAGAACCTTGACTTAAAAACAAAACCTGGATTATTTATACTGTATCTTTTATTTTGTTAAGCATCTTCCAATTACATTTTAATCTAGTTGAGTTGCACTGGGAAAGTCGTGGGCTACTTGGACCAATGGTCCTCAAATTTGACATCACTGATACAGAAAGTGGGGATTAAAAAGGTTGTTCCTAAAGGAGTCTGACCAAATTTAACTCCAAAAAGCAAAACAATGAGATACAAGCAGATTCAGGGAACCTAGATTCAAACCCTGCTTCTAATGTTTACCATTGTTGTGACTATGGTTGTGTTAGTTAACTTCCCAGGTTTTCAGTGTCTTTGCCTATAAATGAGTATTTGAATACATAGCCCTTGAGGTCTTTTTGTTCTGGATCTAAAATGTTGTGATATCACAACAGATTCAATACATTTGTTTCCCTAACTTCATTTACATGAGGCCAGGTTTAGATGAATAGGTATTCTGAGTTTCAAAAGAGCTTAAATTCCAGAGACTTTTTAGGGACAAAAGATTGATCATCATCAAGGATTTTCTTTTTTTATAGGGTGGACAAAATACTGAGATAATAAAGATAATAAAATAGTATTATTTTTTTCTGAGTCTCATGCCATGTATGTGAAAGGTGAGTTCCCTAAAAGGCCTAAAGCTAAAAGAAAAATAGTAGGGACTGCTCATTCTTTTAGGAGGAAGGAGACACCTTAGCAAGGGAGTCCATCTGAAGTCAAAGGTTAGAAACAGATATCCTGCTCCAGAACCATCTTGCAAGCAAAGTCTAGTGTTACCATATGACCCACAATGTGCCACTTGGCAGGAAAGGTTAGCAGGAAGCCATTTTAGTACAAGCGGCATAATGACATCACCAAAAATCACCAATGGCCCTACCTCATCTTTCCAAATCATCTTTCAATAAATCATCATATATCTTCAATGATTTATGGAGTTGCCATTTCATATTATGTCTTGGTCAGATGTGCTCCTGATATGATTGTCCCTCCACATGAATTTCCCAAGCAAATCTGATCTTTCCATTGATTATATGTCTAGTGGGAGAGAATGGCCTACATTTATGTGGAGAGGAGGAGGAAAGTATTCAAGTGCTGGGCTTTTTTGTTACTATGTAATCTGTTTAAATATCTTTGTTTGAATTAATTGTGTGCTTTAGCTAACTAAAATTTTTTAAAATATTGATGAGAGCTCAGGAGCAATACTTTTTTGAGTTGCTACAAACTCGTAAAGCAACTTTGACCTGAGATGTATTGTTTAGAGGGTCCATGAAAAGCCATCATACGGAGGAAAAGAAAGAATTAGAATCCAAGTTAATCTAAATGATGTTCAAATCCCTAAAACTCTCAATAAAGATCAGTACTTCTCTAAGCCCTATTTTTCTAAGTTTATAATTTGAATGTTCAATTCACTCTGGACAGAAACTTGGCATTAAGGGGTCATTCTGGGTATGAATCTGTTTACCCAATTAAAACCAAATCTGTTCAGTGGTTTGAAGCTCTCCAAGCACAAATTAAAAGAAATTCAAATACTTCCGGATATTTGATACTTCCCTGGTGGCCATAGAACTTTTAAAAGGATTCAGTGATTTGAAAGGAAGTAACTTTTCGGAGAGTTTGTGAATCCGTTCCATAATTCATATAGGTGTGAATGAAGTAGCAAAGGTGCATAATGGGGTGAAATTTTGCTTGTACTGGAAGGAAATTGGAACTACTTAACTTTCCTGGAAGGGAAAGATGTTATGTTTCAGGGAAGGATGTTATGTTTTATAAAAAAAAAAAAAATCAAGAATAGTTTCCTGTTTTAGAAGAGAAGTTATGCTCTTTGAGTACCAGAAATGTGTCCTCATATGTTCAAATTCATCATCCAATTCTTGAAAAACAGTGAGATGCAGTAGAAAGAGCATTGATCTTGGAGTTAAGAAAACTAGGATATATCCACATATACGCTGTATAATGGTGGGCAAGTTACCTTCTCTAATCACCTTATAGTGTTCTATGGAACAAAAGATATGTTTATAAAGCATGGTATATATAATATATATATATGTGTGTGTGTGTGTGTGTGTATTATTATTAATGCATCCATGATTTATTTTCCCAGTATAATTACTCCCTACACCAAAGCAGATTGCAACATCTCTGTTCTTTAGCACACAACCTTCCTGAATTGCTTAGTCCAAAACCACCCTCACTCTGTAGCAATTGTCCTTATTTAGTCATGTAAATCTGGTGCATGTCAATACCCTTATCCCCCATATTGCCTTCCTTTTGACATCTCCAAATTGTCTTTTACATAAGAATTATAAGCACACTTCTCAAATACGATTTTTATCTTACTAATTCCCTAAACCAGATGCCATAGTGATCCCTTACAGCAAATTTATGATGTAAATACATGACATTCAAATTTGTTGTCATTATTTGAGCCTGAATCTTCTGAGCCCACATTGGTCTAATCAGCCATAGTTGGACACACTACATCTTGATTCTGACTGATGTCATTTTGGTCTTCTTCAAGTATGATGAACAACAATCAACCAACCGATCAACTAGTCACTCTCCTTTAAGCATACCCTCCCTTCTGTTTTGGTATCATTCCCCTCTTCCTAGTCACATAAAGGTCCTTGTTTTTAGCTAGTCATCATAAATCTCCCCTAAAACTTTAGCTCCTAAAGGTATAACTTAAATTCTTCTCACTTCCATCTCAACCCTACTCTGCCACCAGAGATATTTTCTCATTTTATTTAGTTAGCAAAAGACTGAAAAAAATAAGAAGGATCTTAATGGTAAGATGTTAGACACATCCCATTCTTTAGAGAAGATATTTAGGGGATGAGGATTTTGCCCACTCTCAGGGTCTTGGTGCTCTCTGCATTCTGAAAAACAACTTCAACTCTCTAGTACAACATCTATAGCTCAGCATTCTCTATCCTACCTGTTTATTCATTCAAGCATTCAAATAAGTATATATTCAGCATCCATAATGTACCCATCATTGTGCTGAGCACTATGGGGAGCAGAACAAACAGAACTAACATATAGCCCCTTTTCCTAATGGGGTTTATAGCATAGTTGAGAAAATAAGACAAATATAAAGAAAAGTTCTGTAGCAAGGGATTTTAATTCAATTTGAATTAAGATAGCTTTCTTTCTAATCTTCACACTCAACTCATGTTTCTACATTTATAGATTTTTATGTGTTCTTTCATAACTGCCCCCATGAATTTCAATCATCTCCATCAAAGATTTGAGCCAAACTTCCAGGAAGCTCTCTGTGGTTGATTTCACATATAATACCTATAGAAATACTGAGATGTGATCCTTCAGATCCAACACATTTCTGACTAATCTTCTACTAAACTAATTCTTCCTGGAGAATGCATAGGTTCTCATAGATCTGCCAGCATCAATCCACCTAATTTAGCTAACTATTCAAAATCACACACACACACACACACATATACAAATATATATGTATATATATATATATATATAATAACAACTATAACAAAATGAAATTCACAGAGTTGGGGTAAATTTTAGAGATCATAATTCTAACCCCCACTGACATAGCTGGAAAGGAATTGCCCATTCTCTGCTTGAAGATCCCACTGAGACGGAACCCATCACCTCCCAAGTCCAATCCACTAGGACATATCTGTAATTCTTAGGGACTTCTTCCTTACATCATGCTACATTAAAAATCTTTTATATTCCACCCATTATCTCTTTCTTCCATGGCTAAATCAGATAAGTCTGGGTTATTAAGGTGGAGAATTTTCATTCTGTCTTCTGGTCAAGTCTCTCTCCAACTCTATATTACAAACCTTCAAATATTTGAAGAAAATAGCTATCACACTTCCTCCAAGCCAGTCTTTCCCCTAGGCTAAATATTCTTGGTTCATTAAATAAAATTAATGGTCTCCACACAGGGCATCATTAATTTTGAAAAAAAGGGCAAGATCTGAGGCAACTTCATCTTAGAAGAACATTCACCTCTCATGACCATTCATTCATATTTGTACATATAAATATAAATATATGAGCACATATCAATAACTTTATATATATATATATATATATATATATATATATATATATATATATACACATATATTTAAGGGATAAGGCACTCACAACTTGGGAGAACATTAAAAATATAAACATTTTAATTAATCATTAAAGGAAGCTAAGAATTCTAAGGGGACATAGGTGAAAAGGATGGGTAAATTAATGGTGGGGGCAGGGGAGGCGCAGCCAGTGCTAAGTCAGTGAGACAGAAGATGAAAGTTGAATAGTAAGCCAAATTCATGTGTATATCACAACATATACATCAAGACATAGAAACATGCTAATAATCATAGGCACCCAGAGCTTTGAGATTCAAGAATTGAAGTTGTGTGGAAGTTTGGGAAAACTCTCCATCAAAAAAAGCCAACCCTTTACTTGCCAATATTGTGCCAGACTGTCATCAATGCCAAACATTGGCATTTATATAGAGCTTACTATATGCCAGGTATTGTGCTAAGTCCTCTGAATTATGATCTCATTTGATCCCGGCAACTATCCTTGGAGGTAGTTGCTATTATTACTCCTATTTGACATATGTGGAAACTGAGGCAAGGAGTGATTAAGTCACTTGCCCAGGGTCACACACCTAATAAGTGTCAGAAACCATATTTGATCTCAAATCTTCTGGACTCCAGGATTAGCACTTTATCTATTCTACATGCTCTGTATAGAACGCATATATAGTGCTTAAAGGTTTGTTAAGCACATTACAATTTTGTCATTTGATCTTTATATGTGAGCCCTGTGAGAAAGGTATTATTATTACCTGTAATTTACAGATGAGGATGCTGACATTGAAAATGGTAAAATCACTTACTTCCCCCAACTTTACACAACAAGTAAGTGGCTTAAGCAGAGATCAGAGTCTGGTCTTTGTGATGAAAAGTCATATACCACACTGCCCCTAAGAAGCAATTGTAGGAATATTAAATCTAGGGATTCTTTTATAGGTAGAATTCTCTTTTTCTGTCAATACAATTGATGTATAATTATCAGTCTCAAGAAAAACAAATAAAAGGAAAACAGAGTTATGCTCAACAGTATTTTCTTAAAAATCTAAAGCCAAAACTAAGCGATAAATCCAGAAAAGCAGCCTGGTGGTTTATAAGAAACCATGGTGTCATTGTTGTACATCCTTCATTTTCATCTTTAATGTTTGAGCAAATTCCCTGCTACCAAGCGCCTGTTTCAGCCTCCTTTATGGCCACTGGGGCAAATTATTCTTTAGGGGAAATATTCACATGCCCTAAATCATCAAGGGCTTTGAGACCTCTAGGATACCCTCGACCCAATTTAGGGTGTCTGGCAAGATAGTTTTACTAGAGTTGACAATGGTACGGCTTTTTAGAATCCCAAGCAAGAGTTGGGTGAGAGTAGACACCAAAGGTGGATGAGCAGTCCTGAAAAGGGCTCAACAAGTTGTCACACCAGAGACACACACATCCCCAAGAAACCATGATACCAGAAGGTACAATCTCCTACTCCTCCTGTAGGTCTCTTCTTAGTATTAAACCTTGAGTCTCAGACTAATCTCCTCTCTGTGCAGATTCATATATCTAGCCCCCAATTTTCCTACAAGATCTATTCTCCCATCTACAACAATCTGCCAGACATTTCCAACAGGATGTCCCCCAGACTTTTCACACTCAACATATGCAGCCAAACAATAAACATTTCCTAAGTACCTGCTATGTTCCAGGCAGTATGTGCAGTGATGAACAAACAAAGAAAAAGTGAGAGTTCCTTCCATCCCAGGACTTAGTCTACGGATTCCACACAGAGTTTGTTTTCTTCTTCCATAAGCCCATCTATCCTACTAACTTCTTTATTTCTGGTGAGAGGACCACCATTGTTCCAGTCTCCCACAGTTACAACCTTGAAGGTCTCTTTCACATGTGATTCTTGTTCAATCTCCATATGCAGTGACTTGCCAAGTCTTGTCATTTCATTGTCCATCACATATATCTGTTCTTCTCTCTCAACTCATCCAATCAAGCTAGTTCATGTCATCATTATCTCTCACATTGACTAATGTAACAACCTCATAACTTGGATTTTCATATCCAATCTTTCTTCTTTCCAATCCAACCTCCACACTTCTACCAAACTGTGATTTCTAAAACCAAACTCTGATTCAGTCCCCTGCATTATATTTAAGAAGCTTCAAGAGAGCCCTATTGCCTTTAGGATAAAATACAGTCTCTTGTTTTTGGCCTTTAAAATCCTTCACCATCTGGCTCCAAACATCTTTCCAGGTTGATTATACATTCTTTTCCCAACTCCCTCACACTCTGTGTCTTAGCCAAGATGGCATACATGCTGTTCCTGGTGCACAGCAGCCCATTTCCCATTTCAATGACTCTGCACAGACCGTCTCCCACACCTAGAACGCACTCCCTCTTAGAATTCCTAACACCCTTTGAGGCTGAGCTCAATTCTGATCTCCTAAAAGTGGCAATTTTTAATCCAACTTCTTCCTGAAACATCTTTGTGTGTACATAATTATCTACATACCTTCTCTTCCCCCTTTGAAGATTGTAAGCTTCTTGAGAACATGGATTAGTTGCTTCTTGAGAACATAGATTAGTTCCTTTGAAAATTTTGAATCCTCAACACTTTGTACATAGATAGGGATGGATTAGAAATGAAGGCTACATATATGATTGTCTTGATATGTCTTTCCCAAATGAGGAAGTTCCTTTTACAAATGCTAACTGATATCTTAAGATATGCCTGTTCAATTGTTGAATCCAGAAGATGATGACAAAATTAATTTATCAATCAAAAAGGCAGTTTGAAGGAATTGAATTCCCTTCTAGATCCAAGATACTTGATTTAGATGATTTAGAGTCATACACAGTTTAGTTCTTATTAAAATTGGTAACAGATCAAAATTCTAACTATATTCACTATAAAACATAGCCAAAAATGATTTAGTAAGAAACCATTTAGTACAAGTATACCACAGCTAGATTTTTATCCCAAAGAGATCAAAGAAAAAGAACAGATCTAAGCTTACAAAAATATTTATAGCAGCTCTTTTTGTGGTGGCAAAGAATTAAAAATTGAGGGGATTCCCATCAATTAGCAAATAGTTTGAAGATGTTTTATGTATGGTTGTGTTGGAATACTACTGTTCTGTAAAAAATTAGGGGGGAATTATTTTAGAAAACACAGGGAAGATCTATATAAACTGATGAAGAATGAAGAGAACAGAACTAGGAGATCACTGTATATGGTAGTGATATAGTGTGATGATAATCAACTGTGAAAGACCTACCTTTTCTGATCAATACAATTATCCAAGACAATTCTAAAGGAAGCATGACAAAAAAAATTATATATACTTCCAAAGCATACTGATGAACTCTGAATACAAATGGAAATATAGTTTTTTTTTTTACTTTCTTCCTGTGTTGCATAAAGATGCATAAAATGGAAATACATTTTACATGATTTTATATGTATGTTTGATATTGTTTTAGTTGCCACCTTGATGGATAGGGAGGAACTAAAAGGAGAAAGAAAGTTTAGAACTATTTTTTTAAATGTTACAATAAATAGAATTTAATATACTTAAAAATAAAGAACCTACTATATACAAGAATCAGTATTGGGTGCTGGGAACATGGGGACTAAAACCAAAATGAACAAACAAAACAGAGTCAAAAATAAAAGTCCCTGTCCTCTTGAAGTTTACATTCTATGGAATTATCGGAGATTCTGTAACAGACCAAAATGATACCCATATTCATTGTCTTGAAATTCACAACCTATCAATCAATGAGTATTTATTAAGAGCCAAACACTGTGCTAGATACCAAAGATGGAAAGACAAATAAGATATATCTATGAGCTCGAAGATTTTACATACCATCAAGGCAAACAATGAGCACACATCTAAGAAGATGCAAAATATATGCTAAATAAATTCAAGACAACTGGGAAGGATGCATTCCCAACAACAAAATTGCTTGTGATCAAGGGTTTAGTCTATGGCTATCTGTAGATTTTGAGAACGAGATATCCCAAAGGTCACCCTGATTGCCAGTGATGCTCTATTCACTTTATAAATATCTATATTGATTTGAAAACCAATGACATGGGATTCATTAGCTTTATATCAATTTCCCCCCCCCAAAAAATGCAGGTGGCATATTTTGGCTGTGGAAGAGTAGCAGAAAGATCCTTATACTAGAAACATTGGTGTGAGAAGTCAAATTGTATAGGAACTGTGTAATGATGAATTTTGTGAGACGCCTTTAAACATCCTGCCATTTAAAAAATTCCTTGTATTCAAGGAAGGCAACCCCACCCTTCCAGGCCACCAGTCTCAAAAAAGTTGGCCTCATCTTTGATTCTTCCCATTTTTTGACCACTAGATCTAATCATTTTCTAGGTCTTGGCAATTCTTCTTCCATGATGTCTCTCAAATGAGTTCTATTCTCTCCAATCATTTGAACAGCATCTTTTTCAGGCCCTCATCATTACTCTGAGTTATTTAAACAGTCTCTTCAAAGGACTCTCAGCTTCTAGTCTGTCCCTTCTCCAATCTATCAGCTTCCTAATTAGCAAAATAATTAGCAATCTAACCAAATCACTTGAATGTTCATGGTCCTGTATACTCATTTCAAAAAAATACAAAATCCTCAGCTGGTCATTTAAAGCTTTCTATAATCTATTTTCTTAAAATATGTGTGTATATATATATATATATATATATATATGTTTATATGTGTGTATGTGTGTATACATGTGTACATATAAATGGGAAATTATACATATGGGTATATATATATTAATATTTTCCCAGTTATATATAAAAAATTTATTTTTACATTTTTTTTAAACTTTGAGTTCTACATTCTCTTCCTTCTTCCCTCCCAACCCCCCCTCAATGTGCCATTGAGAAGGCACATGTGAGGTTACATTAAGCCTTATATTCTTAAATTTATGGCTTATCATTAGGGCAGCTAGATGGCAGAGTGGCTAGAATTCTCAGCTTAGAGTCAGGAAGAGTCCAATCTCAGGTATTTATTAGATAGGTGACCTGGGAAAGTCTTTTAAAGTCTGTCTGCTCCACTTTCTTTATCTGGAAAATGGGCATAGCACCAATTTCCTCAGATTGTTGTTGTAAAGATCAAGTGAGGTAGTATTTGTAAATAGGTTTTGCAAACTTTAGTGTTTGAAGTGCTATATAAATGCTAGTTCTTGTTGTTATTCCGGACAAACTGGCCAACATACTTTCCACAGAACTTAGTAGACTATCTATTCCTCTATTCCTCTTACAGATCAAGCCTCATGCCTGGAAAACGCATTCTACTCATCTCAACTTCTTAGAATGGATTATTCCAGCTCCTCTACTATCTCAAAAAAGGATATATATATATATATATATATATATATACACATACACACATACAATACATACATGTCTATATGTATACACGCATACACATATGTATATACACATACATGTGTATACATACATATGCATACACATATATGTATACTGTTTATATATGCACGTGTATACATTTGTTGGTAAAATATCTATACTTCCTCCCCTTCAGATTATGATCCTCCAGCACTTAGTATAGTATCTGATACATGGCAGGCATTTAATAAATGTTGATTATTAATATAGATATAAACTTATCTATTTATATGCTATATCCATGGGTGGCTGGTAGATGTTTGACAACCAGTTTCCTTGGAAAAAATGTATACATTTGAATTATTAACATTTTCTCAATCACTTTTTTAAATCTACAAAATTTACAGATCAAATCATGATTGTAGCATTTGCTGATTTCTGAGTAATTATGTTGAAAATTTAATAATCAGCGCTTTGAGCTAGTATAGCTGGTTCTAACACACTTCTGGTTAGATCTCTTAGAATGTAGAATATAAGCTCTCTGCACACAGGAGTTGCTGTTTTTCACTTTTTTTCTCTACTGCCAAACATAGAACCCTGTAATCAGTCAGTCAACACACATACATTTGGCAAGGACAGTATTAGAATCCAAAGAAAGGAAGGAAAAGAGGGGGAATAGTCCTTTCCCTTCCTTTCATTTCAATAATGAAGCCTACAAAGAATAGATGGAGCATGATCTCAGAAGAGAGTCCCCAAAAGCTAACATGTAGAAGGCATTGAACAAAAGCTTTTGGGTTGGGATTGGTTGGCAGAAGACACTCACAGACTGGGGATGGTAACATTATTGAAATAACTGAAGAGTTCTCAGGTAGAAAAGCTTCAGATTTTGGGATCTCACTAACTGAGAATACATTTAATCAGAAACTCTCCTTTAGTGTAACCTAAACCTGGCCACAACTGCCTTCAATGATATTCCTGGTTAGCCAGCTTTGACTTCAAGAAGGCTTCCCATTTGGAGGGAGCACAAATACAGATTTAGTCCAAAAACCTTATTCTTGCCACTCCTGGGATTCTCCCCACTGCTACAGCTATTGTTATAAGAGCCTCATTTAGTATAATCTCCCTTCAGGGCACATAATGGGATCTCCATGAACTGGATGAATTGAAGCAGTTTCTTAAAGCACCTCACTTAGTGCCACCGAGTCCCTTAAGCCCCAGAAGAATGGGGCTCATTAAGTGACCTTGTATGGACCCCACGAGTAGCTCTAAGTACTGTTTGGTGGAGCAGACCACTCTGTTTATTTAGACTCTTGTGCTTATGATCCTTTTAAGGTCTGCCAGGGAGGATGCCGACATGGACAGAAACCAGAAAGTCCTGCGTTCCAGTCCTAACTCTGGCCAACCTTTCAATCTAGAAAGCTCTCTAACACTGAAAACTGCAGACACAGTACCAAGCTTCAAACAAAGATTGTTTCCTCAATCTCATAAGTGTTTCCTATACTAGCAGAATCACTGGTGAAGTCCCCAGCCTTCTCTCTCAAGGGACATAGGTTCTTAGACATAAAGTTGACTATCTAATTCAATCTTCTCATTTTACAAGTGAGGAAACTGAGGTCCAGTAGCATAAGTGGCATGCAGGTGGAATTTAAAGTCAAATTCTCTACTCCCAGTCATATGCACCTTCAACTGTAACATCACTTAAAGGACCAAGATTCCTCTCTGACTTTACTCTTTATTTTCTTTATAATTTTAATCTCTCCCTTTCCCTCCTTCTCTCCCTCCCTCCCTCTCTCCTTCTTCCTCCCTCCCTCTTTCTCTTTCTCCTTTTCTTTCTGTCTCTCTGTGTCTGTCCGTCTGTCTTCTTTCTCTCTCTCTCTCTCTCTCTCTCTCTCTCTCTCTCTCTCTCTCTCTCTCTCTCTCTCTTTTTGGCAATTGGGATTAAGTGACTTGCCTAGGGTCACACAGGCTGGTGCTACATCAACTATCCCTTCTAGCTGTCCCCTTTTTCTTTTCTGTAAAACTTTAGACAAATTACTTCGTCTCTCTGAGATTTAGTTTCCTCATCTAAAAAAGTCTCAATTTGGATTTTGGAGGAAGAGTTTGAAGAAACAAGAGTTCTTTTCCTGAGATCTGTGAAATCACGCATTTCTTTAAAAAAAATTTTTTCGATTATATTTATTTACTCAGTTTATTTTATAATCTCACGGATTCTCTTTTATACATTTAAAAACATGATGCTGAAAAGGGTCCCTAGACTTCCTCTGATCGAGGGGAATCGAAGACGCAATTCCTCCCCCTCCCTCCCGCAAAAAAACAAACAAACAAATAAATAAATAAAGGTTAAGAATCTCCGAAGTGGATAATCCCTAAAGTTCCTCCCAGACCTAAATCTAGGATCTTCAAATTCTCCTGGATCAAATGAATGGATCCAATCCAGCCCCAGAAAGCCCCGACTCCGAAATAAGCAGGAAGAGAAAAAAAAAAGTGGCCCCTTTTTGGTCAAGTGGACCACGCCCACCCGTGGCCCCCGCTTGAGCCACCCAGTCACCTCTTCTTTCCCAGCAGAGAGTTTGCTCATTTACAAGATAAAAGAGGCTCCCGGTTCTGCACATGCCCATAATAGACTTCACCACTGGAGGCAGCTTTACATAAGACTGGATTGGGGGGACCAGAGCAAGCAGTCAGTCAGTCGGGGGAGCTTTCAGCATGCCAGGCTGCAGAAGGGAGCTGAACTCCTGCACGGTGGCGGCGGCGGACGCGCAGCGGCAGCAGCCAGAGGGGATGCTACTGGCTTCCGTGCTCCCGGGAAGCGGCAGCTCCGCAGCCGGACCCAGGGCTGCTTAAGGGAAGTAACCGCTGGGCTATGGAATACAGATGTGCTCGCTCTGCTAGCAGAGGCTGGCCCCAAGGAACACGGCATGTTCTTCTCTGAGCAGAAACTGTAGAAGCAAGTTGTGGTTAGGGGGAGGTTTGGGTGGGTAGGGTTTTTTTTCCCTTTCATTTTATCCCCCCCTCCCTTCCTCAAAGTGTAAAGATGCAAAAACGGAACATTCATGAAGATCCCATTACCTAGGAGGAATTTCGACTTCAGCAGCGGATGCCCACTTGGCATTTATTTGTTCTTGGAGGGTTCTGCCTGGCAGGCAAAGAATAATGTGCCCAAATTGGTCCATCTCCCAAGGGGTCCAATTTTTCTTCCTGGGTGTCAGCGAGCCCTGACTCACGACAGTGCAGCTGACAGGGGCTGTCATGCTAGAGGTACCCTAAGCCAAAGCAAAGGACCTAAGGAAGACCTGTGAACAGCACAAAGGATGGGTATGTTTTGTGATTTTTCTTCTTTTAAAAAAAAAATGTGGAAATATCTGTATGTTGATACATTTTATGTAGCCTGTACATAAATTCTGGCTTAATTATCATAGAGACTGTCTTGCCTTGTATGACTGTAGAGTCAATCGCCTGCCAGAGAAATGCCTTGCTTAACTCTTCAACCATCTCCAAAGATGGTTTTCTTTAAATGGCAGAGAGGATATTAGCTGTTAAATTGGGTGAGCCTGATTTGGAATTGAAAAAAAAAAAATTCTTGAATGTTTTTTTTTTTTCCTTTGCTTGATTGAAAAAAAAAATACATGAATTCTTTTTTTGGGGGGATAACTTTTCTAAGTTGTTTTTATTTCCAGGTTTCAATGTAATTAGGCTACTGAGCGGATCAGCTGTAGCCCTGGTAATAGCCCCCACTGTGTTACTGACAATGCTCTCTTCTGCTGAACGAGGATGCCCTAAGGGCTGTAGGTGTGAAGGCAAAATGGTATATTGTGAATCTCAGAAATTACAGGAGATACCCTCAAGTATATCTGCTGGCTGTTTAGGTCTATCCCTTCGCTATAACAGCCTTCAGAAACTTAAATATAACCAGTTCAAAGGTCTCAACCAGCTCACCTGGCTGTACCTAGACCACAACCATATCAGCAATATAGACGAGAATGCTTTTAATGGCATACGCAGACTGAAAGAGTTGATTCTGAGTTCCAATCGCATCTCCTATTTTCTTAACAATACCTTCAGACCTGTGACCAATTTACGGAACTTGGACCTGTCCTATAACCAGCTGCAGTCTCTGGGATCAGAACAATTCCGGGGCTTGCGGAAGCTGCTGAGTTTACATTTGCGGTCCAACTCCCTCCGAACCATCCCCGTGAGGATATTCCAAGACTGTCGCAACCTCGAACTCCTGGACCTGGGCTACAACAGGATCCGAAGCCTGGCCAGGAACGTCTTTGCGGGCATGATCCGCCTGAAAGAACTTCACCTAGAGCATAATCAGTTTTCCAAGCTCAACCTGGCCCTGTTCCCCAGGCTGGTCAGCCTGCAGAACCTCTATCTACAATGGAATAAAATCAGTGTCATAGGGCAGACCATGTCGTGGACCTGGAGTTCCTTGCAGAGGCTGGATCTGTCAGGGAACGAGATCGAAGCCTTCAGCGGCCCCAGCGTTTTCCAGTGTGTCCCCAATCTCCAACGCCTCAACCTGGATTCCAATAAGTTGACATTTATCGGGCAGGAGATTTTAGATTCTTGGATATCCCTCAATGACATTAGCCTGGCCGGGAATATATGGGAATGCAGCAGGAATATCTGCTCCCTGGTCAACTGGCTGAAAAGTTTCAAAGGGCTGCGGGAAAACACCATCATCTGCGCCAGCCCCAAAGAGCTCCAAGGGGTGAACGTGATCGATGCCGTGAAAAATTACAGCATCTGTGGCAAAAGTACCACGGAGAGGTTCGAGCTGGCCAGGGCTCTGCCCAAACCCACCTTCAAACCCAAGCTGCCCAGGCCCAAGCACGAGAGCAAGCCCCCCGCCCCCCCTACAGTGGGGGCCACCGAGCCGGGCCCAGAGAGCGACCCGGAGGACACGGAACACATCTCCTTCCACAAGATCATCGCCGGCAGCGTGGCCCTGTTCCTGTCAGTGCTAGTGATCCTGCTGGTAATCTATGTGTCCTGGAAGCGCTACCCGGCCAGCATGAAGCAGCTGCAGCAGCGATCACTCATGCGGAGACACAGGAAAAAGAAGAGGCAGTCCCTCAAACAGATGACCCCCAGCACCCAGGAATTCTACGTTGATTACAAGCCCACCAACACAGAGACCAGCGAGATGCTGCTGAATGGCACAGGACCCTGCACCTACACCAAGTCAGGCTCCAGGGAGTGTGAGGTATGAATCCCTTGTCCTGAGGGAGCTGGCAAATAGTGGGGCTGTCTTGGAACTGCGCTGACTCCGAAGGGAAGCTGGGGGAGGGGGAGGCTCGAGGAGTGGGGGGGATGGTTCTTGTTTGTTTCTTTCTCCTTCCTAATCCCCCCTCCCCCAGTGGGATAGCACTTTCTGCTCCACCTTGATCTTCCTTTATTTTTCTTTTTCCTTTCCAAAGTCAACTCGTTGCCCTTTAAACCCCGCTATCTAGGAGTCGCCTGAACCCCCAGATTTAGGAGAATCCCTTCTTGTACAAGAACCTTCATTGATTGCATTAAAGTCTCCCTTGTTTTAAGATAAAACTTCTTTCATCGATAATCCCCTACATCTGCAGTCATGCTGCTCCCTTCAGGCCAGACCTGCATACAGTTGAGGGTGGGAGGAGTTGCTTTGCATTTCACTGAACACATCTGAGGGACCAGGCAGGAATTCTGCTCTCCAAGGGATCCCTTCTTTTGGGAAAGATGAGGATTGCAGAATATAGTGGAAATAGAGATGCGTTTAAAAAAAAAAAAAGAAAGCAAAATTATGTCAAGAACCTATCAAAAGATGGTGCTAGATTCAAGGGGCACCTAGTCCCTTTCAGGAGTGGAACCTGTGGGAGAAATGTGGTGCTAGAACGAAGGGGCACTTAGTCCTTTGCAGGAGTGGAACCTGTGGGAAAATGAAAGGGTTAAAAATGCAACTAGGGAATTGCAAAATGGAGTGTGATGAGTGCAAATGCAAAGTTTCTAAGTGGTTGCCTCTCTTTTGTAACCCATGCATGGGAATTGCTGCTGATTTTACCCCTACTATTTATTGGTTTCTTTGGACACTGAAATGGCACTGCAGAAAAATGGTCAAAAGGCAGACACGAAGAGGTAGACTCTCCTTAGAGCTGCCAGGGAAAGATTGTAGAAAGTAAGGTTGAGGAAGGAAAAGAGAGCTTTTAAAGACTTGTGGTATATATGGTTACAATGGGGTAAATGATGTTTCTGTTTTTGCCCTTTTTTCTTTTTGTCTTTCTTTTTTTCTTCTTTCCTTTCCAATTCTTTCACAGCTTCATAGTAAGGGAAAGCAGCAAAGCTTAGGAGCTCAGCCTGGGTTCTCTATTTGGGGCTTTTTCAGGCCGTCCTATTTCTGAGCTATGCACACCACTGCTCTGATGGCTAACTGAGGCTTCATTCAGAGGCTGGAGAGGAATCTTTCCAAGACCACATCCCACCAGTCACAGGCTTTGTAGGGAGTGGGGCGGGGAGTCCTTTTGGGGAAACTCCTTAAGAAATAAACAAAATGACTCCTTATAAAAGACAGAAAGAAAGAAACATTAAAAAAACAAAAATCTCCATCATAGTTTCCATTTGTTTCTGTATTGCAGACGTTAGGGAGATTCAGGGATATCCATGGTTAATGTGAAATCTTCCATCAGCGTGGCTCTGGCCAAATTCTGATGGCACCCTGCCAGCTGCGTGCCCATGCTTTCTTATGCCACTGGCAAAAGTTTATTGACTGCAGCATTTAATATCCCCAGCTAATGTATTTAAACAATTTATATCACCATGCAGATGAGTTATTCCTTTAAATCTGGGGAGGGAGTGGGTTATGGCTGTGGAAATTGTGGGGGGGAGGAGGTGATGGGTGGGTCATTTCTTCTTCCATCCCCCAAACCCAACAGCTCTTTTACAGAAGCTTTATTCAGGGATGTCCACAGCTCGGCTGTTGGATTTAAATTGGCTTGCTAAGCCACACGTCCACGCATCTTCAACCATGTCACTGTGTCTCTAAAACAGGACCACTGCAGCAAAGATAGGAAAGCAAATGGGTGCTAGGGTGTTTTTTGCCTTTCATATTAAAAAAAATAAAAATAAAAAACCAAAACTGTGTTTCCCTGGAATTTTAAGATTTTGCTTTAGTAGGAGGAAAAGAGGGTGATACTCACTCCATAGAATACAAATTGCAATGAAAGTATGCATTGGATATCATAGATTCATTAGCAATAAAAAATTTAAAACCATTTCCTAGTTCTTTTCCACCATAAAACTTTGTTTTGGTTTAGAGGCCAACACAGATGCCCAAGGCAGAGGGGATGGCTCGTTACTGCAATGTATTTAACTGTGTCATACTGCTATTATCCATTGGTTTGTGGTAAAGCATCAGAAATTCCTAGCTGATAAATCATGCAGGTTGCTTATCCACTGTGCAGGAAGAAAAAAAAAAAAAAAAAAGAACTGGATAGTTGGAGCTTCTTCGATGTGGGTAACCAAGTTGTAATTTTGCAGCTTTTTGTGAAATGTCAGTAAAAAATGGACCCATCTCAATCTGAAAGGTTCTTGAATCAATTTAGCTTGTGTGTGTACTAAAGGTGATTATATTAATTAAAGGTGCTGTTGTAAGTGAAAAAATGACATGTCTAGTCTGTGATTTCATCTGTGTCTCTCATGTGATGGACACTAACTCTCTTGGCAAAGCATAGACATTAACATTATTGTTATATTTGACTTTTTTGAATTTTGCTCTTTTTCCCCTTCAATCTTAACAATACTTCATACATGTCATGTATATCTTTAAAACATTCATATTATACTAAGGAGTGTTCCCCAAATAAATGCAGAATCGGTGTCCAGAAGGGAATAGAAGAGGAAATGAATGATTAATATTTAGAAGGCGAGCATTAAATTGCTCATTTTTTATGCCCAATGTTGACCATAAATGAAACACCAGACAGGAACCAAGCTAAAAGCTTCAGACAAGAAAATCCATGTGGAATCAGGGATAATAATGGTCTTTAATCTAGTTGTGTGAGTGCCAAGAACATTATAACAGCCATGTTGCCTATACAATGACAAATCAGTAGCCACCAGATCTCCTTAATATTTTCTCACAGAAGGAACAGGCACTTGGCATGCTAGGGCCATGCTTTGAGAAAATGGGGGATTCATGCAATACATGGTTGCTGAGCAGGCCACATGTCTGCATTAACTTGCTTTTGTTTTGTTTTTTTTTTTTGTTTTTTCATTTAGGGAAGAAACAATTCTAATGGGAACAGTAAAATGATCATCAGCAACAAGGAGTCTAGGATCTGGGTTTGAAACATACCATAGTTCCTAACTAGCTATATGGCCCTGAGCAAAGAATTTTCCTTTTCTGAGCCCTTAGGGTTTCTATATCTATAAAACATACATGGAAATATCTATTTAATCAGACGATTGCGAAGATCAAATAAGTCAATGTAGGTAAACCATTTCCCAAACCTTAAAGGGATATGTGTGCATGAAAATTGTTATTATTATCATTATTATTTAAATAATGATGAGATGATTATGATGACATAATCTTATTTTGTATATGACTTGTTTGTGAATCACTTTAGCTACCTTGTCTCATCTGATCCTTACAATGATCTGGTGTGGGCTTTCATTATGCCCATTTTATAGAGGAAGAAATTGAGATGCAGAGAAGGAAAGCTGCCATGAGTCATAGAGCTAGTTAGTGTATCAAGGAAGATTCGAATCAAGACAGTCTATTTCAAGTTCAAAGAAACTTCAGAGATCATCTAGTTAAAAGCAGCCATTTTACAGAGGAGATCATTGAGACCTAAAGGGTTTAATTGATTTTCTGAAAGTTACAATGCAGGTTACTAGTGTCAGAGCTAAGATATGAAAAGGAAATTCTCTCATTCTCAACTCCAAAGTATATCAATCAAATCCATAACGATCTGTTAAATGTCAGCAGGTCTTCTTCATATCTCAGAAGAAAGAGATCACTCCATTTCCCTCACCTCATGACTTTGCCAAAGTCCACTGGTGGTTGTGATAGATTCTTTCTCATGGCAAACTTAAGGATTACTCTTGTTATTTTTGTCATTTACACCCTTGAACTCTCTGGTGGCAGCCATCAATACCTAACCCTTGTCGATTCCTTGCAGGTTGCATAGGGTAACAATAAAACCCTCTAGTCTTTGGACATGGGGAGTGAGAAATGCAACCTCCATGTCATAACTCAAAAGGAATAACAATTACACAATCTCTTTCACTGATCTCTAGAGGAGAGGGCATGTCTGAAACTTCTAGTTAGGCCTTTGATCGCTCTTGATTCAAGCTTATAAGTCGTGGGTTTTATCTGCTCTTCAGAAATGCACCTTGATTTCCTTCCCAGGTCTGTTCTAGGCTGTGGGACAACACAATCTCAGATCAGCACTAGGGAACAAATTCCTAATGCTATGATCTTCTAACTATCACACACAAAGTCTGCCTTTTTAAAATGAGCGTATATTTTCTCAAGATGTTGATACTGGATCTTTGCAGAGTTTAAAACATTCCCCCCCTTAATATTTTTTTTTTCGGTCAGTCCACTCCCCAAGTAGAATTGCCCAGCTGGACTTCAGTGGAATAACATTGCCACCTAGTGGTTAATTCTATCAATCACAGCCATTTATCCTCCAATTTAGGCATTTTAGCTTATTATCCTGCCTCCTGCGCAGTTGTGTGTTTATTTGTATTGTAAGTCGCTCCACGGATGTATCATCTATGAATCCCATTTTGCTGCCTTTCACCAGGGTGCATAATTGTAATGGACTCTTTACAAGGTTCCTTCTGCATAGGGGCTTGGATACTGTAATCCAATGTAGACAGAAAGGAAGAGGAGCAGGATTCAGAGAGAAGAAGAGCAGGGTTAGATACCGAGAACTCAAAATCTACACTGAGAATTCAGTGTAAGAAATCATTCTGGATAATGAAGACCCAAGAGAAAACATTTAAATTATTTATACACATAAATGTGGGCCAAAGATTCTGACGTTTCCACTGAACTTTTCCACATCTCCATTTGGGAGGATTCGGAAAGATGGCTTAAATTAAGTTTGCAAGAAGTGTGTTTCCTGTCTTAACAGGGAAGGGTAGTGATGTGCTATTCAGAGATTAGTTAGACAGCAGGCCTATAGGGGTTGAGGAGGAGCTGTGCGCATCACTGGCCTGATGTTCTGTACATATGATCAGATTTGGGGAGCTTGACACTTTTCCACCTGGTTATCTACCTCCCTGTTCCTTCAATCAGACTTTCCAGAAATGAAATGTTGTGATGTAATGATTCTCAGATGATGACACCTTGTTTTCCTCCCAAGGAATGCTAATGTATACAGCTGGTTTCTTAGATGAAATGGTGGATTTCCGTGGATTAGCAAGAAAATCATCCCCTTCTCCAAATTCTGCTTTGCCTTTTCTCAATCTGGCATTTACAGGAAAGGAAATGTGAAAGAGCTTATTTGAAGTAGTTCTTAATGTTTTTGGAACCAGGACCTACTTTGACAATCTAGTGAAACAATAAGTAAAGATCAAATACATAAGATAACAAACCAGCAATTAATGAATATATATGTATATATATGTATATATATGCATATATATATACACTTGTACCTATAGTATATGTAAGTAAATACATATATATGCATAAATATACATGTGTGTGTGTATATATGTATATATTTCTCTATTTCTCCCATCCAAGTTCACTGACTCAAAAGTATATGCATGAACCCATGAATCCTAGCTTTAGGGTATAGCTTAAGCCAGTCATAAAAATAAGCACTAGTCCTGGTCTCCAGCAGCTGGTAGAAATCCATCTTGGCCAAATGAAATTCAGACCTTGAAATTGATGTCCAGTGATGTCCAATCCAGTCTCCTGCTATTTCTCTTTGGCCAGATTTGCAATGTCATCCTTATACATAGCTTGAGGAGGTGATATAACGTAGGTGGAATAAAGCATTGGCCTTGGAGTCAGGAAATGCTGGGCTCAACGCCAGTCTCTAACACTTACTGGGTCATGTGATCGTGGGTAAATCATGTCACTTCTCTGTCTCTCAGTTTTTTCATCTGTAAAGTAGAGCTAATTATACTTGCGGTAGCTATCTCATTGGATTGTCATGTGGTAAAAAATGAGATACTGTAGATTAAGTGCTTTGTAAATGTGAAAGTATTATATAAATGTCAGTTATGATTTTTGCTATTATTTTTGTTATCATTCTTATTATAAGCATCATCTCTAGAGTTAAAGGAATTAGACAGAAAGAGGTCGAGATAAGTCACTAACCTGTTATTGTTCTGTAATCACATCCTCACCTTTACCATTTTAAGTGCCTACTATGTGCTAGACAGAAAGAGGTCATGATAAGTCATTAACCTGCTATTGTTCTGTAATCATATATCACTGTTACCATTAGAAATCAATAAGCATTTTAAGTGCCTACTAGGTGCCAGGCACTGTACTAAGCACATGTTATTACTATTCATATTATTAGTACCAAAACTACTAATATTATTATATAGGTATTCCCAGCAGATGCTTTTCCTTTTCTGCTTGATAATAAAAACCAGAAAAAAACAGAAAGACAAAGAGTAAGACAGAAAACACTGATGAATTTAAGCAACACATTGGAGGCCAAAGAGAAATGATTCTGACCAAATGGTTTCTGAAAATCCCTTTGCAAAACTATATTCTTAGACCAAGTTGATACATGTGAAGGAATAATTGTTTCTTTGAACTCAACAGGTTATCTAAGTACCATATTAGAGATTCTTAAAAGAATAGACATTCATATGAGTTTTTAGGTATCAGCAGCAGAGTAAGTGAATGAAAAAGTTAGCATGAAAGCAATTTTGTCTCTTTGCGTGTGTGCATGTGTGTGTGTGTGTGTGTGTGTGTGTCTCAATTAAGATCTGAAAATAATTTGATTTCAGTTCTATTTTGGGGGAGGAGAAGGGAACTTGTTCAAAAGAATCTAAGTTGTTTGAAGTTAGGGACTATTGTATTTTATCTTTCAGTCCACAATTTCCAGTACATGATAAGTACTTCATAGATGGATTTATTATTTTAGTATCATATCTGTGATTTCATCTTTACAGAGAATTCCTAATGAAGTTATTTCTAGATGCAGATTGACACCTGCTCTGTAATTTAAAATCTTAGAGAATTGACTGGGACATGGGACGATTAAGTCACTAGCCCAGGGCCACATAACTAGTATATGTCAGGGATAGGACTTAAATGCAAGGCTGGCTTTTTATCTTCAGCCTCATGCTTCTGAATTTTTCATGAGTTGAATTGAGTTGAAATCTCATTTAATAATCACCTAGTCATGCTTGTGGGCAATTAGATTGCATATGGATAGAGCGCTGAACTCAGAGACAGGAAGAACTGAATTCCAATCCAGCTACATGACCTGGGCAAGTCACTTAATCTTTGTCTCATTTTCCTCATCTGTAAAATTATCTGGAGAAGGAAATGACAAGTCACTTAAATATTTTGACTAAGAAAACCCCCCAAAAGGGTTGCAAATAGTCAGACTCAACCACAAACAACTAAACAATAAAAAAGCCATGCCTGAAGTTGGATTATTTTTTTAAGCCAGTGGTAGTAGTAGCAGCAGCAGCAGCAGCAGTAACTCAACAATCTCTTTTGAGGTTGGTAGCCAAGCAAATCTACCTGTGTTTATATTGTTAAAGTTATCATTTACTTCAATTAGGTGATGTAATGTTCAGGCTAGCTTTCTGGAGGTCCTTCGGATGGGCCTTGGTATCAGCAGGATAGACACCACTAAATGAACAAGAATAGAGTCTAGATTCTTTATTCTGGCCCAGTCTTGCTCTTAGTGCAGGAGGCATGAGAGTCACCATGAGGCTGGTCAAAGATAAAATGTCTCTCTTCCAGTCCTTCTTAGCCCTTATATATCTTATTGTAATTGCATCATTACAGCACACTGCTTATGTGTGAACTAGAGAACCATTACAGCACCATACTAAATACTAAGCATATATGTGAACTAGAGAACCATTATCTCATCAATTCCGCTGAGTTAACACCATACTTCAAGTATACTTCTCCAGAGTTCCAGCCTTCTACAAGGTGAGACTTCTGAAGAAGCCTTCTGAAGTTGGCCTTCCATCACTGTATAAAATAAGACATATCAGGGTTCCTAAGAGGGACTATTTGCCAAGAGCCTACTCTGTACCAGCCACTATTCTAGGGCTAGAAGATGCCAAGAAAACAGTGTTTGACCTCAATGAGCTTCATATTCCACAAAACTTTAAAATATACTTTCAGAAACAATAAGAGCTATATACAACAACTTCAAAAGAGGGCGTCAGCAAAGACAACCTTCTAAAGTATGGAAAACGAGAGTTGACCACAAATCCACGGAAAGATCCTGTGGCACTTCCACCATCTCTCTTGTGGTCACCAATCTTTATGTTCAACAATTATGAGTAAGAAATTCTATTGAATGCTGACAATGTTGCAAGGGTTAAAAAGGCAATGCGGTAACTGAGTTTTTGCTTCATCTCCCAATTGTCAATCATTTGGCTTGTGATTCAATGAAAAAAGCGCTTGAAATCTGTATTTAGTATGAAATTTTCTCTCTGCTATGCCAGTTTAAGGAGCTGTTCTGTGCTAGGAAATAGCAATATTGAATATCGCTTCTCTTCTTTTATTTGTACCCCAGCATAAACCTCTACAAATTGAAAACTTTCAACATAACTTCTTTTCCATTTGCTTGTACTGTTGATCAACATGAATCCCACACTCTCTACTGCATGTGGTTAATCTCTAGTTGAAGAGCTTTCATTTCATATTTGTATCAAAGTTGTTTTTAGATGGAAGATTTTTGTTGGTTTTATTGCTAATAATCTCAGTAGACCTGAATGAGTATAAGCTCACAGATCATGGAATCAGATATTTAGCCCTAGAAGGGACCTTTGCAGTGATCTGAGAGTCTGCACAGACATCATTCCAATAATTAGACTATTCCCTCCCCTTATTGTCTCCTTATTTATTCCCATAGCTATTTTATTCATTATTACCTGTACTAATTCCATTGCCACCAGGATTCTAATTCCATCTTCATCCCTGCCTTCTCTTGACTCTAGGTGCCTTGACCAAACCCATCTCAACCCTAATTCTTAGCCCAATGGTCACTGCACATTTTTAGTATCTTTCATCGCATCCTCATTGCATCACATTCCATAATTACCAATTTAAGCCTCTCCCTTTCTCACTCATTCCATCTTTTCTCCCTGAGATCTGATTTTCTTGATAACCCTGGTTCCCTTCAGTATCCTTTCCAGTATTAACTATACTGTATCTGTTATCCCATGACTCATTGGTTAAAGTATGGAAGTCACAATACTCTGATTCCTGAACACTTCTGGGTTCTCATTCTATTACCATTACTCAGCAGCTCTTTCTCTATAGGAACACTGATTCCTAATTTATCATCCAATAAAGATTTTGATGTAGGTTATCTACCAAACACTAAGACATTCTCCTTCCTTTCTCATTGAGTTTAGTGTACCTCAGTACCTGCTCTCATGCTTGGGAACTTAAATATATGTATTGATGCCTCCCCAAACACCCCTAACTCCTCATTCTTCCATTCTGTTCCATTCCCACAACTCTATTCCACTCAAAATACATACAGAGATTCTCATACTTTGCAAGTTTTCATCACCCATCAGCATTTCATTTTCATGTTCATTCATTCTAAAATTCCTTTACCTAGTCATAACATTGTTGTATTCCTTCCTTCCTTCCCTATGCCTTATGATCCCTAATTCTGTAACCTTTCCATAATGTGATCACCTCCTCTCCAACTATTAATTCTTTTTGAAGATATTATACCTACAGTAGGTAAATACTTTAACCTATCTCAACTTGCCCCCTTGGGTTATCCCCACACTTTGCCAAACCTAAGCTTTGGGGTACTCCTACCATCTCTTCACAGGCTGCTGATCGAAGCTAGAGGAAATCACAAAACCATACAGATTTAGTCAGCTACAAATTTGTTTTCTGTGTTCATTTGGACTCTTGGTTTAGCAAGCTAATCACTCTGTTCCTCCCTGCTTCATGAACTACCTTGGTCTTTGAAGCAATTTTTTCCCAAATCTTCGTGTTCTCTTTTTAAGCCTCCCACAATAACTACCTCCACATATCTCTCTCTACTAAAGACAATCTAGTATGAAAAGTTAGAATTTAGTCAATAAGAAAAAAGTGGTGGATTGTAAAATGAGAACTCACAAAGGCAACTATGTAGTGCAGTGGAGAGAGTGTTGGGTCTCCAATCAGGAACATGAAGACACTAGCTGTAAAACTCTGCAAGTCATTTTATCTATTTGTGCTTCAGTTTCCTTGTCAGATGAGGGTAAAAATGACATTTATTTCTTGTGGTTCATTGTGATTATCATATAAGGTGTTTTTAAAAAACTTAGTCCATGGTATCTAGGTACTTATCTAAATGATCTAGATGCTCATGTGCTTGGTCATGGACAACACATGGAAGACTCTCGAAAAAATGTTGAACAGTAGGGTCAAGGTGCCTCATGCTTCTTTGGTTATCATTTCTATAAAAATGACTTGAAACCCAACAACAGCCAATGAAAGTTATGAGCCAAACTCCTCGCCTTGGATTGCTGCTATACATGATAAGTACAGATCTCTCATCTTAAGATCATTGCTGTGATCAAAGTCATCTAGGTAATAAATCAAATATCACAAATTCTAAATCATAATCTTATTCTATGTCTTCATATTTATAAATTTAAAAGGGTTTTAGCTCTTCTTTTGCTTCCTAGAAAGGCCAAGTTCGTAGATGTTAGAGCTAGTAGCCACCTTGAAGCTCATCTAATATAATCTCATCTTTTTTTTTTTTTAACAAATAAGGAAACTGAGTGGGTCAATTGAATATACAGTCAAGAGAAGGGTCATAATTTTTTATATTAATTATAGGATCTGATTTAAAGTGGAAAAGTACTTTGAACCAATTTAGTCCCTTCTCCTTCTGAATGAGAAAGCTGAGGCACATGGAGCTACAATGGCTTGCCTATAGCCATAAAATTCACAAATAGCAGATCAGAATCTTATCTTAAGTTAAATCTCCTGCCCCCAAATCTTGTGGTTTTGCTACTATTTTTCATTTCTTTGTTGCCTTCTTTTTTTCCTTAATTATTCTTCTATTGACCCTGAACAATTATTTTTCTTGTATATCTCAATTTAGCTTGATCCTTTAGTATAGATATATTAGATAGATGATAGATAGATAGAAAGATAGATACTAAAATCCTATCACTTCAGGTAAACTATATAACAAATAGCAATAGATCAGATCACACATTGGATTCATAACTGGAAGAAAACATAGATAATCTAATTTTATAAATAAGGAGTCAGAATGCAAGAGTATTGATATGAACTTACTCAAAGACTCACACAGTAGGTAAGAGAGTCAGGATTAAAAGGCAGATCCTCTGACTTCAAGACCGAGAATCTTGGCAATTATCCCCAGCTTTTGGGTACCAACTCCAAATAGATCAAGCTCTGCTGCACAACCTCTGCCTGTAAAAATGCCTCTTTCTCCTTAACATTTTTACAAGAGCCACTGTTGTTGAATTGAACCGAATCTAAGTCACTGCAATTGATCACCAAGCAATTATTAAATAATTTTAAAAATTAATAACTTGATTTTAAACCATGTTTATTTCTGAATACTTTTCTCCTCCTCTCCTTCTCTTGTGATAAAGCCATCGTTGCACCAAAAATAAAAAGTAAAGAGAAGAGAAGGAGTCATTTTAAAAAATTTTAACCAATAGATCAGTTGGTTCTGACAGAGTAAGCAATATTCACTGCAATCACCCACAGTTCCCAATTTCTCAAATGAATGCAAAGGAGGTACATTTTTTCATCTTTCTTAGGAGGCCAAGTTCAGACATTATAATTAGAAAGCATTACATTTCTTTTTCAGTTGTTCTTTTCATTTATACTGTTTTCATTGTATATATTGTTTTGTAGCTTTTGTTACCTATAGTTATCACCAGTAAATGTCTTTCCATGTTATCATTGTTACTCTTTACAATGCAGTAAATACTCTATTACATTTGTTTAATTCTATATTGAGAGGATTTAATGTCTTCAGTGTTTTTTTCCGTAGTGATAATGGGTATAGATACAGATATACTGGTATACATACTATAATTTCATCCTTATGGGAAAGGCTTTGAAGTTAATATTTTTTTTTGATTGACACTGGTTGATATATTAATTTGGTGATTGTTTGATTGATTGACCAAACAAATTGTCTCAAATATTTGAAAAAAACTGTCATATGAAAGATTATGCTTGGCCTCCATAGGAGAAAATTAAAACAATGGGTGGGAGTTGTAAACAATACAGCCTTGTAAAATGGGCAAATTTCCTAGAAATTAAAGAAGTACAAATACAGAATGGGCTGGTCTGGAGAAATAGTACGTTCTCCCCTTCTTGAGGTCTTCACACCATGGAACCACCTCTTGGGTACTTGAATAGAATTGATCTTTGTTCAGGGAAGAGTGTGGGTAGAGGACTTCTAAAGTCATTCCCATTTTTGGGTTCTGCACCATCTGTGTGAGTGTGTGTGACTCTACTCTTGACAACTCCCTAGTCACCCTAAATCAAATTCAACAACCCAGAGTTTGTCTGGATTTCAGCAAAACAACCAAAGATGTATGGAGTTATATTCTCTTGGTTTCTTTTGGATTGTCCACCCCTGATGGATCAAGGAATCAGACCGCTGAAGGCCAGGTGCCTGGTATAGGCTGGATGGTTTTGCTGTCCCAATCCATCAATCCTGAAGCCATTAGTAGTCCCAGTTCTGTCTCTACTTGATAAGCCCCAGAACCCTTTGTCTCACATATAAAACAGCATGGCAAATACTAAATTTAGCAAAGCCAATTTCTTTTAAAGCTTCATCGCACTAATTACATCCAACCAGTGTGTAAAATACATTTTGTCAGTAAAGAACAGAGGACTTCAATTAACCACAAACCCTTATTCAGCACTCCCAAGGCTTAAATTCATTAATGAGGT
The DNA here is from genome assembly GCF_902635505.1 of Sarcophilus harrisii. Lineage (NCBI taxonomy): Eukaryota > Metazoa > Chordata > Mammalia > Dasyuromorphia > Dasyuridae > Sarcophilus > Sarcophilus harrisii. The sequence goes on along the minus strand of NC_045427.1, from coordinate 635,655,227 downwards.
GGCCAAAGGAGAGTGTTTCTAGACAGGGAGAACGAGAAGGAATGATTATGAAATAGTATTCAAGGTTTACTCTTCCTGTCATCCATAGTTGAGAAAGTCATTCTGGGCATTTGCATATCCTGTTGCACAAGTAGAAAGAAGGTACGGTCTTCAGCTTAACTTCCTGGAAGTTAACTTCCTGGGACCAGTAAGGCAAGAGCATTGGACTGAGGGGATCCAAAGACCAGGGTTTTAATATCTAAGCTGGTATTTATTAGCTATGTGACTTGGGATGGGGGATAAGATGGGAAGTCATTGAACCTCTGAGAATATTTTTGTTCATCTTCTAAAAGAAGACTAGATATGATGATCTTGAAAATTCCTTCCTATTCTAAATACCATAATGATAAAGATCCTGCAGACAGCAGATGGACGAGGTCATTTTTGAGAATAGACAGTAGGGATTCTAGAGCAATAACTCTTAAGCTTTTCATTTGCAGTGAAGAGAGCTCAGTCAGATATTTTAGCCACGAGGCAGCCAATTTGCAATCAACACACGACAACATTAAATTCAATTTACAAATGGGAATGGTGAAGAACTGGAACAGAATGTTTACAAGTGAAAGGGCACAGATACAATCATTATAAAAAAAAAAAGTACTCACATGTCTATTGCACACATTTTAGACCAGCCCTGTGATTTCAGCTATTAGGGAGTCCCCAGTGAGGAATGTCCTTTATCATCCTACAGATCATCACCTTCTCTCCATCTTATAATCGATCAAGGAATCAATTTAAACAAGGCTAAGACCCTGCCTTCAGACAAAATAATAACTAGATCCAAAGAATCTTCAGTTTGGCTAGAATCTTGAGTGATGTCAGATAAATATTATTAGATTGAGAGTTAAAGGAGTGAGGTTTCACATCCATGTCCACATCTCATCAAATTTGTTTATCAGAAAGATGATCTTTTGCCAATGATTGATTGAAATAATGCTGTTCGAGTTTGTTCTGTTTTACTAGGCATCTAAGCATTAGGCTAAAAAATAAATCTCTTAACAATAGACTGGTAGATAATAGTTTATGGATTCCAAAAAAATTGATGTTTTTCATCAACAAACTTTTCTGGGTTTGTGAAACTATATGACATCAGCAATTTTCCTATTTTATGGCTATACTGTCTGATCTATTGAATCTGTGACCTTTAGCAAGTCACTGAAACTTTCCATGCCTGTTTCCTCATTTGGGAAATAAGGAAGCCTTGTATCTAACAAATCCTTTTAGCTTTAAGTCAAAATTTTAAACTTATCCATTTCTCCATTCGATGAAAATCATTTCTCTAACTGTCCCATTTCCAATGACTGAGATTCACAGCTTTCAGAATCACAACAGTTCATTCCATCTTTGAATAGCCGTAATCATCTGAACATTCATCTTTACTCTAGTTCAAAATCTCCTGGGTCCTGGAGAACATGGCTGGTCCCTCTTCCAATGGTATTCTTTAAAATATTTGCAAATTTCTGCCTTGCCACATTTAAATTTTATCTTTTCCAATTTAAGCATCTCTAATTCTTTTAACCACTCCTCCTCCTCCTCCTTTTCCTTCTCCTCCTCCTCCTCTTCCTAACATTCTCTGGTTTCCCTTGCCACCCTCATTGTTCTTCTCTGGATGAGCTCCTATGTATCTACCATCCCTTTTAAAATGTGCATGGATACATTAAAGTCTGACATTATGTAGTGAGATGTGTACACTTGGTCTTAGCTACTCATATGACAACTTCAGGATAGTAAAGGAAGACTTTACATCTTTTAATTTGAATTGGATATTTGTAGTCCTATAATATTCTCTATTATACAGTACTACACATGTCTTTATACTCTTTACTTTGGGTCATGTTTATGGTCCATCACACCAACATGTGCATGCCTATTTTAGATTTATACACAACTGCAAAAGCATTGAACAAACTATAAATTCAAGGGAGGAAAGGAATAGGGCAAGTCTAAAAATTATAATAGAAGTAAATTCTCACTATATTGTGTTCAAACTATTCTTTTTTTCCTATTCAAAATATTAATGAGTCTTCTCTTCATCTCTTTGATGGCTTATTTATTGTCTAATTTATACTTACGATCTTTTGCTTCAATTTTTGTTTCATTCCCTTCCAAGTTTTCCCTTAGTATGTGTTCCCCTTACCCCCACCAAAGGGCCTTTAAGGATACTGTTCTCCTCCTTCATCAATTATTTTATTCCTTTCTTTTTTATCAATTACATCGTGTATTTCTGATGCATATAGCTTGACAATATATCAGATGCCTTGGGTTTGCAATCTACAGGCAGTGACTATTCAGAGAAAAATTCTAAAGGAGGCCATTTGACTTTAGTGACCTTGGCTTCTATATCTGTGTCTTTTCTCACACTCCTGACACTCTTGACACTCTTTTCCCCAATGTCCCTCCCCTCCACATCAAGTACACAGCCATAGCTACATAATGATTCTGGCCTATTCTTTGTTATCACATTTTGTTGCCAAGAAAAATCTTAAATTCTCTTCTGGTAATGACAAAAGATGATGCTTCACATGGGTGCTTGTGTGTGTGTGTGTGTGTGCATTTATTAAATGGCTTCTCTGACATAGCTGGTCCCTCTTCATGACATTCTTTAAAACATTTGCAAATTTCTACCTTGCCACATCTAAATTTTATCTTTTCCAACTTAAGCATCTCTAATTCTTTTAACCATTCCTAACATTCTCTGAGTCAGACACTGCTAAGTACTAAGTAAGAAACAATATTGTCACAACTCAAATGGATCCAACATTCTATATGTTCAGTCATTTATTTTTGGCTGTGTCTAAGTCTTTGTGTCCCCATTTAGGTTTTTTTCTTGGCAAAGATACTGAAATGATTTGCTATTTACTTCTTTAGTTCATTTTATAGATGAGGAAACTGAGGCAAATGGGGTTCAGCAACTTGTCCAATTTCACAAAACTAATGTCTAAGGCATTCTAATAGGGAAATATAAATAAAAATGAGCTTGAAATTATGGAGGACACACCAAGGACAAAGCTACTTGGTGTAGAGGTAAAATTAATGAGTCAACAGGGAAATAGGTGAACAACATGGCTAAGGATCCTCAAGTTATGGTGAGGGACTCATCAGGCAAGAAGAAGGCTGTGGTAAAGACTCATCCTTTGGTGGGCAAGGCAACTGCCATGGAGGTGGAATAGAATGAAAAGTGACCAGGAAGTTAAGATAACTCAATAAGTATCTTAATATTAAGCTAAAGAAATGAAACTTTTAACAGTATAGCGGCAAATATTCAACTGGCATGAACAATTACCTTTGGGGACAAAAGAGCTTTTTGAAATTTCTGAAACACTATTTCATAAGCAATTATCTATTTATCTATGAATAAAGTCATATTTGCCTATAAATATATGGACATAGCTATAATTCCTTCTATATAACCAACAAGTATGAGACACATAATGTTAGTGTTTTTAGGGATGTTATAGATCATCTAAGCCATTTGTAGCTAAGAAAATGGAGGCCCAGAAAAGAAAGTTTGAAGTTGTGATCTTCCATCTAGCCAGTCTGGGTATTTTTCATTCCCTGTTTACAAGATTGCAACTAGAGTTAGGGACTTAGATCTAGGATAGCTTTGCTAGAGGGAACTCTTGGCCTAGAAAATCCCTTTTCCAATGCAGGTTGGCTCCTCTGAGATTTAAAGTCTTAGCATAATGGTGTTATACTCATATAAACAGGGCTCACTAATCCATATATAAGTAGCCCTGAGGCCTAGATATTGATTTTGTTTTATGGTGTAATATTTATATGTTTTATTGATGTTTTATTTCTTTTGCTATTTCCCTATTACATTTGAATGTGGGTCAGGCCACCCTCACAAGTGTTCTGGGCCACATGCATATGTTTGGCACTTCTAGCCTAGAGCACTGAGAAGGTAAGTGATTTGTACAGAATCACAGAGGTAACTCTGGGTCAGAAGTGGTCTTGGAACCCAGGTCTTCTTGTGTTTGGAAATCATCTTTATCCAGTTTGCTTTAGTGCCTCTTGTGGGATCAGTCACCTTTTATTTTCTTTGACCATGCCTTTGATTTTATCAACACAGGTAGCACAGAGAGCTAATTGATGCAATAGAGAAAATATTGGATCTGGAGTCAGAAAGTTTTGAGTTCAAATTTAGTCTCAGATACTTACTAGCGGTGTGACCCTGAGTAAATCACTTAACTTCATGTGCCTCAGTTTCTTCATCTAGAAAAAAGATCTGGGAAGGGAAATAGCAAACTAATTCAGTATCTTTGTCAAGAAAATTACAAATGGGGTCATAAAGAGTTGAACATGACTAAAATGATGGGAAAAATAGATAGCTCTCAGTGAAGAATTTCTTTTTTTCAATAGTATTTTATTTTTCCAAATATGTGCAAAAATTGTTTTCAACATTCACCTTTGCAAAACCTTGTGTTCCAAAAGGAATTCCTTCTAATGCAAATAGATATCTGCTCTGAAACTTAGTCTAAGAGATTTATCTGTGGTACTCCAGGGGTCAGCAACCTTCTTAGACCAATATATGAAAAGATTTGAATTTGGAAGCCAGTTCTTTACCCACTACACTGTCTTTATCTTTTTATGCTTATCATTCTCATTACTAGTTAGATGACCATTCTAGCCCTTTCACCTTTTATTCTAATAACTACTGTACTCTAGAGCCCAGGGAGATTGACCATAGAGTGCTAGGAGCTAGACTATATCTATAAAATGATGTTCAATTAGAATATATGTTTGTTGTGAGGAACATTGATTTTATCCTGTATTATACCCACATACGCACATACCTAACACAGGGTCAGCACTTAAGAAATCCTGTTGATTGAACAATTGAAATGAATGAACTAATGATATGATTCTGAGCCTTATTTTAGCTAAAAATGGATAATCTAGGAAATGTCTGAAGTAGAACAACCAAGAGGGTGAAGGGGCTTTGAATCTTGGTCATATGAGGATCATTTGTTTTAAATGGAGGGTTGTATCTTTGGAGAAGAGAGGACTTGGGGAAGGAGAGAGGAAATAGCCACCTTCATCCATCTAAAGGGTTGCTATATAGAAGCAGGACTGAATTTTGTCTGTTCATCTCCAAAGGATATTAAGAGGAAGAAATTATGAAGAGATCAATCTAGACTTAGAAAGTAGGACTTCTTAACAATTAGAATTCCTAAATAGTAGAATGGGTAGCTTGGAGGAGAGAATGAGCTTTTCCATCATGGAGGACTCTCAGCAGGAGCTACATGTCTGCTTTTCTAGTTAGTTGTAGGGGCAATTCTTGGTCAGGATCGAATGGAACTAACACTTTTCAGAGATTCTTTCCAATGTTGAAATTTGTAATTTAATGATTGTATGAAACTGTATCCCTGTGGCTTTTCAGGTTATAATATGCTACCAGATGTCTCTGAGTATACAACAGGTATCCAGTAAAAGAAGGAGATAGTCATGGAGGTGGCTTTGAATTACGATGAAGGCTGCCATATGTAATGGGAAATAGGTCAAATGGGAAGAGCTTGAAAGATTACATCACACAATGTCTTCAACATTTTGGCTACACATAGAACTAGTAGATGCAAATACAATCCAAACCCTAGTGTGTATTTCACAAAAATATAACTCTCTCCTTGCCATCACTCTTCTTGGTAGGATTTTTCCTCTTCACTTAGGTTTTGGGCTATTTTTCTTAGATATCTTCTGTTGCTATAGTCTAGACTAAAGCACAATCCTGCTTACATCCGCTACAAGTAACCAGAAGGACTCTTTCCTGACAGGCCAAGACAGACTCAGACATGACATTATTGAATTTGATTATTCATATTTTTAAATCACTTTACTAAAATGCCCTTTCCAATAAAATAGATTTTCAACAATTGATGGTTAGTACAAGCCTGTCTAATTTCTCTTATCTCTACTATGACCCCAAAGGAAAAATACATGGTTTACTCATGAGCAATGAGTCTTAGCTCTCAGATCTCAGATCTCAGATAAAAGCTCTCAGATCAACACATCCTGTGTCCTGATTGCCCCTGTACTGTATTGCCCCTGATCTTCCTTTTCCTCTTGGTCTTTCCTTGAATCTTTTGGAACTCCTACCATTTCCACCCCCTGCAATACCACCCCATAGCCCTCAGAGTAAAACACTTCAGATGATACTCTGGAAATGTTAATGGATTCTAAAATCTAAGCTAGATAGTAATTATAGCCAGATATCATTTGTCTTTACTAATAAGGGAGTTCAGAAATCTAATTGCACTTACAACACTGCATAATTCCAATCATATATCTATACCTATATGTATATATATAAATACATACACATTTATATATATAGATAATATAATAGTCATGTATAAAATATATACATGTTAATTACAATATATGACTATATTAAATATACAATATACATAGATTAAATTTAATATCTATGTATTGATTTGAATTTAGAAATAGAAATGACGAAGTATCCTAATATATCTCAAAATAAATCATGCTTCAGTTCTGATTTCTGAGCTAGGATAGCTTTTTTTAAATATATATATTTGGCTATCTGATGATCACAAAAAAGGTTATTTTTCTCTTCCATTTTTGGATCCTTACATATGCTCACTTCCACCCATCATCTCTGCAAAGATACATGGTATCTTTGCCATCAAAACAGCAGATCTGCTTTTGGAGCAGAATGTTGACTTTCATTTAATCATAAACTTACAGTGTTGGAAGAGACCTAGAAAATCATTTTTGTCAAAGCAGAGAGTGTCCAGAGGAGGGTAAGTGGGGTGGTAAGATTATTTGACTTGGCCCCAGAGGGTGAAACAAGGAACAGTGGGGGAGAGTTGCAGAGTAAGGCAGATAGAAGCCAACTACAAAAACAGAAATAAAACAAAAAGCCAGCATGGCTCGAGGAGTTCCCTGGGAGGGATGAAGTGGGATGGGGCTGATAACTTGTTGTTGTCTTTTGATCTACAGGCACTGGTAGTTGGGAAATTCAAAGCCAATTGTCCTGAATACTATTACTGAGTTTTGAATCTATGGCCTTAAACTCCAATACTTGTTTGTGTTCATACCTCAGAATTTCCTCAGAGCCTTTTTAAGTGCCTTAGTTCTGCCTGGAATTTGATCCCGATACCCTGCACAGAACATACACTGGAGGATTGTTATTAATATCTAATATCAAGATCTCCAGAAAGTAGCAACATATAATGCAAAGAGGCCAGTCTTTGAAGTATAGATAGCACTTGACTTCTCATCCTAGATTTACTGATTATTTATTGCCTATGAGCCCTGGGTATGTCATTAATTTTTTCTGGGACTCATTACCTAAGAGGACTAGTAGCCAAAATACTGCTAGGAATGATAGATGATCTTGTTAGATAGATGGATGGTTAAATGGATGGATGATATAGATGTGATGCAAGATGATGTAATAGAGAGATGGTATAAATACAGAACTGTGTTCAAATCCTATCCCTGGCCCAAATTGTGGCTCCTGGGAAAGTAGCTTAATCTGTTAGTTTACCAAATCTAGGTGTTTCTCTAGAACCACAAGTTGCAGTGAAGGTGTCGATCTGCATTATGAAAAGGATTTTCCTGACCTAAGAGCCACTTAACTGAGAAGGGAGACACACACACACACACACACACACACACACACACCAGAGAAAAAGAGACAGAGACGCACACAGAGAGAGAGATATTAAGACAGAAAAAGAGACAGAGGATACCCCTCCAAATCTATAATTGTATCAGTGTGGAGAACCCCCATTATAGAACTATCCCTTCACACTGAAACTGTACATGAAGAACTGCAATTCATAGTCTTTATATAACATTAATTTTTATTTTTAATTTGAACTTAATATCAGATAGACTGGTTGTATGCAAAATTACCATAGAACAGTAAACTACAACATAAACATTTGACTGCAGATAAAACTGTAGGTCTTTGCTATTCACATCTTGCTATTCTTTTAAAATATATAATATGATCAGCTGGCAGGTTTCAAAGATCGCCTGCTGTTTTGTGCTTTTTAATGTATAGTCTTCAATAAGTTCCCCAAGCCCAGAGAGGTTATTGAGCCACAATCCCACAGCCAATCCTGGCAGATTTCAGGCTGTACCCCAGGTCTTCAGATGCCTCACCTAACTCACCCAATATTGGGCAGCTCATCATAAAATACAATCACAATGCTAATTACTATTATGCCAATTATTATTATTAAAAACTGTGGGACAAATACATTATCTGAATGTTAACAAAATGCTTTCCTCCCAGAGGTTCCATGAAAAAAGGACATCGAAATAGTATTTTCTCCAATTTGTCATTCAAGGAAAGAAGGTTTAAAAGGATCAAAGTGACTTAGTGACAGACATACAGTTACTAATCATTTCTAACATGAATCTCTTTCATTTTATATTTCAAGTAAAAAGCATTGAATTTCCACTTCCTGCCCTATCTCTTTAAAAGAAAAAGCAAAGCTCATATAACATACATGCAGAGGTGTATTTCCACCTGATCCCATTCTTGACCTTTACTCCAATCCCCTGTCAAGAAGAGGGCCAGAGTTAGACCTTTTTCAGTTGTCTGGGATTGTGGTTGGCCATTGAAACCATCTGAGCAATTATGTTTTCCAAAGACATTTGTCTTTTCATAGTATTGTATAACTAGTTCTCCTTACTGTATAAATTGCTCTTCTATTGAATGTTGAAGATAGGACTTGAACCTATATCTCTCTGTTCCAAGTCTAAGGACTCTTTGTTATGCCCTAAAATGCTCGTTGAATTGAAATGAATCGAATAAACTTATGAAGTAGCATATAGACAGGTAATTGACTGGGCAATAGAATCCCAATTTTTAAATGGAGGATTTTCCTCTCTTCTCCAAAGATAACCCCCCCCATTTAAAAATTGGGATAGTATTGCCCAGTCACTTACCTGTCTATATGCTACTTCATAAGCCCAATCCAAAGCTAAGGTCTGCAGGTCATGTCTGGAAGTCTCCTACAAAGATTCACCATATTCCCTTTTACAAAATGTTCACCAGGACGCTTGCCCCAGCAATCAATGGACAATTTATTCCCATGTTGTTGGATCTGTGCATAGTGGCCTAGTGATTAGTTAAGAGAAGGTATTTGATCTCCTAAATCCAATTTGTATTTCAATTATACCATCAGAGTACAGATGTCATCCCTGGTAATGCAATGCAATTGATTTACATTTAAAATACTTCTATATAGTCACAATAAAGACATGTATCCTGAATTCACCCTCGTTTGGGGCGAGACCTTTAGAAAATGCAACCATTTCTTCTAGAGCCCCATGCAGGAGTTAATTAAACATCTCCCACCTATTTTTAAAAGAAATAATAAAGAACAACCATAGAACCATAACAAAAAGAAAGGCACATATACTCCTAGAGGGCATGACGAATAGCTGCCCGGGAGATAGAAGTCCTCTGTGTCTCCCTGGGGGCGGTGTACAAGGCACACAGCTACCCCACAGTAGAGAGACAACATTTCTTCAGCTGATTTGCTTCATTAAAATGCACAGTTACAAGGGACCTTCTTAGAGCCTGCAGCTGAATGAGCTGTGTCTCAGTTTTACTCCAGTGTCATGGACGATGCTACAGAGAAAACATCCCTCCCCCCCCCATCACTATTTAACTCTGAAATCTCCCTATGCCAGCACAAAACAAATTATCCAAGCCCATTTCCACTCCTAAAATATAAAGGGTGAGACACTGATCAAGATGATTTGGAACCAGAATGCCATGACAATATCCTATACGTCTTTCCAAGTAGTTATAAATGACACTCCCTAAGTCTGTTTTAAGGAATGGGTCTTCTTCTTGTCTGAGGCCAGTCAGTTGCTTTATTATGGTCAGACATGTTGCCCTTGAAACTGAGAACTAACCTGCCTGATAATGGAGTTTATAAGAGACATGACAAGTGAAAGTTAAACCTCAGATTTATCATGGAAAATGTAGTCCGCAGTATGATTCTTCAGGATGCATTTGAAGAACTCATGATGAGCCATGGGGAGGGTGAGAGAGGGGAATGGCAACAGCTGCAGCCTTGACCAAGCCATTGTGCCAGCCAAGTGATGGAGTAGCATGGATCGTGGTGTTTAGAAAGAGAGAAAGTAAAGCAAGATGTCTCTGCAAAAAGTGTTTACAAATCTCTTTTTTAATTAGGTAGAAATCTTAGAGGAGTCAGGCAAATAGCCTCTCCCTCCCTCGTAGTCTCGGAGCTAAACTAACATTCTTTATTTGATAAGATCCACAAAATATACAAATCAAAGTGATCAGAATCGTTCTCCTCATTAGAAAAAAAATGATTTTTGCTTGTTTGGAAGTGGACGTGAAGGGGTGTTTTCAGTAAAGTAGGAAGATTTAAATAGGTAGGGGAAAGTAGGTTCAGTTTGCAGGCTTGTGGAAATGACCATATATGCTTAAAGATTAATGTCTCAAGTGGCAAATTAAACTGAAAGATTAATCAATCTTCCAGGAAGGGATGGCTGCTGCCTACCACTTTCAAGCTGTTGCCTAGTATTCAGAGTAGTGTCTTAAAATTCCCTTTTCATAGCCCTGAATAGAAAATTTCCACTGTTAAATATGGCTTTTTTCCCTCCTAATTCCACATCATGTCCATTTTGTGATCAATTTATTCCCAGCATAATTGCAATTCTATATGACATCTCAATTTGAAAAATCTACACAATGGAGCAGCTAGATGGTGCAGTGAATAGAGCACCAGCCCTAAACTCAAATCTGATTTCAGACACTTAACACTCTCCAGCTGTGTGACCCTGGGCAAGTCACTTAACTCCAATTGCCTCAGGGGAAAAAAAAATCTATGCCATGTTTTTATTCTATTGTCTTTCCCCTCTCTCTTTTTTATTTCCACTTTTTCTAAAATTTAGAATCTGTCAAATTCTTCCCAGTTTTCAGGAGGTAGGATGTTACTGCATCAGGGCTCTGTGTGCTACCTGAATGTCTGAAGGAGTTAGTTCCTGACTTCCTAGTGAGGAAAGGATGAACAGACTTTGGTGCTGAAGAAAAGAGAATATATGTATGTGTAAGAAGAAATATAATATATAACATAACATGCTGTGTTGTATGACAGTATGACAATATAACAAGGAATGGTATAATAGGTTATTATATGTAATATAATATAATCAATACAAAATAATATAACATAATATATATAATATTCTTTAAGTTCATATTCTATCTATAACCTAGGTATGCTTTCTCTCTCTACATAGAGAGATATACAGATAATACATATGTGCATTTTTTATATTTCTCTACATATATATTTCTACACATATGTGTGTGTTACTGTCTCTCTGTGTATGTGTGGGTGTATGAAATATAGAGAGCAGGACCTAGAATCAAGAAGACTCATCTTCCTAAGTTTAGATCTGGCCTTAAACACTTACTAGCTATATGTCATCCATCTCTTTTTGCCTCGGTTTTTACATCTGTAAGATAAACTGGAAAACAAAAAAAGGCAAACTACTTTAGTATCTTTGCCTAGAAAACCCCAACTAGGTCACAAAGAGTCATGTATGACTGAAATGGTAGAATAACAACAGTATTGTAGATATAGATATAGATATGTATGTTCAATACACACATATAAATGTGTATTTATATATGTTGGGGGAGATTAAGATACATGTTTGTATGTATGTGTTGAATTTGATTTTTCTATAAACCTGTAAGATTGTTGGTTCCTGGCTTTAGTTCACAGAAATAGGCCTTTATTGAATTATTCCTGTCACACAGTGCCCCATTTCCTCACCCAAATGACTCAGACACAAATATTTCTGGTTATAGCTCTTGAGTGCACTAATGTTGAAATTCATACAGGGAGGGGAAATTCACTATATGCTGATGTAGCTTGTTCTTCTTTGGGATGGTTCCTATAATTAGGAAAATTTTACTCATGTTAGTGTAAAAATGTTTTTTTTAGTTTGTATCTGATGCTCCAGGAATAAAATTATAATGTATATTTTGCTAGATATTATGTATATATATGCACATATATGTATTTATAATAAACTACAAAGATATGTATATATGGATATATATACATATGCACTTTCAAAAAGTCTATTTAAATCCAGATATGGTGATCAAAACACTTGCCCATAAGAAATTTCCAAAAGGTCCAATTAAGCCAAACTCAGATCAGTTATGAAGACCAGTCTTGATTCTCAAAAACAGATAATGAAAGGGGGAAAAAATCCTTCCTTTTTCTCAAAAAAGAGGTAGGGAACCACACCTGTGCTATCATATACAGCCATTCTGTTGGTCAGTTTTGGCAGACTTTATTCTTTGTTTAAAAAGAACATTCAAAGTGTGTGTGAATTGGGTGGAAGGAGTAAGAGACCGTACAAATGGACAGAATTAAATAAAAGCTTAGTCCTATGAACTAAAACCCAGAATCAACGAGCCTGTAGAAAGTTGGAATTCAACATTATAACAATCAAGAGTCATAATCATAAATGTTTGTGCTTGAAATATATGATAATAAAGGTATTCAGTTGGAAGAGGGTAAGGGGTTAGGACACTAGATTATATGGGAGAAGACAGAGACCCCAGAATTGTGACATGAAACTTTTCCAGTGGAAGGAAATCAATGAACTCACCCTAGTACATGGAAGGATAAGAAGTATTAGTGAGACCCTCTCAATGTGACATCAGGTAACAAAACCCCACCTGCTGCTTAGTTCTATGTCTAATAGATTTGGTGTACATGAACTGAATTGGGTTTGTAATATCCCTTTTGTGCCTCCATTTTATCAGTCCAGGGGAAAGATTTAATTCTTGCCTTTCACTTGAAGCAGGCTTATATTTTGTTATTTTTATACAATGAAAAAGAGCAGAAATGAAAATGTCTTTCTGGCATCAGTAGTGCACAAGAGCTAAAAATTTACAGGTTTGAACACAACTCTCCCAAATCATTCCTCTGTGAGTTCACTAGCTAATTAATTGTTTCATGATTGTAAACTGTTAAATCTTAGATTTTTTTTGACATAGGTGCATAAGAGAAGGACATCATTAGCTGAAATGAGAAATGCACAGTGCCAAAGCTCTCCATATTAAATCTTTACAATGTGACTCCCATCACAGATTATTGTAATTTGTTTTGTTTCTTATTTCTTATCTTATTAATCATTTATTATATTATTATCTTATTCTTTTGAAAAGAGCCTTAGTCTAAGCTCATTTTTCAACTACGCTATTGGCTTTCTCAATGAGTAATTGCTAAATGATTCCTTTGGTGGACATCAAAATATTTTTAATAGCAACAGCCACCAAAGTGTTAAATAGGCTTGCTTATAGTGAATAGTGTTGCTTCTGGAAATCAAAGACAAGACTTGTTAGGAAGATGAGCAAGAAAGGAAGGAGGGAAAGATATTACCTAAGGAAGATCGTGTCTTCTTTCTTTCTTGAAATATGAAATCCTTTAGAATTTTGCCAAGTCCTTAAACTGAAGTCCAGTAAGTGGAAAGCTCTTGAATAATTCATAATTTTGACATCTGGGAAGCTTTGGAAGGAATTTCTTTGTCTGTTACATTGCTCTCTGCTCACCTCCTAAGACAACTTGTGTTCTGAATATAAATATTCTGATTTCAGAAGGAGCAGGTGGCAGGGAGCCCTGAGGCCATCTTGTGTCATCTGTACTGTAGTAGGACTCCCCTCTGCAGCATCCCTGAGGCCATCTAGTCAAGGGCCTGTATCACTTCTCAAGGCAGACCATTCTACTGTTGCTCATCTATGTTAATTAGAATCCCCCACACACCCCGAGACATCAAACCTAAATGATACTTTATACATTTTTTAACTCTTTGATCCAGATTCAGTCAAACCAAGGGCAATTGAACCAAGTTTGTTTTTTCCTCTGTGTTACAACTCTTCAATACTTGAATTCAAGGATCATATCTCCATTGCCTTCTCTTTTCCATGATAACTACCACCACTACCTCATCCAACACCTATTCCTTCAACCAGCACTTATTTACATGACATTCTTCTTCAACTTGTTCACTCTCCTAGTAACTTTGCTTCAGACTAGATTCACTATGTTCAGCCTTTCCTAAAATGTTACATCCAGAATTCAATACAATATCCTTAATATGTCCTTCCCAGGTCAGATTTTAGAAGGACTGTCAAATCTTTCTGGAAGCCATATCTTGATTTATGGAACCTAACCACTGTGATCTGGCAGAAAGAGAGCTAACTTTGAAGTTCAAAAGAATCCATAACATAACCTTGCCTCTGAAATATTCTAGCTCTGTGACATTGGAACATGGTAGATTCTTAATAAATGTTTGATTGATTAATTGAATTAACCTGTCAGTCTCTAAGACAACTGTCAAGACTAGCAAATACCGAGGAGTTGCAGATCAACATATCTAGAAGCAATTTATATACCAGAAGTTAACTGTACCAATGAAATAAAAGGTTCAGGCAGCAGGAAAGAATTAAGGAAGGAAAGAAGAAAGAAAGAAAAGGAGCAAAAAAACCAAGCCTTTATGAAGGGCCTATTATGTATCAGGCATTATATCAAGAACTTCACAAGTATTATTTTGATATATTTTCACAACAATCCTGGGAGGTAGGCTCTGTTATTATCTGCACTTTACAAGTAAAAGAAACTGTGGCAAACATGGGTTGATTGTCAAAGATTCCCATAAGTAAATATCATATTTGAATTTATATTCATAACTACAAATCGAGCACTCTATCCTCTCAATCATTTAGCTGCCAAAAACAACCGAAATTATAAACATTCCTTTTAATACACTGCTGATTCCTTCAGAGCTAGTCATCCATTAGAATCATAAGATATCCCCTCCAATAAAGGATTTCTGTTTCTTTTACTTGGTACTTATTAATTGATGTCTAGAGTCCAAGTGTCGGACTTTAAATTTATCTGTAAGTATGTCCTTATTTTAAGTCACTGCATTAGCCTCTCATCATAAAGTTGGATTCTGAAATCTATTTTCTAACATTTTAGTTATCTCACCTGGCCAAAAAATAATCCCAGTTCATTTTTAACAGGTAGCCTCTGATAGCTAGTATTTCTCATCTGTTCATTAAAACAGGGAGACTTCAAGATGACTAATGAGAAAGGTTAACCTCAAAAGTGAGAATATGAATGTTGTGATAAGGAAGGGAAAAACTCAGGTACATAAAAATGTGATGCTTAGGAGGCAAGTACATGGTATAACAGAAAAAGAGCTAAGATGAGAGTTGGGAACACTTCTGTAAATTCTGTCTTAGATATTTAAGAGCTATGTAACTCTAGTCAATTCATACATCTCTCAATCTTAGTTTACTCATCTGAAAAAAATATGATAATAATCTTGGTCTCTTTCCTCACAGAGTTTTAGCTAGGATCAAAGTGATAATATATGCAAAGTACTCTACAAGTCTGAAATGTTTATCAGTGTCAGCTATCATCACTACAAAGTTGCATGTTACATGCAGTCAGATACAGATTTTAATTCAATTAAACATTTGTTAAGTGTTTACTACATGAAAGTCACTGGGCTAGAAACTAGCAGTACAAATTTTCTTTTTTTATCTTCTTGTTTTTATTTGGTTATGGACAGGGCCAGCCTTCTACAAAATGTGCAAATAGATTAAATTCATTTCATCACTTTTCCCAGCTTTCTTCCACTTCATAGGTTCACCAGTCCTGTTCACCATTCTTGACCATTTCCCTTCATTCCTTTTCTCTCCAATGTCCCCTTAATAAAAAAAAGAACACAATTTTTATCAACTAGTCATTCATGTACAAGGAGAGAGCACCCTTCAGTCTTCTCAAAGCAGGGGACTCTGGAGTCTGGAGTAAACTTCCAAGAAAGCTAAGAATTCACGAAAGTGATAGGTATATCTGAAGGATGAGGGGAAATAGATTAGAACATGGAGAGAAGAGTTGCAATGCTGTTCTTGGGAAGGGTAAAAGTTTGGTTAGGACTTAGAATATACACAAGAGATATATCTGAAATAAATTTGGAAGGCCAGATTCTGAAGGTAAAAGGCTCAGGAGTTCAGATTCTATCTTAAAAATAATGGTGAACCACTGTTTATTGTTGAGTTGGGGAAGGATAGAATTAGACCTGTGACTGGAGGAAAATCACTTTGGCAACTCTATGGGAAATGGATTGGAAAAGAAAGACTTTGGACACGGGAGGATCAATTAGGATGTATTTCTCACAGATCTCACAAATCCCACAGATGATAGAGCCTGAATGAGGGTAGTGGTCATGTGAATAGAGAGAACAGGACATAAGTGATAGAAGTTTGAGAAATAAAGTTGATAAGATTGGGCAACTCACTGAATATTGATATGGGAGAGAGAAGAGTCAAGTTGCTTCATGACTAAAAGAAAAGTGGTGCTTTTAATAGAAATTAGAAGAATTTAAAAGAAATTTAGAAGAGCAATAAGTTTTGGAATGGAGGAATGTTAAATTATGCTTTGGATACATTAAACACTAGATAACTAGATGGTTCCCAAGTGGAACCAATAAACAGTTTTCCCTCTTCCTTTTCACTGCCATAGCTCTTTCAAGACTTTTTTTTTTTGCTAAAATATCATATTCTACATGTGACCTTTCTTTGTTCTCAACCATTACTTGTACCTTCCATCTGAGACTACCTTCAATTTGCCCAATATAGTCTCGTGTTCATATAATTACTTAAATCTTATTTAATTAGTTTAGGCCTGTCCATAACCAAATAAAAACCATGAATATGAAAAAAAGAATTAGAAAGTGATTTCTGTAAGAATAAGAACTGTGTGTTTTCTTTCTTCATATCTAGAGTTTGTCACACTCAGTAAATATTTAATAAATGCTTGATGACTGACAGATGGCTAGAAATTCAGGAGAGGGATTCAAGTGGGAATTCAGGAGAGGGATTCAAGTTGGATATATAATTTTGGAGTTTTTTCATTGATGTGATAATTGAACCTAGGAAGGCTTCAATAATTAAGCTTATATAAAAGGACAAGAAAAGAGGGGCCAGAATATAATTTGAGGAAATTCCACATTTTACAAGAAGAATAAAAATGGGGTAATTGAGCTATAGAACCTAAGAAGGAATAATCACCAAAGTAGAAAGAGAACCAGGAGAGACCAGTCTTGAAGAAGTCAAAAAAAACAAAACATGAAAAAAGAATGGCATAAGCTTGGAGACTAAGAAAATATCACCAAACTCAGCATACGAATAAGAAACTGCTATTATCATTGATGTTATTATCATCAGTAGTGGTAATAGTCATGTTTAATACTTTTGTGTGCAGAATCCATGGAAAATAGCATCATCAGACTCAGTCCTTGTCATCATGGAATTTCCAGCGTAGTCTTATAGTTGTACAATTAATGGCCATTCCTAGTTTCATTAAGAAATCTTTCTTTTCAGGGTTTGCAATTAGAATTCTTCCTGATACAATTTGATTAATGTATTATTTGCCTAATGTTCATTGATCCAGGGAACTGAACCACAAGGTAAAACATGGCTCATTTTCTTCCCAACATCTGTAACTGCATGAACAATACTATAGCATCTTGTAGGTGCCAGCCCTTAACGCAACCTATCCCTGCTGTTGAAGAAATGAGATAACTAACAATCTGTCTTTTTGATCATTGTGTCATCGCCTGAACACTTATTGCTAAAGTAAAGCAGAACAAATTCCTGAAATTCATTAATGAACTCTAAATCAGAACTCAACAAGTTCTACCACAAATCTCAATGAAATATTCCTTTGAAGAAATCAGAGTGGGGCAAAGAGAAAAGAGAAGGAATGAAATTAATCAAATAGAGGCTAATGAATTACAATCTCAAAGAACTAATTTCAAACATAAGTATATTAAAAGTCAGGTAAAATATCCATATCTATCCTCAAAGCTATAAAGAGAGAAAAACAAGGATATAAGAGAAAGGACGTGAGACATGAATTTGAATCCTGATTCTAACATTTACTACCAAGGTAATCATTAAGACATCACTTAACTTACCTGTAAATGAAGATTAAGATCTACTACCCTCTCACAATCATTGTGAGAAAAGGGTTTTATAAAACCTAAAGACAAATATGTGTGAACTGTTAATATTATTCAAGGTAAAGCATGTAGACTTATATAAAGGCAATATGGAATGGTAGATAGAATACTAAAGTTAGTCCAGCAGATCTAAGTTCAAATCTTGAACTAGCTGTATGACTATGGATGACAGTTAACTTTTCCAAACCTCAATTTTCTTATGTGTTAAATGGGTGCAGTGATATCTGCAACTTCTACTACACAGTATCATCACAGATTCAAAAGAGAGATTATGTGCTAAACATTTTAAAGTCTTAAAATACTATATATTATATTATGTTTTATACATATATATATATATATATATATATATTAGTTATTCTGTGAAGGGATATACATCAAAGGTTGAGTTAGACAATTTGAAAGCTTTCAGACTACCTTGAATCAAAGGGGATAGAGTTAATTGGGTATGGGGGAAGGGAGCTATTCAAAGACACATTAAAACCATTCAGCCTTTCCCATTGCTTCTTTTCCATATTCTCCAAAAAGCACAACTGTGAAACTTTGTTTTTGAAGACACATTTCTGAAAGTCCTTTGGTCTCTCAAGTTTCAATCAGAAGGATGGGATTACTTTAACAAAATATCCTTCATCCCATCTCTATCTTTACCCTTTGCTTCAGTTACACTTCCCACTGATTTGCAATAGGGCAGTTACAGGGCATGGATTCTTAATGGATGGCACATCGACTGATGTTGGTTTCTTTTGTTCCAATGCTGTTGGATGAAAGCAAGAGTGTGTTTATTACACAACAATCATTCTGCAGAGCACACCCGAGCACTAGCACGGTGAGCATCCCCTTGGAAAATCAACTTGAAAAAGAGAAAAACTCAGTTGCTGATGGGGTTTTTTTAAGTTACTATGGAGCAGTGAGTAGAGAATTGGATATGATCAGTCATTTTGTGCATGGGTTTCAAAAATTTGTACACTGTGCAACTCAAAATCCATTCTTTTGCTACTTGGCAAAGAAAAGACTGCTTGATGTTAGGTTCAGATAAGTTACAACTTTATAGGATATGTCAGTCATATTTAAAGAGAAGAATCATTCAAATAATATATTATTTTAACAATAGATGCAAAAGGCACAGATATGGAAATTACAAGGTAAGAAGAGTAGAATTTTTGAGGATGATTAAGTACAATAAAGAGAAAGTGATTTACGATAGAAGACTTCATGTCTCAATTCCAAGATTGGCAGACCCACTTCTTCCATATCAGCAGAAATATCTGTAACAGTTAGAAAGGCTGAGCTTCTATTCAACTTCTTAATGATGATTCAGCATTGGCTTAGAGGTAATTCTTGAGTCTTGAGGACTATTCCAGTTGAGTATAAAGTCTACCCAATTTGGTATAAAGACTATCAATTATAAAGTCTTTTTATAGGTTCATGTTGATGAACCATCTGTCTTCTCAGAACTAGCTTATTTAAAATAATAATGATAATGATAATTTTCTTCTCTTTTATAATCTCTCCCCCACTACCCTCATATTAAATACCATTAAATGAAAAGCAAATCCTTCAGTGCATAAATATATAGTCCCTTCAACACAAATTCCCATATTGGATATGTACAAAAATAGATGTCTCTCTTTTATCTTAGGTTCATCATCTGTCTAGGAGAAAGTGATCGATACCTTTTTGGACTTGAGTCATTGCATTGGTAGAAGTCTCAAATCTTTCAAAGTTGTTTTTCTCTTTAATGTTTTTAATCATTAATGATGATTTGACATTGGCTACTTTGACTCACTTCACTCCTATCTGATTACCGAATCCACCCTGGTTTTCTCCATAGTAGTTATAATACAACATGCACATGTCTCAATATATCTAGCCAATCTTCTAATTAACTTAGCTAAATTTGGAGAGATTCATCACCCAGATGTTGATCGCCAGGGAAGAATTACTCATGGTGACTGCAGTTTATTGAATCATCTACTATGGGATTTTGAGGCTGTGATCAGCATCAAAACAGGGAAATTCACGTACCTAAAACTAGATTGCATGAGCACCAATATAATACATCTGAGCATCAATTTATGGAGGAAGGACCTTTACTAGTTTGGTGGCATAAAGTTCCATCACTAGATGATATAAACAACAAAAATAAATATTTACTAGATGTCAGCTATGTGCAAAACATGGAACTGTGCCCCAGGCACAAAGAGAGAAAATAGTTTCTACTAGTTAACTGGAGGAAGAGCATAGATTGTTATAAAAACAGCAGTAGAAGGTCAATATGTCATGAACCATCAGCAGCTAAATAACCTCCAAAATTACTTTGTATATATTTATATGTGGACCATATTTGTTCTAACCATTGTAAGAAAATAAGCTCCTTGAGGGCATGTCATAGTTTATTTTTATATTTATATGCTCAATGTCTAACACTTTCCCTGAACATGTTGCTGTTCAGACATTTCAATCATGTCTGACTCTTCATGAACCCATTTCAGATTTTCTTCCAATGATACTGAACAGGCTTGTCATTTCTTTCTTCAGAAATTTTACAGATGAGGAAACTAAGGCAAATAAAGTTAATTGACCAAAATCACATAGCTAGCAAGAATCTGAGGTTACATCTGAACTCACGTCTTCCTGACTCCAGGCTTGTCATTTATCCATTGTACCTGCACTTACAAGATCTTTAAGAAATGTTTATTGTTGAGTATTCTGAGACCATCAAATATGATAAGGGCCTTGAATATACATGAAGAGTTGGCAAGGACATTAGAAATCATTTCAACCAAAGCCCTCTAGGATCACACTGCTAGTGTAAATTGTCTTCCTGAATCCTGTCCAACTCTATTCACTATAATGTGTTGTCTTGCAAATGAGAGAATTACTATTTGAGGCACATAATTTGAATCTACTACTGTTTCCACTGTGTTGTATTATACTAGAGAAATAATTTTGTAACTCAGGGATATGAGATATTGTTGGGGTAGGTTCTCCTGCTGTCAATAGAGATTATAAATTGTCTCTAGTTTAGCAGATGGTCTTCAAAAGTTGGAAAATCTCTTGATGAGTCCTAGCTGAGATTGTCATTATTTAATTTATTTACTTATTCATTCAACAAACATCGGTTAACCACATACTGTGTGCTAGGCATTGTCATGGGAGCAGAGAACTCAAACAATAATTTAATAATCCCTGTGCTCCAGGAGCTTACATTCTATTACAATCTTCCAAAAATAGACCTGCCATGCATTACTAGAATTATACATAAATCCTTCCCAGATTGATAGCACATATCATTGTTGTTGTTTAGTCTTTGAAATCCCAGTGTTCATTTCACACTATGAGGAAGCATCAGAGGATGAGACTATTGAAGGAGAAGGCTCAATAATGACACAACATACCAAAACCTAAGGGATGCAGCCAAAACAGTTCTTAGAGGAAATTTTATGTTTATAAATATTTACATGAATAAAATAGAGAAAGAGCAGATCAATGAATTGGGAAGGTGACTAAAAAAGCTAGAAAAAGAAAAAAAAATTAAGAAGGAAGGATATAAGTGTCAAATGATAGAATTGGCCATAAACTCTATAGATTTCCCATGAAGAAAAAGTACTAGGGGCTGATGTCATGGAAGAATAATTTGTAAAAGATGGGGAAAGAATGAAAATTTCCTAATAAATGAAGGCTCTAATGGAAGAAATAGAGTACCTCTTCACTGACAGTTTCAAATTAGAATTGGTTGGAAATTCCTGTTCTGTAACCTATAGCCTTGGTGAGTTATTTGGGCCATTGACCATTACCACAGCCACTGTGTGCCAAATTCAGATCTCTTGATTTAATGATGGTCTTCTATCTCCTCCTCTCATTCTACTACATTTTCTCACTAGGACTTCACTACATCCGTGGAACCCCAAGTTTGTCTCTTCTTCTCTACTTCTATACCTTCCCAAAAAAATCTTCACAACAACCATGAAAGAGAAGTAATGAAATTATCAACACCAATTTGATCAATAAGATGACTGAGACTGCCTACTACATGCTAGGCAGTGAAGATACAAATACCAAAGTAAAACTACCTTTACACTGAGGGAATTTACATTTTCCACAGGTAAACGGCATAAATAACTTATAAACATATAAACATATATGACAATATACCTCTAAATAGCATGCCATAGAAGATAGAACCTAACCTATCTTCCTAAGAACCTACAGATAAGAAGACTTTGGTGTGATTCTTGCATCACACATGTATTACTCATTTGATGAAAAGCATGGCATTTACCTTTCTAAACCTTTTTCTTTGTCTTAAAAATGTGAAGGTTGCATTCAATGACCTTTAAGTAACCTTATAGCTCAAAATCTACAATTTTATGAAAATAGATGGCTAACTCCAACATCTTAACCTTTAAAGTGTAAAATTACAAATCCTATGTAAGGATACGGACTGGATCTGTATAAATGCCATGCTTTCACCTTTCTACAACTTTTTCTTTGTCTTGAAAATGTGAAGATTAGATTCAATGACCTTTAAATGACCTTATCACTCAAAATCTACAATTTTATGAAAATAGATGATTATCTCCAACGTCTTAACCTTTAAAGTATAAAATTACAAATCCTATGTAAGGATGGGGACTAGATCTGTGTTCATCAAGGAAGAGTAGTCCCTTGTGAGAAAATTCCCTATTGCAATTCACATCAGAAATTTCTTTGCAACTTCTACTCAAAAAATTGCCTCAATGATTGAGAAGTTATAAGATTTCCCCAGGTCAAAAAGTCAGATTATGTCAATGGTAGAACTTGAATCTAGGCTTTCTTGACATGTAGGATAACTCTCCATCCATATATCTCTCTGCTTCTCCTTCTATATGAAAAAAAGATATGAATTTTAGGGAGAACTACCAGCACTTGGGGGAATCAGGAAAGGCTTTACATAATGAAAGACTCTTGAATTGAGCATTAAATTGCTATAAGGATTCTCTATCTCTTGACTCCAAGCATTTTCTCTTTCCTTCCCCCCTATAAAATGTTCTAGCTCTGCATTTCTGCCTATTAGCCCTGCTGAATCTTTTCAAGTCACAACTAAAGCCCCATCTTCTATAGGAAATGCTTCCCAATTTCCATCACTGAGAGTGCTTTCTGTCTCCAGTATTTCCTATTTATCCTGTAGATAGCTTACTTGTATATATTAATTTATCATTTCCCCCATTAGATTAGGAGCTGCTTGAGGGTAGGAGTTCGTCTCTTTTTATAATCCTAAAGCTTATTAAAATACCTTAAAATATCGTATAGTAGGCACTTACTAAATGTTATCTATTGCTTGACCGACAAGAGTCATTGGTAGAACATAGTCATTACCGCTGATATCTCATAGATAAAGAAACTGAGAAGGGAAACATCTTGTCTAAAGTCACACAACTGGCAAATGGCAAGATTGGGCTAAAGTCTTTTGCCTCCTTTTCACTGCCCCTTCCATGATCCTTTCTTGCTTTGGATTCAAGAGGGATTAGATGTTCTGAGTTTATAGAAGCTGAAAAGACATCAGGTAAACATTCTGTTTGAAACTCTGGCTGAAATGGATGATTTGTCTCTGAGCCCAGATCTGTGACTTTTAGCTGCTATGACCAAATTGGAAAGCAATCAATATTTCCTGTCCTACTGAGTCCATTTCCTCCCTCAAACTTTCTTTAATATAAAATGGGGACCAAAATCACTGTAATCACCAGTAGAGTAGAACAGCAGTTGTCTTAACAGCTGTATGGTTCCCAAAGGAGCTACTAAGATTAAAATAAAAAATATTTCTAATTGAAACCATGGCACGAGGATAGAGCTAGCTGGGCCGAGATGATTTGAGGGGAGCGTGTTTTATGCAACTTCCAAAGGGACTTTGGAGCTTTCAATAGGAAGGAAGTCATTTTCAGCTTGCCCCAAGAATGAATACTTTTTAGTGGACTAGGATGATATTGAATCTGAAAGAAAAGAAAGTTCTTTGGAATGATAGAACATTGAAGCTATAGGGATGATATGGGTAATCTAGCCCAGTTCCCAAGATTTGTTTTGGTTTTGTTCCTATTGTTTTGTTTTTGGAGGAAACTAGGGTTTAAAGATGGGAAGTTATATGGCCACAGTTATATAACAAGGGAAAAGCAGAACTAAGAGTGGAAAATGGTTGTACAGGTTTGATTCTGTTCTCTCTGGCTGTCTCTAACTTCAGTCTCCAGAGAATCCCTCAGGCAAAGCCAGTTTTATGTCAATTTTCATATACCACTTGGTTCCTTATGCAATGTGTTCTGGCAAAACAATCATGACCCTGAATTCTGAACTACTCCAGAGGAGAAAAGGTATAGAGTAGGGGAAGAGTATCCAATGGGGCATCAGGAATCCCAGATGGACCACTCACTACTTTTGCAAATGATGTGTTTAAAAAGAAAAACAACTAGCACCTCATGTCCTTTTCATGGCTACCTTTGGTGTCCACCTGTCAATCAACTATCATCTGGGACTCCAAGAAGCTGTAGCATGCAGATGGGCTAAACCAGTTTGGGGACAAATGATAGGCTTTAAACACACTGGTGAGTTGAGGAAATGTGTGACCCCAAGCATGTGAAGAGTTTCTCTGATAGAATGGGTGGATGAGTACAATTTAATTTGTTCCAGTTCCATGATGGTGGCTGAAGCAGGTGCAATGGAGTGACTAGAACTTGGTCACACATCTACTACATCCTGGGTCATTGTCAGGCATTTTGAGTTTTGTCTTGCTTCCTGGACTTTGATGACTCTGAAAGACAGCGACTGATGACTCTGTGCGACTCTGCACTAAATCCAGTTCATGTATACATTATCATCCCATGATGTTATTGGTCCTTTTAAAAAATGAAGGATGAACAACAATAATGACGATGAATTAAAAACAACTCTCTCCCCCAATGGGTCTCAGTTTCTTCCTTTATAAAATGAAGGGGGTAGGAATCATATGAGGATCTTTAATATCCTCTACAGGTTTGACTGTATGATCCAGTGAAACTATCAAATATTCCAATAGAACTGAAAGTTTTCTTTGAGCCTAATGCCAGGACAGACATTGGGACTGGCTACACATTTTACTGCTCCTTGTATAATTCTGATGAAATCCAAAAATCAAACAATCTGTGAAGCAGCAAGTATTTATTAAACACCTCCAAGAAGCAGGTGATATTTCTGGTACATTCTAGGGCTAGGATAAAAAGGAAACAGTCCCTAATCTCAAGGAAATGCCAAAATATCATGAAGACAACATAAGGCAACATCTATATGTATATGCATGCATGCATACATACACATACACACAATGTATTTCCTGTTCTGCTGAGCCCATTTTTTTCTCTGAAACTTTACCTACTATAAAGGTGGGGACCAAAACCATTTTAGCTGAGTAGAACAGCAGTTGGGTAACAGCTGCTTAGTTCCCAAATGTGCTGCTAAGATTAAAATGATGTGCATACATAACAGATGGTAACATCATTATGCAGATATAAGAGAGGTATACATTGCATAAATATATATGGGCACATATAATGTGCATGTTTGTGATTTATATATATATGCATATATATGCATTATATACATGTATAAGTATGTGTCACAAGGTAAAGTCTGTGGTGGGTGAGAATCCTAGAAAGTTCGGCCTAGGGAACAATTTGAAGGAGCCAAGGGGTCATAATAGGCACAGATGGTGAAGAAGTGTATCCCATGTACAGTAAACCATCACTGTCAAAATTCACAGAGAGAAGATATGGAGGGTCATCAATATCTGACCACAACACAGAGTGCAAAAACTAGAATTATATAGAATAAAGATGGAAAGGAAGTTAAGGTCAGTTTGTGGAATGATTTAAAACGTATCCACCATCTCCTCCTTTTCCTTATACCTGAATTTAAAAAGGCAAAATAAAGGAGATGGCAGCTCTTTTGTCCTGTACCCAAGAAAGCCATATCTAGAATAGGGAGCCCTGGTCCAAGGGTCATATTTTAGGAGGCATATGAAGTATTATGTGTTTTCAAAGAAGGATTCATTCTGGCTTATTGTAATTATTATTCTTAAAACCTGGCACCAATGACAGAACATAATATTTTACAATTCTCTTTAGAAGGTTAGGGAAATGCAAAAACTCTCAGGTAAAAATGATTGAAGGAAATAGAGCTGATTATATAAGGGTTGGGTTGAGAAGTAGTGATCAGGATGTTCCTCATTCGACTTCATGAGCTTATGTGCCAAGAGTCTTTGATTTTTTTGCAAGGCTCTGGGGCATTTGCAAGCATCTTTTTTGATATGGTACAGAAATGCTAACCATCACCTTATTAAGCCAGCAGCAACTCCTAAGTGCATCTCAGACACTAAGATTACCCTAAGATGAAGTGTTTCGCATGGAGCCACTCTTCAACGACTTAAAATTTTGATGAGTTTCGGTGATAAAGGTAGTTTCAATAGATGTGGTTGTCCAGGACTCTTGGGATAATGGACCCTTGTTAAAAAAAAATTACTCCGCTGTGATTTTTGTCCTTTTTTATTGCCCCCTTACATATGTCTTCTAGAGTAGCAAGGAATGGGGTGAGACATAGGATTTTCCTCTTTTTTCCAAAGGAAAAGAAAATAAGTCCTTGAAAATGAGAGTTGGAATCCCTTTTATATTTTAGGAATTGTGACTCCAGAATCTAGCCTTCAATAGACAGAAAGATTTCTTAGGGCTTGGGTTTGCTACAAGAACAATGGCAAGTTCAAGGTTTCAGAGATAGCAGGATCTAAAGAGATTAAGATTCTAGAACAGCAGATCCATCAGAAGCAGAGTACAGCAAAAGTGTCCCTGGCTATTTGATAAGCAAGAGGACCACATATGAATCATTAGAAAAAAGATCAGAGTCTTACCATCCCCTAACTTAACAGTGAGTTATTTGAATAGTGAAGATCAATGACGTCAAGGTCATATAGAATCAGGGGTCACTAAACTATGTGCAAGGTTCCCTGCCTCCTGCATTTTGACTTGGGTTCAAATTGTGAGGTTACCCATGTTTTATTGCATTTTTATTTATGTTGTCAAATATTTCCCAATTGTGTCTTAATCTGGTTCAGGCTACACAGAAGAGGGTTGTGGATGACTTCATTGCATGGGCCATATATTTGACATCTCTACTGAAGCTGATAGAAAGATATCTTTGGATTCATATAGATGAAAATCCAAGAAGTCTGACCTAAGATACACTATGGTTGTATGACCATAGACAAGTCATAGGAGCTTGAACCCAGGCAAAACTCTAAGATTATAAATTACCAATGGCTGGTCTGCATCCACAAAATTCCCATATCCAAGAAGAAGTGACCTGATTTACGTGGCCAATAATTCTGTTCATCAAAGGATTAAGTTCTAGAAAGAGCTTTTGTGATTTATTTTTAAACTCACACTCCAAGATCCAGCATGGTGAAGTGAACAAAGGGCTGATCTTGGAGTTAGGAAAACTTGGATTCAAATGCTTTGGAAACATAAAGTCTGTATATTCCTGGTTAAATAATTTAATCAAGCAGTGTTGTCGGCATCTCTCTAGAACTAAATTTCAGAGGAAGTTTACATCACCAGGAGTTCTCTTATACCAATTATTCACAAATCAGCCTATCCCTATCCCTAAACCCATTTCTACTAAGGAAAAAGTTGGTAATATAATATTTTTTCCCCTTCTAAGTCAATGGGAGCTCTGTGTCCAGAGGAGCAAGTTAAGAGGGAAGAATCCCGGAAAGCATCCCCATTTAGAACATTTTTGCTAACGGGCTCTGGGTGCCATCCAAAGAGCCAAGAGGAGTTAATGACCTTCTCTAATTGCTTTCCTTACTCCCGGTCAGCGACTTTGGCCCAGGGGAGCATGAAAGCCCAATCAGTAACAATTCCAAGTTTGCAGAAGAAGCTATCAGCAAAGGCAGAGTGAAAACCCCTGCTCTGTTCAGTATTCACTTATCCTTAGCATCAGCACATCCCTTTAGGTTACCCTGAGTGGTTGATAACCTACCTGGAGCTTTGACCCATCAACTCCGCATGTTGGCAATTGACTGAATCTAGCCAGCACCTTCCCTCAATTTCCCAAATGACCCATAAAGATGTTTAAAGAAGGGTTTGGTAATCTTCTTCAGATGGGCTATTTGTCGCAGCACTGAGCCATTTAGGAAAAACCTCCTTGCCTCAAACTGGCCTACTAGCATCTGCCTGGAGAAAATGGAAAAGGGATCAAGAAAGCTGGTTTAGGATTTTCTCCCTTTTAATCAAAGGCCAGGTGATTGCATTTTGGGGCCTCATTTTTTGGAAAGATAAATCATACAATTGTCCTTTCCTGAAATATTTTTCAACCTTTGGAAGAGGAATATTATAATTCTACCGTGGGCAGCATGACTCATGGAGTGTTTGTATTTTTTTTAAATAGCCATAGAAGGATAGACATTTTAAATACTGACATTCTTTTCCTATGGAAGTTAAACTCCTTGAGAACGGGGGTGATATAACTTGCTATCACGAGCCCCTACCAATGCCTGGCAGAGAAGACATGTTTTAAAAAAGCTTTTTTACTGATTAATACAAACTGTATATGTGTGTGCATACAAAATATACATATATACACAAACATGCATATATACATAAATATGTACACACATATACACATAGATAGATAAATAGGCAAACATACATACACATACATATACCAGTGCCATATGCTAGAAAGAACCTTTGAAGACCTCAGTTCAAATCCCACTTTGACACATTACTTATATAATCCTGAGCCAATAAATTCTCATCTTATGGATCTTGGACAACTTTATAGAACGTATATATTAAATCTTAGATTGGTTATAATGGGTGGAAGAAAAGGGTTTCTAAGCAAAGAGTTCCCCACAGCTAGAAAATACTTGATCCTTCATGGATCCAAGTGTTGATTACCTCATATACAAGAAGAGGCAACCAAAACTTCTTCATGGATGCTGGAAAAGGAAATTGACTAGAATCACGATGAGAGTTAAACCAAGCAAATACTGCATGGGCATCAATCTATCAGACATTTGTCAATCATTTATAAAGTGTCTACTCTCTTCCAGACACTCTGTTAGGTACCTGACAAACACATAAAGACAAAAAATATAACAACCTCTATTTACTTAATTCTAACATCCATGAGAGTAACTCTGAGCTACTGGCAATGTAAAGTCTTAACAATGTTAGGAAATTTCATAGGAATGATTTATGTAAAGTTTATGCTTCTGTCTCATGGGAGTATGGTGATGTTTATTAGCTGTGTGAACTTGGACAAATCACTTAAAATCCATTTCCTTAAATGTGAAATGGAGGTAACAACCTACTTCTTCCCCAGGGTTATTAAGAAAATAAAATAAGTTAATATTTGTAAAGGGCTTAGCACAATTCCTGACACATAGTAAGCATCATATAGGTTATATCTATCTATCTATCCACCCATCTAGCTAGCTGTCATAAAAGGGCATGTGTGTGTGTGTGTGTGTGTGTGTGTGTGTGTGTGTGTAAGAGAAAGAGAATAGTGATGATGATGATGGTGATGATGATGATGATACTTTTGTTGTTACTTTCTAGGGCTGAAGTTAGGAAGAGCCGAGTTAAAATTTGGTTTCAGACCTTCACCAGCTATGTAACCCTTTTCACATCATTACCCTTCTATGCCTCAATTGTCCCCACCAATAAAATGAAAGGGTCAAACTAGATGGTCTCTAAGGTTCTTATATCTTTAAAACCATGACCAAGGTTTATTTCAACTGCTGTTTTTTCCCCTAAAGCTTTTTCTGAAATCCTCCTTCTTTCCCCTCCCCTGCCCAGCTATTTGGTTTCTGCCCCCATTCGTTTGACCTTTTCTCTATTTACCTGCATCCATAGCATATCCCCTCAATCATAGAAGGTAAGTTTCTTGATGATAGGGATGGGGCCATTTTTAACATTGAATCCCCAACACATCCTATGCATCTTCCAGAAAGGAAGTACTTAAGAAATGAATCTTTAATGGAAGAAATTCTTGAGATCTAACAAATGGCTCAAGAGGAATATACTTTGGCTAAAAGGCTGAATTCTAGCCCAGGTAATATAGTATTTATAAGACAAAGCTATGGAAGTAAGGTGCAGAACACAAAATAAGGAGCAGAGTAGAGGATGTTGGGAAGTGCTGGGATTTTCCAGGCCTCCAGCTTCCAAAAGTTACTGGCAGTATAAGCAACAGATATAGCCTCTAGGACAAGAACGCCCACACAGACCTGACACTCAATGCCCCAGGTGGGCAGCATTAAGTGTAATTTACTAACCCAAAGTCACCACTGTGCCTTTCTTCTTAATGGCATTATTCTCTGTCCTGCTGCTTATGTCTGAATGACTTCTCAAATACTCCTTTTCAGAGGTCCATTTGAGTCCTACATCTATGATTCTAGGGAACTTTAGTCCTTCTCAGATTTCACCCCTAAACATAATATTAGGCATTCACTAATGCTCTGCTCTCATTCTTTTGTTCATTCCTTATTTCCCAAATAATCAAGATTTCATCAGTAGAAAGTCTCTGAACCAACATGGATTTGAGCACTCTTTATGGTGTAATAGATTTGCTAATAAGCAGCCAAAAAAAGATGTTGGTTTTATGATTGGTGGGATTATAAATATAAACATGATTCCTTATGGATGTTACCTTT
This sequence comes from Sarcophilus harrisii, assembly GCF_902635505.1. Taxonomy (NCBI): domain Eukaryota; kingdom Metazoa; phylum Chordata; class Mammalia; order Dasyuromorphia; family Dasyuridae; genus Sarcophilus; species Sarcophilus harrisii. The sequence continues at coordinate 635,624,392 of NC_045427.1, read as the reverse complement.
TGTAGAAGAAGAGGCATAAAAGCCCTTGGCATAAAGACAGAAAATATGGCAAGGGGGATTGGGAAAAGCCGGCGTCAAATCTACCTCCTCAGCTTTCTGGCACATAATGGGCAGTGGTTAATTGATTAAGCAGTGAAATGGGAATAACAATAGTTATCATGCTAGTCTCTCACTGAGACTCAAGGAAAATAATGTGTATTTGTTTCTTGTAACAATCTCAGAAATCAAGCAGTATGAGCACCTTTGTCCCCAAAGTACATAAGAAAAAACTGAGACCTAGAAATCATGTGATTTGCTCATGATGGCAAGGTGATGAGTATCTGAAGCAGGATTCAAATCCAGGAACACTGGCTTGATGTGTAGAATTCTTAAGTCTGACAAAACCCCTTAGGTCATAGATGATCCAGAAAAAGAAGACCTGTAATTCAGGTATAGTCTTTTCTAGTGAGGTTGAGGTCCATATGCTATTGGTCTTTCTTAACCTATGGAGATTTATCCAACCCCCATTCTCTTGTCAATAGTATGGCCCCCATTTGCTATAGATTTAGAGACTCTCTGAACTGATAGGTAATTTAGTCTCCAATCCTCTTCATTTTTCAGAAGGGTACATTGAGTCAAAGAAAGTGAGTTGACTTGTTCAAGATCATATAACAATTTATCCTGAAGAACCAAGATTCTACTGCCTCTGTATTTTGAAGGGCAGGTAGGTGATACCATGGATAGAATACCAGTCCTGGAATTAAAAATATGAGTTCAAATCTAACCTCAGATATTTAACTTATAGATGCTTACGGATACAGATATAGATACTTAGAGATATTGTGAACCTGGCCAAGTCATTCAAATCTGTTTGCCTCCATTTCCTCACCTATAAAATGAGCTGGAGAAGGAAATAACTAACCATTCCAGGATCTTTGCCAAGAAAACGCAAATGGGTTTTGACTGAACAATTATAGTTTCTTTCTTTTGTTATGTATATGTATGAGTCCTATAACTAGACCATCAAGTTCCTGAAGACAGGGACCATATCTTATTTGTTTCCACTCTCCCACTCCCCTAGGTCAGAGTACATATAGCACCCTGTACATATTGGAGAACATGGCAGCTTTTATTGATGAACTGATCCCAGAGGCTAGCTACGCAGGGACAAAGCTGCTGTGAATCAGCCAGAAATCTGGAACATGCTCCCTGCCATCTATCATCAACTTACTTGTAAAGCTTTGGCTGAGCATTTCAGCATGCCGGCATCATCAGCAGGCCAAATAACCGTTACATTATTTAACTCCCTCACCAGGGAGTGAGGAGCCCTGTGGGGCTGTTGCTGAGGGCTCTCCAATTTTTCCACAAGTGAAAAGATCTCAATACAGGAATAATTTTGAGATATGTTCATATCTCTCATTTGCTGGGAAGATTCAACGCTACACAGGTAGAAGGCTGTCATGTTTGGGGGAAATGAATTCTATTTTTCTTACCTGGTTCTCTATAACCATGCTGATGAGAATTCCCAAACTCAGGCTGTGTTTATAATAGAAGCATCAGGATTGTTCCAAAGTGGCCATTCAATTTGCCTTCAACAGAAGTCAGCCATGTAATCATCCTCAAAGAGGGCGTTAGTAAATGACAGTGTGATGGGCTCTGAAAACAACTCCTCTAGTGTTTCTTGTTCACTACGATTAATCCTTTAGGGAGGTTCAGCGAGGTCTATGCAATGTGTGGGGTTGAAAAAGTATTGGAGAGAATGTTCACCTGGGAACTTAGGAGCATGTCAGCCAAAAGAGGATAAACTCTAAAGCTGGTCTAATTCCTTGAGCATCAGGAGCTCAAGCAATTCTGTTCTCAGTCAGGCTACTTGTTTCTACCTACGTACTTCCTTTCCCTCCTCTGGGCAGCCAGGAGGCTCAGAGAATAGAGCACAGTCTTAGACCTGAGTTGAAATCCAACCTCAAGCACTTACTAGCTGTGTGATTTGGGGCAAGTTGTTTCCACCCCATTTGCCTCAGTTTCCTCATCTGTAAAATGAGCTGGAGAAGGAAGTGGCAAACCATCCCATTATCTCTGCAAAGAAAATCCCAAATGAGGTCACAAAGGATCAGAGAAGATTGAAATCATTCAACAACAACATATATATTTCCCCCACTTCCTACAAAAGGAGGAAGGAGTCCAGTATAATCAAATTGCACCACAGAAACAAGAAGTCTATCCCCCAACACAATGACAAGGTAAATACAGGTGACATTAAATGATGACAAAGTTTGAGTCACGTGTAACAAACAATGCTGCTACCAAAGTCCAAGGGCAAATTCTAGCTATTCTATTAGCAAATAGTAATTGTAAGAGAGGAAGATTACATAGAATTAAAGCATCATCAATGTCTAGCTGAAAGCAGCAGACTTGACATCTTCTAGATCCAGCCCCTCATTTCACAGATGAGAAAATCAAAATATGAGATGGCTTGGAAAAGATAATGAAGATGTTTTGAGGAGTGAGAATTTGGATCCTATTTCCCACACTCCAAATCCCACCCTCTTTCTTTTCTTTTCAGGAAATGCTCCTGTAGCATTTGTCAAGGGGTGATTTTTAGATGTGTAATGTATCCTAAGAAAGTTGCATTTTAAATGAGAAGAGATAAGGAAACAGAGTAGCATCAAAAAGATTACAAAGTGTGTAATGCAAAAAGTTCTTGTTTGTAGTAGTGTTACTATGTTCCACTCTAATATTACTTTCTACCTATTTTGTTTGTATCATTTATATGTCTCTTCATATACAGGTAGTCTCCACCATTTAAATGTAACTCCTTGAGAACAAAAACTGTTTTTGTATCTTTTCTGTATGTCTTAGCTTATCACAATATATGACATACAGAAAGCTCTTAAAAATGCTTCTTGAATCTAATCATTCAGTGGATTAAGCACCAGCCCGAAAGTCAGGAGGATCTGAGTTCAAATCTAATCTCAAACACTAACTAGCTGTGGGACTTTAGATCAATTCATTTAACCCCAATTGCCTCCAAAAATAAGTAAATAAATAAAAAAAGAATGATTGTTGATTGATATTTTAAAAGATTCGTAGTAACACTCTGGGACTTAAATGAGATAGAATCGACAATGAAGAGAAAATGAAAACAACTAAATTATTTCAAAAGCTTAGTTAAGCCTTTTAGATCAGTAGGTTTAAATTTGCTCTCTATTAATAGCTTCCCAAAGCTTTTCTAAATAACCTTGAGGTATACATCATTTTTTTTTATTTAATAGCCTTTTATTTACAGGATATATGCATGGGTAACTTTACAGCATTAACAATTGCCAAACCTCTTGTTCCAATTTTTCACCTCTTACCCCCCCCCCAGATGGCAGGATGACCAGTAGATGTTAAGTACATTAAAATATAAATTAGATACACCAAAACGTTATTTTGCTGTACAAAAAGAATCAGACTCTGAAATATTGTACAGTTAGCTTGTGAAGGAAATAAAAAATGCAGGTGGGTATAAATATAGGGATTGGAAATTCAATGTAAGGGTTTTTAGTCAAATCTCCCAGAGTTCTTTCTCTGGGCGTAGCTGGTTCAGTTCATTACTGCTCCATTGGAAATGATTTGGTTGATCTCGTTGCTGAGGATGGTACATCATTTTTCTTACAAGGTATCAGATGACAAAAAATTGTTTATGGATTGTTAACCAATAAAATCATGGTGAATGACCATACTTAGGTCAGACAGAATGACCTCTGAATGTTTCTGTTACACAGGTGGGAAAAGGAACCTTCAAGAAGGGAACTCAATTTAATCAATGATGCACCCTAAGTTAAACAGTATTAAATGGCAATGTCTAGACTCAAATGTCATGACTTGTGGCTCTTGGTCCAACATACTTTCTATTCTAAAACACTATGTACAATTCCCTTCAAAATGTATATTGAATGAATGTGTCTTAATATCTTATGACCTGGTCTCTGATATCTACTGGTTAATTTCACTCGAATCGTTAAATGAGGGAGTCCCTGAAGAAGTGACACTTTTCTTAGGCTAAGGAATTATTATTAATTTATTATTTATATTAATAACATAATATTTTAATTTTATTAATAGCCTAATACTTTCTATTTTTCATCTTGCCTTCAATAAATCCTACAAAGCTCCACCCTAACTTGCCTTAGGTTTCCTTGAAAGAAGATATCTTGGAGAGATGAGAAGTGCATGCAATTCAGTCCCTTACTGACAAATTATTAACATTTGCTCTTCATCTGGGAATACTTTTTTTTTAACAGTATAAAAATAATCATATATTCCTACCCTAGAGATCATAGATCATGAATAAGAATACTGGGTACAATGAAAAAAGCTCTATTAAGTTATTTTGCTTCAGGGATGGTGTTTTAGAGGATAACTGGGTCCTTATGGGAAAGCTTTGTCTCCAGTGCAATGGGATGCAATAAACACATGTAAGAATGTCATTCAGAAGACTGGAGTACAAGTGCAATATCCTCTATTAATTAACCAAACATTTATCCGCCTTAGACCTTGATTATTTTTTTCTATTTCATGGGAAAGATGATCTCTAAGGCTCTTTCCAGACACAAGTTCCTGGTTTCATGACAAATACATGCTTTTAATACCTTCACGAAATGAAAACTTATTCTGTTTGACCTAAAAATGGTTATTCACCATTATTTTATTGGTTAACAATCCATATGTATTTTTTCTTTACCTGTTTCTCTGTAAGAAAAATGATGCATATATCAAGGTTATTTAGAAAAGCTTTGGGAAGCTATTAATAGAAAGCAAATTTAAACCTCATGATCTAAAGGGCTTAACTTTGGACACTTTGGTCCTGTCCTTTTGGGAAAAGGTTGGTTTTTTTTTTTTTTGGTTGTTTTTTAAAATAAACAAATGGCTTGTATTATTAGCCATCTCTTTGTCATAAACAGGCAGCTGGGTTCTGAATTTGCATATTTCCCAAGCAGAAAGAATTTAATAAGCAATGAACTAAATCCTACCATTTTATTAAATATCTCAGAAAACAAAAGCCAAGCAAACTTTGACTTGGCTATAACTAACCCAGAACTCCAGAGCCAGCAGAATATTACCTATTAGTTCCAAGCCACATAGACAATGGCATCCCCTCCATGCTACCCCTTCCTCAATTGTCCCTCCAAGAATTTTAGGGGCTCTTTCTTTTTGTCCAGCTTCTGAGGATGACTGTAGAATTAAAGCTGCAAAATGATATTTAATTGAGGGGGTGAGACTTCCTAACTATCCAATTTATCCAAAAATGGAAGGGTTACCTCTGTCCCCATTCAATGGGGTTCTTCAAGGGAAGGCTGGATGACCACAAATATCTTGGCAAAGGAATATTTTTTGGAATAGTTTTGCAAAGTAATGGCTTTGGAAATGCCTTTGAATCCTATGATTCTGTGAAACTTTATGATTCAACTGCTTCCAGTGCCAGTTGCTATAAATTCTAGGTGGCAGTGTCCTAGGTGGTGGTGGCTACATAATTATACTGGCCTCATTTGCTCATGAGTAAAAATGATGGGTAAGTGTAGAATTGAGAGCTAAAATCCTCCCACATCACCCAATTTCCACCTAATACAGTGCTAACAGGAAGACTTACTTTACTCATTTCCTCCTCTTCTATCTCTGCATCTCTCTTTGAATATGTATCTCTGTGTCCCTCTCTGTCTTTAGTGTCTCTCTGTCTCTCCCCTTATGTGTCTCTCTGTCTCCTTCTGTATCTGTGTATGTCTCTGTGGGCTTATCTCTCTCTCTTCCTTTTCATTTGAAGAGGAAGTAGCCCCAAACACTCATACTGCAACTGGGCTGCACCCAATCTCTGACTGAGGAGAAAAGAAAGCTCTGGATCTTACTGTATGGTTCTCTACCTGTTATGAGATTTATAAAATTGTTAATAAAATAAAATCAACATTGGCTCTTATCTGTCCTGCCAGAAAGTTTCTAAATTGCAAAGCCAGAAAGGGAAGAAGCCAGCTTTTTAATGCCTTATGAGCTAAACAATTATTGCATACCTACTGTAACTTGTGGGGCATAGTAAAGACTTATCTGGAAAACAATAGAATCTAAAAGAATCAAGTTTAACAACATTCATCACAATAATAAAAGATTAGGTTTAAGGGATCTGGAAGATTAATTTTGGTTAATTTTAGTTAACATAGTTAAACCATTTTAATTTTTTAAATGGCTTAAGATGAATGGGCCCCCAAAAGGGGCTCCACACTCAACTTGCTTCCCAGGCTGGATATTGCTTTCCTTTCTGAATCTGTGAATGATTCTGCTAAGGTTTGACCTTTTATCTTTATCACCTCATCTACTGTTAATGTCCCTTCGAGGTCTTTCTCTGCTGCTGCTGCTGCTAATACTGGAAAGTAAAAGCAATCTGTCTATCTTTCTCTTTTTGTTCTCACCCCAACTATTCAAAGCTGTCACAAGTTTGTTCTCAAATCCATCTAGCACAAACATATGGTAATTCCTTGTCCAGAAAAAAAAAGAGAAAAACACATTCAAATTAAAAAATCCGGCATATAGTAGGTAGTTAATAAATGTTTGTTGATCGATTGAGAGTCCAAACCAGTCTCCATAGTTACCAGCACCAACCTCTGCCTTACTTAGAGATCTTAAGATAAATGCCGCCCAAGAGAATGAAGCAACAGAGTTAATATGGCAATTTGAGAATAAAGGAACTATTTAAGCTATACAGGTGAGGTGTTTCATTTTAAGGAGGTTTTGGGGGGACGGGAAGAGCTCAGTTGATGTCTTTCTCTTCCTCCTCCAAAGAGTTACATTGCTTCAAACCCAGATGCTAGGAATGATATTTGGTAGATGACTTTTCCCCTCCTACAATACTGCTACAGTGGCCCCTTTACTGAGTTCTATAGACACTGCTGCGGAGATCTTGTCAAGGTTGGGTTTCCACCAGGTACATGTTGAAAAAAATCATAATTAATATGGAATAATTACTGTTAACATACTCACAGAAGCTAATGGAAAATAATCACAATGGAAGTTAGCTCAAAGGCCCCATGAAAGAGATCTATTTTTTTAACCAGTTTTGATGTTATTTTAATTCACCAATGCCTCCACCTCCATGTGTTTCCAAATTTCAATAGCTCACTGATAAAGGTTTATTATGAGTTAGCCTGGAGCAAACACCCTAAGGACCATGAGACCTTTTCATCTGCTTTGTAGCTTAACCTTTCATGTGTGTTGTCTCAATTATCAGAATTGGAATTCACTGAGTGCAGAAACAGGATTACTTTACTCTTTATGCCTGGTAAGCACTTAATGTAGAAGATGTTTTCATTCCTTCAGTGAAGTTTTACTGAGTACCTACTGTGTGTAAGATTTTTGAGGGATAGAATATTTAAACAAATTTCCACATTTCAAGTGTTTGACTAAGGAACCAAGCTGGTTCATTTGAGTTTCTTTCTAATAGGAGAGATAAGTCAGAGACATAAATAACAGTCAAATTTGAAACTGCATATCATCCAGAGGACAATGGTAAGGTGAGTGGTCTATGGAAGCTGGAGGCAGAAAAATTTAAATAAGAAACTTTGCAGGAAAAATATTAGAAAGAATGCCATTAAAGAAATATCTGATAGAAGAATAGGAGGCTTGAATAGTTTCTTTAATCTCTACTGAGAGCATAGCTGATGTCATTTTTTTCTGTCTTAGAATCACATGATCATGGATTGAGCATTATTTAGCTTAGAGTCCATAGAGGTTACCTCTGATGTATACAAAGATTAAGAGACAGCGTATAGTAATTAATCATTTTATTAACTATAACTATTGAATAATTAATAAAAGGATGATCATTTGGCTTTCTTTTCTAAATCAAAGATCTCTCATGGAGGCCTTTTGATGCTTGTATATGTCCTTGGAAAAGTGGGTGTTTCCAATAAGCAAGAATTAAGTCACATTGGTTAACAAAGAGAAAATGAATATTATAATGTAAGGTAGGCATATTCTAATGAGGTTCTGGATACCTGACTGCACTCATGAACAAAGAGATTCTCCTCCAGTCACACAACTTCCTTCTCAGGGAATCTGTACAAAAGGGATCTAGCCTAGCCTCTACCTGGTTAGTGAATGATGAACAATGATGGGTTAAGAATTCCACTTAGAATGGCTTTTTCTCAAAAGATCTTCCAAGGGCTTTGAATTTCACCTTTGCCACTTCCAATTCAAGTGACCTTTGCAAGTGATTTCACCTCTCTGATTCTCATTTCCCCATTCTCTAACATAATGAAGTTGGACCATTTGACCTCTCTAGACCTTTTGGTTGCCAGGTCTCTGACCCTGTAATAACTATGTCAAAAATTTCAAGTGTATCCAGTCATTTTATTTTAATTTTTTTGTCTCTACTAATTTTAGATCATTCTATAACAATACAGAAAAATTGCATCATGAATCACCTGCAAAGAGAGTAGAGGATTCTTACCCCATCTTATTTTTCAACTTCTGTTTTTGCAGATGCCATTTTAACCTATAAATTTAACTAGAGATAGCTGGCTGATCAGATACTAGACATTATATACCACTTTAATTATTGGTTTCATCCTAAACACTCAAGCTCAGTAGATAAGTCTCTGACCCTATAATATTTCCACCAAAAATTTCAAGTGTATCCACTTATTTTAATTTTTGTATCTTCTCATTTTAGATCATTTTTAACAATACAGAAAAATTGTATCATGAATCACCTACAAAAGAGCAGAGCATTCTTACCCCATCTTGTTTTTCAGCTGCTGTTTTTGCAGATGCTATTTCAACCTATAAACCTAACCAGAGATAGCTGGCTGACCAGATACTGGACAAAATATACCACTTAGTTATTGGTTTCATCCTAAACACTCAAGTTCAGTCAAAAGAGTTAAGGCCCTGGAACACCATTCACTGCATCACCTACCTGTCAATTCCCTTCAAAGCATAGCTGAGATATCAGAGATTGCATGAGGCATTCCTATATTCCTTAAGAAATTAGTACTCTTTCCTGCTTTGAATCACTTTGTATATAGTTGCTCTTTCCTTGCTAAGTATACATACTGTGACTGCCCAATAGATTCTAAGTGTCACGAGGGCACTTCAATAACACATAATAATCAATTGAATGTATAACTAGCATTTATTAAACAACTAATATGTGGCAGAATTTTTAAAATATTTCCTGAGTACTGGAAATAAAAAGGGGAAAAAAATAAAACAAATCCTGTCTTCAAGAAGTTTGCATTCTATCAAGGGAAATGAAATGTACATATATTTGAATGTACAAGTACAAACAAAATATATGAAGTGCCTCGTACATAAGAGTTGTTTAATATTTTTTTAAATCAACTGACATTTATCCAGGGGAAGAAAATAAACTTTGGGTATATAATGTCAAATGCTTTTATGTCATATCCCCAAGAAGAAACAACTACAACAACAACAAAAAAGGAAATCATTTGTTGTTTATTTGTTTTCAATCATGTCCTATTCTTTGTGACAACCGCTTGGGATTTTCCTGGCAACAATGCTAGAGTACTTTTGTTCTCCATTTCCTTCTTCATGTCATTCTAAAGATGAGCAACTAAGGCAGAGCTAAGTGACTTGCTCATGGTCACACAACTCCTAAGTGTCTGAAGTCAGATTTTAACTTGAGAGTAACTCCTAGACTGGCACTCAAAGTAACCAAATATAGCAGTAGTTTTTATAATTATACATCTTCAAACTCCATTTCCTTTCTTAGATTTAGATAATCATTAAATACAAAAATCTACTTATTCTAACTGAAGGTATTAATATAGAAAAAGAAACAGATGTCTATTTAGAAATATTATCAGGACTGTAAATAGACCAGATTTTCATAGAGGAAAAAAAATCCTTCATTATACTCCAGATAACTCATCATTCCATTTTTTCCTAATTTGAAATTTGGTTGTTTTATTTGATATGTACTTGACTCAATTTTAGTAAATGGTAAGCCCAATGAGTTGCACATAATATAAAATCTAAACAGAACCTATGTCCAGAAAATCCATAGGATTTTCTAGATCCTAGATCTAAAAGGAAATTCAAAAGTCAGCTGGTGGAATCCCTTCACTTTACAGATAAGGAAAGTGAAAACAAGGGAAGCCAAATGATTTACCCAAGATCATATACATATTAATTTTCAGAGGCAGGATTTGAACACAGGACCTTTGATTCATAGTCAGTGCTTTCCCCACTGAGTTTTAGGAAAGAATAACTACTTTTCTGGCATAGAAATGCATCACAGGCAGAGTGTCTGATGCCAAAGACACTTCTGGTAAAATATTAGACCATATGAGTGATGTAGCCACGTGGGCAGAATTGTACTTTAATGGATCAAAAATGTGTTAATTCATGGACAGAGAAAGAGGGTTCTTCCCATCTGAGTCCACTGCCTGTCTGAATCCACATGGATAAAGGACAAAATAAGGGAATATTTACAAAATCAGAATAAGGATGAATAACTGGAACTGGTTTATAAGGAGAATATGAAGCCATCTGCCTTTAATATAAGGTATCTTTCAATTCCCTCTTATCCCAAGGATTCTTCTTAAAGTTGTTGACATCTGAAAATGATATTGTATTTAGCAGGATCTTTAAATAAGATGGATGTCAGAGAGTGAAGAAAACTGGGAAAGCCCACAGAGATCACATAGTTCAAGTCTTTCATTTTATAGTTGGAGAATGTGAGATTAAGAAAATTTAAGTGATTATCTGGGTTATAAAAAGGAAAAGTGAAACAAATCCAAAACCCGTCCTTCTGAACCCAATTCGTTTTACACATTTATACCTCCATGTCTAGCACTTCTCTTGTTTAGGCTCTTACCCAGCCTTTAGGGTCTTCAGAAAAGTGGAAAAAGAAATTGAAGCAGAAAAATACTGCCACAAAATGGTTAAGGGAGAAAGTCTAAGGAAAAACCTAGTGAACAAGCAGATCAGCCAACAGAGGCTCACAGAGGATGAGTGGGGGCTGTGAGACCACAAATAAGTACATTAAGAAGGAAAATCTTCTGAAGTTCCCTGAACAAAAGAAAAAAAAATCTGCAAACTTCCTGGCAATCACAGAGCAATTCCACAAACTTCAGAATGGCTTAAAAGAAATAAGAGAAATTAGAGAGATTAAAAATGAAATGTAATAAAGCCAGAAAACAGATCCATTAGGCAGAGATGAAATAAGAAACAGCAGAAAATAATTTGTTTGCAAAGTTATTATTCTCTCCAAAGAAAGGAAAGTCTACAGACAACATGAATGTGGAATTGAAAATGCAGAAGCAGAAAAAAATTGATTGAAGAGAATCAAAAGACAATAAAATTACAAAATAAAAACTACAATTTCATTGCAAACCAAAACAACTAACTTTGGAAACAAAGAATGCAAAGAGAATTTAACAATTATAAGTCTAAATGTAAGAACCAGAATGTCAGGAAACAGTACAAGAAAAAATGTTCAGATTTTACTCAAAATAATGAAAGCAACCTCAATGTTCCATCAGAACCAAAAATGGCCTTGAGGAAAAAATCTTTGAAAATTTAAGGAACATAGTGATAAACATCCACAACATAAGTAACAAACTGATACTATAAGCTTTGAGGAGAAATCCTTTGAATTATGAAGGGAAACAAATTCAAATAATCCAGGAATACTGCCTCATCCACTTAGGAAATAAGCATGTAATGAGGTCTTAACTATATTATGTGCTGGGGATAGAAAGAAAGATAAAATTCAGTCACTAAAGTCAAAAAGTTCACAGCAAAAAAAAAAATGAAATATAATATTTCAAAGAATAGGAGCTTGAGCTGCAAACCAAAACAATGTAATAAACAATGCTGAGCCTAATTATCATTGAAGAAATGTGGATTTTACATAAAAGAGAGGCATTTAAGTCAACCCCGCCCCCCCAAAAAAAAAAGTTTACTTTGGTCCGGAATAAAATTTGGAACAACAAGGATTAAGCAATGAAAGGGAAGGACTGATATAGAAGGAGCAGAAAGAAGGGTTCCACTGCAGAAGAGAAAAGCAAGGAGTGACATTGAACACCCTTCCCAGAGTAGGTTGAGAAGTGTATGACTATGCAAAGGGCTAGAAACTTTATAATGGCTTTTAGCCAAAGGGAATTTCTGCATTAGTGACCACCTTCTCTGAGAAAAGACTACAATGTTCAGATCAACATTGCACCTTAGGAAAAGTAATTCCCAAGGGCAATCAGTATTGGAGTAATAGTGCCTAGCCCCACTCCCCCCCCCCAAAAAAAAAAAAAAAACTTAGCCTTAAAAATGGAGACTAACCAGGTGAAGCCGGAAAGCAGGACTAAATAGGATGATCTGGGACACAGAGTAACCCTTACCACACACTTTTGCTTCCATTGGACACTACTTCTTTCTTGAACTGTTTCTAAATAAGCTCAGAGAAAATAGGGAACATGGAGTTAGAGCTACATAAGCAATAAGCTAGAAAGTAGAGGGAAGGGGTTCAAATGCAATACTTCTGAAACTTTACCCTCCTGAGTGACAGAGAAAATAAAGAAACAAAGAAGGTAAGAATCCAAGCCATGAATTGGAAGGCAGGGGTAGAATCCTGCATGTTCAAGAACAGAGAGAAAGCCAGTTTGGCCAGATTATTGAATGCAGAATGGGGAATAACGTATAGTGAAGCTAGAATGATGATGGGAAAAGCTCAACAGAGGCATTATTATTTTATCCTAGAGTTAATAGGGACCTATTGGAGTTTGTTATGTGGGTTAGTAAACTAGTTAATCCTATATTTAAAGAGAATTCTGGCTTCCATGCAGAAGATGGACCAATAGTTAAGTCAAAAAACATTTATTAAGTATCCATTATGAATCAGGCTAAGTGCCGGGACAAAAAGAAAATCAAAACAACTGTTTCTGCTGTAAGGAAGTGACTGTCTAAAACTATAAAGAGAAACACAAGAAATGGGCTGATTCAGAAGTATTATATTGGGTACCAGATAGCATCTTCTTTCTCAACAACTGGAGAACCTCTAGCACTTTTTGCATTCATTGTCATGACTATTTCTCAAATCTGCTCTAGATCCATTTATCTTTTACCCATACTCTCTTCTATGGCTATCTTACTCATTCCAACCTTTTAATTTATTTACATATAGGAAACTCCTCAAACCTACATGATCTCTCAGGTCTGATCTCTCTCTCTAGTTCTGCCTTTTATTTCCAATTGCCTGAGAAAAAGCAATCATCCAGAAGTATCATCGGTATCTCAAAGGCATCCAGACCAAAACTGAACTAAATTTCCCTTCCTTCCGAAACTCCCCATTTTTGGCAATGGCATTTCTATTCTTTCAGTCATCTGAGGCACGGCACATAAGAATCACCTCTGACCTATATTCCTCTTTTACTTCTTGTATCAATTCATTGTTAAATCCAAGACAATATTTCAACAGAATAGAAATTCCTTGAAGGCGGGGACCGTATCATTTTTGTACTTGTGTTCCCACAATCTACCTAGCACACTAATAGTATATATTTAATAAATGTTGATTAGTTTATTTGGGTGTACCTGTGCAAGACACCTTGTCTCTATCCCATCCACTATTGACACAGATACTACTCAAGTTCATATCTCTATCACCTCCTACCTATACAACTCTAAATGACCTCCTGGATTCCAATCTCTACCTTCTCCAATTCCACCTTCACAGTGATATGGAATCAATCTTCCTAATGAAAAGACTGATTATACCACAGAAGTGCTTAAACATTTTTCCTCTAGCAATCTGAATCCAATTGACCTTCCCAGGTCTACTTTATCCAACTTCCTTTCACATACAACGCATCCCTGCACAAATGAATCATTCATCCAACTCATGTAGGTTCTTTTGCTGCCCTTAATTTATACAAGGACACAGTCTCTCCTTACCTCCCTATTCACATCCTTTTTTTTTGTTCAGTTACCAGACCAAGGTTACTTCTTCCATGCAGTCTTCCCTGCCCAGATAATGATTTCTGTTTCCTCAAATTTCCTTAGAATCAAAAGGAGATGATATCAGGGCACACTTTTTTCTTATCGTTCTATCATTTCAGTTGTGTCTAGCTCTTTATGACCCCATTTGGGGTATTCTTGGGCAAAAATACTCGTTTGCCATTTCTTTCACCTGCTTATTTTTACAGATAAGGAAACTAAGGCAAAGTAGATTAAGTGACTTGACTAGGGTCACACAGCTATGTGGGCTCAGTTTTGAAATCAGGAAGATGAGTCTTCTTGACTTTAGGCTCAGCTCTCCACCTATTGCACTTCCTAGCTATCTAGTCTATCTCCCATCACACTCTACTTTTTTTGTGTTATACATCCTGTGTTCTGCTCTGCTCCCCATTTGAAAATAAACCCCATGAATGATTGAGGTATGCTATGGTTTTTCTTTATCCCCAAAGCAATACCTTGAATATGAGGCCCTTAATAAGAATAAACTTGAAATAGTAGATAGTAATAGACTTGGAAATGACTTGGGTTCAAATCTCACTTCCCTCCCTCATTAACTGTGTGACTAGGGGTCAGTTACAATTTCTCTAAATCTCATTTTCCTTTAAAAATGGGAATAAAATTAATATCTTAATGGGTTATTAAGAAATTCTATATATCCAAAGCATTTTTCAGGCCTATATAACTCATGCTTATTAATATTTATTGGGTTGAAAATGAAAGCTCACCTCCCCTACTGAGTAACACACATTGTTTGGTGCAAAGAAAAGAATTAGTGTCAGCATATTCCTGGATGTTGCTTTTTTAATTCACTATTTCCAATGTCACAGATATTGGTAAAATGAAAAATTGTCTTGTACGTGCCATTTTGAATCGAGGCATGGGGATAAATAGGGAGATCTAAAACATCTCCGTGTCCCCTGGGATTTGAGGAAACGGGTGTTAGGAAGTGCTAAATTCAGCAGATACTTCTGCTTCTCAGAACGGGGCAAAGATATCAGTGCTCCAGGGAATCCCCAGAAAGATCAAGAGGAGTGGGGTAGGGAGGAAAAAACTTCCAATTGTCATGGCTCTTTCCCCCCACATGGAAAGCGAGGAAATTAATGCCATAAATTGTGGTCTCTTTGGGGCCACAAAACAATTTGTGGAGGCATGTCCCTGCTGGGCAGTTTGCAGAGCTTCTGAATTCCAATGCAAACATATGGAGGCTCTGGGGAAGGATGGGGACTTGCCACAGTTTCTGAGTTCTCATTACTTGTCTAAAAAGATAATGCCGTCATAGCAAAATGGAAACAATCACAACCGAAATGATATATATTACAAAAATAATAGGCTTTTGGAGAGTTTTAAACTACTAATCAGTAGTTTAGATTGATTTGTCTTTGTCCTCAGTGCCCAGCACATGTCTGACACATAGTAGGCACTTATACAAATAATTTTGTTAATGGATTGACTATTTTATTGTACCCCTATAAGAACACTGTGTGGTAACTAGCGAAGGTATCATTGTGTTATTTGTCAGACAAGAAAATGGAGATGATGAGAATCTAATTGACTCAATCACACTCAGACGACTGGGAATTTTGAATTGGGCTCCAGGTCTGAATCTCTGAACCACATCATGCTTCCCCTCAGATTATACCAATGAAGGAATGTTTTAAAGTTTCTCCTCGTTTTCTTGGAATAACCAAGGAATAAATGAGTCTGTTTATTTGGTTTTTGATAGGCAACTAAATTAATTGACAAAATTGGAAAATCTCTCTCTCCCTCTCCCCACCTCTTCTTGCTATCTCTCTCTGTGAATCTCTGTCTGTGTCCATAACTCACTATCTTTGTGTCTATCTCTCTGTGTCTATGTCTCTCCTTCTCCTCCTCCTCCTTCTTCTTCTTATCTTCCTTCTCTGTCTCTGTCTGTTTCTGTGTCTAACTGTGTCTGTTGCTCTTGGTGTCGGCCTCTGGGTGTGTATATGTGTGTCTGTCTCTCTCTGTGTCTGTCTCTTCTTTCCTTTCTTCTCATTCTCCTTCTTTTTGTCTTCCTTCTCTCTTCCTTCTCTTATTGAGAAATTCTATATATCCAAAGTATTCTCTCTCTCTCTCTCTCTCTCTCTCTCTCTCTCTCTCTCTCTCTCTCTCTCTCATTTGCCACAAGAATGGTAACCTACTGAAATATTGATTTCTCCCTGTCTTGATTTTTTTCTTTAATTCGCCCTCTCAAATCAATAACCTAGCCACATGTATAAAAGATCATAGGAGTCAAAGATAGAAAAGTTTAAGATCTCTTAGAGAAATAGTTTCCACAAAAAGGATGGGTCAATTACTCAAGCACATTTCTGTATGTGTGTCTGTCTCTCTGTCTTTTCTTTTCTTTTCTTCCTTCTCTCTTCTTTCATTCTCTACCTCTGTCTCTCTCTGTATGTATGTCTCTGTTTCTGTCTCTGTCTCTGTCTCTCCCTCTCTTCTTCCCTCCCCCTCTCCCTCTCTCTCCCTTTCTTCCTCTGTCCTCTCCACCACTACCAGGGCACTAGGACAAGCAAGCTGTCTCTCAAATCCAACTGACTTTCTATTCTCAGGTAAACACAAACACCCCTGGGAAGAGGTTTCTTTGACCATCTGACTCCCTGAGTCTTTCTCAATACAGAACAAATGACCTATTTTGCAAGAAAGCCTTGCTGACAGAGGGGTTAGGAAGGTACTTCTCCTATTTCAGATGGGCAGAAGGGCAAATGCAGAGTGATGCCTTCTCAAGAGCTTGCTCTTCCTTCACTCCTGGTCCTCCTCCAGACTGCAGGGCAAACATTCCTTGAAACATCTTCCTTCCCTGACTGTGTCCAGAACTGCCAAGCTGAACAAACTGCCCTCTGAGTCCATTAGGGAAAACTCGAAAGGAGAATGAGGAAGACCTAAACATGTGCATCGCATTTTGTTTAATATGTTAACACCTTGCTGATGGTTTCTTTTATGTTTTTTTTTCAAATACACTTGGGACCAAATCAATGAGTCAGGATAGCACTGACCAACTTCTGGCTGCCCACACTATTCCCCGCTCCTCTTATCATCATCACCACCATTTAGGGAATTATAAATTTGTGATGTTCCCTATTATTATGTGAGTATTCTCATGCTGAGATTGTTCCAGTTCTCTTGCATGTGGGATCTTTTTTGTTTTTGTTTTGTTTAAGAGAACAATGGGACAAAGGAGAAAATGTCAGCTCTTATGTTATTGCATTGTAAGTCTACTGCTGGCTTCCTCTCTGTTATTCCCTCAAATCCTTTGGCCTCAAGCTGCCTGGTAAATTGTGCTACAAAGAAATAGCCCCAGGTAAAATAAGCAGACAGTCTCACAGAACTTTTTCTGGAATCAAATGTGTGTAATATCAAATGCTTTGAAATCCACTGCGGCCCAGCCTTTGCATCAGCGGATAGTAGTGGAAACTGGTCAAGAGCCATAACTCGAAATCTTGGCCCCAGGAGAGAATCAGATTGGATGGGGAAGAAGGGAAGGAGTTGCTGGGGGAGCTGAGGAAGTTGAAGAAATAGAACTATTTTAAAGGATATTTCAGAGGAACAGGGGCCAAATTGAATAAGAGGTGAGTGATCCATAGATTGACCTTGATGGAGAGGAAGGATAGTGGATCCAGAGATACAGGAATGAGAAGGGTCCCCTGAGTAACAGAGCAAAGGAAAAGTCTGAAAATAGCATGGGAGAGTAAAGCAAATGAGAGTTCCTCTTTGGCTTGAGGATCAGATGGTGTAAGTGAAGGAGAAGAGGGATACATGTAAAGGTTATCCAGAGAAAGAAAGGATACTAGACAATAAGATCCGAGGTGATGTAAGGGGTCAACAACAGGCAAGGACCCCAATGGCAATTGAGAATACAGGGGTACTTGCACTAAATTGACTGTGGCTAAGGAACATTCCTAAGTCACCTTCACCACTGACCTTGCACTCATCCCAGACCAAGAGTGTTTTAGGTGAATCTTCCGGGACCAGGGGGTATGCCAGAGACAATCTATGCCAAGAGAAAGGAACTGGTCTGGAGCAATGCTAGTCATATGAAGCAGCACCAGGAGCTAGTATAATGGTGGCAGCTCTGTAGTTGGCTGGGAAAGCCAGTGGCATTCAACTGAGGGAGACTGATGTTTGCTCCTACAGAAGAGGCAAGAGATCAGCACCCAGACCCAAACTCCAACCCCATCATGCTTGCTGGTTCTGCTACAATTTTTGGCTGTTATCATTAGACCCCTACCTTAGTCACTTATAGTACAAAGTTTAAAAAAAAAGTTTTCAGATTGGAAGATAATGAAATGGCTCATTCACCCTACACTACTTACTACCCAATGTGAACCCATCTCAGTCAATCAATGGGGCTCAGTCTCCTCTCTGTCCATTTCTTCATTTTCTCTCAAATTGACAGTTCCTTTTCTCTACTGAGCTGCTCTCTGAACCATATCTCTATTTTTAGCCCTACTGCTCAGAATGGGGGTTAAAAAAGCAAAGAAAAAGAAAGAAAAAACTGTACAAGTCCTACAGAGAGGGATAAAGACAGAGCTGTGATTTCATTGGTGTAGGGCCTATCTCAGACTTAGAAAGATTGGGTTCAAAAAAAATATTTTGGGTTGGGATAAAATGCCTCATTTGTCCTGTTTTGTTGTGGTATTTCTTTTAGAATATTGATCCTAGAGAAGAACTGGGTTCTCACTCAAATTCTGACAGTTACAAGGTAGACAAGTAACCACTCTCCTGGCCTCTGCTTTTATTAATCAATAAGCATTTATTAAGCACCTACTACATATGAGGCATGTTTTAAGTGTTTTATATATATGTATACACACACACACATAAAAATAACAGTCTCTGCCTGCAGAGAGCTTGAATTTCATCAAAAGAAACAATATGTAGTGATGATTTCTAAGATTTCTTCTATCTGCATGTTGGAGATTGTGAGCTCAGTGAGAATATGTATCTTAACTAAAATCCGTACCTTCTCAGCATCTGACACATTTCTTTGTAAGCTGTAAGAACCTAACAACTGTATATTAAATGAATGAGTCATCTATGACTAAATAATTTCATTCACCTTTATATGACACCTTACTCAGCATTAATCACATTTGATCAAATTTAAAAAGTCCGGGGAAGGGAAAGAGCAATGAACTTGGAAGCAAAACTTATTTATTTAAAAATGGTCTCTGCTGCTGTGAGGTCATGGGCAATCGACTTCCCCTTTTCTGAGACTCAGTTTCTTCATCTGTAAAACAATAGATTTGGCCTTCATAATTCCTAAGACCCTTTCTAATTAAAGACCCTCTTGATAGTTAATCATGATGGTAGTTTTTATAATGAAATGAAGAGAAAACAAAAATAGCCTTATATAAAAGATCAGAATGTACAAAGATCTCTACCTGCAACCAACATAAAGTACAACTGATTTAGTGATTGATGTGTTGGCCAATACTCCAAAATGCCAATAGATCTGCAGTCTCATTGCTCATCTATTCCATGACCTTCCATCCTATGTTAGTCTCCTCTAGGTGGGTTGCAAGGAGGATTGATCTGATGATTTCATTACTGAAGGAGGTCCCCATGAGAAATCCTCCTCTCTTGCAAGGAAGATCGACCCTAATTCTATAAATTAAATTTTTTCTTCTATAGTATTTTATTTTTCAAAATACACATAAAGATATTTTCCAGCATTCATTTTTGTAAAGTTCTGTGTTCCAAATATTTCTCCCTCCCTCCCTTACTTCCCTTCTCCCCATATAAATTATATTCTTTACAGATTTTCCTCAGGTACTGAGAAGTTAAATGACTAACTCAGGACTGTGCAATCATTTGTCAAGCTTGGGACTTGAGCCCGACTTTCTACATAATATGCCATGCTTCCTGTCACTCATCTCAATGTCCTAAAATAAATTCACTATTATAAAATCACAAGTGAATATGATGGACTCCTTAAAACAGAGAAACATTGACCACTTATGAAAAAAAACCGCACAAAGATTCAACTGTTTTAATTAAAGAAAATGATGTTATGTCTTTTATGGAGAAGAATCTTGGTTAAAATCATGAAGGGTAACTGAGTTTCAAAATAATTCTGAAGTCATAAACTAAGGACAGAAACTGAAGAATATTCTGTATAATGTCAGAAATAAGTGTCATGAAAAAAGGAAAATCATTTCTCTAGTAAGTTACAATCACCATCAATTTTATGCAACACCAACAAATGGCACCACTTAAAAATATTTAGTGTCACAGTACAATCCTGATTGTGTGGGAAATATCCCCTTCCCCCAAAATGCAATTCTGTTAAAATGAGTAGATAATAGTCACAGATGGGAGGAAGTTATTGGACTCCAGAATACTAATGAAACCTATGATTCAAAGATTTCAAACATTTAAGAGGAGCAATTGATGGATCTATTTTTAATAGCTACATTTGCCTCCTGTGCACAAAGCAAGAGAATATGTTCAAGATTTGAAAAACCCAATCTGTGTATACAATTACTATTAAGAGGCCTATCTGTGGCCTGCGTCACCCTGGCTGAATGGCCCAGAATGTACAGGGACCAGATGTCAAGATAATATCACACAGTTTCTGATAATTATCTTGGGCTATAGCATTACTGTCACTGTTTCAGAATTTTTGGGGAGGTGGAGGGATTTGGGGATTTAGTTTTCCCCAGAATCTTAAGTATGTTGAAATAAAAAAAGTTTTGATCAAAAGGTACTGAAAATTATAGAGTTTAAAGGCCTTTTGGCAGCACAAAGACCTGATCTTATCACCTAGGTAGAAACAATAATTAGTCCAAATGGGAAGCTACCCAGAGAGTAGTTGGTTTTGTCCTACTTTGGATTCATCCTATTAAATTGCACTGTGGTTTGTCCTTGATCTAGCCATTTTTCTCATAGTGCTGCCCTTCAGATATCCTTGGCTGTCTATCTTTCCACCCAGATATCTTTAAATGTTGCATAAAAACTTGTCCTAGGAACAAAAATGACTGGTTACAGCTTTGATTTTCTGTCTTCCTACTGATGATCAAAATGGCAGCCAGGAAATTGTCATCTCCCTTGCAAAATGCTTTAGATAATCTGGAAGGGACAGAGATGACTGGAAATAAGGTAGAAAATATATGAAACTAGTGAATGTGAAGAATAAATTGTCAAATGTCTTACAAAATCTATTCCTTGGAAGGGACCTCCAAGAACCTTCCACTACATCCCTAATAAGCAATAAAAATTTAAATTAAGGGGAAACCTTTAAACTTTAAAATAAGGCCATTCTACTTTGGGTTGCCTTTCATTGTTAAGAATATTATTTTTGCTTATGTCTTATCAAAATCTGCATCGATCTCTGCAATATTCACACATGGCTGCTCCTTCTTTAAATATACAACATGAAGGGAAACAGGTCATATGTGTACAATCACAAAGTTCGTGGAAGTATGAAATCCATAAGTGATTTAAAGTAAATAGGAAAAAGAACAAGAAATGATGGCCCGTCCTCAGATACAATTATCTCCTCCTGAAATGACAATTGCTAGCTTGATTACATGTGACTGTGAGGAAGTAATTTCCTTTCATGATGGTTGTAGGATACTTGTATTGGTTGAATTATATCATTCTCTCACCTGATCAGCATTTAAAAAGTGCTCTGAAGACATAGAAAATGTGATTGTGTTGGGGATGCAGAGACAAGAAAGGGAGTGTCTGCCCTCAATGAGCTTACCTTGTGTGGATTGCACACATGTATATTCATACATATGTAAAGCATGAATAACATATAAGCAAAATATAAATAAATATTTCGTGAGTATTTCCTCTCTGAAAGGACATCGTTATTGTTGCTATTTTGGAAGGCTATCATATGAATCAGAAGCAATCATACCCATACCAGAGTGCAAATTTCTTCTCAGCTAGTAATACAGTGAACAGAATATTGGACTTGGAGCCCGGGAATCTTTGTTCAGATATTGCCTCTGATACATACTACCTGTGTAACTCTAAATGAATAGTTTGACTTCTCTGAGACTCAGTTTCTTTGTCTATAAAATAGGATTGTTAAAAAACATGCTCTACTTCACAGATCAGGCAAAAGAAAATATATATTAAAAAGTTGCTAGGTGTGTTGTTCCCTTTTAGGGTCTTGACTCAGTTTCCCTAAATTGTCTTGCCTCGGTTTCCCTGAATTATTCAGCCTCAGTTCCTAATTGTTCTGCTCAGTCCTGCAAAACCACCCCTCTCTCCTAATCATGATGATCCAGATAAGGAGAAAGACTTTCTATCTTAAACATCATCAGAATGTCCAGTGCCTCTCCCCATCCCAACTTATCAGAATGTCTGGTGCCTCCCTTCCAGATTGATAGTCCCTTCCTGCTCTCGGTGCTCTGACTGCACCCCTGCCTCAGCCTACCCCTGTAGCTTGGGGCAGCATGCCCCCAGCACAATCTCTCCCTTTCAAATAAATTATTAAAACTCTCTAATCTCTATCTTGCCTCAATTTCTCCAGCATTACAGTGGAAATATAGTGCATAGAGTACCCGGTCTGGAGTCAGGAAGACTCAACTTCCTGAGTTCAAATATGGCTTCAGACACTTACTACCTGTGTGACCCTAGGTGGGTTACTTAATCCTGTTTGTCTCAGGATTTTTTTTTATATGATGAGCTAGAAAGGGAAATGGTAAACCACTTCAATATCTCTGCCAAGAAAACCCCAAATGGGATCACAAAGAGCTGGATGCTAAGGAGAACAACTGAACAACAGTACTATATTATCAAATGAGATAATGAAAGGCTTTTCTCACCTTAAAGTACTATATAAATATTAGTTGACACATCACTGTTCTGAAGATCAAATACCTGGTTTTTCTTCCTTTTCATCAGGTAGGTACAACCACCACACACATTTCCTCAGCTAATATTAATAGATATTAGCCCCTCCAAGGTAGGGGGAACAATTCGCTAAAATACCAGAATATTACAGGTTGCAGATTCCTCAATCTGTGTGTCACTTCTTATAAATGAATATAGCAACATGGAACTACCTCATGGAGTGCTCTGGAGACATAATTATCATAAAGCACTTTAGAAACAGAAAGAGTTACAGATCAGCTAACTAGTCATAAATATAATGAGTTGGGGAAATATCAGGAGCTCTGAAAAATCTGCAATCCATAATAAATCACCAGGACACTGAGAGACTGCGGCATCTTTGGACAAACAGTGATTCTCACTCTTTGGTGAGCTTTAGAAGTCCTGAACCATGAGATATCTAATGAGGTAAACAGGTACAAGTCTGAGTCATCCAGGAAGGTTTACAGCCCTTCAGCAGTAAGTGGGGCTCATGGGATTGCTTTACAGTTATTCTATCATTTGCTTTTCTCCCACCATCTTTTAGGGAATGAAATCATAGATATTTTTTTTTAACAAAAAATAAATTTCTTCTTTTTTCACTGCAGTCTGCTTACAATGGGTCCTTGATGCTAATGATCCTCTTAGCAACTCCAGAATCCATACTTTTGTAAGCAAGAACAATGTAATTAAAAACAATTTGATCCCCAGTGGACCTGACTTGCTTCTGGGGAGCCTTGTTCAGGCTATCAACCTCAGCATCTTCAAATGTAAAATGAAGAGATTGGACTAAATAGTCCTGAAGGTCTCTTCCAACTCTGCATGTAAAATCCTCAGACTCTGGCTTTCATAAATACTCTGCAATTTTTCTCAGAAATCTTTGAGGATCCATCTTACTGACACAGAGTCTATATGATCTCTCTAATTCTCAGTTTCCTTATCTCTAAATTGGGGGATTTGAACTACATGGTGTCTACAGACATTCTAGGTCCATCATCCAATGAGTATCCAAAAATGTTCCAATAGGCTGACTATTTAGCATCAGACTGACAACCTTGTGCAATTATTTCTCATTTAAATCCAATTTACCCATGAATCAAGGTATCATTTGCTATGAAAGATAAAGGCAAATAACAATTTTTCTCATATTGTACTGAGGATATCAAGAAGAATACATGATTCAAAAATGCAACAATATAATCATGTAATTTTAGAGAGGAAGGACTTTAAAGATCAGTAAGTCCAAAAAGAACTGGCACCTGCTCAAATGATGACATAAAGAGTGGCAGCCTAATAAAAGGTGGAAAATCAAAAGGCCTGGGATCAAAAGCTGGTTCTTCTACTCACTACTTATGTGATTTTAGACAAATCACATAATTTTCTGGAACCACATTTACAAAATAGGTAACTAGACTAGATGACCAACTCTAAGAAGAGGAAAGTTAGAATCACCCAGGAATTGAATTAAAGAAAAAAAGATACCATCCATTGATATTTTTGCATCTTTTCTTCCTCTTAGTATCTTACATGTAGAAAAGAGTATCAGTGCCTTCCCTGGTTCCAACAGAATGCATTCAAATGCCAGCTCACAGATGGTGAGCAGGATGCTCTCCTCCAGTCTGTTCCCTTGCTGTATATGCAAGTATAACTGCTTTTCTCTGTATTCTCTCTTCTCTTCCCTGTTTTGGGAAGGTGTAGAGAGCAGAGCATTAAACCTGGAGTCCAGAGATGTTGATTCACACCATTTTCTATGCAAGAGTTTCCCAATTTGGGGAATGGAAATTTCAGAAAAAGTCTTTCTATCTGTTAGTACTACTGTCTAGATAGTGCTTTGTAAATCTTGAAGATTTGTGAGTTGTTAATTATTTAATTGTTATTATTCCCTTTCCCATCTCCTTCTACTTGGTGAAATTTGTGGCCTTCCCCTATCAGTTTATACTCTCCATGAGATTAGGGAGCCACTCTGCCTCAACTAGATGATATATTGAATGAATAATTTCCTTTGACTTTGAGACTGATATTAGGGGAAATTTCTTAATAATTACAGATATTCAAAAATGCAATGGGTGTCTCAGGAGTTGGCAAGTTCCTCAGCAGTAGATGTCATCAGACTGAAGTACAGTGATCACTTCTCAAGTATGTGTTAATAAGGATTCTTGTTCAGTTATCTACATCTCTTACTAATGGACCTACTACTTCTTAAGATCTGGAATTCTGTGAATCTTTCCATTTCGTTGTATTCCACATTCTTTCCAAAGCAGGGGATTATATGAGACAGTTTGAGGGAAGTATGACATCCTAAATTAAATAAACTTGCAGTCCTTGATTGAGTGATTAATTTCTCAGTGTCTCAGTTTCCTCATTTGTAAAATAATGCAGTTGAACTAGAAGGCCTCCAAGGTCCATCTTAGTTCTAAGGCTACGATCTTACTATTTCAGAACGAAATCTATGATCCTCACATCCAAATCGTTCATACTTCCCTTTTGTTACTGTTTCCCTTCCCTTTTAAATCCAGCATCTCTCTTTTTTTTTCTTTTCAAAAAAAAAATCTGAGTTATTTTGACCCTCCTTTGATTTTAGACATTTGATGGCCCTATGAATTTCAAGAATTTGAAATTGCACATGCTTTTGTCCTTCTGCAAACTCCCCTTATTTATGACCTTAGCCATCACCCAAATGACACACGTGGATAATACTCTAAGTTCCTGAGTGCTAAGTTGATAAGTTTCTTACATGGATTCTCTTATTCTATACTTTCCTGATTGCCTTTTTGCACTCACTTATAACCTGTCTTGGAGAATCTCCTCTTACTGATTTTACAACATGTATTTGACTTTTTTGAAATTGGCCAGGCTCCAGTTGGGTATCCAAAGCAACTGATTTTAATATTTTGTCCATACCCTTTAAAGCACTGCTTTCTCGTTGGTTCTTTTCAGTATTGTTGGGATTTTCAGTGGATAATGCATGGATAGAGTGATCTTTTTTAATCATTAGGATTTATTTTGTGCATCACTTTTTTTTCTAAACCTCTTCATCACAGGCTTCAAGCTATATATAAAATTTCCCGTAGTTCTTCATTGACTAAACTGCATATCAACCCAGCCACATATTGGAATATAGGTCAATAATAGATATTGGTTTTGATTTGGTATGGTCTTTGGAGGATTCAGGAAAAAAAGAAAATGAAATTACAACTAGAAAGGGTTAATGAAAACTCAAATATTGCATAGGTCAGTATTTGAGAAATGAGAAAGGTCTAAGAAATAATCTGATATGACTTGTCCTTTTTTATAGATGGGAGAATAGAGACCATGAGAAGTGAAAAGGTTGGCCCAATGTCATATTTTACAAGTTGGATCATTGGCCTCTCAATTCAGCATTTTTTTCCTACCATATTCTGCTCAGTGTGCTGAGAGGCAGTGTGGGTTTATGGAAGCAACAATGAGCTTGTGACCAAGAAAGAACAGGGTTCAGATTATACCATCAAGATTTATTATCTATATGAGCCTGAATGTCTTTTAAACTTTCTGTGCCTTGGTTTTGCCATCTGTCTATAGTATTTGCCATGTGAATTTGCTATGAGAGTTAGAGAAAGAAAGTGTATTCTAAAAGCTTAAGAGGTTTATAAAAGCTAATTATTGAGTCGAATTAAAATAGGGTCCAGAGATACATTTCTATAATACATTAAGGTTCATGAAGAGCTTGCCTCACAAGAATGGTCCCCAGACAAGTTCTGTAGAATGAAAGTCTAACTGGCTAGGCCACTCAATAAATCCCAGTAGCTTCCTACTACCTCCAGAATCGGCACAAACAATATCCTATCTGACATTTCAAGTTTTTCCCAACCTTACCCCTTTCTACCTTTCTAGTCTTTTTACCCTTTACTCACCTGCTTCTCCAGATGCCATCATTCTAGGATCCAGATACCCTGATCTACAAGACACACCATCTCCCATGTCTTCACTAGCTGTTCACCATTCTTTGATACCTTCTAGCTTCACTTCCACACTGCCTATTTTATGATTCTCACCCTTTTCTTCTCAACAGCTCACCACAGGGTGTGCACCTAAACTGATAGAGACCTTTATTGTTTTCTCATATCCTTGCTAGGTTATTAATGCAAGACTGGTCATCTGCCTGTCATCTCTTGTTCTTGCCCAGTGACCTGTTCATTTCCTCCTTCTATCATGATCTCCTTTGATCATCCTTTGATGATCTCCTTTATTCTTGGTCTTCCTGTGAGTTCCTCCTTGATTTTAAGTTTCATCTGCTCACATTTACTACTTATCTCTCCATTGCCCTCTATGTGATTCAAAATTAGCGATGTTCTGGGACTTACTGCCATACAGCAATGCCCCCACAAAGTGTGCATAATGAAAAGCTAGACCTTCCTGCTGCTGACATCAGACCTAAAGAGGTCTTCTGGGAACTTCCTGTTACTGTTTCTGGTTCTGTTCTCAGGGACCAGAAATCTCTCCCCTAAGTATAGAAGTTCTTCCACACATCAATCCTTAAATACTCAAAGAAAGCCATCAGGATCATTCTCAGTCATCTTTTCTTTAGCCCATACATCCAAAATTCCTTTATATAATTCTCATGTGATACAGTAAGCTTCAGGAGAACAACCATTGTTAAGGTTTTATCCTTGTTCATTCAGTGTCTAGAATATAGCCTGAAGGAGCAGATACTTAAAAAATGCCCATCCAATTTGAATTTCATGAAGCCGGAGGTTAATTTGTTTACTTTCATTTTGAGGGTGGTAGAGGATTAGGAAAATAGTTCAAATGTGAAAGACTTATAATAATCATCCTAGAAGGACAAGATGATGACCCAAAGTGGAGGTGGGGATGTAGATGAAGTGTTAGGTGTGAAGACAGGAAACCTCAAATCCAAATCCTGCCTCAGACACTTCCTAAATATCTAGTTGAGTTACTTGACCTCTTTATGTCTTGATTTCTTCATGTGTCAGAAGAGGTAGTTGGACCCACTTAATCTCTATCAATAAAAGTCATGTTTCCACTTGCAAATTGATCCTTTTGTGATTGTGTAACTGCATAATTGTTCATGTTTGTGTCACTAGACATATTAACTAGAAATAGAGGAAAAGATCTATCTAACCCAAATATTGTAATTTCTCATAACCCAATTTAATAAGCATCTTTAAAGTGACTACTGTGTGTATGGATGCCTGTAGATGCTAGGGATACAATGACAAAATGAAAACAGTTCTTGCCTTCAGAAAGGTTTTACTTTCCAGGTATTTTCCAGAGTGATATGGATAGATAGATAGATATAGATAGATAGATATACAGTTATACATATACATACATACATTTTATTTATATATTACATATATATATATATATATGCTTTAAAATGTAATTGGATTCAATAAACAGATGTAAATTATGATCACATCTCCCAAGAATAGATGAATTTTAGCTGGGAATAAAGTTTTAACCAAAATAAAATAATCTCTAACTAGTTTCAAGCACCAAGGAAACAAAAGAGATTTATTTTCCTGGGAGGGAAGGAGGGAGCAGTCAATGTTCTCAGCACCCTATGGAAATTATACACTGTGGTCTCCTTCACAATCCTTGGCCCCATTATCCCCATCTCATTGCCAACAGAGGAACAGAGTCAGAGACATTAAAATATTTGTCTTTTATAGGCAACCAGATGGATTTAGTCATTTAATCAATGAAATAAACAATAGCTGATGATGATGGAAATGTTTTCCCACAGATGGCAGTTCCCTTGCTAAGGTTCTCCAGGGCCAGCTGTGATTTCTCAGGGGAGGGGATTATTTCACCCTCCACCACATCTCTAGGGCTTCGGCTGATGAGGGAGTCAGAAATCTTGTAGGAAGGGAGAAGCATAAGTGTATCTCTCAGCTCTTGGACCAGACACAATTTTGCTTTCTCCAAATCATGCGAATCAATAATATTTCAACTCTGGTTTATCGTCTAAGTCAATTACTGCAGAAGCACATAGTCCCATGGAGAGTGTAGAAGACTGGGAATCAGATGACCTTCTTGCCCACTTCCTAACTCTGTGATCTTCAACCCTCAGATATTCTGTTTCTGCCTCCAATAAATGAAAGTGATAATGATAACCTTTAAGTACCCTGCCACACTCAGATGTTTGGAGAAGAACACAAGTTGGGACAATCTTAAATTTCAGTATAAATATGGAAATGTCACCAATCTATCAATTTGGAATTTCTAAGTCTCCAAATCTGACCGAAAGTGTTTATATGGTTATATCATAAGTATGTGATCGATATGGCTGCAACACATTATTAATGAGCATTTATTTATTTATTCCTGAGGTGGTTGGGGTTAAGTGACTTGCCCAGGGTCACATAGCTAGGAAGAATTAAATGTCTTTATTCAGATTTGAACTCAGGTCCTGACTTCAGGGCTGGTGCTCTATCTACTGCGCCACCTGGCTGCCCAAACCTGTATTTTCTATAAGTATCTGATCAACATCAAAAGACCTAGATTCTTAGTCCAGACATCAGGGTGTCTGCAGATGGATTTCAAGGGGTCCATCAACTTAAATAGGAAAAACTTTCCTCTTGATTGCCAAGATATTTGGTTTGTATGATTTCCTCGGTATTTTGATTTATAAATTTTTTAAAATAATTATAACTTTTTATTGACAGAGTCCATGCCTGGATAATTTTTTACAACATTATCCCTTGCACTCACTTCTATTCTGACTTTTCCCTTCCTCCCTCCACCTTCTCCCCTAGATGGCAGGTAGTCTTATACGTGTTAAATATGTTATAGTATATCCTAGATACAATATATGTGTGCAGAACCAAACAGTTCTCTTGTTGCACAGGAAGAATTGGATTCAGAAGGTAAAAATCACCTGGGAAGGAAAACAAAAATGCAAACAGTTTACACTCATTTCCCAGTGTTCCTTCTCTGGGTGTAGCTGATTCTATTCATCATTGCTCAATTGGAAATGAATTAGATCTTCTCTTTGTGAAAGAAATCCACTTCCATCAGAATACATCCTCATGTATTCTCATTCTCATGTATTGTTGTTGAAGTATATAATGATCTCCTGGTTCTGCTCATTTCACTCAGCATCAGTTCATGTAGGTCTCTCCAAGCCTCTCTGTATTCATCTTGCTGGTCATTTCTTACAAAACAATAATATTATATCACATTCATATACCACAATTTACCCAACCATTCTCCAATTGATGGGCATCCATTCATTTTCCAGTTTGATTTGTAAATTTAAGAATATCATTCTGAAAATGGATCCTTAGGTTTCACTAAAAGACCTAAGGAGTCATAGAGTTAAGAAGACTTGATCTAGAAGAAGGTCTTCAGTATATTTGGCAGAGCCTGTGAAGTATTTAGGGGAGGACATTGGCAAGAGCTACACAGAATATGAAAGCCTGGATAGGTTGGGATCTGCATGTCTGCAGAGAGTTGTTCATCTCCATTCTTGATGATGACCAATGACTTTAGATGCTACAAATTCTTTATTTTTTTGCTTTTTTAACAACCCCAATTTTAACCAAATGGGGTTAAGTGACGTGCCCAGGGGTACACAGCTAGGAAGTGTTAAGTGTTTGAGGTCAGATTTGAATTCAGGTCTTCCTGACTTCAGAGCTGCTGCTCTATCTACTACACCACCTAGCTGCCCTGACCAATGATTTCAGGAAGATATGTCTTAACCTGCAAAGGAATCGTGTTTGAGTGAGGCAGAGCTATACAAAGCCATCGACCTCATTCACTTCTCCAAAGTCATTGGAATTTAGTGGCACGACATGGATCAAGATGATTGGGGGCGACGCAGTGGGAAATGGCCTTTCTAAGCTAAGGGTTTTTTCCCAGGCAAAACATACCCTAGTTTATCTTCACAAAAGAATCAATCTGGGAGGAGAAGACCCTCAGAGTTTAAATGATATCAACATGACATTAATGTATCGAAGTATAGAATACTCAATCTATGAAGCCAAAATAACAAAAACAAAAATTTAAAAATTGTTACATTTTTCCTGAACAAAACTAATCCATGTGATCTTTGAGACTGCAGTTTTGTTTTTTTTTTTTTCCCAGAGCTTTTGTTCCCTGTGTTTATTGTCTGTAATTGGAACAAATCACAGGTCGGGTCTCTAATAGGGAAGAGTTTATTGGTTATTTGATTTAAAAATGGAATGAGTTATTCCTTTGACACACAGTAAGAATCAAAACCTTCTTCCACTGTAAGTTAATGGATGCTTGCAACTTATCTCGTCTGGGTAATTTTAGCTTTTGCAACAAAAATTTTGAGAATAAGATGAACAAATTGTCTGAGAGCATAGGAGGTAGAAAGGCCTGCCATTTAAAAACCTCCAAATGCAAAGGCTCTTAAATGTTCCTGTAAAGATATTTTACAGTAGTAGATGATATCAACCAGCATGGGAAGACGTCCAGGATTGAATACACCTGCAATGGGTGACATTTCTGAAAATAATGTCCTAAAGAAATTTTGTCAAAAAAGGGTCAGGTCTGCTGAGCCATATCATTACAACATAAACATTATCTCTTTAGTAATGGTGGGCATAGGATGGTAGTAGCAATGCTCATAGTAGTAAATGGCAGTGTCCCAGGCCCACAACTTAGAACTGAGGAGTTGAGGACTACTCCCTATGTATGAGTCCAAAAGAAAAGACAAAATGTTATCCTCCCTGACTAAGCAATGTTGTGGATCCTAGAAATAAATGAATCCAGAGTTGGAGTGATGAAGTGAAAGCAGTGTTGAGCTCAGAACCAGGAGAACTTGGCCCCTCTCCTAGTTCTGATACTTATTCATTATGACACTAAACCCCTGAAACTCTTGCTTTTTAAATCAGCAAAGTGGGAGCTGTGGGGCAGTGAAAAGACTAGTAGATTTTGTATCAGAGAAGTTGTACTCTAATACTAAGTTTTCAACTTACTACTAGTATGATTACATCCAAGACATCCTTTCTTTTCTTAACTATGAAATAATGAGGTAGATGATCCCTAAGCTACTTTCTTTCCCTCTCAAGCTATCACTCTTTTTTTTAATCCTTTTTTTAGGATTATTATGGGGGTAGGGAATTTGCTGTCTATACAGGACAATGGGGATGTCAGTATAATGAATAAAACAGTAGACCCCTAAGAAGATAGCATTAAGAACCTTCCTGTAGCATTTCCAAAGGAACCACATTTAGGAGAACAGGCTCCAAGGCTGCCCAAGAATCAATTGGGCTGCCTTGGGAGATGGTGGGTAAGTTAAGTAAGTCTTCTTAAGGCTTGTAATAGAACTTAAATAATTATTTGTGGAGAAAGATCACATAAAGGGCTGAATAAATGGCATTAGATAACTTCTGAACTCCCCTCTATAGAAGCTAACCAAATAGAAGTTGAGAAAAACAGGCTATGGACCCCCCTCCTTCCCAAATTGTGTCTGTCATATTCTGTTGTAAATGTTATTCTCTCACTGATGTTTCATACGTCTGAATGTTTTCTTAAAAGTTCAGATCAAATCATATACTAAATTCAGCATCTTATTTATGCTTTGATCATTGATGATCATTGATCATTTTTTTGACTCATTTGTTTTAAAAGAAAGCAGTACCATGGATAAGGGCTTGAAGGCCTGATCCCAGTAATAGCCAATTCTGTCAAAAAGCATACTGCAGAGGCACATTTTCACTGCTAATGTGGGGGGGGGGGGTAGATAAAAATTGCCAACTATGTCAGCTGTCCAACATATGACATTGTACATGTGCCCACACTCTCAGTAGCATTTCTGAAAATGGGCCTGAAGAATTAAAGAGAAAACTGCACAGCCTGAGAAAAGAAGTCTGGGGGTAAAAAGCGGAAGCATAATGGCTTTCTTCAAATATTTATTGAACCTATCATGTGGAAGAAATATTAGCTTTGTTTTGCTTGGCCCCAGAGAACAAAATTAGGAGTAATGTATAGAAACTGTATAAAATCCTATTATGGCTTGAGATTAGGAAACTAACCAAGAGAATTCTACCTCCCAAAGTGAAACAGGCTCCCTAAGGAGGTGATAGCTCCCTCTTCACAAGAGATCTTTCAAACAGAGACTGGACAAAGACATGTAAGGTAGTTGTATTAGAAACTGGCAGGTATGCATTGGAGAAGACAACCAATAAGGTCCCTTCCAACCATCTTAAAAAATTCTGTGATTCTGGGTCCAAAGCAGCTAACATCAAATTAAAAACATGAACGATAAAGTGAATACCCCCTAAAGTTTTAAGACATTCAGCAGATTTGCTGTGCTGTATTTCAGATGACATTTTGTTTGATTTTATCAGTAATTATGTTGAGATGTCTTAGTATTGTAGGGGTCATAGCATATGTTCTCTCTCCTAATTTCTGCCTCTTAAAATATGTGGTTTATTCAAAACTCAATGAAGATGTCATCTTCTGAGAGTTTTGCTGGCCTCTATTTTTAGCACCTTTCTTTCCAAGGTTAGGTTCCTCCTGATCTGTATAGACCTGCATATTTATTGACATGTAGTCTTAAGGATAGGTATGATAATAATAAAAAATAACATTTAGATAGCACTTTAAGACTGACATATTACTTTATAAATGGTAGCTCTTTTCATCCTCACAAAAACCTTAGGAGATTGGTACTATTATTATCATCATTTTACAGGTAAGGAAACTGAGGAAAACAGATGCTAAGTCAGGGTCATGCAACTAATAAGTTTCTGAGGCAGAATTTGATCTCAGGTATTCTTGATCCCAAGTTCTGCTCTTTGTCCATTGTGTCACTTAGCTGTGTCTATGTGAGCTCACTGAGTGAAAAGACAATTTTTTTTGTTTTGTTTTTGTTTTTGTTTTTTTGTTTTTTGGCCTTTCTTTTTATCCCTTAGCATTGTGCCTGGTGCATAGATAGATCATGATTAATACTGATTGATTTCCTGATTGTGGTGGATGGAAAACAGGCCTCATGAGATCTAGCTGACCAAGATTCAAGTTCCACTCTATCAGTTCTTGTCTGTGATTAAGAAGTTGTTATTTACAATTTCTGTGACCCCTAGGCAGCTAAAATTTCACCTTCCTAAATAAGCATTGATAGAGAGAATTTCCTCACTGGGAATTCCTAATACAAAGATAGCACTAATGGAAGCAAAAAATTAAAAAATGAAATTGGTTTGTAGAAAAGATATGCTCTCAAAGAGTAATACTTGTACTGTGTATCTGAAGACAAAACTGTGTTGATATACTTAGTAAGAGACTTGATGACGTGGATAAATCTTCCTGCAGAATCAAAGATCCTCTCTGATAGTACAAATAGCCATTCATTATATGTGCTTTGTAGAGTCAGATTCATTGAAATCGGAAGTTTGATGTGTTAGATCAAGCAATATACTTGTAAATAGCATGGGACAGGGAAAAGTTGCTGACTCAGGAGGCAAAAAAAACTATGCTTAAACCCCATCTCTGATCTTTCCATTCTTGGTGATCTTAAGTAAGTCGTTTACTTCCTCTTGGCCTCTGGTTCTTCATCATTTGTAAAATGATGAGCTTGTAGTAGTTGATATTCCTTCTAAATCTTAATCTATGGTACCATAATTTAGCATCAAGGCCATGATCTAGCCTTTTCTGGCTGCATCACCATAGCACATCATATTATCTACCTGGGTTTCTGTTTTGTACTTTATAAACTAAGGAAGCTAGAGAGGAACTGGATAAAACAGAAGAAGCTCTAAATGTAGAATCCAGAAATCCACATTCAAATCCTGATTCTATCTCTGTGATTTTGGACAAATCATCTGACTGCTTTCTCTGTTTAAAATAAGGGGATTGAATTAAATAGTCCATCAAGTCTATTCCAGCTCAAAACTGAGGACTCTATCATTAAATGATCCATTTTTAGCTGTTGTACAGTATTTCTAACTTCATTTTTAGGTCCCACATAAACCAGTGATACTATAGCAGATTTTACACCAACCATTTTGTTGACAATTTTTTTTCTGTCTTAAAACTATATGAGAGAGGGTGGGGAAATAGAACCAATTAAGAGTTTTCCAAATCAAATTCTATGCTGTAAGGCCAGAGAACAGACACACTGCAAAATTTTCTTCAAAAGGAAAAGTTCTCTGAATTGCCACCAACAGAATTTTGAAAACATTAAGACTGGTATTAAAAATAACTATATTTCCAGTTTTCTTCCATGTTATACTGAAGAGGCAGCAGCTGTTTTGCTGCTCGGATTTTATTTTTTCCTGCCCTGTGGGAAAGAGGAAGACCAATAAGGGTTGGCTCGAGTGACTACAATCAACCACAGCAGGAAACTGCTCTAAAGCGTGGAGGGCCACCCATTGGGGAACCCCTTGGAATAATAGCAGGTGATGGCAGAGGCAAATTGCATCTTCTTCATAAACTCATTCGTATCTACATTTGTGGAAAGAAAAAAATGAATACAAGGGATGAGGAACTTCAAGGGTATTGGTAGGCTCTAACAATGGGAAACATCCCAGCATTCTGTTCTCTCATTCTGCCTTCTAAAAATGTCTGTGTTGCTCATCTGTCCTTCCAAGCCAGGTGGACCATAAGGCAGAAGAGAAGATTAGTACAGGCAGAGCCAAACAGTGGGGAACAAGAAATGTTTAGTGCCTGTTTGTGATGTTAAGTGATAAGAGACGGGTGGCACCAGACTCCAGCAGGGTCATAAGACCCTGTGGTCAGTAGCCACAGCTGACTCTGACCCAGCCAACTGGTCAACAGACGTTCAAATTGAAAGTGGACCAAAAACATTAGGACCAGCCACTTTGCATGTGACTTAATGAACCAAACAAAAAACATCAAGGCAGATGGTGGTGTTAGGACTACCAGGAGCCCTAAAGTCTTTCTATTGAGCTAACATTTTATTGCCTTAATATTTTTAGATGCATTCTCAATGACCCAAAGAAATAAACTGCATCTGCAGGTTCAGAAAAATTTGATCCAACTGGGCCTCCCTGTCTGTCTGCATCTACCCCCTTCATCACTCCCTGAGAAGTGAGAACAGCTGATCTACTTGAGAGATTAGTACTTAGAGAATAGCTCTTGAGCCTGGAGATAAGGCCTCTTGTCAATATGAGCTTGACTTTTGGGCTAATCAGGACTCACTAGAAGTCTTAGTCTCCCTCCATTTTTTCCTCCGACCTTAATCACTTTGAGAGTCCAAAGTATTACTGAAAGTTAATTCTGAAGTCAATATTCTCTGGGTTGCATCAAGTCCAAATGCTGAGCTAACAGATTTATAGCCCCTGACCTCACAGGCTCCTTCCAAATCTTTACATCTATTTCTAAATTGCTCTCCTAATGTCATATTTGAGTTCAAATTCAAGCAACTCTCACCCAACTATTTCAATTCCTCCATTGCCCTGGCCAAATCTTCAAGACCAATATCTCTATTTTCTGCCCTTGTCATCATTTACAAAAGCATTTTTTCTCAATCTGATCATCCCAAAGCACAGCTGATCATCTCTCTCTCCTGCCCATGAAACTTTAGCAGCTCGATATTACCTCTACACTAAATTGCAAAATCCTGTCTGGCATTTACAATCCTTTATCATCGGTCTCCAATCAATATCTCAAGGCAAAATCTGCTGTTTCTGACACATGACATTATATGTCCCATGCTCTGAATTTGCTCAGGCTCTCCTCTATGCCTGGAATACTTTCCTTCCTCACTCCTGCCTCTTGCAATCTTTAGCTCCCTTCAAGCATCAACTGAGTTTTCATATCCTATAGAAGACTTTTCCCAATTCTGCCCCGAAACTCCACCCCAATCAAATGTTTTATTCTCTCTCCATCACCTGAAATTACTTTTTTTTTTCTATTTGTTGTTCTGGGTACATGTTAATATCAAGAAGCAGCCACTAACGCTGTTGTGTTTGGACCATCCATAATGGACCCTTTATGGGGACCAGATGACTGGGTTAGGTTTGAGAAGAGAAAAAAAAGGAGAATTGGGCAGCTTTCTTCAAGTATTTGAAGAGGCTTTCCTGTGGAGAAGGCATATGGATACAGAAGGAAGCCTACAGAAGGAAGGGTAAAAGTTGAAAAGACAAATGTATGCTGGATATCAGGGGAAAAGAAATCAACAAAATAGCAAAAAAACTTCTCAATAATTAGAGTTATTAGAAGTTGCTCTAGAAGATGGTAGATTCCTCCAGTTGAACCCACCTATTAGAAGTCTTCAAGTAGAGGCTCAATAACGCGTTGTAGGATTTCTGGAAGGAGATATTTTATGTGTGGGTTGGACTAGATGGCTGCTGAGCTCTTTTGCAACACACAAAATGTTTGAAAAGAAAATGTAATCTGCTTCAGGATAGGAGAGTTCATTGTAGTTTTTGAATTGTATTTACTGATGCATAGTGGATACTTAGCAGATGTTTGTTAATCAAAAGTGCAAGAAATTTGGGATCAGTGCTACTAGCTTCAAGTTTTACCTGATGCTTCTACCTGTGTGATCTTAGGAAAACCTCTTCCCCTGTGTGGGTCACAGTTTCCTTATCAGAGGGCTAAAACAAGGAGCTTATACAAAATAATCTGAAGGTGCCCTGTCATTCAAAATTTATGATCATCCATTCCCATGAGATTGACTTCCTCTGGCACCTCCCTCCTCCATGGTCCAGTCTCTCTACTAAGCCAACTTCTCCATTGTAGTGATTTCTTTCTGCTACAGCTGTTCTTAAATGACATC
The DNA here is from genome assembly GCF_902635505.1 of Sarcophilus harrisii. Lineage (NCBI taxonomy): Eukaryota > Metazoa > Chordata > Mammalia > Dasyuromorphia > Dasyuridae > Sarcophilus > Sarcophilus harrisii. The sequence goes on along the minus strand of NC_045427.1, from coordinate 635,586,852 downwards.
CATGGCTAATTCTGGCAAAGGGCTGCACATCTCCAGTAGCAGTCAATATTATCACAATATTAGATGTTGGTATGCTTAGATTGTTAACTCACTGTTAGCTGATGACGTATTGATGCAGTAGAAAACCCAATACAATTCAGTGGTCTAACCATTTGCTCCATATAAACATGTCTATCCCTTCCCTGTATTACAAAGTAAAACCTGGGATCTTCCCTATACACCATACTGAAAAAGTGAGGTGGTTCAAATAAGGTACCATAAAAGCAATGTAGAAAAATAGGACAATGATCACATCAAAAAAAAAAAAAAAAAAAAAAAAAAAAAAAAAGGAAAGAGGGAAGGATACAAGAAAGAGAGGGGGGGAGGAAGAGAAAAAGAGAAAGAGAGAGGGGGGAGGAAGGGAGGAAGAGAAAGAGAGAGGGGGGAGGAAGGGAGGAAGAGAAAGAGAGAGGGGGCGAGGGGAAGGAAGAGAGAGAGAGAGAGAGAGAGAGAGAGAGAGAGAGAGAGAGAGAGAGAGAGAGAGAGAGAGAGAGAGAGAGAGAGAGAGAGAGAGAGAGAGAGAGAGAGAGAGACGAGAACAAGGAGGAAGTATGGGTAGAACAGAGAAGAAAGGAGCAAATCAGCCAAGGTGTGCACTAAGGGAAGCAAGTATAACATCAGATTAGGGACATGTGGGAGTAACTCAAGGTCTTTCAGACACCAGACAGAAGTCATCATAGACTGGAAAGAGCTCAGAGCACTGTCTTCTGGAAATCCGGCTGTCTTCAGGTATCTGAAGTTCTGTGATGTTGAAGGAGGGTGAGATTTGTTCTCTTTGACCAAGGAAGAGCACCTGGTGGTGGCTTGGAAGCAGTATCTCAACTGCTTCTTTCCTGTGTTACATTGGACAAATGACTTGGTCTCTTGGCCTTCAGCTTCTTCATGTACAAAATAAAGTAATCAGGTTACATGGCCTCTCAATTCCCTTGCAGCTCTAAAGCAATGATCAGTTCAGGGCAACAGGTGGAAGTTATAGAGGCAAATTTAAGCTTGATGTTAAATAAAAACATCCCAGTTAACAATGAGAACTGTCCCAAGGAGGAATACTCTTAATTCTCTCTCTTGGCGACCGTGACCTCCTTAGATACTCAGCTTGAATCTCACTTCTGTAAGACTCCCTCCCTTGTCCTCTTCAATCCAGTGTTTTCTTTCACTCTGAAGTTCCTTCAGTCTACCCTGTAGAGATCTTGAAAATCTACAGCTCTTTGCAATCTCCTTCATTAAATTTGAGCTCCTTAAGTACAAATTTGTTATCTTTCTTAAGACTTAGCAATAAATAAATGTTTATTTAATAAAAAAAATTAGCCTAATATCTGGCATACTCTTAAGAGTTTAATGAAGGCTTACTATCTCAGGAGATAGGGTCTGCCCCTGCTTTAAAGTCTAGAGGCCCAGGATGACCATTTATTGGTGATGGCCTAGATGAGGCTTGTGTCTGATTATGAACCGCATTCACTATGAGGTCCCTGAAATCCCTGTGAAATTCTGTGAGTTGGCTGAGCTGGGAAAACAAGAGAAGCCCGGGGAACAGACAGCTCAGGAGATAAATGATACAGTGTGTCTGCAAAAGGCTCAGGCTTCCAGCTCTGGTGGCTCCACTGGCTCCATCTGCCATGAGCCAAGTGCACTCAGATGCACAGGGGCACAGACTTGAGGGCAGCCATGGCCAAGCCTGTGGGCCAGGCAGGGACTCTTTATTACACAAATCAGGAGTAAGAAACTCTATTGATTCCTTACAATCGATACGACTTGACTGGTGTGCTATTTTTCACTCTTTCATTTTTTTTCTATTTGAGTCTTCTTATACAAAATAATGAATATGGAAATGCTGTACATGATTGTACATGTATAACCTAGAGCTGATTGTTAACAATCTCAAGACTGGAGGAGGAGGTAGAGGGAGCAAGGATTAAAATTTGGAACTCAAAACTTTAAATAAAAATCTTAAAAGTGTTTTAAAATTTAATAGAAAAATAATATATATATATGTATGACTATATATAACACCTATATTATATTATGTTTATGTATATTATATATGTATCTATATAAAACATTGTATTGTGTGAATACATGTGTATATATACATATGTGCATAGATGTATATGTGTATTTATATATGTGTAGATGTGTAGGTATGTGTGTATACACACACACACATACACACATATATTATTCTTTTTTGAAAACCTAGCACTCCTGACAGTTTAGCACTTTAGACTGAAAGCCAGATTGAAGCTGTGGCTTCCACTTCTTGCCTCTCTGAACTCCTTCAAGACTCAGCTTGAATCCCACTTGTGTAAGAATCCATTCCTAGCCCCCTCAATCCAGCATTTTTTTTCTCGGAGATTCTGTCCAGTCTATCCTATATAACTCTTGGAAGTCCCCAGCTATTTACAGTCTCCCTCATTAAACTGTAAGCTCCTTGAGGGCAAATGGCACATTTTTTGCCTTTCATTATATCCAACATTTAGCCTCGTGCCTGTTACAGTGTAAATGCTATATCAGTGTATATTGGTATGACATGACATGTCACTCCTTTGTTTGAGAATTTTTCATTCTAGAGATAAAATTCCAACACATTTGCTATTTAGAGCCTATCAAGATTTGGCTCCTGACTTTTGGGTCAGAGAGCCAACAAACAGATCTGCCTGGTCTGATCACATATGAAAATCCCCTCAATTCCTTTGTGTTCCAGTCAAAATGGCCCTCAAGCCATTTCCCATTCAGAATATTCCATCATGTGCCTTTGCTCACAATGTTCTCCCCTCCTCCCTAATATATACTCCCAAATCACAAGTCTGTAGTGATCTCCCCTTCCATCCCAGTATCTTGCTCCCTTTGTGATTTAGCCCCTTGAGTCTCTCCTCCTCCAAGAGGCTTTTCCTCTTTCCACCCAATAATGAATATCTAATTTTTCTACTTGTATTGTACATTATTTACTTATTTTTATGCATATAAGATCCTCAGGAGAACGTAGAATCCTTGAGAACATTTACTGATCTATTTTGTTCTATCCTCAGGGCCTAGTTCAGTGTCAAGCATAAAGCAGGTACTCAATAAATACTTTCTAATTAAACTGAATTGAACTGAATTGTGGGGAGGAAAATGGCATAGGTTAATGGCTATAGTTATAGAAGGCTCTATCCTCCAAATCCAGGCATTATTGAAAGAAAATATTCAACATCTTTAGTTTAAAATTAGATCTAATTACATATGTTTTGTGCACCATTAAAAGTGATTAAGTTTATCTAAAGGATGTTTGCTGATTAAAATATTTGTAAACTTGTTCTTCAGTGAAATTTTAAATATGATCTAAAATGATTTAAATATGATGTTACCTCTCTGGAGCTGAAACAAGTTTGAGTTTTTTGGTTAATTTTTGTTTTGACCTATGATTTTATTAGTCTGAAGAACTTCCAATGTGCAAATTTGCTCTAGTAAAACAAAGCATCAGTTCTGATGTAAGTTGTTCTAGAGATTTACCAAAAGCATCGAAATGGTTAATTGTGAATATACAACTGGTAGATAGATGTTCAAAGCTGTACCTGAACCCAAATCTTTATTGTAAGAATGGTTCATTCACTATTTCCTGTTGCTAATTATGATTCTGAATTTATGGTAGTTAAAGCTCATAATTCTACCAGAAATAATATCCCTCACTATATAAAGTGCTTTAAGGTTCACAAAGGGTCTTCTGTTCAATATTTCCCATGTTCCTTACAACACTGTAATGTCAGAGAACTTTTATCAGAGAAGGGGAGACTTTGCCTATAGACACACAGCTTGAAGATTACATGAGACAACATTCAAACCCAAGACTTCCTGATGTATTACAGAATCAAAATTTCCCACTAGAATGGATTGTAGATGCCAACTCACTTATTTTCCTGATGGCATTGAAAAACAGAGAGGTTAATCATTTGCTCAGGGACACACAACTAGCCAGTATCTAGGGTAAGATTTGAACTTGAATTTTCCTGACTTTATGGCCAAATTTCCATTTCCTGTACCACCTAGTGCCTCCTTAATTCCCTATTCCAGATTGCCTTTGCCCCATGTACTATCTTAATATATTCTACGAATGCAACCAAGATTTTTTAAAATTTAATTTTAGAAAAGTGTTCTTATATCAGAAATGATGTTATTAAATAGAACAAATCATTTCTTCAACCACCTATCATTTTACTGCCTTAGGAGTTGGTCAGTAGCCATTTAAACTATTTATAAAATGATTATAGATAGACAACAGTAATAAATGTGGAGCCAGTTGTCTCTCTGCATATGGGCTCCACTCAGCACTGACCATATTGTTTATACTGTCACCAAGTATGAGTCATTGCAGAGTCCCCTTCTGTAACTTTTTTCCTAAGCAAAATTATTGTCTCTGTTAATCACATTTGCATTTCAAGGTAATATGTAATCATTTTTCTTAAAAGTTTCCCCTTGTTGGCTGCTGAATTGGATTTTAATTAACTCAGCTTGATTTATTAATGCACATTTTCTGTAACTTTCCCCATGAGCTCAAGCAAATAGCTGTGTGAAAGTTTTCTTATTTATCCATTCTCCCAGGATGCTCTCATGAATTGGAGTCTGTAATGCCCAGTGGAAAAGAGCTTTAATGACAAACACACCAAAAGCATATTATTAAGAATGGTGATTCTTCTCCTCCTTGCCTCCACCACTCCCTCCCACCACAACATTTCATTGTTTCAGTAACCTCTGTGGTTGGCTGATTGATACAGCCCTGCCCAGCACCTACAAATTCTCGGAGATTCATGAATCCCTTGCCTCACGTGTTCAAGGACAAAGAAGAGAGGGAGAATGAAAGATTTATATGGGACCCAAACATCCCACTATTGCAAGAAGTCACGTGTATTTTTTGAATAATTCCATATTTTGGTTGATCTAGGATGTCACAGTGTAGATGCCCCATCCACTGGTGCAGGTTGCATCCCATTCATACCTTTTCATTCTAGGTAATTTTGCCTATGTCCTTATATAAATATTACCTGAATGATCTGCCCAATGAGAAAGAAGCCTTCTAAACATTCTGTTAATTCATGGACACCCAATGGGTATTTCTTCCTCTGATTATAAGATGAGTCTAGTCTACTATTTCAGAGAAAATGTGTCTTATGTCATTTAATAACAAAAATGTTCTTGTTCACAAAAACTTTAATTAATTATGAATATATATTAACTACCCCCTTTTCCAGGAATTTTGATAAATGCTGAGGATTCAAAGACAAAAAAGGTAGTAATCCCTCAAAGATCTATATTATATTGAGGGAAAACAATACAATTAAACTGATACAAAATGTGTAAAAAGTAATAGAACAAGAAAAAGATAGATTATAATTATCTATGAAATGAATAATTGTTTTTTTAAAGAAAGGAAAAGAAAGAAAATATAAAAATAATTTGCAGAGGGCAGGATAGAAGGGAATCATTGCTAACTGATTAGAAGATATGTTGAAGAACTAAGTTTTGATCTAAGCCCTGGAAGAAATTTTACAATCCAAGAGCAAAATTTGCATCTGATCTACTGCTATTAATGAGATTATTATTGTTCAGTGTAAATGAATGTCAGTTAGTAATGGGATGGCAATGGGGACCAGCAACCCTTTGTACCTTTTCTTAAAAGAGACCTTTCGAATTGCATGGCCCCTAAGGTCCCTTCTTGACTCAAGACAAAGGATCTTCTAATCCTTTTATGTCTTGTAGATATACACATATACAGATAGAAATATATAGAGAAAGATTCAGATATATAGTTATGTTATTCTCGGATTATTTAACTCAGAATATATTATGCCTTAAATAAATCTGGGATCTTATTCATTTGTGTAGCCCAATCATAAAAATTATAGCCAATTCTTCTTATGTCTTCCCATAAAATCACCAATGAGGCTCTGTCCAATACAATATAGGTCTTCGATTCAATTCCATAAGCACTAAATGTTTGCTTTATATAAAGCAAAAATTAAAATAGCCCTCCATCCTTAAGGAACCTACTTACATTCAATTAGAAGAAAAATATGTTAACAGATAATGAAAATACATAATATATAGCAAAGTAATTAGTGGAATTGTTATTATTTCCTAAATATAACATTCAAGTGGCCTGTCAGTTATCCTTTGCATAAATTCTATTGAACAAACATTTTTTATTATTATAACTTTTTATTGACAGAGCCCATGCCTGGGTAGTTTTTTTTTACATTATCCCTTGCACTCACTTCTTGAACAAACATTTCTTAAGCACCTATTACATGCCAGGAACTAATCTAGGTGCTAAATATATACAGACAAAAATCAAACAGCCCCAGTCTTCTAAAGACTCACATATATGATCATCCTACTTCTTTTCAGGTCATAAATATCTTCTTTGATGTCTATTATTCCACTAATTATATGCAAATAATTATTGACTATATGTTTGTATTGGGCAGGAACTCTGAAAGGGTGTACTTGAATCTAAAACAGCAGGGTGCTTGTAGTTACATACCTATTCTGTGTGAGATGCTGGTTCTCTAAGCACATACTTAATGTAATGTAATGATGTGGTCAGTGTAGCTGGGGTATTCTTAGGATAATGTGGTGATGTGATGTTCTACAGCTGCACATGCCCAGTGTGGTATGGTGATGTAGTTGTGCTGGGGTAGTTAAGAGAGTCCCATGGATAGAGAGCTCTCTCTTTCAGCTGCAGCTCTTAGCAGCATCTCTCCCTCAGGAGACTCTAGACTCCATCTTGAACCAGCCTTGTGGCGACTCTCCTGTCTCCTTCACTTCTCCAGCCTAAGACCAGGGACTCTGTCTGATTCCAAGGTTCTCTAGAGAGCTAGCCCGGATATTACAATGTTGTAGCCCACTTGCCTATTTTTTCTTGCTCCTTAAACTACCTTCAACTGTAAATTTTTTTCAGATTGTGCTATCCTGCCATTTACAGGAAGGGAATTATTGCTGTCATTCCATCATTCAGTCATGTAAAACTATTCATGACCCTCTATGGAGTTTTTTTAGCAAATTTCTAGTGGAGTGGTTTTCCATTCCCTTCTCTACTGGCTTAGGGCAAACAGGTTAAGTGACTTACTCAAGGTCATGCTAGTAAATATCCAAAGCCAAATTTGAACTAAGGTCTTCCTGATTTCAGGCCTGATGCTTTGTGCAGCTAGAAGTGCCTCTTGTAGAAAGGGATAATCACCAGAAAAAAAAAAAAAAAGATGCTGTTCAAAGGATGAGAACTGGTACCACAGAGCACCTTGTGGAGCACTGCATGGTATCCCAAATGTAATCCAACCTATTCTCCTCCTCTTTTTCAATTCTGGGCTTGATTAATTGGTAATTTTGTGTTTAGAAACTAAATTGATGGTACAGACTCAGTGTCTGTCCAAGAGCATACCAAGTACAATAAAAACAGTGGCATCACTAAAAAAAAAAATGTTCTAATGACATCAGAGTATTGGACTTGGATAAAGATTTTTAATTCTAAAGATAGACTGGCTACTTCCTTTCTATTTGACCATAGGAAAGTCAATAACTTCTCCGAGTCTTAGATTCCTTAGATGTAAAATTAGGGAGTTGAATTAGATGCCTTCTTAAGTACCTTGCAGACCTAAATGTAGGCTCCTATTATCTGAAAAATATAAACATTATGAATCTGTTCTTCATCCACTTTATTTTTCTTATGTGGATAGTTGGATCAATTTCTTTGAAATGACTGTAGATCTCATGATATTTATATATTCCTGGTAAACAGCAAAGATTATTTTCTTAAATAGATGAAAGCTTGATTAAAAATTTCAAAAACTTGGTCACATACTCTTCATAAAATAATATCATTTATTTAGAGAGACTTTGTTTACTGTCTTATTCAAAAGAAACAAAAGAAAATAAAATGACAACTTCTTTTGGGATTTATAATTTAGGTTACCATAACTTTATTTACCTTATTTATTTTATTGCTAGTATGAGTGGATGATAGGAGAAACAACCAACAACAAAACCCTGACCATATAGGTGAGGTGAGGTGAGGAAAGGAATAATCATCCTAGAATTTGGGAAAGAAGGGAGTGAGTGGTGAACGCTATTGGCAAAGCAAAGCAACTAGATGAGATTAAAGAAGTTGAATCCTTTATCATATAAAAATCTATAAAAAACTGAAAATAAAATTGACCAATTATTAAAGCGAGAGAAAAGGAGAAAATGAAGAAAGAATCACATTAAGGAGTGTAAGTCCATTACTCTGAAGAAGTCACTTCTAATAAACTGGTAACCTCAACTGCCCAAGAAAATATTTAGATTAGTGGATGAAAATCCTATTTAAACAATCAACAAATTCAATTTTGAAAATTAATGATGGGTTTCTTGTTATAGGGGTAAGTAGCAGGATAAACCCAACTGGTTCATTTCTTCCCTATTCATTATTCATTTCCCTTTATTCTTCTGTTCTCATACGATACTTTAATGATTTAAGAAAATGTACTGCAAACAGACAAAAATGAAAATATAAATGATTTATTCCATAGTCTTTTTTTTTCTTTCACTCCTTGCAGAAAATTTAAAACTAACAGAGTTAGTGCTTCAGTAAGTGAATTTAAATAAGATGTTATTTTTTACCCAAGACTTTATTTGTGATGTTTTGTTTGGGGAAGATCAAAGATGAGATGAGCAGGAGGGATCCCATGTTTTGAAAATGAGATAGGCAAGAAAGCTTTTTTTTTTTTTTTTCAAAGGAGGAGTGTTGAATAACAGCAATATTTATTAGGCCCGGCCTATGTGCCAATCATGGAGTATCCAGAGATGACAATAATACAAGTTCCTACCCTCAAGGAACTTACATCTGATTGAGACAGATAGCATGATTATGAAAAGAAAATAAAAGATGAATGAAAAAAACTACCTGGAGAACTTTGCAAAAATCATAGAAGTTTTAACAACTTGTAAGAGAATATTCAGTCCACAGGGCATGATACAATGAGTCAAGCCTTGAAATATGCTAAGGATTTTAATCGTAAAATGGAGATAAAATTAAAATAACATTTTAGGCATAGAGGACAGCCTGTTCAAAGGAACCAGAGGTAAGTAAAGTACTGAGTTTCAGGAATATCTAATAAGACAGTTTGCCTGACATCCAGACTATATGAAAGGGTATAATGATGAATAAACCTGGAAAGATGGGCTGATAAAACCAGGGACTGTGGAAGGCAATAAATGTTATAAGATCTCTGTATTTTATGCCAAGGTCAATTTGGACATAAGAAAAAAGATCTGAGTAAGAGAATGGCATGATCAAGATTGGGTTTAAAGATTATCTTGACATTATAGCAGTAGGAAAATGCATTGGGATAGAGCACTGGGCCTGAAGTAAGTTATTTAACTTCTGTCTGCCTCAGTTTACTCAAATATAAAATGGAGCTGTTATAGCATATACCTCAGAATTGCTGTAAGTATAAAATGAAATAATATTTTGTAGGGCACCTAGTATAATACCTAGCACATACAAAATATTGTCACTTCCCCCTCTTGTTACTGGACTTCTATGGGATTACAAACCCATATGGGATTGTAATCCCATACAAGCCTCTCTGGGCCTTCAATTTTTTCCTTTATAAATAAAGGGTTGGACTAGAAGGTGGCTAATATCTTTGTAAAATCTTGATGACAATTTTTGAGGCTATTTCTTCCTACTTGAAATTTTTGAATATGTTTATCCATGGTTACTCTCCCAAAATAGATAAGAAAATTGAGTCTCATATATAATAAGCAATTACATTTGTACTTGATGAGAGTCTATGGGGAGACCTAAAGTCACTAAGTTTCCAACTTCTTTTGGAATTAAGTCTTTGTAGATTTAACAGATATTAAATTTCACAACAAATAAATGTATGCAAATTTATGGGTACAATATATACCAACATAAATGTCAACTAATTGGAAACAATGCTTGACTGCTAATGGCTGCTTATCCATTTGGAGAACTAAGCCTCTACTCCTCTTCTTCTTCCCCTTAGCTGACCATATTTTTCCACAGTTCATTTGGACCATATTGGAGGGCAAGAAAAGGAGCTCTCATTCCAATAACAAGGCCTTATTCGTGTTCAGTCATTTTAAAAAAAACAGTATATGAAAAGAAGTCAATAACAGATTAGAGAATTAGTTATAGATTTCATTTAATTGGGTACTAATACCTCCCTATACTATCACCATAAATAATTTGTTAAAAAAAATGATGCCCCCTGGTTTATGGATTTCTTGTAGCTAAATTTGGAGATTCCAAAGAAGGAGATCATAGGATACAATAGTACCGATGGAAAGGATATTGATCTCAAAGTCAAGAAGACCTGAGTTCAACTCTTGCCTGGATAGGTAGCCTTGGGAAAGTTATTTAATCTGCCTCAGACTGTTACCTCACCTATAAATTAATAGGATTGTACTTGATGGCTTCTAAGGTCCTTTACAATTCTCAATCTATGATAATCGTTGTTTGGTTTGGTTTGTCTCTTTAGGGAAATACAAGACAAATAGTCCTTTGTCTTTGAGATCACAAAAGAGATCTCATTTATTATCCTAGATCAAGGGCAGCCTAATAAAGTTGGAGAAATCATTTCCTAAGGCAACTGCAGGTGATGATGAGATGCAAGCTAGGTACAACAATGTCCCACTGCTTGAATTCTATAAATTGATCATTTTGTATAGCCCACGAATGATGTTATAAATACCCAAATAGCTCTTGGCAGAAAAAAATATTCCCTACCCTATGATCTCTACAGATCATAGAGGAAATCTGGTGACTAACAGAGATTGGAAGAGGGACTGGCTCCAGGTGACATCAATAGTAAATGATAATGAGGGGATTTGAATTCAGGTCCTTTGACTACAAAACCATGGTTCTTTCCACTGTACCATGTAAGCTTCTCGTCACTATCTTTTTCAGACCCCATTTCCTCATTTCTAAAATGAAAATATCAGTGCTGTAACATGTACGGTAGGGAGCTCACTTTTTAAGTTTGAAAAGAACTGGGAAATAAAAGGTTTGGAATGGAGGGTGGATGTCAGTGAAGCATTTTTGTACAATTCTCTTAGGAGTCAGTCAATAGTAAAATGATTAAGTTATAAAGTTGAGGTACCTGAATTTGAATGTGACCTCTGAAGTTTACTGTCTGCCTGTGTGTGTGTGTGTCTGTGTGAATCCTTGTGCCTTCTTTTCCTCATCTATAAAAAGAGAACATTGACCTAGATCACCTCTGAGGGCCCTTGTGACTCTAGATTATAAATCCCAGGGTCTGTTCCTCAAATCAGGCTTCTCCCTCATTATATATCTCTGTCTCTGAAAAGTTAATGCAGACTCAACAACAGAAAACATCTTTGATGTTTCTCTCTGCTTGGGTTTCAAGTCAATGGAAGTTCAAAAACTTCCTATAGTTTCTGAATGGGTGTCTTCTTCAAAGCTGTGAATAATGTTTGTATGTGTGACAGATTCAGGAATTTGCTGGAATTGAGTCCTTAAGGTCTCAGAAAAACCTAGCTGTTAAATGTTCATTTTGGTCATTTATACCTTGAAAATCAACAATTGTTCCAAATTAAAACTTGATTTTTTTTTATTTTTTTGATTTGATTTATTTTTATTCTCATGGAGAAAATGTTAATGTAGATTGAAATTAAATTACAACCTGTCATCATCATCATCATCATCACTATCATCATCTTCTTCATCATCTCTTATTTTTTGTCTTATTCCTGTTTCTCTTCTTGTTCTTCTCTTCTTCATCTTTGTCTTGTCTCTTTGTCTCTTCTTTTTTCTTCTTCGTTTTCTTCATTTTGTCTTCTTTTTCTTCCTTGATTTGTCTTCATCTTTATCTTGTCTTCTTCTTTGTCTTGTCTTCTTATTATTCTTTGTCTTATCTTCTTGTTCATCTTATCTTCTCCTTTTTCTTTATCTTGTCTTCTCCTTCTTTATCATCTTATCTTCTTCTTCATCTTCTCTTTCTTTTTCTTTTTCTTCTCCTCCTTTTCCTTCTCTTTATTCTTCTTTCTCGTCATAATCTTCTGCTTCTGCTGCTTTGTCTTTTTTCTCTTTTTCTCCTTGTTTGTCTTGTCTTCATCATCTTCATCTTCATCTTCTTGTCTTCTCCTTTTTCTTCTTGTTTGTCTTGTTTTTTCTTCTCCTTCTTCTTGGTTGTCTTATCTTCTTTTCCTTCTTATTTGTTTTGTCTTCTTTTTGTTGTTTATCTTTTCTTCTTCTACTTCTTATTTGTCTTGTCTTCTTCTCCTTCTTCTTGTTTGGAGCTTGTCTTCTCCTTTTTCTTCTTATTTGTCTCCTCCTCCTCCTCTTCTTCTTCTTGTTTGGGACTTGTCTTCTCCTTTTTCTTCTTATTTGTCTCCTCCTCCTCCTCTTCTTCTTCTTGTTTGGGACTTGTCTTCTCCTTTTTCTTCTTATTTGTCTCCTCCTCCTCCTCTTCTTCTTCTTCTTGTTTGGGACTTGTCTTCTCCTTTTTCTTCTTATTTGTCTCCTCCTCCTCCTCTTCTTCTTCTTCTTGTTTGGGACTTGTCTTCTCCTTTTTCTTCTTATTTGTCTCCTCCTCCTCCTCCTCCTCCTCCTCTTCTTCTTGTTTGCAACTTGTCTTCTTTTTTTTCTTATTTGTCTTCTTCTCCTCCACCTTTTGTCTTGTTTTTCTTATTTGTCTTCTTCTCCTCCACCTCCTCCTCTTCTTCTTCTTCTTCTTCTTCTTCACTTCTCCTTTTTCTTCCTATTTGTATTCTTCTCCTCATCCCCCTCTTCTTCTTCTTCTTCTTGTTTGGGACTTGTCTTCTTTTTCTTCTTATTTGTCTTCTCTTCTTCTTCTCCTTCTTTGCCTTTTCTTCTTCTTATTATTTGTTTTGTCTTATTATTATTTGTCTTGTCTTCTCCTTCTTTTTACTTGGGGTTTGTCTTCTCCTTATCCTTCTTATTATTATTATTTGGCTTGTCTTCTTCTTCTTCGCCTTGTCTTGTCTTCTTCTCCTTCTTCTTATTTTGTCTTATTATTATTATTATTTGTCTTCTCCTTCTTTGTCTTTTCTTATTATTATTTGTCTTTTCTTCTTCTTGTTTAGGGTTTGTCTTCTTATCCTTCTTATTATTATTTGACTTGTCTTCTCCTTCTCCTTCTTATTTGTCTTTTCTTCTCCTTCTTCTTATTTTTCTTTTCTTCTTCTCCTTATTTTGTCTTCCTATTATTGTCTTGTCTTCTTCTCCTTCTTCTTGTTTGGCTTGTCTTTTCCCCCTTCTTCTTCTTCTTGTATTCTTCATCTTGTTTGTCTTTTCTTCTTCATCTTGTCTTCTCCCCCTTCTTCATTTTATCTTCTCCTTCTTCTTCCTCTTCATCTTGTCTTCTTCTTCTTCATTTTGTCTTCTTTCTTGTTTTCTTCTTCATCTTGTCATCTTTTTCTTCATCTTTTCTCCTTCTTCTTCCCCTCCTTCTCTTTGTCCTTCTCCTCCATTTTCTCCTCATCCTCTTGATGCTCTCCCTTGATCTCCTCCTTCCCTCCTTCTCTTCTTTCTCCTCCTCTTACTCCTTCTTCATCATCATCTGTTCAACATTTATCAACATATCTCTGAACAAGCTCCAAAACTAACCATGAGAACAAAAAACATAAATGGCTTCTCTATTGGGAAGGGGTAGTCTTGGAAGAGAATTTCCAGTGCTCCTCATAGGATGAGGCAGAGTGGGATGGCAGAGAAGCTTATCCCCAACCACCATGTGGGAGTTTTTCATCTAAATTGATTATTCTTGATAAATAGCTGCACATTAACAATATGGTAAGGTGGAGAGAGGATGGTCTTTGGAGCCAGAAAGATAGAAATTCAAACCCTAGCTCTGGTACATCCTGTAAGTGTGATAACAATTATGCACTTATCCTCTCTGTACCCTCCTCTCCCTCCAGGCAATTTTATTCCATACTTGCTGATTTCAGGGAGTGGAAGACTTTTCTGATCTGTAAGTTCCCTGTAGCAGTGAAAATGCAATTCTGGCCCAATTAGATGTTGGGCTCTGTTGTTGGTATTGAAGGATTTTTTTTTTTGTCCCAATAATGATCGCTGGACATGCTTTTTGATAATGATAAACTTGGCTTCTTCCACTCTGCACTTAGAACCCCATGAAATAACTCTGCTATCTGTACACATTTCTTTGGGGATTGGTCTGATGGTGTTTCCTTCACTTAACTGGTATTGAGTTGTGTCTGAATGGAGACACTATGGACAAGTGGAAAGAATATGGCTTTGGAATCAAAGTACCTTGATTCACTTCCCATTTCTGGCACCAGAATGATCTGAGGCAAGTCACTCAGCTTCTCTGAGCTTCAGTGTCCTGTTCTGTAAAACAAGGACAGCTAGGAGATGCCATTGGTGCATATAATGCTGAGCTTGGAAACAGAAGACTCACTTTCTGAGTTCAAATCCAGCTTCAGATACTTACTAGCTCAACCCTTGTTTGCCTCATTTTGCTCATCAGGAAAGTGAGCTGGAGAAAGAAATGGCAAAGTACTTCAGTGTCTTAGCCAAAAAAGTCCCAGAATGGAGTTACAAAGAGTCAGATGTAATCGTAATGACTAAACAGCAATAAAACAATCTAGACAAGGTGAACTCTAAGGTCCCTTTTCAGCTTTTAATCTCTGGTCGTTGATTTACTTATGGGTAACCAGTCTTTAATAATAATTTGGGGTAATTTGAAACACTATTTAAATACCACATGCTTTTAAACTGTAGCAAGGTGAAGAAAAGGAAGTTTTCCCACTAATTTATTTGCACTGAAATTTCCTACCTGGTGATTGCACAAAACCATTAGGTTTGGGGCCAAAGATACTTCAAGAAGCTCAGCAATGTAATTAGATACTATCTCTACCCTGGAAGTTGAACTAGTTCCAAAGCTTAGAAGAGTAAGAACTACAACTACCTGGGGAGCTTTCCAAAAATCAGCTTCTGAGAAGAGAGGTTGAAACTATGCGATAAAAGTCATTACACCTGCTCCCATCTCCCAAGCCTGGAGAGAGCCAAAGCCCGCACACCATGATGTCAAATTTAACCAAACTGAATCCAACATGGAGGGATTTATTATTTGATTTGAATTTTCATAATTGTCCGTGAAGTAATGTGGGGTTTATAAGGGATAGGGATCTTTTGATTTAGAGCTGGAAGAGGCCTTAGATCTTCGAGTTCAATCACTTCATTTTTTTAGTCTCATTTTACAGATGAGAAAATTGTGGTCCCATAGAAGTATCACCCAAAGTAAATAAGAGTGAAGAGTTTTGTCCAAGGTCCCACAGCTTGAAAGGGACAGAGTTGGGATTCCAACACCCCAATATTTGCAATAGGTTTCAAACAACACAGCCTATTAAAAATGCAAATAAGCTACCAGGAGGACGTTCTATCCTTTGCATTTCTGCTAATGTGTAAGGAAATATTAGAAGGATGTAAAGTAAATGGAGCACTGAACTTGGATTAAGAAAGACCAAAATTCAAATCCTGCCTTAGGCATTTACAAGATTTCTGATCTTGACAAATCACTGTGATTTCCTAAATCTATACAATGAGGATGATACTTATAAAAAATAATTATCTTATGGGACTTTGTAATGATCAAATGAGATAAAGCAAATAAAGAATATTTGCAAACCTTAAAACACAAAGTGTTTCTACAATAGTAAGTTACTATTATAGTAGAAGTAATCTGCTATCTTTCTGCTAATATTAACCATGATAATGAAACTCATACTCCTTAGAATAGCAAGAAAGCTCCTGATCTAACCACAAAGTCCTGTCATTATTTAATCCCACCTATTCTTTCTATCCAGAGATCAGTAACTTAGTGCTCAGTTGTTCAACTTCCAACCATTAAGAGCCATCTTTGAACTTCTAGCTCCTGATTTCTAGATGAACAACTCAGAGTCCTGACTTGTGAACCATTGATGCAGTGGAAGGGAAGCGGGAGTTGAATTCAGGGCATCCAAATCTGAAACTTGCTTTTGGAACTTATTTCCCATATGCCATTGGACAAGTAATTTCTTTTTTATGTAGGCTTCAGTTTCCTCCTCTATAAAATGAAGACATTGGACTAAGAGACCAAGTATCCTCTTGATCTAAAGCACAGACCATCTTCTTGTTTTTACCACTATATAGCATTATTTTTTTTAAGTCAAAAAAAGACTTACTTTTCCATCCCATGATCCCACAATAAAGCTCCCTATTTAAGGCAGCTGAATGGTCCAGCAGATAGAGCACCAGCCCTGGAGTCTGAAGAACCTGAGCTCAAATATAGCCTCAGACATTTAATACTTCCTAATGTGACTCTAGTTAGTGCCTCACCAAATAAAATAAAAAATAAAGTACCCTCGTGTTTCTGAACATGGCCATGAGGCTCCTATTTTATATCTTTCTAAATCACAGAATCTCAAATTGCTTGATATAACTAATCATAACAATGACTAGAGCACCAGCACTGAAGTCAGGAGGACCTGAGTTCAAATATGACCTCAAGATACCCTGGGCAAGTCATTAACCCCAATTAAACCCTCAGCCAAAAAAAAAAAAATCTTCTTTTTAAGAAGATAATACTAATCTTACCTATATCTCACAAGGTTATTAGTCCCAAGCAAGGTAATATATTTTAAATGATCTGTAAGCCTTAAGGTCTTTGGGAAATGCCAATAAGGAGGAAGATGTAATAATTCTGAGGCTCATTGTGCTCAATCACAATGATAAATATCTTTGTTTGGTAACCTTTGTGTTTCCTTTTAAGTCAATCAACTCACCAAATCAATAAAAATGTAATAAGATTTTATTTTCTCTCAAGAACTCAGGAAAGTTCTTTTCCTGCAGTTTTTTGAGGAAGGAAGGAAGGAAGGAAGGAAGGAAGGAAGGAAGGAAGGAAGGAAGGAAGGAAGGAAGGAAGGTGGGAGGGAGGGAGAAAAAGAGGGAGAAAATAGAGAGAAAGAATACCTGTTGTCAAGGAGTTTACATTCTATGAAACAAGTCAACATAAATAAATATTTTAGTGGCCATGCTTAATCATACTCTTGGTTAGTTACTCCAAAAAAAAAAGTTTTCAAAATTGGTTCTGGAGAGTAGCAAATCAGCCTTTCTTATAATAGGAATCAGGTTCCCCTTGAGTTTTTTTTTTTTTAAATCAATAATAGTACCACCACCATCATCACTCTCATCCTCCCACACCAAATACTCAACTCAATTATCAGCCATCTCTACACTTCCTAGTTGTATAGGAGCAGCAGAAGGGGGTGGAGATGGAGATGAGCTGAATTTCTAATAAATACCAGGCTAAAAGAAGCTAGCATTCATTCTGACTATTTCAAGAGCAAAGAGAATCAAAAAATACAGAAGGGACTTGAGAGCCTGTAGTTCAAGTCTCCCAAGATGGGAAAGTAGTTAAGCCGAGGTGCACATAAGCAGCTAGAGTTTAGGTGTTTAGTTAGAACAAGCTGAACTGAGAACTCTTTCATCTGTGATAATCGGCTACAGTAGGAGAAGGTTAATTCTCTTCCACACTCTTTGGAGGGCTCAATGTCAAACACATGAAGCATTTAAAAACACCTGGATTTTTATAATACTTTGCCTCTGAAAGAGCTAAAACCATTGAAGAGAAAGCTTAACATGTGCAGTGTTTGTCTATTCTAAAATTGAAAAGAGGGAAAGGAGAGAAGGGAATAGCATGGATTATCCATTCTATTAGCAGCCAAGCAGTCCCTGAAAGGCTGATGCAAGGGGGGTGGGTGGGAGATGGGATGGAGAAACAGGCCAAAGAGTAAAGAGTTTTGCATCATTCATATTCCCTCTGCATTTTCTAAGTAACAAATATTATGAGAGATATAAGAAAGTATATAAGAGATATAAGAAAGATATAAGAACTTGACATGACAAGAACTTGACATGACTAAACATGACAATCAAAAGTAACATGTAATTAACTGCCTACTATGCGTGAGGGCCTAGAGACAGGAAGATTCATCATCCTGAATTCAAATGTGGCCTCAGACACTTACTAGCTGTGTGACCATGGGCAAGTCATTTAATCCTATTTACCTCAGTTTCTTCATCTGTAAAATAAGCTGGAGAATGAAATGGCAAACCCCACCCTGATCTTTGCCAAAAGATGTGGTCACAAAGAATTGGACATGACTGAAAACAATTAAACAAAAACAATACTGTGGGGAGAATACAAAGGAAGATTAAAAAAATAATAATAAAATAACTAAAGATGTTCCCTGTCCTCATTGCAAGAGTTCAAAGGCCGGAGATGATATGCCAGAAATTATGTAGATGTAAGATATATTTAAGGTAAATGGAAAGTAATCTCAGAGAGAAGGTTCAATGCAGAACCCAAGGAAAGGCCTTTTGTGGGAGCTAGAATTTTTACTGAGATTTGAAGGAATTAAAGGAAACAGGAGGCTGAAGTAAGAGCAAGAGCATTTCAGACATAAAGAAAAGCCTTTGAAAATGCCTGGAGGGCAGATAGAGTGTGACATGAGAAACAATGAGAAGGCCAGAGGCACGAGTTTTGACAGTAAGGAGAGATGAGTATTATGTAAGATGGACAAGTACACTCCTTTAGGCAGGAGATAATCAACCAATGTTAATCAATGGAGGAAAGGAACTAAAGGAACTTTAGCATTAAAAGGAAAATTTTAAGGAAATGAGCATTTTGGCATTAGAGAAGGGGGATGGAGATGATGATGATGATGATGAAGATGATGCTGCTGTCACTAATTTGTGTTGTTGGATCTTATTCATTCTATGGCTCAGATTTGCCAGGCCAAGTGTGCAATGCAACTGACAACAAGATAAAGGCACTTTTTAATCCCTCTCCAATGGAAGACCTTGTAGTTAGGATTTGGGGGCAAAACAACTAGAGATTGTCTGCTTTGTAGAGCTAGCCTGTTATAGCAGATGTGGGATTGGGTTCAGGAAGACCTGTGTTAAAAATCATGTCTCCAACACCGAGGTGATTATGGGTAACTTTCTTCATGTCCTCATGACTGTAGTATTGTATTTTTAGTCTTTTAATAGTTCCATTGCTCTCCTATATTCCTCCTCTTCCTGGCTTTCTTCAAATCCCAAGTAAAATCTCAACAACTACAGGAAGTCATCCAGATTCCTTTTAATGTTAGCGCCCTCCTTCCATTATCACTGGTTGGCCATCTCCTGCCCAAAACTTGTTTATATTTCTGCATTTACATGCTGTCTCTCCTCCATTTGAATGTAAGTTCCTTGAGAACAAGGACTTTTTTCTCTTTCCATCTCCCATACTTAGCCCTTGACCCATCATAAGATCTTAATAAATCTTTATTGAATCTTTATATTACCTTTAATTTATAATTCTCCCTTGTTTACTCTTTTAGAAATAACTTTCCCTGACATTCACATATGCTGCCATTGGGAGACAATCATAACTTCATGCCTTTGGCAGAAAACAAATATGGTATAGTGGAATTACAAATTGACTTTGACCTTGATTGTGGTAAGGATCAACTGAGAGAGTGCTATCAAGGACTTGGCAAACCCCAAACAAATGCAAAGGTTAATGATGATTACTATTAGTATTACAAGTGGTAACATCTTGGGCAAGTCATTTACCAAAATCTCGCCCTCAGTCTTCTCATTTGTACAGTGAAAGTCGCGATAAAAGCAGCTACCTGAGCTTGTTGATTGTTGAAAAGAGCAACTGAGATAATATCAGGAAAGTGCTTTTGAAGTGCAGGAAAAACTAATAATAACAACAATAAAACAAAAAGCAAACAAACCAAAAGCACCCTGGAAAGCTTGACTAGAAATCTAATCCCACCCCTTCATCTTACATTTGAGGAAACCAAGGCAAAGAAAAGTCAAATGAGTCACCGACAATTCTATAGCCAAAGCATAACCAGAGAGCAGATCTTCTGTCTCTTAGTCTTTATTTGAATCTCAGGGTGAATCACAAAAATGACTAGATCACAGTTAATCAATTTTAATTTTGCTAAGATTCAGCCATCATCATAGGGACAGCTTCTAGAGGGAAGTGGGGGGTGTCAAGAGTTGACAAACTGGCCAGCCCTCTAATTCTGAGAAATCTTGGACTTTTTGGAGAGTCCCTATGGTCTCTAAATAGTCTAAAGCTATATACTTCTGTTAGCTTATCAGTTGCTTGGAGATATTTTATACTCATATACCTCATTCATCAAAATTTTGTTTCTGTCAGAAGCAACACTATCACCTTGTGGTTTCCAATTTCCTCGTTGAAAGACCTTCCATCCTTTTGCTGAATTACACCATCAGTTGTTGATTCCAGAAATGCCTTCATGAAATGAAGCCCATAAGCTGAATTTTCAGCCACTGGTTAACTGAGGAAAGTGTGTTTTGATTCACCAGGATAGGACTGAACCCTAGATTCCATGGGAATTATATTTCATTAATGCACCAGAATTGGTGCTCATTCGATCATTTGATAATTGTTATTTTCAACTTCAAGCTCATTTCAGAGGAAAACACTTCCCAAAATGCACTAGTCTGCCCTAAAACGTCTGCATCCACCTCATTTATTATCATTCCTCATCTTTATCAGGTGAGAGCTTAGACTCAGATATGGAATACTTTAGATCATAAACAATTTTTTCAATTAAATGTCAACTTGGAAATGGCCTTCCTGAAGATGTAAAAGTTGGCTTTGGGGCTAGTTTAAGATAAATGGGTCTTAGTTTAGATAGAAAATGCAGAGTATTTTGTATTCTACCAGCTTCTTTCCTGACCATGTTACCAATTTCTCAATTTTGACATTTCCAATGCATCCAGTTTCAGGTTCCTGACAGAAACATTTGATTTTGCCACCAGTTTCCAAATTTGTATGCGAACTCTGCTCTTGATTACCAAAGTCTCTTTCCGGACTCATAATAGAAATCTATTCAGAAGTGTTAATTAAAAGGCATCCAAGGTCACCTGATTATTGAAATGGACTCCAGATCAGTAACTGGATTTTGCCAGTCATTGCCCCATCAACTTTAATCCAACAGAAGCATTCATCTTGCTAATGGTTTAATTTGTGGGGTGGTTGTTTTTCACAATTAAAACTACTGAGGCTTTAATATCAACCAAGGAACACATTGTTTATATAGCCTGTTCCCCCAGCATTTTTATTAATTCCAGAATTACATTTGGGGGTTAAAAGAGTAACAGATGGTAGAGCCTAGTTTACTGAAGAAAACTTTTGAGACAATCAATCTACTTCTGTTTGTGAAAGTGGTTTGTGCATACTTCAATATTTTCAGGATCTGAGATTTCATCCATGTAGACACACACTTTTTCAATGCCATTAATACCATCTCTGCATCTTAGCAGATACACTGGGAGTTGAACCCAAAATAATCTGATCCTGAGGCTAATCCAATACTATGCTTCTCTGAACTCATCTAGGCTGTTCCTCAGAAAACAGAAACAGCCTGTAACTGGGTCAACATCCAAAGCTATATAAGTTTCTAGAGTTTGGGTCATGGACTGTCTCCAAAAAATATAGTTATTTCCACACCAAGGCATCAGAGCAAGACTTCTGTGGAAGATGAGTACATCTTTGTAGTTTCAGTTTAATTCTGAATTGTATAGAAATTGAAATGCAATTTTTAAAAGACAGAAGTAGGTAATCTGGGAAAGAGGAAGGGGATAGAGATATGTGAGCTGGTTCAATATCCCTACATGCTGAAAAGAGATAGAGTAGCTACTCATACAATACTGGGTAGTTAAGTGGCCTAGTGAATAGAGCTCTGGGACTGGGGTCAGGAAATCTGAGTTCAAATCTAGCTTCTGAGAGTTTCTGCATGACCCTGAGCAAATCATTTAATAGAAAATAAACATAAAGAAACTCCCTTTCTATCTACTTCAACACAAGTGTTTTCCTCAGTGAATGTGAAAGCAGGAGAAGGGATTCTCTGGACTTTGATTTCTCTATCAGGAAAACATAGATGAGATAACTCTATAGATACTTTCCCACCTCAATTTGGTAATACGTTCCCAAAATGGTGAAGAAGGAGTACTGACAGGGTGTTATGTAAGGAAAGGGCAGGAAGTAGCCAGCACTAATTTGGAGTTCAAATATATGATTTCATGGGCATGAGAAAGAGCTCCCTGTTAGGAAATTCACTCTGTCAAAGCAGATGTTCTGTACTTTAAAGGCTTATTAAGTGGTTCTCAAAGTATGGTCTAGACTCATCCTGGGGATCTCTGTAACTCTTTTAGAGAGTCTACAAATTCAAAAATAGTTTTTGTTTCCAATATGGTAAATGTCTATAAATATAATCCAGATAAACAAAAACGCTTTGGAGAGATTCTCAATAATTTTTAATAGGATAAAGATACTGAAAACAAAAGTTTGAGAACCACTGGGAAAGTAAGCTCACACAACCAGTATGAGTAAGAGGTATGACTGGAACTCAGATCCTTCTGACTCTAAGACTGGCTTCTGATTCATAATTGCACAATACAGGAAGTCACCACT
This sequence comes from Sarcophilus harrisii, assembly GCF_902635505.1. Taxonomy (NCBI): domain Eukaryota; kingdom Metazoa; phylum Chordata; class Mammalia; order Dasyuromorphia; family Dasyuridae; genus Sarcophilus; species Sarcophilus harrisii. The sequence goes on along the minus strand of NC_045427.1, from coordinate 635,564,299 downwards.
TTATGTACTTTGCATATGGCTGGTGATAAATAAATGCTTATTTGTTAGATAGCCTGGATCAGAGACTCCCTTTTACCATGACCTAACTAAAGACAAAGTAGGTTATAAAAAAGGGGAATAGGAGAATTATGAAAATGATGATGGGAGAGAGCCAGCAGGCAACTGGGTAGGATCTGGCCAGCTACCTATAGCATTCTATAAGAATATTTTTTTTTTCTTAAAACAAAAACAAATAAAAAATTTGAATTACTGGAACTAAATCCAAAATATTAAAACTACAAAATACAATACAAACACAATGTAATAAAACAATGGGGATTTTTTTTTTTTTTTTAGGTTCTGGAAGTGACTTTTGAATCTAAATGCCTATTTTTTTTTTTTTTTTTTTTTTTTTTTTTTTTATAAGGAAACTGAGGATTAGTAAAACAGAACAACTTGGTCTAACTCCAACAGCATGATAGACCTAGGTCATTCTCTAGTTCCAGCTTATACTTTTCTTAATATAATTCCCAAATAGATATTTGGATTTAAGATCAGCAATCTTACACCCAGATTCAGTAATGTAAATTGGAAGTTGTGCAATGAAAATCTATGGAGAGAATATAATAATGCAACCAACAGACTAGAGTGCTACTCCATTAAGACTGAGGCATTTACAAATGTAATTTGAGAAATTCTGGCCTTCATTATTCACATCCAACTTGTTGGAAACCAATCAAGCCTTGAGTCAGCACCATTAAGTCTCACTTCAATAGGAGACAAGAGTTGGGGTAGAAGAGAGAAATAGAAAATGATGAAGAAGAGAGTGTAAAATTGGATTACTAGAAAAGATCGAACTATAAAATTATCTTAAAGATGCTGAGCACTTCATGAAAACCTGCTTCTGAGAAGGAGGGGAATTGGAAGGAAGGTGCAAGAAGGTAACCTTAGAGATTTCTAAGCCAAGCTCCTCATTTTACAGATCAAAAAAGTGGAGCCAGGAGAGGGGAAAGGATTTGTTCAAGATTACATAACAGTAAGTAGAAGAGTAAGAAATAAAATCTAGATGACCTTCATTTTAACAAATCTAATATATTATCAGCCTGACTGTAAAAGCAAGGTGCTAATTGACACTCATCTCTGCTCAATGAATTCCAGTTTGCATTATAGTTATTTGTGAGCATTTATTAGATTATAAGCTCCTCAAGGATAGAAGCTTATTGTCTTATTTTTTTTTCATTTTTTTTTTGTATTCCCAAAAACCAAAATATTGCCTTATATGGAGCTGTTTATATAAAGTGGGATGAGAAGAACACATAATTGTGAATCCAATCAAGGCTTGTGATTAAGAGTTAACATTTACAGAGAACTTTAACTTTTGCAAAGCACTTTACCCAAATGATTTTTTTTCCTTCTTAATATCTCTGTAAATTCAGTGCTATACAAATAAGAGAAATGAAGCTCAAAAGCAGGTAGGGACTTCTCCAAAATCACATAGGTAATCAGGAATGGAGATGACATCTGATTTTATCTTTCCTGATTCCAAATCCACTCTCCTTCCACAAGTGTCAGGCTGTACAAGACATCTGCTATCAGGACACCCGCCCTGATCCTTGCCCTTTGGCTGGCCACTTAACTTCAAAACATTTCTCTGAATAATGAGCTAGAAAATACTTTAACCACCTATTGCATAGAGCCATTGTGAGTTAAGTGTTTCATTTATTTAAAATGAATTATTTTACATAAAGTCACTATAGATGTTTGTAGAATTGAATTTTCCCTTTACAAATGGAATCTTTATTTTCTAATCTTAAGCCAACCACTGTCTGTCATTTCAATCATGTCTGACTCAAGTCATGACCCCATTTGGGGTTTTCTTGGCAGAGACATGGAGTGCTTTGTTATTGCCTTCTCCAATTCACTTTACAGATGAGGAAACTGAGGCAAAGATTAAAAGGTTAAAAGACTTCTCCCGGATCATACAGCTAATTGTCTGAAGCCAAGTTTGAACTCAAGAAGAGGAGTCTTTCTGATACCAGACTGTTTGCCCTATCCACTGTTCCACCTAGCTGCCCCCAAACCAGAATCTTTGAATGACAGGTCTTATTAATATCAATAATACTTTAAAAAGTAAATGAGATAGATCATAACATTTTATGCTTTTATACTTCAAAGTGTATACAAATAGCATAAACAAAGTATCTACAAAAGTATACTTTTATACTTTAAAGTAATCTTGAGAATAGAGAATTATTGACTTTCAGTTATAAAGAACCTTAGAAGTCAAGTCCAATTACCTCATTTTTTGTTATTGTTTAGTCATATGTCTGATCTTCATGATCCCACTTGGAGTTTACTTGGCAAGATACCAGAATGCTTTGCCATTTCCTTGTGAAGAAACTGAAGTAAATTAGGGCAAGTGACTTGCCCAGAATCACACAGCTAGCCAACGTTGAGACCAGATTTGAACTTGGGAAGTTGAGTCTTCCTGACTCCAGACCCAACATTCTATCTCCTGCATCATCTAGCTGTCCCTTGCTGTACAGACCAAGAAATTGAGGTCCAGAGGGATCTAGCGATTTGTCCAAACTCATATAAGTATTCAATGGGTGAGGTTGAATTTGAACTCAAGTGCTCTAACTCTAAAGTCAGTATACTTTCCAACGCATCACCCTGCCTCTTCAGGAATTTCCTGGCTGAGTCCAGCATAATTTCCATGATACTACATTTATCACAGAATAAGGCACGTCTCTCTTAAATTACCTTTAACAAAGTAAGCTTTCTCATTCCCTTCTAGGCTACATTCTAGCTATGGAAGGAAGGCATTTTGGCCAGTGAAAAATTGGACCCTTCAAATTTGTGTAGGATCACAGATTTGGAACTGGATGGGACTTCAGAAGTCAATTGACTCAAATCCCATTTTATGGTTCAAGAAACCAATGTACATGGATGACTTACCCATGCATATAATTAACAAACATGAAATTTGAACCCAGGTTCTGAACTTCCCTTTCCAATGTAGCAAGATGTCCCTCAACTCCCTTGAATTTCCTGATCTTGCTAAACACTCTTTAAAAGTGGTAGGAGCTGTCATCTTGCAGAGATTACCCCACTAAGGACACCAGTCCCTAATTTAATTAGCCAAGTTTCACTCCCATATCAAACCCTTCCATTTCATTGATTATATCTTGAGTAAAAACTAAAGTCACTTAGTAATCAGCTATTGATATCCTTCCCAAGGTCACTTTTATCTACTATATAATCCATTTTGAAAGAGAAGTTGGAGGAATACACAGTGATAGATTTTATATTTAAAATGAACATAATATAATAATGAACTTAATGAAAGAGCCTTCAGTAATGCTGTCAGCAGATTTGAGTTACAGATAATACTAATTCTACGTGGAGAGCATCCCTCTTTGAGCAATTCTGGTTGTGAAAGCCTGGCTCCTTCATTTGCTCTAATTTGTGACATTCCACGCCTGCATTTGCCAGAATGTACAAAAACAAAGTGCCTGAGAGGGATACTGGCTTTGATGGAGAGGAGGGAGAAAAGAGAGACAGCAATTTTCTCATTTGTTTCATGACCCTAATCCCAGTATCTCTGTCCTTGCTCTTGGCCCAAAGGTCAGTTCCTGAGGACTCACACACACATAACTAACCATATACAAACACACACACATACATATAAACATGCATGCGCTCAAAATGGGATTTCATTACTCTGATGAACTCTCCATGTAGAATTTTTCTTGCTGGTGCAGATGGAAAACTCAAATGTTATATGTAGCCTTAGAGAATTGTGACAGGTGCTGAGATGTTAATTACCTTGCTTAAGGTCACACAACTAGTATATGTCAAAGGAAGGTTTTAAGCCCACATTGTTCTGCCTCAAAGACTGGTCTCCTATCTGGAAACCACATGGGTTCTCAATTTCTACAAAAAAAGAAATATATTAATATGCATGTATATACTATATATGTATCTATGTATGCATGTATGTGCACATATGTATGCATATGTTAAATATACATGAAAAAAGAAAAAGGAAGGAAGGAAGAGAGAAAGAAAGAAAGGGAGGGAGGAAGGGAAAGGAAAGGAAGGAAGGAACAGGAAGGGAAGGAAGGAAAGGAGAGAAGGAGGGAAACAAAGGATGAAGGGAGGGAAAGAAGGATATAAAGAAGAAATGAAAGGGAGGAAGGAATGAAAGAAGAAAAGAAAAAAATGAAAGAAAAAACACAAAGAAGAAGAAAAGAAAATCAGAAAAAGAAAAGAAAGGGAAGGAGAGAAGAAGAAAAATATATTCATAACATTTTATGTATTATATATTTATAATATTTTTCAAATAAACTTCTCTTTAATTAAAATGAAGACATATTCAGAATAAGTAAAATTGAATTCAGTTAGATTTAATAAGTGTTAATTAGGTACCTTCCATCTGCATAGCACTATATACTAGGCTCTAGAGACAATGACAAAAAAGTCCCTTCTTCTCCAGAGCTTATATTCTATTGGAGAAAGCCATGTGAATAAAGAGAACTTGTTAGGAAGTAATTTCATATGAGGGAGAGGGCAATAACAATAGAGCTGGTGGACCAGTGTCAGGAAGGGCTATTTGTGTAGGAGTCCACAATAAAGCTGTGCTTTATGGGAAGCCAACATCTCAAAGAGCAGGCAGTGAGGAGAAAGGTATTCTAGGCTGGGAGGACAGCCTGGGCAAAGGCATAAAAGCAAGAAGTAGAATATTTTTTATGGGGAATAGCTCACAGACCAGCTTGACTGGACTAGCTAGTGTGGAATGGGAAATATTATGAAACAAGACAAATGTCAGAACTTCAGGCTAAGCTCTGCCGAAATAGCACATAGTTAGACTCTCCCTTGCCCTAAATGTACTCTTAATGAGATTTGTCATTACTGAATAAAATGTAATCATTAGATATTACATGGATTATAATTAGATGGCTGTTCATAGAAGCAGTGGTCTGAAGGCCACTAACAGAATGCCATCATTAACTCTCATCTGATAGTGAAGATTCTCAAAAGGTGATATAGCATCATTGGAGCATCACCCTCAGTTTGGAGAGAACTAATGAGCTGCTCCAATGCCTCAAGCCATAAGCACATTTCATTCAACGCCAACTAGGAAACTGGAAGCAAGATGTAGCCATGATTTCATCTAGTAATCTAGATCCAGTTGGATCTCCATGATGGTAGAGCTGGTAACTTTCTTGGGGTCTTTTCACTCTCTTTTTCATACAATTTACAAGCTAATCTTTACATACTGATTTATAGATAGATAAATAGATACACACGTATATATACTAACATGCAACTATATATATATATATATATATATACACAACAGAGCCGCCCTTTTAATAATGATTTACATATCACTGTAGTGTATACATACTAACTTATAACTACACATATGTACATTCTAACATACAACTAACCAAGTTGTCCTTTACATGCTGATTTATATATAACTACATTTATGCACCTTACATTTAAAGAGCTCTCAAATGAAAATGATGGTAAAAAAAAAAATAAGTTTAGCCCTTGTCCTTTCCTTGGTTGATTAGAGAAGATTATATTTAAATTCCTCTGCCATGTGACATCTTTCAATTTTTGACTGTTTTGAGTCAGAGCTGAGCAGAAAGGCCTCCCAGACACCCGACAGACAGCTCGATGTAGGGCTGTTTCCCCAAGAGAAATGCTTTAAAGGAAGTCTGGAAGTTTCAGAGAAGAGTTTCAGGGGAATTTTTTTTGACTCCACAGCTTGCCTTCTCTTGGAAATGTAATAGTGTGAATCTGCTACTTCATAGACCCATCTGTGGCAGGGCATCTGCTTGCTTTGCCCTCTCCCACTTCTAGGGGCCAGGTTGGTCTTTTCAGTCTCTACATGATCATCATTAAAGGATAAAAATTCTAAAATGGTCAGAGGAGGAAGAGCTGATAAAGTCACTAAAATCAGGTAAAATCCTTAAAAACCAAGCTAGTAATTTCCCCTTATTAGAACTCCATTTTGTGTCCTCCCTCTTAGAAAAGAATGAGATGTGGCCAGCACCTCAGAACTGGTGTTCAGAGATAGCCTTTCTATCAGGTTCCTATCTCCCTATACCACTCATACACACAAAGAAGAAGTGAAAGATAAAGTTTCTTAATTGGAGTTTTTAAAAATATAATCCCTTACAGGCAGTCTTCAGTGTAACTCTCCACCCTAATAACAATAATAATAGCTCATATTTAGTTAGCATTTCAAGGTTTGGAAAGCATTGTGTGTATGTGTATTTTTTGCAGACACCTGGAATGTAGTAATCACTTAATAAATGTTTATTGATTTGACTTTTATTTTACAAGGGAGACAGAAAAAAAGGTGTTCAAAAATGAGTAAATACAAATGCAAAATATGGGCAAGGAAAAACATCATTTCAAACAGTAGAAATAGCTAATAACTGCTTTAGGGCCTCAGTGGGACAGGTGTGGAATCAGTAAAGAACCATTTGATACCTCATTGTCAGAGAGAGAGATAGGCAGGCAGAAGAACAGAGAGAAACAAAACACAGAGACAGAGACAGATATGAGAGAGGGGCAAAGAGAGACAAAGACAGAGATGAAAGACTATATTATGTGTATGTATAAATATATCTCTCAAAAATTATGCTGTGGGGGCAGCTAGGTGGTACAGTGGTTAGAACATCAACCCTGAAGTCAGGAGGACTTGAGTTCAAATCTGGTCTCAGACACTTAACATTTCTTAACTGTGTGACCCTGGGCAAGTCACTTAACCCCAATTGCCTCAGCAAAACAAAAACAAACAAACAAAAAAATAAGGTATGGTTTAGGCCATTAAAGCTTTAAACTGCACTAATACTCTTGGGACACCTTGTAGATCTATGTGTGTCTATCTATGTATACATTCATATATATGTATATATTATATAAGTATATGAGTACATATATTCATATAAAAAAGAAATCAATCAATAGAAATCCATGAGATAACATGATGTAGGGCCAAGGAGCAAGTCCCATGATCAGGAAGTACCTGGTTCCAGTCTTGCATCTGACACAAACTTGCTTCATGACCCTATTCTTGCTCCTAGGCAACTTTCTAAGACTCTTAAATTGTAAAAATAGATGCAGATCTTCATTGGGAGAAAAAAAAGTTTTCTATACCCATGACATCACAAGACATATCATCTATACCTGCACATATAATGTCATATGAACATTGTAATGAATGTTGTTGTTGTTGAGTTGTTTTTCTATCATATCTGATTCTTTATGACCTCAGACACTTAATATTTCCTAGCTGGGCAAGTCACTTAACCCCAACTGCCTCAGGCAATAACAACCAAACAACAAAAACCAAAATTTAAGAAAAAAGCAGACCAAAAAACAAACAAACAAACAAAATTTAAGAAAAACCCAGGTGGAACCCAGGAAAATATATAAGAGAAAAACCCATGGGTGGAACCAAAGGAAAATATATTGGGAAAGCAAAAAAGCTCAATCTTCACTAAGATCTTAATTGGGATCCTCATGTCTTATGCAAATCCGCCTGAAATGGGGTTTGGGCTAAGGGTTTAAGGTATAAGCACTTCTTTTATGTTTGAGATAGAGATAAAGGTTATGTGACTTTAAGGGAAGCATCTGTTAATATGAAGATAAAAAATATATTATTATCCTTATTTTTGTAGATGCATACATGTAATACACTTGCTCAGGGTCAGCCCATAAATGTATACGTGAAGTAGGATTTGAATTCATGTGTTCATGACTACATATGTGAGGACGATCCACTAGAACACTCAGCTGCCGGGGACAATAATAATGAGAGCTAGCATTTAATAGCAATCAGCTCCCTGACAATGGGCACTTAGCATCCAGTATGATGCCTATCACACAACACGGGTTTGATAAATGTGTGTCAATGGATTGCCTCCCCTTTCCTTCCAGGAACATAGGGCAGAGGCTGATAGGTTCCAGAGAGGACTAGTTATGGTTAATTGGGGGCAGATAGTACAACTGTATATGCCTATTGATATCAGGCAAAGTGTGAGGAAATTGACTGATAGAAACGATGATATTTGCCCAGGATCACATAACCAGTTTTTGCCAAAGTCGGGATTTAAATCCAGACCTTACAGAATGTCCAGGTCAGTGTTCCCCACACAGTGGAAGCTATGATGGATGGGGATTCAGAGACTCTGGCTTGGTTCCTACCTGTGCTGCTGATTGTGTGATCTTAGACGATTTACCTTTCTGCATTTCATTTTTCTCATTTGTAAAATAAAATGTTTGGATTAAATGAATTCTAAGTTGCCTCCCAGTTCTGAATCTAGGGCACTGTGATTTCAAAGAGTCACAAACTTGGTTGAAAGTCTTTTCCCAAAGTTCTTCTCAGCAGCATGTGAAAGTGCCACATGTGAGAGCCCATCATTAAACATTTGCACAGTCACTCCACCAGCTGTTCCGTGTGTCACTCACACATCTCTGTCCTGGAAGCAATCATTTCCACAGAGAATCAATGCTTCTCTATTTGCTTCTATGTGTATAAGGAAAATTCCCACTTGGTGATGGAGACCCATAAGAAGATTAACTACAGCTAGGTGATGGAGTGGACAGAGCACTGAACTTGGGGGCAGAAAGACCAGAGTTCATATGCAGACTTAGGTTCTTCCTAGTTATATATGAACAAGTCACCTTCTGCCTCAGTTTCCTTGTCTGTAAATTAGGGACAATAATAGCATCTGCCTGTGATGATATTTATAAAGCCCTTTGAAAATCTTCTATATCAAAATTCTATACCAATATTAGCTATTGTTGTGTTGGTTAACATAAAAAGAAACATCTAATAGACATTGATAAGGAAGATTCTTAAACATGCAAGTCAAGAATTTTCCCCATTGGAAGTTAGCTTGGTAAGTCCTCTAGGCTCCTTCTCAGAATCATTTTTTTTTCAATAACTGAAGGATCCTGATCAATGCCTTGAGACCATGGACCTGGATTTTATTCTTTTCCTAAATTTTTTAAGTACTTTTAATGAAATTTTGTTTCATCTAATATCTACCATCCACAAGCTCTTCAATTACCTTGTAAAATAAGGAAGGTTTTGACAATGAAAAAGGAAAACTGAAAAACCAGAAGAGAAAGAGAAACTTTTCCCCCTGTTCCTCGTTGCCAAAGGGAAGAAGAAGGTCACTGGTTGAATGGGCTGAGAAGTAGAGCTGTATTCATATATGCTCATCCTGAGACCCTGAGAGAGAGCAGGTGGCCCAACATGTGTTCTCTTTCAAACTCTAATTTTAACTATTTCCCCTGGGACCCTATTCATCACAGTCTGCCTCAAGACTTTCTATAAGAGGTCAAGAGAAACCAAGAAAAGCTAAGGAAACTTTCAGCCTTCAAACTTCAGAGCAATGCTTAAAAATAAGAAAAAAAAATATGAAAATAAGATAGAGCACTTTATCCCACTCAAACCTCCCCCAAACCCAAAAAGTTAAACCTGATTGTTCTTTTTTTCTTTAATTTACCAAAAGTTTCTCATGGACAAGCATGAGAAAAATGAAAAAGTATTTTATTTTCAGAATAGAATTCTTAATGGTTCTTGTGCAACACATAGTCCTTTAAGACACAGTGTCATTTCATAGTACAAAATTTTAATTTGCATTTTCATCACTGATGCTGTAGGCTAGTGTAATGAATGTATAGAGTGCAAGATTTAAGATTATTAGTCCTACGTTCAAATCTCTTTTCTTCTACTTATGAGCTATATTGTCATGATCAAGGGCAAGAGGTGATGGATTTGGCATCAGAGACGCTAGACCCCATCTCTGCCCATTACTTTCTGTGTGACCTTGGTCACATCATTTCTCCAAGAAGGAATAATATATAGAAATAGATTTAGATATAGATATGTAGATATATGTAATTTAAGTTCAGAAAGAAATAAGAGGGCAAGAGGATAGGATAGGGGGAAAGAATAGGGGAAAGATTTTTGGAGGGGTAGATAGCTTAAGGAATAGATGGACAAGGTAGTGGATTAAAAATAAAGGAGTAAAGGGATAATAATAGGATGAGGATAGTGAGGGAAAATAGGAAGGAAGAAATATATAAGAAGTTATTATGGTTTAAAATGTGAAGGGGATGAATTCACCCATAAAATGAAAACTGGTAGTAGATTTAAAATCTATATGAGGATAGTGAGGAAAATAGTGAAGAGGGAAATAAACAAGTAATTATAGTTTAAAATGTGAATTGGATGAATTCACCCATAAAATGGAAACAGATAGTAGGTTAAAAATTTGAACTCAACAATATATTGCCCTCAGCAAATGGTATGATATGAGAATACAATAAACATAAAATAAAGATTAGCAATAGAATTTATTATGTTAAAAAGCAGGGGTAGTATTTATATCTCAAAGTTAAGCTAAAGTAGATTTAATCAAAAAATAAAAACAGGGAAATTACAAGATGTCAGCCATATAAATCAATATTGTTTTAAATTATTTAAAATTATCAAACAGTATAAAGGTGGAATACTGCTGCCATGCAGAAAATGATGAGTTGGTGGATTGAGAAAAATATGCAAAGATTAGGACTTCTGAAGGAAGATGCTTTACCTTTTTTGAATCAGAGGACAATGGAAATAAGCACAGTATAGTTGCGTGTGTGTTTGTATGTATGATTATGTATATCTATGTTTATGTATATGTGTAGGCATGGATTATATATATATGTATATATAAATGTGTCAACATAGGTGTTATATGTGTGTTATATATGAATACAGATAGAGAAAGAGAGAAAGATATTCATGCTTAATTGTAATCTTCTTTGGAAAAAATAAAGTAAAATGTGCACAGCAAAAAAACAAAAAAAAACAAAAAAAAACCTACAAAGAAGCAATGAAAACAGGGACAACTCTGAATAAACAATGTTTTCCTCTAAAGGGAAAATGATGCTTCCTAGGACACACAGACAGTAATGGGTTCAGTTTCCTATTTGGAGAATGATGGTGTTATAACGGATGACCTCCCAGTCCCAGTCACAATCCTATGATCACTTTCTATCTCACAAAGTCCCAGTTTTCATCGTCTATAAAATGAGATTGAAAAAAGTACTTTGTACTTAAAGAGCTTCATAAATATGATATGCTATTTGGAATAGAGTGATACTTACTTATGTGACATTTACCCTGAATTTGGAAAGGAACAATTTCTCTACTGGGGATGGGGTTTGGAATTTCTTTTCTAAAACCCTGACCTCTTTTATTATAATCTTCAAATATGCAGCACTTATAAATGAGATCAGTAACTAGACATGTAGTCATTTACTTTTAATAACTGCTTCAGGAAAATCTGAGAATGGTGGATTGCCTGGGTTCAGGTGTTCTCTGCTGAACCCAGGCAATTCACCACTCTCAGCCTTCCCTGAAGCAGGTATTAAAAATAAATGACATGTCTCATTATAAATTACTGGTAAATCTCATTTATAAGTATTCTGAGCTGCAATGATATAAAGCCAATTGGGCAGCCTCACTAAGCCCAGCTAAGTTCCTATTCATTGCTTCCAGGATACCATCTCATCTTCTGCCATCCCCCTTTCCTTTCACCTTTGATCTTTCCCAAAATCAGGATAATTTCCAATAAATCCTTTCTTCTTATGATGTGGCCAAAGTATTTAAGCTTCAGCTTCAGTATTTGTCCTTCCAATGAATAGTCTGGATTAATTTCTTTTTATATTGTTTGAATATCCTTGCTGTCCAAGGGACTCTCAAAAGGATGGCAGGGTTAATTCTGTAGCACTTAGATTTTTTTATAATTCAACTCTCAGACACACACTGCTACAAGAAAATATATATACATATGTAAATAAATATAAATATATATACATACATGTATATACATATATTTGAGAATGTGTGTATATATACACAGCTGTGCATGTATTTATGTATACACATATACACATGAGTTTATATCTGTGTGTGTTGCATAGCAGTGATAATGCAAAAATTTGTAATCAAATAATAATTCTCTCTACCACATACATGACATTGGGTAAAGAGTTCATTCTATTTAGCCCTTGATTTCCTCAGCTATAAAATGAAGGGGTTGAACTCAATGATTTTTCTAGCTCTAAATCTATGGTCTTTCCTCCTAACATAATCATATATTTAGGGGAAAAAAACATTTTCCCAGAGTTCTTCTCATCCTCACAGTGTAAAAATGAAGATGCCACATCAGAGAGATGGCAAGAACCCGTTGGCACAGTGTCTCTATTCATTATTTCACATGCCACATGTTTCTCTCTTGTAGTTTTTCATGACAAAAAGGAATGAATGTTTCCTATCTTTTTTCTTATGTGTGCAACGAAAATTCTACTTGTAACGAGGACTGCCATGGAGATGAGATGAAATGGCTTATTAACGCCAAGTTTATCCCCTGAAGCAGACCCTTAAAATTGTTCTGGATCTATGAGCAGGCAATAGGTGAATTAGATTCAATGAAACCGAAAAAAGAAAATAAATAAAGTCTTGTTTACACTCAGAGGTTCCTTCTTCACTTTGAATGGAACTATAACTGACATCACCTCACAATTGTAGGATGAGTCACTGAGACAGATTGTGTTTCATGTCAGGTCACAGAGAAGGAGTCCATTGTAGAGAGAGGAAAGAAAATTAAGTCAGTCCTTCTAAGGAAGTGTGCTTTCCCTGAGAATCAGCACAAAGAGTACTGATTTTGGAATCAAGAGGACTTTGAGTTGTAGTTAGAGACAGATAGGTGGCTCCATGGGTAAAACACAAGGCTTGCAGTCAGGCTGATTTGAGTTCAAACTACCTGAGAAATTTGCTAGCCATGGATCTTTAAATAAGTCACTTAATTTCTGCCTCTGTGTCCTTATCTGTTAAATGGGTTAAACGGGGATGATTATAGCACCTACTTTTTAGATTATAGTGAGGATCAAATGAAATAATATTTGTAAAATGCTTGGCAGATAGTGGGCAAACAGAAATGCTGAAGAATACCGCCAGTTAGAGGGTGTGATCTGGAAAAGGATCCAACAAAGGATACTGGGAAGTATTCAGAGAGGTAGGAAGAGAACCCACAGAGAATGGTGTTAGAGAAGACGTAGAGAAGGGTGGGTATCAAGAAGGAGAGAATGACTGACAGTTTCAAATGGTGCAGAGAAATCAAGGAGAATGAGGATTGAGAAAAGGCCATTGGATATGTCACTTGGAAATCATTAGTAACTTTGAAGGGCAAGGGGGCATTTTGGTGGAGTAATAAGATGGAAACTGGATTGTAAAGGGTTAAGAAGATAGTGAAAGGAGAGAGAGTGGGTGCAGCTACTGTAAAGTATAAATTATAAAAAAAACTATTGTAAATGATCTTTTCAAGGAGTTTAGCTATACAAGGACAGAGGAGATAGAGGACAATAGTGGAAATAGAAGGATCAAGTGAGGGTTGTGGGTGTGTTTTTCAGTTTGAGGAAGATATGAATATGTTTGTAGGCAGTAGGAAATGAGCCAGATACAAGGAGAAATTGAAAATAAGTGAAAGATTGGGGATGTGAGAGGGGACAATCTGTTGGAGGAGATGAGATGGAACAGGGTCACTTGAACAAGTAGAAGGGTTAGTTGTGGCAAAGAGCAAGGCCATTTCATCATATGAGACTGAGATGTTAGAACAGAAAGTGGAAGAAGGCATCGAAACAATTGAAGATAAAAGAGAGAATTCACAGTGAATGGAATGAATTTTTTCTATAAAGAATAAGGCAAGGTTCTCAGCTGAGAGCGTGGGAGGAGAATAAAGTCATGGGAAGTTTGAGGAGGTATGAGAAGGTTTGGAAGAGCCACTGTAGAGAGTGGGATGAGTTGAAAAGGGAGAAATGGTAAGATTTCTTAGTAGCAGTAAGCACCCAATTGAGGTTATGCAACATAAATTTATAGTGAAAAGTCAGAATGGTCACATGATTTTCTTCACTTTTATTCAGCAGCACATGTGTAGGAGTGGAGGTGACAAATGGTGGGAGTGATTCAAGATTGAAGCTTGGCTGGGTATAATTGATGATATGATAAGGGGGCTAGGAATTTAACAGAGCAGGATGGTGTAGAATTGAATTGGTTTGCCAAGATTTTTAGAGACGAGGGTGGCTAGTGCCAAAGAGTTAGCCCGGGAGAAAATTGTGGGGCCAAGGAACCGGAGGTCCTGGTGTTCAAAAAAAGAAGGGCTTTATAAGAGAAGACAGAGAGAGCAGTGAACAGCCAATAAATTATGATAGAATAAAGAGATTTCAGAATTCTCAAACATGAAAGTTGGTGATGGCTAAGTTGAGATTATGACCATCTTTATATGAGGTGACCTTATTATTTGAGAAAAGAAGATTGAAAAAGTTAATGGTTAAGTTATTTTGAGGGAAAATCAATTGTATGCTGAAGTCCCCTGGTATGAAAGCAGATGTTGGGAAGGGGAGAAAAATTGTGACTCAGGTACTGAACTCATTGAGGAAGGAAGGAGATCTGTAGACAACAGCTACCAGGATTTTGATTGGCTGATAGATATAAAAGTATAAAGCTCAAAGGAAGAAAAGCTGCTGAATGATGGAGGAAGAGGGAGAACATGGAAGTGGAAATGGGGAGCAAGTTATATTCTAACTCCCCTGACTCAACCTATGAGCCAAGGAGAATAAGTGAAGGTGCCACCAGTACTAGTCAGGGAGATTTTGTTATCAGGAGGAAGCCAGGTTTCAGTAAGAGTTGATAAATGGGAGCAATGGAAGAGGAAAAGACTTAAGACAAAGGGAAATCTGTTGTCTATGGAACAAGTATTACAAAGGAAGGGCTGGGTGGAGTCAGGTTGAAACTTTGGAGTAGGAGAGTTGAGAGAGATGGGAATAAGGAATTGGGTGGTAGGTAGAGCATGTGGAATGGGGTGTGGATGATGATCTATAAGCATTCAGAGTCACTGGCTGTGACCAGGTGTGAAAGCAGCCTCCACCCTTGCCTTTTGCCAATTTAGAGTCTCAAATCAAGCCAGAGAAATAAGGATAAGGATCTAAGATAATGATAGACTGGGCTATTCAATGAAAGAAAGAACTACCATCTCTTGAAAGAGGAAATGCCAAGTAACATGGCAAAGACCATACAACAGAATGCATACTATGTATACTTCTACAGAGGTATATATATATATATATATATACGTGAAATATTCCTATGTGGATGCTTATATGCATACATGTCGATGTTTATGTATAGTTGTGTATGCGTATTGTATACGTGAATATATATATATGCACACACAGCCATATATATATATGCATATATGTATATGCATATATATACATATATATACACATACATAATATTTGATGTTCCAAGAATCTTCGTACACTTTTAAGCTATTAAAAGCTTTAGTAATTTAAAGTGTAGTCATTTACTAATTAGTAAATTTAGTAATTTAGAACTGCAGAAAAACCCTAAGACACACATATATGCACGTGTGTGTGTGTATACAAATGTATGTATGTGTCTATATTTCTTCTGGCTCTCTGAAGGAAAGAAAATATTAAATTGTTCACAGAAAAATGACCTGGGAAATTTAGTGGATTGCAAGCTCAATACAAGTCAAAAGCAGAGAATGGCAGCTGACACAACTCATGCAAATTAAGGTTGTATTAAAAGCAGCATAGTCCCCAGGTCTAAGGAGGTGTTAGTTCTATTGTACTTTGCCCTGTCCAGACCACATCCAAAATGCTGGATTTGAATTCAAATCCCATATGTTAGGATGATGTTAATAAAGTGGAGACTTCCCAGAGGACAATAGCCAATGGGAGGAAGGGCCTGAAGATTGTGGAATGTAAGAATCAGTGAAGGAAGTGAGGATGTTCACCTGGAGAAGTGAATGGGAGGAGCATGTTAGCTGCTGCCTCCAAAAATTTGAATTACTAACATGGAAGAGACCCTAGATTTGTTTTTCTTGACCCCAAAGAGAAGAACTGGGAATAGAGGACTACTTTTAACAACCAAGTTTAGGGTTACCATGTGGAAAGTCTTCCTGACTACAAAGGCTCACCAATAATGGAATGGGCTGCCTCAAAATGGGGACCAGAGAAGGGCGAGATCCTTTCTCAGAGGTCTAAAAGCAAAGACTATATAACCATTTGTTGAGATTGTGATAGATGAGAATTTAATGCAATTATCAGTTGTACGCTGAGATTATGTGAATTGAGCTGATCGGTTGTTTCTTAGGTTCAATGATATATGCCTTTACTTATTAGCTAGACCCAGCAAAATACTATATAAATAAAAGGGTATCTGAATTAATCATAAAATCTGTGACAATATCAGCTTTGCTCAGGTACATGGAAACACACATATCCTTACACATCATTGATAGCAGAATAGTAATAGATTATCTCATGCAGAAAATTAATCTATTATGTCAAGCTGGTTGATGTAATTAGCTTCTATTTATAGCTTTAAAAGGCCATTGAATAATTCTTATTTGGGAGAATCTGTTAGGATTAGGGGTATCTAAATGGGAAAGTGTTTTGTCTGTGGATAGCAGGTGGTCTATGCTTGTATAATAAGTGTTATGGAATCTCACAAGTACAATAATATTTTAATCTAAAACTTATTATCTCTGAAAGAATATACAGATATTTAAAGTCAATGGGTGTTTTTTAGGTGAAGTAAAACTCTGAAAAATAGCTAACATATTGGATGACAGTCAGGATCTTCACAGATCAGAAAACTGAACTAAATCTAAAAATAAAAATTTAATGAGGATAAATGTAAAGTCTTATACTGGGTTCAAAAATTAACTTAACAAGTACAAGATGGGGAGGTACAATTAGACATCAAATTTGTCTGAAAAATATATGGGGAAGGGGAGGAGGATTTACCAGATAGAATAGAATGCTCGATATGAGTCAATGATATAAAATGGCAACCATAAAATTAATGCAGTTATAGGCTTAAGGAAAACAGACAGAGTTGTGGGTATTTTCCCATAAATGACTTGTTTGAGTTCATGTGGAATGTTGTAGTATATTCTAAAGTTTCTTATGATAGCTGGTATTTAAATACTACTTTGAGGTTTACAAAGTGTTTTATATCCCTTCTCTCATTTGGTCCTAGCACCTATCCTGAGATAGGTGTGATTATTACCACCATTTTATAGAAAAGGAAACTGACAACCCAGAGAAGTTACTTCCCCAGGGTGACAAAGTGTCTGAGATGAGATCTTAACTCAAATCTTTCTAAGTCCAAATCCAACATTATACCTCCTAATTGTTCTCGCGTATGATATGATTATCATGCTTGAAATGCTAGCTATAGCAGTTATGATAAGGAAAAAAATGGAGGAGTAAGCATAGATAAGATAGAAACAAAATTATCATTTTTATGCAAATAATATGACAGCATATTTAGAGAGCCCTAACAAGTCAACAAAAATTAATTGAAACTATTAATCATTTCAATATAAAATAAATCCACTCAAATAAGAATTTCTTTACATGTTATCAAGGACAAAGTCACAGAAAAAATTCTATGTAAAACAATTACAGATCTATGAAAATACTGTAACAAGGTAGAGAGCATCAAGAAGAAAAACTGTAATGCCAGAGAAAATGAGGCAAAATAGAGATTAGAGTGTTGTTAATATTTTATTTGAGAGGAAGAGATTGTCTGGGGCCAAAACAGGATCCATGTTAACCCCAACAGACTGAATGGGACTTGAGTCTCAAAGCATTCTGCAATGAGTGAAGAATTCCAGAGATTCTTTATAGGGCTCCAACAATCAGGAGAGACAAAGGCAGAGGGGGTGGGGAAGGGGTAAGAGCACTGGTGAGTGGACCAAAAATTTGGTTCTGATAGGTTGGGGGTAAGGACCATAAATTCTTAATAACTTAGGAGGACCAAGGAGCCAGGATATCTGAAATAGATCTCCCCCTTCTCTGAGATTGAACATTTATAATTTATGACCCTAGAGTAGCCAGCCCTAAATTATATCAGTCCTAGTGGTCAGGAAGGGGGGGTTGCAACCAGGGGGACTGAGGCAAAAGAATTCAGGGAAACTGAGGCAGAACAATCAGGGAAATTGAGGCAGAACAATTAAAGGAAGCTGTGGCATAACAAAATAACAGAATGGGATGAGAGCTGATGCAATGCTGGGATTAAGTGAATGTAATGACATGGACAAAAGAAAGCTGAAAGGGTGAAAGAAGAATAACCATTTATTTTGAAAGCCCTTCATGAGGGATAGAGATTACACTTCTATTTGGTCCAAGAATGATGAATGAAGTTGCAGTGAAGTTTAGGGTTAACAGAAGGAAAGCTTTTCAATGATAAAAAAACAATCCAAAAGTTAAAGAAAGTGCCTTTTGGAGTGGAGACTCCCTCATATCTACAGAGGAAGGGCCAATGCTCCCTTGTCTCCCATTTGAAATTCTCCATCTAAACTTTGGCTAACCCTAAATCACCATTTTGAGCCCAACTTGCACTCCTTTTGAAAAACTTCAAATTGACTTCTCAATCATTTCTTCTTTTTCATTCTTTCTTGTGAAAATTAATCATTTTCACTACTTAGTTCAACTTAGTAAACTTTCCCAAGGTACTCTTTGTTTACTTCTCATGGAATGTTGGTCCTTATCTGGGCTCTAGAAATAATCACCCTTATCTGCAAAGTATCTTTCCTTTTCCTTCCTTAAAAAGGAGTACAAAGAGAAGTTGCCCAGAGGCATATTTAATTTTGAAGCCTTGAAAGACTTCTTAACAATTAAAGCCATTTAAAGTTCAGAAGTACTGTCTGGGGAGGAGGTTGGTTACTGTTCATTGAAGTCTTCAGGAAAAAGCTGGATTACCTTTGGTCCATTATGTTGAGCAGGGATCTTTTTTTCTCACATCTAAATTGGACTAGATGATCACTGAGGTAGCTTTTCTCCATAAAATCATGTTTCTGTGATGTTTCTTTTAAGCCTTTTTTTAAAATGAACACAGTATTTGCTTGCAATTTATCACAACAGTAAATGCACATGATTTTCCCAGAATGGGTAACAACACATATACTTCCTTCCATATGTACTTCCATATAGTCCAGGAATTGTACTTTGTATGTTATCATTTTGTCTTCACATTTCCAATGACCATAATCCATTTGCAACAATCATTTTCTTTAACTGAATGATTTAAAGACCCAAACAGTCCAGGAATTCAATAAACAACTCTCCCCCCCCCCCCCCAAATAAAGAACTCTTCCCAGTGGGCAGAAGCCATTCTGCGTTTCTGTCTGCCACACAGAAGTGAGGGGAGATCACAGATCCTTTTCTGCATTTTCAGGAACCTATCTGGGCCAAACCTCGATTAGGCAAATCCTGGAATCCATCTATATTAGTGGGGTGATATTGGATCAAAGGTCTCATGGTCCTAGAAAAATCTCAGACCTGAGGGTTTCATTTATGTTGGATTTAGATAGATTTTGCATTTCTTTGGAGGATAAGATAGAATAAGAAGGTAGACATTAGAGAACACAGATATAAACACAAAACTTGAATGATGAACCATTTATCTATCCCACAGATCCCACAGACTATGTACTATAATGGTAATATAAATATAAATCAAGATATTCTGGGGTTTCTGGATTTCATGTTGAGGATATGACATATAATGGAGACAGAGGTACAATAGATGATAATGCCCAATGATTGCTTGGGTTCTCTGGCAAAATTAATGAAAGGGCCCAAAAGTTTTTAGTATATAGCAGCAAGGAAGGTGGCAAACCAAGACAATCCTCCCTATAAGAAGAATGATTTTGTAATGGCTGAGAAACTGAGGCAAAATAGAGATCAGAGAGTATTTACTATTTTATTTGAAAGGGAGAGATTTACTGGGAACAAATGGATCCATGGTTTGGTCCCAGGGCTGAATGAGACTATTGTCTCCAAGAATCCAGCAAACAATGTGAATTCTCAATGACCTATATACACATGGCTCACATAGAGGGGAGGGGGGAGGAGGGTAGACTGAGGCAGGGGCAGAGTCAGGGTGCTGATAGTGGGAATGGGACTCTGAGAAGGTGGGGGAAAGGCACCAGAGATTACATAATGGGGGGAAGCATCCCGGGGATGGGGAGAGGCATCTTGATAAGATGGTATCTGATATTCTGATAGCTTGGGATGGGGAGAGGCATTCTGATTTTCTGAGTATTAGATCTTTTATCCTTATCAAATATTCTGATTAAGAGGGAGGGGTGGTTTTGCAGGATTGAGCAGAACAATTATAAACTGAGGTAGAACAATTAGGGAAACCAAGACAGGACAATCTAGGGAAACCGAGTCAGGATAATAAAAGAGAACTGTGGCATAACAATCGTTCTAGGGGCATGCTGCCCCCAGGGCTGATATCCAAAGCATCCAGCAACTAATGTGTGCTTCCCATGAAGTTTATATACATGTGGCTCAGATACAGGGGTAGACCGAGGCAGGGACAGAGTTAGAGCATTGAGAGCGGGAACAGACTATCAATCCGGTTCTGACAGGGTGAGGGGAGGCACTGGACATTCTGATAAATTGGGATAACAGAATGGGGAGAGGCACTGGACATTTTGATAAGTAGGGATGGGGAGAAGCACCAGACATTCTGATGATGTCTAAGATAGAAGGTCTTTCTCCTTATCTGGATCATCATGATTAGGAGGAAGGGGTGGTGTTGTAGAATTGAGCAGAACAATTAATACCTGAGGCCGAACAATTCAGGGAAACCGAGGCAGGACAATTAGGGAAACTGAGTCAGGACAATAAAAGGGAATTGTGGTACAACAGTTTTATTTAGAAACTTCAGCTCTTCTAAGCAGTACCTATGGCCATATATACCCCTCTAAACTTTGGAGCTTGAGGGGATCTATCCATGATCATTCAGAAAGTGATGAGAGATGGCCCAGGAGTTGGAATGGATCAGAACCTCTGTGTTCCCTCCTATGAGGCTGAAGATGGATAGAAAGGAAAGGGTAAAGGGCACTGATAAAAAGTTGGGAGGAAAGGCCTTCTGCAATTCTACTTCCTCTAAGTCTTGAATAACCCAGATAGACAAAGAAGATCATTAGGATTGGAAAGAAACTTAAGGAAGAGGGGGGAAAATTTAAAAGGGAATCTGATACATGACTAATATTCTTGACAACAATAATAATAATTTACATTGTTAACAATTCAAATAGTTGACAGAACACTAGGGTGTGATAGAGGAAACCAAAGCTCAGAACTCAAGCCAGGGTTTTGTAAGCTCCGTGAGGCAAAAGCAATTCCACTTTGTCTTCAAATTCCTATTGACTGTTATTATATTTCGCATTTATTTCCTTTGGTTATTTTTTGTTTTTCGGTCCAGACAGTTCTTACTGTGGAAATTCCCTTTGCAGATGTAGATCAGCCATTTATCTCAGAGTATGTCTAATGTATTAAAAATAAAAGGACTTGACCACAAACAAACAGCTAGTAAGCATCAGAAACAAGATTTTCTTTCTAACTGACATATTATATCTCATCTTGAATATAAGATCGCCTGATCATATCTTTAGAGTTGGAAGGATGAAAAGGAAGGAAACAAGCATTTATTAAGTGCCTTCCATGTGCCAGTCACTGAGCTAAGTACTTTTCAATTATTCTCTCATTTGATCCTTATAACAACCCTGGGAGGGAGGTGCTATTTTTATTCACATTTGACAGTTGAGGAAACCAAGGTAAAGAGAGACTAGAGACTTTGCGCAAGGTCACAGAACTAAAAGATATCTAGGGCCATATTTGAACTTAGATCTTCCTGACTTTAGACCCCAAGCTTCCTCCACTGCACTCCCTCTCTGTCTCAAGGCAGGAGGTCAGAAGTCATTGATCCAGCCCCCTCATTGGACAGATGAGGAAGTTGAGACCTAGAGAGTTTCAGTGGTATTCCTAAGATCCCATTAGTAGAATCATGGCATCATAGCACTACACATAAAAGAGACTTTGGAGACAAGCCAGACCAACCTTCTCCAACTGAGCCTCGAGAGATTAAGTGATTTGTCCAAGAACACACAGGTTAAAAAGAGCAGAAATGGGATTCAGCAGCTCCAGATCTATTCTACTACATTAAGTAAGCTTTTAATAAATGTTAGCTGAATTAAACATCCATCCAACCATCCATCAGACATTTTTAATACATCTCAGTAGAGAGAGGAATGAAACTAGCATCAGAACATTTCTTTCCAGAATAACTTTGGTATCCTGCTGACTGCGTCTTCATATCAAAGGCTTCTGCCTTCTGCTCAGAGATCTGTCCTCCTGAGGGGTGTTTGTGTGAATGTGAGAGTGTTAGTGTGTGAGTGTGTTTGTGTGATTGTGTGTGAGTGTGTGTGTATGTGTGTGAGAGTGTGTATGAGTGTGTATGTGTATGTGTGTGTGTGTGTGTGTGTATGTTGTGTGAGACTTGCCTAAGGAAGGTCACCCCCACATCCCATCCAGTTTGACTTCTCACTTTCCTTTTGCAGTTGAAGTTATAACACGAAATAGCCATCCAGGATGGGAACGGCTACTTGTCCATTCATACCTAATTTCCCAGATTGCTATAGTTCTATCATAGAGACAGTGATGCATGAGATTAAATGGAGTTTAGGAAATAGCATGTCCACTTGTTTCATTTACTTTAAGGAATTCACCTCTGGCGCATTTAACAACATCATTACATTAAAACCAGGGTGACTGTTGGTCCTCTGGGTGTCCAGAAGCGCGGGTCCACCCTCCAGACACAAGGTCACCTTCTCTTGCCACTGTTCATCTCCAATCACTGGGCAATAAAAAGACACTGTCAAAAGCAGTGACTAGGCAGATTTATAGCATTTTATAAACTAGAAGTCTAATGAAATTAAATGGCTGGACCTCCTCAAGTCCAAGCCAGGCTTTGAAATGAGGCCATTGAAGCAAATAGGGTGAAGGTCTACAAAGGAGATTGATCTTGTGTGTGTGTATGTGTGTGTGTGTGTGTGTGTGTACAGTATAAATTCTGATTGAAGTAGACTTTAAGATAGTGTCATTTTTGTACCTTCTCCTTCCTTTGCAGAGGTAAGGGGTTATGGGTATGAAATACTGTATATACCACCAGATTCAGTTCATATATGCTATAAGATATAAAAATATCCTTCTTATACATGTAAAAATAAATATGAATAGATAGCATTCTAGAAAAGGGAAAATACATAATATTAAAAAAGGGATCCAAAAAGGTTCTTGTATATTTGGGGAAAAATAAATAATTGAAGACACATATGATGTAGAGGAAACACTCTTGGTCTTGGACTCAGGAAAACCTGGAATCGAATCGTGCCCTAGAATAGCTCAGTGATCACAGTCAAGCCCTGAAACTTCTGTGGACCCCAGCTTTTCTCCTCTATAAGGGCAGTTAGTTGGTGTAATGGATAGAGCACCAGCCCTGAAGTCAGGAGGACCCGAGTTTAAATCTGACCTCAGACACTTAATACTTCCTGAATCTGTGATCCTGGGCAAGTCACTTAACCCCAATTGCCTCAGCAAGAAAAAAAAAGGGGGGTAAGGGGTTGAAGAGATAACTTTTGACATTCCTATAATTGATTATATATGTATTATATATATATATTGTATTATTATATATGTATATATATAATATATATATAATATATATATATAGTCTGAAATCTGTGTCATCACAGCCCTAAGACATTGTGTTTAATTACTGGTATTTGAGAGTCAGAGAAGTGTAATAGAGAAGATAAAGTCAAAAAGAATCTGTTTAAAATCTGCCTCTGATACTCAGTAGCTATGGAACCATGGGCAAGTAATTGAGCTACTCTGAACCTCAGATTCTTTATCTATAAAATAAATATTATAATGGTGGCACTATCTCACAGCATGGTTTTGAACCTCACACAAACTATGGTATATAAAGCTTCTGGCTGATTTTAAAGCATTTCATATGTACTATTGCATATTATTAACAACATATCCAAAATTCAGAGGCCCACAAGCCAGGATTTTTACTACCTGGCTCCAGTCTCATTGACAAATGAGCAACCCAACATCAAGAGGAGTTTGGTGAAGTTAAATGAGTCAATTACCAGGTGGCCCTTCATAAAGAGAATTGCTAACTAAAGAGCTATAAATAAACTATAAAGGGGGTTTGTTATTTCAGAGCAGAAGAAACAGGGGAAGGAGGCCCATTAACAAGAAAAATGGAAAAGAGATGGCAGGTTAAAGACTCTGCTTCAAAGAGACGTCAAGTGGAAGTTCCCATTCCATCTCAGTTTCAGTAGTAGAAAAAATTGCTACTCCCCCTCCCCAGTCCTCTGAATAATACTTGAAATAATACTCCAGGGAAATCATAGGCATTTTTCTTTCTTATTTATCTAAGTGACTAAGAAAGTCTAGGGTTTGATACTTTTATTGCCCATGCCAATATTTTTCATTTATTTCAATGGGCAGATCCCTTGAAGGGCCTAAGGTGCAGATCTTGGAAAAAAAAAGATGCTGATTTTGGTTTAGAACAGAAGAATTCAGAAATCCCAAATTAATAAGGTTCATTTTCTATTCTTCCTCCTCCTTGGCTCCCTACCAACCCAAAGGCAGATGCCTTTCTCTAGGAGACCCACATAGACACTACCAGGGAGCCCACAGGGCCATTAGAGAGAGGTTATAGTGCCTAGAAATGGTCCCAACAAATTACAGTGGGCTCTTGGAAAATGCTAGAGAAGCAGTCTTGTTTTCTGCATCCCTAATTAACGGCCTGATCCTAAGACTCAAGAATAAAGACCTGGATTCAAATCCCTTTTAGGAGAGTCAGCCAGTGCTCATCATGGTTTGAGGTAGTTTAAGTCATTCAGTTTTCCTAATACAGAACCTTAATCTGATTACATTTTGTCAATTGGCTTTCCACACCACTGAACCAGATCTCCAGAGGCCATGTCCCACTTTCCCTGGGAGAATAAACCTTACTGTTTGTGCTATGGTTTTTCAGTCATGTCTGACTCTTGGGGTTTCCTTGGCAAAGAAACTGGAGTGATTTGCCATTTTCTTCTCCAGCCCATTTTACACCACATGAGGAAACGGAGACAAACAGGGATAAGTGACTTGTTCAGGGTCACACAACAAAGAAATATCTGAGGCTGGATTTGAATTCAGGTCTTCTGACTTTAGACCCAGCACTCTATCCACTGAAACACTCTGTCTTGGGTGTTGGCTAAGCTGTTCTGCTTGGTGAGTAAATGCAAATTTACTTAACACATTAATACTTATTATATGGACATGATGCTCTTCCACATTCTTAAAATCGCATTGTCTATTATTTTATCTGGGTAGAATGCAGGATTTGAAATCAAAAAGCTCTGCATCCAAATTCTGTCTCAGATACTCTGCATAAGTCATTTACCTTCTCTCATCCTATTTCCTGACATATAAGAGAGGCCGATGACTTTGTGCAATTCTGCCTCATTTAAATCTAGTTCATGCTCAAATCAAAAGACATTATCATCTAACATAGGGATGTCATTTTGGTCTTTTTCAAGAACAAAGGACAAAAATTGTGATCTATAAAATGGGGATATTGGAAAGCACTTTGCAAACTTAAACTCTATATAAATGTTGTTATTGCTAGTTAGCAATTAGGATAAGGATGATGGTGATGATGATGATGATGATGATGATGATAAAATAACAATAATAATAAAGCAATACTATCAAAAGGTCCAACAATTGATAGTCCTTTGGTTCCATTCTTCAGACCAAAACCTCTTTCATTGCTCATGACTCTCCTAAATCTGCTGCCTCCTCCATCAGAAAGTAAACCCACTGAAGACATACCAACTGAGTTTTTCATTTGTATCCATTCTGACCAAAAAAGGGGAAGCTGCTAAAATGATATTTCATTCAATTATGTGTTCTCCATAATGATTCTATTTCTAGCCTCTGTGACTTAGCAGAATAATTTGAATACATCTTCCAGAAGATATTCCTTTATACTTGAAAAAAAATTGCATATTTCTTTGCTTTGAAGTTTTGATTTCCCTTTAAAGAGATTTTCTTTTCTAGAATTATCCCCTGTAGATGGTGCTTAAGAATCCTTTATAAGACAACATGCTAGATTGATTTGGGTTGTGTTCTAGAATCAAGAGGATTGGATTTAGGTTCTCTGATGCTAGGTTTCAATCTTAGCTTTGTGAGCCTGAGCAGGTGATTTCACCATGAGGTTATAGTTTCTTTATTTGAGAAGTAAGAGGACTGGACTAAATAATCTCTAGGTCTCTGTCAACTTCAAAAAACTTATGACCCTTTATTTTGTTGGCTTTCTATCCATTTTCCTATTTTCAGTGGATTATTTTTCCTCCTTGGATTTCTTTTCTTTATGTTTCAGAATTGGGGGACTTTACTCAGGGCCTTGAGAACAACTGGCAATCTCGATGATTTGCTGGCAGAGATGATAGTATTCAACTCAAAAGATATGGAATAAGTACCATTCACAGCTGTCACTTCTAGTCAGGGTTTAACACTTTTCTACCCCCTCTAAAAACTAGAAGTTCTGAGAAAACCAATCAAGTGCTAGTGAACTTGGTAGAATATGATAGGATATTCCTTTGAGACCCCTTTCCAGGCTTGATGCTGTGAACAATTAGATTCTAAGGCCTGGGGAAGCCTGTGGGTGAGCTACCAGCAATTTATAGATTAAAAATATCGAATTTAATGAGGCCATTTAACATTGGGTTGTGAAAGACAGACAAACTCAACTTTCTATTCCATCAGATATACCAAGAAATTAGGCAGAACTTCCCATGGAAAGGAGCAATCATTCTCCATTCAGGTTTATCCACTGCATCTTACTCTCTCAATCCTTTTAAAACATCTTCTCAGGCAAGTCCAGTTATTGCAAAGAATAAGACTGTTTCCCTCTCTCTCTCTCTTTCTCTCTCTCTCTCTCTCTCTCTCTCTCTCTCTCTCTCTCTCTCTCTCTCTCTGTCTTTCTCTCTGTGTCTGTCTCTATCTCTCTGTCTGTCTCTCTGTCTCTTTCTCTCTCTCCCTGACTCTCTCTTTCTCTCTTTCTGTCTCTCTGTGTCTCTGTCTCTCTGTGTGTGTCTCTCTGTCTCTTTGTGTGTCTCTCTGTCTCTTTGTGTCTTTGTCTTTCTCTGTGTGTCTCTGTCTCTGTCTCTCTGTCTCTCTCATCACTTTCATGAATTAACACCACACTATTGTTAAGCTTAATTACCTTTGTTACTAGAATGGAACATGGAGCCAAGGTATTACTTCATCAGCTAAATTGTTGGCAGCCGATAGAAAGAGTTCACATGCCATAGTTCAGTCTTAGAGGAAATGCTAATATCTAGTTGGAGTAGCAACCGGCCGGGCAAATCTCTTTGGAAGTTGTTACATTTGCTGCTAAATAGGGTCATAGTGATTTTCGAGCCACCTCAGGAGAGAATGACTAATGGCCTGGAGAGCCCCATAACTGAAAGTTAAAGCATTTGGGATGGTTGCCCTTGGTTGAGAGCCATTTTAGAAACTATACTTTGCAAAGGATGGTGACCATTATTCTCCATCTTCATTCTTCCTGAAAAAGGAAATAGGATTAAGCAGCATCGTATTTTAAATAGTTGTATGGTAATGAAACAGGGAATGAAATAGCCTCTGAAGAAATAAAGATGAATATCACATAAAGGACATCGGAGAGGCCCATGGTGACTGTGAGTTGGCTGCAACATATAATGATTGAGGAACTCTAAAGAAGAACAGGAATCAAAAAAGTCAATGGGAAAACGTTAAATGAAAGAAAAGATAAGTTGATCATGTGGTAATGGTCAGAGATGGTAAGTGAATGTTTCTCACAATGTTGAAAGAAAGGACAGTGGATCTCCAGGACCCTCTGTGATAAACTTAAGAGAAGACATGGTCAAGAGTCACATGTAATGGGCATATTTCCATGGGTGATGTTCTATATCACTGAGGTCAGAGAGGGGATTCCAAGTTAATGAAATCAGATATATTGATATATCCTTCAGATTCAAGAAGAAGAAGGGTTTCTTGGGAGTAAGCAATGTTGAGCACCTTACTAAGATGATCATCCCCAGAAGATCCAGGCATATTACCCTCTTGACATTAAAAACAGTTTTATATATGGTAATATAGTCTTATTGTTAGGAATAATGACCCAGGTAACCCCTTGAATTTATTTCTAATCCAATGATTCAATGGATCAACTACTCATGTTCACAATAAAATATTCCAGAATTTTGTATGTCTTCCCCTTGAAAGTTTTTATTGCACATCCTTCCATATCCCTGATAAGCAAAGTGAAAAAGGGAACATGGTAGAGTCAAAATATAACAATTAGTAGTAGTAGTAGTAGTAGTAGTAGTAGTAGTAGTAGTAGTAGTAGTAGTAGTGGTATAAATAAATCACTTTAGGATTTGCAGTCTTTTATATATTAACTAAGTTAATCCTTACAACAACCTTGTGAAGTAGGTGATATTAATATCCCCATTTTCCACATGAGGAAATTGAGGATGAGAAGAAAGCTTGCCAGATTTGGAATCAGAAAAATTGAAGCTGTATCCTGGCCCTCTCCAATTAACTCTATAAACTTGACCCGACTAATTATTAGGAAGTGGCACTCTAATTTAGGAAAACCTCTGATAAGCTGGAGAGTGTCCAGAGGAAAGAGATCACATGAAGGAACTTGAAATTATTTTATATGATGATCATTTTAAGAAACTGAGGCAGAAAATCAAAGAAACATCACTATCAATGATATTGCAACAAGTTACAAAATTAAAATTATGTCTACCATGGATTTCACAGGTAGAGGGGCATTCCTAAGAGTTCTAGACCTGGAATTAGGAAGACTCGAGTTCAAATTCAGTCCCAAACATTTTCATGTCATGTGACTCTCGACAAAGTCACTTCCCCTCTGTATATTTCCATTTCTTCACATATGAAATAAGGATAATAATAGCACCTACCTTGGGTTGTTATGAGAATCAAATGAAATAATATTTGCAAAGCACTTAGTGCAGGACCTGGCACATAGTAGGTATTTAATAAATGCTTGTTCTCTTCTCTTCCCCATTACTGGAAGTTGTTGAATAGAAGAGAGAGTGGAAGAGAGAGAAGATACTAGTTCTTGGCCCCAGAGGATCAAACTAGAAATCGATAAGAGGGACAAGTTGTAGAAAGTCATATTTGAATTCCATGTAAGAAAATCTTTCAAACATCTTAAAATATTCAAAAATACAATGAACTACTTTCAGAGGCAAAGTCAAATCAAAGGTGGACAAAAGTTTGTTATAGTTATTATGGAAGGATTCTTTTCTAATTGAGATTTAGTAGCTTTAGTCTCTGTGTCTCATGCTCCTCATCTCTAAAATGGGTGGAATGGAAGGACTAAAGTTCCTTTAAAGTCCTTTCTGGCACAAAAACTAAGCCTGCAAGTGCAAGATGGAGTGGAAAAGCAACCAAATTAGTGTCATGACTTCTTCTATTATCACAAGAATCTTCTTTAAATGCTGAGTTAATTTAACAGCAATAAAAAAGATCTGTTCCTGAAATAAAAGGTTTTGTGGATTATAGAAGGTAGAAATCTATGCTGCAGCTTTTTTTCAAGTTTGTCATTTGACTCTCCTTTTAAAGCAATTTCATTTTTACGGCATTATCCTCTATAGAACACTGTAGAGGTTAAGCAACATTGAAGGTGGCAACTTTAAAGTAATGGCATGTAAAACATAATTGTAATTTATAAACTTTTGAAGCATTTTAAAATTGACTTTCAATTACAAACTATATGAAATTTCCTAAATTGCCCAAAGGATAAAATCAGGGTAGTTTAGCACATCAAGGAATTAGTTATGGAATAGACACCATTTACAATAAAACCCAGAATGGCACAGATAAAAGTGAATAACATTGAGTTGCTTTATGGAACTTTTTTTTTCTTCCTAAGGAGTTTAATGCATCGATTAGATGATATTCAATTCATTAATTCATACCAAATCCTTGCTGGTAAATTATGTCTATATCCAGATGAGGAAATGGAGACACACACAAAAAAGGAAATTTAGCTAAAATTATTACTCAGGGACTTTACAATGGGGGAAAGTAGATAAGAGCTGAATTCTCATAGACCCTAAGAGTACATTCATTCAATAAGTATTTATTAAGCACCTACTATGTGCTGATACTTTACTGGCTTATGGAGATACAAGGTCAAAAAGAAAACAATTTTTGCCCTCAAAAATCTTACAGTGTAGTGGAGGGAAGCAACACACATACACAGGTAGGTATTATACAATATACACCAAATTAATAAATAGTAAGTTCTAAAGGGTTTTCATAACTAGAGTTTAGTAAAATGGGACAGATGCATCAAGAAAAGTCCCATGTAGAAAGCTGTACTGGAGCTGAACTATTGAGGGAGCTAAAATTTCCCAGCATTGGTTGCAAATTGAATGGGGATGGTGAGTCTTTCAAGCGTTGGTACCTGGCTCTGCAAAGACACAGAGGTGGCAAATGGAGAGCACAGCCTGGGAAAAGCTAGTAGACAGATTCAAGTACATTGTACTTGTGTGATCAGTCTAGAATGATAGGATGGAGTCAAAATGTTGACTACATGAATGATTGAGTGAATAAATGAATGACTCACAATCAACACAATGAATCAGAATGTTTAGTTTTTTTTTTTTTTTATTAGCCTTTAAAAAAAAAAAAAAAAAAACATAGTTCAAGTGTCTTCTCCTAGGAGACTTTTCCTCATCTTTCATATTCATACAGCGCTTTCCCTCTCAAAATCACTTTCTTTAACTCAATATTATTCTTTTTCTTTGCTCATTTGAATGCTTGACATATCCCCTAGTAGAACATCAGTCAGCCAATCAACTAGCATTGTTTTAAATATTTACTAGGTGTCTGTATTATGCCCCATGATGGAATATAAACCCTATAGGGGCAAGAGTTATTGTCTTTTAGCCCTTTTACCTGTGTGTCCATAGCATTTTGTCCATAGTAGGCTCTTAAGCGAATATCACCTTAATTGCTCAACAGATAACTATGTTCTCATTTATAAAACAAGAAAGTGAGGTTAGGTTATATCTGAGATGATTTCCAGCTACAAAACTGGATATGTTGATGATTCAATCACCCTTCTCTCTCTCTCTCTCTCTCTCTCTCTCTCTCTCTCTCTCTCTCTCTCACACACACACACACACACACACATATACACACACACCTTCCTCCTCTGAAACAACCTCTGTTATTGTATTATTGGAAAGTCATTGTTAATCCCACCTGGTCAATCTGTTATGTCAGAAATCTGTACAAGGCTTATCAGGGATAAAACTGCTGAAAAACATACCCTTGAATTTTAATCCAGGGCCCCTATCCAAGGCATGACTTTTCAGTGACCGGAATTAAATTGATTTGGCAGTCATTTTGAAAATCCCTAGAATGGTAAAATGCTCCTAAGGCCATCTAAAATACCATGCCCCATAATTCTCTATTTTATCTATAATGGTTTCTTTTATTGAGTAACTCTAAGCGCTTTCCTCATCTATCAGCGCCACATCCCAGGGAGATAGGTAGGGAGAGGAAGCATTTTGCTTTCCCTTTCACAAAAGAGGGGAAAAGTTCCAGAGAAGCTGGGTGGCTTGGACAGTAACGGACCCGAATCGATGGCAAAATCCCACAGAGAAGATTCTAATCTGGTCCATTTCTCTGTTCAGTTTACTAACATAGTTTCTTCCATCAGTGATTCCTGTCATGCGTTGTCTGCAGCTAACTGCCCTAAGGCAGCTTAGTAGGAAATTATAAAAATGCATTGGTTGTCTTATTGATAATTTCATAAGAAAAATAGAGATTTTTTAGTTATTTATTAGAGTTTGCCTAAGACTAATTTGGACATTTTGAAAAAAGAAAGGAAGAAATCATATCACTTCTAGATAGGTTAGATTAGAAAGCATTGATTGTGTATAGACTGTGACAGAAGTCGATCAACTCTATCTGAAACCAGACATTTAAACCTTCCCTTTAAGGAACTCAATGAAACAGCTTCTGACCATCAGTTATATTCAAGGTATTGGTGACAGAATATTAAAAATGAAAAAAGTTTCTGTCTGCAAAAAAAAAAAAAAAAGTATGTCGCCACTGAATATAGTTTCTATTAGAAACAAATGCAATATGAAGTCAGTGATCCTTGCAATAGGCACAGGGAAGACCACCATAACATGCTACCAATGGACCAAAAATCATGGAGGTATGGAGAAATGGCCAGAAGTCACTTTGATTATCTCTCTGTCTGGTTTTATTCTTAGTAGGCTGTCAACATTTGCTTTCACTTAATAATAATTTGCTTTATATGTCAAGTGCTTTTTGTTCTATGAATAGCTATATAACCATATGATCGGAAAATTCAGTGGAAACTCAGAGATAATTTAATACAAAAACCTCATTTTATACACGGAGAAAATGGCATTTAACTTGGAAATAAGATGGAATTCAAACCCAGGTCTTCTAAGCCCAAATACAATGCTCTCTGTATGATTCAGCTTCATCCTTGGCAAAAGTCAATATACTACCTAATCTGCAAATAAACATAGTCTTCTCTTTGAGAAAATTCCATGAAGCATTCCCAGTAATTCATTTTAATTTCTTCTCCATTTATTCAGGTATAAATTTCTGGAGGCAAGAATGGTTTACATTTTCTCTTGGTATCCCTAGTACCTAACAAATGGCCTTGCACATGGTAGATGCTTAAGTAATCCTGGAATTGATCAATCTACTTCTGTGTTGTTTATAAAACTTATGAAATTCATGGAACAGAAAGGGTTATTGCCATCACTAAATGCCATTTCACACATATGAAATTTATCTATATTGAGTTTTTGAATTGAATCATGGGAATTATGAAGGTATTAATGTTGTACTATGGGGTCTACTATTAGTCATTAATATTAAATGAAAGATCACAAAAAAGGGAAAGAGCACTGAAAGAGAATTGATTCGGGTATAGCATCTAGCACCAAAAAATACACAATGAAGTGTTTAATAAATGCTACTGACTGAAAACCACTGAGCCAGAATCTCTGAGCCCATCAAACCAAGACAGTTAATGAGAAAATGACACTAAATGAGTTTCTACCATTTTGAGACCGCTAATTTTATTATATTTCCAGATATGTAACAGAAGACCTATAGAACCAGGTTCCTTTGCCATTTAAAATTTCCCATCATGTTTCATTCCATTTTCCATCTTCCCATGCCTTTCCAGTTCAATTAGCATCCCTATTAGTATATACTGGACCCCAAGTATCCATTTAGAAAGACATAAAATAAATGGCACTTTTTTTTTTCACTTTCCAGCAGAATAGTCAAGCCTATGGTGCTCTGGTCTGACATTTTCTCTTCAAATATCTGCACACTGTAGAATTGTAAATGATGAACCTCTGGCTGCTGGAATCCCTTTGCACTAAAGCATCATCATTTTTTTACCTCCGCTGTTTAAATCCTTCCTATTTTGTGCACAGAAGAAACAAGACAATGGCTAGTGTGCCCAGAAGGCTTCCAGATAACTACCCTGCTCCAAGGAGAATGCCAACTGAAATAAACAGAGGGAGAACTGAGATTGATTTTCATTTCAGAGATAATTTCCATCAGACACATTTTTTCCATGAGTTCTCTTAGTTCTGGTGTTAGTGAGCTATGTTCTACCTTGACAAGGCTCTCCCTCAAAGGAGTTCAAAGTAACTTGTTGGGCAATTTAGTTTTCTCAAGTGATTAGAAACATTTCACTGCAGGTCTTTTTTTTTTTAGTATATTTGTTACTACCACATATCTCCCCTCCCTGGGAATTTAACTAGACAGTCCAAATCTTCATGATTTCTCATTCTTTCAAAGGAACCCCTTTGAGAGAGTCCCAGTTGAAAAGAAAAAAGTGCTAGTTCCTTGATACCTGAAAAGAAAATTGAATGAGAAAAAAAATCTGGAGAATGTACCAGTATGTGTGATGTAGAAAAATCCCATGGCTGCACTCCATGATTTCTGCTCTATGCTGATGCTAGGAATTGCTTTGCTTAACCATGTGTCTACTACACAAATATCTGTGACCTTCTGAGTAAGATGAGTGGTTACCCTTACCAGGAAAATGAATTATTGAGGCTTCCAAAGAGTGATGTATTGACCAACTGAGAAGGATTTCATTCACCTCTGATGAGCAGAGAGATTGTAGTCTTTGTATTTTAGGAATTTCCACTTTAGCAAAAGGGGGCTCTCTCCTTTTATTCTTCTTACAGTTCCTGGCAATTCAGCCCCCCTCTGTCTGCTCCATCCAATCCCTATGTTCAATGGGGCTTGACTTCATTATTAATAATACTACCTTTCTAATACTACTGATATCACTGGATATCAGGTCTTTCTTAGCTCAACTCCTGCTCAACAATGATTTTTTTGTTCATTTATTGAGACCAGTCTCTTTCCCCTATAATCCATCCTAAAGGTTCATCTTCCAAGGATAATTATCCTTTTTATTGTCCAGGTCAAATCAGACCTAGAAGATTGTCATACTGTTTTTGGACACTTGGGAAGGGTACTGATAGGCTTAAGAGAACTAATAGTAGGGGAACTGGGATGATCCACAGCATCAAATTTATGCCCTGTGGGAATCAAGTGGAAAAATAATGAAGCTTTATATTGTCACCATTACTTGCCATCTGAGGGAAGCAGTGGGAGGAAGATGGGGGTAGGGGGGAACTGGAACGCAAAATTTTGCAAGAGTCAATAATGAAAAATTATCTTTGCATATGTTTTGAAATTTAAAAGCTTCAATTAAAAAACAATCATGTTTATCCAGAAATAGACTAGACAGACAAAGAAAGGTGATGCATCTCATACAAAAAATTATGAGTTTTCCTATGAAAGACTGATTTGACTTTATTGTCTTTGAACTAGAAAGCAAAACTAGGGATGATGGATCTAAGTTCTACAAAGGTAAATATGAACTTGATTTTAGGATAAAATTCCTAACAATTAGGACCATCCCAAGATAGAAAAGGTTTCCTTGGGAAGTAATGGTTTGCCCTCTTACTGGAAATCTGTATTTCCTGCTATCACATTTTATTTATATACATGCTGTATCCCTACCATATAAGTAAGATCCTTGATGACAGACATTGTTTGACTTGGGTCTTTTGTAACCAGGGTATTTAACGCAGAGCTTTGCACACTGGTTCCCTAATGAACATTTGTTGTTGAACTATGTTCCCGTATCCAACCTTTCAATTTACCTACAAAAATCGGACCCATTCTTCAAAACTCAGCTCAATTATTTCCTTCCTTCCTCACTTGATGCTCTAACCAGAATCCTCTACACATCTCCTGAAGCCCAAGAAACCTTTATTTCCTCCAATTTTACTTCATCCTTCCTTCTACTTATTTAATCATTTATCATTTCTACTAAGCTCTAAACACAGGAGCATGGTTCATGTATATAGGTTGACAGGTATAACAGAAATTCTCAGTAAGACTTGTTGAATGAGTGAATATCCTTGACATGTTCTTTAAGCTATATTGGTCTACAAGCTTCAAAAGCAGGTTGAGCAGATGCTCTATTTGGCTGGTACTGGCTTGACATCTAAACAATTTTTAAAGATCATTTTCCTCAGAAGATCTTTAAAAATAAAAAAATAAAAAAAAAACACATCTCCTCTTTCAAAAATGAATGGGATTTACCAGAGGGATAGTAAACGTTTTCTCCAGAATGAATTATCAATTTAAAGACAACTAATATTTGCTAGTTACTAACTATATATGATCTTTGTGATTACCTAGTGGGCAATAGAGGTGGGAAATTTCAAAGTTTTGGAAGGGGCAAGGAATACTGTCCAGTTTATCTCTACAGCATGTAGATTCTCTACAGCATGTAGATTCAAAATGATATATTCCACTAACGTTTAGCTCATTCTCACTGCTCCCAAAGTACATGGTCTTTACAATTTCTTTTTCAATGCAAATAAAATGACTAAGAATAGAGCAAAGATAATAAAAGTAGACATTCTAAAGCATTGGACAAAAGGACTTCATTTAAAGAATAAACTACTTTGGGGAACTCTGGGTAATGTCAACATTTCTTAGCTAATGGCATACAATATTTACTTAAATTGTTATCTGCAGAATAAACTGAAAGAGCTTGCTCATTAACCGGGCTTAGAGAGTTGTTAACTATACACTCAACATGCTTGTAATTACTTATACTTACTGATAGCAACTTAATGATAATGGATGCCTGTTTGTCTTTCCAAGACTTTACAAAAATCATAACAAATATCCAATGTTTATACAGCACTTCCAGGTGGGCCAAGTGATTTAATCTTTTATTTCATTTAACTCACCCAACACTCTTGTGAGGTATATGCTACTATTATTTTCATTTTGTAGATGAAGAAACTGACTTGTTCAGAGTGATACAACTGGCAAATTTCTGAGAGAGGATTTGAACTCAGATCTTCTTGATCCCAACCTCAACCCTCTCTTTATATGGATTTGAACTCAGATCTTCTTGATTCCAACCTCAATCCCCTCTTTATAGACTGTACCACTGAGCTGCATTACCAGACTTCTCTAGTAATATCAACTTTAGCACGATAGCAAGTCTTTCTTTAATGTGTGTTTTAGATTTATTTACCAAATCTCATCTATGTTGTGAAATACATGTTTTCCCAATATTCAGTTCCATTTGATCTTTTAAGAATTTTTTTCTTATATAAAATGGACATGCACCTAGGACTAAGAGACTATTAAATTA
Organism: Sarcophilus harrisii; assembly: GCF_902635505.1. NCBI lineage: Eukaryota > Metazoa > Chordata > Mammalia > Dasyuromorphia > Dasyuridae > Sarcophilus > Sarcophilus harrisii. The sequence continues at coordinate 635,527,476 of NC_045427.1, read as the reverse complement.
TTTTTATTACCTTTGATAGAATTTTCCTCTAAATTTTTTTAAATTTTTAATTTATGAAATAAATCAAGCATTTCCATATTAACAGAGTATAATAAAGATTACTGCACATAAAACTGCAAACCTTTTATGTACAACTTACTATTTCTTTTAAACATATAATAAACTTATTGTCAGTTTCTTTTTTCTTCCCTTCCTCCATCCTAGAAATGTCTATCTTTAGACACAAATAGATATATAGATTATATACACATATGTATATACACACAAAGATATGTAAAATAATTCCATACATACTTCTATTATTAGTTCTTTCTCTGGATCCAGATAGTGTAGAGGGCTGAAACTATTGAATTCAGTGCACTGAGTTCAGGACTGCCAAGCGCTTGAGGCTAACTACTGATGGGACAATACTCTATGGGCATATGCTTGGAAAATGGTCCTTTCCACTATCCATACTGGCTCAATGATTGGTGTATAGAGGATTGTAGGAGGAACTAGGGGGTGGAATAAAGCTAGCCAGGGACCCACTCTCGGCAGTAGATGAGGAAGAAGGCTGTTGTGGAGAATCTGCTTCCATCTTGTTCAATCCTGTGTCTGGAGACCAAGAATAAAGATTAAGGACTTTTGCTTATCCTGATTCCGGCTGATTCTGGGGTGTCCTGGGTGCTAGCGCAGTCGTTACAAGATAGTATCTTTTTTACATCCTTTATAGTTTATTTGGATATTTATAATGGTACTTTTCACTATTGACTTTAGTTTTGTTGTTGTTTTCTTGAGATGTAATATTTCCCTTTTATGTTTTTTTTTCTTCTATAGGTCTCCACAAGCTTTATAGCATTTGATTTTCTAAAAATCAAAGGTTGCTCAATAGTGCCAGGTTAATAAATATTCATTCCCAAAGAAGGAGGTAGTGGTGCCATTCAGACCCATGACTAAAAGAGGAAGAACTGAGAACTGCCCAGATTAAATTTAACTCAGCTCTCAGATACTGTTTGTCAAATCACTGAAATCACATCTATGGAAATGGACAAATTATCCATTGATATTTCACAAGGATTTTGGATGAATTTTAGAAATAACAAGGAAACAAATAAAAAAACTTTTAGGAATAACAAAAGCCCTTCTCATTAGAGAATCCATAGATTTCTATAAATATTCACACTTGCTTTATCTTTTATTTCTTACTGGCACTTTCATCCGAAGAATTTTTCAATCCTGAAGTCGTGCTCATCAAATCCCTGAATAAGTCCTTCTGGTGAGGAATACATTGGAAGGTGAGGAACACAATATCAGAGTTACTCTTTCTTCTCTGATCACTGATCCACACTGCTTTTTTGAAGTATGAGTTCAAAGTGACTCTAGGAATGAATTTTTGACTTTTACAATACTCAGGATAGCATATAGCATCATCTTTGCTAGCAAAGCTTAATTTTTTTATAAAAGAAAAGAAGTATATGGGAATTTTAAGCCTGAAATATTAAATTGGAGGAGAATAATCAAGGCATGAACTCTACAGAATATTTCAGAATCTTCCCCCAGAAGGTAACAAGGAATTCTAGTACTTGGGAGAAATTTGGTGAAGTTGTGGGGGTGAGTGAAAAGTAAAAAAGGGGAGAAGACAAAGATCTTTGAGCCTATTTAGAGTTTTCTTGGCGAAGATACTGGAGGGGCTTCCCATTTCCTTCTCCAACTAAATTTACAGGAAATTGAGGCAAATAGGATGAAGTGACTTGTCCTACAACAATTAAGTTTCTGAGGTTGGATTTGAACTTATGAAGATGAGTTTTCCTGATTTCAAGATCAATACTCTCTGCACTCTGGTACCACCCTGGCTATTCTTACTCCATCTTGTCTGACCTCAAACTTCTGGTGTGATGCAAGTCTGCAGACCAGATGGCACAAGCCCAGTCTGCCATCTTGGCAATAGGGAAGAAAGTCATAGAAGGGCTTTTAATGGCATCATGATTCCCAGGGAGTAAGGTCTGTGTCTGGCTGTAGTATACACTTTCTCTACTGCAGTCCTCAGCACCTTCTCACCTTCACCTGGAATCATCCTCCCCATGGAAAGTCAATATCCTGAAACCCATGCAACTTATGGCTTTGATCACCTTCAGAATTTTAATAAATGCCTAAAGGAAAAGATGGCACGAGCAAATGTTCTCCCTCATATTTATTTAAAATGGTGTTCTTGACTCTCCCTCGCCTTGGAATAAGTTATTAACAAATGCTTCTTAGTGAGGTCATTATGAAACTGTAAACTACACCATTAGCGAATTGAGCATTATAACCAAAATGGCATCTTTGCAAAATGGAACTAGTAGAAAATCACAGGTTATATTGGAAAGAACAGATGTATCAAGGAGCACAGCAGCTGCTGGGAAGCAGACTAGTACAAATTCTGAACATTATACCTTTTGAAATTATATTTTCAGATATCATAAAGCCTAAAGTGTGTTGCTCAGGATATGAAAATTATTGTGGAGGCCAGCGGCTCACCATGATGCATGCACAGAATAAGATTTTGAGGAAGGAGCGGGAGCTCTCACAAGGACGTTTGAATTATAAGATGCTCAGCACTTCAGATGGAGTGTACAGTACCACTTGGCTGATCTAAGTTTATAATAACAGAATAATTAAGCTGCTGTTCACCTGAAGGTTGATGCATAATACTGGACTCATTAGCAGACTTCTTGATCCATAATATTTGCTATGTTTAAACAATGCATATTAGAAAACAGCTTAGTCTCGTGGAATAAATAACATTAGAAATGAGGAACGGTCTGAGAGGCAGGGTAGAAGAAGGGGGACAAGGCTAGTTTTGGAGTCAGTGAAGCCTGGTTTTAGGTCTTACCTGTCATACCTGTTAACTCTGTGCCCCAAAGTTAGTCCTTCAATCTCTCAGGGCATGAGGCAGCTCTCTGAGATTCCCAATTACACATCCATCAGTAGGATGGTTTTCAGTATTAGAAATTCCTCACATGGATAAATTATTAAATTAAAAGGGTCAAAGAAAAATATACGGTCAGAATATCGAACTTTTGGCTATCTGAGTGGTCTAGCTTATTAGACTAGGGCATCTTCTTGAAATCAATATTTAGGATTTCTAAATAAAATATAATAGTAAAAGATGTTCTCCAGACACCTTCATGCCCCTGTGCAAATATATGCCCTATAGGCTCATACCTTACCCCTCCCCCAAAACACACATGACACACATACCCTACATACACACATGCACATATATACACATGCATTCACACACTCACTCTACCTTTCTTGGAAAGGGCATGTTAATCAGCACTCTGACTCTCCTCATCATCCCCTTTAGTTCCCAAACCAACATCCCCATTTTAGGCAGCCACCAATACCCTGGATATATCACCTTCCCTATTAGAGTATAAGCTCCCTGAAAAAAAGAGATTATTCCATTTTTGTCTTTTGTGTTAGAACAAGATTTGAACCTGGATCTTGCTTGTGAACCATTGTGGAATGTTGAGGTACCTCTGCAGTTACAGTCAAGTCTGATTGCTTCTACTTCATCCCTTATCCCACTCCACTAGAACGATACAAACAACTGAAGCATTGATCACCAACAAAAATCACCTTGTTTTCCCATTTGACAGTGCTCTCTCCCTCCTTTCCTTTCCCTCTTTCGGCAAATGTTCCTTGCCAGATTCAATGAGGGATCAGCGAATTTACCACTGACAGATGCCTTTCTCTGATGATTATTATTGTGGAGCTGAAAATAACCAATGCCAGCAACATAGTGAGTAACTACCTATTGCAGTGGACAGAGCACCAGGCACATGGTAAGGAAGACCTGAGTTCAAATCCAGCCTCAGAAACATTAACTGTGACCCTGGACAGGTCACTTAACCCTTTTGCTTCAGTTTTCTCATCCATAACAGGAGCTGGAAAAGGAAATGGCTAACCACTCCTGTAGCTTTGCCGAGAAAACCCTCCAGAATAGGTCACGAAGAGTGAGACAACTGAAAAATGACTAAACAATAGTTCATGGTATAACTCACCAATTACCAATAGTGGCCTTTGCTGATCGGATACTGACAAGCCTTCCGTGGCCACAACATCCAGTTATAATCCATCTTCCTGAGAGCAGCTCACATGGCATTCCTGGCACACAGCTCTGCCAGGGCACTCCTCACCTCTAGAAATTCCCTATTTCTCTGTCTCTCTGTCTCTGTCTTTGTCTCCCTCTTGATATATATATATATATATATATATATATATATATATATCTTGATTATATATCCTATATATATATATGAGATGAGGGAACAAGAAAAGCAACTTCATTGACTGCCACTTTCTCAACCAGGGGATCAGTGATTTAACATTATAATGTTCTGGTCATAACCTTCTCATCTGTTCTGGTGGATGGAGATATCAGCTACTGTGGAATTCTTCATTCTTTTTTCTTCATTTCTTCTTCTATAGTCACAAATATCAAGCCTTCATCTACAACTTAAATGTGTTCCTTTAGGCAACTAGCTGATACAGTAAACGAAAATGGGAACTTTCACTTAAGACTAAAGAACAAATCCTACCTTAGCTCCTTACTAGCTATCAGATTCCAGGCAAGTCATTTAACTTTCTCTCAGACTCAGTTCTTCATCTTTAAAATGGGAAGAATAACAGCAACTACCTGACAGCATTGTTGTGAGAGTAAGCTGAGTCAACATATGTAAAGGTCTTTGCCAGTCTTAAAGTGCTACAGAAATATTAGTCAGTAATATTATTACTTCCCATCAAACACCTCTGTTCAGGACGCAAATTCAAATCTCTGTTCTGTTACTACCTGTTTGATCCTAACCTAGTCATTTTATTTCTCTGGCCTTCAGCTATAAAATGCTGGGTGTGGGGTAGATGATCTCTAAAGCCTTTTCTAGATATTAACCCTATCTTCAGGGTTTTTTAAACTGCATATTCTTTTTTTTTTTGTATACGTTCTATGTTTCAGACTGACTCACTTGCTATCCCCCCATATATGACACTGCATTTCCCATCTCTGCGCCTTAGCTCAGCCTTCCCCTCACACCTGAAATACACTACCTCTGCAGCTCTGTTTCCTGGAATATAGAGGGTCTTTAGGGGCTTAACTCAAGTGCCATCAACATCAGAAATCCTAATTGCTAACATGCTGCAAAGGACAATGAATGCACAAGTCCACACACACGCGCACACACACACAGATATATATATATATATATATATACACACATGCATTCACACACATGACAAAGAAAATGAAAAAATATGCTTTAATCTATAATCAGAGTTCATTATTATAAATACAGACATTACCCAACAAAAGAAAACAAAACTACAAGATGATGAAGAATGTAGGATAATAACCAGCAATGGTTAAATCTTCTCATTTTACAGATAAAAAGCAGGGAGGGAGCCACCTGTGAAAGTCTCTATGTGCTGCTGGTAGAATACAAACTGCTTGAGGGCAAAAACTGAATATTCTATCTCTACATTCCCAAAACCAAGCATGCGGTTGTGTTCATGGTTAATTCTAATCTCTGCTATTGACTTTTCCTGAATTTCCCTGTCCTGAATATTTTGAAGACAGAGCAGAGAGAGAGACAGAGAGACAGAGAGACAGAAGAGAATTTTTTACCCCACTACACCAGTGATTTCATTAATCTAGGGAACTCCCAGTGAAGAAACTCACTGCTAATATAGATAGCACCTACTTTGCAAACTTCTTACAGCCTAAAAGAGATTGGTCTGCAGTACTGTGAAGGTAAGGGACTTATCCAGGGATCATATAATCAAGCTTTATCAGAGAGATTTAACTCAGACCTTTCTAACTTCAAGGCTGGCTTTCTAGACATGCTATTCAGCTGCCTCTCTAAATGTGAGTATATTTGTGCATGTGTGCGTACAAAAACAACACAGAATGTTAAATTTCAATCATATAGCACAAGAGATTTTTTTTTGGTTTATTCATTTGTCAATTACTTTTGTGTTTTAAAGAACAAGTCTTTGAAAATTAATCTTTCTAATGGTTACAATTGAAAAGATGCTTCAGTTTCCCTTAATAGAAAGACAGGCATTGAATCTGTGGAATTGAGGAAATGATATAATGAAAAGATTGATGAATGAGAAGTTAAGGGAACTGAGTTTTTTCCACTAATGTAAAGATTAAAAATTTTGAGAGACATAAGTTCTGGGCATTTAGTCATTTTATTAATAATAGAAACATTTTAATTTAAATAAAGTCAGTGGCTCTCAAAAAAAAAAAACACTATTGAATGCCAAAGACCCTCCTGGTGGTGGACTCAAGGCTTATATGGCATTAGAAAAGTGGGTGTTCCAGAAGGTGGCAAACAACTCTGACTGGTTAACTACTAATGAGAGAATAAATATTATATTGAAAGGCTGGTGTTAGTCTAATGAACTCTGGCTGTATCATTTACTTCTAAGTTCTCCTCAGCCTTGGACAATCTAAACAAAGAATTCATATCCCCTACCCTAGTGAGGAGAAGACAATGGGCCAGAAGTTTCACACCAGGATAAGTCGGGGGAATGAGTTGGGTGGAATAGCAATGGTCAGAATGAGAAGAATAAGAATCCTATTTTCCACTAGGCCTGCATTTGAAAGATTGAACAGGGAAATAGGACAATAGGGGAGAAAAAAGCTTGAGTGTCCCCAATTTTAATGATTGGCTATTAATGAGAAATCATTATTTCTCTTACTAAAGAGTTATAACTCTGGAAGTTATTAACTGCAAAGGCAGCATGGCATAGGATGAAGAACATGAAGTATGGAATCAGAAGAACATTTGGTTAAATGCTTCCCCAGTGCCTACTAACTACATAGCCATGGGAAAGCTACCCAACCTTTTTCAGTTCTTTCCTCATGTTTTTGGTACTAAGCAGACTTAGTTAACTCATGACATTTCTATAAAGATTAGATGAAAGGAAGGACATAAAATTATTCTTTATAAAATATTCAAAACTTTTAAGTGATTTTTTAAAAATGTAATTCATTCATTGTCACTTCTGTGACTCAGTTTTCTTTTAATAACTATTGAAAGCCATGTGGTGGAGTGGAAAGAACCTTGGGTTTTGGGTCAGATGACCTGAACTCAAATTCTGGGACTATCGTCTACTAACAATGTGATCTGAGGAAAATCACTTCATTTCTGTGGGAGTCAGATTCATCACTTATAAAAAGTAAGGACTGGACTGATAAGTAACTTCCAGATCTAAAGCTATGAGCCCAAAACATCTAAGAACTTTTCAGCTCCAGAATTCTCTGACTCTATGGATATGTCTTATTGGGGTACTTCTGCACAAGAGAGGGTCTATGATTATTCCTCTGCATTTCTCAGACTTTGTTATCTATCAAATTGCTTTTTTTTTCTTACTAGATCATACATAAAGAAAGTTAACATCAAATTCATTCCTAAGCCTGAATTATATGACTTTCCCTGAGCCCGTGTCCTTCTTCATTAGGCCTTACTGTCAGCTCCTGAGGATGCTTGCTGCCTGGATGTGAGAATGTGGCTGAGTAAGCAAGTGCATTAGAAATATGCTATAGTGAAAAGAAATCCGGATTTAGGGGCAAATCCCTGCTCACAATTTATTACATGTGTAGCCCGTGAAAGTTCTCTGGGCTTCAGTTTCTTCATGTGCAAAATGAGATGATTAAGCTTGATAATCTCTTAGGTCCTTTTAAGCTTGTACTCCAATGATCCCATGAATGGAGGCAAACACAAGTTAATAGAAATGTTCATCAAAATGCAGCCAGATTGAAATTTACAATCATTACATGAGAGACAGACACTTTTGTTCAATATCAGGCTATGATTAGTCTATTGATTAGTATGAATGTACAATGGCAGTCTCATTTGGGCCACTAGGGACTCTCCTTTTGTTCCAGTTAGTGAAATAAAAAGCCTGTAGAGAACAGCAAAGCAAAATTAATGTCCATCTGACAGAAGGCTCCAAAATTCGGCCCAAAGTGGTTCATTAGCAAGATCTCAAGAATCCAACAGGAAGTGCAGAATTAAATCAAACATGGCAGCAAACAGCAGAGGAGACTCATGAGAGTTGGTGTTCTGACCAGCTTGTGGAATATATTCTCTTTCTTTTTTTTTCTTCCACCCTTCTTATTGAGAGATCTCCTCTTGTTGACATCCTAACCACTGTGAATACTAAGCAAATTACCAAAGATTCTCTAACTAGAAGGGCATTCATTCACTAAACAAATACTAACTCCATTCACTTTGATTCAGTGTGAGAAATATTTATTGCATGCCTCTCAATCAATCAATAGAAGCAGTGTGATGGAGTAGAAAAAGCACCAGAAGGGCAGTGGATAGAGCACTGGCCCTCAACATTTAACACTTCCTAACTGTGTGATTCTGAGCAAGTCACTTTTTAAAAATTTTTTTTATTATAACTTTTTATTGACAGAACATTATGACAGAACAACATTATCCCTTGCATTCACTTCTGTTACGACTTTTCCCTTTCCTCCCTCCACCCCCCCCTAGATGGCAGGCAGTCTTATACATGTTAAATATGTTATAGTATATCCTAGGTACAATATATGTGTGCAGAACCTAACAGTTCTCTTGTTGCACAAGAAGAATTGGATTCAGAAGGTAAAAATAACCTGGGAAGAAAAACAAAAATGCAAGTAGTCCATATTCATTCCTCAGTGTTCCTTCTCTAGGTGTAGCTGATTCTGTCCATCATTGATCAATTGGAACTGCATTAGATCCTGAGCAAGTCAGTTTAACTCCAATTGCCACACACACACGAGCACCAGACTTGGAGTATAGAATTCAAATCCTGCCCCAGACATTAGTTCTATCACCTCTGACAAGTAACTAAATTTCTCTGGGCTTCAGTTTTCCTATATCTAACATGATATGATTAAACTCATAATCTTTTTTTCTAGCTCTAAAGCTATGAGCCCTTGACTATGTCTTTACAAAGCACCGAGTACTCTGTTCTGCATTGATATTACAAAGACAAAAACAAAATAGTCTCTGTTCTTTAGCCAATAAGCTCACACACGTACACACACACACATACACACACAAACTCCCACACATGTATCTGTGTATGTATGGAGTATTTATAAAATCTGTGGGAGGGAGGGCACTGTGAGCTGATGGGGAAGGAGCAAAGGGACAGAGATGAAGAGGGACATGGGGCCTGGAGGTGGGCAATGTCTTGTCACACAGAGGGAACAGCAAGTCTATTTTTCCTATAGCACAAAGTATGCAAGGGGGCGTAATATTAAATCAAACTGGAAAAAAAAAAGACTCAAGCCAGAACAGGAAGGGCTTGCAAGGCCATCCAGAGAGGCTATAATTTCATGATAGAAGCTATGGAAAACTACTGAAGCCTCCTGAGTTGGGAGAGGGGACAGGGAAGAGAGGGACAAAGGCAACCCTGAACTACAGAACTCATAATTTGGTAGCTGTGTGCACGTAGATAAGAGGAAGGAAGCTGAATCGGATGCAAGGAGATCAATTAAGAGAATACAGGTGGCAGGTAATGAAGGCCCTAACTAGGGGTAAGAAGAAAGGAATAAAGGGGAACAGTTCTGAGGAGAAAAAACTGATTAGACATGACACTGACTGGAGATCAGGATTTAGTGAGAAGGAAGAGCTGAGGAGATTGGGAAATGTAGGAATAGGAAGAATGGGTGACTTTGTGCACAGCACTTTGCAGATGAAAGATACAAATCTATTCCTGTCTTCAAAAAGTTGGTTTTCCATTGGAGGAAAATAACATGTACACAATTAAATGTTATGTGCACACATACAAACAAAAAACAAACACACACACACACACACACCAAATAATACAACATCAATCTAAGAAAGAGAAAAAGTGGGTTGGACAATGGTAGGTGGATAGAGAATGGGAGAAAGATGGGAAAGTGATTAAGAATCAAGAGGCCATTAAGAAAACTGGTCATCAGAGGAGAGCAGAGTTAAAACCATGACACAATTAAGGACCTACTATGCATATAACCATTTTTAATACTGGGATCTAGTTACATAGAATACACTCTCTTAAAGGGCAAAGACTCTTTCTTTTGGTCTTCATATCCAGCACCAACTCGGCAACTGACATTTTTTAATTGGATTGAACTTATGATTTCATTCCCAGTGAGAAAAATCCTTGCTAGATATTGCAATTTAAGCCTGTTATATGGCTTAGTACTGTAAGCTTAGTACTGTTGGCAGTACTAGGTAACCTAGAGTCAGAAAGACTAATTCAAATCAGACTTACTATTGTGTGACCCTGGACACATCACATGACAGCTCTCTGCCTCAGTTTCATTAACTGTTAAATGAGAGTAATAACAGCACCTGCTTACCAAGGTTGTTATGTGAAGCAAATGAGATAATTTTTGTAAAGCACTTGACACAGTTCCTGGTACACAGTAGGCATAAAATAAATGCTTGTTTTCTACCTTTCTTCCTTCCTTCCTCACTCCTTTCTTCCCTCACTTGTTCTCTTTTCCCCATTCTTCCTTCATTCATTGTTCCTCCCCTTCTTCCTCCTTTTTTTCCTTTTTTCTCCTCCCTTCCTTTCTTCCTTTCTCCCTTCATATCTCCCTTCCCCCCCCATTCCTTCATCCTTCCATGTCTCTTTGCCTTTCTTTTTCTATTACTTTCTCCTTCCTTCTTTCCTTTCTTCTTTCCTTTCTTCCTTCCTTCCTTCCTTCCTTCCTTCCTTCCTTCCTTCCTTCCTTTCACAAATACTGGATTACTACTGGATACTGCCAAGACACTACTTCAAAGAAATGGACTCTGCTCACCTCTTTAAAATGTTTTTGGTTCCCTGAAATCCCTTAAACTTTGGACAAACCTCAAAAAGCTAAACCACCGTAAGATTATAGGACTTAAAGATCAGATGGGCCTAAAGGACATGTACTTCTCTTGCTACCTCTGGCTTTGTACAGAGAAGTAAACTGAGGCTGGGAAACTCTGCTGGCTTGCTCAAAATCACAAAGGTACCAAAGCTGGAGTTTGAACCTATGTTCAAATATTTAACATTTTATCACGTTTTAAAAATGTACAAAATTCTTTTAGAGACATGATGGCATTTTACCTTTACAACTACCTGAGTTCAGGATGGAAGGTATTTTTCCCCCATTTTTACAGATGTGGAAACTAAGGCTCAAAGAGATTCAACAAAATGTGAGTGGTCAGCTGATGGGCTTAGGGGGAAAATGGGTAGGGAGACAGAGACAGAGACAGAAGCAGACAGAGAGATAGAGAGACAGGGGAGGGAGAGATAGGAAGGAGGGGGAGGGGAGAAGAGAGGGAAAGAGGAAGAGAGAGACAGGGAAGGAGGAACAGAGATACACACAGAGACAGAGACACAAAAAGATACACACATACAGAGAGAGAGAGAGAGAGACAGACAGACAGAGAGAGAGAGAAAGAGAGAAAGAGAGAGAAAGAGAGAGAGAGAGAGAGAGAGAGAGAGAGAGAGAGAGAGAGAGAGAAAGAGAGAGAGAGAGAGAGAGAGAGAGAATAAGAGAGAGAGAGAACGAGAGAGAGAGAGAGAGAGATATTTAGTTGATCTAGAAGCCAACAATTCCTAAATTCAAGTTCTAACCCCAAATGGCTACATAATGCTGGGCACATCCCTTCAATCCTCAGTACTTTAAGCCACTGAAACTAACTTTCTGAGACTCAAAGTTGAGAAGTTACTGACCTGTACTGGTGGAGGGAGTACCTCACCTAGGAGTTCCTTATAAATGAAATTACAAGGCTAATCTCTTTGCTCATCTTTTTCCATCACACAACTGATCTTTGAGCTCCTCCAAACCTTTTTCTTCAGTATTCCTCTTTAGCATTGAAAGAAACAGGGCTCTGATCTAAAAGTTGTATAATACAAAGTTCGTCCCATGATCCTTACTCAGATATTCTCTATATAGATCTATATTCCCTGTATAGCTGTGTTTGAGATAGACAGATTTCCTGATATACACAACCCTGCCATAGAGACAGCTTGCAGCTCAATCTGCCAGAATTCAGCCAGAACATTATTTCCCCCCATACACATAGAAGAATTTCATAAGGTTAATTTATCCCTCAGGAAATCTCCATTTCTCGCCTTGCTTAGCCTGGGCTGTCATTTAGCCATTTCTGGCCTGTTTCTTGCAGCCTCTTCTTTCCTTGAATGATTTATCTAGCTCCCCGGGTGTCTGGACACCTTCAATTCAGCATCGCCCACCAACCTCATTGATGTACTGCTGACTGTGCCTGCAAGATCATTAATAAAGATTTTAAATGAGAGAATATTTACCACCTCCATCCTTGTCCGGTGCCCTCTCTAGTGACCTCCTGCCACTGGAAATGTTTTCTTCAATCATTAGCACTTGCTTTGTATTCCTTCTGGCAGTTTTTAGGCAATGTATTGAGATCTTATACAAGATGAGCCAATAAGAGAACTCAGCATGAATGGACCACCTTTTGATTCTTCCTTTTGTTTCCCTAAAATAGGGTTCAGGTTCTCAAATTGATAAGGGGACAATTCTACCAACAACAACAAAAATGGTAGGCAGTTTGGGGGAGAGGAAAAAGGGATGGACATGGAAATAGAAGATTCAGGGGATTCGAAATCCTAGCTGAGATGCTAAACCTAAGTGACTATGGATATGTAACTTCCCCTTACTGGATATCCATTTATTCCTCTGTCTAATGAAAGAAATTGTACTAGATAAAATAAAGAATACCCTCAGACTCTAAAATTTAAGATAATTGTGATGACAATCTGCTACATTTACAAATAGGATTTCATTTTAGGTTTCACAATGTTATGAATATTCAATCAATAAGTATTTATTAAACTAATGATATAGTCTCCACGTTCAAGGAATTATTTTCATTCAGACACAAATTGTTGTCTCTTTATTACCTAGTAGAGAGTCTTTAAGAAGTGTTATGGGAAAAGCTTTATGCTCAGTCCATAACCTGAAGATGGCCTTTCTAAATTTAGTTGGACTGATTCTTCATTGACAGGGCTGCAGATCAGTGCTGGTTCTAGATTGTAACCTTTGTATTTCCTGATTTCAGATTGAGGGGCATGGATATAAATCTAATTACCTTCTATTTCCAGAGGATACTTACCCTGGAGATCAAAAGATTTTATTGATGAGGGAAAGGAAAGGAATTGAGAGATGCACTCAAGTATTGGAAAGGTTGCCAAGAGGAAAAGGGATTCGATTTATGTTGCTTAGAAAGAAAAACACAATTTGAGGTTGTTTATGAAAAAAATTCCTAGCAGTTCTAGGTACCCCAAAATAGAATGGCTGCCACTAGAAAGAACAGATCCTTCTTTTCTAAAGTTCAGGTAGATGCTAGGTTATGACTTGTTGGGCCTGAGATAGCAGGGAATTTTGGGGGTTATGGCTTGGGTTAGATAGCTAAAGGATTTGGATTTCTCTTCCCTTCATTCCAATTCAAGCATTCAAAGTAAAAATGCAAAAACTCTCGTGTGGCAGCATAGTATAGACTTGCAAGTGCTTTCCACATCTTACAATTCATTCGTATTTATTGATTTTGTATACATTATATTCTGCCCCACCACGTAATAGAGTATAAATTTTTTCAAGACAGGGATTGTTTTGTTTTTGTCTTTGGATCCCTAGAGACTAATGCATAGTAGATACTTAATAAATGTTTATTCAAATGAATTAAACAGACCCTGAAATCATATCTCCTAATTATAGAGTTTCTTGACCCTTAGGTAATTTATTTCTTAAGATCTGATCATACTCTTGAACTATGTCAACAAATCCCAAGGGTATGTGGTTTTTTTTCCCTTGCTCTGATCTTGAACCACAGCGCTGATGATTTTTGCAGCTTTCCTATTTACATATACAATCTTTGTAGCTGAAAGTGGGCTTTCATCTCACTTTATAGTTTATTTATTGTCTTTCAAAAGCATCAAGGAAAGCTACTAATGATTAACTTGTATGACGATCCCAATGTAGTTACTTTGTTTTCTCAAGGGTATTAAGCACTTGAAATGTGCTCTATAGCTACAAGGAGTCTTCCAGAGAGATTCCTTGATTTCTGGAAGCATAATGTTCACATATAAATACTGTATGTGTATATAGATACATACATACATATATATATATACACACATATATATACACATATGTCTACATTGGGGTGTATATGTATGTGCAGATATACAGAGAGATATATAGATATACCTTTTCTGTAGGTTTGTATTATAAATAAAATTCTATTATCAGCTAAGTAAATTCTTAAAGCAGGAAGGAGTATGAAAGGAATAGGAAGAGGGATAAAGGTAATTATTTTATGAAATCTATTTCTCATCCTAGTCAAAGTCAGATTATTGGGATTAGTCAAAGAGATGTAAAATTGTGGTACTTAGCATCCTCAGCCAGGACATAGCTCCTGTAATTAAGAGGCTTTCTTCCTTTTCCTGACAGACCATCTTTTTCCCCCCTGCTCAGCACTCCCTCACCACTTCAGATAGAATATATAATAAAAAGACACCCTCTGGCATTGACTATATCTCATCGTGAACACCCATGGTTTTCTTTCATACCTTGCTAATGTTCAGCCTGTCCTTGGATGATGGCATTGAATCGAGAAAGGACAATTTTTCTTGAGCCTTTGTCTATGTTTTTGAAGGGGATGAGGGAAAGGAGAGGAAAGGAGGACTTTTTAAAAGTTGGTGGAGGAGAGAGAGTGATGTTCAAGTAGAAGAGATACACAATCCAATCAACAATATGTTTTGCAATGGGAAACTTATGGATGTTTCTATCATGAGCAGATGGCAGACCATGTGTGGAGAAGAGCAACTATTGTCCCCTTCTCACTAGAAACTAAATTTTACCAGTGTTGAACCCCTTTTCTACATGCCCAGTCTCCTATTTGATGATCAAATAGAATGAAAGTTATTTTGGGGTAAAAACCCTTTCATTTCAGTCTTTGCTTTCTAGTATAAATTAAATATATCACAGATTAATAATAACAATACATTTATAAAATAATTTATCATTTGAAAAGCACTTGAAATATATAGTATCTTTTATTAGAAGCTTTTGCTAATTTCTCATATAATTTTAGTGCTTTTCTTCTGTTGATTTTTTCCTATTTATCTTCTATAGAGGGAGAGGATTTTGTACTTCATTGTTTGCATGATGTCTCCACCATTAGACTGTGAACTCCTTGATAAGGAGCTAAATTTTGCTTTTCTTTCAATGCCCTATGTTTAACACGGTGCCTGAAAATATTAAGTGCTTAATAAATGCTAATGAACTGACTAAATCACATGGCAACCCTAGAAGGTTTTACTGAAAGCATTATTATTCTCTTTTTACAGAAGAGGAAACTGAGACTAAGGAAGATTAAGTGACTTGCTCAGGATCTCACAGGATTAAGTGTTGAAATAAAGATTTGGACCCAGAACTTCCTCATAATTTAATCACCACAACACATTGGCAAATATTTCCTCTTCTCATCATTGTGTCTATATCTATGTCTGTGTCTGTGTCTATATCTCTGTGTGTATGACTGCCTCTGTGTCTCTTCTGCTCTCTATCCTTGCCTTTCTTTCTTCTCCCCTTTCTCCCTCTCTTCCTCTCTCTGGTTCTTATTTTACCTCTTTAAGTCTTTTCTCTCTTTCAGATAGCCCCTTCTTTTCCTCTTTTTATTCACGATTAAGAAACAAAAAAAAAATCCAAAATGTTTCCCACTTTGCTTTGAATATCTGATCATTTATAAAAGTATAATCTTTTCCTGAATAATTCAAAATCTATTATTGATCAATTCATTTACCTAACAGGAAATATCTTAACTGGGGTCCAAGAACTTATTATATACATACATATACACATACATACATACATATGATAGAAAGATAACTGCATTTTTTATAATTGCTTTCCTGTATAATCCTATGTACTTTGTTTTAGTGTTTAGGCATTTAAAAACACAAGACTGAGAAAGGATCTTTAGGCTTCACCAAGACTGCCAAAGGGGTCCATGACCTTCCAAAGCTAAAATGTTTTGATTTAACAAGCATTTTCTTGATGATACTCATTAGCCTGCCCTGTCCCCCTCCCCCCCCCCCCCCCCAAATAGAGAATAATCTCCCTGAGGATAGGGATTGTTTTATTTTGGTTTTTGTATCATCCATGACTGGGGCAACGTCTTGACAAATTAAGCATTTAATGAATGTTTCTTGAATTTAATTGACTTCCAGCTAATCTTAAAATCACAGTTTAAGAGTTGGAACAAACCAACTCTACTATAGTGCTCTCGTTTTGTAGATGAGAAAAATAAGATCTAAGATGTTGTATGATTTGCCAAGGTCATAGAGTGAGCAAATGGCAGAGAAGGCACTATGGCATCACAGATATGGCACCAGATTTAGTTTCAGGACCCGTGTTCAAATTCTGCTTTCTAGATTTTTAATTCAGGGCAAAACACTTAGTGTTTTTGTCTTCGTTCCTTTATCTATACAATACAAGTATATTTCTATGTGAGGGAGGGAGAATTAGATCACCTCTAAGGTCCCTTCCATATTTACATCGATTAGACTTTTGTAATGCTAGAGAAACTGAGGCAAGATAGAGATCAGAGAGTTTTTAATATTTTATTTGAGAGGGAGAGATTGTGCTGGGGGCATGTTGCCCTCGGGGCTGATGTCTCAAAGCTTTCAGCAGGGAATGTGAGGTTCCCATGAAATATATATACACACATGGCTCTAAACTTCCAGGATAGACTGAGGCAGGGGTAGAGTCAGAGCACTGAAAGTGGGAAGGGACTATCAATCTGATTCTGACAGGGTGGGGGGAAAGTACCTGACATGCTGATAAATTGGGATCAAGAAGAACAATGACGGAATGGGGGGAGGCAGTGGACATTCTGATGGAAAGGTCAGGAGTCATGATGTCTAAAATAGAAGGTCTTTCTCCTTATCTGGATTAAACATTTACAGTTAATCTTAGCGTAGCCAGCCCTAAATTATATCATTTCTAATGATCAGGAGGGAAAGGTGGTGTTGCAATGAGGGGGACTGAGGCAGAACAATTAGGAACTGAGACAGAACAATTTAAGGGAAACTGAGGCAGGACAATTAGAAGGGAACTGTGACACAAAACTATGACTAACTCTAAATTCAGCCTTCTTTCCTCTATATCATGATGCCGCCATACCATATATCATTTGGATTGTTACTTGAATGCTAAAACTTGGGAAATGATGGGTAAATATCCAGTATTCATGTAGTCCAACTCATATTTCTAAAATACATCTCACCGTGACATAGCCATCAAATGGTCCTCTAGACTGCTTGAAGAAAGTCTTCAGTGGTCAACCATGGTAGCCCATGAATGTTATCTCTGCTACTGGGAACTCTAAAGCTGATGGATCACCAGATAAGTTTGGCACTTATCTATGAGACTCCAGGAGTGGAAGCCACTAGATTACCTAAAGAGGACTAAACTGGGCCAAATCAGAAAGAGAGCAGTTTACAGTTCTCATGCTAATCTGAAAAAAAAAATAGAAAGACACAAATGGAAGGAAGAAAAACTTTCCAAGGAAGGGGAATCTATTTCATTTTTCTGTACCCACAATTGTTAGAATGCTCTTTCTTAAAACAAATTAGTCCTTTTGTAACATGGATTCTGCTTTTGCTTTCTGGGGCCAAACAGTATGTCTAGTTTTCTCTCAAGTTTTCTTCAGGCTAAATATCTGGCTGATCAGCCCAAATCCAGGAAATAAAAAGATTATAATGTGGTTCCAACAATGGCCTACAGGTTTGTTGATGAAGCATCTGCCCAGCCAAGTTCAGAAAGACTCATTCCCAGGATGTCATCATGAGTATAGCACTTTTGCTCACAGTGGCTCTTAAAGGCAATCTCCTATGTGACAGATGAACCATGACTTTTATCTTTGGACAGACATATAGGGAACAAACTGAAGATCCCTGAAGTAGGAAAATAATTCCTCGAAGATAGCAACAGTTTCATTGTTATTTTTATAACGTTTCCAGGGGCAGAAGGCCATTGGCAAGGACACAAGACAAAGATGGGGTGTTAATTCTTTTCTCATTTAAAATCTTTATTAATGATCTTGCAGACACACTTAGCAGTCCATCAGTGAAGGGTTGGTGGGTAAAATCTGGAGGTGTTAAGACAGACAAAAATCCCAAAGACTAGAAAGGAATATATTGACAGGAACAAAGAGAACAAAAGCTTGGAAAAAACCCCTCAGCTGACATCACTGGGAATTTGCTGTCCCCCACTTAACAATAATTCTGTTGGTGAGGGAGTGATGGTACCTCTGGGGTCTTCCGCCTTGTCTGCTTCGTGTTATGAATTTTTTTAAATTTTATTTCCGACCTTCAGAAGATATGCTCATTTTTTGGGGACTGCTGGACTTGGCAAACTTACTGCTTTTCTATCTTGCATCCTGCTTTCCACCTGCAAGGGTTAATGCTTTTTTTTTTTTTTTTTGCCATAGTCACCCTTTATGATCATCAGTGACTTGCTTCTTGAATTTCTAAGCTTGCAAACAGAAGTCAAATCAATGTCATTCAGACCTCAGGGGCTACAGAGCAGGCTCACTGATGAAAAAAACATCTAGTTTTTATTTCACAAAGAAAAAAGGGAAGGTCTGCAAAGGGATGAAATACTAAAAGGTTTTGATTTAAAAATTTCTCTTTTGCTTCTGGGGAGGAAGAAGAAAAGAAGGTAAAGGAGTTAGAGACCTTGTTGTTTGGTGGCAACTGAGAGTGTAGTTACTGAACAAAAAATAACGGAATCAGTATGAAAAATAGTGGTCACAAAGAGCCAGTATTGCTTCCATAACAACAGAGCATGTCAGACTAATCTCATTTCCTTCTTGGGATGCCAGAAGATGGCTGAGAAAACAGTAGATAGAGCTCAGCCTGACTTTTAAAGGGTATTTTAAAAAGTGTCACCATGGGGTGTGTGTATGTGTGCATGCTGTGTGTTTTGTGTGTGTGTGTGTGTGTGTGTGTGTGTGTAAAGATGTAGAAGTATGAACTTAATGATAATATAGTACAATGAACTTGGTTCTGATAGAATAGCTAGACTTAGAAGAGTGCATAATAACTTGAGGTAATCATAGAAAGAGCTACCAAAGGAGTAGCTCCAGGACCATACTTAGTCCAGTTCTGTTTAACATTTCTATTAATAACTTGGATGAAGGCTAGATAGAACACTTAGAAGATTTACAAATGGCAAAAAGTTATTGTGCCATTTGAGGATAACTGCCTGATGGCATCAAATATGAAAAAAATCATTATATGCAAACTAAAAGATAAAAGAATATTGGGCCAAATCTAATCCAATTAAATTTTGCTGTGGCAAAAGCACAACTATATGGTTTAGTTCAAAAAATAAAGTAGATTTCAAAAGTATATGGTAGGGGGGAAATGACCAAACAATAGATCACCTAAAAATTCTGGGGAAGTTTAATGGTCTATCAAGTCAATCTGAGACAAAAGTACATTGTAGTAGCCAGAGAAAGTGAGTGCAATCTTTGTATTAAAAAAACAACAACAACAACACAAACTACATTCCATCGATCCACCCATCCATCTCAGGGTTGAATATCCTATCACAATAACAATACAAAGAAATTCTCCTGCTGGTGATAGACCGTACCAACATTGCTATATTCAAATAATGCATCAAGTTCTTGATAAATTTAGGTGCAGTCTAGACTAAAAGGCCACAGATGGGTCAGGTAGGTGGTGCAGTGGATAGAATACTGGGCCTGAAGTCAAGAAGACTCATCTTTCTGGATTTAATTCTGGTCTCATATGCTTATTAGTTGTATGACCCTGCATAAGTCACTTAACCCTCTTTGCCTCAGTTTTCTCATCTGTAAAATGAGCTGGAGAAGGGAATGGCAAACCATATCAGTATCTTTTCCAAGAAAACCCAAATTAAATCATAAAAAATCAAACATAATGAAAAAGAAAGAACAATAAAAGAACAACACAGCATGTACACATACAAGCAGACAGGATTATAGGGTGATATATGCTGCATATTATTATTGCTCTACAGTGTAAGTTATATTTAAAAAATTGATGCTTATTTTCTCATTTGAATTAATTTCCAGATGCAGAATTACAGGTAATTGCATGTTTTCCCCCTTTCTTGGAGATGTAACTTTCCCAGAACCTTTACATAATAACACTCAGACCACTTTCTGCTTCAACTATGGGAAAAGCCAAGGCTGATTTTTCATAAACACATAAGGAACATACAGACACATCTGTGTCTACAGTTTCAGTGATGGTGGGGTGCTTTTTTATATTAATTTTTAAAAATATTTCTTTTTTTCTTACTAATCACAAGATAGGATAGATTTTGTATTTAGAACTTCAAAGTATCTGAACCTAGATTTAAACTCAAGAAGATGAGTCTTGAAGATTTCAGACCTGCTGCTTTCTACTGTGCTACTGGATTTAGAAGAGCTGAGTTCAAACACTGCCTCCGATATTTATTAGATGTGTGATTCTAATAAATCTAATAAATTTCCTCATCTGTAAAATGGGGATAATAATAGCACCTTCCTCACGGGGTTGTTGTAAAGATCAAATGAGACAGCATATTTATTTTGAAACCCTTAAATTCATATATAAATTTTAACTATCAATATTATTATTATGGCTACTAATGATGAACTATTAAGCAATCATCCTTCATGCTGGTTTTATTTGTAAATTAGTTTCCCCATCTATTCAACAATTCTTATTATACATAAGACCTATCTAATGTAAAAAGAGAGGGAGGAAGGAAGGAAGGAAAAAGAAAAAAGAAAGAAAGAGAGAGGGAGGGAGGGACAGAGGGAGCAAGGAAAGAAGGAATGAATGAAAGAAGGAAGGAAGGAAGGAAGGAAGAAAAATATTCAGAAATGGGGGAGAAACACAGAGAGATAGATGGACAAAGACAAAGAGGCAGACAGAGAGAGACAGAGATTCAGAAATGGGACAGAGAGACAGAGAGGTGTTAAAAGATAGAAACAAAGATACAGAGGTAGAGACATAGACAAAGGAGCAAACTCATTCAGAAATGGGAGAGAGAGAAAAAAAAGATCCACACACAGAAATGCATTCAGAAATGGAAAGGAGACAGACAGAGACAGAGGCAGACAGAGAGACAGACAAACAAAGAGAGGCATTCAGAAATGGGATAGACAGAGACAGAGTGACAGTAAGATAGAAAAAGTGATGTAAACAGAAACAAAGGAGCACAGAGATTCAGAGATGGAAGACTAAAAGAAAGAGAAACAGAAACAGAAAGAAACAGAGAGGAGAGCACTTGTCCTCCAAGGAGCTCATAAGCTAAAAGGATACATGTAGAGGAGTTATTCTTTGAAAGTAAAACAGACACATTCACAGAAATCTTAGAAAATCCCAAATGAGAAGAGACCAACTGTTCAACCCGTATCTGGACAAAAGCATTACTCAACAGCATTGCCCACAAGTGACTCATCCTCCTGGTAGAAGGACCAAGAGCAAAGAAGTGTTAAATCCCAGTATCTCGGATGGAAGGAACCTCTTCCTGTTCTTTCCAGACAACTCTCTTGATAAGTAGCCATTCAACCTTTGTCTGGAAACCTCCAAAGCGGCAGAACCCACTGTCTCCCACACTATCCCAGACGACTTGGACAGAGATAGTTATCAAAACTCAACTTACTTTGTTTTGTGAAATTCACCCAGCTGGGAACAAGAAAGACAAATATATTTCCTCATATATGGCAGCACTTTAAATATTTGAAGACAGCAAATATATGCACCTACTTTCCACCAAAGGGTCCTCCCAGCAGTTGCTGTTTAGGAAAACAACTCTTGCTACCTGCGTGACCTCTCTGTGCCTCAGTACTCTCATCTGTAAAATGAGAACTAAAGTAACTCTGAAGTTTCTTCTAGCTTTAAATCTAAGACTTTATACCCTAATTCTGAATTTGTGATTTTACCTTCTTTTTTAATCTCAAGCATGATTTTACATTAACTTCTATTATATTAAAGTCACGCCAATATTCTAATCTTTACAAAACACTTTGGATCCTGGCTCTCCCACTCCTGTGTATTAGCCACCCCCCATGCCAATTTTGTAATGGTCATAAAGTTGAGGAGCATCAGTGCTTTTGCCCAGCTTATTGACGAAAATGTTAAACATTTCAGTGCCAAACAAATGTCTATAACATCTATCTAGGAGTTATTTCCAGACCTTAATCAACTAGTTTTAAAATAACAGGAAGGATTTTTTTCCCAAATGCTTTACTCGAGCCTAAGTAAACTATTTCTAGAATAAATGTTCTTAATGTATGGTCTGAGCACTTCTTTTAATATATATTAACTATTTCAGTATAATTTGTTTCCTTTGTAATCCTGTGAATTAATTTTTGAAAACATCTTTCTGAGAAAGAGTTCATAAAGCTTCTCCAGAATTTCAAGGGAGTCATGACACAAAGCAAACTAACAACAACTATTTTGGGGAATGGTGGGGATAGTATTTAATTTTTTCCAGTGACATGTAAAGACAGTTTTCAACAATCATTTTTACAAGATTTTAAGTTTCAAATTTTTATTTCTTTGCTCCCATTCCTCCTCCCCAAGATGCCAAGCAATATGATGTGCAATCATGGGAACATTTCCATATTAGTCATGTTGTGAATGATAAAATATAACAAAAGGGAAAAGACACACATATACACAAACAAGGAAAATAGTATTCTTCGATTTGTTTTCAGACTCCATAGTTCTTTCTCTGGATGTGGATAGACTTTTCCATCATGGTCTTTTGGAGGTGTCTTAGATCATTGTATTGCTGAGAAGAACTATGGCAATCACACTTGATCATTGTACAATGTTATTGCTACTGTTTACCATGTTTTCCTGGTTCTTCTCACTTCTCTCAGCATCAGTTCACTAAGTCTTCTCAGGTTTTTCTGAAATCTGCCTGTTCATCATTTCTTATAGTCATAAATATTCCATTAAATTCATATGCTACAACTTGTTCAGTCATTCCCCAGTTGATGGACATCCTCTCAATTGTTAATTCTTTGCCACGACAAAAAGAGTCGCTACAAATATTTTTGTACATGTGGGTACTTTCCCCTGTTTTATGATCTCTTTGGGATACAGAATTAGTAGTGGATTTCTGGATCAAAGGGTAGGCACAGTTTGATTGCTCGTAGGACCGCTTTCCAAATTGCTCTCCAGAATGGTTTGATCAGAAAAACACGTATTCTAATGCATCCCCTTGCTCTATTAAGTTTAATAATGTATTGGAAAAAGGAAATGGGTTCATCTGGCACCAAGTGATCTTGCTGAGCACAGACGGGATGTTTGTTATCACTTCTTCCTGTTGTTGTCCAGTCACATTCAATATTTTGTGACTCTGTTGGGGGTTTCCATATCAAAGATACTGCAATAGTTGGTCATTTCTCCAGTTCATCTTATACATAAGGAAACTGAGGGACTTGCTGAGTGATAGATAATGCAGATATTGTCTGAGGCCAGATTTTAATTGATGAAAATGAATCTTCTTGACTCTAGGTCTGGCACTCTATCCACTGTACCATCTTCAATCATCCCTTTATTTATGTATTCTAGAATTTTTCTAATTATGGATACTTAGCAAGCACACAGACCTATATTTTATAGATCTCATTCTTTTCTTTTTTAAAAAAAAATCAGAATATTTGCTTTTCTCCAGTCAGTCAACCAGTTTTCAGCAGACACTGTAAAGCAGTAGGGTGGATGGTTGTTGTCTTTCATTCTCAAAGAGGAACAAAATGGCATCCCTATGTTAAACTGAGTCAGAGTGTATCCAACTGTGGCTGATCAGACAGACATAAGCTTGGAAAGCTCTGTCTTGGGTTGGACAAAATTAGTCCATATGAACAATTGGGGGTGGCTTCTTTAATTTTGTGCATCTCACATTTCTTTTGGGCTAATTCAGTTCTGCTTTGCTCATAGAGCACAGCCCCTTTTTTGATGAGAGCATGCCACACTGGGTGGTCCTATGGCAATGTCTCCCATATCATACCATGTACTATATTAAGTGGTAGGTACACAAAGGCAGGCAAAGACAGTCCCTGTGCACAAGAAGCCCATGATCTAGTAAAGAAATAACATACAATAGCTGGATACAAATGTGATCTACACCAAATAAATTGGGGAGACGGATCATTTTAGAGGAAAGGTCCAAGATTAACAAGAAAAAAAGAACAGCTCCTTACAGAAAGTTGAACTTTGATTCTGACTTGGAAAAAGTTAGAAAGTGGGAGAGTAAACCTGCAGTGTCTCTCATAGTCCACATTTATGCAAGACCATGACAGTGATCACAGGTAACAGTTGTATTTTTTCTTTCAGCAAAGAAGCAGTTTCCTGCCAGCTCTTTAGATTCTTTTAGACTCAGGCTATAGAACAAAAGTAAAGAGATTCTTCTGTCTTCCAAGTTCAGCATCAAATTTAAACTACTTTATCAGGCAGCAGCAAGCAGAAATGAATGTACTTTCTCTCTAGCAGAAATCAGAAATGACCAGTTCAATGAGATTATACTCCACCCTGGGACTTGGAGAGTTTAGGGAAGCAGAGCTTGATTATATTGCCAACTGTGCTTTGTTCTTGCTAAGTAAAGATGTCTGCCTGGATATTCTAGAGGGATGTGTGTGTGTGTGTGTGTGTGTGTGTGTGTGTGTGTGGTGTGGTGTGTATCTGGGTGTGTGCCTGGCTACATAAACATATGATTGTATAGTGTAGTCACACACAAAGCTTGGCCTGGAATCTTTAAGTCCATATGGATGCTCTTCCTTTGCCAAGATGATATGACTTATTGTGTGAATTTTAGGTAGGTGGCAGAGAGAAAAGGAAAAGGAAGCTTCCCTAACACTAGTCAAGCTATAGTAGTCTGCCACAGACTGCCTTGGATTCACCTCCAACAGTCGACAGCACTGCTGAAGCCCATGTCATGCTGGGTATGGCAGTTGGTACCACTGGATTTGTGAGAGCACGCCATTCCCTTCTCTAGATCTCACTTTCCCAAAATGTCAAATATGGGGGCTCTGTAGAAGGCTCTATATCTATTACCATGCAATGTCAGATCATAGTCATGTAACACTCCAAGTAGGAGTTACAATCCATATATAATACCCCAAAGACAATTTATCGTTAGGGTCCTTATCCAGGACAGATAGTAGGGACAGGATAGATCCAAGTGGTACAGAGATTTCCTGTTGTCCGGCCATGTCCACTTCTTTATGACCCCATTTGGGGTTTTCTTGCCAAACGTACTGGAAAGGTTGGCTATTTCCTTATCCAGCTCATTTTACACATGCGGAGACTGAGGCAAACAGGATGAAGTGATTTGTCCAAGCTTACATAGCTAGTAAGTGTCTGAGGCCAAATTTGAAATCAAAAAGATGGGTCTTCCTGACTCCAAGCGTGGCACTCTAGCCACCATGCCATCTAGTTGCCCATTATTCTACCTACCTATTTTTAGGTAGTATCCACAAAATTTGAAGCCTATTAGAATATACTCAGATGAGGCAAAGAATGGTTCATTATCTCCTCAATGAGGGGGAATGTCACCCTATGACAGTGATGTTGGCTGAAATCCCAGCCCTGTTATTTGCCACCTTTGTGATCCTTGAAAAGTTCCTTTATCTATCTTGGCCCAAATTTCTATAGTGTTTGGACCCGGGTAAATCATCTCTACGATTTCTTCCAGTTCCAAATCTGAAGCAAGCATCTAGGTGGTACAGTGAATATGATAATGGGTCTAGAGCCACAAAGACCTGTATTCAAATCCAGCCTCAGATACTGCTAGGTATGTGACCTTGGACAAGTCAACTATAAAATGTGGATAAATAATAGCGCTTATCACCTACATTTGTTGTGAGGATCAAGCACGTAGCACAGTGTCTGACACAGTAGGAATCATTTAACGTTAGTTATTGTTGTCTTGTGATGCCGAGGAGATTGATACTGAATTCCCATTAATTGGGATCTTTTATAAATAGAATGCTGGATAAATCAGGTGTTAGTGTTCTCGAGAAGGGAGAGGCCAAAATTGCAGGATGATAAGGGAGCCAAAGTGAAAGCAAAGAACCAACAAGAGAAGTTAGTGAAAGAGTGGGAGAGAGAACACAGCATTTTACGATGTAGGGTTTTTTATCCAGCCCCACAAAAGAGACAGGGAGGGAACAGGACCATCAGAGCATCACTGGATCATCAATCTAATGGAGAAAGACAACTTGGCTATCATCTATCCACTCAATTAACAAACCTTTATTTAGTTCTTACTATGCACAAGCATTGTGCTAAGTGCTGGGAATAGAATGATAAAAACAATCCCTGCTCTAAAGGAACTCACATGAGTATATTTACATGATCCATACATAGACAGAAGGTAATCAGAGAGGGGAAGCCCCCAAAAAGTGAGGAGACTAGACGTAGACAATGTAGCACCTGAACTAGGAACTGAAAAAGAAAAGGAAATTATGAGGTAGAGATGGGAGGAAGGTCATTCATGGCATAGGGGACAGATAGTGAAAAGTATAGAATTGGGAAATGTGTTCATTCCAACTGCCTTAAACTTAGTCCCACAGAGGGTAAGTAAATGGCAGAATGGGATTCAAATTTTGAACTTGTTTTCTTGGTTGATATAAAAAAGAAAAGAGTAAAAAATGATTATATTACAAAAAAAAGAGTATTTGATTATTAACATAATCCAATGGGATAATATATATGTAATTGCATATGTAACATGACATAGAATAATTATGTCATTATTATCATATTATTACTATTAGCAGCAGTAGCATTAACATTAGTAGGAGTATTTTTGTCATTGCCATCCTCATATCCAAAGTATAAAATCTGATGTATCTAGGGCAACCCAGGACGAATTCAACATCATCACTCAAGCTCTGTTCTTTCAGCAAGAATGGTGGTGTTTTAAATAGAGGCCCAGGGAAGGGACAGTGAGGTTGAGTCCATGAGGACACTGAGTTCATAACAGGGAGAGGAAGAAAGAAAATAATTCTGAGCTTCTTAAAACCAGTAAAGTTACCAGAGCCACCTTAAATTTCTCAAACTCCTCCCTGCTCCCTCAGGATAAACCACCACTGTGATTTTTCCAATACAATCCATCATGAAGAGGAATTTGAATATTGAAAACAGGTTTTTTTTGAGTGGGCAAATATTTCTAGGTTTTATTTACACAGTCTCTTGCATCTTTTCTCACGAGTCCACTGTAGAGTTCTCATCACGCCTCTTATGGTCTATTGCCTCAGTGTATGTGCATTCTATTGTTGCCGTGGGAATGGAAGGCAGCTTTTAGAGGAGTGAAAAGTAGAGACAAATGTCCTTGTTTCTAAGTCCTCTGAGAAAATAAAAGACTGGGCTCAGGCTTGAAAACCCAATCTTTTGCCAGTAGCATCTAGGATGATATAGGTAGCTATTACTACACACCGATGATGGCCATGCTATAGCCCTTCATCTTGTTTCAGCAACTATGTCATATATGTGTTTGAATACAGAAGAAATTTTCTAGTTACAAATCTAAAAATTTAAGGAGAAATTTTATCACTAAAGAATTTTCCAAATGAGAAAAGCAAGGCATTCTTAGACACAATCCAATTTAGATTCAGCAGTGCAACAGATGGAGACATGAACTTTATGCCAGTCATCATACTAGGCACTAAGCACAAAAAGATTCTTTAAAATTAATCATTTTGACCTTATCTGGGTATGTGGTATAAAGACATTGGTCCATGCTCAATTTCCATCTTGCTGCTTTCCATTACCAAATAATGAATTCTTATTCCAAAATCCTGTCTTTACACTGTCAAATACAAAGCTATTATATTTATTTGCTGCTTCAAATTGTATGTCCACTCTTGTTCCATTGATCTACCTTTCTATTTCTTAGCCAATACCCAATACTTTTGATAATTACTGCCTTATAATATATTCTAAGGTCTAGTACTGTTAAAACTCCTATTATATGTATTTTTAAAAATTACTTCCTTTTGTATTCTTGACATTTTGTTCTTCCAAATCTATCTTGTTATTGCTTTTTTTAATTCAATAAAACAATTTTTGGTAATTATGATTTGAATGTGCAATTATCTATCTTTTTTTTTACTATATATGCTGTTATAGAAATGTTAGTTTTATTCCATAAAATAAAATTAATGACCAAAAGCAATGAAAAGTGATTAAGTCCTTTCCCTCAAAGAGCTTACGTTTTAAAAAGAAGATATAGCACATTCAAAAATGAATAAATATAATGTAATTCAAAGAGGATCAAAGAGCCAACAATAGGCATAGAGCGGGGCAATCTGGGAAGGCTTGCAGAGGAGGTGATATTTGAAATGAAACTAGACAATTCTACTAATGCTGTTTAAATGTCTTTGCTTAAATCTATACATATTTATTTGCAGAATTCAGTCTTTCAATAACTGCCTTTTGAGATTCTGAATTTTTTTTCCCTCTAGGTCAAGGGTTGTATGTTTCTGTGCAGCAGGTAAAATTGAGTATCATCTGAGGTCCTAGAAGTAATTCAGTTCAATCCCCTTGTTTTATAGTGTTTCGATGAGTTTTCAGACTTCATATAGGTAGCCATTTGTAGAAACAGAGTTTTGGATCTAGAGTTTTTGCTCTGAAACCAGTGTTCCTTTTAAGATATCAAAAGAACCTACAGTGTTGGAAAAAAGAGTAGGAAGAAAAAAGTAATAAAAAATTATCTTGTTTAAGAGTTCTGAAATGTATTATTCAGAGCACAAGGATTTTACACTGAATTTTTTGATGATTAAATGAAGACAAAGTTGCTGCAATAACTGCAAATTAAAATGTTTCCATTTGAAATACTGCTGAGTGCCATCAAGGTCCATAAACTCAGGGTCATTTTAGAGAAAAACAAATCTCAATTCCCAGCAACTTAAAAAAAATGTCATCTGGGGATGCAGAAGTTCCAATAAATTCATCTTGATGACTATTGTGATCTAATGCCCAGTGCACTGAGCTGAATGGAGATAGTGCTTATCTGATTCTGGGTATACTGTGGGTGTTCAAGAAATGTTAATGAGATAGGATGAGGGTCAAAAGTCTTCTTGTGTGTCAGACTAACCATCAATCTCCTTTCTCTGTGTGTATGTGTGTGTGTATATATATATACACACACATATAATATACATACACAATGAAGAGAGAGCTTGCCCTTAGCTTCTAGAAGTTGTGGCTCCAAGTCTTGTTCCTAAAACATTCTAATTGTATAACTCCAGACAAGTCACTTAACTATTTCATGTCTCAACTAACTCTCTAAGATTGTTACAAAGAAATTGCTGAAGATAATTGCTTATTATTTTTATTAATATTGACAATAGTAGTAGTATTTATATAACCTTTTAAGATTTGCAGAGCCAGGTACATTCATGTGTTCTCTCATTTTATTCTCATAGAAACTGAGAAAAATAAGAGCTACTGCTGTCCCTTTTTACAAAGAGGAGGACTTAATAGGTTGTGACTTGTCCAGTGTCACAAGCTTACTGATCGAAGACTAGTATTCTACCTATTAGTGAAACATGCGAAGACAGGGACTATCCTCATCTCAATCCCAGTCATAGATTTCTATTTTAACTATGTTTTCTTGCTAGATGTCAAGTTCTGTTGTTGAGGGATAACAGTAGCAGTGGTGGCATTGATGGTCTGCTGGTAGTAGTAATATTAGTAGTGGTGGCAGTAGTAACAGTTGTAGTGGATGTGGTGAGTGTGGTGATAGTAGTAGTAGTGGCAGTAGTAATAGTAATGGTGAGTGTGGTGATAGTAGTAGTAGTTGTAGTGGTAGTAATAGTAGTAGTAATAGCAGCAACAGTAGTAGTAACAGTAGTAGTAGCAGTAGTAATAGTAGTAGTAATAGTGGCAGTAGTAATAGTAGTGGTAATGAATGTGTGGTGAGTGTGGTGATAATAGTAGTAGTAGTAGTAATAGTAGTAGTGATTATGGTAATAGTAGTAGTAGTAGCAGCAGCAATAGTAGTAGTAGTAATAATAGTAGCAGTAGTAATAGTAGTAGTAGTAGTGGCAGTAGTAATAGTAGTGGTAGTGGATGTGGTGAGTGTGGTGATAATAGTAGTAGTAGTAGTAGTAATAGTAGTAGTGGTTGTGGTAATAGTAGAAGTAGTAGCAGCAGTAGTAGTAGTAATAGTAGTAGTGATGATGGTAATAGTAGTAGTAGTAGCAGCAGCAATAGTAGTAATAGTAGTAGTAGTACTGATGGTGGTAGTAATAGTAGTAATAGTAGTAGTAGTAGTCACAGAAGTGTAGTAATAATAGCAGCAGCAATAGTAGTAGTAGTAGTAATAGTAATAGTAATAGTAGTGGTAGTAATAATAGTAGTGGCAGTAGTAATAGTAGTGGTAGTGGATGTGGTGGTGAGTGTGGTGGTAGTAGTAATAATAGTAGTAGTGGTTGTGGTAATAGTAGTACTAGTAGCAGCAGCAGCAGTAGTAGTGGTAATAGTAGTAGTAGTGATGATGGTAATAGTAGTAGTAGCAGCAGTAGTAGTAGTAATAGTAGTAGTAGTGATGATGGTAATAATAGTAGTAGTAGCAGCAGCAATAGTTGTAATAGTAGTAGTAGTACTGATGGTAGTAGTAGTAGTAGTAGTCACAGCAGTAGTAGTAATAATAGTAGCAGCAATAGTAGTAGTAGTAGTTACTAGTAGTAGTAGTAATAGTAATAGTAATAGTAGTGGTAGTAATAGTAGTAGTAGTAATAGTAGTCGTATAGTAGTTGCTATTGTTGTAGTTAGAATTTTTATAATACTTGACGGCTTACAAAGTGTTTTACAAGTATAATCTCTTTGGATCCTTACAGCATCCATGAGAGGAAGATTATATTGTTATTTATATTTTACAGTTGATGAAACTGAGGCAGACCTAGTTTGTGACTTACCCGCTTAGCTTTTAAATGACTGAGACTGAATTTGAATTCAGGCTTTATTAAATCCAATCCCAGCACTCTATTCAGTGTGTGACCTCACTACCTCTATAAATGCTTTCAACATGTTCTAAAAACAAATTCTAATTCAGAATGGAAGAGACCTTGGAGACCTAGTCCAATTCTTTCTTTTTATAGGCTCATTGAGGAAATTATGTCTGATGTTTTCATAAGTGCTTGAACTTAAATCCACACCTCTGACTCCCAAACTAGGCTTCTTGATCTTCCTCAATGACACATATATATACACACATATATGTATATATACATATATATATGTAAAGATACACATGTATGAATATGAACACATCATAATCCTGGTCTTTGTTATGTATCTTGCATCATCCTCCTCCCACTGCACATATAACCTGATAACTCTTCCATGAAGTAGCCATCATGGGTATGATCAGCATTATTTTGTAGATGAACAAATTGAGACTCCAAGAGTAAAGGGCTTGGCCAGTATGTTAGCCAGGCAGCACCTACCCCCGCCAAGGACAAGTTCTCTTGAAATCTGATGCCCTGAGCTGCCGGTCTCTCTCTTTTTTCACCTGCTGGGCTGCCAAGTTTTATAAATGTGACCTGGTCACAGAGAGAGGGATAAGAACTGGACCACAGGGGGAATCTAATTCAAACATGCACTTAATTAGCATGAAGTGTTTCCAGCCACAAACTAATACTCAAACGTTGTAGTAACTAAAGGTTCGCACACCAGCCAGAAGAAAATCTCTCACTGGAAATCCAGGCTTAGTGCTTAGTCAAACATTAAGATTGTGTCAAGACACAAGGCAGCAATAATCAATCCAGTCCAAACTTCCATTCAAAACAGATCCTAGTCAGGGACCACTCTGGACACAGTATTTTCATCAAACAGCACTTAATAAATGCTTAGTGAATCACTCATTGACAGACTCCTGCTTATTATCTATGATTTTTGAGATCCAAGATCAGTTTTTCTATTTTGAGTCTTTTTAATTTGACTCCTTCCTAGTTCTTGTCCCTTACCACTCCTGGGCCTCAGTTTCCTCCAAAGTTCCTACCAGTTTTGTGTCCTAATATTTCTGTACTAAGACTTCCACAGTCCTGTTGAGTTATTCAGAATTTCTTGAGAATTCAATTTAACAGATGAGTAAAATAAAGCAAACCAAGGTTAATTGACTTGCTTAGAAAAACAGTTATTAAAGTCTTATGACAGGATTTGAACCTAGCCTTCTTGATTCTTCAGCGCTCTTTCCCAAATAGTACCTAGAAGTCTAAATAAATAGGGCGGTTATAGCAGATGATTTCTAAAATCCCTCCCATCCCTAAATCCCACGAGGTTGTGATTTAGTCAGGATCATGACTCTACTATGGGTTAGAAGCGGGATTTGAAAACAGATCTTCATGACTTCAAATCTAATATTCAATCCCTTTCCTCATGACAAATACATTTGTCAAAAAATAAAATTGGATGCAATCATAGGCATTTTTTTCCTTGCAAGATAAGTTGACCAATACAAAACTGACAACTCAAACAATAATTTCTAAGATAAATAGGGATCATCAATTAAAGTCCCAAATACAAGAAGCAATGGCCATCTTTTACAAGGTGGGCCCAACTCACCCTGGCAAAGGCGCACAAAGCCCCGTCAACGAAGAGAAATGGAGGAAGAATGGAGGGGAGGAGGTATACTGCAACAGCCTGTGATGGAATTTGGGTTCTCTCATGCTGATGGTTACAAGAGTAGGAACTGACTGAGAGTGATTATCTTTATTCTTTCTTGACAGCTTAATTAAGTCTCTTAATTAGTCACAGTCACTAAGCATCCCATTGCCAATGCTGTCTGCTGCTACACTGCCTTTGTCTCTGGCACTGAGGACTTCTCCAAGTGAGTTTGCTCTCGATGTTTTCATTGGACCACCAGGAGATTCACCCAGAAAACTTAGTTCTAGGGTGTGGCTCTGAATAAAATTGGGAAGCTGCCAAAGTTTGTCTTCAACCCCACCTTTGTGAACCCAGCCCATTTTCTTTATCATCTTCCCCTCTTTTCTATAGCTCTGTTCTCTTCAGTATTTTCAAAAAGCTAATCTGTGTATCCATTATCTTGAGTTGTTTCAACTTCTACTTTAATTCATTCAATTCAATTCAAGAGATAATTAGTAAGTGCCTAGTATATGTCAGGTACTGGCTTAGACAGTGGGGATATGAAGAGAAAGCTGAAGCATTTCATACCTTCAAGGAGTTTGCATTCTGCTAGAGGGAAAAAAAAATTAGAAAAATACAATCAAGTTGGATTCAATTCCACCATTGGTGCCTGCGGAAATCTAGCCAAGTCAAATCTCAGTTTCCTCATCCATAAAATATGAGGGTTAGACTAGAGAATCTCTGAGGTCCTTGCCAATTTTTTGGTTCTGGATAAACAATGATCTTATTCATACTCATGGCATAAAGAGTTAATTAATATTTGAGAGCCATCATATAGATAGTCTTTAGTGATCATAAAAGGTAAATGCTTCCATTCTTCAGTTTAGTGATGTATAGTGAAGATTAAATCACCACGTATGTGATGCAAAGCAAGACTATTCATTTCCCTGAGCAGCATCCTTTTCCCTCACTTTCTTTAAAAAGTCAAAAAGAAAGCTACCAGGTGAGCAGACATCAAGCATTCTAACCACCACTAGACAAATAATGTTTCTTTCTCTTGTTTTCTTTAAAGAAGATGTCCCCTAATTTAGATCCAAGAGCCCCCACTTCAGTCCAAGGCAACTATTATCGGGATCATTTTCAGTCATCCAGATGTCATCCATGAGAATGATGCATAGACTACACTAGTTAAGTAATCACAAGGTAAAGCAATAGTGACTATTAGTCTGCCCTTAATTTAGTCAATCATTAAAAATCAAGTGATCACTTGATTGAAATAAAGTGGCAACATAATAGACAATTTATAAAATATGAATAAAAAAATAATGCCCTCTATCCTAGGAGAGTTTACTTCCATTCTACATGAGATTGGTGGCACAGAGGATAAAACATAAGAGCCTGGAATCAGGAAGACCAGACTTTAAATGCAATCTCAAATACTTACCTAGCTGTGTGACTCTGGGCAAGTCACTTACTCCTTTTGCCTCAGTTTTCTCATCGGTAATTTGAGCTAGAGAAGGAAATGGCCAACCACTCTAGTATCTTTGTCAAGAAAACCACAAATAGCATCACAAAGAATCAAAAATGACTAAACAACTGAATAATAACAAGTACATGAAATAGGATGAAAGCATAGTAACTTTTTTATTTTCTGCAATTGGAACATTTTACAGACAATTAATGTGTCATAATTTATAAAGTTGTTATTTATTGAGCTCAGACTAAGTAGCAGGAAGAAGTGGATTTAAGGTCTCCTCTTCCCTCCCCTTTGGCTGTCTAGTCACTTTCTCTCAAGGCCCAGGAAAATCTCTGAAATTAAGTAGAGTACTTGCCAGTCCAATTGAGATTTCCTCACAAAGAATTCTCCATACCAATTAAGTTATAATTCCTCTCCCTTCCCCTCTCACACACAAGGGCATGATCAATTCATTTTTAAGGAGACAAGTATAATCCTACATTTCATTTCCACCTAATGAGAATATATCACAAATGAGAATGCATCACATAAGTGAGATGGAAGTCAAGATGAACCACAATATTCCAGGGCTGGAAAGGCACTCAGCTGCTATTTTACCCAGCCCATACCTGAACAGAAATCCCTCCTAAAATATCATTAACATGTTGTCACTCCACTTTTGCTTTAAAATGTCCAATGAATGGGAATCTACCACCTTCCAATGAAGTTGGATAGATCTCATTGCAAGGAAGTGTTTTACCTTGCAACAATTCTAAATTGGCTTGTTGGCAACTGCCACCCATGAGTCCTTTCTTTTAAAGAGTCATAAGAAAGGATACTTTGAAAGATAATGAAAATTACTTCAAGAGAAAGTCATACACTATGATCATAGTGAGAATGGAAGAATAGTAAAGAAAGAGGATATTGGGGAAGCCTTGGAAATTGCAGGAAAGAAAGATGTTGGAAAGGATATACACAATGAGAGGGGATATGAAAAGGAGCTTCAGTGAATCCATTCCAGGCAGTTATTAAATACAAAAAGATCTTGATTGAAATAAAATGGCAGCATGACAGACATTTTCTAAAATCTGAATAAAAAGACAATACTCTCTACCCTTGAAAAGTTTACATTTCATTCTGCATGAGATTGTTGGCACAATGGGTAAAACCCAATGGCCAAGAAGACTGCAGTTCAAATCTAGTCAACCAAAACCTTCCACCTAAGGCATTGTCTTCTCCTGAACAATGGTCGACAGCATCCTGCAGCAATATGACATAGTGTTGGTGTGATGGAGCCAAAAACTTATGAAAACATGGATTTTGGTTCAAACCTTCCTATCAACTAAAGGTAAACAAGAGAGGAAAGAAGTCATGAAGTAATATGTTCCCCCTATTGACCTCTTGTTAGGGGTGCTTCAGACAGGATCTTTGTTCTGGTATGGTTTGGTCTGAATAATCACTGAGATCCTTTCTAACTTTTAGATACCATAATCTGTGATGCACCTCTCCTTTCAAATTACTTTTAATATGTATTCCAAATGGAGGACTAAAAAGGAGCAAATACTATGAGCAATTCCACCTTTTATCTCTAGACCTTGTTTCTGGAACCATGGCATAAAAGAGGAGTCCTTTGTGTTCAAATCTGATATAATATATGGAGCTAGTTCCAGAAAAAAAAATGATTCTCAAATACTCACACATAAGTTTGATTGAAACAACAGACAGCTCTAAACCACTGTAATCTAAAAAACAATGGTGTAACCCAATTACTTGGGTTACTTAGGTGAGTGTGATGATTCTGTTTAAAGTTGATTCCTGCCCCTGTAGTAGACTTAGTAGACTTCAATACAAAACAAAATTCTTGCATTAAGCAGAAGAGTTGAGAACAGGAATAGTCTCAATAAACAAAAAAAAAGAATCTTTCAACAAGTCATTCCTCTTCCTGGGTCCTTATTCCACCACCAAATAAAGAGGTTATCAGACACAATCTATAAACTTCCTTCCAGATCTATGATAGCATGTCCAGGACTAACCCAAGGAGTACTAATTTCTATACAAAGTGGATTATATGAGGCATTCTTGGAAGTAGGGGCATGAACTTGATCAGAAGCAGGAAGGAACCTTGGGAGTCACATAATCCACCCTAGTCACCCTCACCTCCCCTAACTCCATTCAGTTTACAGAGGAAAAAAGTAGGTCTATGATAGGTTATGAGACTTAAGGTAAAGCCAGGATTTAAGCCCAGATATGTTGTCTACATAGTTAGTTTCTTTTGTTTCTTTTCCCTTCTACCATGAAATTTTAATTATTATTAGATTAGTCACAAGATTCTATGATTAAAAGTTTGGAGGTTGTGTCTTCCTTTTTTCTTTTGTTTTGTATTGGGTGAGTAGAAATATGGTGGGTTTGTTTATGTAGAGCATTTCTAATGAGGAAACTTTCCCTTGCAGTGCAGGTCACTAACTACTCTCTATGATTTAGTCTCAAATGCTTCACTGGGGCATAGAAAGATCAAATGATTCTCTTGAGGTGTCAGAGCTGGTATGTGTTAAAAACATAATTTGAACCCACCAGAGTGATTCTCAAAATGGTAGAAAGAAAAGTTTGACGTTAAGGACAATCTTCCTAACAATGAGAGCTACCCAAAAGAGTAGGAAAGGACCGCCTAAGAGATGGTGAGTTCCCCATTCTGGGAAATCACCAAGCAAATATTGGATGATCGATTATCAGATTCTCTGTATTGAAGATTCCTTGTTTGATTATGTGATCCCTTTAATCTCAGATTCTTTCCTTCTTTACCACGATGGAATAATGGAAAGAAAATGAATCTTGAAGTCAGGAGATTCAATACCTGCTTCCTGCTTCATTATCTGCTGTTCCGCAATCCTGAAATAGGTATGATGACAAGAATAGCTT
Source organism: Sarcophilus harrisii (assembly GCF_902635505.1). Lineage (NCBI taxonomy): Eukaryota > Metazoa > Chordata > Mammalia > Dasyuromorphia > Dasyuridae > Sarcophilus > Sarcophilus harrisii. Next base: position 635,490,422 of record NC_045427.1, on the reverse strand, counting down.
CCTACCTACTTCACAGGGTTGTCAAGTGACTCAAATAAGATAACGTCTTTCACAAGTCCCATTGCTAGAGTAGCTTATGAAACATGTGAGTCATTCTTCACATATAGCATATAAAACTGCATTCTCAAATATGTGAAGATTGTCCTTGAGAAGAAGGATTAAATCACTGGGCTTGGCCCTAAGGGATAATCCTAGGACTGATGTGGGAGGAGGACAGGGTTATAGAGTAAGCCATTCAGAGGTCTGTCTGACCCGTTGGGTCAGTGACCAAGCTGGATGACACCACTAATGTCCACCAAGGGGCTATGAATTGAAATTCATGGAAGTACTTTCCGTGACTGGTTCACAAACTGTCTCGGAAGATAATCCACCAACTTTCTTGTTCCTTCGCAATGTTTAACAATTTAATTTCAATGTGTAACTTCCAAAAAAGAAAATTTTGAAGGAGAATGTACATTCACATGAATAAACTCTTGGATAGTCATTTACAACACATCTTATAGTTTCACTTTCTATGTGTCTACAAACACACATACTGTAATCATTTCTGGGTACCACAGTTTAGGAAGGATGTTGATAAGCAAAAGAGAATCCAAAGGAAAGTAAGCTTTCTGGAGAAGAGAAGATAGGGAGAATATTTTAGCAGTCTACAAAGATTTGAAGGGATAATATGTGGACAAGAAATTAAACATCAGGGCACATTCCCTGACTGTCCCCCATAACCTGGAATCCCCTACCCTCTACCCCCTCTACTGCAACTGCTGATCCTCCTGAGCTTTTTTTTTTCCCTGAGGCAATTGGGGCCTCAGGACTTGCCCAGAGTCACACAGCTAAGAAGTGTTTGAGGGCAAATTTGAACTCAGTCCTAACTTCAGACTGGTGCTCTATTCACTGTACCACCTAGCTGACCCATCCCAACTAAAATCTCAAGCTCTACAGGAAGCCTTCCTAAATCCCTCTTAAATCTCCCTCTTTATTTCCTTTTTATCCTGTATGCAGGTAGCTTTGTATATATTTATTTGCATGTTATCTCCTCCATTAAAATAAGTTCTTTGAGGGCAGGAATTGACTTTTGCCTCTTTTTGTATCTCTAGAGTTTAACAGTGCATAACACATAATTAATGTTTAATGATTGATTGACATAACATTCTGAGTCATATGGAGAAGAATTAGAAGTGATAGGCAGAAGACACAAGTTGTTAGATTTAGCCCCATAGCTTCAAAACTCTTAGAGCTGTCTTAAAGCAGAATGGACTGGCTCATTGGGTAATGAGCTTCCCTTCTCACTGCAGGGCCTGGATGTGCTGGAAAGGGAAGGGAATCTAATCTCAACAATGGTTGGCTAAGATGGCCCTGGGGGGTGTCAGGGGAAAGACCCCCTCTCCCCAACTCTAAGGTTCTATAATCCTATAGATCTTAATTTCCAAGTACTCAGGCTTTCAGTCCCACTTATCTCTTCAGCCTTAAAATTCAATTTAAACCGATGTACCAAACATTTATTTAGTGACCATTCCATCACACACTATGCTGGATATTCAGAATATAAAGGCCAAAACAAGATAATTTCTATCCTCAAGGAATATTTCCTATAATGCCTAGCATGGAATAGGAGCTTAATGAATGTTTATTGACTGCCTGCCTAACTTAAATTTTATGGGACTGAAGACTCAGGAGATCAAGGTAGTGGGAAGTTGTCAAGATTTGTTTTCTATAAGAGTCCCCCTCTGAATCATCCATTATACATAAGAGGCATACATAAGGGACCAGGGATCCCACCAATGGAAGGCCCTCATTTTTTTTTATTGAGGAAACTGAGGCTTAAGTGACTTGCCTAAGTTCCTTAAGTGGCAAAACCAGGCCTTCTGTCTCTAAAGCAACAATGCATTCCCTCTAATTGATTCAGGGATCAGGAAATGGTTTCTAAATATACAAGCTCATAATATTGGTATCTGAATGGAGTGCTAGACTCTCTTCCCCCTCTGGATAGTCTGTTCAGTGAAGTCAGACGCACCATGCCAGATTTCCTAGGCTTTCCCTTAATAGTCCACTCATCTCCCTTCCATCTTCTCCGACCTAGTTAGCTTCCGCCTGTGTTTTATTCACACCCATGAGTAAGCGCTTCCCTTCATCTTTCATCATTCTGACATCTGAATTGTCAAAATGCCCTGCCACCCAGCTGGATTTTAGGTTGCTACATTGGAGGTCTCTGGTCTGCCCAACTTCCAATTCAGCAGACAGCAGACATTAGCATTCTGTCTGGCTTCCACTGCATTGTCTACCAAGATGTCTTCCTTTCAATCCTATAAATAATTATGCAGGGCCAACAACGCGCAAGTAATAATGTAATTATAATTATACGGCTCTAGAAAATTGGATAAAATTATGAGATTCAGAAATATGTAATATATATGCATATATGTATATAATTTATATATGCATATATATCACTAAGTGCATATCAAAAATCAATTCCTTTGTGGAAGGGACTGTGGCTTGTTTTTTGTTCATTTATTTTTTTAGTCTCAAATTGTGAGTCTCTCAACTATGTCCAAGTCATTTTGTCATTGTCAAAGACACCATCCCTATGGATTCACCTTATTTGGAACAAAGCTCTTTTGGCTCCTCCTCCTTCTGCCAGTGTCACTGGGGATATATACATTCTCCAAAAGCATGGGTCACTTTTGCTGTCGGAGTTGTACATCTCGGCTTCCTCTTTCTCTGGAGAATGAGGGGGCTGGAAGGGAGGATCGCTAAGATCCAATCTGCTCCTCTGACATGTGTTAGACCCAAGTAAAATGTCCCAGGCTAATGAGAAGCTAATGCCAGGCTTGCCTTAAAACCTCGACATTAAAATGAGTTGTAATTAGTCATGCTAATCCAAGAAGCAATCAATCAATTTATTAACAAGTATCTGTTGACAGTCTCTCATGACCCAGAATTTATGCTAGGAAATAAAGATGCAAAGACAAAAAAAAAAAAAGCAAAACAAAACTTTATGGTGTATTTCCTCAAAGAACTTACATTCTGTGAGGAGGACACAATATGTCACAAGTAGACAAATCATTGAAGTGGAAGAGAGACTTTGAATATAAGGTTCCATGCAAGGAAAGATCCCTGGATACCACTAAGTGAAGAGGAGACAGAAATGGGGTTGCTGGCCCTCAATGGGGAGGGCCACTCCTGGGGAAATCTCATTCTCAAGGGAAAGAGGACCTAATGAGATAAAAGAGAGGTAGCAGACCCAATGACTGAAAGCTTTCTTCAATATGCTAATGGATCCATGATCTCATTTATATTGATATTCATTTTAGCAATGCAAATCTCAATCCATCTATAGTTGCCCATTCTGGGTGACTTGTACATGTCTTACCCTAAATTCATCAATCAGGAACGATCCAATACACCAGGGACCTTCCTCACATTCTCTTGTCACTGTTTGAACATTAATGATCCATAAAGACTATAAGTTGGCCATCTCATGGTCTTGCTATGTGACTAGCTTCGTATTTTACTAATTATTCTTGCTATAAAGATGTTAAGTTCATTTGTTCTTACACGTTGAGGCAATGAAAATACTTCTGGCACTCATTAAATTTCAGAAACTTGACCCCAGTCTAAAATATTGCTTACCAATTTGTACAAAAATCAAAAACCATCTAAATTCAAAGTATAGCTAGAGAGATGTTTAGACTAGTAATAGGTAAAAAAGAGCATTAAACAAAATAGAGAAACCCTTCGTGAGAGATGTTTCCTATATCTAAAATTCAAATTATGATAATAATCATTCTACTATTGTTAATAATAATAAAAAAGGAATCATACAATCACCCAATGAAGACCAATTTATTAAGGTCAAAACTTTTAAGAGCTACCACATAATTAATTTTTCTGTTGAGTAGTTATGCTGTATAATTAATTACAATTTCATCTTTAATTCCATGACAAATAAATTGAGAACAAGCAGTGAAGAAATGTGGTATAGTGGACTGATAGTCAAAAGCCTAATCTCTGCCATGATCTAGACTTGTTACCACTTGACCACTCCAGGTCTCAGTTTCCTTCTCTGTAAAGGATATGGTTGGACTAAATGGTTTCAGTAGTCTCTTCCAGCTCTAGCTGTATGATCTTATGATCTCCAAATTTCCTTTCATGTGTGACATGCTGATTTCAAGTAATATTCCAGAGTCAGAGATGGGTATTTAAACCAGAAACTTAACTAAAATCAGATGGTTTAGTAAGTATCAGCTATATCATGTGTGAGGTCCTGGATATATAAAGATTTGTTTTTAATTGTTCCTATCCTCTAGGAGCTTACTTTCTACTAGCTGGGTGGGGGCAGAAAGTGCTGGGGTGGGATATAAAATAAATACAATCAGTACACTAGTAAGCAGATAAAAAGGCTGGACATAGTTGTATCAAGTCATTTGGGGATGGATGGATCTTGACACTTAGATGTTTCAGGAATGTCTCCCCTAAATATAGAGGGGTGCCTGGTCTGTGATCTTACCTCATCTCTAGGATGTGGAGGCCAGTTTAAAGATGATTTTCATTTGATTCCAGAAAGCTAGAAATTGATAAATGGAAAGACTATTCTATCTCCCTCCTTTTGGTTGGTGCAGCAAGGACAATGCAAAAAGTATTAGTTTTGGAATAATCTAGGTGGCACTACAGATAGAGAACTAGCCCTAGGGAGGGAAAAAGGGAGGGAAGGAGGGAGAAAGGGAAGGAAGGAGGGAAGGAGAGAGGGAGGGAGAGAGGGAGAAAGGGAAAAAGGGAGGAAGGAAGAAAGGGAGAAATGAAGAAATGGAGGAAGAGAGGAAGAGAGGGAGGAAGGTAGGAAAAGAGGGAGGAAGGCAGGGAGGGAGGAAAGAAGGAAGGAAGGAAGGAAGGAAATGAAGGAAGGAAGGAAATGAAGGAAGGAAGGAAATGAAGGAAGGAAGGAAGCCTCCTGGACATTACATTCCCTATCTCTCCTCCCTGCAAGACTTTAAAATATATCCAAAGATCTCACTCCACCAATTGACCTATGCCCTCAGGGGGCATCTTACTATCTTCCTGTCTGGGATATTAAACATTTTCTGAAAATCTCTCTGACACTATTTTAAGTTCACTTCTTCACACTTAGTTATCCACAAAGTTAGAAAAGAGTTGGTTTCCCTGCCTTAGGTAATATATTTGAAGTTGTTCCCCAGGTTTTCCCTTCTCTGGATTAAATAATGAACTTTTCCTTTGAAATAAAGCCTGTGCCAGAAGTTACTTAAGTGCAACGTGTGTCCTGTACTTCTGTGACTGCCACTGAATGAGAAGACTTCTTGGAGAGAAGCTGGCTTGAGTTGGGAATGAGATGGGATTCAAATGTCCTTTTTCCCCTGGACAAATCATTATGCATTCATGGATGGTGACTATAATGCACACAAGACAACAGCATGATGATCAATTTTTCCAAGTTGTGTGGAATGGGCCCACACAAACCCCAGGGAGACAATTTCAGGCACCCTACTCATGGCCAAGGAAGAATCCCAGGAGGTGCAGAGATCTGTCACCTGCTATTAATTCAGCATGCAGTAAGGGACACAAAAGGCCTTCTTTGGATCCCCTCTTTCCTTAACTCCTACAGAGATAACAGCTATCTGCCCTCCAGCAGCCTTTTCATAAGTCACTTTCCCGATGATCAGTCAATATTGCTAGATTTCATATGGGAAACAAGTGTATGAAAATGGCTAAATGTGTCTATTGAAAATATGAAAAGTTTTGTTGAGTCTTCAAGGAAATAAGTTAAGAAAAGAATTCTTATTCAGCCTTATCTATGTCCTTTGGTAAAATCAGAGAATCTCAATTAGAAAAGACCAGAGAAGTCATGGAACATAGAGATTTATGGCTCAAAGGAAACTTGGGTGTCAGTTCTAACCACTTTATTTTCAAAATGAGGAAACTGAAACCTGGAGAAGAAAATGACATGACCAAGATTACTTGGGAATAAGTGATAGAGTCAGGTCCTCTGACTGCAAATCGGGTGCTTTTCTCACTGTCCCTTGCTGCCTTGAGACCTTGTCCCTAATACAAGAATCTGCTCAATACCATTCCTTAAAGTCATTTACCCATAGATCATTGTGATGGATGAGAACATGGTCCCTTGAGGCATGCGGTCTCTGTGGGTGTTGTCAAAATTATGTGTAGACTCTTGGTCTGATGATCTCAAGGGGATTCTACTTGATGGTGCTTTGCAAACTCTATTTGCCAAGGCAGTTAAGGAGTTTCTCTTTGTTTCTACCTACAGCTAAGACTTCTGCTGAGATACTCCCTCCCATCCATAATAGAAAGACTGGGCTCTGCCAGATCTCTTTTAGTTTAAAGCTCTAAACTAAAGCTTTTTGTTATGCTTCTTTTAGGAAAGTAGGTCCTGAACATACCCTATTATCAGATTAAGGAGGAAAAATAATAGCAGCATTTTGCACTTCACAAGAAGGATCTGTCTATTTTCAGAGCCTTGGCTCTAATAGGCTATTCTTTCTCTTTAAAAAAAAAAAAAAAGGAAACTAACTTAAGAAACCAATTGCTTTGGAATACCACATGGGTCCAAATAACAAGCTGAACTTTTCTGTAACCTTCTACTTCATGATCACCAAGGACAAGTTCTCTGCCAGAAGCTTCATCCTAATTTTGAGTTAGAAATCCCTTGTACTCTCCAGCACAATTTTTTCACAGGGAGGTACTATGCCCCAAAATACATTTTTGGCGATGTTGCTAAAGAAACCCCAGAAAAAATATGGGTTTGATTCATGGTAGCTTATATTTAAGAATTCCATAATGTTTTGGATCCAAAATAAAAATTAATATGAGCAAGGACAAAAGTTATGCCCAGAAGGCAAGGTCATTGTTATTCTCTTGAATAACATATTTTTCTTTAGTATTGAAAACAACTCATCCTATAAATAGATGATGAAATTGAGGGCCCCCCAAAATGTGAGGACCCTAAGGTCATCCAAATAGCAAGAGTTAGAACCAGGATGGGAATCCAATGTTACAAGTGAAAATTGAATGCTCTTTCTACTGCAGCATCATGGGGTGTCAGAGCTAAGTGGGACCTCAGAAGCCAGGTTATCTAATACAAAAGAAAAAAATCCTTCCATAATGTGCTAAACATGGATGTGTTCATGAAGCTTTTGTTTTTGTTTTTGGTTTGTTGGTTTGTTGGTTTTTTGCTGAGATAATTAGGGTTGTGACTTGCTCAGAGTCACACAGCTAGGAAGTATTAAGTGTGTGAGGGCAAATTTGAACTCAGGTTTTCCTGACTTCAGGGCTGGTGCTCTAACTACTGTGCCATGTAGATGCCCCCATTATGCAGTTTTTAATAAGATTTCCACTGAAAGAGAAACTCCTGGTCACCATAGCAAACCTCTTCTCCTTGTGGATAGCTCTCTTAGGGCTTTCCCCCTAATATCAAGTTCTCCAAATCTGTCCCTGGAGGCCACTGGAAATGTCTGATCTCTTTCTCCAGGTGATTTCTTCCCTGAATCACAACCATACATATACAGAAAATGAATAAAAGCTATGATCTGGGGAAAATGCAAAACTTTCTACTACTTCACCCCAAAGAAGCTGGAGGAAAGAATTCCCTTAGTGGGCAGGCAAGGTTACCAAAGAGACACTATTTCACAAGCTTATTTCCAAAACCTTCGGCTCCTTCTCACCCTCATATTTCACTAAGATAGTAGCTAGATAATTGCTACTTCCCCTTAAGGACTTCAGAGATACCTTTGGGATTGCTACCAGTGTGGTGGTTTTCAGCAGAACCGGTGGGCAGAGCTTGAATAATTCAAGCCAAGTGCCAGCAGGTAGGACGCCATCTGGAAAAATGGCCTTTGGAAGCAGGTGTAATCCATTTGGTGTCCTGGCTCCCTTATTGGGGATAACTGACCATGGTGACAAGGGGAAAAGAACACAAGTTATTTTGACTTTCAGATATGATGCAGCCTGGGACAATTTCAAATCCCTTAAAAACATTGGTTTAGACATTGCAGTTGGATTTCATTGACAAGCGGTACGACCTTGGAATGGGCTGTTTACTTTGATGAGCTACAGAGTCCTCATCTGTAAAACACATAGGCTTAGACCACATCATTTCCAGTGTATCTTGCAGCTCGAGGGATCTGTGAGATCCAGGATATTCCAGATCTTTTAGGCTGCCCAGGCTAGTGGACTAATCAAGGACCAAATAAGTGGCTGCCTCAGGCTTACAGGACAATGTCCTCCTTAGCTCTACTGAAGCTTGGAATCCTTTGGAACAAATGAACAACTTTTTATTCAAGGAGAAGAGAAGCAGCTTATGTAGCAAATATAATTAGTAGAATTCATCTTTTATTTAAAAAATATTCCGAGTTTTAATTCACCTGAGTACAGTAGAAATAGGGGGAAGCCAGGAGGTACCATAGGGCAAAGCACCAGTCCTGGAGTCAGGTACGCTCATCTTCCTGAGTTCAAATCTGGCTTCAGACACTTACTAGCTCTGTGACCCTGTTTGCCTCAGTTTCTCTATTTGTAAAATAAGCTAGAGAAGGAAATATCCAGGCAATGAAGTATCTCTGCCAAGAAAATCCCAAATAGGGTCACAAAGAATCAGCCACGTGACTGAAGAATGGCTGAAGCACAATGCGGAGTCAGTCCAACTGAATTTGAAGCCTGTTTCTGGCAATAACTCAATATGACTTTGGACAGTTCATTTAACTATGCTAGACTTCAGCTTCCTTTTTTTGTAAAATGGAGGAGAGATCACTAGAAAGCCTGTAAGGTCATGTCCCAGTATCATGTCCAAGCTGAAACAAAGGTTTTTACCTAGAAGAACATCCCGAGTCCTTACATAGATAGAAGAAGGGACAGAAGGGGCAGAATAGGGATTAGGGATGTCAGGTACAAACTTCTCCTACTTGACAGGAGACACCATAATGTAACGAAAAGAGCTGGTGCTGGGAATGAGGACTCCTGGGTTCAAATATTGGCTGTAATGCTTCCTAGCTGTATGACTTTAAAAAATTCTGAATCCTACAGAGCCTCATCTCTCTTCTCTATAAAATGATGAAACTGATGTCAATGATCTCCAAAATGCCTTCTAGTCAGGATCTATAGAATTCAAGATGCAAATCTCATCTTCCACTAAGTGGGAAAAGGTCCTATATTTCTTGAACCTCAGTTTTCAACTTTATGAAATGGGAACAAACTTACCATCACTGCTTAAGCAATATTCAAATGCTTAAGTGATATGAAATCAAAGTTTATCATTCCTTTACTATATACAAGAAAGTAGATGGTAAAGGTAAGTGATTCTGCTCAAGAACTTGTCAGGATTTCTTCTGGTTCTGGAAAGAAAATGAAACTTGTTCAAAAGAAAAAAGAAAGGGAGACAAGCCCTTCTCTATCCTGGGTGAAGAGTTTTCAACACTGCAATGTTCCATTATGAGCCCCGCTGAATATGAATCAACTTGAGGGCTGCATCCCTCCTCCTGAAAGGGGCAGCCCAGGCCAACTTAAGTAAAACCTGACTCCCAAATTCAGCCATCTATTTTTAAATTGCACCATAAGAAATACAGGAAGTGTCTCTTTTTCTAACTCACCAGCAAAAAGTGGAGTTTTCAATCATCCATCCCTTTCATGGAAGGTGTAGAGCCCAGAACAGATCCTGAAGCAGATGGCCCTTTACATCCGCAAGGCAATTTTCTTTTTTCTACATTTTATATAAACCTCTTTCTCTTTTTTTTCTGAAGGACTTGTAGAATTTAACAGTCAAATCCAACACCTGTGGCTGACACTGAAAACCCGCTGCTCACCTCCCCTCCACATCAAGGCAATCTGGCTGCCTTTCAGGATATGTATGAAGCTGGCGGAACCTATAAACTCTTTTTTTTTTAAGACCCTGAATAATAATTTTAAGAGATTCACTGCTTTCTTGGGTCTAAAATATTCTTGAATATGAATGAAGATCTTAAAGGATGCTGGGAGTATATGTTGGAAGGTCTCTTAGAGGTCGTATAGTCCAGTTCTTCTCCTTTTACAAATTAAGAAGTAGAGACACAGAGAGAGTGGTAAGGTGACTTGTTCAGGAACACTCCAGTATTAAGCAGAAAGTAATGCAATTTAATAGGGATTAGGGAAGTGTTACTGCATCAACCACTCAGCCAAAAGGCCTTGATTAAGCCTATAAATGTAAAATATTGTATTAAGTGCTGAGAATGAAAAAAAAAAAAAAAGAAGCAAAATTCACCCCTACTTTCAAGGAGCTTCCATTCTAATATGGGAGACTATGTGCAAACAGCTGTGTAGGTACAAGATGGTTACAGAGTAGAGGAAGAGAAGGGGATCAGGAAGGACCTGCAGCAGAAGATAGAATAGGAGCTGTCTTTGGGGAAAGCAAGAAATCTGAGTGAGAAAGGGAAAGGTTCCAGAGAGGGGAAGCCCCAGCAGTCACTGGGGATGGAGAGGAGGCCAAAGGAGCTGGAGAGGAATAAAAGCTAAGGAAGTAGGTGGCAAAGGGCTTTAACTGCCAACTAGAGCATTTGGGCTTTTTCTTTCAGAATCAAATATAAAATGCTCTGCTTGGCTATTGTGTTCCAGGTACTATGGTAAGAGAGTCAATTAGGTGGTACAATGCAGAGAAGGCTGTGCCTGGAGTCAGGAGGACTCCACTCCCTGAGTTCAAATCCAATCTCAACTACTTGAGTGACCCTGAACAAGTCACTTTATCTTGTTTGCCTCAATTTCCTCTTCTGGAAAATGAGCTGGAGAAGGAAATGGCAAACCATTGCAGTATCTTTGAGAAAAAGAAACTCTAGTGGGATTACACAGAGACAGACATGACTGAACAACAACAGAAATAACAGAATCTGGGATAATAAAGAAAGAGTGAGTGTGGAAATCCCTGCCCTCAGGTAGCTTATGTTCTGTAGTAGCAGGAGGATTTGGAGGCAGATAATTGGTTCCAAAATCAAGGCTCTTTCTAAGTAACTATTCCCTAGGGATCTTTCCTAGAATATAAATTTATAATTTTTTTTAATGATTCCTCCCCAAGAGATTAAATATATATGCAAACCCCCTCCCCCCCATTAACAAGCATTTAAGTGAAAGATGCTGGGAATACAAGGATCAGAACAAAATTGGGCCAATACTTCATTTGGAGAGAAACAAAAAATACATGTAAATAGTATATTTGTAAAATTGATTCAAAGGAGGGGGAGGTAAATGGCATAGTAGACAGAACACTGGCCCTGGAGACAAGAGGACCCGAGTTCAAATTCTACTTCCAACACTTGATATTTATCAGCTGTGTGACTCTGGACAACCTGATTAAACACTGATTGTCAAAATTTTTTTGATTCAAAAGAATTTCAAGGGAAGGGCATAAGTAACTAGAGGATTAGAATGGGATTCCTGAAGGAAGTGGTGCTGGAGCAAAGAATTGAAGGAAGCCTGGGATTCTAGGAGTTAATGACCAACCAATCAATCAAGAAACATTTATTAATCTTTGTTGTTCAGTCATGTCCAACTTTCCTGACTCCATTTGGGGTTTTCTTAGCAAAGGTCCTAGAGTCGTTTATCATGTCCTTCTCTAGCTCATGTTACACATGTGGAAACTGAGGCAAACAGGTTGAAGTCACTTGAACAGGGTCACACAATTAATAAGTATCTAAGATCACATTTGAACTCAGAAAGATAAGTCTTCCTGACTCCAAGATTTGCTCTCTATCCACTGAGCCACTTAGCTGGCCTGATTAAAGCATCTCCTCTGAAATACCAAGTGTCAGAAATATATAAAAAAGAATAAAACATAGTCTGTGCCTTCGAGAAATTGACATTCTAATGGATTCTATAGGACATATCTCCAGTCTGACTTGCACTCCACAGAGTCCATCACTGTACTGTAGAAAGCTAAGGAGAAAGCATAGCCTGGAGTTGTGTCCAGGGAAGCTGGAAAAGTAGGTTCAAATCTCACCTCAAACATTTGTTAGCCACGTGAACCTCTCTGTGACTCTATTTCCTCATCTGAAAAATGACAGGGTTAGACCAGATGGCCTCTCAGGCCCCTTCCTGTTCTAGGTGTCTGCTCCTGGGACCTCTCCACTAGGAAAGCCCCCTTACAGCATGCCAAAGGCACGATCCTTCGCACCCACAGATTCTAACAGGAAAGAGGAAGCAAAGACAGGAAAACTGGATGTGAAGGGAGGGAACTTGCGGCACTTCAGATATTTCAGGAATTGGAGTCGTAATAAATCACACGTTAACTGGCGTGGCTGCAGACTGCTCTGGGGATGGGATCCCAGCCTCACGGCCTTCTGTGAGACACATGCTGCAGGCACTATAGTCACCATCTGATAGATGAGGCTCAGAGATATCTAGGCACTTGGCTGGTCACACAGCCTGACAGCCAGGATCAGCAGGGGCCAGATTTCGAGCCAGGAACAACTGACTCTCGAGACCCGTTGTTTTCCATGGTAGCCACAGGATCCAGACTCAAAGGGATCTTAAAGGCAGAGAAGATCCTGAAAAAAGAACTCTGCCTTTGGAGCTAGAAGTTCAGGGTTCAAATCTGGAGCATATCACACACACATACATTTCCTATACATACATATGTCTGCATATATGTGTATTGTACCCATGCACACATGCACATATGTACACACATGTGCACTATACATATATTCAGTTACGTTATATTGCAGCTGACATATATGTGTGTCATATGTCATAAATAATGCAGACTCCCTTATTTACACATGTGAATACATGCCCACATAGATCAACTGCAGAACGCTATAGATGCCCACAAAAGTCGCCTGTCACATTTTCAATATGAGCATTAAATCTAAGGAATTGCCAAACACTACAAACCAGGGCTTGGTTTATTTGCTGTTCTTCTTCTTGTCGATTGTTTAAATTTAAGTGATGGAGAAAACTGTAGTAGTACAGGTTTAAACCTTCAAGTATATCGCACTGTACTTGGGGGCGAGGGACAAGTAGCCATGATTAAACTTTTACAATCACAGTAATATTTCTCTATAGAAAAGCAAACAAGGATGTCCCTGACTGGGATGGAGGTAGGAGTTCATCTTTTTTGGGGGGAAGAGAGGGGCAGTTCAGAGAGACTGAAGAAGCAGCATGGTAACTTAGTTCCATGCTAGAGCAAAAGGCTCACCATTTGGAAATGGGGAGGTGAGAGGAAGAGGGATGGAGAGCCAGGGAGCAGTTCTAGTTTCCTGTGGATTGAAAATAGACTGGGTTGGGAAGAGTCATAGTGGGAAGACTTTGGAAAATGGCAAATAAGCTATGGTGGATTTAAAGCATTTTTGATGGTTATGGCCTCAGGGTCCAAAGGAGCTAGTCACAAATCACTAAAAAGAACTGCAGTAATATAAAGACTGGGGTGGGGGGAGGTAAAAGGGGTACTCTGACAGAATAAAACTCAAGCTGTTAGTATCACAGGCCATGAGGCGCTTCCTTGATGATCTGGGAACAATGGACAAAAATCCTTTAGTCCTCATTGGGAACTTCCAAAATTAGGATCCGCTCACTAAGAAGCCCCTAACCCAAATCCCCGTAGAGGCAAGACTATAAATCTTAAGGCCACAGATCATTCCTAACATCCAGGCAGACAAAGCATCATCCATATTTATGAGGCTTAGGCACAAAATTTGCATTCCCAGTTTAGTTTCCCTGATGCTCAGCTAGTCATATTTTATTTTCCTGTGGATCTATATACAGGGTTGATTTACGAGCACATGTTGTGCATTTAAAAAAAAAAAAAAAAAAAAGATTGCCTACTTTGGATGCTGGGAGAAAAATCCCAAGAAGGAAATAAGGACTGAGAAATCCTGGTCCCTAGATCGTGGGCCTCTGATCTGGCCTAGCTGGCATTCCTAATTCAATTCAATCCAATCAACGTTCATTAGGCCCTAGTGGGTGTAGAACCCAGGGCCAGGCCTCAGAGGAAGCACCAAGAAAGCTCCAGGCTCAAAAAAGGATGGCCACAGAGTGGGACACAAGAGACAGAAATGTATCCCAGAGAGAGGCTCATTCCCTGAGCCTCCAAGAGGACCTAGACAGGTACAGAAAACCTCTTGGGAGGGAGGCAGACTAATAAGGAGACTGCAAGCCAAGAGTCTGGTGATTTGTAAGCTAGCTCAGAACTAAGAGTTAATAAATTATCAAAAGAGAGTTGACTAGAGTGGCAGTTTTTATTTACTTTTTGTTTTCATTTGCTCATCTTTTTTTCAATTAACAAGTATTTGTGTCTTCAATCCCTCTCAAATTTGAAGGGAAAAGATCCCTGTCACAAATGTCCACAGACAAGCAAGACAAATTCTCACGTTGTCCATGTTCAAAAATCTGTTACTCAGGAGCTGCTAGTTGGTCCAGTGGATAGAGCACTATCCCTGAAGTCAGGAGTTTCTGAGTTCAAATCTGGCTGCAGACACTTAACACTTCCTAGCAGTGTAATCCTTGGGGAATCACTTAACCTCAATTGCCTCAGGAAAAAAAAAAATCTGTGACTCATTCTGCATCTGAAGTCTATCTTTTCTCTGTTGGGATGGATTGAGAAAAGCATTTATTAAGCACCTACTATGTTCTAGGCATTATGTTAAGCAAGTTGCAGATACTATTTCTTTTTTTTTTACAACAAATCTGTACTATAAGACAGTATTGTGATCCTCATTTTATGGCGGAGGAAACTGAGGAAGACAAACTGAGGCCAAGTGACTCAAAGTCACACAGATCGTAAATATTTGAAGGTGAATCTGAACTGTTGTCTGCAAGGTAGCATAGATCATCATCAGCCCTCTGGAGTCATGGTTGTTGCTCCTTGCCTTGATCATAGCTGTTAAGTCATTCAAAGTTGTTTGTTTTTTAATATTCTCCAGGAACTGTTCCATTGAGCTCGTGCCAATTCATACAAGTCTCAGGTTCCACGGAGCTCAACCACTGAGTTATTTCTTTCCACACAGTGGTATGGGATCTGTCACTCAATTCAGCTACCATTCATTAAGGACTTACTAAGTGCCAGACACTGTGTAATCACTGGGAAAGCCAAGACCCACAAATAAATAAATAAGTGACAAGAAACCTCTCCTCTGGAGGAACTCACAGTCTAATGGAATGGCATTTATTGAGCACTTACTAGCTGCCTAGCACGGAGTATATAAAAAACAATGTGAGCCAATATTCTGTAATATATATATATATATATATATATATATATATATATAAAACTTTTTGCTGAGGTTAAGTGACTTGCCTAGGGTCACACAGCTAGGAAGTGTCAAATGTCTGAGTCTAGATTTGAACTCAGGTGCCTAATGTGCTAGACAATGTGCTAAGCACTTCCAAACATCATCTCTTTTGATCTCATTTTATATGGAAGCAATATATCATGGTTTAAAGAACTCAAGATGTGGACATAGGAGAACTGGTTTCAAAATTTTGCCATTTACAATTTGGATGGCTCTAAGGAAGCCATTTTCCTTCTCTGGAACTCAGTGTCCTTCTTTGCAGAATAAGAGAGTTGGGTTAAGTGATCACTGAGGTCCTTTCCAGCTCAAATCCCACCTAATTTAGTCTGACAAACATTCATTCACTTTCTCTAACTGGTTACGAAAGCACTAACAATTCAGTCCTGGCCCTAAAGGAGTTTACATGCTACTAAAGAGCAGCGACACAAATGAACTCAGAGAAATAAACGCAGAATGTGACCATTCCTCAACAAGTCGTACCAGAATGAGGAAATCCAAGGCGTAATAAAAGGGAATTTTAAAAAGGACAGAGTAATTTGGTTATGTGGTAGATGAAGGATGCCAAAATGTCTCCTCCAAGAGATGGCGCTTGAGTTGAATCTTGAATCAAGCTAATAATTCCAAATGAAAAAAAAAAAAAAAAAAAAAAAAAAAAAAAAGAAAGAAAGAAAGTATTCTAGTCATAGGGAAACTGCCTGGGCAAAGACCAGAAGGCAGGAAATGAAATATCATATAAAGGAATAATTACAAGTAGTTCAGTAGCTTCAGATCCCTAAATGAGCTCCTTGAAAGCAGAGATGGTGTTTGTCTTTTTCTGTCTTGAATATGGCAACTGCTTCAAAAGAAATCCTTGTTGATTTGACTTGATTTAATGACTATCTACTATGTGAGTGACTTTGCCAAATGCTCCGAGGAATACAAAGAGTTATATAGCTCATGGTTAGAGTATCTAGTTAGGGAAATCACCCACACATATGAGTGGCACAGTGGGTAGCGAGCCGAGCCTGGAGACAGAAAGACCTGATTTCCAGTGTTCCATCATGCAGGAGCTGTATAACTCTAGGCAAATCAGCTAACTTCTCTCTGCTTCCACTGTAAAATGGGGATAATCATAGCACCTACTTCCCAGGGTAATTTTGTAAAGATCAAATGAAACTGTAAATGTCATTGTCAATTTATAAAGTACTTAAGACAGTGCCTATCATATATATGGGAGGGACTATATAAACACTATCTGCTATTATTGTTATTGTTATGTGAAGACGATAGTGCCCATAAGGAGAAAAAAATCACAATAATCAAGAGTCTGAAGTGAGTGGGGCCAAAATAAGTTCAGAGGATGCTAAAAGCAGCTCAATCCAGCATTATACTGGAGAGAACTCCATGCTTGGGAGACAGGAACACTACAGTTTGATTCCTGCCTCAGAAATTTTCTAATTGTATGATCCTGGGCATTCATTTAATCACTCATCTGCCTCATCAGTGAAATGGGAATGATAACATAGCCCCTGATAACATAGCACCTATCTCACAAGGTTGTTGTGATGATCAAATGAGATAATAATTGTCAAGTGCCTAGCCCAGTGCCCAACTCACAGTAGGTGCTAAATAAATGCTAGCTATTATGATGATGATCATGACTACTTAAAGAAGATTAGATGGAGGAACTGGGCTTGAAGGATGGTACAAAATGAGGAGGACTGAGAGAATTCAAATATGTTGAAATTTCAATGCATTTCCCTTGTCTAGTCATCACCGATGGAGCCCCAATCCTCAGTTAAAATAAACAAATGATTAATCTTGTGTATCAAATTATTAAAGTGAAATAGAATGAGATTTACTAAGCATTTACTAAGAGCTAGGTACATAAAAAAGTAAAGTCATCCCCTTCCCCGAAGAAGCTTCCATCCTTGCTTCACCCGGCAAGGAGGGTTTTATAACTGCTGATGAAATTATTTTCACTCAGGGTTCACAAATTCCCTGTTTTTCCTCATTATGATGAAAATTAACTGTTTTTCTCTCTCTAGTTTTAGAACATGAAATTCTGTTCTTTTAGGTCATAGAATGTCAGGATGATCATTAACATTCCCTAAATAATTCTACTTTTAAGGTCTCTGAATTATTTCTTTTATTTTCTCTCATTTGTGTCTCACAAGAACCCATCCAAGTCCTCTGACTCTAAACCCAGTTTTCCTTTCCATTGTCCACCAAAAATCTTTCATTTTCTCCACGGGAGACTTTCTCTTCATCAAAATAGATTAATATCCCCTTCTGTAATTTAGAGGCAAATAAGGTTCACAGTGCATGTTGGACTGAACTCATGAACATTCATTTTCATGAGTCCAAATCCAGCCACAGACACAAGCTTTGTACATGGGCAAGTCATTCAAGTTTATTTGCCTCAGTTTCCTCATCAGTAAAATGAATTGGAAGAGAAAACGGCAAATCACTGTAGAATTTTTGTCAAGAAAACCCCAAGTAGGGTCATTGAGAGTTGGACAGGACTGACACAGCATACAACGACAGCTCTCATTTAGTAATTTAGGCTTGGAGACTTGCCTAAATTTCTCCTTTCTCAGGAATCATATAACTAGTAAGTTGTTCTGGTTATTCAGTTATGCTTGACTCTCTGTGACTCCATTTGGGGTTTCCATGGCAAAGATACTAGAGTGGTCTACCACTTCCTTCTCCATCTCATTTCACAGATGAGGAAACTGAGGCAAACTTAAGTGATATGCCCAGGATCACACAACTAGTAGGTATCTGAGGTCAGATTTGGGAATCTTTCTGAATCCAGACCTGGCACCTTATTCACTCTGCCACCTTGCTACCCTAGTAAGTGCACAGGCAAAATATGGTCTTTAATTTCTCTGTCTTCAAGTTCAGTGCCCCTTCTACCATATTAGATGTAGCTTATAGTAGGTACTTAAGAAATGTTTATTGACCTCATGTGAACCTGGGGAAAAGGAAAACAGATTAAGTGGCAGCCCTAAATACAAATAGAGCTCTATCTATGGAGAAAAGCTTTAAACCACCCCATCCCTACTAGATGAGCCAGCCAAAGACTTTGCAGCCCAAGAAAAGAACTCTAGGCTCATTTTCTGCTGGATTGGCCTTTCAGATTGCATTTTCCATTTATCTTCCAGAGCAGCAGGAAGTGTGTGTGGTGGAGGAGGAGGAGGAAGGTGGGAGATACAGAAACACCAGAAATATCTGCAGGTTAATTTCCACCTTTCAGAAAAATTCCACTGTTTATAATTTAAAACAAAACTACCCAGGCATGGAACAGAAATGCAGAAGTGAGAACATTTGAAGAAGGGGATTTTAATGACAACAAAAAGTACTGCAATATGTAATTCCTACTTAAATACGGTTTATTATCAAACAGCAGCATTTGAGCTTGGCTGACATGGCCCTGGTGTGGGTGGCTTTGGGAGGGCCATATTTTCATCGATAGACTTTCTTTATTTGATTCAATTCAATCCTATCCACATTTACAAACATCATCTATGTGCCTGGCACTGCCCTAGATGCTGGGAATATATTAACCCGTAGCGATAGCAGAGAACAGCGCTCACTCAGTCAATGCTCACGGTCACTGACCCAATCTGTCACCATCTTCCAATTCTGGTTGGCAGCTGAGACAATCAGGAGTCGCCATCATGTCCTCTTCTTAGCTAATTGACATCTGATTAATTCTCAGATACCTCGGATAACACAACACATGTAGCCACATTCCCCAAAATTTTAATTATGAGGATATGTTGTGGGAGGAAGTTTCCAAATGTAAATCAAATTAGGGGGAAATCTATTTGAATATCATTAGATTTATATTAGTACCATAGTTCAGTCAATGTTTTATGAGGCAGAGTGGCCAGGCTTGGAGGCATTTGGCTTTGGTTTAAAATCTAGTTCTCACACTTACTAGATATGTGATCAAGGGTAGTCAAGAAGTCAACAATCATTTATGGTTTCCTATGTGTGAAGCGCTGTCCTCAGTGCTAGGGATATAAAGAAAAGTTTTTGTTTTGTTTTTGTTTTTGTTTTTTAAAGATAGTACCCTACCTTCAGGGAACTTATGTTCAAAAGGCTGGAGCCACCATGACACAAATGCATATATAAGATATTTTGTTGCTGGTGTTCAATCGTGTTGGACTCCCCAAGTCCCCATTTGGTGTTTTCTCTGCAAAAGTGGTTTGCCATTCCCTTCTTCACCTCATTTCACAAAAGAGAAAAGTACCCTGAGGCCAGATTTGAACTCAAGGAGTCTTCTTGATTCCAAGCCGAGTGCTCTATCCACTATACCATTTAGTTGTAAAATGGACATAATTTCAGAGGAAAGAAACTAGGAGAGGAGGTGATAGAAGGGAAAGATGGGGAAAGGATCTTTAATAGAAAGAGAGATGTCCTGTATATCTTGTAGAAAGGCAGGAAAGCCAGGAGGGAAAGAGGGAGAGATTAGAAGAGAGAATATTTTGGGAATGAGGGAAAGCCAATTAAAGGCAGAGAGTTTAGAAATGGAGTCACATCATTTCTAGATCTTTAGTTCCTCCCTAAATGAGAATAATTATCCTAAAACTATATTTTTCCACAGGGTAATTAAGAACATCAAATTAGATAGCATGTATAAAGCACATGGAAAACCTTCAAGAGAAAAGATCAATAATAGCAATCACTAATATACTTTGTGAAATATGAATCTGGGATGAAATGTGCTTTCCAAAGTAGAGACTCCAAAGCAGTTAATTTTCATAGAAAGGAAGAATAATTAGAAAATCTGCAAACTCAGAATATTTTTCAGTAATAAAATCAATGCCATCACACCTCTGTTTCCTGTCCACCATTCCCCATCTGATTTGTCTTCTATTAGAATTCAAGCTCCTTCACAAGGACTTTTATTTTAAGTTTGATATACTCAGAGCTTAGCACAGTTGCCAACACAAAGTTGGCAAACTTAATAAATGCCATTCTATTTCATTTTTATAATTCTAGTGTCAAGAATAATCATTGGTTTCTTTTAACTGAAAGCATGGGTTCCACTAATGGATACTAGTGAATGGAAATGCTTTTGAAATTATATTTTGTACCAAGGACTTAGTTTCAATCAGACTCTTGGGCTGTTCACTTCACAAGACAGATTTAATGACACTAATTGATCTAACAAATTAGTCTCCAAAAAGAAGAATGGGAATAGGAATTAGAAGTGTATCCATTACTGATATAACCAAATAGTCTACACATACATATACATGTTTCTCTAGGAAATGATTTTGTGTCTACTTTGTGTGTACTTTTAAAATTTCATTTTCTGTATACTCATTGTTTTTCCTCAATATAATGTAAGATCCTTGAGGGCAGCATCTGTTTTATTTCTTTGGTTTTGTCTTTTCCTCATTTGATCCTCACAGTAACCCTGGAAGATAGGTGCTATTATCATCCCCAATTTACAGATGAGGAAACTGAGGTTGCCAAAGTTAAGTGATTTGATTAGGACCACCTATCTAGGAAGTGCCTGATGAACACTCTTGATTCCAAGGCCAATGGTCTAACACTATCCCACCTAATTGCCCCATCACCATTTCTATACTTGAAGAAACTGAGGTTCTTAAGAATCATCTTCCCTAGCCCCAAGCCTAAAATCTTTCCCCTATTGCATATTATTTTAATATTCAAAACTCAAAGCCATGGACGGCTACTGTGTTGTTGTTGTTTAGTCATTTTTCAGTTATGTTTTGACTTTCCGTGATCCCATCTGGGGTTTTCTTGGCAAAGATACTAAAATGGTTTGCCATTTCCTTCTCCAGCTCATTTTACAGATGAGGAAACCGAGGCAAACAGGGTTGAGTGATTTGGTCACACAGCTAGTGTATGTCTGAGGCCAGATATGAACTCCGATCCCAAGCCCAGCATTCTATTCATTATGCCCACCTTTCTGTACGTAAACCTGGAAGGTTCCTTGAAGGAAGTGACACTTGAACCAAACCATAGCAGAAATGTTACAATTTGGCCAGGTTTTGATATTGAGAAGTGAAAACTCATTTTCTCTACCTGTTCTTTTCTCTTGTTCAATGCACCCAACAACTGTGAGCCAGTAGCTTCAGAAAATCTATTAAGTTAGTAATATACAAAGAAGAAAAACACAATATTCAAATTTGTTCTCATTAGCAAGCCAATAAAAAGGCAGACAGCTACTATGCCTAATGGTAGGGAATCTAGACAGGAGGAACAGAGACTTTTTATGGTGGGGGGTATCCGTATGCTACAAGGAGCAATACAAGCTACCCAGTCTAGATGGATAGAAGTGAAGCCAATTATTATTATATGGGGATGCGATGACAGCAGCAAGCCTGGAAGGTGACTTGGTTGGTGGGCAGTGGGGAGGGGAAGGAGGGAAAAGGAAGTAGTTGGTGATACCAGCTGGTATATCAGAAGGTCATAACAGAAATCCTAAGGACTTTGCCAGATGAAATGGCCAACTCAGCACGGGACTCTAGCTGGATTCCTCTCTTTAATTGGACGTCCCTGGTAGTAGTACTTAGCATAGCTCTTAACCATAATAAGCCCTTGATAATGCTTTTTTATTCATTTACTCATTTGTTTATTTCTTCACATATGCAAGAGGGTCCTAATATTCATATAAACATTTATTAGGCACTTTCTCCATGCCAAGTGATGGCCTAAGTATTTGGGAAACAAAGAAAAGCTAAAGATAGTCCCTGCTCTCTTGAAAAATCACAGCCAGTACATCCCTCTCATCCTGCTAACAAGTTCTGATAACGCTTTTCTGATAGAACTGGCAGATTGCTTCCTTGGAATCCTGCAGGAGAAGTAAAAATCACTCTTTATATCATCCTAATGGGGCCCTTTGCAGAAGTCGGCCTGTCCACCATAGAAAGCATAGTTAGATTTTACACACTGATTACCAACTGCAACCTCTTCAGCCTCATGGTAGGAAGAAAGGGATTTAGAAGTCCAGCATCAAGATTAGTGGGGCCCTTGAGCCCTGATCTCCACTTAAGTCCCACAACTCTACCTGGCAACTGGACAGATTTTACCAGCCTGGAGAATACAAAGAGATTTGCATGTAAATGAATACAGTTTAGGGGAACCTTCTCTTGTCTCCTGAACCCAAGAACATCGCTTTCCTTCAGGGTGATAGTAATAAAATGAAGAGTATCACAGGAGGGGCTAGAGCAGAGAGAACATGAGTGGGTCTAAAGCTTGGAAGGCTAAACCATGTGCTTGGAGATCCTAAGTGGCTGAGAGGACCAAGATAGCTTGGGAGATGCAGACTTGGAACAGATTGGAGGAATAGAGGCAGTGAACCAAGGTGGAAATCACTGGAGGGAATTATTCAAGTTGGAACAACGATTTCTGGGGTTGTTGGCTGTTGCTTTATTTTAGTGTTCTTTTGGTTGTGAGGATTTTTTTTTATGAGACAGCAACATGAATTGCTAAGATTATGATCAAAGAAACATTTCCCAATTGGGAGGGTCCTTAGAACAGTGATCTAGTCCAATGCATACCTGAATAAGGATCTCATTCTCCCGTTAACCAAGTGATCACCCATTCTCTGCTTGAATAACTGCAATGAGATGGAACTTCCTAGTTCTCAAGGCAGCCCACACCACTTTTTGGTATCTCTTATTGTTAAGAAGTGCTTCTTAAATCAGGCCTAAAGTTACCCCTCTGCAACTTCTACCTACAGAAAATTTGTTTAGGGCATGCAGGAACATAAATAGCCAAGTGAAAACTTGATGAAAATACCCTGAGGAAAAAGGAGTTGGTGTTAGTCTCTGAAGATTCTCTCATACTTTTAATTTTCTTTCTTTTAAAAAAAAAAATCTTATTTTCATCTTCCCTGGCAACAGCTAACAAAAAGTTAGGTGTTCAATTCAAATTTAGAGGCCTAAATGTCAAGCAAATGTGATCAGAAGCTATCTTAGGAAGATGCATTGAAATATACAACCATCTACCTACAGTCTCTGTATTTCTGCACAGAACATTTCTGCAATGGAGTCTCTCCTCAAAATCAGTGGTTTCCTTTCTTACTTGGGCTATGTTTCCTACCAATAATTAATTTCATAAATCCCAACTATGAGCCAGGCACACTGAGAATACAAACAGAAAGAATTAAATCATTCCTCCTTACAATGAGCCGATATTTTAATGTAATTTAACCTATTTCCTATAGGAAGCTTATAATGATACTTCCAATTACTAGACCCTTCCTCTAGGAAATTATTTTGTGTCTAGTTTGTGTATTTTTTTAAAATGCCATTTTCTGTATACTCACTGTTTTTCCCCAATAGAATGTAAGGTCCTTGGGGGCAGCATTTCGTTTTTTTGGTTTTGTCTTTTTAATCCCCAGTGCCTAGCACTATGCCAGGCAAATAAGCACTAGATGAATACTTATTAAATCTAAATAGAACTAAAATTTGATAATATATCTGTCAGGAGAGAGAGTTGGGCTCTCAATGTAGGGTAAATCACAGATGTCATGTTTTCTAGGAGCAAAAAAAAAGGAAACCAAGAAGAAAGAAAATTGTCAGAAAAAATGGCTTGGGGAGAGAAAGTCCATGTTCTCCCATTAAAGTCCTGATCCAATGTCACATAATGGCATAGAAAAGACTAACAAGTAAAAACAAGTCCTGAGTTTTGTCCAAGGACTTGAGGTCAAATAGCAACTATTCAACTTATCAGCCATATGACCTTGGAGAAATTATAGAACTTTCTCAAATAAGAAATTAATTTCTTAATATCATGGACCTTCTTGGCTTTATAAACCCTATGAAGCCCTTTCAAAATCAAGTATTTCTATGCATTTAAAAGTAGGAATATATGTATATGTGCCTATATATACCAATATAGGCACATATATGTATATATGTGTTTATGTGTATATATTTATTAAACAAATTATATTGAAATAAAGACAGGTATCAAAATACTGTTTAAAAAACCTGTTCACAGCTACGCCCAGAGAAAGAACTCTGGGAGATGACTAAAAACCATTACATTGAATTCCCAATCCCTATATTTATGCCCACCTGCATTTTTGATTTCCTTTACAGGCTAATTATACAATATTTCAGAGTCTGATTCTTTTTGTACAGCAAAATAATGGTTTGGTCATGTATACTTATTGTGTATCTAATTGATATTTTAATATATTTAACATCTACTGGTCATCCTGCCATCTGGGGGAAGGGGTGGGGGGTAAGAGGTGAAAAATTGGAATAAGAGGTTTGGCAATTATGAATGTTGTAAAGTTACCCATACATATAACCTGTGAATAAAAGGCTATTAAATTAAAAAAAAAACTGTTCAAGTTAAGGACTCCTCAACTAAATGATTTCTAATATCCCCTTCATCATACACACACACACACACACACACACATATATATATGTCTTTGACTAAGTATACCTTCCCTGGGAGATGTGAGAGTTTTAAGTTCTGCCCCACTTAGCTGTTCCTTGCCTGGATCCCAGACAAGTTGAACAGTTAGACATAGAAGCTGGCAAAGGTGAAAAACATATGTATGTGGCTAGAATAGATATGAAATTGAAACATTTTGCTTTGGAAGAAATATAGCTCCAATTGGGCTTGTGCCATTGAACTAAGATGAACATTTTTCCTTAAACCAAGCCAAGATAGTTATTTGTGTTTTTTAGAAGGTTAGCTTCTCTTTTAGATGACTGACAATGACATAAAACTAGGAGGGAGAGGTAATATAGCAGATGACAAAGTTCAAATTCAAAACCATGTCAAAGAACTGCAACCCTGAGCCATGATTAGCAATGCAACATTGTACTTGGTTAAAAACCCAACCCCCATTACAAAAAAATGGAGGCATAGTTGAGTTCATCTGAAAAACAAATGTGGGGTTTTAGTAACTAAAAGTTCAACATGAGTCAACATGACCAGATAGTCAGAAAGGTAGTGCTGTCTTTGATGTATTCAGAAAGGGTTTTAAAAAATGATTATTTCACAGCACCCTCGCCATGGTCAGATTATATATGGCACATTATGTTCAGTTTTGGTCTTCATATTTTAAAAAAGAAAGTAGATCAGCTAGAGAACATCCATAATAGGGTTACTACTAGGGTGGTAAAAGTCTTTATGGGTAGGAGGAAGAGTTAAAGAACATGAGGGTGTTTAGATTAAAGAAAAGAAGATTGAGGGACAGGAATTCAAGAAAGCTATCTTTAAATACTTGAAAAGTGTGTCCTATTAAAGAAGAATTTTGATTTGCATTATTTCCACAAGGAAGAATCAAGAGCAATTGCTGGATGCTCTAAAGATTGAAATCTTGAAAGAGAAGCTCTGCACTTGAATCTGCTCCTTCTATATATCCCTTGTGCGATTGTGGTAAAGTATCTCCCTTTTATGGGTCTCTGTCCTTATCTATAAAATAAGACTGGTGAACCTTGAAGTTCCTTCCAATTCTAAATTCTATAATGTAAAACTTCTTCCCTTTCCCTTACTTTTTGTTCAGTTGTTTTAAAATAGTATCAAGCTTACTCCTTTTAATTAAGGACTTCTGAAAAGTGTTTTAGAAAGAAATTATTAGTAGGGCCAAGGGGCCTCTCAGAGATGGCCTTCCAAATCAGAGATTATCTGATTCTGTGATTCAAGGTAATGGAAATTAATGAGCCAGAGTTCTGGTGTACTCACACCAATTAACAGCTAGTATACTAAAGAGTTTTCAGAGTAGAATGCTATTTAAAGAAATAAATCAAATACATGCTGAGCACCAACCCCATAAACTCTGAAGAGTCTATAAAAGTAAGCAATGAGTTACTTTTTCAAGCATCTACTAACAGTCTCCAGTAAATCCTAACAATAAAAGCTTAAATTTTTATGTGATAATACAAGAACGCTTTGATACAATGGTCTGTCCATCCTGAGAAGAAGGGTATAAAGAATGATCATAAGATCAGCAATTTAAAGCTGGAAGGGCCACTCAAGGTCATCGAGTCCAACTTCAGCATTTTAAAGGTACATAAAGCCAGACCCAGTGAGGGGACAATAATTTGTGGAAGGTCACATAGTGAACAAACAGTAAGATAATATTCAGGCTCTCTGCAGTATGGACTTTGTACTTTTGTTGTTGTTGACTTGGCTAGTCCCTCTCTTCTCTCCACAAATAAATTGGCTCTAAATCAACTTTTCTAAAGAAAAAGATGATTCCCCTAAAGATTTCTACCTCTTTGACCTCTTGAATATATGTGTATATGGACATATATATATATATAGACATTCATATCTAAATATATACATATACATACATTATATAATTAGATATAATTTATTAGAATCATCTCTGGAATTCTCTAAATTAATATTCTATTTTCCTGCAAAATCACCAGAAGATCCATATTTATAATCTTAGCTCCATGAAAACAGTCATTTTGTCTCAGGCAAAATATTGTATTGAGGACTCTGACCAGGGTACTTGCCCCAGGTTTACTGTCTTGACCCTGCTCCCCAGACTTGGTCATAAGACAACATGAGGAGGTAAAAAAGCCTTCAAAGGTTAAACTTGTCTAGGCTCTCTCACCCAAATGCAGTCAGTCTTTTTCTGAAAGAATAAGATTCATTCCTGGGGAAACCAATGAAAAAAGCAGGATCTGTTCAAAGTTGAAGCCTCTCAGGCCCTGAAAAACAAACTATACTAGAAAGATAAGACAGATTTCCAGAACCAGGTTACAGAGACATAAAAAATAAGACCACAGACATGCTGTGATATCTAACTGCTCTGAGTGCTCTAGCCAAGTTCAGTCTGATAATCAGCATGTTTTCAGTGTTAAGATCAACACTATGGGATCCAAAAAGTATTCGACTCAGGATGCCCAACATGCAAGGCATGCTGCTTTGTGAGAGGTTAAAGGTGCCTGTAATTGGTGAATACCTCCTAGCTCTGTGCTATAAAGCAGTGTCAGGAGCTAACCCCGGTGCTGGCAATTGGGAGAATGGGTAGGTTTGAAAGCTTGGCCCTGGTCAGTTGTAATGAAGTGTCTTGTGAATAGAGTTTAGTGCTGAGAAGGACAGAAAGTGTGTGGAAACACTGAGAGCCCTTAGTTAAAACAGGTTCATGCAAGGTATGACTGTGAGTTTTAATGGGGGTGTGAATGCACAAGAGAAAAAAAGGTGTGTGTGTGTGTGTGTGTGTGTGTGTGTGTGTGTGTGTGAATGCCTCAGAAATTTGAAAGAATGAAGCCATTAGATATATCACCCAAAAGTAAATGGGCTCTTGCATCAAACCTTTTTTCGAGAAAATGAAGGTTGGTAATATTGTAAAGAAAATCAACATTTTGGAAGTCTGATCAATATAATTATCAGTTCTTCAGGACTCATAATTAAACAAGTTGTCTACCTCCAAAGAAAGCTGATGCACTTAGAGAATAGATTAAAACATATTTACTTTTCTTTATTTATTTGGGGAGGGGGGGATGCATGGTTAGTCTAGGAATTTACTTCATATGACTATATACATATTTGTAATGGATTTGGCTTTCCTTATTTGCTGGGGGAAGAGGAGAAGGGAGGGAATAAATTGGGGCTTAAAAATGAAATAAAACTTAATAAAAGAAAATGAAATGGGGATTGGAGTGAGAAATAAGGTTTCATTTAGAGATAGAATCCCTCAGTTTTCATACAGCTGGCAAGACTGATAATGCATTGAGTCCTGATGGTCCATATGGAGAAAGGAATATATGCCAGATACTTTTTTTTTTCCTGAGGAATTGGGTTCTTATGACTTGTCCAGGGTCACACAGCTAGGAAGTATTAAGTTTCTGAGGCCAGATTTGAACTCATGTCCTCCTGACTTCAGGGCTGGTGCTCTATCCACTGTGCCACCTAGCTTCCCCCACTAAGCACTTTTTTATACAAATATCAATTCATTTGATTCTCACCAAAACCTTACAAAATAGGCAGTATCATGATCCTCATTTTACAGTTGAAGAAACTGAAGCAAACAAGGTTAATTTGACCTGCCCGGAGTCACACAACTACAATCTGAGGCCATATTTGAACTCCTGACTCTAGACCCAGCACTCTATCGATTGCACTACCAGTTGCCTTTTGACCTATGGATGGATATAGCACTGTGCAGATGACAATATCTCACTGGCAGAGAACCAAATGCTCTCATCCTCTACATAGCAAGGGAGGGGACAAGGACTTTCAAAGTCAAAGAATGAGTATATGTGTATAGGTTTATATCAGCAGCATGGGGTTCAAGAAATAAGGTAGAAATAGTGTAAGAGCTGAGGAGATTAGAAAGGTGAGTATGGGAATCTAGGTGGCATTGATGAGAAGAAAGCAGCTTGAAAAGTTAGGAAGATCTGAGTTCAAATACTGTCTTAGAATATAGCTGGGTGACTCTGGCCAAGTCTCCTAGCCTCTATTTGTCTCTTTCCTCATTTTCACAATAGATAAAATATCACCTGCCTCTCAGCGTTGTTGTGAAGCTCAAAGGAGCTATTTGTAATGCAGTTTGCAGACCTTAAAGTGCCATATAAATGCTAGCTATTTTAACTCCTTCCCATCCAGCCTCTCACATATATTCCCAAACAATATCCAAGGCATGAAGCGATAATAGGGGCTAGGATCATAGTTCAAAAATGGGAAGTCCATTGAATCCAACCCCACAATTTTATGGTTGTAGAAAATGAGGCAAAAGGAAATGGTGATTTCTCCTAAATCATTCAGGTAGAAGCATCAAGGTCGGGACTGAATTTAGATTCTCTGACTCCAGAGCCAATACATGTCCCACGGTAGCAGAGCTGATATTTAAGTAGACAATGTCTGGACATGTCACCTCCCTTTGTTTCCAGTTGTTCTTGCCTCATTTCCATACCATGTGCCAGGTGTGGATACTCCTGCCTCAGACTCCCACCAATATATTCCCATTCCCTGGTTCTAGATTTGTTTATTTCACTCCTGTAATTGGTTTATTTTTCCCCTTCATGTAGAAAAGTTAGATGCATGGGACTGTGCCAACCAAATAGTTACAGCTATCAGATCTCCAACTGATGATGACCATATTTTAACATCCTCTCTAAATACTAACAACCCAAAGGAGCAATGAATGGCGGAGATGTTATGGAATAGAGCAGGGGGCAAAGGGCGCAAATGTTTTCTTCACTAAAATATACCTTGGATTCATCAGCATTCAAAGCATTTCACTCAGCAATGGGCTGTGTGGCCCTGAAAGCCCTGAGTTTTTTTCCTATCAAACAAACACTGCCAACAAATACACCAAAGCGGTAAATTATACCCATTCAACTAAACAGATGCTCATTAAGTGTCTCCTGTGTGTATCTGGGTGCTGGGGATACAAAGACAAAACACAAATATTTCCTGTCCCCAAGGAGCTTACATTCACCAATGGAAAAGAACTACAAAAGGAAGTGTATAGAAAGTACCCTCAGTGTTACAAGTCAGCTTAAAAGAGACAGCATCAATTACTGCTATTGTTCAGTTTTATAGATGAGCAAACTGAGGCAAACAGGGTTAAGTGGCTTGCTCAGACTCACACAGCTAGTAAGTATCTGAAGCCACATTTGAATTTGAGTTTTCTTGACTCCAGGCTTGGCATTCTAACCACTGTATCACCCATCAGCCCTACTAATAATTGGAATATCAGAAAAAGAACTGTATAGAATCATCCTACTTCTATAAAAGTGCTCATAATGACAGCTCATATTCTACACTCCTTTAAAGTTCACATGACTTTGTGAGATATAATGACAAACAACATTCTACCCATTTTGCAGGTGAAAAAAATGAAAGTCAAAAAGCCCAAGGAACTTGCTACACATTTAAACCTGTACTAAAGGTTATAAATTTAGAGCTAAAAGGGAATTTGAGATTCACTATAACTTATCCATTTAATAGGTGAACAAACTAAGACCTAGAAAGGATTTGCCCAGTATAACTCAGCAATTAAATGGCAGAATTCGGATTCAAACACAGGGCTATGGAGTCCAGACCTCTAGAATTTTCCCTGCTCTAGGCTTTCTCCTGAGTTCCAGCCCTGCTTTCTCTCTTCTATGCAGAGATATCATTACTACAAAGTAGTCTCTAAAAACAAATTACAAAATCCCACTGCTTTAAAATAAACTAATCTATTTTATTAATATACTTGAGGGACACTACAACTGAGAGAAAAATTAGGAATTTAAATACTATCCTACTGTGGAAAGAGATCCCCTAACTTAATCAAGAATAGCCAGTCAGTTAAGTAGGATTTATTATGCACTGACTATGTTCCAGGCCCCGTGCTTAGCCCTGTTTGGAGGGTTAAAGGGGTTGCTCTTCCTCCACAGTGTCATGGCTTAAAATTGTCTTCTCTACTCCCCCAGGGACTTCTTAGGACCAACCTATATCAATCAGTCCCCATTTCTCAAAGAATCTAGTTTCAAATACTGTCTCTGATATTCATCAGGCAAGTCACATCATCTCCTTAACCCTCGGTTTCCTCATCTGTAATGAGAGGATTCGACCATGGATGGCCCACCCAGTGGTCTGAGGATATCTTGAGCAAGCTTTCTATAACTTTGAGATTTCAAAAGCTGCCTGAGAGGTTGAGTTGACCAGAGTCAAACAGCCATATGTGTCCCAGTGATTCAGCCTCCCCTTGAGACCTGCTTTTATAAAGAGCATATCCCATGATATGCTTCCTGCACACAGTAGGTCCTTCATAGTGATTGTTGAATGCGTACTAAATGTCAGTATGTGATCCATAAGGCAAATTGAGGAGAAGCTCCTAGAAAGCTCATTGAGGCACAGACCAAACAATCTCATTCGAAAATGGTCCCCAAACAGAGAGACTGCCTAGGTATGTGCTCCCGCATGGCACTAATGTATTCAATTTGTGCTAAATTAGAGAAAATTGTACACATTGTACAACTGTTATGCTGAAAGCAACACCTGCTTTTCTTGGTTTAATATGTTAATGAGTAAAAATAATCTGAGATGAAAAGCTCTTTAGGCAATGGGTAAAAATAATGTAATAAAGGCCCATGAATAGTGCCACACAATAGAGAAAACTATTCAGAAATTAAGAAAATCTTAATCTCAAACGACTTAGAGCCCAGAGCATTTTGGCTTTTATTGATTTAAAGGAAGTGGATGATAGGAGGGGGAGAAGAAGGGACTTCAAGTTATTACCTTTTACAATAGAGCTCAGAATAATAGCAGACAATCCATTTATTACCTTTAAAAAAAGTTTCTTTTTCCTGGATTATATTTGTATAGAACACAGCAGGCAAGCTACCAAGAGAAAACGAACAAGAGTATTTTAGATGGCTGTTATTTTTTAAATCACTTTATGTAAATAAAACTTATTTAGTAAGTATACATTGCCCTGAGGTTTTACATACTGGAGTGAAAAAAATACAGACTTTTTACAGTATGATTTTAGTCTTGAAAAGTCATATCTGCACTTCAAGGCAGCAGGATAAAGTTACTTTAAATAGTTGTCTTCTGGAAGAAGGTCTGACTTATGGGATTTTTTTTCTTACTGGAACACTAGAAATAAAGAGCATGTATGTGTGTACATGTTTACACATTGCTGTTCAATTGCTTCTTCATGATCCCATTTGGAGTTTTCTTGGCAAAAATACTGAAATGGTTTGCTATTTCCTTTTCTAGCTCACTTTCTAGATGAAGAAACTGAGACAGACAGGGTAAAGTGACCCAAGCAAGGTCATACAGCTAGGTAGTGTCTGAGACTGAATTTTGAACTTGTTATCTTCTGAAGGTCCAGAATTCTCCCTAGTGAGTCACCTGGCTATTTATGATGATACTTCTACATAGAGAAGATTGTGGCACAGTTGATACCAGGATTGATGACCTTGCTCTTCTCCATACACAATATCCCATCTCCCCCAGCCAAGCTTCTTCAGGTTGTCCCAAAAAGTGTGGACAGATCAGGATCATGCCTATCATTTTGACCAGGTCTAAGCCCTGGCTTCCAGTAAGGCTCAGCTTGCCCATCACCTCCTTCGTGGGACTTTCCCTGATCTCCCTTTCTCCACTCCAAAGTGGTCCTCCCCTCAGGAAATCACATTATGTTTCTGAAGAAATATTTCTTAAATAGAATGGAAATCAATGCAATAGAAATATTTCTATAGATGTAGCAGCTTAGCTGCTGTCCTCCCATGTCACCCATGTGGAATGTCAATTCCTTGCGAGCCTCAGTTGTTCCTATCTTTGTATATATGTGTTTGTGTGTCCTTAGTATTTAAAGTATTTCTTTGTCCATATTATGTATTTCTTAAGTGCCTAATGAGTGAATGAGAAAGCCCTGAATTCAAATCCCATCCTCTGAAAGTTACCATGGGACTCTGGGTAGGTCACTCTTTGGAATGAATATACTAAGATTTTAGAGTTAAAAACCATGTTGGTGGACAGTGTTCCCATTTGGGAGACATCTCACTAAGAATCTCTTTATATATGAAAGAGCCATAGAATCGGGTAAAATGTTGGGTGCAAATCCTGAGTAAGACACATAAAAATGATGAAGATGATGATAAACTACTATTGATATAGCTCTTTAAAACTTGCAAAGCACTTTACATCTATTATTTGATTTAATTATCATAACAACTATCTAAAGAATATGCTATTCTTATGTCCATTTTACCACAGAGGAAACTGAAGCTGAGAAAAATGAATTGCAGGGTCACATAGCTCTTAAATGACTGAAGTTTAATTCAAACAAGGTCTTCCTGACCCTGAGTCAACCACTCCACCCACTATAACACATAGCTGCTTAGCCTCCCAGCTGTGCGACTCTAGGGTACTAGTTCCACCTCTCAGTGTCCCTTAGACAACTCTTTAAGCTCTCGCTAAGTTTTAGCAGTTGTATAAATGCATCTGTGGATTCAAAGGTTCACACTGTCAGGTTCTTTTTCTTTCTCCTGCATATGTGCTAGAACTTATCCTTTTAGTTTCAATCATTTATCTGAAACATAAAAGTATTAGCTATGTGTCAGTGAATACTATTATTCCAGAAAACTAGCACCATTAGAATAGCATAAATTTTGTTCTCCCACATTTTGCTGCTCATGCTAATTTCCCACTAAGTAATGGATGATGCTCAGATTGGGTCACCACAGAAACCGATCATTTAACACACTGAATGGTTCATGCTTTTGTGACTGGAATGGACAGGTTCTCCTCCCTGAACTCTACCCTTGCTTCTGGAAAGTGACCAAAGCCCCAGGTGATAGTTCCCTCTCCATAGGAAGGACATGACATATAGCTATTATTCATGCAGAGGATAAAAAAAAGGCCAAGATAAAAAGCCACATTTGAGACAAGTTCCATGCTCTGTTTGTATAGAAGGATCATATTTTCAGTAAGTGAGAAAAATGGAAATACTGACAGATACCTCCCAAACAACTGTCCTTTATGAAATTTAATATCGTTTTCCTGTGAAACTCCAAGAAGGAATTAGAATCCCATGTTAAAGAAGAGGAAACCCCATCTCAAACTAAATGCCTTGACCGCAGTCACATAGCTAGCGATCATTATATTCAGACCTGATTTTCAGTTGCCTGATTCAGAGCTGGTGTTCATTGCCTCAATACATAGGAGAAATATCATGGGTTGTTGACTTCAGTTTCTTTATTACTAAAATGGGGTTGATAATAACACCCCCTTTACAGATTTATTGTAAAGATCAACTGAAATAATGAAATGAATAAAATAAAAATGCATTTATTAAGCATTTTCTATATAAATACTGGCCCAAATGTTGAGGATGCAAATAAAAAAGCAAGATATATTTTATAAATGTGTAATCATATGAATATGCAATTATTATCACATTAATGTATAATATTATCATATTGATATGTAATAATTTAAAATCTATAAATAACATATGGAAAGTGCTTTGCAAACTTTAAATGTGCCATATAAATGTTATTTATTATTATTATTATTTTTGCAGTCTTAGGGTTGATATGGAATAAATTAGGGTTGTGCCAACTCAATATCTTAAAAGATCTGCATGGTCAATATCTATACTTTCAAGCATAGTGGGGTTTTAATCAAAGGAGGTGGGTATTTGTCTGCTTACTGGACTGCTGCCTGCCAGCCAAGTCACAAAACAAGAGACTTTCCCTTCTCCAGGTCTTGGTTTCTTTATCAAATTAAAGAAATGAGCTAAATGATTAGGAAGGTCCCTCCTAACTCTTTAATCCATGCTCCTGATACTTTATAAAATCATACATAAAAATGCATAGCCACACTTTTTATTCTTCTGCATCTTCCTGTACAGCAGAAATTTCAAAAAGTAAATGATGCATAATATCCCATAATGTTTATTAACAGTAAATCAGGAAATACTTAGCATCAATAATATAGAATATCTGAAAACAAATGAAATATGTTTCAAAAATCATGTAAAAATATGGCTGTCATTTTATGATCATTGGAAGGCTCATGAGCATCAATATCAGATTTAGTTTCTGACCTTTCTTGTAACTAACTTTTTCTCTTTCCAACAATTCATTTATGCAATGATATGTTCCACCCCCAGCCAATCTAGTCCACCCACAACGAAAACATCTGTGTTTTAAATCAACCTACGAGTAATACCTTAGCAAGAATAGGATTTACATGAGCATTTTCTTGATTATCTTTCAATAGATTTGACTGTTTAAAAGAAATCATGGTTTCACCAATTCATGTCTCAGCTATTTTCATATCTAGAAGAAACAAAAATTGGCTAAATTCAAGATTAGATGTTCATGACAGCTTCACTTGATATAGTGGATTGTATTTCTCCCTGGCAAGGACTGAAATTTACAGTCATAATCAATGTGTCATACCATTAGAATCATCTAAGAAGCAGGGAATAATTTTGGGGAAAGAAAACAAAGAAATCATTCTTCACAACTAGGTTTCTATTTAATAAAGAATAAATTCTGAGGATGGGAGCTGGTAGAGCAGGTAAAGGGCTGAGAAAATGGAGAGCAAGGCAGAAAAGGTAAGGAATTAGTAGGGAAACTAGATTAATGATGCGCTGATATTCAAGCTATAGAAAGAGGCACATTCTAGCATCTCACTCTCAGCCCGGCACAAAAAGATGAAGGATTTGGATGGTTTCAAGCAATTTGAATCTTCTTGGTACCCAAAAAACCAGAAATGAATGACTAGTCTCCATCTAAGCAAGGTCCCATATAAAGAAACAAATAATCAGTCAAGTATGGTTACTAGGTAACTATTGTGTGCCACACACTGTGCTAGGTACTGGATGTACAAAAGTAAAGTTATATCTCCTGCAAGTCTATCTAATTGCTATTATATAAAATAGAATGTTAAGAAACTGAAGAGTTGGGGTTTTGACAGACTTTGACATAGGGGACAAAAATAATGAAAGGCTTTTTAAAATCAAAAGGGACAGGATACCAAGGGGCTATTGCTCCAATTTTTGTTTGGGGGGGTGTGAGGAGAAAGTTCACTATTATTTTTGCTAACCAGAAACTAAATACAATTGTTTCTATTCCATTGAAGAGCACTTCAATAGAAGTCAACACCCTCTAAATTTCAGTGCCCTTGGGCAATGGAACATTACCCTGCCCTAGTTGTGTCTGTATATCACAGACCCACCAGGACTCATTATGTCAAGTTACCCATCAAGAATCGCTTGATTCCATAAGCTGTTTTTACTTCTTTGTGTTTTGTCTTTCTCATAACAGTTATTCTTCCCTTATCTTCACAGTATCCTTAGATATTTCTCTATGCTCCAATAATGTGTGAGTCAATAAGAGCTTGATTCTCATTCTCTCTCTCTCTCTCTCTCTCTCTCTCTCTCTCTCTCTCTCTCTCTCTCTCTCACACACACACACACACACACACACATGCACACACACACACATGAAATCTCTTACTGTAATAACTTTCTATGAATCACTGATACCTCCTAATAAGAGGAAGAGGATTCCCTAGATATACCCCTCCCTTATCTCTCCAATTCATACCATCAGTTGTCTCTGAACTCTGCTTTTATTTACAGGAACAGTGGGCGTTCAAAGTCAAATTAAAATAAATATGATTTTAGGGACTATCCTTTGGGCATTGGATGGATGTCTCCCATATTCTATCGGCATGCCTGTGGTATCAAGAGAATGACCAAAAGACTCCCAGCACAGTGGGTGAATCCCCCGTGAAGAATTTACAAGAACAAAAAGCAAACAAAACAAATATCATGCACCAAAATAAATAATATCGAGTAGACTTGGGTGGCTCGTAATTCATACCACTAGAAGGAATTTGCTAGATACTGAGAAATATAATTGCAAAAAGTTAAAAATTAGAGAAAGTCGCATCAGTCATTGTCCTTTGGTGGACATCTGCCCAACTAATGATTATTTTTAAATCTGAATATTCATTTTCCTTCTAACCACAGAAAATATTCCCTCTCATTCTTCCAGTCATGTGCTTATTATTTTCTGTGCCATTTGGTAAACTGGGTTGCTATTTTCTATTTTCCCAGAGGCTGGAAATTCAGCCTCTGGGCTCTTTCTTCCCACACTCTAAAAATTTGATCACTAGCTCATCAGGCTCAAGAAGATGAAGTTGATCCTCACCTAACATATGGTACTTTAGTAACAGTCCATGGGGGAAACCCTGAGCAGTGCATGTCCAGAGTAGTTTTCATTCAAATTAGGGTTTCCATGGCTATCAAGATCAGGTCCTAAGGTTATCATTCTTTCCATAACTGACTATTCTTCATATTCATCTTTCCTCAGATACCTTTGTCAATGAATGTGTCAACCTTTCTCGCATATGACCAGCCCACAATCAGTTACTGTGGGGTGCATCATGATCTCCTCTCCCATAAGCCCTTTGAAACGAACGCACAGGAAGAAACGATGGAAAGCCACCTAGAGACTGACCTGGATCTGAGCACAATCACCACAGCTGCCCGAATCAGTGAACATACTCAACAGCTGGCTTAATTAAACTCTTTGGGAGCAGAGGGAAACCATCAAACTCTATGTTACCCGAAGGACAGAAACGGAGGAAGATTTGGTTTTTCATTATGGATTCCAAAAACCCCTGTTCCAATAAGCAAAACAGAAACAAAACAAAACAAACAAAAAAATGAGAACTGAGAGCGAGTCCCGAATTGATAAGATGCGAATTGTTTCAAGTTGACACTTTGTAATTAGCTAAGTTGTGCAGTATTTTTTTGACTTAAACAGAGTATGACCCTGGGGAAGACAAGAATCTTTTTTCAGAACTCATCCTACCTACCTGTTAAAAAAAAGAAGAAAGAAAAAAGAAAAAAAACTGTACAGAGCTAATGTATTTTTCATATTGTAAAGTTTCAATTATTAAGAGCAATTGGTATGTACAGTACCATGATTTAATTACATTTTGCTTTACAAATTTCTGTTTCTAAAATTTTAAATTAACAATGAGTCTTTCCTGTGTTCTTCCGAGTTGCTCCATTTTGTAGGGACTGGTTTTGTTACTGCTTTGGGTCCCAGAAAACGCGACTCTGGGAATCAGTGATGGGCAGATAGATCCTACATTATTTTTACCAAGTTTGCCGTGTAGAATTTTATCTACTCGCTTCAGAAATAATACATTAATCAAAAGTGGGGGGGGAGTTTAATTGCTCAGATTTGTGAGAGGTTCTTCAGTGACAGAGACATTTTTTTCCCTTGCAAATGAAAATCAGAGGAGTGTTTTTTAAATGGTTCTCAGACTTCCTGTTGCCTTGAATCACAACCTAGTTTCTAAGCAGCAAAATGTTAATGATAAAGAGGGATATTTTAACAACACATTTCTGAATGAACGACTCATTATTTTATTCTTTTGAGTAATATAATATTGATATTGAAGGGTCAGCAAAGGTATTGGCTGGGCATCAGCAGAGACAAAGGTCATAATTGGACCGATGGATACATGCACATGTTTTAAAACAAAAGAGAAATATTGCTGATAGTATAATTGATTAAAATATATACTATGTCAAATGAATTAACATAGAAAGTATTGTGCAAACTTTAAATCTGAGATATTATTTTATTTTCCTGGCCTATATGTCAATATTTGTTTTCTACTTAATCCAAGGAGATTTTTTTTGGTTCTTTTTGTTTTTTCTTGTTGTTGTTGTTGTTCTTTTGTTTGTTTTGTTTTGTTTGCAGGAGGAGCTACAATTTCATCAGTTTTGGTAAAGCCCAATATGGAAACCCATCCACTGATGTAAATGAGCAACTCTTCTATAACTCTGAGTTGCCTGGGCCCTAAGATAGAACAAATACAAAATTAATGTCTAAGTAAGGACTAGAAACCAGTTTTTCCTGCTTCTTTCTATCTCCTATTCCTGGCTACCTCTTCAAATGAGTTTTACCCTTTAAAAAATGAGCAAATAACTAGTCATTGCAATGATTAGATTGCACTGGGGGAACCTTAAAGGAAAAACATCATTGGTTTTCCTTCCTTCCTTCCTTCCTTTTCTCTTCCGTCATTATTTCTTTCTTTCCTTTTTTCTTTTTCTCTTTCATTTTTCTTCCTCCTTTCCTTTCGTTCTTTCTTTCTTTCCTCTTTTTTTGGATGCAATAAAAGAAGTTAACTGTTCTTTATTTAATTCTCTCCCAGGGAAGAATATCTGGCTATCCAGTGTCCATTTTAACGTGAACCTATAATGAGAAAATACTATTTAACTAAAATTTGAGTTTAACCATCCCTGCCATTTCCCAAACAGTTTGAATTAATGTCTTTAGCAAGAGATCACCTCTAATTTATCTGCAAAAATAACTGAAAAAAATTTTGCCCACAACTGTGAGAGAGAATGCAGAGTGGGTGTCCAATTGAGCTGGAAAGTTATATAGATCTGGTTGGGAAAAATTTGACTTTTAAGCATTGAAGGAATTGGGAACTCAGGACATCAAAACTGACTCATTTCTATTATTTGCTTCCCACAGGTTATTGCTTAATATTGGCATCTTACAGACATATGATAGCAATTACGGTCCCCTCCATTTTTCGAATACTGCAAGTTTCTATTAATTCTGCACTAGGAGGAAAAATTATTTTTAAGTAAGGTTATTTTATATTCATGAAATGGAAGCTAAAAATAAGACAGTTTAGCTGGGAGGAAAAACAATGGGAAACACTTAGTATATCTACAAATTAGGTGAGAACTATATCCAAAACTTTTTAAATTTTGTCTTCCTCCAAATAGAAAATTACATATTCAAAAGACACATGTTTTCTGGTTGTTTATCACACCAGAGCTTCAGAATGACTCCAAGGAAAATGAACTAGAAAATCACAGGGCAAATGTTTGCAAAGACTGCAGGCATTACAGGCCCAAAAAATGAGGCAGGATATTGAACAAAGAGATGAAAATTTATGATTTCAAGGGAAAGAAAACGTCAATAGAATGCCTTGTATCATTTATTTACCATCCCAATTTTCAAAACATTTTGCATAAATTATTTGCTGAGCATTTTTTTAATTTGGTACTTTAGGGCTAAATTTTAATCTTCATATTTCCCCTCTCCCTTTTCTAATTTCTTTGATCCATGATTGGATTGTCCCCAAATTTTCTTCCTCTCCTGCTTGGGGTCTTTATCATGCAAAGACAACATGGAGGGAAGAGACATGTATTTTTCCATTAATCAAAGATATTTTAAATGGTTAAATTATTTAAAATAATTTAAATGAATTTTTCAAATAAAGTACAAATTCGGTCAGTTATGAGCTATGTTTCTGAGCAAATCACCCTTTGGGATTTGACTCTAAAGGATAAAATTTAATGCACACAAATATGGAGCTTTTATACATTTGGAGAAAACTTTTATCATTTAAAAACTATTTGGGGGAATTTTAATTCTTTAGAAGTATCACAAAACCTATGTATGTCCTTCATTATTCCAAACAACACTGTTTTTAAAGCTTTCAAAAGTGCTTCCATAAAAATATGGATTAATCTACATCCTTGGAACTATGACTCACATACTCTAGACTTCCAAGGTCTAGGTATTTTGGAAAGGAAACTATCTGATAATGGCATTCCTCAGAATTCAGAAAATTTCTCAAAATTCAAATTAAGCTAATACGATTTTTAAAAAGAAATTAATTATCAATTTGACAAGTGAATATGAAAATGGAAGAACTATCCAAGGATCATAAGTTTAAAGGTAGGGAAAAAATAACTTACAAATCACGTCATTTTTCAGATGAGGAAACTGAGACCCAGAGAAGTTGTCCCTTAACCAAAATCACACAGAGGGGGTAAATGGTAGAGATAGGATTTCAATCAGGTCTCTTGACTCCAAAGACTATGCTCTTTCAATTTTACAATGAAACTGATAATGGCAACATTAGTATATGGCCATATACTTCCTGTGGGTCACACACTGGTAACTCAGATTTACAAAGGGCATAAAGTTTTGTGGAACATTAACATCCATTTTCTCATCTGATAATACTTATCCATTATGATCCTGTCTTTCATGCCCTAAGTATATCATGATGTCTTCAATACCATAATTGTAATAAGAAAAGCAACAACAACAAACAATAATAGCTAACATTTGTATAGGTCTTTAGGTTTTTCAAAGCATTTTCATAAGTTGTCTCATAAACCTCACAACAGTCCTGTAATGTAGGTAGAGGTTATTATTGTCCAATTTTACAGGTGAGGAAACTGAGACTGAGAGAGGTTAAGTGAGTTCTGAGGGTCACGCAGCTTGTAAGTATCTGAGGAAGGATTCAAACTCAGCTAATACTATCTCCTAAGTCTAGTGCTCCCTATGCAATGTATCATTTACTTACATGGAATCATACTTGCTTGGAGTCTCCTTTTATGGTCTTAAGATTGAAAACTCCTACCCACTTACCCTAAAGGAACACAGGCTTTTGAAAGGAGTGACTCAGTCTTGGTTGTGTGGCCATTTCTATGAATGGCAGGCTAAATGAGGAGAGAAGTTTGACAACTAGAATAGGGATCCCAAAAGTAAAATCTGACAATTCCTGTATTAAATATAGCCTGACTCACTAAATTTGGAGATTATGTGGTATTCTTAACCAAACGTCATCATTTAGGATATTTCAAGGATGTATGTTTTGAGTGTAATAATTCTTTATACTTAGGGAGATTAATATCACACTCTTAATAAACATTCTTGTAGTTTTCTGTGCTTCATCCTCTTGGTGACCATCCTTTGAATATTAAATCTTTCCAAATTTAACAATCATTGCTGTTAATAAGTTGCACTTGTATAGCATTTTGAAGTTTGAAAAACACCTAAAAATAGTATTTCATTTTATCCTTACAACAACCCTGGGAGCACTCCCATTAGCACTCCCATTTTACAGATGAGGAAGCTAAAGCTAAAGGTCGGGAAGGGTAAATGACTTGCCCAGTATCACCCAGCTAGCAGGATTTTAACTTGGGTCTTCCTGACGCCCAGATTGTACACTATCTATTACCCTTCCCAGCTGCCCCTGCAATTAGCTCTTTGTACAATATATATACTCAAGTCTGTCATCAGAGCCACAGTCAAAGCCTCTCTAGCGGTTTAGCTCCAGCCAGAGTGTGTATTCCATTGGCAGGATCCCCTACATACCACAATGAGACACTGGAGGAAGACATTAGTAGAGAAGCCAAAGTGGGGTAGCCAGCCACAAACAGAATATGCCAGCTCATGTGTAGACAGCAGGAGCAGGTGTTCTGAAGTTACAGACTTATGTAGGCCCCATGGTGTCCCTGGAAAATTAGGAACTCACAAGGAGAGAAGTTCTGGGCTTTCATGGATGGCTGTGAAGGGAATCATTACTATGTTAGATATGCAAACAGCTGGACTGCATAGGAAGGTTAGAATGAGCTGGGGAGCCATGTACCAGATACCGGGATTACCGAACAACCCACCATGATACAATTCTACTGGTCTCTAATTGGTATGACAGAAAATATCCTACAGAACCTCTTCTTAAAATGCCATATAATGCTTTGTTTTGTTTCATTTAACAGGACAGGGTAGATATCAAATTGGACACCAAAGCTCAAATTACACATCCCACAGTAAAGTTCAGGAATCTTGTTAAAACCAGTATCGATGACCATTTCTGAGGATAGCCTGGGATATTCCAGAGTTATAAAGATTTTGATTGAATCTCAGAAACACGGCTACATAAATGATATAGTACAGTCCTAGCCTTGGTGTAGAGAAAGATGCAGCTTTGGATTCCTTCTCCCCACTTGCTAGTGGCAAGACTGTGGGTAAGCCATGTAATTCTCAGAGTCTCATGCAACTTTCTGTCACCAGTGGAGAGATTTCTCACACAAAGAGGATGTTAGATCTTTGATATAAAGTTGGTTGTAGACATAGAGGGTGTCCCCAAAATCCTTTATGAAACACTATGAAGCTCAAGAATATTTCCATTATGTTCTTTACTACTAGACTCAGAATATAATCTCATGACACATAAAAAGGGGATGGAATGGTATTTGGTCTCTCCACTATTCACAATGGAAAACAATACCATCTCGCATAGATTTGAAATAACTCAAGAAAGCAGAAGTGTTAAGATATGCCTAAGCCAGAGAATTGTGTTAACAATCAAAAACAAAACTGCCTTTTTACGACTTTGAAATAAGGATCGATTGATTATTGTGCTAATGCAGAGAAGTATATCAAGAAAAGGTTCAGCACATAAAAACACTACAAATGGTTAAAATGGAGGGAATGGTGCAATCCATGATCAGAAAGACTGGACCTAAGAAAAACTTAGATAGAATGAGAAAATACTTGTTGAATTATATCCAGTTTTAACAATTCTGAGCCACTTCTCTTATTCCCCCTAATACTGGTCAGTTGGATCCTTTGAAGACATTTGATGAGAAATCTCATTGGGTTTCTAAGACTAACACCTGTTACCATTTTCCATGAATATCTCCATTTTTATGAATGTGCCAGTCAGAGTTAAACTAGCTTTTAAAAATAAGTATGTATTAAGATGGTGAGATACTAAAACTGCAAGAACAATTGGTAAAAACATTGCCCCAATCTGAGAGAACGTTATCCCATAAGTACACAGAGTTCAGGAGGAAGTAAACTCATGTTTAGAAAGTTCATATAGCTCCAAATTATTGGAAGTCTTTCTCTCCTTCTGTGGAGTCTTTGGGGTCCAAGAGCTTAGTCTTTTTAAATATGTTACTTTCTGTCCCAAAGAAGCAACCCTCATTGAAAATACCTTTACCTGATGAATCTAATTTTTCCTCTCAACTCCCAGATTTATCCACTGTTTGTCTCTCTGTTGATGATGGAGAGGAGGATGGAAGAAGTGAATGGAGAAGAGGGTTGGACTAATTCTCCCTGCCTCATTTTTGTATTGGTGTAAGAGGTCTGTCTCCCAAAGACTTACCACACTTTGACCACTTTATTGTTTGAATTCCTTCTCTAATGTCCATAGATGCATAGATGTTTCTAATTCTTTCAATCAATATACATATCCAATAGTTCAAAGATAAAGTTGAAGAGACCTTCTAAGTAACTAAAAATAAAGGAGAAAGGACCCAATCATTGTTCTCAGGACTTTTTTTTTTTTATCAAATATGATCTGAGTAGGGTTGACAAACATGACATCCAGAAAGCTCAATCCAAGTATTTTTAAGAATGGCACTGTCCTGGGTGCTAGAAATACAAAGAACATAAAATGAAATAGTTCATTCTTCAAGGAGCTTAAATTCTACAGGAATGTTGCAAAATATAAAATCATTAGAGAAGAGGGCACACAAAACTAATAAACTTAGTTTACTTGACAAAAAAATAGCCATGAA
Organism: Sarcophilus harrisii; assembly: GCF_902635505.1. Classification (NCBI taxonomy): domain Eukaryota; kingdom Metazoa; phylum Chordata; class Mammalia; order Dasyuromorphia; family Dasyuridae; genus Sarcophilus; species Sarcophilus harrisii. The sequence goes on along the minus strand of NC_045427.1, from coordinate 635,446,316 downwards.
GTTTACAACTAAAATTAGGTTAATCTCAATTTCTCTTTGGATGCATCAGGTATAGATTCAGGGTCTTTACTTTTACATCTGCTTAATCCTGGAAAAGAAGTTGATTCTCCAAAGTTTCTTCCAGTTTTAGCATTCTATGGTGAATTTAATTTTCCATTGAGATAAACATCTTACAAACCAATAAGTTCAAGGTCGGAACACTGCACAATTGTCTAATGGGGAGTTTCATTTCAAAATAAAATTATCTGAGAGTTTAAATATAGATCTAATTTTTTTATTTATTTTTCATGTTTAAAATGATCCTCTGGTACTTTCAAAAAAGGCAGATGATCTTTCATTGTTTTACTGAGAACAAGGCATTTGCCTTGGAGACCGACCCTTGAAAAATATACTGGTTCAATAGGTCAGGATTCAGCAAGCTTTTATTTCTTCTCTATCCCACTGATGAGTACGTGGACATAACTTTACATGAAAAAAAATGTGTTTATGAAAAACTATAGGCAAATATAGGGTTTTCAAAGAAGCAAAGGGCATTTGCCCCTTTTTAAACAACCTGTAGTTAACACTTTCCCTAAGGGAAAAATCATTTCTCATCTTGTATCTTTCAAAAGTGAAAGATACTGAGGTTTCATAAATTGGATTATGCAGATATAAGACAACACTAAAAGAATCACTGAACAATGTTACAGCAATCGCTTTAACTTTGAAAAGAAGATCTGTCCTTCCACTATGCTGATAAAGGCCAGGGGCCAGTGCTTGGATTCTTGGATCCTGTGGCATATACATATGTCTATATAATATATATATATATATATATATATATATATATATACACACACATATTAAATCCTTCTTACTACAACCACTTCTTAATATTCAATTTTTCCATAGAAAGTTATATTTGATTCACAAAAACTTCGTGATCATGATATACTTTTCTTGAGTCATCAAATACTTCATAATCTACAAGCCAATTCTGAAAGTTATTTATAAATAAAATTCACAGAAAAAGGATCGGTAGAAAACTAATGATGTAAGCTCCCTGAAGGAGGGCAATAACCATTTTTGTTCTGTCTTTGAATCTCCGGCACCAAGCACAGTACGAAATTAATAAATGCTCGCTGAATTAAACTAAGAGGTATTGGTGATAGAGTGAATTGAGAACTACATCTGGTGCCAGGAAAACTAGGAGTTCAATTGTGCGTCAAACACTAATTAACTATGTTACTCCATGCACTTTAGTCTCTCTAGGTCTCTTCTTCTTCATCTTTAAAATAAGGGACTTGGACCCAATGATCTCTAAGGTCCCTTATAACTATAACTCTGAATCTAAAAACCAATGATCTTGTGAATTATTGAAATGTCACGGAAGAAAAATACTCATAAATAATAAAGGACTGAAAGGCAGAACAAACCTAAAAGAGATAATGGAAGCCAATGTCATCATTTTATAGAAGGAACTGGAGATTAGAAGGGATGTAGAATAAAGCTAATTATATTTGTTGGTTTCAACAGCTACCCCCTCCTCTAGCTAACCACTAGAAATGACCTCTCTAGAGATATTAGCAAAAAAATGAAACATCTCTGAGTACATGAGAGGCACCAGGGTATACTTAAGTCAAAAACTAGATAATCAGAATTTGGATAATTGAATTTAGATTTTTTTTTTGCTTATTATCTTGATATCGGTAAATTTAGATACGCCTTTCTAGATATAATACACCCCTACCTCTTAATATTCCTCTTGATTTTATTCAGGATGTGGTCTCAGAGGCAATGAACAGAGATTTGAAAGCCTTTTATAAATCAAATATAGAATATTTCTGAATCAATAAACAAATATTTATTAAGCACTTATTCTATACACTATAGACAGTTTTGTATCCACAAGAGATACAGAGACAAAAATGAAATTATCCCTGTTTTCAAAAAGCTTACATTCTATTGTGGTAAACAATCCGTCTGTCTACAAGTAAACACAATGGACCTACAAATTTGTGAGTAGAAAGGGCACTAACAGCTGGGTGTCTCAACAATGGTTCCATGTAAAAAATGGCTCTTGATCTGAGGCTTGAAGAAAACAAGAGATTCTAAGAGGTAAAGAGGGAAAAGGACTGTATTCTGCCACAAATTCCAATAAAAAGCAGGGAATCTAGTTATGGAGTCACATGTGGGAAAGAACAAGAAGAAATGGCTTTTCAAATGGAAAGCCAAGGAAGACTGACAAAGATCATCCTGAACATTTGGGCCAATGACAAGGTACTCTACTGTCTGACATTCTCTAGCCAATGGTTGTTACCACCTGTGTTTTCCCATGCCAATAAGACTGCTGTTCCCTGAATTCATCAGAGCTCTCTTTCTTTCAGGGTAGAAGGATGAGCATTAAAGACCACAAAGGCTCTTGCCAATCTATGTGTCTTTAGCTTTCCTCTTTTAATATAATTTGCCTTTCTGAAAAGGTTTCTTTCCTCACAATGGATCAATTTCCAGGACAACCAATCAGTTTGCCCCAGGAATCAATCATATAGCTAAGTATTTAGAATTTTTCTAAAAAAGTTCATTGGACTATTCACAATTACCTAAGAGTAAAATTAAGAAAGTGTCCTACTGTTAATAAAGAAAAAATGTAGTATGTCAATGACCTTCCTATTCCCCAATATAAAAAGTCCAATAAAAATATCACTTATGTCTGAATATCCTACAGAATCATAGAAGGGAGAGCCGAAAGGAGTTTAGAGAGCCTTTAAGTTCAACTCCTTCATTTCAAATAAGAAAAAACTGATAATATGAGAGTATATTATTGGGAAATTATAGGAAAGTGACTTCTCAAGGTCATGTAAATTGGAAGAGAACTGAAATTCAAATCCACATTTTCCAATTCCATACTCAAAACCAATACTCTTTCCATTTTGCATAAATCTGAGTTGTATCCCCTGAGATTCTAAAATAAGCAATGTTAAGTACTGTAATGGTAGGGACATTTGTCTATTTTTTTCTGAAATGTGTACATTTCTCATAGAAAAGTGTTAAGACCAAAAAACCCTTGAGAAACAAATGCAATATGCAGCCTAACAAGTGCCCATAATACATTTTCATTTCCAAGTCAATCAACAAATATTTACTAAGTAACCACTTGGTACCTGGTGCTATGTTAAGCATCCCTATCCAATTATAGCTCAAGTATGATTATTAGAGACAGGATACTTCAGGGCAAATTGGTAAATCTTCTAAGAAGGACTTTATGAAAGCAAAGGGCATGAATAAGGACCACACACTATGATACAGCATAGATGATATGATCTGCGTGAGCGGAAAGAGAGTTGACAATGATAATTAGAAATTGATAACAAATAAAGGGTGGCAGGTAGATAAGTGAAATTAAAACCAAAAGGACTGATAACCAATAAGGTAACCATGTGCAAGGTGACAAGAAAGAAATTCAATATTTTATACATTATATACATTGTTCAAGGTGCAATTTATGACTGGCAGACCCAGAACTAGTGTTCATAAAAATGTTGTGGAGTACGATGGGCATACTGAATGCCAATCGTTTGAGAGTTTGCTGACACTGATGGATGGATGTAAAATACACAATTCATTTATATACAGAGGAAGAAGAAGCCCAGGAAGGTGTTCTTTTTTACAGAAGCACAATTTAATGACACTAGTTTTCAATATTACTCAAGCAGAGAATGTAGGTCCTGATTTGAAATCACACATAATTGTCACTGTTGGAGTCATGTGACTATTCTGCATTGTTGCGAAAGGATGGTCCAAAATGGGAAGGGTATCTTCATGCATAAATAGTTTCTGCCATAAACTCAGCTAAAATCACATCTTCAACAAAGCTCAAACCTGAAAAGAAGGACTACATTACACCATAAAAATCTCCAAAAAACATTGATTAGATGTTTCTCTTTGAGCAGAAACTTAACAAGACCAAGGTAAGGTCATTATAGAGTTATGTGAATGCCCATCCCAACCCCACTGCTGCCAGTTACTACCACTACCAGCCAGAAATGGTTTGAGATGGTTTGAGATTTCAGGCAAGAATACTTTTTAAGAAACTGTCAGGGATCTTGAAACCAGGAAAATGTTCTATATAATTAGTGGCTCTTTTATTGAAATCAGTAGCAGTTTTACAATGAGAAAAATTGGAGTTGGAATTTAAAATAGGGCTTAAGTACAGACAAGCAATGAGCTCTGTCATGCTGAAATACACATTCCCTGAATCTGATTAGAACTGGCACCTCACCTACCATCTGGGTGATGTTATCTGAAATACTTTGAATATTAATGATCATGGGTGACAAGGATGTCCTTGGTGACTTGGCTTGAAGATAAAGGAAAGGACAATGAAGAAAATACCAGGCCTGTATCAAGAGGTAAGTGATGTCTGAGTGAGTGTTATTAGCTGGCTTGTTGCTAGTTGTTTTTTTTTTTTTTTAATTAATGGCATTTTATTTTTCAATTACATGTAAAAATGGTTTTCAGCATTCAGTTTTGTAAGATTTTGAGTTTCCATTTTTTTTCCCTTTTCTTCCCTTCTCCCTCTCCAAGAGAGTAAGCAATCTGATATAGGTTATATAAACATACAATCTTTTGAAACACATTTCCATATGAGCCATGTTGTAAAAGAAGAATCAAAACAAAAAAGGAAAACCATGAGAAAGAGAGAAAAAATAAGAAGAGTATCCTTTGATCCACATTCGGTCTCTATACTTTTCTCTCTGGAAGCAGATGACATTTTAAATCCCAAATCTACTGAAATTGTTTTGGACATTGCTGAGAAAAGCTAAGTGTTTCATAGCTGAACATCACACAATCTTGCTATTTCTCCTGGTTCTGCTCACTTCACATTGCATCAGTTCATGTGAGTCTTTCCAGGATTTTCTGAATAAGTCTTTCCAGGCTTTTCATTTCTTATAGAGCAATCATATTCCATTACATTCAAATACTTAATTTATTCAGCCATTTATTCAGCCAACTGATGGGCGGAATCCACTCAATTCCCAATTCCTTGCCACCATACTAAGAGCTGCTATAAACGTTTTTGCCCATATGGGTCTTTTTCTCTCTTTTATGATCTCTTTGGGATACAAATCCAGTAGCGGAAATGATGGATCAAAGAATATGCACAATTACATAGCTTTTGGATCCTAATTGCTCTCCAGAATGTGATCAGCTCACACTTAGTGCTATTTTTCAACTCAGGTTGGGGTTAGACTTAAGGTATCATAATTTTTTCAGAAAAAAAAATGATACAAATCATAATGGAATTTAATTCAAAGAGAAAAAAATACTTCCCTAGTTCAAAGTTCATAGGATCATCATTTTAGATCTGGAGGGAACCTTAAACTGTCATACTTAAGCCCTTCATTTTATATATGAGAAAACTGAGACAGGAACCTATTATATGATTTGTCCAAGAATACTGAGGAAAAGAACAATCTAAGGACTTCCTGAAAGTCCTATACCAATTCACTAGGTTGCCATTGCTTGTCTCTCTATTCAAAGTACCCATTACCCTAGATTTTCTATCCATAGAAGTTTCATAGATTCCTACAGTCAAGGCACCATCACCTAATGATGACTGGGTGATATTAATAGCTAGCATTTGCATAGTGTAAGTAAAGCAAAGCATTTAGGATATATTATCATGTTTGATCTTTATGATGACCCCAGGAGGTAGGTGTAATTATTATATCTATTTTATATTAGATTATAAGCTCCTTGAGAACAGTAACTGTTTTTTTTGCCTCTTCCTGTGTCTCTAATATTAAGCAAAGTACTAGGCAAATTTTTGTTTCCTCAGTGTGCACAACTCTTCATGACCCCATTTGGTGTTTTCTAAACAAAGATACTAGAGAGATTTTTTATTTCCTACTCCAGTTCATTCTACATATAAGGAAACTGAGGCAAACAGACTTAAGTGACTTGCCCAGAGTCACATAGCCAATTAAGTGAATGTGGAAAAATTTGAACTTGGGAAAATGAATCTTCCTGACTCCAGACCCAGTGCTTTATCCACTCTACCACCAAGCTGTTTCTGGCACATAATAGACACTTAATAAATGTTTGTTATTACCATTATTATTTTATAGGTGAGGAAACTGAGGCTGATTGAGTTTAACTGACTTTCCCAGGTTCCCAGAGTGAAATAATTGTCTCAAAATGGATTTGAATTAAGTTCTTAATGACTTCAAATCCATCACTCTTGCCATTGTAGCACCTCATTGCTTAGCAGCCAATCTTCTGCAAGTCACAGGCTCACAGACTTTCAGAGATAGAAGGAATCTAATTCAACATCTAACTTTACTAAATTCCTTTTGCAGAATTCTCCCACTTATTCAGTCTTTTCTCCTCACATCAAATTAAAATCTACCTTTGCATGATTTCTGCCTCCTGCTCCTAGTTCCTTAATTGAACTCTAAACAGAGGACTCAGTTTCCTCTTCTGCATTGCAGAGTCACCTTCTTCCCATTTCTGGACAATCTGCTTCTGTGACCTTTAAAAGGGAATTTTCTTATCTACTACCTCATTGATTTCCACAAGATCTCTTTAAGGTTATTCCTATTCACAGATGGACAAATTGAAGAACAACAATGAGGTAACTTGTTAAAAATTGCCATAGTCAATGGCAATCATAGGACCAAGCATCCCAATTTCCAGTAATCTCTTCACTAAAATTATATATTATATGTACATATTATGAGATTAATAACAACCTAGACAGAACTATCTCTATCTCTATCTTAATGTCTCTATGCAGACATTTATACATTTTTATTTTTTAAAAAATAAGACACATGAAGGTAAATTAGTAGGTCTTTTTTTAAAGTAGGAAGATTATTTCTTCCCCTAAGACTCTGATTGCTTCGGCATTCTGCCTTTCTCTCTACTTGTATACAGTACTTAGTTTCTACAATACTAATTTGCACTTATTTGCATTTTGATTTGTAAGCGTTCTGATTTTTCCCTCACATGTACATGAGCCAAGTTCACCAAGGTTCTATCAGGGAAATGCACCTTTTTTCTATCAGGGAAATGCACCTTTCTGCAGGCTCTATCAAGCTGGAAAGGCTTCAAGAATATTCCAGTGCCTTTTTATGCACAATTGTATTTCATTATATGCCTCTACCATAATTTGTTTAATTATTCAACAATAGATGGGCACTCCTTTTGTTTCTTAGTGACGGATTGTCTACAATTCAAGAACCAACATAGATCAGTTTAGCGTCCCCTCATTTGGCCACAGAGTGATGGAATTTTTAGCCACAATAACTCGGAAAGACTAGTTACTAAGTCACAGACTCTTCCATCTCTGAGGCTAGATAAGATACTCACACAAGACATTTAAAATACTGAAGTTAGTTGGCTATATCCAAAATTAGAATATAAACCCTGCACAAAGGCTAGACCCTTTCATATTACCCTGGTATATCATTCATTCTGCCCATAATGGGCCTTATAATGATCCCAGAAACAGACTAAGGACAACCCCAAAAACCATTCATTTCAGTCAATCCCATCCAATCCTAAAACAATCTTATTCCAATGACATTCAGATTCTCCAAGATGTCAGCCCCATGAAGTAATGGGTTAACATCGCTTTAGAATTCTAGGAGTCTGTTATTTTCTACAATTCCTACTGTGTTTCTTTCCTTTTAAAATAGTGAAAAGTCCTTTGTCAAGAGACTTGCTCCAGATAGGATCCTAGAAACATGATGGGGGAAAATTGGAAAGAGAAAGCATCCAATTTTGAGCTTCAGTGATAAGCACAGATGGATATTTACATTTCTACAAAATGTGTTTAATGGAATTTCTGAGTCCTTTTATTCTGGATTCAATCCATGTCTGTCTCAAAAAGGTCCACATTGCTGTTTTGTCCTCCAGGGAGTATGGACAGAGGTGGAAGGGGAGAGTTTCCTACTGGAATTTAAATTATCCCTGCTTACAATTCAAGACAGAAGAATGACAGGAAAGTAAATGAAGATTGGGTACAATGAGTTTTTGAGATACCCCAGCATACTGGAATCAGAAAGCACCTTAAAGGCCATCTTAGTCCAATTCCTAAGTGTCTAAGAATGCCCTCTGCCATGTCACCAACAAGTAGGCATTTGACTTTCACTTTCAAGACTTAAAATAGAGAAAATTCCAACCATTCTGATCCTTACTATTTGTGTGACAAGGCAAGTTATATTTGTTCTCCTTGGGCATTATACAAAGAGAAATGGTTAAACAGGAAGACTGTTCTTTCAGTTCTTCATTTATGGAACTTATGTCCTCTTCAGGAGCACTCTTGGGAGACTTAAAACAAACCTAAATAATTATTTCTTTGCTTTCCCAGTGCCTAGCAAAGTGTCGGACATACAGCAGGTACTTGATAAAATTCCTATTGATTGATTGAAACATCTACATTCCACATGCTGCTCCTGGATCTGAGGTCACATAGAATAAATCTATTATCTTTTTCAATTGCCAGCCCTTAAAAAAACTTGAAAACAGATCCTCCCCCAAGACCCTGCAAATCTATTCTTCCCTAGTGCCTAAAAGAGGGTTTGGTACTTAGTACTTAAAAGTATTTAAAACATTTAAAATATATAAGTATTTAAAAGATATTAGATTAATAAACATTTTCAATTCTTTAAAAAAAAACCATCATGGGGAGAGAGAGTTGCAGATCGCAAAATTGTCAACTCTGGAGACACCAGCTACTTTAATTCACAATTCACCCAGAATCCCCTTAGTGACAAAACTGCTTGCTGGTCATTCAGGCCCGTCTCCAAAGAAGTGGACCTCAGTGCCATTCATGACAGCCTATTACATACCTCTGTCTTTAATGTTTAATATTTGTGTGGGAAAGTAATTAAACCTTCCCTGACCTCAATTTCTTCACCTGTAAAATTAGGCAATTGGATTATATGGACTCCAAAATCCCTTTTAGCTCTTTCTAGATCTACTGCTGTGGGTTAGACTCAATGTCATTCAAAGTGGGAAAGAAAGAGAGAAAAATCATTTATTGGGTACCTGCTATGTAATAGGCACTGTACTAAATACTTTTCATATATTATCTACTGAGGGGAGGAAGATAAAAGCATCCTCTAAGGAAATTTGGCAAATCACACCTGGTAAGAATATCAGAATATCTGTTTTGAAAAATATTTTCCTTTCCAGAACTATTTTCCATATTCATAAATGCCATTATATAAAAGAAACTTATACTGCCTTCCAAGAGGTCTGCCTGTCTGATCACTGCTTAAGATTCTTGCTTAAAGGATGCTTACATTCATTCATTCAAGTCAAAATAGTGTTACTGTTTTCAGTAACTAGGTCAAGACTTGGGTTCTCGGTCTGTGTAATTAGAGAAGCTGATTAATTTTAATTATAACTTTTCTGAACTTATCCACATTTACACCCATTGAGTTTGTCATGAATAACGTTATTTTAATGAATGCCAAAGGAATTGGTTTCCACTGGAATGCCAATGCGGATTACGAACGGCGAAATGTGATGAGTGCAATCATGAAAGTCCCAGATGACAAGGAATTTATATTGTCATTCATCAACTTAAGTTTTGCCATAAATAAATTACTTTTAAACTGTCTCTTTCAATCGTTAGCTACATCATAGCACCTGCTGTGGGGGGCAAATGAGCCTGGAACTGAAGATTCATTATACCGCAACCAGTCCTGTTATATTAAACACCTAATACATCCTTAATGACTGCTACTTCCAGTGTCATCCTTGAAGTATTACATATGTAAGGACAATAATTTATTAGCAGGAATAAATTAATGATAAGTGACGACTGCCTCTGGATTTCTGAAGTTTTATATAACAGCTCTTGTAAATGGCAGCAAATTCCATCAGGAGACAGTGGGATCCATTGCTGGCTTCTTTTTTCACCCGAAATCCTAATTGAACAAACCTTAGTGGTCATCTTGCCTGATCCAAAACTGACAAAGTATCTTTTCCAAGACATGCTCAACACAATCATTATCTTTGGAGAAGAGACCTCCAATGGGGAGAAAACCACTACTTGCTAAGACAACCCCTTCCCATTATTGAAAAACTATAATAATTATGATATTTTAAGGATTTTTCTTTATATTAAGCCTAAATGTGCCTCTCTGCAATCTACATTCCATAAACTCGTCTGTTCTTGAAGACTTGAGCTTAAAGGAGTGGAGAAGTAGGCAGCAGGGGGACCTGGGAGTGGGGGGAAGGGGGAAGGGAGCCTGCCAGTAGAGTTCCAAGAAAAGAAGATTATCTTCTGTACCTTCAGTCCTGAAATCTTCTCATACCTTACAAAGGGTAAAGGGGAAATTTAATCTAATTCAATTTACGTCACTATTTAGTGATGGTAGTTTTTATTTTGTAGAGCTTTTTAAGTTTGCAAAGTACTTTACATGCACTCTCATTTGATAAAAACAACCATGCAAGATGGGTGGAATTATGATATTTATTATGATGAAGATGATTATTCCAACTTTGCAGAAGAGGAAATTGAAGTTGAGAGAGTTTTAGTGGCTTGCCTAAATTCACAAAATTAGCAAATATCCGATGTAGGATTAAAACTCAGATCTTCTATCTACCGCATCATTTAGCAAGCTACCTTTAATCACTTGCTATAGTCAAGGTGATTATGTCAAGGTGTCCAAGGGAAGGCTTAAATATGTAGCAATAGATTTTAATCTTTATAATTTAGGACTCTAAATCTAGTATGTATGCTGATCAATCGTGTTGTAGTCATGTCCAGTTCTCTGTGGTTCAATTGGGGGTTTTATTGGCAAAGGTACTGAAGTGGTTTATCATTTCCTCCTCTAACTTATTTTGCAGAAGACAAAACTGATAGAAACAGGGTTATACAGCTAGTAAATGTTTGAAATTGGATTTGAACTCAGGAAGAAGAATCTTCCTGATTCCCAGCCTAGTGCTCTATCCATTGTGCCAGCTAACTGCCCCTAAAATAAATTAATAATAAACTAGTAAATATATATATATATAAGTATATATATATATACATATATATGTGTATATATATATATACATATATATATGAGTGTGTGTGTATATATATATATATACATTTAGTAGACACAAAGCCAATCTAATGTGAAAGTAGGTTGGATTTAATATTCCCAACTCATCAGGAAGCTAAAATATCATTTAAGACTCTTATTCTCATCTCCTTGGAAGAGAACTGAGTGATTTTTCTAGATTACAATTCAGTGTATAAAGTGGAAGAAGAGGAAGAGAAGGAAAAGGAAGAGGTGAAGGAGGATATCAGCAATATTTTATTATTATACATCATTTTAAGGCCTTCAGATCATTTTATATATGCTATTTCATTTGATTTTCACAATGATCCTATAAATTAGGTGCTATTTTCAATACCATTTTATAAATGAGGAAACTGAGACTGACAGAAATGAAATGACTTGATCAGAATTACCCAACAGATGGAAAGTACCAGCAGCAGAGTTTATACTCACTTCTTCCTTACTCCAGTTCCATTCCTTTATCTATTGGGTCACTTAGCAGCCTCTGTATTAATCATGACACAAAATTAATATGCCAGTCATTGACCAAAGACTCCATATTAGGCCATACTGTTTGGTCCCCATGGGCAATTCAATCAATTCTAGTAATTTCTTTATGCTGACATTGAATAAAAGTCACTATCTTGCACACTATGATCTCTTTGTCTTTGCTAGGAGACAATTTCTGCCTCAGAGGAATGTTGAATAATGAAAAACTTAAGATTACACATTATTCTGCATTTCATAGAGGCCGAAGACAGTGGCTGTTTAAAACAGCCACGGTGCTAAGAATAATGTATATAATCATAGGTAGAAAGACAATCTCCATCCTTATGGTATTAGCTAAAATCAGAGTACTGAGTCAAAAAGAAAATACAGAGAAAATCATTAACAAAACTTGGAAATACAATTAAGCTAAAATTAAAATTTTAGAACACCAAGAAAGCAAGAATTTCCTTTAAAACTTTATTCACCCTCAGTCATTATTGTTGTATAATGGAAAGGATAATGGCTTTAAAAACTGAAGATCTAGGTTCAATTATATTTACATTTATTATATATATATATATTACATATATATATATATATAATTATATTATAATTACTACCTTGTGTGGCTATGAACAAATTATTTCACCTCTGTGAACTAAGTTTCTTCATCTATAAAATAGAAAGCTGAAGTAAATGGCCTCCCAGTTCCCTTTCAATCCTTACTTGTCAATCCTCTGATTCACCATGGGCCAAGTAGATACACTGGCAATGAAATGGACACTCGGTTCCAATGGACCATCCCTTTCACAATGACCTGTCTTGGCCCATCACTCTCTGAAAAAGCTACTGACACAACCTCGGCCTTATCAAGAAGTCCAGTGGAAGGAATGACTGAAAAGAAATAAATAATTTGGGGCTATTCACCTGGCACCTGCTTCTGTCACCCAGGTTCCACTGAGTGGCTTTTAGGAAAAGTTTGTGATTTCTAGCCTGAGGGCGACTGCCTCTTCCTAGAGCAATAAACCTCTCAGTTAGAAATGAGATAACCAGTTAGTAATGAATTATATGCTAGGCACCCAGCATAGGGTATTTCCATCATTTCAGTATTTTTATACCAAAAAAATGTCAGAAATGAGGCATGAAAAGTCATTAAGTGAATCATTCACACATTGAATAGATGCTGTTGTCAGCTTGTTCTTTCAATAGAAGTAATGAACAACTGACTTATTTATAACTGGTAATTATGGTAATATACCTTCACCCCCCACCCCTCTTTCTGGCATTACATTCCAGATATTTTATAACTGCTTCCTTTTATTCAAGTTGACCTAGAATTTCCATCTCCCCACATCTCTTCTTCTTTCTCTAGCTTGGCTTATTTATTCTTGCCAACCCCTGACTCCACTTTAATTCACTTTAATTTGGGATAGAGTTGGAACTTTATGACAACCCATATAGTATAGTTATTTTGTCTTCTATTGCAAATTATCTGTCTCCTCTTTTTGATAATGTACACACCCCTGAACTCCTGATAGTTACAACAATGATGTGGGTGGGAAAGGTCTAGATGGTAAAGGATTGATTATTCCAGCAAAGAACATTCCAGCCCAATATGATATCAATTCTCCAGATCTTCCTTCTTTCTTTCTTTCCTTCCTCCCTTCCTTTCTTCTTCCCTCCCTTTCTCTCTTCCTTTCTTCCATAGTTTTCATTCAAAGCTGAGATTCAAACCAAAGTCCTACAATTCTCTACTCACTAGTGTCCACTTTACCATACTGTTGGTTTTCCCATTTTCAACTCCATTTAAATTTTTATAACTATGAGATTTCAAAAGAAATCACCCCAAGTCATTTTTTCTTCTTTCATGTGAACTTTCTACATGTTCTCATTACCTAACTCCACATTAAAAAAAAAAAAAAAAAAAAAAAAAAACCTAGCCTGGAAACTGAAATGGAGGCCTTATAAATTTATTATAATAGGGAAATTATGCAATAACTGCTTTATTATTTGAACAGTACATATATGTGTGTGCAAATATAATCCATATATATATATATACTTTCTCTATATATGTATACTTATATATGTTTGTGCATGTATATATGTATATATCCATACATATGTAGGGGTATATGTGTATATATACAAATATATGTATATTATATATATATAACATATAAATATATACTTATATATATGTGGCAAGAGAGGCTACATATGAATGGATGCTTTCATTATTTTGAAGAAAATATAATTATGTTTTACCTTGAGTTTTTTTTCCCTTTAACTAAGTTTTATTAGCTAATTTTCATTAATAAAACCAAGTGAGCCACAGCATATAGCTGGTAAATAAGATAAACACAGCAGTCTCAGTTACATTTTTGTCCTTGCATGAGCCCTGCAGGAGTGGCAGCATGCTGGAGTGGGAATGAAGTCAAACAATCCATCAATCCACAAGGTTAAGTTAAGTAGCAATAATGGGTCAGGCACTTAGGATAGAAGTACAAATAGGAAACAATCTACTCCCAAGGGCTTATATTCAAATGGGAGATAACAAATGCACATATAAGTGAATACAGCCTAAAGACAATATTGTGGGTTTGCTTTGGGGAGTGCAGGAAGAAGTCTCCTCAAGTTCAGACTGGGACACACTCTGGCTATTCCTTGTCGAAGGATTCAGCCTTTTATTAAATATGAACAACTTTTTGAGACTATAAACAGGTGACCTATCTCTACCACTAGGAGGAGGGCCACTCCCAGCACTAAGCCTGGGAGATTTTTACACAAAAATTAAAATAGAATGACGTTTGTGATTTTTTTTTAATTCTCCCAAGATATTTCTTGATGCTTTAAGTAATACTTATTGAACTGATCGACTACTCCATTGATTATCCTTGATTAGTTTCCTTTGGTTCATCTTTAGGTGTCAAATCAAATATCAGAAGGCCCATCTTCAGAATACATCTGGGGTGATGCATCCCTCCTTACTAAGCTGCGTATCCATTCTGAGTAGGAGTCACATTATGACATGCTATATAACCTCTCATGGCTCAACAGAAATCACGTTCTTCTATTTGTAATGAGAAAACCGAAGAAATTATTTGATTTCGTTAAACTGAGGCCATCTGGTGTTCTAGAAAAAAAGGTTGAATTTTCAAGAATAAGGACTCAACTCTCACCTGTGTCACTAACTACCTACGTCACATTGGCTGTCATTTCTCCCTTCAGGGTCTCACTTTCCTCATATGTAAAATAAAGTTATTAGATAAGGTAATCCAGAAGATGGCTTCCAATTCTAAATCTGTGATATTTATTTTTGCTGTACCAGTTTCATGTAAATGAAATAGGGAATACTTATCAACGGACAGCTCAAAGTGAACTCCCATATTTAACTTTTGGGTCAGTTTTGAAAATCATAAGGAACTTTAGTCTTGGGTCATAAAAATTCCATCTAAAGGCAAAATAAAATTACATTATATTCATAATAATGAAAGAGTCCATTCATTCATATGTAGCTTCTCTTGGAGTATTTATACTGTTTGAACTTAAGCCACTGACAGATTTATGAGCCATACAACAGAGACAGATTTAAAATATAAAAATTCCCAATTGGTATGCAAATCCACAGTCCTTGGTGGAGAGTCCTGGTGCCCCATTACTCCTAGAGGACAGCAAGAAGGAAATGATGAATGCTGTTGGAAATTTAGAGTGGATTAAAAGTGAGAACAGGAAAGTGAGGGCTATTTACATTAAAAACTTGAATTCTAGATCCAATTAGCATTGGGGTTTCTTGGTAGATTAAAGAAATGGTAAAACACATGGATTATGCACTAAGTAAATTTATATACTGCTTAAATAACCTAATATTTCATATGAATATGAAAACCCTGAGCTCATATTTCATTTCTAAATTGCACTGTGGCATGGTTTAAAATTACTTTTCAATAGTAAGGCAAAGCAAGTCTGAGGTCTAGAAATAACTTCCTTGGGATGGATACACTTGGATGAAATAGTGATGTCTTAAGAACAAATACAGTAAAATCAAGTGGTGAATTCACTCCAGGGGACCGGGAAGGAGGTGGAGAGGAGAGAAAGAATTTCCAAAGAGCATTTGAGCAAAAAAAAAAAAAAATAGATTTTTTTTTTCATCTCCATCACCCTACTCAGCCTTGTTTTAGACCAATGTGTACAATGCTTTGCATTGCACTGCTTTGGACAAATTCACTGGAAATCTTTACTTAACTCAAACATTCTAAAAGTCTTGATTGGTGTGGACCCAGAAAAAGATTCTTGCTGAGATGTCATGATTTAGTTTAATTAACTCTTATGTCATATCTGATTCTAGAGGATTCCCTTCCCTAGAAGATATTTCTTGTTTGTTTTGAGGCAATTGGGGTTAAGTGACTTGGCCAGGGTCACACAGATAATAAGTGTTGTGTGTCTGAAGCCAGATTTGAACTCAGGTTTTCCTGACTTCAGGATCAGTGCTCTATCTACTGCACCATCTAACTGCCCCAAAAGATATTTCTAAGGACACAAACAACATTGAGAATTGAACCCTGGTATCTTAAGAGAGACAGCATATTAAAGGGGAGAGAGGGAGAGACACAAAGATAGAGAGAAAGAAGAAGGGGAGAGAGAGACAGAGAGAGAGAAAAAAAAAAACAGAGACAGAGAGGGAGAGAGAGAGAGAGGGAAAGAGAGAAGGAGAGAGAAAGGGAAAGAGAGAGGGAGAAAGAGGAAGAGAAAGGGGGAAAGAGAAGAAGGGAGAGAGGGAGAGAGAGGGAGGGGAGGGAGGGTGTACACTAGTCTTGATCTCAGGGACACCTGGATTCAAAGCCTGCTTATTATAATCTATACTGTGTGACCAAGTGAGTTAACCTCACAGTGTCCCAGAAAACTTTTGCAGGTTATAAATTCTAAGTCTAACATGGGAGTTTCCAAACTAGAAGTTCCCCATGAGATGGATTTCCAAGTCTATACCAAAATAAAGTTCAGTCTAATAATGCTAGGAGCCAAAAAGGCCTTCAGCCAGAAATGGGCCATTATTAGATCAGAGTTTATCGTTACTTTGTCTAAAGGTAAAACTTAAACCCTGCCAAATATAGACTATATCCCTGCTACAATACTCAGCTTCAGGGATGAGTCCATCCAAATGATTTGGCCAAACAATAACTACATCAAGTCCAGATTATTCCAAGGTGATTGCAATGAATTTAGAGGAAAGTTGAAATAAACTCAGAATCACAAAATTGAAAATTGTGAGAATTAAAAGAGACTTCAGCTGCCCTCAAGTCCAAACTATACCCAGAAGAAATTCCCCAGATTTAACAGCTGGTCATTCAAGCTGTGCTTGGATCTAATCCATGAAGAAGGAGTCCAGCACCCTTCCAGATAATCATTCCATTTTGGGACAGCTGTAATTTGAGGAAAATTTTACATGATATCCAGCCTCATCATATCTTCTGCCCATTGATCCTTGTTGCCCTTTGGGGCAAACAGCAAAGGTCTAAACTGTCACCTCTTTATATATGAGAGTCTTTCAAGGGTTTGAAGATGTCTTTCCATGATGTCTGTCCCTTCTCAATCTCTCACATATCCAAGTACTTTAATCAATCCTCCTATAGCATGATCTCTCCCTTGATTGCAGTTTCTGCATATGTAAAATGTTGCAGGGAACCCTTTGAAGCATGAACCATATTCTCCTGATCTTTTCATCTCTAAATTTATAACCATATAGATCAAGGAGAGAAGAAACAGAGAAGAAAAGGGAATAAAGTCCGAGTAAGTATTTACATCCAAGGGACAGATTCAAACTTGTAAGTCACAATCATTCCTGTTTCAATCAGCTGTTGTTGCTGAGATTTTTCCTAGGAACAATTATATCTGATAATATTGGGCCTTTGTTAAATTCCAAATGAATATCTCTAGAGGCGTTTTGTTTTGTTTTGTTTTGTATTTTGTATCTTTGTCTTAACATTATATTTTGGCTCATCTACACCATTAATTTTATCCATTTAATTAACAGGGTGTTGTTGGGATAGAGTAAACTATCATGGGATCAGAAATCAGGCAACCTAGTTCTAGTTCCAGTTTTGTCAACAAATAGCCACGTGACTTCGGGTAACTCAATGTTCCATGTCACTGCCCTATCGCTTACTTTTCCCATCTACAAAGTTACAAAGTCAAACTGGGCAATCTCTAAGATTCCTTCCTATTCTCAAATTCTGTGATCTGAGAGATTGATGAAGAGCAGCAGTCAGAGGACCTGAATTCAAATCCCAGTTCTACCATTTAGTATGCTGGATGAGCTTGGATGAGTTTGGATAAGTCTCCTTTCTTTCTGAGCATCAGAATTCTTTCTTCTAAAATAAAGGGTTAGGACTACAAGTCCCATAAAGGTTTTTCCAGTTCTGAATCAATAATCACATATTCTTCTTCTGGGTATTTCATCATAGTTTCACCATTTTTTCCCCCTCTTTCTCCCTCTCCCCTGTGTGATACAGAATAATGAACTAAATCTTTCTGAGCAAGGGAGCAGCTTCCTAAGCAAAACCCTAGAGTTGCAATAACTTTCTTTCTTGTCCTGGTGTGATGCTTTACTAAACATCTTAAATTATATTATTTGATTATGTGCCAGTGTGAGAAATGGATGGGCATTTTTGGTTTCCACAATTATGAAAATCAAACTGGAGACAATTTAACAAAACTTAAATTGAACAAAATTTAAATTGGAAAACTTAAACTCCCAAGGCCATCAAAGAATAATCAAGACTGGAGATTATCTTCTTCCAAAAGAATGGGGACAGGGAGTGACTTTTGTAATCAGGAGGGATGGCAGAGATTTGAAAAGAATCTTTTGTTCTTTGCCTTTAGCATTTTGTTAGATTTCCCTCCCTTCTAGAAGATGAGCTTCTTTTGGGGCAGGGACTGGCTATGTAATGAGGGGTAGAGATTCACTTCCTGGAATTACCATAACATCTAATTAATGGAGAATCGGGGGAGGGATTTGTGCTTCAGGATAAGAAATAAAATGAGGCCTTTGGAGTTTCTAAGGTGGGTCTACTCATCTAGGCACCCATTCTTGTAAGAAAATAAAATAAATCTTTCCCGCATTCATCAATGAGTCAGTGGAGTTCTTGGTAAGATATTTTTTTCTTACAGTCAGGATAAAATGTTTTTCCCCAAAGCAGATGAATCATGGACCTGAAAGATTTACTGTTTCTTCTGCATTGCTTCCGACATTCCCAAGAAGAAACTTACAATAAAAAGTATGGCCTGGATCATTCAGTTTGATGGTAGCCTTCCAAGGCTTTTGGAATATCCTTCATCTTTATGGATTAAATCAGGTAAAGGCCTAAAGTGGTTGTCCCAAAATCAACAGATGCTGAGGAACATCCAATTATGACTCAACTCAATCTCATTAAGCACTTTTTTGGGCCGAGGATCTGGTAACACAAAGACAAAATCAATATATTGTGACCCTTAGCCTTAAGGAGTTCTTAGGACTGGGGTTGTAAGAGGGATTGAAAAACCATCCAAATCCCTACCTAGCAAACCTTTTTCATGAACTTGCTTTGTTCAAGGATGGAGAATCACTCACTCATCACCTCATCAAGATGCTAGACTCAAAGTCAATCAGATCAAAATATCAATCCCATCTCTGATACTCATCAGTTCAGTGGGCCATAGACAAATTATGTAACTTCTCTAAACTTCAGTTCCCCCATTTATAAAATGAGTAGATTGGACTAAGTAGCCTCTGAGGAACCTTCCATTTCTAAAGCTAAAGGATGGAATGGGGAGGTGGAGACAAAGCAATAAAGGTTGATATAGTGTTTACTGGTATGTGCCAGGAATGGTGCTTTCTAAATATCACCTCATTGGATTCTCATAACTACTCTGGGAGGTACCTGCTGTTAATATCCCTACTTTAGAGCAAAGGAAACTGAGGTTAAGTGACTTGCCAAGAGTTCCCAGTTTATGAGTATCTGAGGTCAGACTTTAACTCAAACCCTGTGCTCTATCCATTGTGCCATCTCACCTAGCTGGTTCCATGATGCAGATTCTTTTCACAAAGTTGTTAACAGCTTCCTGACTGGTTTTTCTTTACTCTTGTCTCTTACCTCCGTTTCCTGATTTGTCTTGTTTATTCTTGTCTCTTACCTCCATGCCAATCTACACATAGCTACTAAAGCACAGGTCTGACCCTATTTAATAAATTTCAGTGTCTCGCTATTACTTATAGTAAAAAAGAAAAATATAGTATCAAAAATAGAGTATCGATTTAAAAAAATTTTTAAAGGTGAAAGGGCCCAGGGTCACAGCTAGGAAGCATTAAGTGTCTGAGATCAGATTTGAACTCAGGTCCTCCTGACTTCAGGACTGGTACTCTATTCACTGCACCATCACCTAGCTGTCCCCATAACCTACATTTCTAAAATTGCTACTATACTTTATTCTACTTTGCACACTCTCCACTCTAACCATACATACCATCCCATTTCCACCTCTCTGCCTTTGCACTTGCTGTTCCCCCATGTCTAGAATGTAGTTCTTCTTCACTACTTCTTATCTTTATAGTCCCTTGCTTCTTCCTGATCCCTCCAGCTGATTGCAGGTGCCTCATTTTCCCCATTTATCCCCCCAAAAAAACAATGACCATACATTTAGCTTTTTTTAAAAATTTTTTTATTTATACTTACATTTATATATATTCCCCCCAATTGAATGCAGATTCCTTGAGATCAAAAATTGTTTCTTTTTTACCTTTGTGGCTTCAGCCCCTATCACAGCGCTTGACACAGGGCAGATTCCCTTGAAGCAGGGCCTAGTATTGCAGATGCTTAATAAATGGAAGTTGACCAATTGAGGAAGTCCTGGATTTAGGTCTGACCTCTGGTACAGGCTAGCCATGTAACCCTGAGCACATCATTTCATCTCCCAGTATCTGAAGCAGCTCTCTAGGACTAGCATGTTCAGATGAATTACTGTTCTTCAGTATTGTGGAGTCATTCAAATCATGTCCATGACCCTATTTGGGATTTTCTTGGTAATAAAACTGAAATGGCTTGACATTTCCTTCTCCAGCTCATTTTACAGATGAGGAAACCGAGGAAAGCAGAATTAAGTAAGGCCATATAACTCTATTAAGTGATTAAGGTCAGATGTAAATGCATGAAGATGAATCTTCATGATTTCAAGACCCCTCTGCACTATCTACTGCACCACCTAGCTGTTATGCATTACTGGAGGGAATTTCCAAACATCTGCCATCAATGAAATCAAACATCTGAAAACCAAAAATGACACACAAAAATGCAATATGCAAAATGCTGTTAAGAGAGTTAGCAAGCCCTCAAGCTCTCCTTAACTTCAAGTAGCTTGTATTCCACCAAGGAGAGGCAACAGGCAAACCCAAAAGGATTATGGGATAATTTTTGGTGCAAGATGAAAGCACTAATGACTAAGATGCATGGAAGGTGTCATCAGAGAGGTAAACTAGGGATTCTCAGAGGCAGAGGAATGAGCAATTGCCTTCCAGGCCTAGGGGGACAATCTATGGAAAATCATTGAAACAGAAGCTGAGGGGGTCAGCCACTGAGTTTTCACATCTGTCTCGGTGAATATGACCCATATAGATGCAGAAGCCTTGCAGATGAGACTTCAGAGTGTCCTAGATTAAGGGAAAACAATGTGAGTAGAATTAGTAGAATGTCTTTAACCATAAATTAAGGTCTTTAAATGTTTCAAAGAAAGCATACCAAGTGGTTTCCTTCTCATATAGAGTACTCCCTCCCTTCACCTTCCACCCCATCGCCCTTAAAAAAAAAAAGTTGTCAAGTTGCATTAAAGAATCAAGGCAACCACAAGGGGAAAGGGAAACTCTCATCATCAATTTGAGAGAATCACAGTTGGAAACAAAGAATGGTCATAAAATCAAGGTTAAACGAAATACCATGGAACGGTGCAATTAGATTAATAATGAGCTGCCTAAGGGATGAGCCCACACAGGTGTTCAATATACTTATTAATGACTCAGAAGAGCTCTGATGTAACTTTGGATGACTTCAGAGATATTGAGAGTAACAGAGGCCTCGTGGATGTCTATTTTGCTTTCAGTCTTCTGAAGCAAACGCTTGCTACGTTACGCCAAATAATCAACAGGAGCAAATTAATGTGTGCCATGTGAAATTACTCAAATTTCCTCATGTGCTAATGGCTACTAGAATAGTTTTTGCCTTTCAGGGAAGAGTGGGCTGAAATAAGAAGACATCTGTCCAGCAAATAGTTTGACAACCAAATAAGATACTCTGAAGAAGGCCAGAATAAAGGGGGATAATATTGAGGGGCAGGATAAATCAACTGTAAATCTTTTTATGGAGGTAGGTGGAATAGAGTAGCTTCAATATCCTCCCATTTTATGTTAATAGAACCATAGAAATTTCAACTGACTTTTTGAGGTTGAAAATTGGAGGATGGGGGACGCAGTGATTTTATTGAAGTCAGGGACTATATCTTGAACTTGAATAGAAATTTATAACCATGTCATTGTCACTAGAAATTTTTAAAAGGTTATAGTTAAGGAGCCCAGACATATTAATCAAAGCAGATCATGCAAATCTGCTATGAAAATGGTGTTACATATCAATTCTGGTTTTATCTGTTTCCCAAAGCTCAGCACAGTGCCTCCTATGTACTTAAATACTCCCATGATACCAATTGCAGACCATCAATGCCTGCCCAGTAGGTGTGATTATTATCCATGTCTTCCCAAAAGTTTGCCACTGGGCTTTACATACTATGCTAAAGGACTTCCTTGCTTTTTCTCAACATTTTGAGCATACCTATGGAACCCATGACTTATCCACTTGTTATTTTTGCTCTCATATCTCACCTCAACCTAGGCTGTGTAATCCTGACTTAACATTGTTTATCTCAGTTTCTTCACCTATAAAATGAGCAGGAGGAGGAAATGGAAAACCACTCCAGTGTCTTTGCCAAGAAAACCCCAAAAGGGGTCACTAAGAGTTGGATGTATTAAAATGACTAAACAACAAAAATTCTTGCTCTAATTACATGAACAGCTTAATATATTTTTGGCTCTTACATTTCTCTGATGACATTCTTATACATTGTCGACATTTAATAAACACTCAATGTATTAGACAGCTAGGACCTTCCACCAGTAAAATAATCCCTTGCCCATTGTTAAACCCTGAATCCTTACCTAACAGATTTCTAAACTAACTGCCTCTTGCCAAAAGAAAAAAAAATTAAAAACACAAACATTTGTCTCAACTATAGTCCTCTTTGCTGGAAAAATATAACCAATAATAAATCCCCTTTCAACATTCTACTCAAAGACGTTGATGTA
Source organism: Sarcophilus harrisii (assembly GCF_902635505.1). Taxonomy (NCBI): domain Eukaryota; kingdom Metazoa; phylum Chordata; class Mammalia; order Dasyuromorphia; family Dasyuridae; genus Sarcophilus; species Sarcophilus harrisii. The sequence continues at coordinate 635,423,399 of NC_045427.1, read as the reverse complement.
GAGGTGAAACATAATAAGAGCATAAGCAGGAATTGAAATGAGCAACATGACTCGGCATCCTCAAGATTTGGAATTATAAGGCAGAGATTCACCAATCTGTGGGCCCTCCTCACTCCTCAGATCCATCATCTTTAGGTCACACAAAGCAATGGGTATGGAGGTGGAACAGATGGGAGATTGAAGAGGAACTGACTTATCCAGAATCCCCTATGAGTCATGAGATCATTATACATTAATGGCCTTTCAAAGGCCAGATTTCTATCTGTGGCACTATGTTGCCCCTCAGTAAGGTGTTTTATGCCTGCATAATTGCACAAAAATGATTGAGAGTTCCCATGATTGGTGGTAAGGAAGATGCTACCAAGAACTCTAATAAAAACCCTAATGGACTGCACATTTATCATCTGAATACTAGCCTATCTGAAAACAGAGATGCTTATGGAGTCTACTCATTAAGGCATAAGGGAATCCAGTCTGCATCTATGGAGATAATGCCTCTCACCAATAAGGTCACAGGTTTTTGAACTATTTAAGTGTTCTGAGAATAGCAAAGAGAAGCCCTCCATTTTAGAACATGAAGGGTTGGCCCAGAAGACCCAGATTCAGGGCTTGCCTCCGACACATATTATGGGACCAAGGGCAAATGATTTTTCAGCAACTGATGCAAATCTTGAAAAGCATAAGTTACAGAGACAAGGCCCATATTCATTGATCAAGGAAATCCATGTATTTGGCGGTTCCACTGAGGATCATTTAAAATGAGGGAATCAGAGATACATGCCAAAAAATGAATAACTATAATCATGATTCACATTTAAATGTGAATTTATTTCATCATTAAATATCTAGTTATCTATGGCTAGAAAGCATTTTATATGACATTATTGATCAACAGACAATTATTATGTGTTAAGCACTGTAAGTATTGGGAATCTAAACAAAGAGTAGTTCTTGTCCTCAAAGGGGTTCCAGTCTTGTAGGAGATGCACTGGCAATGATATGAAAGTAGGGCTCCACAGCCTTCAGTTTGGACTGCCCCTTCACCAACACATTAGAAACAGCAAAGAGCAAGAAAGGACACATGGCTGGGACTCATAGAAAGGTAAACACCTATGCAAATGAAATTTGGAAATCTTCAGATTTAGAGAAAATGAGATAAGAAGAGTCAAATAAGAAAAATATATTTAACCTTTTTCTACTATATCTAAAACCAAATTCTACCACCACCATCTCAATCCAGTATACATAATTCACTTGCCCCTCCCAAAATAATTTCACTAATTGATTAAAAAGTTGCCATTTGAACAAATGCGAAGGAGATATAGGAAAACTGGGAAGCTAATGCATTGTTGGTGGAATTGTGAAATGGGAACCATTCTGTAGGGTAATTTAGAATTATGCCCAAAGAGCTATAAAACTGTATATACCCTGAATATGTATCCCAAAGAAATCATAAAAGATAGAAAAGGATCCAGGTGTGCAAAAAAAAAAAAATGTTTGTAGCAGCTTTTTTTGTAGTGGCCCATCTGAGTAGATACCCATCTGTTAGGGAATGACTAAATAAGTTATGATATATGAATGTAATAGAATATTATTTGTTTTATAAGAAATGGTAAACAGGCTGATTTCAGAAAAGTCTGGAAAGACTTACATGTACTGATGCTGAGTGAAATGAGCAACATTACACAGAAACTTATACACACTATCTGCAAGATTATGTGATGATCAGCTGTTATGGACTTAGTTCTTCTCAGCAATGTGGTGATACAAGACAATTTTAATAGACTTGGGATGGAAAATTCCACCCACATGCAGAGAGAAAACTATGGAGATTAAATGTTTATTGAATTATAGGATTTTCCCCTTGTTTGTGTGTTTGATATTTCTTTCTTGTGGTTATCTTCCTTTTGGTCTGATTTTTTTTTTTTTTTTTTGCACATCATGATCAATATGGACCTATGTTTAAAAGGATTCACATATTTAACCTGTATCAGATTGCTCACTATCTTGTGGAGGGAGGACATCAGGAAGGGAGGGAGGAGAAAAATTGGGGAACAAAGTCTTATAAGAATGAATGTTGAAAACTACCTTGACATGTATTTGAAAAAATAAAATACTACAGAGAAAAAAAAACAAAATAAAAAGGTTGATATTTCATTATTTTAAAACTATATGTAAACACACACATGAACATTACATATATATGCATATTTGTGTATGGACACATAAAAACTATTAAATTTTAAAACTAAGACACTTAAGAATACCTATATATGAAATATATAGAATTCTTCATTATTAGCTCCCATTCTCCTTTATCTTTTAAAAAAGAGATTACATTTTTAAAGTTTACCATACGAAAATGAGGAAAGAACTTTTGGGAAGTTATTTGTAAAGAAGAATTATGAACACAGTGGTGATGACAACAATGATTAGTTCTTTTACCCGCTGGAAAAATATGAAAAGGCATAATGAAAGTATCCATATTAGTATGGCTGATCACCTGCTGAGATGGATAATATATAGTGTCATAAAATGATATATGAGAAAGCATCTAGTAAAATCTGCATCTTAAAAAGAATTTTTTTCATAGCACATTCAATAAGAGGTCATCCTAGCTTTGATTAAAGACCACCAGGGAGGAAGAATCCAGTACTTTCCAAGGTAGTCAATTCTTCAATCTGCATGGTGAATTTCTCTCAAATATCTGATTTCCTATTCTTCAAACTAGTAGAATCCTATGACTTACTTCCCCATTCCTTAGCAACCAAAGATAGCCATACCTTTGACCTCACCGTTGCTCATAAATATTCTACTTCCTTGATCAAAAACTCAGAAATGTTTTCATTATTATCACCATTACCACCAATCCCTCCACTCCTCAGTACATTTCTAGGCCATTCCTAAATGTAATGCATCTTGATGCATACAAACAGAACTGAGTCTTCCTGACTCTCAGGAAAGCACCCTTTGTGCTAGATCTCCAAATGGCAGCTTTTTACATAAAGCCATAATAAATATGGCCCCAAAACAAGTCGTAAGCCTGAATTTCATCATAAGAAACCTCACTTTGAGTTATTAGGTGGATTGTACAACGTTTCTGCCATTCTCAATTTTTTTTCCTGTATATATTAATGAAATGGGCCAAGGAGATTAGGAACTTCCACCTGAAAAGAAAAATCCACATCACATAGAATAGTTCATATATCAGAGAGATGTGGCAGTTGAGTTGTTTCCCTTTCTAGGACTTTTGGTAGCTCCAGGCTATTTCCTAGTTTGCTTTCTGTATAATTTTAGCAAAAGCAAACAAATGTTGAATGAGAATTCATTAGCAGTCAGTCAAGTGTAAATACTCTATCAATCATGTTGATTTTTTTTTCAGCATCAGCAAATTTAATTCCATCTCTTAGAAGGGGTGACAGCATATTTAGACCTCTAGAATACATTAGATTTATTCATTAAAATATTTCACTGTGCTCTTCCATGACAAAACATTGAAAGTTAGTGGGAACATTACCTCTTTCCATTCCACAGGTTTGCTAGACAACCAAAGAAGGAATGAGGATGGTCCCTGCTTCATAGTAGAGCATTTTCTCTTTAATTACAATAATTTTATTTCTTTGCATTTGTCTTTTCATTGATGTAGGAAACTCATCACTAGAAAACAACATGGTAGAGAGGAAGAGGAGTTGGATGCAGAATCAAAGGAAGTGTGTTCAACTCCTAATTCTGCTGCTTCCTACCTATATAACCTTGGGCCAGTCAGTTATTTTTATGGATTTGTTTCCTGATCATAAAAATGAGTATGTTAGATAAAGGTCTCTTCTAGTTCTAAATCTAAGGTGATGATTCTCTTTGATTCTATGAACCTATAATTCCTTAACTTGTAGGCTTTTAGAATTGCCTGGTTCACTGGAAGTGCTATGCTCATAGTGGTAAAGGTAATGCATTAGAGGCAGGTCTGGCATCAAAGTGTTCTTGTCTCCAAGGCTGGCCTTCAATCCACCATGCCAAACTAGCATTCCATAACAATGATGATTATATCAAATGAAGGTGGCTTAGCTGTACCAGATAGAAAACTATATTATAAAGCAGTGGTCACCAAAACCATTTTGGTATTGGCTAAGAAATAGACTAGTTGATCAGGGGAATAAGTTAGGTTCACAGGACAAAATAGTCAATAACTATAGCAATCGAGTGTTTGACAAAACCAAAGGCCCCAGCTTTTGAGATATGAATTCACTATTTGACAAAAACTGCTGGGGAAATTGGAAACTAGCTATGGAAGAAATTAGGGTTTGACCCAAACCTAACACCACATACCATGATAAGATCAAAATGGCTTCATGATCTAGACATAAAGAATGAGATTATAAATAAATTAGAAGAACATAGGAGAGTTTACCTCTCAGACATGTGGAGGAGGAAGGAATTTGTGACCAATGAAGAACTAAAGGTCATTATTGATCACAAAATAGAACATTATGATTGTATCAAATTAAAAAGTCTTTGTACAAACAAAACTAATGTGGACAGGATTAGAAGAGAAGCAATAAACTGGGAAAACATTTTTACAGTTAAAGGTTCTGATAAAGGCCTCATTTCCAAAATATGTAGGGAATTGCCTCTAATTTATAAGAAATCAACCCTTCTCCAATTGATAAATGGTCAAAGGATATGAACAGACAATTTTCAAATAAAGAAATTGAAAGTATTCTAGTCATATGAAAAGGTGCTCCAAATCATTATTGATCAGAGAAATGCAAATTAAGACAACTCTGAGATACCACTTATACACCTGTCAGATTGGCTAGGATGACAGGAAAAGGTAATAATGCATGTTGGAGGGAATGTGGTAAAATTGGAACATTGATACATTGTCGGTGGAATTGTGACTACATCCAGCCATTCTGGAGAGCGATTTGGAACTATGCTCAAAAAGTTATCAAACTGTGCATACCCTTTGATTAATCAGTGTTACTACTGGGCTTATATCCCAAAGAGATCTTAAAGAAGGGAAAGGGACCTGTATGTGCCAAAATGTTTGTGGCAGCCCTGTTTGTAGTGGCCAGAAGCTGGAAACTGAGTGGATGCCCATCAATTGGAGAATGGCTGAATAAATTGTGGTATATGAATGTTCTGGAATATTATTGTTCTGTAAGAAATGACCAGCAGGATGAATACAGAGAGGTTTGGAGAGACTTACATGAACTGATGCTAAATGTAATGAGCAGAACTAGGAGATCATTATACACTTCAATGACAACACTATATGATGATCATTTCTGATGGACGTGGCTCTCTTCAACAATGAGAGGATCCACAACAGTTCCAATTGAATAGTAATGAACAGAACCAGCTACACCCAGAGAAAGAACACTGAGAAATGAGTATGGACCACAACATAGCATTTCCACTCTTTCTGTTATTGTCTGCTTGCATTTTTGTTTTCCTTTTCATATTATTTTTACCTTCTTTCTAAATCCAATTTTTCTTGTGCAGCAAGATAACTGTATAAATATGTATATATATATATATATATATATATATATATATATATACTGTATTTAATGTATACTTTAACATATTTAACATGTATGGGACTACCTGCCATTTAGGGAAGGAGATGGAGGGAAGGAGGAGAAAAGTTGAAGAAGAATTTTTTTGCAAAGGTCACTGCTGAAAAATTACCCATGCGTATGTTTTGTATATAAAAAGCTATAATAAAAAAATAATGATGATTATAATTCTTATATAATTATGAAACTTATATTGTTTCATAAGAAAATAGACCACAAATTCCCATACTATAAATATCTCCAAATCTCCTGAAGAATTCAAAATATCAATGAGAAAATAGTGAAAATAAATACTATGGGAGGGGACAAACAATGATTGCCATGATGATCTGACCATAACACTAGCCTATAAAAATTTAAGGATAGTATCTTTATTGAATGTTCAATCTCCAAACCATGTATTTCCCAAAAAGCTAACAAAACATAGAGACTAAGAGAAAGAAATCAAAATCATGTGGGAATGGATGAAATACAAATCACCCCTGTTATCCTGTTTGTTATTAGCATTGTCCCAAAGATGCTTTCACTAAACCTACAGAAAATATCTTAATGCCTCAATGCTTTTGTTCAGCTACAATAGACCACCATTTGATCAGCTTGCCCAACATTAAACATTAAAGAATAAGAAAGAATAAGATAATGATTTATCCAAGGATTTTCACCTGACTTCCAATGACTCTGATGAGAAGGAATAAATATAATTAATAGCAATTATTTATCATTATTATTAGGTATTGACACTTATGCAGCATCTTAAATTTTGTGAAGTATTTTACATGTTATCTCATTTGATCCTCATAATATTCCTGCAAGGTACAAACTAAAGTCTTTATTATACCCTTTAACAGATCAATAAACTAAGACTCTGAGATACTGTGATTTGTTCAAGATCACAGAGTTGTAAGTGTCAGAGGCAGACTTTGAGTCCAAGTCTACTTTAGACACTCTTTCCACTACATCATGTTATGATAACAAGACTACATTCACAAACATTACAACAGCCGGTACTGTTCCTGAGTAGATTGTTAACTAGCTCTGAGGTCAAAGGATCTGAGTTTAAACGCTATTTTAGATGATTATAACCTGCTTGACTTTGGAAAATTGACTAAACCTTCCTGGGTGTTAGTTTCCTCATTTATAAAATAAAAAGAATAGACTCGATAGCTTCTGAGGACTCTTCAAAATCTAGATCTGTGATCTTATGACCCTATAGCCTCTTCCCTAAAAAGGAAAATATTGTCACCCAATCCAGAGTAACTCCAAATTGTTGGAACTGTACCTGATGATACTGAAAAGACCACATACAAGGTCTCCCAAGTTCTGTTTTGATTTGCTACAAACAAAGCTAGACATGTTTTTGATTAAAAAAAAAATTGAGTCCTTAATGACTAACAACAAATTTAATGAGCATTTTGATCCAGCCTTTGTATGTCATCCAATTAATCACTAAGAAATAACCTTCTTCTTTTCATAATCAATGATGTACAGAATTTCTCTCCTGAAGCCAAAGAATAGCCCAAGGTGGATGGATCAAAACCTTTCCTTTAGGACACTTTATTATGCATTGTAATGGGGAATCTCTCTTATTTGGTGGAGCATCCTTGAGACCAGAGTTATAACTAAGGAACATTTATACTTGAGGCAAAGAGTAGGGGATGAGAATGGTAAGCAGGTTTGACTTATATTGAGTCACCAAGGGAATCTGTTTAAAAGGAACTCAGCTGAGGTTTTCCTTTTGGGGAGAAGGACTGGTAATAATGGTAACAGAAGCACCCTCTAAATTGCAATATTCTAGGACAAAATCCAGATCAATTCACCCTTAATTATAGCTTCAACCTATACTGTACTATACTGTCCCATATAAAACAATACTAATATACTATATTATACTATACTATACTATACTATACTTCCTGCTATTCAGGGTGCATACTCTTGGAGACTTGGTTTTCTCACCTAAGACATATGGATTATTGCAGTGAAAGGTTCATTTCTCTCCCTATAATGTTCAAATGGAAAGAACATCTTCCTTCTAGAACATAAAGACTAATTCAAATCAAATGACTTCTTGGGGTCAAAAGTCAAATTAAGTTATAGGACAGAAAATGTCTCCATGTGCTTATGAACCTCCTCTTTTATGTCCTGGCCTCTTTGGGTTGAAATGTTCTCCACTACCCAAGGACCATGCAGAACTCAACTCAAGTTTTCCTTTTGGGGAGAAGTATTGATAATGAAGGTGCCATAAACAACCTATAAATTGTAATACCCTGGGGAAAAATCCAGAACAATTCATCCCTAGCTATAACTTCAATCTATATTGTACTATACTATCCCATTCAATATGTTATTGTACTATGCTATACTATATTATACTATACTGTACCATACCATACAATACACTATACTATGCTATATTTTCTACCATTCAGGGTGCATACCCTTGGAGACTTGGTTTTTTCACCTAAAGCATATGGATGACTGCAGTGAAAGGTTCATTTCTCTCACTACAGTTTTCAATTGGATACTTCTTTCTAGAACATAAAGACTAATTCAAATCAAACGACTTCTTGAGGTCAAAAATCAAATTAAGTGATAGAATAGAAATGTCTCCATATGCTTATGAACCTCCTCCTTTATGTCTTGACCTCTGCTGTTTGAAATGTTCCCCATTACCTAAGGACTGCACTGCATTTTAGGGCCCTCCAAACCCAAAGGCAATTTCTAATCTCTATAAAGAGCAATCAAACTGTGGGAAAGATATCTTTAAAATGAAGAGGACTCCAGACGCCAACACATCTTCCCGCATAGCAATGAGCATTTCAGGAGGGAAAGAAAATCCACAGGCTTCAGTTTCCTAGTTCATTGACATGCCACAGAAAGAAAAGGAGGCAGCAGAGTAGAGGAGGTGATTTCTCTGCTGGGCCAAATAAAGTGACTCGATGTTTTAAAACCCACATAAACAACCATCATTCCCAAACAAGCCTCATTTGGGTTCTTAAACACCCCAAATGGGAATCAATGATGCGAGGAGGGGTGAATCAGAATACTGCAGTCTGTGAGATCCACCTGAGGTCTGCTTATTGCTGCCTGACTCATCACTTCCTGTTTTTCTAATGGGGGCCAAGATTTAAGCTTGGCTTTATTTTGTAGTTTTCCCAAAATGCCTTTTTCACCAGCTTTCTACTATCACTGTACCTCTGCAGACATCAATTAAGGCCAATAAGGAAGCATAAATCAAGCACCTACTGTTCATAGGGCTGGAAAGAGGGCATGAAATCAAACCCCCTCATTTTACAGAGGAGAAAACTGAAGCCCAGAGAGGTTGTGACTTTTGCCAAGGTCACATGGGTAGCTAATATTAGGATATGAGCTCAGTTCTTCTAACTCTGGAATCAGTTCTCCTACAGTACCACAATGCTGCAAAAACTAAAGTGTGATTGACTGTCCATTGAGAAGTTCCATTCCACCTTGGGGAAACTTGTAAATTACTTACAGGTAAGTAATTGCAAGATGTATATGAAGTAAAAGCCAAAGTAAAAAGGGATTCATCCAAAAAAAAAAAAAAACCAGGTTAGTAACTTGTATGGCCAGGATTAATATCAGGACCCCTGACTCCAAATCCAAGCTTCTCTCTAATGTACCACAAGGACCTCCTCCAGAAAAAGTCAATAACTGTGTATTAAGGGTTTGTTATGTATCAGGCACCATGCTAAGTGCCGATGGATACAAAGAAAGGCAAAAACAGTCCCCATCTTCTAAGGGCTTTTGTGCCCCTAGGGAAAACAACACAAATCATACATGATATATAAGCAAGGTACATTATAGGCAGGAGATGAAAGAAAATACAACAATCATTTATTCAACATGAATCTTACAGAACACAAAATCCAAGTTATCTCACCTAATCTTCACAGAACATCTGCTTTTGGTGCTATCATGGTCCCCTTTGTACAGATGAGTAAACTGAGGATGAGGCAGGTCAAATGACTTAGCAAAGATCACATGACCAGTAAGTGTTAGGGCAGGATTCAAAGGTGAATCTCAACTAAGTCTGATGGAAAAATGAGGAGGAGAAGGAAAATAAGAGGAGGAGGAAAAGGAAAAAAAGGAGAAAGAAGAGGAAGAACAAGGAAAAGGAAGAGGAGGAGAAGAAGGAGGAGGAGGAGGAAGAGGAGAAGGAGAAAGAGAAGGAGAAGGAAGAGGAGAAAGAGAGGAAGTAATAGCAGCAGCAGCGGTAGTTAGTAAAGACCATACAGAAAAAAAATCAAGATTACCTAGGCTTGGGTCAACACTAAGTGACCCACTCCTATAGTCCTGGCAATAGCTGCATACCTCACAAGGGCAGTGGAGGTACTTTGTCATTCCTAGATCATTTTAGTCATATCAGGAATGTGCACTGAATTTAAGGAATTGGATAACTCAAAATATGGATGAGTCATGCACTAAGGGAGTACACCATCCTTTTCCTTTCTTAGAGGCAGCTGATAGCACAATGGTCACAGGACCTGGAATGGTCCTTGAATCAGGAAGGCCTGAGTTCAAATCCAGCCTCAGACACATATTATTTGTATGACTTTGGCAAGTCACTTAAGCCTGTTTGACTCAGTTTACTCAATTGTAAAATGAAAGTAACAATAAGACCAACCTCACAAGAGAGAAAGGGGGGCGGGGAAAGGAAAAATTGTAGCAGGAGGAAATAAAGGGCAAAAATTCTAAAGGGCTAGAAACTCTCCTCTCCAGAACTAATCAAGTAAACAAGATTTTATTAAGAATCTATGGAATAGCAAATTATACACACTAAATTTGCAGTTTCATGTACAATTATTTTTTAGCATACTATATTATGGAAATGGTTTTTATTCTAAAAATTACAAATAAAGTAAATTTTAAATAACTCTAGTAATAGGCATAGCTTCATATAATAACAAAATCCAAACTATGTCATAAAGAAATGCAGGTATACACAAGTATGCAGTAGACATATTTTGGATTTTTCTTAAAATCTTGACTCGTCCAAAATGTGTCAGGCTTCTTCTGGCCCAGGACTAATTTGCAGAGCTGGCACTGACAGGTTTCTATTTACAAAGGGAACAGACATTCTGGCTGCTGGGATACAAGTGTAGTCAGTATCTAATTTATCTGATTACTATGTGTATCTGGGGCAAGAGGGGTTAATCGTAATTTCTGCAAAGTGCATTTGCTTCTTTTTGTAGTAATTTGGTCTTTTGTGTGGTTAGATTCATCTTGCCTGGTACTCAGCAAGCAATAAACACTGCATTTCAGAGAAAACAAAAGAACATTTTCACATAATTTGATGATCTGGATTCCATGTTTGCATTTTGAAATTATTGTTTTAAAATGCTGGCGGCATGCACCGTGATGGAAGCCCAACCGGATCTCTTCCTGTTTGCGATTTTAATACTTCTCTGGCTGAAAGGGAAAGATTTTTCAATAATATGAAAAGACCTGCTGAGTTACAGGGAACATTGGTCTGATGAGGCCATGTGCAGGATCTATTACCAGCAATATGCCATCCTAATGTGTCAGAATTGTACTACTCTTAAAAAAAAATAAGTCTGCGTTAATAGAAAGTATTCACTCCTACCCTAAGAAATTGATTGTTGTTTGTTGAAGCTTCAGGAAAAAAAAAAAAAGATGGTGCAGCATCAGCCATGGTAAGCATTAGTGCATCCCGGTCTAATTTCCAGCCAAAATCCAGCCCATTAAATACAATTTTGGAAGGCTCAGCTCTTTCAGGACCAAGGGATGTGCAGCCCATGTCTAATGAAGCAGCCCTTGTGGTGAGCTGAGTATGAGCATCCTGAATCCTGATGAACCAAGGGCAGCAGCTCTAGTAACAGCTTCGAGAGGAAGGAAGAAGCTGCTGTTCTTCTTGAGGAGTATGTTCCCCAGGGGACTGAAGGGAAGGGGTGCCCTCAGACCCAGCTCTGTTTTCATGGGTTCTACTTCATAGCCTTGATTCTGTGACTCTGCCTGATGTTGGGAGATTGCCCCAGGCAGAATGAGGGGACTTTTCACATGCAACAGCACATTTGGATCCCATTATAATCATGACCTTTGTGTATGACCCCATACAATGTCATTTCACTATCACAATTTTAATAAACTATAACCACCCCTCATTGCTATATTATTGTGGGTTAGGGAAAGCAAATGAAAAAAAAGGAAATTGAGGAAGCAGTGATGAAGAACAGGAAGAAAGGAGGGAAGGAAATAGTGAGAATATTCTACAGGCCTAGAAACTCTACTCCAGAATTAGTCAAGTAAAAAGTATTTATTAAGAACCTGGAGAATAGCAAATTCTACGTGGTAGATTTTCAGTTTCATGTGCAATCACCTTTTTCATATACTATGTTATGGTAAGATTCGTTTTATTCCACAAATGAAAAATAAATTTGTAAAAGAATTTAGAAAAATAATTTCTTTGCTAGGTACTGTGCAAAGTGCTAAGGATACAAAATAATGCTAAATATAAACAGTTGCTGCTCTCAAGAAGCTCATACTCTAAAGAACCTAAGGGAAGAGACCTCCCCCCGCCGTAACATTGTTTCACCAAACATATGTTCACATTGCCAATTGGATGGAATACGACCAAGCGATTTATTTGATCTTTTCCTCCTTCTATTCCAAGCTAACATCAGGAATTCCTTTTTTAAAAAATTAAATAATATTTTATTTTTCCAAATTCAAGTAAAATAGTTTTCAACTTTTCTCCTTCCCTCTCTTACCTCCCTCCAAGACAGTGAGCAATCTGATGTAGGCTAATTATGTGCAATCCTTTTAAATACATTTCTGTGTTTGTCATGTTGTGCAAGAAAAATCAGACAACAAAACTGAAAAAAAAACCAAAAAGGTGAAAATGATAAGCTTTGATTCATATTCAATCTCCATAGTCCTCTCTCTGGATTCAGATAGCTCTCTCTATCACAAGTTTATTGGAATTGCCTTGAATCATCTCATTGTTGAAAAGAACCAAGTCCATCCGAGTTGATCATTACATGATCTTGTTGTTGGATACACTGTTCTCCGGGTTCTACTCACTTCCCTCAGCATCAGTTTATGTAGATCTTTTCAGACTTTTCTGAAATCAGACTGCTCACAAGAAATCATTAAAAAAAAACAACTACTAGAATTTGTCTTTAGGTCAATCTTCTATATTGTTCTTATTTGCAAGTATTTAGAAAAAAAACTACTGTTAAAAACTAGTAGCATTGTATAAGAATCTAATAATATATGTGGAATACCCCCATGCTGGAATAAATAATAAACATGATGCATAAAGAGAAGCATGGTAAGATTTATGTGAATTGATGAAAAGTAAAGTAAGCAAAGTCAAGAGAATATACATGAAACATCGTGAATTGAAATCTCCACAAAATAATAAAAGGTGAGTGCAAAAGTACTAAAGCCAAATGACCCTAAAGAAGAGATCTAGTAAAAACATTAAACTTGACTTTTGCAGAAGGGGATAAGCGTGCATAGGTGTGAAGCATTGCAAATAGTGTCAGATTTTTCAATGTATTGATTAGTTTACTATGTTTTCTAATCTTTCTCTTTTTTCTTTTTAAATCCATTATTATAGGTATGGCTCTCTTGAACGAGAAAGGGCAGGAGTAAAGGGAGAATTATAGACAATTATAAAAATAAAAGATCTATAAAAGTGGTTTAAAATTAAAAAGTAACTCCTAAAGTTATGTTTCAAAGACAAATTATCAGGTAATTAATGTGTTATTTTTTCTTTTGGTTTTGACTGTTCATCCCCCTTGGAAAGAACTTCTTCCCTGATGGATACAAGTAACTCACGTACCTAATTTATATTCTTAGAGTTGCCTGAGACCTACAGTTATAGAATGTGTTTTAGAAGTAGAATCAGAAGATCGATCATAGGATCATAATTTCAGAGCTAGAAGAGACTTTCAAAATCAGGAAGTCCAAAACTCTCATTTTGCTGATGAGAAAATTGATTTATCCAGAGAACTTGAAATTGAGATTTTTTGATTCTGAGGCTTTGCCCTTTATCCATTATGCCATGCTGTTTCTCAATTATTATGACACCAAAGTATAATTATGCATCTCCAAAAGACTTTTAATAAGATACAAAATAAAAGGGGCTTGAGGATAACCCCCTGTTAGACAGAAGTTATGCTTCTTGGAGATTTAGGAAACATTATTAATATTCTCCCTCCCCAAGCAGCTATCAGATTAACTGGGTTATAACTGATACTATTTTCTTAGTCCTTCTAACAGACATGTCTTCTCCTTCAGGTTAAAAAGCATAATTGCATGTTTGGGAGTTGGGTCATCATATACACACATACGTGTCGGTCTCTCTGTGTATGTGTGTATATATGTATATGCATATACATATATGTACACATGCATATGCATATATGTATGCATTGTTGTATTATATATGTGTGTGTATATATATGTATATATATGTATGTATATATATATATATATATATATATATATATATATATATATATATAAAATTGTTATTGTTCAGTTGTGTCCAATTTCTCATGATCCCATTTGGGGTTTCCTTTGCATAGAAACTGGAGTGGTTTGCTATTTCCTTCTTCAAGATTAGTTGACTTGTCCAGGATCACACAGCTAGTAAATGTCTGGGACCAAATTTGAACTCACAAAGTTGAGTTTTCCTGTCTTCAGGCCCAACACTTTGGTCACTGTGCAATCTAACTTAGAGATGAATGTATATGTATACCCAGATAAGACACACATACACATATACTGCCATTTATACATATATAGGTATATTTGTGTATATCTATATAGATACCTATATATAATCATATATGTGTGTACCAACATGTCTGTGTATATGTGTGTATATATGTATCATATATAGGTACGTGTATCTATATATAGGCATATATACACATATGAGTCTATATACATATATAATATACATGTACATATACATATATTTCTTTTGCTTTTGTTATTATGTATGTAAAACAAGGAGAACATACTTTTTCTTGAGAACTCTGAAGAAGAGGGCATATCTTTCAAATGTTCTGAAGTGCAGAGGATTCTCAAATCCATAGTGAAATGTTATAATTTTAATGCAAACTGCTTTTATATTTACAAGGAAATCATTATATTGTAGCCAAACTTGCATATGACATGATTTGCAATTAGGACTATGATTAACATAAATCATTATTTTTTTGTATAAACTGGAAATTCATATGGGACTCATTAGTGACATGGCAATATTTTCCTCAGTTTAAAAGAATTAGAGAAAATAAGGCAAAATCTTGTGGGAAGATCATATTATAAAAATTTTAAGTGACCCATTTTCTCACAGACTAAGGACACTATGGCTTAATGGTGCCCAAGATCCAGAATTACAAGATTTGATATTGTTAAGAGATATCAGCTGCAATTTAATCATAGGCTTACCGGTTCATAAACTCATAAGATCAGAGTTTGATTCAGAAGGGATTTTTGGAAGTCATTGAAGCCAAACCAACACCCTCATTTTAAAGATGGGGAAACTGAGGTACAAGACAGACCATTTCCAAACAAAAATCTCCTTTGTAATATACCGGACAAGAGGTTGTTGGGCTTTTGCTTGTATACCTCCAATGAGGAAGGCCCCACAATCCCCTGGCCCTGTTCTCCCTCCACAAGTTGCTCTTTCCACTTTTAAGCATCTCTTGTGGCTCACAAAAATATTTGTGATAGAACATTTCCCTTCCCCCTCACAACTGTTATGTTGAATTCTGGCTATTTATTTTTAAAACTTTTAGAAGAATAAATATTTCAGAAATGTATTCTCCCAGCACTCAGACATTCCACAGTAAAAGCAGCCCAAATGACTAAGATTTCAATCAGGTTTTGTTTTGATTTACTTAGATAAGTTAAAAGCATCAGCAGCTAGGTGATAGAGCTTGTAGGCCTTCAAGTTGAGGGCTTGAGTTCAAATGCAGTCCTAGACACTTACTAGCTATGTGACCTTGGGGTAGTCATTTAACCCAAGCCCCAACCCCTGAAAAAAAAAAGGAGGGGGGAAATCAAAAACAAAAGCAGAATGGGAGAATGAATAGTGCACTAGCACATTAGACCACCCTCAGAGTTTTTTTTTCAAGTGTTGAACTTTTGGAAGCAAATGAGCTAAATGGTCACAAAAGTTTCTTCCAGATCTGACTCTAAGATCATATGAACTTAGAGAAAACTTAGCTATCTTAAACATACCAGTATGTCTCCAAATCAATAAAAAATCCTTTCTAGCACATTCAAAAAATCAAAAAATTATACATAGACACACATGTACACATACCTGCATATCCATATACATATGTATATATATACTTAAGCATATATACATACACATTTACACACAGAGGCATATAGTCATACACATATACAGCACTGTGAATTATTTTTTGCCTTTAACAACTTTTCAATTTCACCTGAACTGACCTTCCCGTAGACTCTCCAAATGTTATTTCCTAGCTGTAAACATTCCCTCCGATTTAACTACCACACAGACGAACGACTGCACGCCGCCAGGAAGGTCTGCCCATGGCCGTCACAGATAAAGGATGCCGATATTATCGTAACTACACTGGCCTGAATAAGCAACATTACTGTGCCCTTGCTGACAGATGCTGTCCCTGAAATAATTTATCATATCGAGCCAGGTGAACCAATAATCAATAGCTGGTGCTGCGTAGGAGGGCAGACTTCTAGACATCAAGGTCGGGCGGGGAGTCGGGAAGGGGAGAAGAAAACATGGGCCCCTTTGCCTGTTTATTTCACAAAGCAAAGCATCACTGGAGCCTATTAATTTTGGCCAATAGGTCTGCTCACACTTGGATTTGCAACACACTGATTATGCAAGAGAAACATCAATTTTGCTATTTATCGTCTACTGGTTTTTACCTTTTTGCAGTGTTAGCCATTGCTAATAAATGTGTTAAAGGCAATGATTTCTATGACTGTCATTTATTGATCAAGCATAAATTCTACAAAATTACTAATTCAAGGAGAAGAGCTTCAGGATTGGATCAAGTATACACATAGAGGAGGCCCATGCTGGAGGCAACAAATTTTGAGGATTATGGGGAATTGATTTCTAAGCTAGCTGAAACCTTATTATTGCCAAAAAGAAAAAAAGGAAAAAAAAGTGTTGGAGAGAATATCAATAACTATTTACCCATGTGATTCAGTGTCAACAAAAATGAGTGTTACTGTCACAGGGAGATCCAAGATAGGGTACAAGTCAAAGTCCCCTCGACTGTCAAAGTCCCCCTCCCCCCCCCACCTCAACTATTTAGAATCCATGGTTTCCTTTAAAATCCAATTCAAGGATGACATTGATAGTGGAAGGGTTGCTAGACTGGAAGTCAGAAAGATCCAGCATCAGACATAATGGGCTTTGGAGTTTGGGCAATAATCTATTTAGTCTCACAGCATCAGTTTTTCCATCTGTAAAATGGAGATAATACTAACATCTGCTTCACAAGGTTGTTGTAAAGTTCATATGTGATATTGTATGTGAAGTTTTATAAATTTTAAGTGCTCTATGAATGTTTATCATTATGTGTCTTCTTTCCCATCTCTATGAAATAATAGAAAAATGATCTGAAAATACATCATATATACAATCATAAGTATATATGTATCAGGAGGTAGAGCTGGAATTTAGAGACCATGACTCAAAATTTTCAATGCACATATTAAAAACAAGACTCAGAAAAGGCTGAATAATCACAAAGCTAGTCAGCTTCCAAGGTAAGACTTGAACCCATACCTTCCATACTCTCTAACCTAGCATGTTAGGCAAGATTCCTCAAGCAATATTCTACTGAAGATCACATCTTTACCTCTACGCATCTGATTGAAAAGTCCAGAAAATGCAAGATACTATTATGCTAATATGCTAATATTATGACTATTAAAAAATTCATTTGGTAGAACAAAATGTTGCCTTAAAAGCAGGAACTCTTAACCTGGGGGTCTGTGAACTTAAAAAAAAATATTTTGATCAGTACCTTTCAATATAATTGATTTCTTGTGTAATTCAATGTATTTTATTTTACGAGTTCAAAAACATCAGGCCGGGAAAATACAAGCTTCAGACTGCCAAAAGGATCTAGAATACAAAACAAAGTAGTTTGCACCCCACTAAGTGTCGTCAATGTATATGTCAAAATGTACACAAGATTTCTAAAAAGATCAAGCAGGGACACCCTCATTGGAAGATCTGTTCATTACTAACTTCAGTAAATGAATAGCACAAAAAGATGCATGTTTCCTAAAGATGAGCAGTAGTATCATGGAGAAGATCTCATATGGAGCCAAGTCAGAGGGAGATCTCCTTGAGATAGGGATGTTTTCCAGGGAGATATGTAAAATCTTCCATTGGTTTTAAAACAACCAACATCACTGTCAGTACTAGTATGATTTTTATCTCACCAAGTTAGAGCATTTTTTATGTAGAGTATTTGAAAATTCAGCAGGCAAAGAAGAAAGGTAGTATAGTACAGCGCATATGGGCTGTATGGGCCTGAGCCTCAGTTTCCCTACTTTCCTCCTATATAAAACTCAGGGAATTTCTGAGTGGAAGGAACCACAGGGGATGTCTAATTCAACCCTCTATTTAAAAATAAGGGTGTTGAATTAGATAGCCTGTAAGGTTCCTTCTACCTCTCCATCTGTGATCTTATGTTAACATGAATATCAATTTGGTTGTAATTAATTAACACTGAAATTTTGAAGATTTTACCGTGTGCCAAGTAGGCAATATTAAAAGTAAGTAAAATAGGGGAAAAAAGGTTTCAAAATTCAAGAACTAAAACTATGTCTCAGGTTTCTCTTCCCAGAAAGTGGCTATTCACCTAGAGTATTTTGTTGGGTACATCTCATTAGCCAGCGAAGTGCTGCAGGAAGTACCTTAATCAGCCTCTGTTGACACTTAGTCCAATGGAGCGACTAACAGGAGACCAGCTGTCTCCCAAATGGGCGCATGTGCCCAGGAGTGAATTCACTTTTCTGAAAGGGTGATTAACTTTGACACTTCCAATGCTGGGCCAGAAATTGGCTGAGCCAGATCATGCAAAGAGACAGGTATTCCAGAAGGTCAGATAATGAAGATCTGGAAATCTGAAAAGTTAGACCTGAATTAATTAGAGCTTTTTCTTATTTTGTGTGTGTGCATTTTAAAGTTTATTTCATCTCCGGCGGCATCATGAATTTAAAGCTAGAAGGGATATTCTAGCTCCTCTGCTCCAACTCCCTAATCTTACATGTAAGGAAACTAAGGCCCACAAAGGTAAAATCATTTTCACATAGTTTATAAGTGGCAGAATCAGGGGCCTTGCATTCTAAATCTAGTCATCTCCCCATTGCACTATGCAAAAACTTGGCAGTTTTCCCCCCTCTTTTAGAGAATTCACAGTTGGTTTCCATTAGGCCCTCCACATGACATCCACCATTTTTCCTAGAGGTTCAAGTCAAGTCAAGTTGAAGTGAACACACTACACTTCTTTCTGCTTGATTTCTTCACTTTGTTTGAATCTAATAGAGCTTACCTTCCTTTCTTCCAGTTTGGTCTCATTCTGTTTTTAAGTCCTAGTTCTAATACAATAAAAGCAGAGCATCTGTCATGCATATTAACATAGTATATATTAAATATTGATTGGAATAATTATGATGAAACACCTGGATGATTCAAAACAAAGCCCCTTTAATGATTCCAAAGCCCCATCCTTTATCCAAATGTGAATTAGGCTGGTGTATATTCCTCACCACCATTATAAGTCATTTACTGCTCATATCTCCAATGTATGTCACAGAATCATTGGGGTTTGGGATTTAGAAAAGACTATAGCATCCATTTAGTCTAACCCATCCCACTCACAGAAATACCCCCAAAATCTTCATTTTATCAGTCAACCAAGCAATATACATTTATGAAGTGTCCCTTAAGTGCCAAGCACTGTGCTAAATACTAGGGCTATAAAAAGAAAGTCTGTCCCCAAGAAACTCACAGTTTAACAGAGGAATCATAACAATATCCAACAAAAGTGGATTTTTCACTTTTTCATTCAGGTTTAACTGGAAGACCTCCAGTGACAGGGAACCCCTACCTTTCAAGGAAACTTCTGCTTATCTCAAGCATTAGCAATTTTTTTTCTCAATTATTATCTAATCATCCTTCTCTGTAAACTGCCCTGATAAACACTGCTGCCCTCTGTGGTTATGTGGCTTAAAGGTTAGAGTGCTGGGTCTCAGGAGAACCTGAGCTCAAATTTATCCTCAGACACATATTAGTTACATAGACCTCAGTAACTCTATCTCAGTTTACTCAACTGTAAAATGGGGAGACAGTTCCTCCCTCCCAGGGTTACTATTTGTAAAGAAAAGTACCCAGCACACAGCAGACACTTGCTCATTTCTTGCTTTCTTCTTTCATATGACAACCCTGCAAATGCTTGGAAACAATTAAGCTTACCATGAGCCTTTGCTTTCCCAGCCTAAACATTCATTAATTTGTAACCAGGAAAATCAATCAATTCCCAATATTTAAGGAGAGTTCTTTACTATGGAAGGTTCAGTGAGGGTAGAATAGAAGGCAGAGAAAGGAAAAGAAATCATACAGTGTTGGAGACTGGGAAATATGAATCTGAATTTCTTCCGAGCTACTTATTATCTATGCTATCTTGAACAAATCACTGAGCCCAGGTCCTCAGCAATCCATGACTAATCTGAATCAGATGACCTCTGAGGTCTCACCTCGCTCCAAATCTAAGATCCTCAGACCTAAAGGATCCCCTTAATTGCCCAACCCTCCCCCAAAATACTGAGAGACCACTTGGTCAATTGATCCCAAGCATTTTTGGAAGGTTTACTATGTATCTGGAAATAGGTTAAACTGAAACAAGGAAAAAACAAAAATGTTCCTCACCCTCAAAAAGTTGCCATTCTAATAGGAGACAGCTTGGTTCAGCAGGAAGGGCAGAAAACTTGGGTTCAAATTCTATCTCTGTCATAATGCATGTAACATTGGACAAGTCACTAAAATTCTATGGACCTCATTTTCCTCATTTACCAAAACATGGGGTTGAATGAGACAAATGAGCACTGGAATTGTAACTGGGAGCTTTGGGCTTGGCCATTCTGACTCTATTTCCTACTAGCCATGCATCCAGGAAGGACCCTTTAACCTGTCCAAAAAGCTGCTCCTTCCTCTTCAGAATTTCAGTCCTGGAATGCACAATCTCTCTCAGACCCCAATCTGAATTCTATGTCTCTAGAACGGAGGTCGACTTTCCCATTTTTCTCCCTCAAACACCATGCCTACATTCAATACACATTGTTTGGGGTTTCTACAGCCCTCGTTAATCTGCCCCAGGAAGAGCTATAAATGCCTGCTTGGCAACATTTAAAAATAGTCCAAGGTTTAACATTTTCTAGTTTCTTCTTCAGTATTACTCTAGCAAAAAAGTCTGTGTATTAAGTCTGGTAGAAATCAATATTCTGCATGTAATGCTTATCCCTGAAGGTATCCAACAATCCAACACAAAATAAATAGGGGTCCTGAGCACAGACTGTTTTTCTTCCAAGATGAACACCTATTTGAAGTAATCAAATTTAATAACACACATACAAAATTCAAATGAGAGAGACAGAAATAGATAGAGACAGCACAAAGATAGACAGAAAAGAGAGAGGAAAAGAGAGAAGAGAGAAGAAAGACAAAGGGGAAAGAGAGGGAGAGAGACATAACCAAAGGGAAGAGAGAAGAGACAAAGACAGAGACAGAGGAGGAGGATGAATGGAGGAAGACAAAGAGGAGACGAAAGAGGTAGACAGAAGGGGAGTTGAAGGAGAAGAAGAAGAAAGGAGGAACAGGAGGAGGAGGAGAATATGAACAAGAACAAGAACAAAAAAAGGCAAGGATTATAAAATACTGATATTTGGAGTCTGGAAGACATCTCATTATTAAAGGAGAAAATTTATGTGCAGGAGAAGTTAGGTATAGAGTCAGTCATGACAACTTAGAAAAAAAGATCTTTGTACCCATTTTAATTTTTTAAAGAAACAATTCCATCACACTGAATATCCAAGATTAATTGGTCCCCCTGCTTACAGCCTTGTCTTTCTTCAGCCTACCCTTCATACGGCTGCCAAATTGATATTCCTAAAGCACGTCTGATCATGGTCCTTCCCTGCTCAAACTGTCCTCAATTATTTCATTGTTTATCTTTTTTCCCAAATCAAATACAAAATCCTTCTTTGGCATCTAAAGCCCTCCACAAAGGCCTCTCTTGCCAAACCTTTTGCACAATATTCCCCCCAACACACACACACACACATTTTACATTCTAGTCAAACTGGACTCCTTGCTGCTCTCTACACATGCTACCTAACATTTATATGGTGTTCCAAGGTTTGCAAAGAGCTTTATACGGGCTATCTCTCTTGATCCTCACAATAAGCCTCTGAGACAGGTGCTATAATTATTCCCATTTGTTTTTACAGATGAGGAAATAACATTCATATAGTCCCATATCTGAGGCAGGATTCACAGGTAGGTCTTCCTGACTCAAGGTCCAAAGCTCTATTTACTGCACTGTCCAGCCCCTTCATATCTCATCTCCTACCTGTGTACCTGTGTACAGGCTCTCATCCAAACCCAAAATGCCCTGCTTCTTCAGATCTACTTTAGCTCCCCCTTCAAGTACCTCCTATAAAAAGTCATCCCTACTATGCCCCAAGGGCTATCAAACCCTTTGATCCAGCTGTGTTTAGATTAAGAGATCTTAAAGGAGGGAAAGGGACCCAAATGTGCAAAAATGCTTATGGCAGCCTTTTTTGTAGTGGCTAAAAACTGGAAACTGAGTGGATGCCCATCAATTGGAGAATGGCTGAATAAATTACGGTATATGAATGTTATGGAACATTATTGTTCTATAAGAAATGATCAGAAAAGCCTGAAAAGACTTACAGAAACTGATGCTAAATGAAATGAGCAGAACCAGGAGATCAATGTACAGGTCAACAAGATTATACAATGATCAATTCAGATGGACATGACTCTTTTAAACAATGAGGTGATTCAAGACAATTTCAATAGGCTTGTGATAGAGAGAGCCATTGCATCCAGAGGGAGGACTATAAGAACTGAATGTAGATCACGATATATTATTTCCACTTTTTGTTCACTTAATTTTTGTTTTCTATCTTATTTTTCTTCCTTTTTGATCTGATTTTTCTTGTGCAGCACGGTAATTGTGAAATATGTATAGAAGACTTGCACATTTGACATATATTGGATCACTTGCCGTCTAGGGAAAGGGGTGGAAGGCAAGGAATGGAGAAAAATTTGGACATGAAGTTTCGCAAAGGTGAATGTTGAAAACTATCTTTGCATGTATTTTGAAAATAAAAAGCTATTATTTATTTTTTTTAAATCATCCCTGATATCTTGTCCCCATCCTTGACTTACTTTAGATGTAGTATTTTCTGACATCTGCTATACCCTGTCCTGTCCATCCCTTCACCTTCACTATGTCCATCGTTACAGTTTGATCTCTTAAAGGCTTGTTATTCATTTGTGCTTGTAACCTCAGTGCTGAGAGGCAGATCTAGTGGATAAAGTCCTGGTCATGTAACTGGGAAGACACAAACTGGGTTGATGAACCAAAGCAAGCCTCCATTTCCTCACCTGTTAAATGAGGGATAGCCAAAAAGTGATCTGACTGTCAAAACCCTTGTACTCCTGGGCTTTCAAACTGGATGGAAGAACTTAGACAAACTCAGCCAGCTGGAAAGCAGTAGAGGCAAGCTGATTCAAATCCCATCTTGAGAGGATTAAGAAGCATACTGGAGCTAGAAATGCCAAAGGCAAGGGAACCAGCCTGGTGAAAGTCCAAATCACAGGAAGGGTTAGTTTGTAGAATAGAAGAGCCAAGAGGAGACGGGAAACTTGAGATTGGACTTCAAAGTTCTTGGAGAAGAAGGCCGAACCTTGCTAGGTTTGGCCCTAGAGGGCAGAACTACAAACAATGGGTAGCAGGTACAAGGAGAATGATGTCAGGGGAAAATTCCAACAGTGAGAATGGAAAAATTGAGAGGAGATGCTCGGAGAGGGGATGAGCTCTTGCTCCTTGTAAATCTTTCAAGTTCCATCAAGCCCTCTGAGGTCTTAATACCACCAAGATCATGTCCACCCTTTTCTTGACTGCCATGATTTTGTAGAACTTAGACCTATCCCTTCTTTACTGGTCTTTCTAAACTGAGGTGTCCTAATCATTTTATTCCTCAACATTCAACAACATCCCTTTTCCCATCTTCTTGACCATTTTATTCACCTGCTCTTGACCTTTCCTGAATAGGATATTCCATTTTTATGGGAAAATACCCAAGAAATGCACTCTAGTTTCAGACAAGAATATGATTTTCAAAACTATTCATCATTTGGAGGTCTTTAGATCACAGAAACACATGAAACCGACTATCTGGGAATTAGTTACAGGATCCCTAACTGATTTTTGTGAACTTCTACTGAGAACTCAGCCTCCTGAAAGAATCTTTGGCTTCTTTTTTCTCCTAAATGCATTACCTTGCCCTCACTCAAATTGACACATATCCATCTCCAGAAAAAAAAATGGTTCTGATGCTGATAAATCAACATGGGTTACATTTAGTACATTTGGCATTATTGATTTCTCACAAAATTGAATTTCAGAAGGAAGAAACTGTTCCAGAAAAGGAAAGGACATGTCTTGTCCTTCTCTACCTAGCAGTGAATTAGTCTAGTTCCACTGAGGGGTAGGGATCTGCCTTGAGGGTGGTAGAGAGAGAGAGTCAAAATCATATCAAAAGATGGAACGTGAGAGGCAATGATTTTCTTGGTAAATAGGTTGTTATTGGGGAAGTCACGAAGAACAGTACATATGTGAGCCTGAGCAAGTCATTTAATTACTTCCATGTTTTCATCTCTAAAACAGATAATAATAGCACTGACCTCCTAAGGATGGTGTAAGGATAAAATAATAATTGCATAATACTTTGTAAAATACCTGGCATAGAGCAAGTACACACACACACACACACACACACACACATATATATGTGTGTGTGTGTGTGTGTGTGTGTGTGTGTGTAAACAAGAGAGAGAGAGAGAGAGAGAGAGAGAGAGATTTAGTCAGCTATTAGAGCACCAGACCTGTAATCAAGAAGACCTGAGTTCAAACCTGGTCTCAGACACTTAGTAGCTGTGTAACCCAGGCCAAGTTACTTAATCCTATTTGCCTCAGTTTCCTCATCTGTAAAATGAGCTGAAAAAGAAAGTGGTCAAGTCACTCCAAGATTTCTGCCAAGAAAACTCCAAATGGGATCATGAAGAAATGGATATGATTGAAATTACTCAACAACAAAGCAAATGAATAGTTCACACATTCTGTAAAGAGAATAGCACCAAGGAGTTGGTTCCCAAGGGGTAATGAAATAGGATATGCTCTTTTAACAATCAACTATCTCCTTCAAACAGACACACATACACACAAACACACATACACATAAATACATAAGGCAGGCCTACCCCCACCCAGAATTCTGTTTTGTTTAGGAACCACATACTGTCAATCTTTTCATGCATTTGCTTGTTTTTTTCTGATTTTTTCCTCTTTATTTCTCTTTATTACAAGGGATAATTGATTAAATAGAGAAGGGAGAATGAATACAGCTAGAAACGAAAGTGATATCAAACCAAACAACAAAACTGAAAATTTAGAATAGAATGTTCATCCACTCCAATTTCCATTTTGGGATGATTAATAATTTGGTTCATCTTGTCAATTCCACTTCCATATTACAGCTCAGATCGTGTTCCCTTTCTTTTTAAAAAACAGAGCTTTGGGGTGCTCATCAGCTCTCATCTGGTACCTGCTTCCAGTCACTGCCCCTCCTAACTCATTCTCCTCTTGGCTGCCAAAATTAGCTTTGTAAAATATGTTCTGATCGTAGTACTCTCCTACTTAAAAATCTCCCAAAGTTTCTCCTCCTCTGGGGTAAAATGTAAATTCCCCATCTTGGTATTTTTAAAGCTTTCACAAATTTGTACCACTCTAGTTTTCCAGTTTGATTTCACATCACCTTATTCTTCAATGCAACTATGGAACGCACCTGTTGGACCTTATATTGCAGCCAGTATAATCTGTTGTTGTTCCTTGCCCCCAAAATTTCACCTCCTAGCCTTTGCAGAGGCATTCTGGCATACTTATTGATGCCTTCCCTTCCTTCCTCCATTAAGAACTCTAAAATACCTAAGTTAAAGTGCCACCCCCTTACAGGAAGGATTGCCTAATGACAATTAGGTTTTGCTGCTTCTTCAAAAAAAAAAAATCCATGTAAATAACTGCCTAAATGTCTCCTCTCCCCCACCCAAGAATGTGAACTCCTTAAAAATAGGGGTTGTTTGTAAATTTATCTTTATATCTATAGTTCCTAATACAGTGCCTTTATTATAAATTAATCAATAAGCATTTATTAAACACTTACTATGTCACAGGTAAGGCAGTTAGTTGAAG
The DNA here is from genome assembly GCF_902635505.1 of Sarcophilus harrisii. Taxonomy (NCBI): domain Eukaryota; kingdom Metazoa; phylum Chordata; class Mammalia; order Dasyuromorphia; family Dasyuridae; genus Sarcophilus; species Sarcophilus harrisii. The sequence goes on along the minus strand of NC_045427.1, from coordinate 635,397,229 downwards.
TAGTTGAGAGAGTGATGGACTTGGAGCCAGGCAAACTCTTCTTCCTGAGTTCAAATCCAAACTAAGATACTTATTAGCTGTGTAACCTTATTTGCCTCAGTTTCCCCATCTATAAAATTGGTTGGAGAAGAAAGAGCAAACCATTTCAATTATTTTTACCAAGGAAATGCCACATGGGCTCACGGAGAGTTGGACATGATAAAGAAAAACAATTGAATGTAGCAGAGAGGCAATATTAGCAGTAATTGCTTGTTGGATTAAATTGAAATATAATTAAGTATTGGTTTAAAGAAAGGAAAAGAATTTATAAATTAACAAGTGTCATATATACTTAGAAAGTACATAGCACCATGTCGTTCATATGCATAATAATGTTTAGAATAATTAAAGCTATTATCATTGTTATAATGAAAGTAAAAGGAAAGTTATGCTTTTGGGTAAATCTTCCTAAAACATATTTTTCCAAAAAAAAAAAAAATTACAGATCTAGGGGGGGGGGGGCGGGATAATTTTTTCTGGGAAACTTCATTGTTCTTATAGGGAAGCTCCAGAAATGTATGCATTCTGTTCCTACACCTTGATAAGGAACTTCTAGAACTCCCCCTGGAGGATCTTGTGAAGGACCTAAGAATGGTTAGAAGAGAGAATTGGAAGAAGGAAGAAGAACCTTGAGATCTGTTTCATATATCTGAAAGGCAAGCATGTGAAAGCAAATTTGTTTGGGCCCAGTAGGTATAACCTGAATAAATGGGTACAAATTCCAAAAAGGCCAGTTTTGTCCTGATTTCAGGAATGCCCTAAAAATTAGACCTGCCTCAAAGTGAATTAGGCTTCCTAAGAAGGTTAAAGGGTTTGCACCCTACTGAAGAGCTTCTGTCAGAGACTGGATGACCACTTGTTGAATATGATGAACATGCAAAGGAATTGTGGGATTTGCAGTCAAGAATTATGCCTCAGAAATTGAATTTGGCAACTCATTAAGCCATGCTTTTAACTTCAGTTTTCTTATCTATTCAAATGGACCTAACAAGCCCACCTGAATCATAGTTTGTTGAAAGGATTAAATAAGATGATGTCTGTCGCTGTGCCTTGTAAAACTTTAATGCTGTTGAAATGTGAGCTATTATTATCAGTTGGGTTCCTTGTTCTGGTGTGGATTGGACTAGGAGTCCTTTCCAAAACTCAAAGTCTGGGATGCTGTTCTCTTCCTCCTGATCAAGTTGGCAGGCAGAACAGAAAAATATGTGAGCCAAGATGCTGAATTTTTTTTTGTCAATATGTGAAATCAAGGATGAGGAGGAAACTTAAATGTCACAAAGAAGCCTAAAGGTAATTTTGAGTCACAGTTAAGAAGTATACCATCACCATCCATTTGTCCAAAGAACCCATCATATTTCCCCTTAGGATGTCAAAACCTAAGCATGAGTAACTATCATAAATAAATCACTGAATACACTTGGAATTTCAGATACCACCATAACCACAATTCCCTATCAATATGGCAAAAAAATTAATCATTGTCTTTGGTGGACAGAAAATTATTCACAGAAAGTGAGTAGTTCATGTACAAATTCAATCATCAGAAATCTTGCTAGACTTTGAATGCATAGAAATGCTATCGATGGTTGACCTAGCTACTGAGAAGTAGACCTCTAACTTCTGAAAGGAGAAAACCTATATTCAAAATTCATCCTCTGTCATATACCAGCTGAGGACAAATCACCTAAACTCTCGGTATTTAAGAAAATTATTTTTAAAAATTTAAGATGCAGATAAATTAATAGTCTGTATAGGTATGGGGATTTCCCACTCTGAATATTCTTTACCCTGGATGAACTTATACAGGTCCATACCAAAACAACATGATTTCGTGTTGGCATTCAAGGACCTCTGAAACCTAGCCTCAATTTATATTTCCTCGCACCTGGAGAAGGAAATTTAAAGAGGTAAAAACTATTAGATCAAATTCAAAGAAGAGATAATATCAGGATTGGGGATTAGCCCTGGAAATACCTTTTGTCTTCATGAATATGTTTCAGTTATTGACTGGACTTGAAGTGCCCAGTTCCTGTCTTTGTACCCAACTACAACTTATGGGTCCTTCAATAATCACAATATCCTTCAAGGTCCTCCTTGAAGACCTTATCTCATTTGCACAACCTTCCAGAACTACTAAAACTCAATCTCCCTCTTTTTCAACTCGCAGAATCACAGAACCTTAAATTGTAAAGGATCATGAAGATTACAACCAGGGCTTCTTAACCCTTGCCGTGGGTCTCAAAGTCTGGTCTAGAGCATCCTGGGAATCTCTGAAATCCTTTCAGAGAGTCTACAAATTCATAATTAGTTTTTGTTTTTAATGTGATCAATATCTATAACCATAAACCACATAAACAAAAACTCTTTGGACAGATCCTCAATCATTTTTAATAGGATAAAGATATTAAGAACAAAAGTTTGAGGGCCACTGTCTTAGTGTATCATAGAGCCCTTTGGCAGAAGAGTGAAATACATGGATACTTTTTCAGAATAATGTTTGTAAAGGCATTAAATATGTAGAATGACAAAAGAAATCGATGATATTGTTCAAGTTTTCAAAAATATTAAAAATACAAGCTCAAATTTGGAACTCTGCTCAAAGGGCTATAAAACTTTGCATAGCCTTTGATCTAGCAATTCCATTACTGGGTCTGTATCCCAAAGAGATCATAAGAGAGGGGAAAGGACCCACATAGGCAAAAATGTTAGTAGCAGATCTTTTTGTGGTGGCAGGGAATTGGAAATCTAGTGGATTCCCAACAATTGGGGAATGGCTTGATAAGTTAGGATACATGAAAGTAACAAAATACTGATATTCTATAAGAATGGTGAACAGGTTGATTTTAGAAAAGGCTGGAAAGACTTAAGTAAACTGATATTAAGTGAAGTGAGGAGAACCAAAAAAACATTATACATGGTAGCAGTAAGATTGTGTCATAATCAACTATATAAATTAAGCTCTTCTCAGCAATAAAGTGATCCAAGAGAATTCCAATAGACTTTGGATAAAAAACACTATCCACATCCAGAGGAAAAACCATGGAGACTGAATGCAGACTGAAGTAATCTATTTTGACCTTTTTTGTTTGGTTTTGTTTCTCGTGGTTTCTCCCTTTTGTTCTGATTTTTCTTTCCCAACATGACTTATATAGAAATGTTTAAAATGAAGGTATATTATTAACTTATATCAGATTGCTTCCTGTCTTAGAGGAGTGGGGAGGTGAGGAAGGGAGGGAGAAAAAAATTGGAACGTCAAATCTTACAAAAACATCTTTACATGTAAATGGAAAAAATAACATACTATTAAAATAAAATTTGAAAAATGTAAGCTCACAGACTCCCAAGTTAACAACTTCTTATAACCCATAATTGACTCAAACAGCCAGAGCTTTTCTGGAAGATCTCAAGAGGTGAGGAATTCATCACATCCAGAGGAAGTTCATACCACTAAAAAACAGCTCTAATTCTTTGGAAAATTTTCCAAAGACCAAACCTAAATCATCCTTTCTGCAATTTCAAGACACTATTCTTGACTCTACCCTCTTGGACCAAGTAGAACTTGTCTAATCTCATTTTTATATGATAATCTTTCAGTTATTTTAAGAGAGCTATCAAGTCATGTTTAAGCCTTCTCTTTTTCAGGCTAAACTCTGACCTTGAAAAAACAGCCTGTGGTCCCATCGCCATCTTGGGGTATCGGTTTGTCAATATCCATCCTTCATGGGGAATTGCCAAAATCTAACATCAGACTCTACGTGGAGTCTGAACAGATTTCTCAACCTTTCTGAACACTGAGCCCTAATAGTCTAAAAACTGATGGCCCTCTATACCACTCATTTGTCAGTTCCTTGTGGACTAAAATACCTTGTGAAATCTCTCCTATCATTGTTTTATCTTGTTAATTAACTGTGTATTTAACTCTATGTGTCTATGTGGGAGGGGTAATAATAGTATTGTTGCCCAAAGTAGAATGTAAGCTTCTGGATGGCAGAGAGAATGCCTGACGCTTCCTAGCATACCCAAGATCTCACAACATGGGCGCCCAGAATGTTGCCACCATGTTGTTGGACAGTATCACAATTCAGAAATCAAAATGGTCGGACTATAGAGGGAAGGAAGAAACTAACTGCCACATCATAAGCACTAATTAAATGACTACTGTGTGTCAAGCATTCTTTCAAGTTCTGCACATAGAAAGACAAATATAAAACAGTCTCTACCCTCAAGAAGCTTCTAATATATCAGGGAGATTCCACAATAGTCATTTTCTGGGGGAAATAATGAAACAGCTGAAGCAAATGGAAAATCACCATGGCAACCAGTTCATCTAGCAAAGACCCCAAACTGGGCTGCACCTGATTTTCTCTTTTTCTGTCAGAATGAGCCTAATCCTATTTCCATATGACATCTTTCAGTAACTTTTAGATGACAGTAATGGCACCCTGAGACATCCCTTCTCAAACTACACACCCCAATGACGCTCAGTCCGCTAGAGCTGTATGACCTTGGATGAAGATGGAATTTGTCTCCCTTACCGATATAATTTCCAGAGCACTGAAGATAAAATAGAGCTCCCTTCTGTCAGGAGGGAGCTGGGGACCCATGAGTTAATGAAATGAATCAGGAGAATCATTTCAGGAAACATTTGTTCAATCCCTTGCAAGAGCCCAACACTGTCAGGTCCTAAGGTTTTAAAAACAAATCAAACATTTCCTACCTCCAGGAGCTTCCAGTCTGCTGAGAACAGGAGAGGATTGGATAAAAATTAGTCTTTACCCATCAAAATGCAAACAGGAATCCTCTAATAGATACAGAAGTGATCTAGAAGCCATAAAGTAACATCTCTTACTTGTAAACCTGGAAATTATCTAAAATTATAAATCACAGGACAAGTGCCAACCTGCATTGGTAGAGATGATTTTTTCACCTGGGAAATCTCTACCCCAATGAAACAATACATTTATTGTCCATCTATTACCAAGTGGAAAGTTTTGCTTAGTTAAGACTAAACTTGTAGTTTCATTGGTACAGAAAACTCCTTCTACTAATACTGTCCTGTGATTGACACTCTTAAGGAGCTGAGTCCTGAGAGGTTAAATGATTTACCCCGGATTACCTGGTCTTCAGGTAGACAGGGAGAGAGGACTTGAATTCAGCATTTCCTGAGCAAGGTCACCTTTCTATCTTCCTCCCAAATGCAAAGTTCAGGAAAAAATAATAGTAAGTAGTCAACAAGAAAGAATCAGAGGAGAGGGAAGAGGGAACAGCATCCTAGACATAGGGTTCAGAACATGGTATCCATGAGACAGGGCCATTCATGAGACAAGTTTGTTTGGTTCAGCTCTACTGCAAGGCAGAGATTCTCTCAGAAAATAGCAAGGGTTCAATGGTTTTCTCAGTCAATCGAGTCAAATCTTACATTTACTCAGAGGCATCTGTCTTTAAGGGAACCAATGTAGCCACCTGAGAGATTGTAGCCCCTGACTGACAGGTGCCGATGGTCTTACAGTCTGTGAACTCTCTTTCATTGTGTCTCTCTGGCCTCTGCTTCCTTTCTTACACTCATACTCACACATAGACATCCTATCCACCACCTACACTCAAACACTTGCACACCACTTACACTCACATACACACTGGCAGATACTCACACACAAAAACACACCATTAGATAGGCATACGCTTCCTCAAATATATACATACCATTAGACATACAAACATACACACCTACACAATTACAATACACATATACACCTACATAGTTATAGGCACCCATTTCATACATTAAGCAGTTTCTTCTGAAACATATACACACTGTCAGATACACACACTTTGCACACACATAATTACCATACTCACATACATACTGTCATCCATACACATATATTCATAAACACACATACATACGTTTGTCATTTTCTTGTGAGAGATTCCAACACATACACATTGTCAAATACACATCCTTGTATACACACACACACACACACACACACACACACACATATATATGTGTGTGTGTGTATGTATATATATGTATATATATGCCTTAAATAATCTGAAATGAGAAGTTAATATCCATATTTATTCCACGGAGTACATTAGAGGTTCAACCAACACAACCAAATTAGCTATCCCAGATTTCTAATCTCTGGGCAGAAAATGAACAGCCCAGGATGACCCTGCAGCTTATGGCAGGCAGGCTTTCTCCCATCCCCATCTTCTAGGCTTGGTTATCAGTGCCCACAGAATCCAAGGAGATAAATCCATGGAAGAACTTTATGTAGCTGCAGCTGCTGGGAGAAAAAGAGAAAATGGATTCTGAGCAATTTCCCTATGATGGAAAGTGAGACACAATTTTAAGAAATGGCCCAAGGGCCTTCACCAGCCCAAGGAGCTGCCTCCTTCCTGAGGAGGCCAGAGGGGTTTCCACATCCCAGTTAGGCATATCAGCAGTGGAACCAATGTTTATAGAGGGCGTTAAGGTTTAGAAAGCACTTTATAGATATGATCTCATCGATGCCCATAACAACATTCTGAGTTGAGTGCTATTATGATACTCATTTCACAGATGAGGAAACTAAGGCAGACAGGGGTGAAGTGACTTATCCAACTTACACATCTAATAAGTGTCTATGTTGAGATTTCAACAGAGTGCTTCCTGACCCCAGGCCCAGCATTCTGTGCCACATTGGGGATAAGGCACCATCCAACAGGGATGGAAAAGAGAATAAGCATTCATTAACTGCCCACTGTGTGCCAGTGTTTTACAAATATATCTAATTTGATCCCTGGGACTCAGTTTCCTTCTCTGTAAAATGGCCTCTTCTAGATCTAAGCACAATGATCCTAAATAATTGTTGTCAATTCCATCTCATAACCTTAAGGAGATTCAAGGCTTCTGTCACTCAGATTACTCAAATGCTCACCACTGTTCTATAGAACTATGTAAATGAGAAAAATTTGTTCTTTTTAAAAATGTTCTTCCTTCTCATAATTCCAAGCAAAGAAATTATTCAAGAGGGGAAATACAATTGGTTCTGCTTCCTGTTGGGACTCTAGTGCCCCCTAAACTTAAGCAGTTAAAAATAAACAGCAAGAGGTCACTTTGTAGAGTGGGTTCCCCACCATGGAAGCCTATTAATAAGACTAGATAATCACTTTGCAGAGACATTGTAAAAGGAATCTCTATACACTTAAAGCTCTGGCTAGATGGTATCTGTGGTCCCCTTCATCTATGAACTCCTTGAAAAGACAGAATTATTTTGGCCTTTCTTTGTATCCCTAATGTTTATCATTGTGCCTAGCACAGAGTAGGCACTTAATAAAGGCTTGTTGACTTAATTTGTCACTAGATGATTGTATGAATCTATCTTTTCTTGCTCCAAAATTTCCCTGTCTCTTCCCTCCTTCTCTACTCTCCTGCCTTCCCTCCTTCCGTCTCTCCCTCCCTCCCCTTGCTCCCCATCCTCTCTGTCTCTGTCTCTCTCTCTCTCTCTCACACACACACACACATACGCACACATCAAACACATAGATACAGACAACAAACATATACAAATGCCATCTGAAAATGCCCATCACAGCATGAGAAATTCACGCAAATACCTTTAATCTTAATTTCACTGCTATTACAAAAATAATTCCTACAGCAATTAACGTTTGCTCTAATTGGGATAGGCTCTAGGATTCATTTTTTTTCTGTTTGTAAATCCCAATCTGGATCTATTATTTAATTGGCATAGGGAATCTCTTCATTGACAGAGCTCTGCATCTCACTTACAATTTGTGGCCTTAGAGAGTTGATATATCAGAACTTCTTAAATATTTTAATTAATTATTTTTAATACACATTGCTTTATGAATCACATTGGAAGAGAAAAATATAACAAAAGGGAAAAACCATGGGAGAGAAAAATGGAAAAAAGAAGTTAACATAGATTGTGTTGATTTACATTCAGGCTCCTTAGTTCTTTCTCTGGATGCAGATGGCATTTTCTGGTCAAAGTCTATTGGGATTGCCTGGGATTACTAAACCACTGAGAAAAACCAAGTCTTTCACAATTGATCATGACACATTCTTGCTGCTATTATGTACAATGCATTCCTGGTTCTGCTTGTTTCTCTCAGCATCAGTTCATGTAAATCTTTCCAGGCCTTTCTAAAATCAGCTTGTTCATCATTTTTATATAACAATAATATTCTATTACCTTCATTTACCACAACTTCTAAAGTCATTCCCCAAATGATGGGCATCTACTCCTTTTCCAATTCTTTGCCATTACAAAAACAGCTGCTACAAATATTTTTGCACATAAGTCCTTTTCCCTCCTTTATGATTTCCTTGGGATACAGACCCAGTGAAGGCACTGCTGAGTCAAAGGGGATGATGCACAGTTTTATAGCCCTTTGCACATAATTCCAATTGCTCTCCAGAATGGTTGGATCATTTCACGAGTCTACCAGCAATGCATTAGTGTCCCAGTTTTCCCATCCAAAATTTATCGTTATCTTTTTCTATCACCTTAACCAATCTGAGATGGCACTTCAGAGTTGTTTTGATTTGTATTTCTCTAATCAATAGTGATTTAGAGCATTTTTTTCATATGACTGACTATAGATGGCTTTAATTTCATCATCTGAAAATTGTCCACATCCTTTCACCATTTATCTATTGGAGAATAGCTTGCACTCTTATAAATTTGACACAGATCTTTATATATTTTAGAGATGAGACCTTTATCATAAACACTAGCTGTAAAGATTTTTTTCCCAGCTTTGCATCTCCCTTTTAAACTTGTTTCTGTTGGTTTTGTTTGCAAAAACTTTTTAATTTAATGTAATCAAAGTTGTCCATTTAACCTTTGATAATGCTCTCTAGTTCTTTGGTCATAAATCCCTCCCTTCTTGAAAGATCTGATAGATAAATTATCCCTTGCACTCCTAATTTGTTCATGGTGTCATTCTTTATGCCCAAATCATGTATTTATTTTGACTTTATTTTGGTATGGGGTGTGAGATACGGCTCTATGCCAAGTTTCTGATATATTATTTTTCAGTTTTCTCAGCAATTATTGTCAAATATTATCCCAGAAGCTGGAGTTTGGATGGGGGATTATCAAATACCAAATTACTATAGGCGTTGATTATTGTATTGTGTGTATGTAACCTCTTCCACTGATCGATTCTTGGCCAGTACCAGAATTGATAAGGGCCCCAGAAAAAGCTACTAAAATGGCCCTAATTTGGTGACTACTGTTTTATAATATAGCTTTAGATCTAGTACTGCTAGACCATCATCTTTTGTACTTTTTTCATTAATTTCCTTGATATTCTTGACCTTTTGTTCTTCCAGATGAATTTTGAATTATTTTTTCTAGTTCTAAAAATAATTTTTGGCAGTTTGATTGGTATAGCACTGAACGAGTAGATGCATTTAGGTAGAATTATAATTTTTATTATATTAGCTCAGCCTACTCATGAGTAATTGAGATTTGCTTCTTTAATTTTTTTCCACTCGTGACCCCTTTTTGTCTGAGAAATTCTGACATGACCCCGGGTATATCGGTATATAAAATAGGTATACAATTCAAAGATTCTAATTATAAATCTTAATTTCATAACTCCCACATTCACTTATGAGACCCCAGACGAAGTCATTAGGCACAATTTAAGGAACAGGAGCCTAGAGCACTGAGAAATTATGCTACTTGCCCACAGTTAAATAGTTGCCATGTATCAAGGTCAGAATTTCAACTCAAAAATTTCTATGCTGAGATCAATTCCAATCCATTACACTAGGTTACTACTCTGTACACATTATATCTCATGATTACAGTAGATCTTAAGTGATTTTTTTATGTGGAAAAAATTAAAACCCAATTTATTCCTGTAAAAAAGCATTTAAGGGGGCAGCTACATGGCACAATGGATAGAGTACCAGCTCTGGAGTCAGGAGGATCGGAGTTCAAATTTAAACTCAGACACTTAACACTCATTAGCTGTGTTACCCTGGGCAAATCAACCTCAATTGCCTCATACACCAAAAAAAAAAAAAATGAGTATAAAACTATGCTCTCTCTTAATATTATTAGAAGTACTTCTGATGTCATGCAGTTTTAAAATAGTTTGGCCCCTCCTTCATCATCATCAGAGGGTCTTAATCTCAAATCAATACATCAAGGTCTGGGATTCAAGTGCTGAGGGAAGGAGTTCTGCCCACCCACCTCCCAACCCTTTGGAACCTTTCTGAAATTTAGGGAGTGATCTGAGGGTCACTGAGGTATCCTGGCCCACTCAGAGTCACACAACTAATCAGTATTAGAGGCAGTATTAGAAGCCAAGTCTTCCTAACTCATCCACTGTTCTATTCACTATACCGGGACCTCTCTTTCATAATGACTGAGAAGAGAAGGTAAAGGACTTATTAAGCATTTAATAATCATCTTTCATGTCTTAGGTGCTTGATAATATCTATAAGAGCAAATAATAGAAATAAATATTACTGAGTCCGAAGACAAATCTGGTCTTCTACACTATTTTTTCTAGTTTCAAATGGTCCGATCCATTTAACTATTATATTCCTATATTCATTAACCTTTATAAATCAGGCCTAATCCAGAATAAGAAAATAAGCATTTTGGGGTACTTTTTATCATGTTCCAAGAAATCCACTACTCTCTCAATCTACCACTTTAGCCAGAAGTGGGTAATAACACAGAGACCTACACAAACCTCCACACCCAACTCAATCTGCATGGTCTTCCTCCATAGACGAATTCTATAGTTCTTCTACAGTACCACAAGGTGGTACATGGGCCTTGGCACTGAAAGCTGGAAACTGGCATATACTGTGTGACAAATAATATGGCCAAGTGATTATTTAGCTTTTCAGGCTGCCAGGTGGGTCCCAAGAGTAACCAGCTGGAGTTTGGAAAAATCACCACCCCAGCATCTGGGGAAATAGTGCATCTGTTTAGATTTATTTTATTTCTGATCTGTAGCTTCTCATAAAATTTCAAATCCTTTATTTAACTCTTTTCAGCATAAAATATAAACCTTCCTTGATTGTTGTGGTGGTTTAAGCATAGGCATTAGGGGTTCAATAATACAATAATTTGTGAAATCATTGCATTTCATATAATCAGAGGATATATAGGATGTCGATAAAAAGAACTGGGGAAATTTGGAATGATGAAAAAAAATGGATCCCAAAGAGGCAGTCTTTGCTACTTTTGCTAATTCAAAGGCAAACGTCCAAGACAAATGTCCTTTGGAGCCATTTTCATCTATTTTTTTTAGAATTTAATTGGCATAGAGAACTCCACCCAGCAAAGGAAACCAACACAGACTGTGTCATTTTAACCTGTGAGACCTACCTGGAATATTGAGAGGGAAGTGACTGGCTGAGAGGCACACAGTCAGGGTCTGTTGGAGAGGGAATTTGAACTCAGGTCTTTGACTGGAAGACCAACTTGACTCTCCTTTGGGTATTTCCAGTGATAATTTTTTTATATTTATGTAATTATATTGTATCATATTATAAACAAAATGTACATATATGTTATATATCACAAGTTATATAATATATACTTTTATATATAAATAAATACACATGTATGTTTATATGTATATATTATATATATACATATATACACATATATAATTCTTGACTTGAAGACTACTTTGATTCTCCTTTAGATATTTCCAAGTATATTATCTACTAATTATATTTTATTATAATTATATATTACATAATATCTTATAATTACAATTATATTACATAATTATATAATCTTACCAACATCCCCTGCAATTCACTCCTGACTGCAGGGCTAGTGTTCTGTCCACTGTACCACCTAGCTGCCCCTAGACACCCTAGAGCAGTGGTCCTCAAAGTGTAATCCAAAGAATTGTTGGGGTCTTTGAAACCCTGTCAGAGGGTCTACAAATTCAAAATTATTTTTTATTTCTAATATAGTAAATAGCTATAAATATAACCCATGTGAACAAAAACTCTTTGAATAGATCCTCGATAGTTTTTTTTTAACAACATGAAGATACTGAGAACACAAGTTTAAGAACCACTGCCCTAGAGCTTCTTTCAAAGCATAGTCAGAGGCTCCCTGAGCTGCTCTACTATTCTAAGTTCTCCCAGTTTTAAATATTCTCTCCTTCTTTGAAAAACTTTGTCTATACTTTTGATTTATTTTATATGTGCATGAAATAGGCCAACCTACCATTCCCACAGAAGAATATAATCTCCATGAAGACAGACTTGAACACAGCAAGAGCTCAGGAAGTGTTCGTTAAACTGAAGCATATCTATAGTCATTATTAGTCTCATTTTGCAGATGAGAAGACTGAGTTTTAGAGAGATGAAGTGATTCACTCCTTTGGATGGAATCCAGTATAAAGCAATGTTTGATCTATGTTTTAGCAAAGCTCTGGTGAATTCCTTATCTGAGGTGCAGCTCTTTGCAAGTGGGATCAATCTGCATTAATAATTAATTGACAGGTGTCCACAGTGTGATACTGTCTCGCTGCCTGTCAGAGTGAGGACAGTCGGGGATATCAGCTCTTCAGGGACATAACAGACTTGAGAAGGGCTCCAGAAAAAGCTACTGAAATGGCCCAGAACATGGCTATTGACACAAAAGTATATGATGAGATGAGGATTCTAATTTTTAAAAGGTGGACGTGTAAGGGGAAGAGTTCCAGGCTCCCAAACTTAATTCTTAGCCCTGGGGCTGCTAGGTGGCACAGTGGATAGAGCACAGTCCTTGGGGAGGCTCTGAGTTCAAATTAGACCTAGACACTTATTAGCTCTGTGATCTTGACTAAGTCACTTAATTCTGATTGACTAAAAAAATGTTCTGTGCTCTGACATCTTAGTACATCAAGATGCTTCCTTGACTTGAATTATAAATAGGTATAATATGTAAACAAGATTCTCTACATCCTTCAGGGTGAAGGAAGTTCTTTGGATCAAGAAAAGGAAAAACCATGGCTGGCAATTAACAAGCTAAATGTAGCTCTGGCATTTCACATAACAGGAGAATTTCAGCAGTTCCTCAGTCCAGAGGGGAGTTTCCCATATCCAATCAAGTACTTCTGGCTAAATATTCCCATATTAATTAACCTCTAAACTTTGCCATCTACTGGCAGCTTCTTGGGGATCAATTTCCTCATCTAGAATTTAGAAAAAAACTTTCCTTTAGCTCTAGCAATTTATACTGGATAAGGCACAAGAGGTACAAAACAAATAATCATTGCCGCTCCCTAAGGATTCAATCTAATATCATCTCCTTACTCCTCAAGTGTTCCTATTCTATCATTGTTGCCCCTGACTCAAGGTCCTCACCCCAGGACTGAGTCCAAAGTGACCTGGATCAATGAAGGGGACTTGACCACAAATGGGTCAGTTTCTCTTTGGTTCATTCCCTCTACCATAGAGGAAGACACAAGAGAAATATAAATAAAACTAAATAATAATGGATTTGCTTTCCCCCCAAATGGGTACAAGTCCTGTGTAGATTTTCAGTGTGGAATATGCTCTTTTACTATTGGCTCTTATTTTACTGTTGGCTCTAATAGACCACAGAAGAGATGGTTCCTCCAAAATGGTGGCTCCATCCTTCTAAGCCTTAATCAACCAATTATCAAAAGGTACTCAGGGAATTCTAATCAGTAAAGAGCTGGTGAGACATTCCCAACACCCTGAGAAGTAGCCTTTGAAAGATTCTCACCCTATAACCTCATCAAGTTGATGGTATTGGGTAGGAGAAGACTCATGAAATCGATCAGACGCTCTATTTAAGCCAATATCATAAGAAACATATTGGGTAAGAGCGCATATGATCATGTCATTCAACTTCTTATAAAGCTTCAGTGACTTCCTACTGCCTCAAGCATAAAATAAAAGTCCTTTCTTTGGTTTTTAAAGCATTTTACAGTCTGGCTCCAACTTATCTTTCCACTCAGATTCATATTACTTCCCATCACTGATTCTATATTCCAATTAAATTAGTTCACCTATGGCTTCCCATTCAAGACATTTTACGTTATGTCACCAGACCTTTGCATACCTGGAAAGCTCTCCATCTCCATCATCTTTATCTTATATCTTTCTAGTTTTACTCAAGACTCATGTCTAGAACTATGTTCTAGCAGGAGTCTCTCATAATATGGTCACTATTGCTTCCCACACCATGAATTAGTTAGATTTTGTATATACCTTGCCACTCCAATAGAAGTAAAGTTAACTGAATAGATAGATTATTTTTTATTTTGTTTCTGTATCCTCTGTAAGCCCCACTTAGCAGAGGGGCTAGCACACGGTAAATGCTTACTAATTGTCTATTGAATTGATCTGCCTTAAAGTTGGTCAGTCCACACACTCCCAAAAGTGGGGCTTTCTCTGTTATTTACCATCAGGCAAGTAAATTTAATCCCTTGGTATTTTTGTTTAAATGATCTGTAAAATTCATGCCCCGTAGTACAATACTTATCTGCTTAATGGGAGTGTTAGGAGGTTTAATTAATATTTGTAAAAAGCATTTCTAAGATTCCTGCATTCAAGGGCTCCTCAAGAGAAACATACCTATTATCCACTACCCACAACCCTTATTATTGTGGCCCATTCCAGCCAGAGTGCTCTCTGGACTTGGAGACATTTCTGACCCTGACGTCAGCCTCCTAAACTCCAATTAGCCATCCAGCTGTGCCATTCTCCCTGCTAAAAGTGGTCACATACAGTAATGCCAGCATTATGTGTCTGCGACCAAACCAAAATGATGGCCTTGAACAGGGTTCAGCGTCGGCAAGTTCTGAGCTGGGGTGACTGACCGTATCCTGCAGACAGACCAAGATGAAGGGCATTTTACTCAGATAATAGACTGAAAATTACATAAATTATGTTGGAAAAGGACAAGGGGGGAAATTTGTCTTTCATATATTCTTTCACCTAAAATCAGAATGCAGTTACCTCTGCAGCCTTTCTGGGGGCTTTGGGTCTTTCCATTCTTTCTGGGATATTTGGAAAGATAACACATATAAATCAATAAAAAAATGCCAAAGGAAGTGCCAAGCACTTTGGACATTGTGATTAATTCTTATTTACACGTACAATATACAATAAGATATATAAAATGTGTCCCAGACCAGGGATAGTTTATTAGAATCCAAGAAGCTATGTACCCTCAGACAAAAGACACTCACAAATGTTGAGGGTTGAGGGATGCAGTCCAGTGCTCTCTGGATCAAGCAGGACACACATTCTCTTTTGTAAAGAGAGACATTCATAGTCCACAAAATAGATTCATTTTCTAAAACTGTCCCAGAATCTAACAGAAAGGAATCTCTTTATCTTAATGTTGATGACCATGGCTTAGGGGTAGTGGGAAGCAGAGAGTAGAGTCCACAAGGAAAGCTTGGTGGAGAAGTGGCACAGCGGATGGTACACACATTTCTGTTCTCAGAGGCAGGAAGATCTGGGGTTCAGATCCCACATCAAACCCCTCACCAGAATTTGAACCCCTGTCTTTCTCATCTGCAGTTCCAGGACTCTTTACCATATGATGCTCCCTTAGTGTTCAAATTATGTGTGCATAAAAGAAGGCGCCACAATTAAATGTCTCTTTTTTAAATTAGTTTTACAATGTTGATTATATATTCTATACATTCTATTCTATAATATATTCTATACATGTATTCTATCCACATATGCATGTATACATGCATGTATGTATTATACTTTCAAAATTTTGCCCATAAACATTTTTAAGGGGATAAGATCATAAATTCAGGATTTTGCCACTGCACAAGCTGTATTATCATGTGGACAAGAGTCATCCCATGCATGGACTTTTCTGATTGGCTCATCGCTGGAACTAATTAGTGTGAATAACCACCTGGGCGATTATAGCTTTCCACTTTCTAAAGATAGATGATAGGGGTCAAGGAAAAAAATCAACATAGAGATTTAAATAAAGAGATTGACAGAGATATAGATAGATGATGGATATACATGACATGTTACAATGCATAATAGCTCATATTATACATGTATATAACACATATAGATATAGATATTGCTGAGTGTCTAAACTTGCGTTTTCATCTAATTTGGAAAGTACTTTACTGCAAATCAGCAACTTTAACAATTCCTAAGATAGTGAGAAATCATAACTTGTCAGTGAAAACACACAAACTGCACAAAGAGAAGGCTTTAATCCACATCTTATTGGCCCTAAAGCTCATCCTGTGTCACCATAACAGGCTGCCTTTCATAAACAATAATGGTAGCTCTTATATCCCATATTACAGTTCTAAAGTACTTTCCACAGATCCACAGATACCTTGGAGATCATCTAGTTTGCCCTTCTTATTTTATAGACAGGTAAAATAGACGCAGAGAAGCTAAGCCATGGACCCAGGCCCACACAGCTAGTTTATGACAAAATAGGGCCTAAGTTCAGTTGGTGACACCAAAGCTAGTCACGACTACTTCTCAACAGTCACTGTAAAGGATGAAAATTTTATCTTTTTGAGGATTTATTTTTTTTAAAAATCACCATGTAAAACATGAATTATTTTGACTCTGCCTTATATTTACTTCTTTAAAACCTTGCCCACTAATCACTTGGAAACAAGTAAAGGAGAAACATTTCCATATGGGGAAAAAGCCGAGATGTTTAGTCAGCAAAGTGCTCCAGTATTTATTTACAATCCTTGGTCATTAGTATAGTGAAGATTTATTCTGTCTTGGAGGTCAGAAAAATGCCACTTGGTTGAAGGCTTTCTCGGGGGAAAAATTGTCTTCACTGGCTTAATATATTTCCCGTGCTGTTAGCTAGTCCAAATATGAATTACTGAGGCCTTCACTGAATTCAACTGCTGGGAATCCATGGGCTACGCAGGCCTCCTCCATTCATTGGATCCTGACTTTGAAAAATTCAGTTGAAATAGGACTGAAATGCCCTGGCTCCAAAGGATGAGAAGAACAATGGAGTTTCAGTAAAGCAAATATTCCATTTTCTTTCCCTGACTCTCCATAGATTGAGAAGGATTTAAGGACATGGCCAAGGCTGAATGCTTGCTCTAGGAGTCAGTTGGGATTTTCCTCATTAGCCTAAAGCGTAAAAATTGGGAGGAAGGTCAAAGATCATCATATTCAACCAAACTTGGCAAATGACAGCACAAATTTGCCTAAAGTTCTTCAGCACATTCTATTGTACTCTTGAATCAGTTTTCACTATTAAGAAGTTTATTTTTGTTTTCTTCCTGATATCAGATCTATGCTTATTAACATGCAACTCCTTATTGGGGCAGCTAGGTAGCAGAAAGGATAGAAGCCCAGTCAGAGTCAGGTGGATCTGAGTGCAAATGTAGCCTCAGATACTTCTAGTTGTGTGATTCTGGACAAGTCACTTAACTCTATTTGCTTCTGTTTCCTCATTGTAAAATGAGCTGCAGAAGAAAAAGGTAAAACCATTCTGTACTCTTGCTAAGAAAATCCCAAAGGGATCACAAAGGGTCATTGACAACTGAAATGACTAAACAACAACATTTGTAAAGTATTTAGATTTATGCAAAATGGTTAAAATAGTCATATATTTTATATCATTGATTCTACTACAATGCATATATCTCAAGAAGGTCATTGACTTTTTTAAGCTTCTCAGACACTATGGTATGGACCTCTATTAGAGGCACTGGGGAGGCTAAGGTGGTAGATCCGTTGAGCTCAGAATTCTGAGGCTTCCATGCCAATCAGGTATCTACATTAAAGTCAGCATTAATACAGCAACCCCAAATAAGAGTGGCCAGGGATAGAATAGGTCAATGTTTCCATGCTAATCAATGGAAGACTTAGACCTGTGACTAGACACTGAAGTTTCAAGTTTGGTAAGACAGGGAGACTAAGTCTTTGGGAGAACCCTATTTTACACCAATATATTTATTACAACAATTTTTATAATAATAAATAATTGGAAACAAAGTAGATATTCATCAATTGGGGAAAGGATAAACAAATTATAGTATATAAGTGTAATGAAATATTACTATACTAGAAGAAAAGATGGATATAGAAAAGCACAGAGAAAATTACATAAACTGATGCAAAACGAAAAGAACAGAGCCAAGAAAATACACACAATAACTACAATATAAAATAAAATTAAAAACTCACCAAAAAAATCAATATTGTAAAGTTACAGTGAACAAGCTTGACTCCAAAGAAAAGATAAGAGAAGAACCCTTATCTCACTCCTTTTCATAGCTGGGAAATGCACAGACATAAAATAATGCATATGTTTTCAGATTTCTTTTTTGATTTTTTATTATTATTTTTAAACTTTTTTCTCTTGTTTTACTTAAAAAAAATTTGTCATATAAAATGGCTCACTGGGAAAGGGAAGAAAGAGGAACATTGATAAAAATTGATTTAAAAAAAGAATATTGAATCGGATTTTTGATTCCCTATTAAAATGTGAATATCCCAAAATGTGGGCTCCTCAAATTATCCTTGAATACCTGACTTAGGAGTAGAAATAAATCGAGGACAATGGCTAGGATATTGGGACTAGAGTCAGAAGAATCCAGGTTTAATGTCCCACCTTGATATCCATGAACTATGTGACCTTTGATGTCTAAGGTAGAAATTGAATTCTGATCTTCTTGACTCGTTACAAGAATCCCAGCAAGAAACAGACTCAGCATGAAATGCAGCATAGAGTCCTGGAGTTACAGATAAGAAAACCTGGCCTCAAAACCCACTTCAGACTCTTTAAGTCTTATTCTAGCTATATGATCTAGAATAAGTCTTGATTTTTTAATACCTCCATTTCCTCTTTCATCAAATGAGGACAATATTACTCGGAAAACATATTTTACAGTCTGGTTGGAATGATCAAGCAAGATGCAGTAAGTATTGCTATTTGAACTTAAAATGTCAATTATTATAATTAATCTTTTTTCCCCTTGGATTTCCAATGCACTTAGGATTTTCTTTATAGAATTTACATCACCACAAGATGTCTCCCCCCCCTCCAACCACAGTGAAAAGAGAGTATCCATGAAACACAACCTTTGTCTCTTTCCCCAAAAATTCTCATTTCTCAGTCTATATAATTCATCTATTTATGTAGTTTGAGATTCTAAATCACAACTGTCAACTTTATCTGCAGAAATCCTGTAATAGGAATGTCATAAGGGTGACATGGGAACCATTTTTAATATCAGGTTTTCAATCATTCATCAAGGGAAGCCCCTGCCTCCCACCACCACCATAAGATTTCATCTTTGAAACCCAACATTCTTGAGCTATTATGACCCTTTTCTAGCTCCCGATGAAATCCTAGCAGGGATAGTCTTGGGAAAACCTATGTACAGTTGATTCCCATGCAGGAGATGACTAACCCATCCCTTCACAGAAGGGGGAACCGTTCACTGCTGCCATTATTGTTCAGATGCACAGGAGCTCACAGGTGGTGAGGCTGGCGGGGAGCCAAATGGGAAGGAAACAAAAGCCAAAGCATTCACTCTAACAGGAAAAGTATGTTTAGGATCCCAGCATTTAAATATTGAGTGTAAACAGTTCAAAGAAAATGCTACCAGCTGAACCTTTTGGCCAGGAAGCCAATGCTAGGAAGAAGATGATAAAGGAAACTGTAAGCCATATTCAGCATTTCTCAGCTGTGTCCCCTTCTTCCCACCAGTCCAAGTCCTTGTCAGTTCTTCCCTCAACATTCACAACAAATTCTCCGTTAGATTTTTGCGGTCTGCCAAACCAGCCTCTCCATGGATGCCAAAATCATTTTTTTTTTAAAGTAGAGATTTCATTATGTTATTATCTTGGTAAGTAGGTAGATCAAGAGGCTCTAGAGCTTGGAGTCAAGAAGACTCAAGTTCAAATCTAACATTAGACTTATATCTCGGAGTTGTTTGGACAGTTTGTTGAAATGATATTTGTAAAATGCTTAACACAGTGCCTGGTATGTAGTAAGTGTTATAAATGTTTGTTTCCTTTCCACCTTTCTTTGCTTCCTTCTTTGAGAACAGTAAATAGTTCTCTACTGTCTTTAGGATAAAATACAAACTCCTTGGTATGATATGCAAAAGTCTTCATAATCTCCCTCTCACCTACCTTACTTCCCAACCACCCCCTCACTTCCTCTCTAGTCCAGTCAACATCATAATAATTGTTCCCAAGGCTCTGCATGTCTTTGGCAGCTTCCCTCCATAAGTTGTCACCAATGGCTTCTTCCTCCCTCTGCTTTTTAGAAAACCCACAAAACCTAGAAAACCTACAGATTTTAGCACTCCTCCAAGGCCAAATTTAAGTTCTGCCTCCTACTGGAGACCTTTGTCTGAAATCTCTGGTGTTCTTTGACTTTAAATCAGCATGGATGATTTCTGTTTTATATATTAGGTTACCAGAGTCCTGGTTTTTCATTGTTTCTTTACATGTATCCTCAATGTCTAAAGCAATTTTGCATATAGTAGGTGTCTAATAAATGCTTCTTGGATTAGATGGGGGAAAGAATTGGAGATATTCTTGTGATTTCTCGGAGGAGCAGGAAAAAAAAGGCATGTTAGTTAAATACCTTCCCATGGACAAATAAATGTACAAGGAGCATCATGATTTAGGAAGACTTATCTTCTTGAGTTCAAATCCAACCTCAGATACTTACTAGTTCTATGATCTTAAGCAAGCCACTTAATCTTGTTTGCCTCAGTTACCCCATCTGTAAAATGAGGTAAGTAGTTGTTATATCAAATGAAATAATAATTGTAAA
This sequence comes from Sarcophilus harrisii, assembly GCF_902635505.1. Taxonomy (NCBI): domain Eukaryota; kingdom Metazoa; phylum Chordata; class Mammalia; order Dasyuromorphia; family Dasyuridae; genus Sarcophilus; species Sarcophilus harrisii. The sequence goes on along the minus strand of NC_045427.1, from coordinate 635,376,392 downwards.
ATTCTAAAAATATTGCCTCGCACAGAGTACTATATCAATAATAGCTATTCGTTATTTTTTTTAGTAAGAGTCTATATCTTTCACCTTTTTATATTATCATATTTTGGGCTAGGGTGATGCAACTGATAATCAACTCTGTATCAGGAGGACTTGAGTTCAAATCTAACCTCAGACATGTATTAGCTGTGTGATTTTAGGCAACTCACTCAACTCGGTTTGCCTCAGTTTCTTCATCTATAAAATGAGCTGAACAAGGAAACGACAAGCCAGTCCAGAATCTCTGCCAAGAGAACCCCAAAGAGAGTCATGATGAATCAGATGCAACTTAAAAATGACTGAACAACAACTTTGAAAGCAATTATATATCTTTCCCCCCCCCCCCCAAGGAATCAAGACACACTGGGAACCTAATTAGCAGAGCCCCTATTTCTTTAACATGTTTTGTTCACCTGACACAACCGAATGTATTCTCAGTTCTATTTCAATATTATGTACTCCACAGGATGCCTCCATTTTCTGGATTCACATAGATGTTCCTGCTGGGACGAAGGCTCAGGGAGTGCCTATTTCCCCGCTGATGTCTCTTAGACAGCAAGAACAGGCAGGAGGCAGGGTGGGATGGGCTCAACAACCAAACCATACATTGAGAGGTCTCATAGCATGATGAGAAGAACGCAGCTCATCAACCCTCTTATCCTACACTGTTATTTTAAACAGTGAGAAACTGAACTGCAAAGAAGTAAAAGGATTTACCCAAAGTTATAGAGCAGGGTAGTAGCAAAACTGAATAAATTTCTCAGGATCTGACCCATCCCTCAGACCGATGTACTTTCCATTATGTCCCACTGCCTCTTGTGGGTGATTTGGTTTTAATTCGGGGAGACATTTTATGGGTATAATTTTAAAACATCTACTCATGGACATACAGTAACATATGTGGCCTGGCACAGTGCATGGATGTTGGGTTTGGATCTGCAAGAAAATCCTATACCAGTTACTAATTCTGGATGATCACCTAAGTTTTCTGTGCTTTGTTTTCCTTATCTGTAAAAAGAAAAGATTGGACTTTTTGGCTTTTGAATTCCCTTCCTACTTCCTATCTATGCAAGTAAAAGTCAAAATGATGGAGTAAAGGCAGGGACTCACCCTAACTCTCTCCCAAATATCTTTAAATAATGACTAAATAAAAAGATGAAGTGAAACAATTTTCCAGCCACAGACAACTTAGAAATCAGCAGGAAAGGTCTGTTGCACCAGGGCAGGAGAGTGTAGCTCCAGCCTCAGAAAACCAAAAGCAAACCCTGGGACTCTGAATCAGTGGCAGTATGGGCAATTTCCAGACCACTTAGCCCACAGATGCAAAAAAATAAATAAATAAAACAAAAACAAAAACAAAAAAAACTGGAATCTCATCAGGAAAGTTTTGTCACACTAGGGTGAGACAGTAGCTCCAATAAATTAGGACAGAACCTTGGAAGTCACTGAATCAGCAGCTGTGGCAGCAGAAACAGTAAAGAAAGTAGCAGTGGTGGCTGCCAGAGGTCTCAGCCCACAGACAAAAAGGGGGCCATACAGCTGGCAACAAGGAGTTACAGGGGTCTCTTTGCTAGCACTGAGGCACGACTCTGTTGCTTTGCCCGTAGTCAGTTCCAAAACAGAACTTGCATCCTGAATGGATCAGGGATCCTCCTCACAATTCCAGGGCAGAAAAGAGGGCTTGCAGTCAATCACAGACCATAAGGCAGGAGAGTACAAAACATACACCTCCTTAGGTAATATGCCTTTGGAAGAACTGAAAACATAGGCCCCTAGAAGCATCTCTGAAAATAGTTGCACAAAACCCCTAAAACTCTATCCTGGAAACAAAGTCCTACTTTAACAAAAAGTTAACAAGTTAATAGGCTGGGAAAATGAGCAAAAAACAGAAAAAGATTTTGAGCATAGAAAGTTATTATGCTGACAAGGAAGATTAAAACATGTACTCAGAAAAAGATAGTAACTTCTATATCCAAAGTCTCTAAGAAAAATAAGAATTGGACTCAGACCATGGATGATTTCAAAAATGATTTTGAAAGAGGTAGATAAAAACATGGAAAGAGAAATGAGAGTGTTGCAAAAAGAAGTATCAAGTCAATGAGAAGAGAGAAGAGAGAGGATAAGGATATAAGAGAAGGGGAGGGTGTGAAAAAGGAAAGCAGACTGAGCGAGAGAGTAGTCCAAAGCAAAATACTTTTGAGGAGGGATAGAGTGAAAGGAGAGAGAGAGAATAAAATAAATAAAGGGAAATACAGTTAGCAATATCAATTGTGAAAAGAATTTTGAAGCAAGTTTCTCTGATGAAGAACTCATTTCTCAAACATATAGGGAACTGAGTCAAATTTATTTTTAAAAAATTCCCCAATTGATAAATGATAAAAAAAGATATGAAGCTTTCAGATGAACTAAGTAAACTATTTATAACCATTATGAAAAATATATTCTAATTAATTATTAATTGGAGAAATGCAATTGAAACAATTCTGAGATACTACTTCATACCTATTAAATTGGCTAATTGGCCAGAAAAATAAAATGACAAATTTTGGAGGGTAGGAATATGGGGAAAATAAGACATTAAGGCATTGTTGGCAGAACTGTGAACTGATTCAACCAATCTGTATACAATTTGGAGCTATGCTGAAAGAACTATAAAATCATGGATACCCTTTGACCTAACAATACCACTACTAAGCACATATTCCCCAAAAAAGATTGTTTAAAGGGAAAAGACCTACACATACAAAAATATTTACAACACCTCTATTCTCAGGGCAAAGAACTAGAAATTTAGGGGATGCCCATCAACTGAGGAATAGCTAAATAAATTGTGGTACATGGTTATGATGTAATATTATTGTTCTATAAGAAACAAGGATCAGAATACTCTCATAAAAACTGGGAAAGTCCACCATGAGACCATGCAAAGTGAAATGTACCATGTACAAAGTACTAGCAATGTTGTGGGACAATCAGCTGTGAATGATCAGCAATGCAATGATTCAAAACTACTCTGAAGAACTTATGATGAAAAATGCTATACATATACAAAAAAAGAATTGAATGTGCCTGAGATTGTTCTATATTTTGTTTGTTTTTGTGATTTTTTTGAGGGGAAGATTTTTTTTTCATAATATGACTTTTATAGCAATGGTTTACCTAACTTCACCTGTGCCTTCTCAATGTGAGTCCAGAGAGAGGAAGGGAGAGAATCTGGAACTCAAAGTTTTAAAAACCTTCCTATGATTGATCTGCTAACCTAAATTACACACAAACAATAGGCAATACCAAGTCTTAGGTTAGAATTTCACCTCTGACACTTACTAGCTGTGGGACCCTCAGTATTTTCATCTGTAAAATGGAGGTATTAATACCAGTGTTTCTACCTTACCAGGCTTTTTGTGAGGCTGAAACAAGCTAGTACATGCAAAGCAATTTGCAAATCTCTGCCAAATTCTGTATCAAATGCCAGCTATTATTGTCATTATTGCATGTGGCACATTTCTCATACAAATCAATAACATGGGTTGCAATTGTCATGTAAAATGCTTTCAAGTCATTTTCCTCATTGATTTTGTGAAGGTCTGAAAGCACTCAGCAGCGTGCTATATACTCCTTATGAAGGACAAAATGACCCAAAGGTCTGATTTGTATTTTCATGTAAGAAAATACAGCACCGACTAGAGAGTCAGGGAAGCTTCAGTTTATGTCCTGCCTTAGACATATGCTATCTGTGTGACCCTGAACAAATCACTCACTGAGGCAATGTACCAGGCAGCTCTGCTGTAACTGAGAACTCCTCCTTGGGAGCTTCCCAGGCTGTTCTAGCACCATCTGAAGTGATATAAAGTAACCAGTAATCCTGAAAGGGACTTTAAAAATACTATCTCTCATTAAATGCCTACTGTATACCCTGGAATAAGTGCGAGGGATATAGTGAAAGGAATGGCTCTATCTACTGTCAAGGGGAGAGAGACATAGCAGAGATGAATCTGAATCCAGATCCTTTCTCTTCTGTTACTACTCTTTCTCTTTCACCACATTGCCTCAAGGATACAGAAGGCTGCTTTCATTTTTACACATCCTTTGAAATAGAAAGCCTAGCCCATGAATCCTGGTAAGTTACTCTTCCAGAGATGATCCCATTGGTAAACTCCTGCCCCAGCCACCTGTTTTCTCCATAGTGTAAGAGAGGGGGAAAGACAGGATGGCCAGCACTCGACAAGTAGGCAGTATATAAAAACAGAGTGAAAATGGGACCGTTAAACTCACCAAGCAAAATGTGCCCCGGCCAGGAAGTCTGAATGCCTTGTTTCCAGCGTGATGGGCACGTGTGCATGAAGCCCTAGACATTCAGCCTACCCTTCTACCCGCCACTAAAAACAAACACAGCTTCAGGATGGGTGAATATGATGTTTCCTGAATAGCCCGCATCCGGTGGGGAGCCATGAATGGGACTGGTGTTTTTCCTCTCTGGGCCCCTAAGCTAGCACTGCAGGAACAACCCGGCTGTCTGCCTCCAGTGGGGAACACATGGAGGATAATAAACCCATTCAGAAAACTGGTGGAGATCCGAGCAGGTGTGGATACGAGTCCCCCCTGACCGGCTTATTGAACTCGGTGGCAACAAATCCGATTTCCTCAAAATCTTACTCATTGGGGTTGGAAGATGCAGGCTTTTCCTCCCAATGATTCTGTCCTTTAGAAGAAATCACCGGGATGCAATCTCAAGCAAAGCTTTCCAAAAGACTTTTCTTCCTCCAAGACATTGGTGCTGTCCTTGGTGTGGATAGCTAATGTCACTCAGAGAGCCAGATAAAGCCCAAAACATTTAAAGGTCCAAACAATGTTAGAAGGTACAACTGAGCAGTGTCTGACCTAAGGCCACAAGGGAAAATTGCTGTGAATAAGTGGAAGTAACTTCATTATATAAGTGGAGGACTATGGGTGTGGAATATTATATATATTATAAAAGCATGATTGGTTAGTTTTTCTAAAATGTTTTTTCTCTTTATTTTTTTTTTAACAAGGAAAAACTAATAGGGAAGGGAGAAGAAATATCTTTGGAATTAATATGATATAAAAACAAAAATATTATTTTCACTGTTATTAATATTATATGATATAAACCCATGTCATATAATTATATGTTATAATTATAATATATAATGTTATAATTATAAACTAGGTGGCACAGTAGATTGAGCACTGATCAAATCTGGCCTCAAACACTCACTAACTTTTTGACCCAGGACATGTCACTTATCCCATTTATCCTCAATTGTTTTTTTCTTTTGGTTTGTTTTTAAGGCAACTGGGATTAAATTACTTGCTTAGTATCTAGTCAGTATTAAAAGCCTGAGATCAAATTTGAACTCAGTTCCTCCTGACTCCAGAGCTGGGGCTCTATCCACTGTGCCATCTAGCTGCCTCCTCTTCATCTGTAAAATGAGCTGGAGAAGGAAATGGCAAGCAGAATCTTTGCCAAGAAAACCTCGAAAGGAGTCATAAACATTCAGACAAAATTTCAAAGATTGAATAACAATAACAATTATCATTTATCTTTGGTTAATTAATGGTTTATAATTAGGATAATTATAATATGCACCTTAATAAAATATAATTATAATGTATGCCTCATCCCTAATCATAATACTATTAAAAATATTTTTATTCAATTATAAAAAGTATTTCCAAACTACCTGTTCTCTGGTCCTCCTTCCCAAAACCTCAACTCCACTCGTGTACCCTGGGCTCTGATAATTGATCATTTCCCCATCCTGCCCAGATTCAGGGCTTCACGTTAAACCATATCTCCATTGTTTTTTAGTCTTTGCCTCTTTCTTTGTGTGCATGGGAAGCTCCTTATGTGCTAGTCTTGTGCATTTGCCTCCCCAGCAATTAACATAGTGCCTGGCACATGGAAAGCACTTAAATAAGTACTTCATTTATTTACCCACTTCCAGTTGATCTATATCATAAAATGACATTAATGACAATTAGCAAATGAATACTATCCCAGAGGAATATGTCCTGGGTTGATGATGAAGGAGCACCTGGAATAATCATTATTTTTCAACTAAAACTGTCTGACTTTTTGATTTCAGTTTCCAAAATTGCTTCTTCCCTGCCTCTGCCCCCTAAACGAGGTAATGAGAAGGAAATGCTGCATAAGCTAAGAAAAGGACGAAGCAAGCTTATTCCTACATTTGAAGTTGAATTTGGCGTTCTATTGTGGACATGGTGAGCACTGCCCACTTTGCAAGAAAAGTAGGTCTTTCAATGCCCTTTAAAAATTAATTCACAGTTCCAAATTCATTCTGCCTTCATCTTCAAAGACCATGAAGCTGACTTGATTTCTACAAGGACTGTATATTTAATGTAGCTTTAATCATTAGGAACAGAGACTATTTCCTTTTTATCTTTATATCCACAGAGGCTAACACAGGGCCTGCTCCATAGTAGATATTAAATAAATGCTCATTTATTGATTACTGATTGACTCCAAGGAGTCATTTTTTGATATGGTTCATTTTTTCTTTAGTCTGGACCTATTTTTGTCTTTTTATCCCTAACATGGTGCCTGGCACATAGTAGTAGATGCTCAAAAAAACACTTGTTGGTTGACTCATAATGGGAAAGTCCTGGTGTGGAAAGGCCTCCCACCAAGGCCAATCAATACTTCTATAATTTAGTCTTGAACATTCCAGGAACATAGAGAATGATCTTGTGCATCAAACATCTCAGATGGGTGACAAGAGGAATTAAACCCACGTATTTTTGAAACCAGGATCATCCATCTATCTGCTCTGCCCACTGTCCATAAACCATTATGATGACAATAAAATTTCCACCTCTTTTAATTCACCTTCTCCAGAAATAAGGGTCTATTTTATAAGGAAGACAAAGGAAAATCAGTCATAGGATGTTTCCAAACTGAGGAGGTGGTCTCAGGTATGAGAGATAGCAGACAAATTTAGCTGAGGTGTCTAGCAATGTGTGGCCCAATGAATAGGTTATTGATTATTGTTATTTTTTTCAACTAATATCTTTTTTTAGTTAAGTGGAAAAGTGGCTAGAATGCTAGACCTAGAGGAAGAGAGACCTGAGTTGAAATTGAGTCTCAGACACTTATTAGCTCTGTAAACCTAGGCAAACCATCTAACCATGCTTGCCTCAGTTTCCTCATCTATAAAATGAGCTGGAAAAGGAAATGGCAAACCACTCCAATATCGCTGCCAAGAAAACCCCAAATGGGGTCAAGAAGAGTGAGACATAACAGAAAAAAATGACCAAATAACAATATTTTTTTTCCAGATCCAACAAATTTCCTAAAGAATCCCTTCAACTTTTTGAGCTTCTGAACTAAAGAGATAATGACAAGAATAAGAAGATTAAATAGAAATTTTCTATTCTATTATATTTGAGTCTTACATGTTTGTGTAACTGTTTTGAGCCAAATGATATGTAAAATAAACTACCACCGTCATTATTATTAAGCTATTTAATTACCTCATCACTGTTATAAATAATTTGAGGCAGGTAGATGGATAGTGTGGTGAGCCTGGAGTCAAGAAGACCTGAGTACAAATCCAATTTCTGACATTTATTAGCTCCGTGACCCTGGACAAGCCACTTAATTCTTAGTTGCCTCATCTGTAAAATGGGGATATTAATAGCACTTCTCCTTCAGATTTATTGAGAGAATCACTTATCACAGTGCCTGACATAAAGGAAGTGTCTGACAGGTAGGAAGTGCTCTATAAAGTGAGCTATTGTTATTAATAAGATGTTATGTAGTTGTGAGTCATAGAATGGCACATTCTCTGAAAACTTATGTCACCAGAGGGTAATGGGAAGGTGACCCCCTCTTAGTCAATAAACTTCAGTGATTCTCTATCATCTACAGGAGCAAATGGAAAATCTTCCAGTGTTCAAAGCCTTTCAGAAATCTAGCCCCACTTGGCTCTTTTAACATCTTCCTTCCCAAAGCAGACTCTTTTATCCAGTGGCACCAGACTCATGGAGTTTCAACCAAGACACTCCCATTTCTTAGTCCCAAGTCTTTTCATTGGCTGTCCCCTAGGCCTAAAATGCTCTGCCTCCTCATTTCTGTCCCCTAGCTTTCCTGGATTTATCTAAAATTCCAATTTGTACAGGCAGCTTTTCTAAATTTTTAATCCCACCTTTCCTCTGTTCATTACTCCTTATTCATCCTGTATACATAGCTTCTTTGTGCAGTATTGTTTCTATGTTGTTTCCTCCATTAAATTGTGAGCTTCTTATGGACAGTTGACTCTGTCTTTTGTTTTTATTTATATCCACAGTGCTTATCACAGTACATAGCACATAGTAGGCACTTAATTATATGCTCTTTTTCACTGATTGACTAAATGATTGTGAGGAAGTTACAGCATTACTGAAGATGCATGGTGTAAGAAAAGCTATGTAGATAATGTCAATAGAGAGATGAAAGCTCAGAAAAGGAAATGGGCTATTCAGGCAGAGGGAGAAGAGAAAGAGAGAAAGGGAGAGAAAAAGAGAGGAGAAGGAGAGGGGGAAGGAGGAATGAGGGAAGGAGGAAAAGAGAGAAAGAGAGAGGAAGGAAGGAGGAAGAGAAGGAAGGAGGAAGAGAGAGGAGGGAGACAGATAAAAGGGAGAAAGAGAGAGAGACAGAGAGAGAAAGAAAGAATGGGAAGAAGGGAGAGACAGATAGAGAGACAGGCAGAGAAATAGAGACAGATAAAGACAGAGAGAGACAGATACAGGAACAGAGGAAGAAAGGGAGGGGAGAAAGGAGAGAGGGAGATAGGAGAGGCAGAGACACACACAGAGAGGCATACACACAGAGAGATATATAGTATTTTATTTTCCAAATGCATATAAAGATAATTTTCAAAATGCACTTTTGTAAGACTTCTGTATTCCAAATTTTTCTCCCTCCCTTCATTATCTCCTCCCTCTCCAAGAGAGCAAGCAAACTGATATTGGTTAAAAATGTGCAGTCTTTTTAAACCTATTTCCATATTTGTCACTTCATGCAAGAAAAATCAGAACAAAAGGAAAAAAACCATGAGAAAGAACAAATAAACAAAAAGTGAATACACTGTGCTTCTTTCCATATTCAGTCTCCAAAGTTCTCTCACTGAATGCAGATGGCATTTTTCATCCCAAGTCTTTTGAAATTGAGGCACTGGGATTGTTAACCTGAAATACACAAACTTGTCTTTTCAAATAAAATTTGCTAGCTGCATTTTTATGTAATTTCTTTATTTGAAAATGTGTTTTGTTGTGTATTTTATTTTATTCTGAAAAGAGTTTCAAAGGCTTCATGAATCAGGGGAGAAGAGTGGCTCATAACATGCTAAAAAGATTGAGTTCTAATTGAGGGCAAGACTCCTCAACACTTTGGGTAGTGGACTCATGGGAGATCAAAGGCAAGAGTTGCACAGGTTGAAAAGATTCATAAAAGTTGTGCTTTTGTAATGAGTAAGTATATAGAGGAGATCACAGCTCTTCTGAAGTATAAGTTTTTAACCAACAAAATGCTATATAAGTCTTCAGCTTACACCAATATTCTCCTGCACAGAGAACCTGTGCATGGTTGTATAATTCAAATTCCACATAGAGAGAACCTCAGTTTTTAAATAAATCAAGTATTGTCCTCAAGTTTCAAACAAAGAAAAATTGATAAAAGTAAAAATCACAGAAATCTAAGTAGGAAGGAACATTGGAAATCATCTAGTCTAGTCTGTACCAGCAAAAAAGAAACTCTCCTTAGAATCCCTAAAAAAGATATTCAGGCTTGTCATCTGTTTCACCTTGCTCAAATCATTGAAACTCTCCTAGAACTTGTTTCCCTCACTTTCCTCAGTCTCCCTTCATTCATGGATGCTCTCTTCTAGACATTCTCTAGGGGACATATATAAAGAATTTTCCAAATGGAATATTCTTTTTTGACTAAAATGATGAATGGACTGATTCTAGAAACCCTGGAAAGCGTTCCATGCACTGATGCTGAGTCAAGCAAGCAGAATCAGGAGAACATTGTATATAGCAACAAGATTGTGTGATGATCAACTAGGATAGACTTAGTTGTTTTTTTCAGAAATTCAGTTATCCAAGGCAGTGATCCTAATAAACTTTAGATAAAAAGTACCATCCACATCCAGAAAGAGACCTGTTTTTTCTGTTTTGTTTTGTTTTTTTATTTCCCTCATGGTTTTTTTCCCTTTTGTTCTGATTTTTCCCTCCAACATGACTCATATGGAATTATATAGAAAATGAATGTACATACATAACCTTCAATATTAAAAGAAACCAAGAAATGGTGTCCTGAAATAAGGCTAGTTCTTAAAAAAAATACAAATCTGGCATGTCAATGGGCCTGGATTTTTGGAGCCATCCCAGGATGATAGAAATGTTTAGAGCTTCTCTAGATATTCATATCTATTGAAAGTAACAAAAGCAACAATAATGATGATTTTAAAAACACATTAGGATAATATACTGGGAAACCGTAAAATAAAAATGAATGTCAGATTTGCAAAGTGCCTCTCATTCATTATCTCATTTGATAGCAAAGAGGCCACAGTCAAAAACCCATTGGTTGGCAAAGGCCACTGGCTCCTCTCTAACCTCAGACCACAAACTATATCTTTCAGATCAACCAACCATCATTTTTAAAACTTGTGCAGCTAGAACCAGGAGATCATTATACATGGCAATAACAAGATTATATGATGATCAAGTCTGATGGATGTGGCTTTCTTCAACATTGGGATGATTCAAAACAGTTCTACTTGTTCAGTGATGAAGAGAGTCATTTATATCCAGAGATAGAATTATGGGAACTGAGTGTGGTTCACAACATAGCATTTTCACTTTTTTTGTTGTTGTTTGCTTGCATTTTATTTTGCTTCTTTTTTTCTTTCACAGCACAATAATTATATAAAAATGTGTGTATATGTGTGTACATATATTTACATATCTGTACACACATATATACATACATTAGATTTAACATATATTTCTACCATATTTAATGTATATTTGACTATTTGCCAGCTAGGGGAGGGTGTGGGAGCTGGGGGGATTGGAACACAGGGTTTTGCAAGGGCTAGGTTGAAGAATTGTTCATGCATATGTTTTGAAAAATAAAAAGCTTTAATTAAAAAAAAGAACTTTTGAAAAAAAGTTTGTGCTGGTATTCATAAAAGAGTGATGAGAGAGGGCAAATCCATCATCCCTATGACATGCAAGTGCCATGCTCTTCTGAGAAGGAAACTAAAGAGCCCTATTTGTATACAAAAAATAGCAGAGTAGAACTAGGCTACAGTAAGATGGGATACTTGGATTATTTAACAGCCTTCTCTCTCCAATTCAGTCCTATAAAACAGCTAATAAAGTCATCTTGCTTTAAAAACCAATAAATCATTTGCCTCTTCCTCATGAAGTTAACACATCAGAAGACAGCATTGCACATTTATCTGAAGCTGCCTCAGTAAATCAAATTAATCAGAAAAAGTATTTTCCAAAAAAACCCCACCAAGTGGAAAAGGGTTATAAAAGATTAATTTGCTTAGGGTCAAATGTTACACTGGAATAATGTATTGCCAAAATTTTAAGTTGCTCGGTCTCTGAGCAAACCTGAATTTCTGTCATTAAGGTCTGAATAGAGAGCAACTCCAATTTCCCATAAAGCATTAATCCAAAATTCTAGTATTTTTGGTAACTGTTCTGTGGCTTTTATAGGCTTTCTAAAAAATGCTGATCCTTAATACCTTCTTTCCCATTTCTTCCCTCTGTAGAAGTGGAAAGAAGTTTTAGAGCCATTTTTCTTGAAGCCATAAATTCATCTTTGAAGAAACTGAGGAAAGTTAGGCAGAGTGGTGGCTAGAGGTAGGATGACATGGACAAAGAATTTTCCCCCAAGGGGCCAACTAGCTGGTGATGAACCTCTAAGTCCTTAAATAAGACTGGTTCTTCTTTTTTATTTTTATTTTCCCCAATGACATGGAAATAACATTTTTTTGATTATATATATAATTCATTTTTAAAATATCTCCATATAAATCATGTTGGCAGAGAGAAATCAGACCAAAAGGGGAAAAAACTACAAGAGAAAAAAAAAGATGAAAAGGGAAAAAAGTCAACATAGCATGTGTTGATTTACATTCAGTCTTCATTGTTCTCTGTCTCTGGAGGTGGATAGCATTCTCCATCCAAAGTTTGTTGAGATTGTCTTGGATCACTGAACCAATGAGAAGAACCAAGTCTACCTTAGTGATCCTTGTACAATCTTGCTGTTGCTGGGTACCATGTTTTCCTGTTTCTGCTCGTTTCACTTAATATCAATTCATGTAAATATTTCCATGATTTTCTAAAATCAACCTGTTCATCATTTTTAATAGAACCATAATATTCCAAAATTTTTACATATCATTACTTATTCAACCACTCCCCAATTTATGGACATCTACTCATTTTCCAACTCTTTGTAAGGCTGGTTCTTATAAAGCAAAGTTAGCAAGGTGATGGACCTGGACTTTCTAAAATCTTCCCAAGATGATAGAAAATTCCAGAGCTTCTATTTTGTTGCCATAATCTTTGAGGACCCAATGCTCTCTTCATGAACCAATGAAGAATCATCATAAGATCTCGGGATCTGAGCTTTAAAGATGGCCAGGATCTCTAAGATCATCAAATCCGTTCCCTCAGTTTTCAGATGGAGGATTAATAGCATAGGACAAGGAATATAAAGAAATATGAATACCTAAAACAGGAGGTGGGTCATTAATGTAGCAAAACTGAGGAATAAGCAATGGACAAGATTATAGATGCTTCACCAACATACAATATCAAGAGATTTAAATCAAGGAAAGCAGAAAATTGTGAGGATGCTCCCTACTCTTGTGGGGGAGACTCAAGAAGACATGAAAAAGGATTGTATGGTATATGGAGATAAGAACCACATTTACTCTTCCCTCCTGAAGGAATCTCAAAATCATTTGGATCCTAGATTCATCAGAGTATCAATTTTGTAGCTACAAAGGCTTGAAAATGTCATATAACTATTAAAAATAAAAATGACAAAGAGTCATGATTTCATTAGCACAAGAACAACCTGGTGAATAGCAAACTCATCTTGAAAAAATCCTTGGAAGATTCCTGAGCCTGAGAAAGGTTTTTTTTCTTTTTTAAAAAAAGATTTGTCCAGGATCACATAGCAAATAATTATCAAAGTAAGGATTTGAAGCCAGGTCCTCATAACCCCAAGTCCAGTACTTTGTCCATTGTCAAGCTGGCTTCTATTTCTTAAGTAACCAAATCTAATTTCAGTTTGATAGAAAAGCAGGTCAATTTGATAAACATTTACAGAGTACTTTTAGGGTATAGTATTTATTCTAGGATTTGTAAATACAGAGAAAGACAATAACTCAGACCTCGCCCTCAAGTGGCTTACAGTTTAATAAGAATGATATGATATGTACAAATATATAATACAAGACAGGATTTGATGAGAGCAAGACAAAGAGCAGGTAATGGGCTCCAGGAATATATGAAGAGGAATAAAACGCTTTCTAAGATCTCTTCCAACTCTAATATCCCATGATCAACCAAACAATAAGTATTTATTAAAGTGTAAGGTACTGTTTAGGCACTAGAATACAAAGATATTTCCCCAAGTCCATTTTCCTAGATGAGACTGAACTGGGTGAGATGAGGAAGAAATGGGGGAAAGACTGGATTTGGAGTTGGAAGGACTGAAAATTCATCAGAGTAGTATGTATTTTTGGGTGTAACATTTTTGGCTAGGACACCAATAAATTGAATAGCAAGCAAGATTGAAAACCTTGAGAGAATCTCGGAAGTATCTGGGGATGCTTATCCTTGAGAAGACTCACAAGGGACATGAGAGAACTCTTCAAGTGTTTGAAGGGCAAGTCTTTAAAGGGTGTGGGGGGTGGGGGGCTAGATTTGTTTCACTTGATTCCAGAGAAATAAAAAAGGAATAATGCCTGGAAGTTGCCAAGACAATTTTAGACTTCATTTCAAGGGGGAAAAGTTCTGTAACCACGAAAACTATCTCAAAGAGGAATGGGCTGCCTCAGAAAACAATATGTTCCTCCTTTGGGAAGTTTACCAGGAAAATACAGGAAAATACTTATGTTTCAAAGAGAACTCTTGGAGAACTGTGAGCTAAATCAGATTACCTTCTAACTGAAATTCTGTGATTCTGTGACATGGGTTTGCAGGATCCATACAATGCTAGAAAAGTCATTCCCCACTTTGGGCCACAGTTTCTTTATGTTACCTTGTATTTCCCAGGATAGCAAATATCTATTCTGAAAATACTGTCTGTAAAGAATAAATGAATAAATGTAAATAAACCAAAGGAGCACCAATTAGAACATGGTTTCTAAGGGGATATTTTATATTCAAATATCGATTCACTAATAGATCTGAAAGGAAGCTTCCCTATTCTTTCTCTACTGAACCTCTTTTTCAACAGGAAAAGATCATGTTCTTCTAAACATATTTGAGAGTCCCCAAAGGAAAACAGGACCCAAAGATTAATCCTGCATTCCAGAAACTTCCAAATTGTAAATTTGTCACCAATGACAATGTATCTCCAACACCATCAGAGCTAAGCTTGTAAGATAAATTCTAACAGCAAGGCAAGAACCAACTCAATGCACCCATGCATTGTCTTCTAAGAGTCCACTGGCCTGGAGTTCATGATAAATTGGGTGATCAGATGGTGAACAGATTCCATTATCTGCGTGTGCTACATTACAGTGCAATGGAAGAAGAACAACTCTTCCCTCTAAGGAGATTTATCACCCTCTTCTGGAACTGCTGTGCAAAGAGGCTGATTCAGATAAAGAGATTTACTTGAATATTCTACCCATTGAGTCCAAGATACTTTGTTCATCTTTTTTTGCTATTGAAGCAACATTACAATCAAAGGACCTGGTTTGGAAAGTTGTTGCCGCTACTGTGTAACCATGGACAAGTCACACCTGCGTTTTGATGGATGTAGTGTAACGTTGAACTGGATGTAGTGTAACATCTTCCAGATGGCCCATCCAATTCTGACTACTACAGTCCTATGACTCCAAGTCCAATGTCCTTTGTGTTAACCAATAAAAAAATATTTGTCAAACACCTGGTATGTGGCAGATACTGTGCTGGGTACTACAGATACAAAATTAAAAAGCTATACAGTCCTGCCCTCAATCAGCTTAAATTGTGCCATATTGTTCAGTTTCTACACAGTTTTAATTTAATTCCATGATCCTATTAAAAATATCTCTCTCTCTCTTTCTCTCTCTCTTTCCTTCCCCCTTAATTTCTCTCTCACTCCCTCTCTCCTTGTTTCCCTCTTTCTTTCTTTCCTCCTTTCTTTCCTTCTCTCTCTTTCCTTCCTTCTTTCTTTCTTTCTTTCTTTCTCTCTGACTCTCTGTCTCTTTTTCTCTCTCTGTCTCTCTCGAGCACTTTCTGTGTCTCTGTCTCTGTCTCTCTCTCTCTGTCTCTCTCTCTCTCTCTCTGTCTCCCTCCCTTCCTCCCTCCCTTTCTCCCTCCTTCTCTCCCTCTCTTAATTTTCTTTCTTTTTTTCTTTCTTCTTTTCTTTCTCTCTCTATCTCTTCTCTCACTCTTTCTCTGTCTTTCTGTGTCTTTGTCTCTGTTATTCTCTCTGCCTCTATTTCTCTGTCTCTCTTCATTTTTCTTTCTCTATCTCTCTGTCTCTGTCTCTCTGTCTTTGTCTCCTATATATACATATATACACATATATGTGTATGTATATGTGCTGAATAATTCTCCAGGTCCTCCTATAAAACCAAAGACAACCTTTCTGTCTCCTTAGGTACACATTGCTCATTGGTGGATGTTGTATTTTTCCTAATTATCTATTCATTGTTACTTCCAAAGCAAAAAGAATAGGAAAAAACCATTTCTCTATTCCATGATCTTTTGCCCAGGGTTCACCTTAAAGAAAATCAATATGGGGTCACAGAATTTTGATCTAGAATGGAAGGGAGGGAAGTGAGAAGCCATCTTGTTGAGAAGACCAAGCCCTAGAGAGGATAATGACTTTCTAAGTTCACACAAATGGTAAATGCTGCTGGAGAAATTAAGTCCCCATCCTCTGACTCCAAAAGGATAACTCTTTCCACCTTACAATGTTGCATTGTTCTGGAAATCATTATTCATTTTCTTTCATCACTGGATATGAAGCTTCTGCAAGAACAATCCTTCTTCCCCACACCTCCTCCCCTCAACCTCCAACTCTCTGCTTTTCTAGAACAGGCTGATCTTTTCATGGTTTAAATACTAGCAGGGTCAGGTTCTTCCAGAAGAGAAGCTGGGAATTATTTTAAGGATGATACAAAGCTAGTCAGATGACCTGGAAGAGTAAGTTATAAGGTCAGCCACATACCTTCAATAAGAGGGTCAAAGAATCCAATTTTTATCTTGATGACCACGATACAGGATAGAGGAAGCAATGATGACCTGTTCCATATGCCCACCAGCCATGGAATATAATGGAAAGTATCCTGAACTTGGATTCGATGGCTGGATTGAAGTCCCCTCCACCCATTAGTCCCCTGACCACTACTAGTTTAGTGACCATGAGAAAATGGCTTAGTTTCTCCAAATCTCAGGTTCCCCATTTGTGAAATGGGGGTAAAAATCAGAGATACCATGGAGGATGGCTAGAAGGAGGGACTCTGAGTTACAATGAACTCAGAGTTCAAATCCCAGCTCTGACACCAAGAAACTTAATTTCTCAGTCCCCAAGGCAACTTTCTAAGACTCTAAATTGCAGAACAGTGACAGTCTCCTTGGATAAAGGGAATTTACTCACCAGGAATCCTTCTACTTATAAAATCACAATCTGGGACAAAAACAAAAGTTCTAACCATGATAGCAGCTTGATTTTTTTCCCCTGAGTTTTCAAGTTTTCAAAGCATTTTATATGCCATAACTCAAGTCTCACAAAAAGCCAGTGAGAGCAGCATTACCGTTATCCTCATATTACAGAAGGAAACAGGCCAGATAACTTGAATGATTTGCCCAAGATTACACACCCATTAAGTTTTGGAAACAGGATTGGAATCCAGGACCAAGGTCAGTATTCTACCTCCTAGATATTCCTGCATAATAGTTTTTTTTTCCCACAAGATTTTTATGGGCAGGCAGTCCATTTAAAGCATTTTGTAGACCTTAAAGTTCTAAACACATATAAGCTAGTATTATTTAACTCTGAAGAGTTAAGCATATGCCAACTATCATTATCTTGGCAATTTCTCTGTCCCTCTTTCCTAAAGCCTCTGTGCCTTGCAGGCATTAGAACATTCTGTATTTACTGCAGTATCTCCCCTGTCCTCAACAAAGAACAATCCCTGACAGCATTCCAAGGAAATTATCTGCTTATAATAATATTCACACATATTCTCCATGATGCCTGAATAAAGAACTCCCCAAAGAGAGAGCCATTCCTAAAATGTGGTGCCTCTGAAAGGACCAGACTCTATCCAGAGCCACCCAGGGAGAAATAGCTAATTATGTGCCATTCTCCCATTTGCTACAAATCAGAAGAGAAGAAAAAAATGAACTTGTAATTGGCATTGGTATCTAGGAGCACATTACAACTCATAGTATTACCCATAATCATGCAAGAAGCAGCCAGTCAGTCAACTGTTATTCATCATTTAGTCAGCACCCAGGTCAGGAGCTAAGAAGTGACTAGAGGGTTGAACAAAGTAAGGGAAATGAGTTCAAGACTTGCTACCTTGAATATTTGAACTTGAACTAGCTGCCTGACCTTGGTAATGCTGATCACTTCTCAGTACCCCGGGAAATAAGTCAGGATATAATTGATAAATCATATACTGTATCCATACAGGAAAAAAAAACTGAAGCAGATCAATATTAGGTGACTTTCACAGGGTCACATAGGTAGTAAGTATCTGAGGATTTTAAACTTAGGATTTTAAGCCCAGGGATCCATATTAATTATTAGTGGATGAAATGCTCAAATCTAGTGATCCTAGGTTGATAAAATCACAGATCTTTATTTGTGCTACACAGGATTGTGAAGAACTCATAGGAGAAAACAGCAGTCCCTGTGCTCAAGGCACTTACAATCTATTGTGAAATTTCCTTCTCTTCTGATTTGGAGTTAATAGGAAAATGGCACATAATTAGCTATTTCTATCTGGGTGGTTCTGGATAGAGTCTGGTCCTTTCAGAGGCACCACATTTTAGGAATGGCTCTCTCTTTGGGGAGTTCTCTATTCAGGCATCATGGAGAATATGCGTGAATGAGTAAGTTTTAATCAAATTTATTATTTCAAAAATCTAATTAATTAAGTTTGTGGTTTTAAAAAGCTAAGCTGCACCCTATTATCAAGAAGCTTACAATTTAGTTGGAGAGTTAAATCAAATACATGTGAAAGTTACAGTATGCTGTTGGATGTTTTAATAATTGGCTCTCTGGGGAGAAAAAACTCTGAAGAAAAATACTACTTTTTGTTTGTTATGCATTATTAATATTTTGTCCATCGATTTTTAAGTCTAATCAACAAAACAATAAATCAGGCTCTAACATAACATTTGCTGATTTCTAAGAGCAAATGTTCCCACTGAAAATTTAACAATAGGCTCTACCAAGCCAGGATGAGCTGGTTCCAACACATCCCTGAATATAGACAAAAAACTGCATCACAAATAAGAAAATCATCACATTCCTAAAACAGATGAGTCAGCCGGTACTCAGATAGGTTACAAGATTCACTCAAATTTACTTGGCAAATATTTTTTCATCAGTTTCCATTATTAATCAGGGTCACAAGTTAATTGTCTTTTTACAGAAAGGGAATTCTATAATGCACACTTGCTAATAAGTTTCCTTCGAAAGTTGTGATGATAATTAGGCTCACCATACAATCTGGGAATTGAAAGAGACCTTAAGGGCCATCTAGTCCAATCTCCCCCAGACCATGGATCCCCTCTGTAACAGCTCTGACAAATCGTCACCTCAACAGGGCTTGAAGAATATTGATGAAAGAGAACTTTCTACCTACCAAGGTGACTCATTCTACTCTCTTTTTAAATTTTATTTTATTTTTAATTATAGAAAAAAAAGCATTTCCATAGCACAGCATAATAAAAAAGACGATTGCACATAAAACTACAAATCTATTAAGTACAATTCACTATTCCCTTTAAATACATAATAAAGTTTTTATGTAACATTTTTACCTTTTTTTTTCCCTTCCTTTTTCTTCTCCCCCCTACATTCTAGATATGGCCATTGCATCTTAGGAGGTTTTAATTGTTAGCACCTGCTTCCTTTCATCAATTAAATCTGTACTTTTTAAGATCCCATTATACAACCCTCCTGAGTCTCCTTCTGTGGCCAAACAGAAAATATCTTATCCATTTTTCTAAAAGACAGTCTTTGGAATACTCGAAAGCCCCTCTTCTTCTTTTTTTTTTTTAATTTAATAGCCTTTTATTTACAGGTTATATGTATGGGTAACTTTACAGCATTAACAATTTCCAAACCTCTTGTTCCGATTTTTCACCTCTTACCCCCCACCCCCTCCCCCAGATGGCAGGATGACCAGTAGATGTTAAAAATATTAAAATATAAATTAGATACACAATAAGTATACATGACCAAACCGTTATTTTGTTGTACAAAAAGAATCAGACTCTGAAATATTGTACAATTAGCTTGTGAAGGAAATCAAAAATGCAAGTGGGCAAAAATATAGGGATTGGGAATTCAATGTAATGGTTTTTAGTCATCTCCCAGAATTCTTTCACTGGGCGTAGCTGGTTCAGTTCATTACTGCTCCATTGGAAATGATTTGGTTGATCTCATTGGAAAGCCCCTCTTCTACTCCCTTTAATCTATTGTTCCTTTAGCCAAACATCCCCAGGTCCATCATCCAAGCCTCCTGGAGCACAATCTCCCTTCATTTCCCAGGTCATCTTTTTCTGGATGCACTCAAGCTCATCAATATCCTTTCTAAGGTGTGGGACACAGTATTGAATCCAAATGACAGTATCATCCTTCTTAACTTTTGATGTGATCATATAATTATCTATTTGGTTCTGATCAAGGGATTTCCATTCCTTAAGTCTCTTTTATCCATTGAGTGAATGAAGAAATTGATGAGATTTTCTTTATAGTCTCTCCTACCTTTAACTCTTACCACTCTATGAATTAACGTTCTCACTTCTCTCCTTTCTTTTCCAAAGTATTATTGGATACTTCCTATTTGCCTATACCATATAAAATACCCATGAAAAATTAAACAAATGTTTAAAGCTTAGATACAATCCCTGTTTTCAGAAAGTTTACAAGAAAAGGTAAAACAAGCTTAAGTTAAGCATTTGGGTACTGAAGAAAGCTGGTATAAGCTGGCAAGGATTTCAAAATTAACATTTAATTCTTTATTCCAGAGGTGTCCATGAGGCTGGTAATCAATTTTCTGAAAGAGAACACAAGGAAAATAGGAGGTAAAGTTGACCCCCAAGCAGACTTTGCATCTATCAAGTTATACCCTAAGTTGTAAAAGCCTTGGATGGCAACTAATTTTGTTTCATTTCAATATTATGTCACATTTGGATGAGAACTGTCTCTTTTCTCAAGTTGTATAGATTAAGGAAGCATTTCTAATCAAGAAAAGCTTCCCACTTTTTATATAAAGTGAAAGACCTTTGAAGAGTAGAAAAATCATGTATCCTAGATACTGAGGCCCTGGGCTTGGGAAGCCAAAAGAGCATCTAGTGATGGGTAAAATGGATGTCTTCTAACTGGAAACCTTTTTTTTTTCTTTAGTGTGACTGTTCTTTGAAATAAAGTTAAATAAAGTTTCTATTTACCTTATACTCTTATGAAATCCTGAGCCCAATAATTATAATCAGTGCCAAAATGACTAGATTTAGACTGGTGGAAAAAAGGAAGAAAACATTCACAGACTGGTGGAAGGCCATGAAGGAAGTCTTGGAGTCAATACTGAGTACACAATATTCTTGCCAGACAATGATGTCATTCACTTGTTTGGAAAGAACCAGTCTTCATGTTATCTCTCCTTGATCAGATTTAAGGGATTAAGGACAAGGAAAAAGCCAAGCTGACTCCAAAGACATCAGCCTGTGTGACTAAGGTGAAAGGTGCCTGAATCAGAGGAATTGGGAGCTGAGGGGGAGGCATAGTTAGCAGTTAATTTTATTGTCATGACTCACTCTCTATATTTCGCCTACCTCCGCAACCCCAGTGTTTAGCATAGTGTCTAGCACACAGAAATCCCTTAATAAATACTTCCTGACTGGTCAATCATAATATGGAAATTAGAGTTCTTTGAATATCAGCCAGAAAACTATGGGTTTTATTTTGCAGAAGATCTATGGAAATCATGGGAGTTTGGGGAGTAATCAAGCAACATACCAAAAATTGGTATTCTTAATTCACATATGACCTCATATATTAACTATATAACCTTGGGTAAGTCACCTAATCCTCTTTGCCTCAGTTTCATTCTGGAAAATGAAATAGAGAAGAAAATGGCAGACTACTCTAAGATCTTTGCCAAGAAAACACAAAATAGTATCATGGGTAGTTGGACAAGACTGAAACAACAACAACAATGCTTAATGGTAAGAGTACTAGATTTGATGGGATATAAATTTGTTGGCAGGCACTATATTATTTTTGCCTTACATCCCCAAAACCTAGTATAGTGTCAAGTACATAATAGTGTCAAATGACTAATTGAATTGGAGTCGGAGGGTCTTGGTTCAAATCCAGACTCTATGTGAACCAATATAAATTACTTCTCTCTGAAGCTCATTTTCTCACTTGTGTGTTAGTTAGCAGTTAATTTTATTGTCATGACTCAGTCTCTATATAAGGTAAATTTTCTTAACTAGGTGTGAAATAGAAAAAATATAATGGTATTTAACAAATGCCAAACAGTACAGAGACATTTACCTTAATACCTTAAAATTGCTACATGGCTGTAAATAATTAATGTACATATTATTCAAAACTAGCCATTTTTAAAGAAAGAGAATTCATTATTAAAACATCTATGTCAGTAGAGAATATAAATTGAGTTCCAGTTCTGCATATTTTAAAGTTCTCTTAATGTGTTGCTTCTTCTTGTTTTTCTTATCACTCACCTATTTTAATATTCTTCATTTCCATTATAAAAAAGACACTTCAGTTTCCTACAATAAATATCTATATATTTTCTTATTGGGATTTAAGGTTTACAAAGCACTTTACCCAAAACAGCCCAAGGAAATAAGAAGCAAAAATGCTATTATTCCCACTTTACAGATGAAAAAACTGAGGTTCATAGGAATTAAGTGACTTCCCTACTCATATGTGAAGGGAATTCCCGCAATAACCTGAAATATGATCAACAAAGCACTCCTTGGAAATACTGTTACTGGAGGCAGCCCATTTCTCTATTGGATAGTTCTATTTTTCAGAAGTTTTTTTGCAGACATAGAGTCTAAATGCGTCCATATTCCTAGTTCTGTCCTCTAGCACCCAAAAGATATGCCTTTTCCCCATGACTTAACAAATATTATACATGACAGGATCAGTTTTTGGCCCTGGAATATAAAGTAAGGCAAAAAAAAAAAAAAGAACAATTCAAAATCCTCAGATAATCCCTCTTCTAAGTGAGCTCAAAATCTTAATGAGAGAGATGACGTGGAAATGAGTATGTATAAATTAAATACGTACAGGATAAACTCTGTTCTTATTGACATTTGTTGAATGATTAATAAATATTGATTGATTAATTAAACATTTCAAGTTTCTTTAATAATGGATTTGAGACCCTTTGTGGTTACCTTTGGTTCTGGTTCTGGTTCTGGTTACCTTTTCTAATTCAAGGCTTCTAAAACATTTTCCATTTGTGATCCTTTTCCATTTGAGAAATTTTTAGGCCAATTTGGATATATAGGTGTCTAAAATAAGTATACAAATCAAATACTGATAGTAAATCACAATTTTGTGATCCCACATTGTTAAGAGAAAGCTCAATTCTCCGAAAGCCTCCACAGTTGTGGATCATAACATCTGAAAGAATTACAGGGCAGCCTTTGCTGACATAAGTGTTGAGGACTGGGAATGAAATAAATTGGAGGCAGAGGGAAGAGGAGGGAGGTCAGACAATACAATGGCCTCTCAGTCAGAGAGGTCAGAGAACAGCAACTGCCTATCAGTCTCCTTGTATAATCCTCTCACAAGAGGAGATCCATTCTGCAGGTCTGTGTTGAATCTCTAGCAGCCACTGTCAGGTGGCTCCCATGATTCCAATAAATCCCATGTACTCCAACACCACATTCAGTTAGAAGACCCCATATGTGGTCATAAACCACAGTTTAAGAATCTGGGCCCTAGTAAGTCAAAAGACTATCAATATCCTTTCCAAAACTATGTACCTTGGTATGGAAGACAAAGCTCAGAAGGCAGTCTAACCAAGGCCAAGTAAAAGGCCCCTCTATAAAAATTAGCATAGGATTCTGGGATCTTGGATTTAAAGCTGGCATAGTCTTTAGATGTCAGTAGACTGCTAAGGAAACTGAGGACCTGAGAAATTCAATGGCTTGGCCAAAGTCTAGGCCAAGATTCCCTCCCCACCTACTGTGGTCCTTTCCATCAGCTACTAAAAGACTATATGGGACTAATTAATTATATCACACTGGGCAAAAAATTGAATACCTCTGTCAACTTCCAACAATGCTAAGTTACGGAATTGACAATTTGTATCTGTGAAAGGAGTTGCCACAGTAGAAAAAGACCAAAACAAAGATGATCTGATGAGCTTAAAAGACCTGTGATTGGAATTCAGCTAAGTGATGTCTAAAAACCAGGTATGGAGTTTGCAATGAACAGGGGATTTGTTTTATAATTAGGGAAATTCTAAGAGAGAAAGAACATTCCAAAGACACGAAGAAGCTTGTTTTCTCCAGAGATAATAAAATAGGGGGAAGATTACACATGTTTGTCTGGCAAATGTTAGAAAAAGAAAAAAGAAAATTCAAGAGTATCTAAAGTCTATGACAGAATTTGTGAATCCTTTCCCTTCTTCTTTTCAATTCTGTAACTTTCTTGCTACCATGATTCATCATTCTAGCCACTAGCAGCTGCCTGTGTGCCGAATTCCAAAGGCAGAAGCTTTCATTTTCAAATATATCAAAATATACACGGAAGCCTACCGGTGATTATACTTTTAAATAGGGTTTCTAATGGGCCATACATTAAATGGCCTCATTTCATGATGCAGCAGTCATTCCTTAGGGGACAAGGGAAAGGATGCTGCATCAGCTCACCTAGCCAAGTTGTAAGACTGAGAAAAAGATCTCATTTGCATTCCACCCCAAATGTTCCCTGGGGAACTGTTTTTGATGGAAAAGAAAACCATTTCCTAAGATATTACCTGGTGATCTCCAAGGGCAGAGACTTTCCCCAAAACCGTAAGCCATCCATCAGATCGATGACGTCTAGCACCTCGCCATTCAACCTCAGCAGATTCATTAACTTAGCCACTCATGGTAGAGCAATATTTCTCAGTAGGTTACACAAATTAACTTTATGCTTTTAACTGGGTTGTCTGACACTGTGAAGAACAAGTCTCAGGACTCGTGGACAAAACGGAACAGAGAGATTCAGACAAAAACAAAACAAAACAAAACAAAAACCCTAGAGTTTTTCTGGAATGATAAGATGAGAGAATTTTCAAATGAGACATCTCAGACATCAGCTAGTCCAATTACTGTTAGGAGAGGCTGCCTGTTTTAGAAGGAAGAAGATTGGACTTGGAGTTAAGAGAAATAGTTCAATTTTGGGCTCTTAACACTTAATACTTGTGTGATTAATGGCAATCTTCCTGACCCTCCATTTCCTTATCTGCAAAATGGATATAATGGTAGAAGTCAATGTGGTATAATGGAAAAAGAAAGAGTATAAAAGGATGTGAATGAAAACTTTAACTTTTCCAGGTCACCTTCTAGATAAGGAACTCGTGATATGGAAACTTCCACCGCAGTTACAGATTGGCAGCTCTCTGTAACTTGTGATCTTAGAGGGTTATCTGAGATTGGCAAGTCACTTCTCCTGCCTAGGACTTAGGCTGCCCGTCTCTAAACCCCTTCCAATTCTATAACTACTTGCATTATGTACCTCACAATGCTGTTGTGAGGAAAGAGCTTTATAAGCCTGAAAGTTCTATGTAAGAGGGCAAATGTACATTTAAGGAAAGGTGAGCCATTTCTTGTTAATGAGCATGCTCTCAATTTCCAAAATTCCACAAAAGGAGCTTCTATAAGCATTTTTGTATATATGGAGTATTTTCCCTTTTTCTTTTATTTCTTTGGATACTGACATAGTAGTGGTATTGGTCTGCCAAAGTGGGTAGACACAATTTTACAACTCTTTTGGGCATATTTCCAAATTATTCTCCAAGATGGTTGGACCAGTTTACAATTGTACCAACAGTACATTGATGTGCTAATTTCCCCTCATTCTCTCCAGTATTTAGCATTTCTGATAACTATGAGATAGTACCCAGAGTTGTTTTAATTTGCATTTCTCTAATCACTATTGATTTAGATCATTTTTAGAGCTTTGAATTCTTTTGAAAATTGCCTATTTCTATCTTTTAAACATTTATCAATTAGAGAATGACTCCTAGGTTTACAAATTTGATTCCATTTCCTATATATTTGAGAAATGAGGCCATTAACAGAGAAATTTACCCTTAAATTTTTCAATATTATTTCAAAGTTTGTGATATCTTTTAGCATTATAAGGTTCCCCTGATTATCTTTTTAAATTAAGTCTATTTTTGCTTTTGCTTTGTCTGAGATCAGGATTATCACTCCTGCCTTCTTTACTTTAGTTGAAAGATAATAGATTATGCTCCAGCCCTTTATTTTACGTCTGTGTATGCCTTTCTTTTTCAAGTATGTCTCTTGTAAACAACATACGGTTGCATTCTAATTTCTAATCCATTCTGCTATCTGCTTCCATTTTCTTGCTGAGTTCATCCCATTTACAATCACAGTTATGATTGGTAACTATTTCCTTCCATCCCATTTTCTCCTGTTTATCCTCTCTCTCTCCTGTCCCTTCTCTAAAGTCTGTTTCCCTTCTGACTATTGCATCCCTTAATCCACTCCTCATTTTTATCATCACTCTTTCCTTCACATATCTGATCCATGTCCTGTCTTATTTCCCTAATATCTAAGATAGATTTCTATACCCAATTGAATATGTATATATATGTATATGTTATTCCCTCTCTAAACCAATTCCTACAAGAGTGACATTCAAATATTGCCTACAACTGCCTCCATTTTACCTTCCACTATAAATGCTCTGCCTTGAATAATTCTTTTCTGCAAAAATTTTCCCTGTTCTACTCTTCTGTCCCCTTTGTCCCTCTTCCACATTCCATTTTTTTAGATCATCCCAACAAAATCAACTCAAACTCATTCTCTTTCTATGTAGACTCCTAAATATCTGATGATGATAAAGTTCTTAGGAGTTACATGTGTTGTCTTTCCTCATAGGAGTGTAAATTTGATTTTATTGAGTCTCTTATGATTATTCCTTCATATTTACCTTTTTATGCTTCTCTTGAGTTTTGTGTTTGAATGTCATTTCTATTTAACTCTAGTGTTTTCATCAGGAAAGCTGGAAAGTCTTCTATTTCACCAAGTATCTTTTTTTTACTCCAAAAGATTATACTCAGGTTTGCTGAGTAGATTATTCTTGGTTTTAATCCTATCTCTTTTGCCTTCTAGAATAAAATATCCCAAGCTCTCTATTCTCCACTGCTTTAACATAGAAGCTGCTAAATCTTGCATGATCCTGACTTGTGGCTCCACAATATTTGAATGGTTTCTTTCTGGTTGCTTCAAGTATTTTCTCCTTGATCTGGGACCTCTGAGATTTGGCTATAATATTCCAGGAAGTTTTCATTTGGAGAAGTCTTTTACAAAGTAATCATTGAATTCTTTTCATGTCTATTTCATCCTCTAGATCTAAAATATCAGGGCAATTTTCTTTTACAATTTCTTGAATCGTATTCTTGAATTCTTGCATTTCTTGAGTTGAAATGTGATATCTAACCTCTTTTTTTTTATCATGGCTTTCAAGTAGTCCAATAATTTTAAGATTACCTCTTTTTGATGTATCGTCTAGACGAATTGTTTTTCCAATGAGATATTTCCCATTTTCTCCTATTTTTTTCATTCTTTTTACCTTGATTGTGTATGTATGTGTATGTGTATGTATATGTGTGTGTGTGTGTGTGTAGGATTCATTAGCTTCTGATTACCCAATTCTAATTTTTAAGGAATTATTTTCTTCAAAGAGGTTTTATACAACTTTTCCCATTTGGATAAAATGTTATTGAGGATTTATTTATTTCAGTATTTGCACCCTTTTTAAAACTAACCTGGCAGTTGTCTTTTCATAATTTTCTTCCTTGGCTCTCATTTCTGTTTTTCATTTCTTGATTTAATATTTCCTCTACTATTTTTATTTGATTTTGAAAATCATTCGAACTCTTCCAAGAATTGTTTTTGGACTTTTGTCCAATTCTTTTTTTTCTTTAATGCTTTGCTTGTAGTTGTTTTGACTTCATTGTCTTTTTTTTCTGAGTTTCTGTCTTCATTTTCCCTGTCACCATACTAGATTTTTCTGGGAAGGCTATATTTTTGCTTCTATTTGCTCATTTTTCTATTCTTTTTCTTGATTTTAAACTCCATGTTCTCTTCTCATTTCGGGGAAAGGGAACATTATTCCAAACCAGGTTTTTTTTTTCTTCTCACTGCTTTTTTCAGAGCTAATCCTGGGAAAATTGGAAATTTGGGGTATTTACAAGAATGTATTATCTAAGTATATTCATTACTTTCCTGACCTGTACTCTGGCCTTTACTCAGAAAGGTAAGTTTAGAGTTGAAATCAGTACTTTTTCTCAGAATCCCTTCTTCCTTGTGACCAAAAGTACCACTGCTGCTCAGGGTATCTCTTCCCTCTTAACTGAAAATGTTCCTCTCCACCCTTTAACTATAATTCAAAATGTCTGGGCAATGAAATTGTCAAACAATGTCTGGTCCCATGTCCCACACTAGCACAGGTGTCTCATTTAATCTTTTTCTGACCACTTGCCACACTCCTTTATCAGTTTTTGATTTCAGAGCTCCCAAAGTTGCTTCTTCTATTTTATTACCTAGTCCCACCACTGGCATTGTATCCATGTGGGCTATGGGCCATCCTCTAGCTCATGTCATAGATCTCTTCCTCTACCCTCCTAAATTACCTTGGGCTGGAATAATGTCTCATGCTGACCTTTTGTTGGCTCTGCCATTCCAGAATTAAATTTGAGCCAATATTTTAAAGTTATTTAGAGGGAAGTGCTGGGAGAGCTGAGCTGTTTTTTTGTTCTGCTTTCAGAAGTCCTTAAAGCTTTCCTAATCTCAGTTTTCACATCTATAAAATAGGGATAATGATAACACTTATTTTATAGGATTATTATGCTATGAGACTCTGAGATAAAGTGATGGTCTTCACTATGGGTGGAGTTTCCATATTAAGAGTTTCTTATACTGATGAAATTGAGCACATATGCATGGTAACTTTTAGATTAAGAACCTGGACTCTAGAAATGATTTAAGGACACATTGCGAGTCAGAGGAGAAGTCTTAGGAAAAGGAAAATTAATCATGACTTTCAGACCAATAATCTTGACTGTAATTCAAGAAAAATCAACTATTTGATTTACATGGGTTTACTTGGTAAATCCTTGGGTTTTAGCAAAAAATAAAATAAACAAGAAAAAACAACCAACTTTGTGAGTTTTCACAATTTATTCATTTGTTTGTTTCCCTGATTTTGTTTTATATGAATGTAGTGCCTGAGATTTTAAATACAAAACCATTAAATTCAAAAAGCATTTATGTGCTTTCTACATAGATAGCTTTGGGAATAGAAGAGGGAAAAAAAAACTGTCTGAACTAATAAGATTATATTCTACTGGGGGATTTTGTTTTGGAATTTGACCAGATGTGTGATTTCATCAGTGAGAGGAATTCCCAGTGTAGAGACTCCCTCCACCAACATAGATTAGCAACTCATCATACAATTTACAATCATCTGAGTTGCTTGAGTCAACTAATTGCAAACTTGAGTAGCTTCCAAACTTCATCTGAAACTGCCATCTCCAAAATTACCAGTGTTCTCTAATTGCCAAATCTAATAGCCTTTCCTAAATATTCATCTTCCTTGACCTGTCGAGGCAGCTTTTGACACTATTGATCACCTCCTCTTCCTGAATGCTCTCTCTTTATAATTTTTAATGATATTGCTCTCTCCTAGTTCTCACCTTGGAGGCAGGCAGATTCAGATTTATTTTTTTTTCTCTGACACACACTGGCTGATCTAGAGCTGACTGCACATTCACAGGTTCTATTCGCAGGATCTTAAGCTATGTCATACCTATTAATAATGAGTGTCCCTTATGAGTGTCATGGGATCCATTTATTTTCCCCTTCTATTATTGTACATGGTGGTTTTTATTGCTTCCAAGGAAATAATTCCAAGGTATAAATATTGCTGTTGTTCACTCGCTTTTCAATTGTGTTTTGCTCTTTTAGATTCCCATTTGGGAATTTCTTGGCAAAAGTACTGGTGGGATTTACCATTTTTCAAGTTCATTTTGTAGATGAAAAAATTGAGGCAAATTGAATTAAGTGACTTATTCAGGGTCATAAAATTAGTAACCACATTTGAATTCAGGAAGATGAGTCTTCTTGACTTCAGGTTCAACACTCTATATCCACTGTATCATTATACTGCCATATAAGTAATACATACACATACACATGGATTACTAAGAATTATTTATATGGAAGTAAAAAGATCTCTGTGTGTGTTTATACATACATATGAATATAATCTCCCTAGTCCCTAAACCTAGTCTCTCTCAACTTCCTCATGACTGTCAACAAAACTCAGACTAGTATAGTTATCCAGTTACCCTGTTCTACACCCTGCTGTCACCTATAATTCCTCACTCTTCTCACTCCACACATACAATTCATTGTCAAATCTTATTTCAGCTTCACAATGTCTCTCATATATGTCCCTTCCTCTCCACTTATATAGGCATTAGACTAGTTCAGACTCTCCTCTTCTCTCACCTGGTTTATTATAATAACTTCCTATTCATTTTTTTTGCCTCACCATTTTTCTCAATCAAATCCATCCTCCAATCAGATGCAAAGTGATTTTATTTAAGCTTAGGTCTAACCATGTTACCCTGCTACTTAATAAATTTCAGTGCCTCTGTATTTCCTCCAGGATGGAATATAAAACCTCCTTTGTGTATTTAACTTCTTTCCCAGACTTGTCTTATCTACCTACCTACCTTAATAGCCTCCTTCCTTCTTATTCCCCTCCATGAATTTTACAAACTGGTGAAAGTGATACTTTTATTTCCTGCAAGGTGACTGCCCATCACCCATCTCATTGATTGGATCCATATTGTCCCGATGTCTGGAATATTCTCCCTCTTCACCTTTGCCTCTTAACTTTTCCTGCTTCTTTTTTCAACTCAAATTCCATCTCCTGCAGGAGGCCTGACCCTCAAGCCCTACCTCCAACTCCAGCTCCTAGTCAAATCAACAGGCATTTATTTAATGCTTACCATGTTCCAGGTACTGTGTTATTGCTATCCCTTCTGAGATCACCTTTACTCTACTCAAGATAAACATCATATGGACGTAGTTATCAACATTTTGTCTCCACCATTAAAAGAAGAGGATAATTTCACTTTTGTGTTTCTATATCCAGTGCTTAGCACAATGTCTGCTACATGGAAAGAGCCTAATAAATGCTTCATGATGAATTGAATGACTATGGTCACACAATGGTGGGTTACACCAATAAAATCTAAATCAAGTAGTCTCTCTTCAAATATTCCCAATTTAACAAAAATCTAAATCAAGTAGTCTCTCTTCATATATTCCCAATTTAGCCAATACCAACAAAATGTAAGATAAAATCTAAACTTTTAGTTTCATCCTCAAGGTGCTCCTCAATGTGTCTGACCTACCTTTCCAAACTTGTTTCATAATGCTGCTCTTCATAGGTTATATATTCTAGTTATCTGGGATGCTAGCTACTTCTTGAACCCAAAATAATCTGAACTCTTAGGCTCTCTGAGCTAAAATTGATCCCAGTGTCAATCTCTTCCTATTTACAGATGAGGATAGTGAGACATTGAGCACATAAGCATCTTTTCCAGAAACACACTGCTAGTGTCTGAGGCAGCTGGTGAACCAAAGTAGAAGGTCCTGCCCACCATTATCATGGCACCTGGTTCGTGTTTCATTTCCAAGTTATGAAATTCTTCTCTTCTTTTGGGGTCACAGTCTACAGGAAGGCTTCTCTGTTCCCCTAATTTTAAGCTTTTTCTCTCCTTGTTTTAATCTCTTCTCACCTAATCTATGTTCCCTTACATTTATCTATGCAATGCTGCATCCCTCCACCCAATAAAATGGAAACTCAAGGAGGTAATATTTTGCTTCTGTCCTCTGAATCTCCACAGAGACCTGCACAAATATAATAGGTGTTAGGTAAATGTACAAATAAACAGAGCTGATTAATTATTATGAGACATTGAGGTAGCATTGTGTATGGAAGGCTGGATTTGGAGAAGTGAATTTCTGAATTCATATACAGCTTCAGACACTTATTAGCTGTGTGGCTCTGTTCAAGTCACTTAAGCTCTGTCTTCATGTCTAAAGTAGGGATAATAATAGCACCAACCTCCTAGGTTTGCTGTGAGGATCAAATGAGATATTTGTAAATCTAAAAGATAAATATTATTGTTACCACCAACACCAACACCACTCTTACTACTAGTACTACTAATAATAATACTATTACTATTACTACTTTCTCCTTTTCCTTCCCCTCCTCCTCTTTTTCTTTCTCCTCTTCCTCTTCTTCCCTCTCTTCCTCCTCTTCTTCTTCCTTTTCCTTCTCATCCTCTTCTTTTTCCTCCTCCTTCTACTACCACTATTACTACCATCACCACCATTACCACTACTACTACTTTTATCAATATTTTTAGCAAGTTTCTGATACCTTTCCAGATTTTTTTTAATTCTCCTTCAAGGAATGAGGGGAAGAATAGAGAAATTAGACCATTAGTTTATTTGTATAGAGAACTTCCATAGGAGGAAACTCCTTCACCCAAAGAAGGATGGCACATTCTCTGCAATTTATAGGTTTAGAAAACAACTCAAAGCCCTGAGAGAATAGGGAAGAATCCAGAATCATACAGCTTTTTTTTGTAGCAAAAGTGGGATTTAAATTCAGGTCTTTCTGGTTCCCCAGCTGATTCTCTAATAATAAAATTAATATTCCTAGCTGACATTTCTTTTGAGCTTTAGGTTCTGCAAACTACTTTAATTTCATTATCCAACTTGACTTTGCTCCAAAGCAACGAAGGCCAAACTTAGACATGGAGGAGCTAGAGTGTAAGCCTGCCTTTGCCATGGTGACATTGGCTAGGTCACCTAGCTTCACAGGGCCTTGGCTTTGTATGCAATGACCACTGAGGTTCAGTCCGGCTGTCGATCTCTGCCCCTCTAATTGTTCTGAAGCATTCTCTAGCCATCCCCATTCATTTCTAGTCTGGAACTTGCATGGCCCAAGGCTCAGGCCCCATCCAGTTAGTATTCCTTGGAGTCTGCCCTCACCACTGTGATGATCCAAAGAGCAGAGGAGATAGGGTAGCTTCCTGCCTCCCCCTTGCAGAATGAAAACTTGGGTTTTAAAGGAAAGCAATCATCCCAACAGTCGGAGCTGATGCTTTCTTCCACAGCTGCTCGGTTTTATAAAAAGCCAACCACAAGGTGAAATGGGCAATCGATACTTTTAAGGGGACTCTAAAATTAGGAAAGTGTTTTTTCTCTTAACTGAAACCAGATTATCATCAGAAATAGCAGTCATCTCATCATTGCCACACACCCAACAAAGCATCCATCTTCTCTCCCCTGTAGGTCACAGGCTGCTGTAGTCAGAGTGCTGCCAAGTCAATGCTATCCTCCCCTATTTCTTTTCTACTCCCCCAATATTATTCTAAAGAGTTGCTGGAAAAGAAGGGAACATTCAAAACTACTCGGTGAGCATTTGCCTGAGCTACTGTGCCACAGAAGTTCTATAATCATCCAGTAAATCAAACACAAAGAAATCACATTGGAAAGAACCTGAGTGCCATTAAAAAGAGCCTGAGCTCAGCAATTCAGAGCTTGAAAGATGATGGAGTCCCTTTTCTGGTCAGAAAAAGAAAATGAGTCTAAGGTATGGGCTTAGAACTGGAAGGAAACTCAGAAGTCATCCAGTCCAGCTATCTCAGTTGACAAAAGAGAAAGCTGAAGTTCAGAAAGATATTGCAAGGGACCTTGGAAGTCATCCAGTTCAACACCTTCAAATAACAAGAGTCAGAAATCAAAGCTCAGAGCAGTGAATGAGATTTGGAGGATTATTCAATCCAACTCCTTCAACTGAGATAAATGTAAAATAACCCCAAAGCAGAATAATCATGAGATTATTGCATGGTCACACAGAGAGGAAGTGACAGATACACAATACAAGCCTGGTTAACTATATTACAGGTGATCATAACATAAATTGGGGAAACATAAGTTGTGGGTTACCATGGACAGATACAATGGTTGACTTGATGTAACCATCAAGCCAAGCATTTAAGCTTTTGATGATGATGATGATGATTATGATGATGATGATGAGGCCCATTCATTGACCAAGTGTCAATTTCCTCATCTATAAAACCAAAAGTTAGGCTAGATAAAATTTATGATTGTACCGTGTATTACCTTTACATTGCTCTCAGATCTCTTCTCCTCTCTCTATCTATCCAGGATCTACCTTTGTTAAGCTCAAACATAGAGGTGAAACTCTAAAAATTGCTTTAAACAAAAAAGAATGGCACATGAATCAGAATCAAACTATCTCTCTAAGGTGAAGGCTACAATAGAATGTTTGTAATAAGCTGTATAACTTAGAAACAAAGACCCCCCACATTTTAACCTCGATTTGGATTTTTCCAAACAAAGACCTTCCTTGTTCACAGACTGGGACATGGTTTTGTATCCAAGTTATTCAAAATGGAATATTTTATTCACATGAAGATTTTCTCTAGATATTATGAATGAGTCAAGAAACCTAAAACATGCAATCTCTGCCAATATAAAAGCAGATGGAAATATAAAACAGAACATATTGTCATCCTTCACATTCATACTTTTTAACCCTAAGGTTGGAAAAAAAAACCTATCAGAGATGCCTATAATATCTCTGTCTCTGTCACTCTCTCCATAAACACACAGATACCATATAAATATAAATGATTTGTGGGTAGAGATATACGCATTAAAATGAAAATTTCTTCTCAAAGTAACTCATGAATGACCTTGACAAACCTTCAATAAAAAGGAGCATCTCTGACAGAAATGTTTTTGGTTTTAGAACCAGAAAGACAGATGTGGAATATCTCCTCTTTATGAATGACATATATTTGCCACTTTATTTATTTGTTGGCCAAGAGACTCCTGATCGAGGGCCAGACTAATCATATGTTAATATCATAGAAATCTGTCATATATCATATATAGTTTCAAAGAACTACCAATTAATATTAGCATATTTCAACCATTCGCATAAGCACATCTGCTGAACTAATCTATAATTTCACACCTGAAAAGTCACATCATTTCTAGCTAATATGTCTCAGCCCATACCCTGATAATTACCAAATCATGCAGATGACACATGCCTGGGATAAAACTTTCATTTCACTCAGTCTTTGCCTTCTGTGGAACTTCAAGATCAAATGTCCTCAAACACTTTTCATTCATATCACAATATTCATTGAAGATCTGAGTAAATATTCAGTGATTCTATAGAACTTGACATCAAGATGCCAACAACTTTGCCCATTGGGCAACTTGTCCACTCCTAAGTGCTACCACCCAGAATGTTTCATAACATTTCAGCTATGCAGTATACTATGGTACATTGTAAAATGGGTTAAAAACCATCAATCGCTATCACACAAACTGGATCATGTATAATTCGTCATAGTGTGGGGGGAAAAGAGAGAGAGAGAGAGAGAGACAGAGACAGAGAGAGAGAGAGAGAGAGAGAGAGAGAGAGAGAGAGAGAGAGAGAGAGACTCTTTAGAGAAAACTGAAATAACATAAGAAAATAGGCACTTACATTGTCCATGTATTCTGAGAGCAAGTCCTGGAGAGCTTGTCGGATAGAGTTACACTCAGTGATGATACGTTCCCGGTGGAAGTCCCGTGTGCAGGAAGAATCAGCCAACAAAGCTGCCCCACTGATGATGGCCTCTAAGCGCTTTTCAAGTGAAGGACGGATTTTCTCATCACTCACTGTCAGTGGATCCAAGATTACTAAATTCTAAAAGAGGAGAAAAGTTTAGATGGGTTAGAATGCTACAATCATTTTATAATTTCCTTTTTCAAGAAGGTAACATATGTTTCGATATGGATCTTTCAAATACAAGAAAATAGCATGTCTTAGAACACCCTAGCTCTCCTGAAGGCTTATTTCAAGTATTATCTCTTATAAAAGGTCTTTCCTGATTCCATCACTTGCTAGTGCCTTCTGAAATCGCTTAGTATCTGTATTCATTAATCTGCGCACAGATATCATTATATTCTTGGTACCACATAATCTCAGAGGTAGAGGACTATGAATATGGAACACTGAAAATGATGTCAAACTTTCAATAGGCCGCTTTGTTTTGCTGATTTCAGTTCTTATTTAATTCATTTAATTATCTATTTATTATTTGATTAGTATAAGCAATGGTTTTCTGTGAAAGGGAGAAAACAAGCATACATTAGGAAATGAAGGTGATATAAAAAACAAAAGCTAGGGATAGTAACTAGAACTATGGCTTCATTGATCTAGAGAGGAACCAAATCCTTCTCCTATCCCTTCAGGTAGATATCTTCCCTTTAACTTAATATCTTTAAGAGTTGGCTGGAGCAATGAGATGTCAGTCGGTCAATAAACATGTGTCATATCAGCCACTGTGCTAAGTGTTGTGGATACAAAGAAAGGTAAAAGGCAGTCTCTGCTCTAAGGATCTCAAGGTCTACTAGAAGAAACAGCATGCAAACAACTAGTACAAACAAACTCTAAACAGAAGAGATTGGAAATAATGGACCAGAGTTAAACAGACAATATGTCAGAGGGAGGATATGAAGTGGAGGCCAACAAAAAACATTTAGTTCTTTTAAACTGTATTCTCACTGAGGACAGGAACTATTCTTTTAGTCTTTATATGGCCAATTCATAGCATACACTCAGTAAATGTTGACCTGACTCTAATACACACTGCTCCTATACATCATGCCTTTGGGCTTCAGTTTACTTTGGAGGAACTTGGATGAGATCTTCAGAGATCATTTAGTCCAAATCCTTCATTTTATAAAGTATTTGAGGGAGGAGAAAAGAGCAGAAAAGAACTATTTTATATGTGGTACTTTATATACAACAACACTTAGACATTTGGGACATCCTGCATCTCATTTAGCTTCATAACAACCTTGTGAATTAAGAACTTTAGATAGTAGTATATTCATTCTACAGATGACAGACTAAAAATCCTGAGGTTTTACATGACTTTTCAAAGGTCAAGAACAAGATGCCAAGCTGAGATTTAGACCTAAGTCTTCCAATTGCAAATCTGGGCCTTGTTCCTGAGATTCAAAATATCCTATAATTAATTGGATGGTTTTTCATTAATAGGATTATAAGCTACAGAGCCAGAAGGAATTTTAGAAGTTAATCCATTTTACTGCTGAAGAAACTGAGATTCCAAGCATTCAAGTGGCCTGATGTCATAAAGCTGGGAAATTACAAAACTGAGATTTGAGCCAGTTTCTCTGATTCAGACTTGAAACTCTTTCTATTTTGCCCTGTCGTTTTCCTTTCCTGCTTTTCATTCCCCAGTTCTATTTCCCTTCTTTTTAATATATCTCTCCATTTGGACTCCTACATATTGATATGAAGAGATAGATTAAGAAATTAGTTTATAAGATCTCCTTGTGAGAGAGGAGGTAGTTGGAAAACAACTCCTTTCATTTATGCATTCATCTTTTATCTATTTATTTATATTCTACTAAAATAAAATTTATAAAAATAAAATAAAATATTAAAATAAAAAATCTATTCTATTTAAATAAAATCTTCTTGAGGGTTGAGAGTAAATAGGAAGTCAGACCAAAAGTCAGTCAGCAATAGACTGGCAAAGATTTTAAAGTACTGCACCTATGGGACAGATGTTATTCACTCATTTGTTTCTAAACCCACCCCTTTGTTCCATCTGCCCCTTGCTCCTTGATGGTTTCTGTCAGTACAAACTCTCCACTTCAGTGCTTAGCAGCAAAAATTAAGCCCATTAAAATCACTGAAAATGGCCCTCCAATGCAATTTTGCCATTAAGAAGGGGTTCCAAGAGACAATCAAACTGTTCCATTACTGCTCAAATATAATTAGAAGATGTAATATGGAAATGAAAACTTTTCTGTTTCCATATTATGGGCAAGAGCATACCAGTTCACCAAGTTCCAAATGTCTTTCCATTGAAGTTAGTGTAAAACAGAAATCCGAACATCTCCATTCCTTTCCATCTTTAGAAATAACCATTTACCAGCCACCCCAAGGCCTTCCAGGGCCAGCTGGGGCCATCTAGGGTTAGATATGATGAATACTGACTTTGGATGACATTGCATAGAATTCCATCCTAATCTTTATGTGGTAATTACTTCTGTGACCTTATCCCATGATGGGGTGAGAGGAAGAAGGAACTAATATCAGGACTTATTAACCTTGATTTTTAATTTTATTTAAATTATTTGTAATTTTAATTTTTTTCAGTTGAAAAATATTTTGATAGTTGCCTTTCAATATAAATGGTTTCCTTTGTAATCCTAGGTTTTGTTTTCTGGTTTGGAACAGTTAAAAAATATTCTGAGAAGTCTGCAGGTTTCATGAGACCATCAAAGAGGTCCATTGTACACACACACACACACACACACACACACACACACACCCCTTAAAAACCACTGAGTTAGATAATTCCCAAGATTCCTGCTTTTGGCTATAATTTCATAGGATCTCATACTTGGAAAGGATCTTAATGGCCATTTAAAACAGTTTTACCTGAACTAATATCTTGAAAACATCCAAAGATCAGTCATTTAGTTTTCTCTGGTATATGTCAACTAGGGAGAACCCAGGATCTCCAAACCCAGTCCATTTTACTTTGAGACAGCTCTAATTTCATAAGAAGAGTATCCTTAAATGCGGTCAAAACCCATATTTCTTACATCCCTCCTGTCTTGCCCCTTTGCTCCTACTTCTGCTCTCTGAGTCTAAGCAGCACAAAATTTTCCACAAATCTGAAGACATCTATGTGTCCCCTCTCAAACTTTCCCACCTCTAATTCCATCGATCCAATTTCTTCAACTTAAACTCATGTGCCATGAGCTACCTTCCATCCCGCCCTGCTGGGTCGCCATTTTGAATGATAGGATGAGCACTTATTAATCTTTACTGTATACCAACCACTGTGCCTAGTGTTGGGAATACAAAAGTCAATCCCTCCCCATAAGGAGTTTATATTCTAATGGAAGGAAATAATATATAAAGGAGAGATGGGTTTTGTGGTGAAATTGTGAATGGAACATAAATAGAGGCAGCTAGGTGGTGAAGTGGGTAGAGTTACAGTCATCTCCCTCAAGAAGACTTGGATTCAGATACTTATTAGCTATGTGACTCTAGACAAGTCAACTAACTCTGTTTGCCTCAGTTTCCTTATCTGTAAAATGAGCTGGAGAAGGAAATGTGAACCTATTCCAATATCTTTGCAAAGAAAACCCTCCAAAAATAGGGACAAGAAGAGTTGGACACAACTAAACAAGGAAGGTGAATGGAACCAGAGGGTTCCATTGATGTTTTTCTAATAACTATGAAAGTATTGATATAATTATAGTACAGAAAGTGGGGGAGTGGCAGAGATCAATGAAAAAAGTACACTAAGTCACTCATCTTGTGTATGTTTTCTTATGTGGTAAATTGGGTAAAACTAAGTACCTGTTATATAATTCAGTTTAATATTGCCTCAGCCTTAGTGTAACACTTAGTACATAGTAGGGGCTTAACAAATTAGGATGGTACTCCTAAAAGGGAAGAAGAAAACAAAAAGCTGCTCTAGGATGCAGCTGGTGTCAGTATAATTGATAATACTGTTGACTCAAGTCACCAGACTCAAGAAATTTATCTTACTAGCCTTATAGATTTTCCAAGTGCTCAGTGCTTTATGTGACCACCTGAATTCAGTCCATGTCTCATCTTCCACTTTTGTACTGGCTGTGCATCCTCCCTTAAACTATATTTGCCTTTCTTCCTCACATGTACTCAAAATCTCATCTTCCTTCACACCCAGCCTCCCTTCTAGAGGGAGTCTTTCCTCATTTCCTCTCCCACCTTAATTTACTTATCTTTGGACATGTATTCTCCTAGCACAATGTAAGCCCCATAAAGGATGCAAGGGACTGTAATTTTTGTCTCTGTATTCCCAGTTCTTGAAAAAGAAACTTAACATAAAGGGGGAAGGATTGACCTTGAAGTGGGAGAAGTGGGTTCCAGACTTGCCTCAGAAACATTACTGCCTTCATGACCAAGAACAAGCAAATTAATCTGTTAAAATCTCAGATAACTCAAAGATTTAACTGAGAATACAAAGACAAAAACATGTTCTCTTATCTTAAAAAGTTTCTGTTTTAATAGAAGAATTGATTTGCATTGGTGGAGAGAATTCTGTTCACTAGAAACCACACCAACACACATACACACACACACACACACACATTTAGCTTTGCAACTGACAGTCACATAATAAATGTTAGCTGAATTTAATCAAATTGAATTACTTTTACTTGTATTTCATGTTTATTTCCTTAACTCCTAGTTCAGACTTTGCCTAAAATCATTCAACAGGCACATACAATATACAGGCATGGTGCTAAGTGCTGGGATAAAGAAAAAGCAAAAACAGTCCCTGTCCTCAAGGAGTTTCTATTTTAATCAGGAAAACAACTGCTATATAAGTAGGTAAAATAATGAACCTAACACTTTCTTCCTACTGTTGACCTCATCCTGACATAAAAAAGGCTCCTCATAAAGGAACCAGATTTTTCCTAACTAGAGGCAATCAAAATAAGGAAACCACTGACTCACAAACAGGAACAGAACTTAAATAAATATCATTTTAGTACTACTTTCCACAGATGCAGAAGAAAGTTGATTTTGAGGCAAGGAATCCAGGTTAAATCTTCTCTCTGACACAGTCCCTGTGACTTTGAGTTGATTACTTCACTTTCCTATAAAATAATTAAATGATCTCCAAGGCCCTTTGTAGATCTAAATTGGTGATTCAGAACTCTTCCTCCAATGCTTTCTCTTAGAGAGGCCCTGAGGTGCTGAAAGCAATTTCAATAGATTTTTAGCAGGCCCTACCGAGATGGGAAGACTTCAAATATGGACGATGTGTGATAAGTAAGAATCAGACTAGCCAAGAATGGAGAGGCTTGTCCCCCAATTAGTTATAGGTGGCATTTGTTGGTGCCATAGGAATTCCCAAAGAGCCTCTGCTAAGTTACAAAGGGATTGCCTAGTGTCAACAGATGGAGTATGCACAATGGTAGAGTCAGAGATACTTGCTCTCTTAGTTTTATTAAATTAATATTGTAGTGCATATATGGACATTTTATGCATATATATATATATAATATACATGTAAATATACATGTATTTGTATGTGTATTTTACCATGGTAAGAAAAACTATTTATTCCCACTTAGAATACAAGTTAGTAAATGACTTTATTCCATGTATTGTTATAAGCAAGACAAAGAAAAGTATCAGCTGCCCCACCTGCATTTTTTATTTCCTTCACAAACTAATTGCACAATATTTCAGAGTCTGATTCTTTCTGTACAGCAAAATAATGTTTTGGTCATGTATACTTATTGTGTATCTAATTTATATTTTAATGTACTTAACATCTACTGGTCATCCTGCCATCTGGGGGAGGGGGTGGGGGGTAAGAGGTGAAAAATTGGAACAAGAGGTTTGGCAATTGTTAATGCTGTAAAGTTACCCATGCATATATCCTGTAAATAAAAGGCTATTAAATAAAAAAAAAAGTATCAGCTGCCACAGAAAGAAGTGTATTTAACTGGATTTTGGAATAAGATATTTCCCAGAAATATCTATAGTATTCGAGAGTATTCATGGGGTAGTGAATAGAGAACTGAGTTTAAAATCAGGAAAACTTTAATTCTAGTTCTACCCAATATATATGAACTGTGTGATCCTGACCAAGTGACAAAACCTCATAGTGTTCTAAGATTGTAAACTTGCCTTCTTGATTGGCACATCCTTAACTGTGACTTGCCATTTCATTTCTTATTGAAGCTTTTTATTTTCAAAACATATACAAGGATAAGTTTTCACTATTGACCTTTGCAAAACCTTGTGTTCTAATTCTCCCCCTTCCCCCACCCCCTCTCCTAGATGGCAAGTCATCCAATATATGTTAAACATGCTAAAAATATATGCTAAATCCAATTATATATAATATATATATAAACATATTTATACAATTATCTTCCTACACAAGAAAAATCAAGTCAAAAAGAAAAAAAATGAGAAAGAAGACAAAATGCTAGAAAATCACAAAAAGAGTGAACATTCTATGTTTTGATCCACCCTTCATTCCCACAGTCCTCTCTCTGGGTGTAGATGGCTCTCTTCATCACAAGATCATTGGAACTGGCCTGAATTGTGTGATTGTGTATTTTATTAAACAAACTGCTCTCTATCTCCTCACCAGCAGCCTTTCCCCACACAGGTGTACCTTCTGCTAAATTCTAGTTCCCCCTTTATATTTTGTCCTTCTTAGAATGAAAATCTTCAAAAATAGGAACCATTTTATTTGCTTGTATTTGTAACCCCATTGCTTGGCATGCCTGGCACATGGTAAACAGTGGATCAATCAACACTTATTAAGCACCTACAATGTCTCAGGCACTGTGCTAAATGTTCAAGCAGCTTCTAATCATTTCATAAATGCACCATCATTCTAAAATTGGACACAGGGGCAGCTAGATGGTACAGTGGATAGATCATTGACCCTGAGAAGGACCTGAATTCAAATCTGATCCCAGACACTTAACATTTACTAGCTGTGTGACCCTAGGCTAGTCATTTAAAAAGAAAAAAATAAAGTTGAACATAGAAACTTGGAATTTGGAAGTCTTTGCAGAAGATCTGGGATAAATATGGGCAAAACATAAGAATCAGCTTTCTCTCTTACCCTGGAATT
Organism: Sarcophilus harrisii; assembly: GCF_902635505.1. Lineage (NCBI taxonomy): Eukaryota > Metazoa > Chordata > Mammalia > Dasyuromorphia > Dasyuridae > Sarcophilus > Sarcophilus harrisii. The sequence goes on along the minus strand of NC_045427.1, from coordinate 635,333,787 downwards.
GAGTCCTTTTCTAAAATGGCATTACTCAGTTCAAAAAAAGGGGAGATGCAGTGCCACCCACCTGATCATCATTTATACTCTACATAAATGCTTTGCATTTGGGTGAAGGGAGGGCAACATTGAACCTAGGAATCCGCTACTACAACAATCTCTTAATGGGGACATTCTCTCTGCCAAGGCTGATCAGCTGTGCTGCTTCTTGGACTTAAAAGAGCTTACTGGTGCTAAATGATTTATCTAAGAGCAAATAGTCAACATAGGTCTAGGGAGGAATTCAAACTCAGGCCTTCATGATTCTGAAACAAGTTTGTAGTTCACTGTCCAACAATATCTTTCTTCTTGCAAAATACTGTTTTAAATGAACAAAAAATATAAATATTTGTAGCATTATCGTGTCAATTTTCAACTTTTTGGTTCCCCCATAATTTTATCCATCCTAGTTCCAATCTCTCTGTTTCCTTGAGAAAAAATTGCTTCTTTTTTTCCCTTTTTCTGCACTCTAATGTTTGCAAAGCACTAGGTAGATAGATGGGTGGACAGATATTTGGATGGATAGACAGATGGTCTCATTTGATCTACACACCTTATGATATATGTACCAACACTGTCCTGTTTAGGAAACTGAGAGATTAATTGACTTGTGTCACACAGCTAATATGTCCAAAATAAGAACAGAACATAAGTCTAGGTGATTTGACTAAGGTCTTGGTGACTCCAAATCCAGCACATATGTGTGTCACTTAGCAGCATTAAGTATTAGCACCATAATAGTTCTGGTGCCTTATTTAAGACACATTGGGAAGAATTCAAAACAGAAAATATAGAAGCCTCAGCTTCAAATCCCAGATCTTATACTTTTTAGCTAATTTTCTCACTGAGCTGAGCAAACCCTTTTAAACCAGGTTTCCTGCTTTCAAAATGGAAATCATAATACTTGCATTACCTTGAAGTGAGGAAAGAACTTTATAAAATGTAAGCACTTCAGAGAAATCAAATCAACAAGCATTTATTAAGTACCTTCTATGTGCCAGGTATTGTTGAGCGCCTGAGCAAAGATAGGTTATTTCATTTTGTCATTTTTACTCTTCCTGAGTTGATCATTTTATATATATATATATATATATATTTCTTTAATAAGTCCCTAGCTGCATTCCCTGAATAGAGTCATCTTAGAGGAAAGATGATTTCCTAAGTTTTAGTTCTCAACTGAAAGCTGAACATGAGTCATAAATCTCAGGAACAAACTAGTTTTTAGGGCTCAAGCATAGGACATGGTCAGTGTTCATTTCCAAGGCCTCTTGCCACTGCTCCATGCTTAAGTGCTTCAGCTTACTCTACCTTCAACCCAAATTAGCATTTTGGACCAGCCATCTACACTAGTTTGCTTCCTGGATTATTTAACTCTGGGATCCCCTGATTCCTCCATGTCATTTAATGTCCCTAGCTTTTACGAAAAAAGAACTTCAGACTTGCAAAGGAACCCTATCACAGCCCATACCCCAACAAGAATGCTCTTCATGATATACCAGATAATTGATCGCCCATCCTTTTCAAAGAGACCTCCAGAAGAGAGTAACCTTCTACCTCCTAGAGCAGCCAATCCCTCTTTGGGCTAGCCTTTGGTTAGAGAGTCCCTTCTAGATATCAAGTCTAAATGTGCTAGTTTAAAAATTATATCCATCCCTTCTAGTTCTATCCACTTGTGCCAAACTTAACTGTATTTCCTCTCCCATATGATGTTCTTCAAACATTTCAAGGCAATTCTCATTCTGTTCTCATTTCTCCAAATTAAATATCTCCCACTTGTTGCTTAGCTGTTAATATTAGTTACTATATGGTCTCCGTCCTGTACTAACATTCGATAATCAGCCTCTCCTTGCCTGGACAAATGATACCAGAAAAATGTTCTTCCCTGATCTGTGAATCCTTAATTTATCTTTTTCTGCCATCCTGAAAAGGCTTTTGGCTGTTAGATTGTGCTAACATGATAGCCTAAGACTCAAGAAATCTCTAAAATTCCATGTTCCTTTGAACAAGAAAAGAAGACAATAAATGTGACTTGGCAAAATCATTGAATTATAAAAGCTACTCAAACTTACCATATTTGTCGGTATCTTTACATTGTGATGTACTTCGTTAAAGTGAGATATACATACCCTGAAATATTATAGACTATATATGGGGACCACTTGTTCGATTTTTTGTCTTCTAAAGTACTTAATGACATACTTTACACATAAAAGGAGCTTCAGGCTTTCTATAGAATAGACAATTAATATTGTTCAATCAAAAGATTGGATTCAATGACTGAAAGTTGGTTTTATTTTTAGTAAAAATAATAAAAATGCATAGTATGCTTTAAAGTTTACAGAACACTTTACATAGCTTATCTCTTCTAAGCTTCATAACAATTTTGTGAGATAGGTATCACATGAATAGGCTGATTTCAGAAAAACCAGGAAAGATTTACATGAACTGCTGCTGAGTGAAGTGAGCAGAACCAAGAAGACATTATGTACAGTAACAGCCATGTTTTGTGATGATTAACTGTGATGGATTTGGCCTTTTTCAACAATGTGGTAATTCAAGTCACTTCTAATAGACTTGGGATGGAAAATGCCAATTGAACTGGAGACTAAATTGTGTGGTATTTTCACTTTGTTGTTGTTATCTGCTTGATTTTTTTTCATGTTTTTTTTTTCCTTTTTCATCTTTCTTGCATAACATAACAAATATGGAAATATGTTTAACCTACATCAGATGATTTGCTGTCTTGGAGAAGGGGGAGGTAATAAAGAGAGGGAAAAAATTTTGGAAGATAAAGTTTTACAAAAATGAAATGGAAAAGTATCTTTACATGAAGATGGAAAAATAAAATACTATTAAAAATAAAGTTAAAAAAGAGATATCACAGAAATGACTACCTGCCCCCTTTTACAGATAAGGAAATTGAGGTTCAGACATGTTAGGTCAATTGCCTAAGATAGCTCCTACATGTCAGAAGCAATATTTGAACCCAGGTCTATTTAACTCAGTCAAGTTCTCACCACTGTACAGCACCTGGTACCCACTGCATTTTTCTTCCTTAACTTTTCCTGAATTTTCAGACCTGGGCTTTTTAGAAGGTTTCGGTTGTTTTCAATCTGTATCATTACCCAAAAAAACCACATTGATGAGATAAGACTCCACTAAAGTATAATCAAATGACTGAATAAATTAAGATACTGCTGCTTCTGACCATCTGTGCTCTGCTAGTACAGAAAGGAACTTAGGAAATGACTGAATAAGGTGCAAGGTAAAGACAGGAGAATAATGAATGGGAATGAGAGTGGGAATAGACCCCAAGGGCCATTTAACCTCAACCATACCTGAAAAAAAATCTTTTCTAAAATATGCTTGAAAAGAAGCCACACGCCTTTGCCTAAATTTGGCAAAAGTGGAAAAACTCACTTCCTCTCAAGGGATCCCATTGCACTCCCAGACTAATCTAACAGTTTGCACATTTTTCATTACATCAGATCAACCCCATCCATCAGTCTTATACTCTCTTCTAAGCACAGATTTGCATCCCAAACACTTCAAACTGTGCACCTGTTCTCCAAAAGTAAAATTGCTCATCCAAAGGGTTATCACTCTGGCAAGTACTAAATGGGAGCATCCTTCACTGCAAGGCTTTCTCCACATCATATCTGAGTTAGAAACAGCAGAAGCGATCACTATAGAGAGCGAATAATGGATCTCCAGCAGTCATTCTGTCATTTCACCTTCTGATCACTACCAGAGAATGGGGGTGAAGCTCTCTAGCAATTCCTTAGATCAGATATCCCTTAGTTTGATTGGTTTTTTCATCGTGTTGGCGAGGAAAGATGTCAAAATGGTGTTGTTGTCACTAGTAGTGATGGTGGTGATGGGACGGGTGGGTGCGTGAGTGAGTGAGTGTGTGTGTGTGTTTCAGTGTCTGTGTCTATACTTGTGTCTGTATCTGTGTGTCTATGTTTAGTACAAGAGGTTTATTGGTCCTAGGATGTGATTTTATTGTTGAAGAGAGCTCCCTAGTGACAAATATTTTCTTCCCAAGCAGGTCTACAACCATTATTGCAATTGCAAATGATATGGTTTGAGGACTCCCTGGGGAAGATGGCATGGGATAATGAAGAGAGCACTGGATTTGGGTTCAAATTTCCTCTGTGACTCAAAACAAATTCCTTAACTTCTTTGGTTCTCAGCTTCCTCACTTTAAAAAAATGAAGGGATTGTACTGGCCCTTCTCAGCCCCTGTCTAGCTTTGAATCCATGACCTATTCAAGGTCGTAGAGTCAGTATATATCAAGGGTGGGATTTGGAGGCAGTTTTTTTCTCTGCTATACCACACAATCTCTTTTTTCTTTTTTTCAGCTATTTATTTTCAAATAGATAGTTTTCAACATTTACTCTTGCAAAACCTTGTGTTCCCAATTTTTTCTCTCTCTCTTCCCCCTCCCCCAGAGGGCAAATAATCCAAAATATGTTAAACACGTGTAATTCTTCTACACATATTTCCACCATTATCCTGCTGGACAAGAATAATCAGCATGTCACAATCTTTCAAAAGAAATCCAAATGTTAGCAAGTTAACAATATCACATTAGCATAGTTGGAGGACTATGAGGGAAAATAAAAAGCATTGGCTCACAAGAGATTGAATATTCAGTGATGATCTTTGAGTATGACCCCAGAGGAAACAAAAAAGTTTTCTGCAGATGTATCTTCACAAAATGGAAATGAATATCCAAGATTGATTTTAATTACATATCCATTATAGTGAAAGGATTCCCCATCTTGTAGGAACCCTCAGGAAAGAAGACCTTTTTAGGAGGGATCTTGATGAAATTAACTGGACATGGGCAAAGAGTACAATTCCTTTTATCTTTTTCAGAATGACCTATATGGAGGAAAAAATGCCATTGGGGAGGCCACTTAAACAGCAAAGAGAGATGGAAAAGTAGCATGCATAAACAGCAGCAGAAACTCCATTCTGCTACTCATTTGTCTGACCTTGAGGAAGCTGTTTCTTCCTCCCAGTGGATCTCTGATAGAGATCACCCAATTAAGTCCTCTGTGAGAGAGAGAGAGAGAGAGAGAGAGAGAGAGAGAGAGAGAGAGAGAGAGGGAGAGGGAGAGAGAGAGAGAGACACCAAGTCAGAGACAGAGAGACAGAGACAGACAGAGACAAAGAGACAGATAGAGGTGAACAGAGAGACAGAAGCATAATCAGAGACACAGAGAGACAGAAAGAGAAAGAGAGAGAAAGACATACACACAGAAAGAGACAGACACAAAGACAGAGACAGTGAGAGACAAAGAGAAATAGAGACAGAGAGATAGAGGGATGGAGAAAAAGAGAAAGGGAGAAAGAGGAGGGAGAAATAAAATAACAAATATAGACATACACACAGAGTAGAAGGGAGAGAGAAAGGCAGAAAGACAGAGACAGAGAAACAGAGAGCATACTTCATTTAACCAGCTATTTCTTTCACCATTGTTCGGAGTATATCAACACAGAAATAACACTTGAGAATTCCTCTTTTTTCAAGACCTCTGGCTAGAATGAGAATGATTGCATTACTTTCCTTTAAGACATGAGGAGTACCATGTACCAGTCTTAACTTTATAGATTTATGTGTGGATACATATTTACATATATATACTTGTATGTATATATATATGCTATAGTCTCATTAGAAGATTATCAATAGAGGAAAGCCATTTTAATGACATGGAGCACAAAGACCTGGGTTCAAATATAGCTTCAGACATTTATCAGCTCTTTTATTAGCAAATTGTTTTCTTCATCAGTAAAATTAAATAGCTATTCTCAAATGCTTCTGAGGAAACTTCTCATTCTAAATCTACAATCTCATAAATGTTTAGGTTTAAAAAAAGAAGGATACTCATTTTCAATGTAAACATCATATTTTAGGAAGGATACTGGAAAACTAAAGAATATATGGAAGAGGGTGACCAAGATTGATGAAGGACTCAAGCTTGTCACATGAGAATTGCTTGAAGGCACTAGAATTGTTTACCCTGGAGAAAAGAAGACCTAGGGGTGAGTTGTAAAGGAGGGAGGAATGGTAACTGTCTTCAAACATATAAAAAGTAGTCGTGTGCAAGATGAATGAAATTTGCTCCATTTGATTCCAACAGAACCAGAAGCCATCAGTTAAAATTGCAGAGATAGGTTTCAATTTGATTTAACAGAAAAAAATAACTTTTCACCATTTAGAGTCATCTCCCAAATAGTGTAGGCTATTTTATAAAATACAGGGCTCCCCATTATTAAAGGTCTTCAAGAAAAGTTAGAATATCTTTTATCAGGGATATTATAGATAAGATTCATTTCCAAGTATAGACATTGAAGTCCCTCTAAAATGCTGTGATCATTTCAAACTATCATGATTAGGTATATATAAATATTAATGCATATGCATGTACCCCTTTGACAGTCTGGTGAATACATGAACCTCTTCACATAATTATGTTTTTAAATGCATAAAAGTAAATCCATAGTAATATAAAAGAAATCCATCATATAGGAATACAGTTATTATTTAAAAACAAAAAGGTTGTGTACCTAAGGTTAAGAGCCCCTGGTATAAAGTAACTCTAAAAGGTTTATTTCCAAAATGATATATGAACAATAAAATCAACCACAGTTCCATAAGACCTATGATGAAACATGCTGGCCTTCTCCAAAGACTGGGATAATGGACTCGGACACAGATTAAAGTTTATTTGGGGGGAAGGGGAAATGGCTAATGTGATAATTTGTTTTAGTTAACTATACATATTTGTAGCAGGTTTTGCTCTTCTTACTTTCTCAGTGGATAGGAGAGGTAGAGATGGGAGGGAGAGAATTCAGATTAGAAAATAAAACTGAATTATGTTTTTGAAAAAGAACACATGAAATTTCCTTTTAAAATGTCAACAAGAACAAAGATGCTCCTTATAATGGCTTCAAAGTTGCCAAAGAGAATAGGAATAATTCAATTTAATATAACAAATCTTTATTTGTGCTAGGTACTGTGCAAGGTGTTAGGCATAAAAAAGCAAAATCAAAAGGGTCATTGTTCTCAAGGGAATTCTACTGGGAAAATTCACTTAGAGAAGTGAACAGAAAAGAGAGACAGAAAGAGAGGCAGACAGACAGAGACAGATGGGTAGAAAGAGAGAGCAGAGAGACAGAAGCAAACAGAGGCAAACAGAAAGATAGAGACAGAGACACAGACAGAAACAGACATAGGAACAGAGAGAGGATAAGAAAGTGCAAGACAGAGGAATGGAGACAAGAAGGGGAGGGATATGTAGAGGTGAAAGAAGAAAAGAGAAAGAAAAAGAGAAGGGAGTAGAATAAGAAGAAAGGTGGAAGAGTGAGAAGTGGGGGAAGGAAGATGAGTATGAAAGGGAAGATAAGGAAAAGTGAAGGATAGGAAAAGAGACAGATACACACACAAATAGAGACAAAGACAAAGAGACAGAAAGAGACAGAAGCAGAGATAGACAGAAAGAGAGACAGAGACAGAAGCAGAAACAGACAAACAAAAAGAGAGAACAAGAAGATGGAAAAGAGAAGAATGGAGAAGAGATGGGGAGGAAGGCAAAAGAAGAAAGGAGAAAGAAAAAGAAATAAAGAAGTAGAATGAGAAGAAAAGGGAAAAGATTGAAAAGTAGAGGAGAGAAGAGAGATGATCACAAAAGAGAAGATGAGGGGAGGATGAAGAATAGAAGAGAGAGACAGAAAGACAGATTTAGAGAGAGAGAGAGAGAGAGAGAGAGAGAGAGAGAGAGAGAGAGAGAGAGAGAGAGAGAGAGAAAGAGAGAGTCAGAGACACAGAACTAGGTACAAGTGCATGAGTCCAAAGCCCACTAGAAGGTGGCATCAGACCTGTGTTTTGAATGAAGATGAAGGAGAGGGTTGTGTAATGAATTTGTGATTCTCTTAGTTTAGGGAAGTATTTTCTTTATCCATACAGATCCACAGCTGTTGTAACTTAGCATCTTAAAACAAGTATTCTAAACTATTTTGTGTATCCTGGAGCCCTTTGACAGTCTGGTAATACTTATAGCCCCCATGCTCAGAATTTGGATCTTAATGTACAAAATGAAGCTCATATGGTTACAAAAAAAAAAAGGTTAGTGAAAAGTAAAATATAATTTTGCCCATTCAACTTCCCTATATACTGTATCTCAGGTGAGAATTCCTTATCCTAAAAAATTGCCTTGAACAGTAAGAAGTTGAAAGACTTGCCCAGTGTTACACAGCCAGTATATATCAACAGCAGGGCTTGAACTCATGTCTTCTTGGCTTCCAGATCAGCTCTCTATGCACAATGCCAACCTACCTGTCTTGAGTAAAAATGAAGAATGGGAACTGAAGAGGAAGTGGACACACTCTATATGTGAAAGGTCTTATATGCAAAGGGATAGAGACCATGTCAGGGGAACACATAATGGAATGGATGGGAGAGCATGTGTTTAGAAAGCAATATAAAATAATGCCCAAAAGGTGATGGGAGCCATATTATAGAAAGATTTTGATGTCAAATTGAGGATTTGGCATTTTTTTATCCTGGAAACATTAAGGAATTATTGAAGATTTTTGAGTAAGGGAGTGAAATGATCAGACTTGGTTTCAAGAGGTATCAATTTGACAGCTTTGTGAAGAAAGGGAATGGAGAAGGAGAGGAGAGCTTGAAAGCAGGCAGACTGATTGCAAGGCTGGGAAATATGATAGGCAAGAAGTGATGAAGGCCTGACCCAGGCTGTTCCTATAAGAGTCATCCTATAAAGAAGATACACATCTCACAGTCCCTATGGAGTCTTCCTAGGCATTCAATTGGATAACACCTTTTTCCTCCTGTTGGCATCTAAAATCCCTTGCCAACTTCATCAATGGTGCCAGATGCTACCTACAGAATGGCTACATTGTCCTATCGTTGCATGAAGAAACATTATAAATCTAGTACTTAGTAAAATATGAATCACTCAGTTCAAAAGTAATTCCGTATAACCCTTGCCATTTCCAAGGTTTAAAATAATTATTATTCCAGAAGAGATCTTCCAGAAAGGTGAGAAAAATAAGTAAAGACAAAAATAAAAAAGACTTCACTATGACCCTAGAAGGACTAAAGAAAAAAGCCATTCAAGGGGCAAGTGGAAAACATAAGTAATCCCACATGACTATTTCTATGTGACTCTACCTTCTACTCTCCAACTCCTAATTATGCCCTTTGGGAGAAATAACAGGTTAAGTCCGAGCTCTGAATCAATAAGTACATTGAACCACAGAAGGAAAACAGCCAGCCAACCCAAGAATCCCAAGTTAATACACAAATTCTCCAGGTTGGGTCTGCTTATAAATCACTGATACAAGGGAAGGAAATAGAACTGAGGAGGCTTCATGCGGTAGCAGTGACACAAAACACTGTTATGTTCTGTGCAAAGCCCCTCACCTTACCACCTACCCCTATGGATAGCACCAACAACTAAAAATGATGGAAGTGGGGCAATATTTAAACAAGGAACAAAAGAGAGAACTAGATTGAAGAATGTTGTTTAAGATGAATTTGAGAACTGGCAGAGACCTTGGCAGCCATTCAGATCAACCCATAAGAGAAACTTCAAGGAGTTGTCCAGTCACACTTATTGAAAGCTTTAGTAAAAGAGAGGTCCACTTCCTCTTAAGAATGCTTGAATCATGTCTGGATAGCCCTGATTACTAGGAAATTATCTTCCTACAGCTAAGTCTAAACTATCCTCATTGCAACTTTTGCCCAGTTTCTAGATAAGCCTAATGGGAATCAAATGGAATATAGCCAGTCCTTCCTTCAAATGTCCACTTTTCAAATGATTGAAGAGAGCAATTATGTATTCCTTGAATATTTCCTTAACTAGGCAAACGCCCACTTCCTTCCACTGACACTAATGTGATGAAGACTCAAGACTACGATGCTGGTTGGCACCTTCTGGATCCTCTTTAGCTTATCAATGTACTTTTTAACTGTGGTACCCAGAGCTGAAGACAGTATTCCTAATGAAGTCTGAGTCCTAATGAAGGGCAAGATATAGTGAGAATCCATATCACCTCCCTTATTCATAGAAGTCATTCCCCCTTTATCCAAAACAAGAGGTCTCATTAGCTTTTTTTTGGCTGTCACTTCAGATGGGTGATTCATATTAATACTATGACCCATTGAAACCCATAAGATCTTTTTCAAAATAATTCTTGTGTATCCATATTTCATCCACCATATGCTTATGAAATTGATTTATTTTTGCTCAAGTAAAGACTTTATATTATCCCCACTGAATATCATCTTGTGAGATTCAGCTCAACACCTTAGTTTATCAAGATCCTTTTGCACCATATGTGAATAAAATGGAAGATGGCTTGATCATGGAGACAACCCATGTGGTGTAGACAGCCCATGTTGTAATCATCTTTAAAATGTCAAGAAGGTGGACTGCTGTGTAAAACTTAAAGTAGGCCTTAGACACGAGTCACATATGTGGCTAGGTGATACAATGGAAAGAGCACCAGACCTGGAATCGGGAAAAAACTGAATTCAAATTCAGTCTCAGACAAGTAACCCTGGGAAAACCATTTAATCTTTGTGTTTCAATTTTTTCAATGGTAAAATGGCATAATAAGTAATGGCACTTACCTCTTAGGATTGTTAGGAGGACAAAATGAAAACTTTTAAAAGTGCTTTGCAAACTTAAAAACTATATAAATGCTAATGACAATAATAGTGATGTTACCATTATTATAAGATGGGTCGCATTTGGGAGGAAAACACCTATATAACTGTGCTTTCTGATCCATTTGAGTATATGAGTGCCATTTAAACTAAGTGAAGATTATCTAAATTGAGCTTTTTACTTTTTTACTTCCAACTCCTTTTCCATTTTCACTTCAGAAATCGGAAGTACACTCTCTCAGGTTACCCATAATCTCTTACTCACTTCTGGGCCTTTTCTTAGTTCTCCATTTGATTTGATGTAGTTGCCCATTCCCCTCCTTTGGGGCACTTTCTCCTCCTTCAGCTTCTTTCTCCTCCTTTGCTCTTTCTGGTGCTGCTCTTACCTACTTGTTTCATTCACTCTTTTCCAGTCTCCTTTCCTAATTCATCATCATGTTTCACCTTCCTTTTCCCCTCCACTGATCACGGTGCATTTTTCTGCTTGAAATTACCTTGGGTTATGTTAAATAGGTATGCATAGTGTATCACCCAACAAATGGAAGTGCTCAAGCAGAATTTTTCCCAAATGAGTGGAAATGGTGTTTTTGCTCCTCAGAAAGAGGCAAAGTATAAGAAATAAATTTATATCAGGAACTTAGTGGGTTTAAAAAAAACAATTTCCAGTTAGATATTGCAGTTAGTTCACATTTAGTATCATTTCCTACCTTGGGTACTATAGTTATAGGATCATAAGGTCATCTAATCTAACATCTTATATCTGACATACAGGTGAGAAGATAAAGGCCCAGAAATGGTCATTGACTTGCTCAAGATTGCACAGATAATAAAGAACAGAATTGGGATTTACACCCAGGCCTTTTGATTCTAAGGACTGGTTTTCAGAATGATAACCCGGAAACATTGCCAGACTTTGATGCACTCAGGATTAGCTTGTGTTTTCTATGTCATACTTACTAAAGTAGAAATATGGACACAATTTGCACTTTAAAATGATTGAATTGAATTTTATATCTGAATAAGATCACATGGGAATTTTATTAAAGAGTCTTCCTTTACCCTGCACATGGATATTTTCCCATTGTCAGTAGCTAAAAATGCTTAAATGCAGAGAGAAAGATAAGGGGAGAAGATGGAGAGAGAAAGAGTAAGAAAGAATTAGAGAGAGACAGAATGAATGAGATGGGAGGGAGGGAAGGAGGAAGGGAAAGAGAATATTTCACCGTAAGCTTTCTAAAGGCAGAAATGTATGATGGTAGATGTTAACTAATATTTCTCCCTGTTCAACGATTCAGCAGAATATGAATGAAAACAGAAAACACTGATTTTATTTATATGATAAAAGAAGGGTTAGGAAGCTGCCCTATGGTTCAGATACATTATATACACATACATACATGCATGCACATATATATGTGTGTGCGTAACTATATGTGTAATCATATATATGTAATTATATAATGTAATATATAATATATGCATAGATGTAGTATTATATTACACATGTATTATATACATAAATATGCCATATATTGTGTAATATTATATTTAATTTGCAGTTCTCCATCACTATGAATGCTGTGAATAAATCCTTTAAAAGACCACTTTTGAAATAGGCTTTTCCCCCCTCGATTCTCAAATTGCAGGTGTTGAGTGTCTCTCCCCATCCCCACCTCAGAGCTATATTAGGATCACAGTTCCATTTATGGTTCTGACATTTCTTAGCCACGTGATCTTTGGCAAATCACTTCTCTCTGGGTTTCTTCCTCTGTAGAAGGAGAGGATTGGTTGAACTAGCGAAGATCTTAGATTGGTCCCTTCTAATTCTAAATGATATGATTTAAAAACAAATCCAAAGTTTGGCTGACCAGACATTGAAAGGACAGCCCCGCTCAAGCTCCATAGAATGGGAGAATATTGTACTCCTTTGAACAAAGACCAGTGCCTACATAGACACTGTGCTAAGCATAGAAATATAGAAATAAGGAGCTTATATGGTGTTATGGGCCAGAACTTGAAACAAGGTGCTAAGTCACTGGAATTGATAGAGACAATGCTTATATACTTAGTACTTATTAGAGTTCACACCTTTAAGAGAGCATATATAAGGAGGAGCTCCCACAAGCCCATTCTCCCCATCCCTACCCCAGTTTTTTTCTTTTGTTTTTGTTTTTTGTTTTTTGTTTTTTATTTTAATAGCATGCCTTGGATTAACCTAATGTTGGGACGATCTACATTCAGATACAGGCCAAATAAGATGAACATTTATGGCCAATGGCTATTATTGGAAGGAGAAAGAATGATAAGGAAGATACATGAGTTTGAAGGAAAAGGGCTTACTGGAAAGGCTTAAATGTCTGGTGTCAAGCCACTGAACTTATAAAAAAAGGGAGTGGAGACAGAGTTATTTCTAGGTCAAGTGATATGAAAATTCCATAATGACTGGGAGTGAATGGCAAGACAAATTGGACATCATTGTTCTTGAGGAGATAAAAAGGAATCAGAATCACCTAGAGGTATTTGTCATTGTACTTCAGTCTTTCAAGGATCTGGTTGAGACAATAAAATATTGAACAGATAGTAAGAAAGAAATGGATTCGAATCCCCCAAAATACTTACTAAGACTAGACGTTCTAAAAGAGTGAATTTGGGTTTGCAATGAGGAAACCCTTCCTAAGGATGGTAAGGGAATGGGATGCTTGGGAAAGTAGTTGGGTTATCCTTCCCTAGAGGTCACCAATCACAGATCATCATTTTATCTGGTCGATTATAAGGAATCCTTTTTCAGGTAGGGTTAGTCTACTCTGCTTCTGTGACAAACTGTCCTTCCAGAGTTGGAATGCACAAAAATTCTCTTACCCTACAAGACTCTCTCTACACCTCTCTGGTGGAACTGGATTCAGGAAGATCCAGCTTCCAGAGTTCAAACCTAGTCTCAGATATTTACTAGCTAAGTGACCCTGAAAAAGTCAATTAATATTATTTACCTGAGTTTCCTCTTCTGTAAAATGGGCTGGAGAAGGAAATGACAAATCATTCCAATGACTTTGCCAAGAAAACCCAAATGGGATCACGTTGGATATGATGGGAAATGACTAAACAAAAACAACACAGCTACTAGGTGAGTCCACAGAAGATAGACATTACTGGGTCCAACCTGGAAATCACCATTTGTTTAACTCTTTGTACAGTCAAGGAGAATCTACTTAACCAATTCTTTGCTACTACCTAAAAAGTGCTTCTATAAATACTGTGGTTCATGGACAATCATTCAATCTTTTTTTCACGGGTTATATATACAGATTGGCAGCTCTGGATCTCAGAATCTCTGCAAAAAGGAGAAACTCTGATACTAGTGTAAATCTATGATTAATAACAACTCTCCAATCTTTTTACAAAGATAAGAACAAACAGTTAAATTAATAAAGAAGATTTTATTGTGTCTACTATTTGCTACTAACTAAGGAGAAAAAGACAAAAGTGAAAGAATCCCTTTATTCAAGGAATTTTCATTCTGTTTTGGGAGACTATTCCCAAAATAAGTGGCAACTTTTAACAATCAGATGACAGGTTGTTCCAAGCTATTAATAAAAGAAATGCAAATCAAAACAACTCTAGGGTTTCACCCCATAGTCAGGAAATAGGCAGAGATGACAAAAGATATCAAAAGTTGATGATGGAGGGGTTGTGGAAAAGCAGGTAACCATATGCATTTGAAGCAATATCCGTTGTTATTAGTTTGCATTCTGCTTACGTAGCCTTCAATATTTCTGGGCCAAGCTCATGCCAGTTATGATGTATCAAAATCATTCTTCAGTGAAAGTGATAGTCATAGGAGGGGGGGGGGAAACAAGGTCATGTTCATCCCAGAATTATGAGGAAGATATAGAACCTGTCTGAGGCAGCATGTTTCCATGGGAAACAAATCAACCTGAGCCACCACCCACCATCCAACAACACTTCCCTAAAAATCAAGGATGCTGGCAGTCTGCTTAACAAATTTAACCTCCAGCCGCTCAGTGATAAATACATCTGTACTGCATATGTGAGCGTGCTGTGGCTTCTCCATCTGTAGAACATGACATATGTCACTTGATGGGCTTATGGTAAGTTTGGAGAAGGATCTCAGAGAAAGTGTTGGCAGGTACCTCCTGTCTGCTCATCAGCCAGTCTTTTCTGTTATTTCTTTCTTTTTCTCCCAGACTTCTGCTCTTTGCATTTTGGGCGCCTGTCTGGTAAAATATTCATTCAAGGTCAAGTGGTCGCTTGAGGATAATAGAGCTTAGACTCTCAACATGTCAAACTTGCACTTAACCCAATTGGCTGAGATGTCAGCCATCTGCCCAGATGACTTGGCTGGACTTTCTATGTAACTACTGTCCTAGATTTCAGACATTTAAGGATATGACAGTATGAGCTGCTATCCCTTCAATGACAGGAGATGATCAAAAGGTATGACAAGGTAAAGACATTCACAGGCTCTCCCAAAGGAAGGCAGGGGACATTTTTCCCATTTTCCAAAATGCCCCTCATCAAATTAATATGTCACATTTTCATCTTAAAATGATTTATGTACTAAGGATCAACAAAAACTGCTATCTTCTACCAGCAGGAAACTTGTTACCAACGGAGGCAGGAAGACTTCCTTTCTATGCCCATCTCAGACACTCATGACCTGGCTGACCCTGACAATCCAAAAGATTGTCTTTCTGGGTTATATCATCTAGATGAGTCCAGTAAGCGAATCTAAATCAAAGACTAAAGGAGAGGATCAAACGACCAATGAATGTCCATTGCTTTGAAAACTACAAAGTGCAACAACCAATCAATGACAGAGATTATTTCTAATTTCAAAAAATCACAGGCTCTTCCAAACTGAGGTTCATCTATCTTTGAATCCTTCTTTCAAATTTTACCCTCTCCTATGATATATGTCCAAGTGCCTTCAGTAACCCAAGTCTGCTCCTAAAACAAAAACTTGTCCTTTTTAGTGTCCTCAAATTCTCCTCATGATAAATCATCAAACGACAAAACCTCCATAGAATAAAAATTTTAGGTCTTTGGAAGAGCTATGAGGAATTTCATAATAGATGGGAAGTTGGCTCCTTGCAGATGATTTTGGAATAAAGAATTGTGTGCAAAGACTAGTGGAGACGATTTGATCAAAGCACATATGGATGGGAGAAAAACAATAATTTGATCGGTTAGGGATAGTAAGCAAAACCTAATGCATAACTTGTAAAATGTACCAGCACCCACATAACGATAAAAGACAGAGGAAAACACCCAAGCATGTTGGAAAGCCCCAGAAGAAGATTTATTAAAAGACATGGAAGTGGAGGGGGATTATTATGTGAATGGCTTAGCATAATGCCCAGGACTTAGTAGTTGCCTGGCACATTGTAAAATCTCAATAAATATTTGAATAGCCACATAGACAAAATAACAGATCTCTAGAAATGTCAAGAAATTTGAACTGGGATCCACTGTGGAGCAATTCCAGAGAGAAGCTATTTCCAACATAGACACAGGCAACTTTGAAATGACTCCTTTTCGCTGCCCCAAAATTCAGAGCTAAAATTATTTTAGACACTCTAGTCAATTGGACATGGTGATGTATTGGTCTGAAATTAACTCAAAAAATAATAAATTTGCCTACTCAGAACATCATAACCATTTCCACCCAGATGTCCCTTCCAGGCAGATGTCCTGTTTACAGAGGATGTGGAGATGAATGTATCAAACTCTGGAACACTGCAGACCTTCTCAATGATATCACAAGATCAAAAGCTAAAAGGGGCCTTTAGAGGCCATCTCCTCCAAGGTCTTTGTTTTACAGATGAGGAAAATGAGTTCAGAGCTGGTAAAGGATTTGTTGAAGGTCATACAATTAGCTATACAGCTGGGATTTGAAGCTATGTTCTCTGACTCCAAATACCGTGAGGCCATCGAGCAAGCAAACACTTATTAAGCATTTATGATGGGCCAAGCATTCTGCTAAATGCTAGGGGTGGAAAAAGTTAAGTAATGCCATCCTTGGCATCCTGAAATTCAGGAGATTTCATCCTATTGAGTGAGGGAAGGGAGAAGAATTCAGCACATTCATTGTTAAAAATAGGACGCCTATGAAGTAAGTCAGTCAGTCATTAATTGTAATTAAATAAAATAATAAATGATTATAAAATTAAATATAATAAGGAAATATCAAATAACAGTGGAGTGGTTAGAGAAGGGGTGACAATAAAAGCTGGAGAAATCAGGAAATAACTGATAGAAGTATAGGAGGTTGTGTGAGTCTGATGTGGTGTGAAAGGAACTAGAGATCCCAAGAAGTAGAAATAAAGAGGGAGGGCTCCGAGGCAGATGGATGGTCTTTACTATGGAAGAAATTGGTAGGTCATGTGCAAGAAACAGAAAGAATTCCGGTTTGGATGGCAAGTAAAGTATGAAGGCAGAGAGAGAGCTTTAAATCCTAGACTTTGGGAAGATTTTTTTATTTTATCCTAAAGGCAATAGTGAATAGCAAAATATCAAACTTTCTGGAAGGGGGAAATGACATGGTCGGTGCTCTTTCAACTCACCACACATCCTCCCATCAATCACCAACTCAAGGTAGAATGATCAATAGCTACTCAAATCCATCCAGGAAAAATAAATGGATACCAGAAAAGTAAGAGGCCTGCTCAAATACAGTGAGAGATGGTAGATAGATGACCCTTGTGTCATTCTGGTATCCATAAAAAGATCCATTAAGAGAAACAAGGAAAAACCTCCAGTGCATTGGGCTGTTAGCCTATGGAGGATTTATGGCAAAACATGGGCATGAATCATTCATGATGAAAAGCCATAGATGAAGAGTAATCTGTGTTGGTGGAAGGAGTAACTGCAGAGGGCACAGAAATTAGATAAAGGCGGCATCCTACCAGTAAGAAAGTTACTGTTAGTACAAAGTGCAGTTAGAAAGAAAACATATCCAAACAAAATCTGATCGGCTTCCCAAAATAAACTTCTACTTCTTTCTCTGTATCTGTAGATAATATGGATCAATAGACTTAAAGCTAGAATGAACCTTAGAAGCCATATCGTATACCCTACTCATTTTTACAGAAAAAGAAACTGAGGTTCAAATAACTTCAAGGAATATATCCAAGGCAACCAGTTCTTAGCAGAAGAGCTGGAATTTTAGCTCAGCCCAACACCAGCTCTTTTCCTACTCAATGTCCCATTTCTAATATGGTCTCTTCAGAGCTCTGGCCCTTATTAACCCATAAGTGAATGATGGCATTTCTCAACGGATCTCCCTGAATCAAACTCTCCTCTCCAGTCCATCTAGATAACTAACCTCAACTTCCTACAACACAAATTTGCTCACATCACTTGCTTGGCCAAAAATCATCAATGACTTCCTGGCTCCCATAGTTTATAGCTAAGATGTAAAGTTCTTAGCCTTGATATTCAATGGAATACTTCCATAATTTCGATTCATTTCTGAGCGTGTAGTAGCCTATAATGAGTGTTAAATTCAAAGGACATTGGTTCATGTGCCTGCTCTGAAACTTACTTAGCAGCAAGTCAAATTTCCCTGGGACTCCTCTATAAAATAATGGGGTGGTATTAAATGATCTCGAAGTCCTCCTCCAGCTCCAAATACTCTCTATGACCTCAACTCATTACCCTTGTCTCTCACTGCTTCCATATTTGCATTATACTCTATGTTCTAACCAAATTAAAGACTCTGCTACTCCTGGAGGTTTTCTGCCTCAATGCCTTTGCATAAATAGTTTCCATGAGTTGAAAAGTTTACCTTTCATAGTCACTTGCTAAAACTCTAAAGTCAGGCATCTAATTAGGCATAGTAGATTCAGAGACACTCTGACTACTCCCTTAGGTGCTTACTAGTTGTGTGATCATGGGCAAATCCCTTTATCTCCCTCAACTCCAGCTTCTTCATCTGTTAAATACAGACTTTCAGTTTGGTAGTCAGTGTAGTCAAAAATCTAGTGCTGACCTCATTGTTGTATGCTTGTGAAAATCTGGATCATATACCGGCACCATGCCAGGAAATTGAATTGCTTCCATTTGAATTGTCTTAGGAAGATACTGACGATTTCCTGGTGGGATAAGATACTAGACGTTGGGAGCCTTTCTCAAAATAAACTGCCAAGCGTTCAAACTTTAGTGCAGAGAACGCAACTCCTTCGGGTTGCCCATAATGCTCGAATGCCAAATATATGTCTGTCAAAAATCTTATTTTATGGAGAACTCACACAGGGCAAGTGCTCACAAAGTAGCCAGGAAAAATGATACAAGGACACTTTCAAGGTCTTTCTTAAGAACTTTAGAATCAATTGTATGACATGGGAGACATTGGCACAGAATCTTCCAACATGGTGTGCCCTCCTCAAAGAAGGGGCTGTGCTCTAGGAGCAAAACAGAACTGAAGTAGGCCCAAAGAAATGTAAGATGCACAAAACTGAAGAAGCTACCTCAAATATTCCTATAGACTATTTGTGTCCGACTTGTGGCAGAACATTCTGAGTTCGTATTAGTCCACAGTTGGACATACTGTAACTTGACTCTAACATAGTAATGCCATTTTGGTCCTCATCAAGAACAAAGAACAACAACTAATCAACCAAATATAGATAAACACAATCTAACTTCTGGGGTTGTTATAAGAATCAATTTAGACAGTATTTGTGAAGCCCTAAGCACAACTGAAAGAACTTAAGAAATAATAACTGTTATTATTGTTAGTTACCCATACTATGAGGGCTTTTTCAGATATCCTTTCCTTCGGGAAATCTTGTCTGAATCCCCTTGGGCAAGAAATCTTCTCACTTCTTTCTGAACACCCCCAGTTAGTTCCTTTCTTGTCACATTTCTTAAATTCTCCAACGCTTCTAAGAATTTGTGATCAAGAATCTTAATGTTCTTTTCGACACTGGAGATGCCCAAGCCAACCTACTATGCTTACCCATCCTATGCAGTATATCCATGTACTCCCACAATTTTCCACCAAGACCTTGCTTTGTCTTTCATTGTACTTATCTCTGTACTTTTTCTTCTTCTCTACCAGTTCATAGCTCAATACAATGCTGATTTTGGAGTCATAAAGACCCATATTTGAATCCTTCCCCTTACACTTCTTTTTGACGTTGCACAAGGCCCATTTCCTCTCTGAAACTAAATCTCATCTCTAACTCTAACTTTGCTCACTTCTATTTTTAAGGAAATAATATTTTAAGCCCTTTCTCACTGTAGTGTTGTAGTTCCAAATGACATAATATATGCAAAGGGCTTCAACTCATAAATATCATACATATAGATATCTATTACAATCATTATAGAATTAGGTGCCTGGGAGGAGGGTGGACAGGGACTATTATCTATCTGTTATCCCTATCATCATCTCCCTCAGAACACTAAGTATGTCCTCTTCTACATAGCAGACACCCAATACATTATTTGGGATCAAAAAATTATGATTGGAAGGAAAGAACCTGTAATGTAACATAGACCCAAACCATGAATCTGCTCTACAGAATCATTAATAAATGATCATCCGGTCTCTGCCTGAATGGCAGAGAAACCATTGCCTCCCTTGCCTATCTCTTATCATAGCCCATTCCATTTCTGAACAGAGGTTTTTCTTTATATGGAACTGAAATCTACTTCCTTCTAATTTTCTAGCTCTATGATCTGGGCCCAAACAGAATACATCTTCCACATGAGTTCTCATCAGATATTTGAAGACAATTATCATATGTCTCCAGGGTCTCTTTCTCTTTGGGCTAAGCATTAACTGGATGAATACCAGATTAGATGTCCATAAAAGGCTTTTTTGTCCAAAATAAAGAGGGATTTGAAGTTAGAAAAGCCCCTAGGGATTATCTAGCCCCAATACCTCATTTTACACAGAAGAAAACTGATGCAGAAAGAGACCACACCCTGAGGAAGCCACAAAGTTGAGAGGTGACCCCCAATATTATGAATCCATATTTTTCCCAGCCCTTTGCTGCCTTACAGCATTCTGCATTTCAGGAATCAACAAGGGATGACTTACCAATTCAAAGGCAGCAGGGCAGAGAATTAAAATAATAGACTTGGACTTGGGAAAACATGAATTTGAATCTAATCACAGACACTGAGCATGAATCTGAGTATGAACCCAAGCAACCCTCAGTTTCCAAAGTAGCAAAATGGAAAGAAAATAATAGTCACCATTTTACAGGATTATTGTGAGGTTTAAATATAGATAAAGTATCTTGAAAACCTTAATACACTCTATCAGTTTTAGAGGTGATGATGATGATAACAATGATGAGGATAATGGTGATGATGATGACAATGATGACATCTAAAGTTCTTAGTCTGGCTTTCAAGTAATATCTATAATCTTAACCCCCCCACCCCTTACCCAGAAGCTAACTTCCATGAATTCTATGCTCTAGGCCAAGCTGTATCATCACCATCCCCAACATTTGTCCAGTTTATCCATGTTTGATCCAATCTTCAAGATCCACTCAAATTATATCCCTTTCATAATCTCTCTGATCTCCCCAAGCCACAATATTCACTTCCCTCTAAGAAAATACAAGTGTCTTGGATAAGACTGATTTTCATTTTAGCCTTTCTGTTTTCAATGATTTTTGTTTGGTTTTGTCCTGTTTTGTTTTGACTAGATTTATGATTTCACCGAGTCAGAGAATGCCTTGCCTAAAGGATAAGCAAGCTCCATTGAGTCCTTGTTATCTTGAGCATCAAATATAAAATAAAATAAATATAAAAATCAAACCCCTATACAAACTGCCATCCCCATTTTTTCCAGTCTTTTTTTTCTTTACTCTATCCCATTCCATTCAGTCCAGTGACGCAAGTCATCTTTTTGTTCCTCAGATACAATAATCCATCTTCCAACAGTGGGTATTTTATCACATGCAGGAAATATTCTACTCCTGGCTTGCTTCACTTCTCATCTAAAATCTCATCTTTTAGAAGAAACTATTCCCAGGCCCCTCTTAATGTTCATGCTTTCCCTCTATCTACTATCCCCAGTTGACCTCATGCACAACTTGTTTGTGTACAGTTGTTGGCCTGTTGTCTCCCCCATAAAAGAGTGAGTTCTCTGAGGGCAGGGACTACCTTTTTTTGAATCTTTACCTCTTAACCCAGTGCCTAGAACAAAGTGGGTACTTAATAAATACTTATTAAATGCTTATTTGCTGACTGGCAACTCCTACCAACCATTTGCAAATCATAATGCCCTCACTCTGATACTCCTCTTCATGTGCTCTTTTGAACCTAAAATTCTGTCCCTGGAATGGCTCTTCCCTCCATTCTGATTTGCTTTATCTTGCCTGGAACAAGGCCTCCAAGTCATTCCCCTACTTCTAACTCTCCTTATTGTGTCATCTTTTCCCTATTACAATAAGTTCTTTGAGGGTTTATGAACTTCCTGAACACAGTACTCGGTGCATAATAAGTGCTTAATTTGTGCTCTTTCTATCTACCTATCGATCTTCCAGTGAGGAAATTCTCACTAAAAGTTACAGTTTTCTAGGGCTCTACAAAGTTTTAAGCATGCACTTATACAGAGTGTCCCAAAATTCCTAGTGCACCATGAAGTTTTAAAAGCTCCAGGGAGCACTAAAATATTTGGAATACTCCAAACATTTCTATGTTGTCTCTCTTGAAAAAATGTAAGCTCCCTGAGAGCCGGGATGGTTTCAGTTTTTGTTTATCTCTCCAGTATCTAACAAATCTAGGTTGATTGTTAATGATTTATTAGGAAACCAGAGACAAATTAAATCCAAGGTCATCCCACTAATATTAATAGGAATATGCAGCAGAAATAATACTGACTCCAGACTCTTTGATAATTATAACCTTGAAATCTTGCACAAATTTTTTCAACTCCCTTGTTGTGCTGTTTCCTCATTAAATAAGACTATTGGATCTTTGGGGGTCCTTTCCAGTTGTATGTTTGCTACATACATCTGTATATATACATATTTACATATATATATATATATATATATATATATATATATATATACATATACACACATACACCATAGGTACATGTACAAGGAGAGATAGAGTTGAGGGGAGGGGTTGTTGAAGGAAGGGTAAGAGTTGGGAAGACTCATTTCCGTGAGTTCAAATGTGGTCTCAGACACTAGATATATCACAAGTCATTTCACTTGTTTGCCTCAGTTTCTTCATTTATAAAATAAGATGGAGGAGAAAATGGCAAATCATTCCAATATATCTACCAATAACCCCCCAAATGGGGGCACAAGGAGTTGGGCATGACTGAAATGATTAAACAACAAAAATCTATCATCTTTGAGAGGTAGATATAATTTAACCCTTTTTAAAGATGAGGAAGTTGAGCAGAGAACTTAAGCAACTTGTTTAAGAGAATAAAGCTAATTAGTAGCTCAGACAAGATGTCACCTCTGATCACTCCTGGCCCCAAGGCCCATCTTCTTTCCATTATTACACAGGCATCCCAGAGCTAGTATATTATAGTCGAAAAAGTACAAGACTTAGAACTGCAAGTCCTGAATTTGGGTTGGGGCTTTGTTATTTATTAATAATATGACTTTTGGTTACACATTTAACTTTTCCCTGTCTCAGTTTCCTCAGCTACAAAATGGAAATTCTCCATTTGGTAGATATTGATGCCTGAGAATCAATCACCTGTGACATGGAGAACTGCATTTGGAGTAGGATCTAGTTTGAATCCCAGTTCTGAGAGTGATTATAGGAAACTAGGAAAGTTTGCTTCACATTGACTCAGTTTCCTAAAATAGGAGATTACAACTAGATGATTCTTAAATTCCCTTTCAGTTTACTATTTCTTTTTTTATTTATTTATTTTTTGCTGAGGCAATTGGGGTTATGCTGCTTGACCAGGGTCACAAACCTAGTCAGTTTAACATTTCATAAAAATCTTTGGAATAAAGATGAAAAGAATAGAAAGGGTCAAGAAAATTAACAGTATTTTCATCCAGAAAAATGATTAATTTCATGAATATTTTATTCAAACATAATGTCACGTTCAATATTTCAGAGGCAAAAATATTGCCAGCCTCAGTATGTCCTCATGGAACCCTGTAGTGCAAAGCACGGAACATATGGGTTCAGTGGAACACAGTTGGGTGATGACTGGACTAGTTGTCGCCTAACTCTCCATATTTCCCACTTTCTATTACTTCAAGAAAATCAAGACTCAATTGTATTCCTTAACCAACTGCCATTTGGTACAAATGAATCATTCAGGAAATTAAGTGCAATGGTGTAAACAACATACTTTAGAAAACTACCACCATGTTTTCTCATCCTTCATTATTTGAAAAAATGAATTTATGACTCAAGTTCTACTCTCAGTGAAATAGAAATAGCAAAAAAGCACTGCAATCAAAGTGGATTTGATAGTAGGTAGCCATTTATGAAGTACAAGACATAAGGTCTTATTTAAGTCACTTTACCTCAGTTTCCTAATCTGTAAAATGGGGGGACGTTTGGATTAGATGATCTCTGAGGTTATATCCAGTTCAAAAATGTATCATCTGAGAAGAAGGATGGAGTAGATGGAACAAATGTTTATTAAATGCTAATTACAGACACAGTGCTAAGCATTTACATTATATTGTATTATTTAATCTCACACAAAGAAGAAAGCTTTGGTATCAAAGCTGACACTTCTGAGGGTATAACTTCAGACTAGTGTCTCAATCTGAATCTCAGTTTCTTCTTCTGAAAAATGAAGGCATTGGAAGAGAAACAGATAGTCTCTGAATATCTTCTTAACTCTAAATCTTTGCTACTTGAATCCAATGCCTCACATGGGCACAGAAACGATTTTTGCCTCCCAAAGGCTATGTATACAAAGTGTCTCAGGTTCAATCACCCTGGAAAGGTTTCAAGAAAGAACCATGATAGACTGTGTCTGAGAGCTATTGACAAATCCACTTTGGTCCATGGGGACTCATCACTAAAAGGTTGCTCACAGAATTATGAATTGTCTAAGCTTTCGCACATCATGGAGATAATCTACCACAAGCCCTGAGGAGTGGTAATCTGTGTCAGCAATGATTGCCCATACTAATGAAACAGTGCCTCTCTTTCAAGTGCTGAAGTTTAATCAGAGTTCATAGAAGAATAATTCCACCTGTATCAATGTGGGTGGTCATATGAGCCAGACACAATAATCAGACAAAAGAATCCCGCTTTCCTTCCACCGCCAAAGTTCTCCAATAGCAGGTTACAGTATAGAGATGACCCCGGGGTCTTAAAGCCATAGCAACGTGAGTGGAAGTTGGAAAGCCTCAAGAGTACGGACTTGGCAATGGACTGAATGTCTGATGTTTGAGCAGAAACCTAACTAAGACTCACCACCCAAAGTTCGGCTAACAGGTATTGAAAGTCTCTTTGTTTTTTAACCAAGGTATGGGATAACAAGTAGGGTTCAATGGGTTCAAAAATAAGTTCTACCATTTAATTTTCAAAATCATTTTAGAAAGAAAAGAAAGGTCAAATGCTCACACTATAACAAGAAGGAAGGGGTAATCTTCAGAAAGTCAGAAAGACCTGTACAAATCTTATATGCTACATGTATAACCCTAGGCAGGTCACAGTTTTTCAGTGTGTCCAGCAACTCTCTGAGTTAAGGGTTCTCAATCAGTTATCTTGAATTTCATTTCTTTAATATAGTAATAATAACAACAATAATAATAGTTAGCATTTATATAGCTTTAAGATTTTCAAAGAATTTTATATATGTTAACTCATTTGGTCCTCACAATAACCCTGTTAGGTAAGTGTCATCAATTCCATTTTCCAGATTTGGAGAAAGGGTATATGGTTTCCCCAGGATCACATGGTTAGTAAGTGTTTGAGGTAAGACTGAGGTAAACAGAGTCTCTCTCACTCCAAATTCCACTCTCTACTCATGTTACCTGGCTGTCTCCAGGATGTCCAGTTATTTAGTCACACCCAATTCTACAACACCCTATGGATATTTGTTCATGGAGTTTTCTTGGCAAAGATATTGGACCAGTTTGCCATTTCTTTTCCCAGCATGTTCCATTTAACAGATGAGGAATTGAGGCAAAGAGGTGTTAAGTGACTGACTTGCCCAGGTTCACTCAACTTGTACATGCCAGACTGGATTTGAATTCAGATCTTCCTGGCTCTTCACCTGGTGCTCCAACCACTGCACCATCTTTATATTTTTGATAATTTCATTTCAATATAACTAGTTGTCTTTGTTATCCTATGAACTGTTCTAAAGAGAAGTTCAATGGCTTCCACAGACTTACCGCCAAAGAGAATGGTGCTTAATGTTAAGAAGGCCTGATCTAAATTACAGAATCCCTAAATTATAAAGCAAGCGCAATCTGCAGGGGTGATGGAAACTCTCACACAAGAAGTTCTCTACACCAGTAAAAAGTATGCATATAAGGATCATCATCCTCAGTGCTTGAAGTGGATAAAGCAGGGGAGATTATTTTTTGATGGATTTAAGAGAAGACTGGACACAAATTACATCGGACAGCAGACTGCAATGAAAAGAGTGTCAAATTTCTTAAAGGAGCCTTTTCGGATTCTTCTGCCTCTTGTGTCCCCATCATCACCACCAACTACTGTGTACTTCTTGTCCATACATCTTATATATCCTTACAGATGTACAGCTGCCCTGATAGAATCTAAGTTCCCTGTGGATAAGTCCTGGCTCTTTTGTATTTTTGGTGCCCAGACTAGCGTCTGAAATATAGTAGGTGCTTAATAAAAGCTTGTTTGTTGACTGATTTATTTAAAAGGCACTAGTTTGAATTGAATCTTTCTACTTCCTATCTCTGAGAACTGGACCAAATCATGTCATTTCTCTGATCTTGAAGGTTCCTTCCACTCCTAAAACTAAGTTTCTGATCCTAGAAAAATAATGGAGGGATTGTGATCTAAATCAATAGAGAGAGGACCCAGATATTTCAAAGATTTCTTCCGACTGTCAGTTCTGATCCAATTGCAAAGGCAATAGAGGAACTCTCCATCTCCTGTTAGCATCAGTCCATTTGACTAATGTGATCTTCCAAATCACCATGTACTTCCTTACCCAGAACTCTCAGAGAAGATATCCACAATCCACTGTGGGTTAGGATGAGGGATGCAGCAAATCTGTGGCTCCCAGCAGTTGAATAAGTGATCCGGAACATTCCCACACTATAAACATTTCATGAGACTTGCTCCCAACTGAGTGTTTAACTATGTCCATTTACTCTTTTGTATTATATTTGCAGGAGCAGCATGAACAAAACATTACTTTAGATCTTCAAACAATAATGTCTCCTGTAAATAAAAATAGGTTCCACCATTTAATTTTCAAAATCATTTTAGAAAGAAAAAAAAAGGTCAAAGGCTCAACCAATTCTGTTTTATCTCATTCTGACAGCCATGGGAACCATTAGTGTTATGCAGAAATAAGAAGAATCAAATTTAGTTGCCAAAATACATCTTGTACTAGCTTGTTCTTCTCTGCCTCAACTAGGAATTATTCCCACGAGCTGGTTGATAATACATATGGATGGCAGCAAAGGTTCTGTAAATCTGCAGATGCTACACATGGGAAGTACTTTTCCTGAGACGTGCAAGAATGCTAATATCGAAGCTTTTAGAGCCGGAGGAGTCCTGAGTGAGGATCTACTCACAGCATTACTGGATCATACAGCAAGTTAGGATTGATATGCTGATGAGAAAAATATAACTCTTCATCTATACAAAGGAAAACACCTTTGCCAATCATACTGGGCATCCATGAGTGCTGGGACTGGCCCCTACTGTAAAAGTGACTTAGAAAAGTTAGCAGAAACCAAGTTACAAGAAGACAAAAAGGGGATATCCATATGAGGAGTGGATTCCTTTATAATATGATATGAAATGACATTATGTAGTTATCAAAATCATCTTCCACTTTTAGATGTCCCTCACACCATTAACAAGCTCAATCAGTTCTTCTTAGATGATCCAAAGTACATCCTGGGTCAGTATACATAAAGAACAATTATAGTTAACTTCCACTCTGAACTAAGAAACCACAGTAATCTGGTCCTGAATTGTCTCCAAAGCACCTCCCAAGAGTATGGCAGGAAGTATAAGGAAAGCTTGAGAGGCCTTGATATTCCATCCCCACTAACTCCATCCAACTATACTCATTTTTAAATCCCTCAACAAATTCAAGCTTTGGGAAAAGGTGAGGAATTTCAAACACTTCAGCAAGCTAAAGGGACACCTCTAGTTGGACCAGTTGACTTTCCATACAAAAGTGATTTGAAATAATGAAAAGCTCCAGAAAATCACAAAGGACTGCCCAACCCTCTTGGGTGGAGATGAATCTGCCCATCTTCCATTGTTAATCCAGCAGCAAAGCATCCATTTAAAATGCCTCAATGACAAAACTAAAGGCAAACACCCTGCTAGTCAGCATACAGACTGTTAACCTGTTGGAAGGACAAAGGTCTCCATTCCAAAGGTCAAGGACCTTTTCTGGTGGCCAGCAACACCAAGATGATCAAAGGAACCTCAAGGCTACCTAAACGGGGGGAAACCCTATGAATTTTAATGAGAACCTTGACATCCATATCTCAGTTGTAATCTGAAAGACTTTTTTTGCATCAATATTCAGAGTTTCTGCTGAGCTCAGATCTTATAAGCAGAGTCTCAGAATCACCAGAGTGGGGAGAAACTTTCACAGCACCTGCTGCAAGGACACCATGAGCACAATTCAAAACTGTGCTGAAAACCTTATGAATATCCCAAACATGATACGCCAGAAGTTCATAATGAACAATACGATGACCCCCAATGTGGCCTCTGTGTCTGGGGCTAACCATTGAAAGCATCTATTTCCCTGGTATTCTTCAACTTCTTCACTGAACTAATACTTGATTCCTATGATAATGTCTTTAGCTCTCACTTGATATTTTGTGGGATTTAATTGTGAGCAGTACCAACAAACACATGTATCTCACAGCCACTTCCAACTGTATTATTTATTTTAAGGATTTTGCCAGCTGTGACATTCTTATGTTCAAGGTCTTTTGTTTGTTAATATAAAACTCCTTTCTGGTTTGGACATCTGTTTTAAAATTCTCCCCAGAAACTATATAAAAATAACCATAAAACACTTTTCACACAAAGTCAAATGTAAACAACTGGAAAAAAAAATATTAATTGCTCATGGGCAGGCCAGCCCAATATAATTAAAATTATTAATTAATTATTCATTCAGTGTCATACCAATCAAACAATCAAAAACATTTTATAAAGCTAAAAAAATAACAAAATTCATCTGGAAGGACAAAAGTTCAAAAGTATCAAGGGATTCAATGTGGGGAATGCTAAAGAAGATGGTCTAGCCATTCAAAATCTCAAACTGTAATAATCAAAACAATCTGATAATGGCTAAGAAATAGAGTGGTAGATCAGGAGGAAAAGATTAGGTACAAATTATATTATAATAAATGATTATAGTAACCTAATATATGATAAATGCAAAGATTCAAGCTTTTGGAGAAAAAACACCTCATGTAATAAAAACTGCTGGGAAAACTGGAAAACAGTATGACAGAAACTAGGTATAGATGAAGTTCTCACACCATATGTTAAGATAACTGAGTATATGACTTACACATAAATACATACATCAGCTATGTGACTTCAGGCAAGCTACTTAACCTCATTTGCCTCAGTTTCCTTGTATGTAAAATGAATTGGAAAAAGAATTGGCTAACTACTCGAGTATCTTTGCCAAGAAAAGCTCATGATTGAAAAATGACAGAACAACTTTCTGACTCCAAATCTGAAGCTCTATTCTCGCTGTCAAATAGTTGCTACCATGTTTAAAAGTCCCTTCCACATCTGAATCTAACATTCTAGGTCCTTTGTTCTTTTTTCTAAGATCCCTTCTTACGTACATTCCATGTTCTGATATTTCTAGAGCTCCAAAGTTTTGTTTTTTGTGTTCTAAGGTTCCTAACTCTCTTTTTTATTTTAAGCTTCCAGGTCTAACATTACATGTTCTAAAATTCCTTCCAGATATGAATTTGCACATATCTATGGAGCAGCATGCCCTCTTCCAGGCAAATCACCATCAAGGGCTTCTTAAAATTGGTAATTATTCCATGCAGAATCAATAGTTCTATTCCCATCCCATCAGCACCACAATATCAATCATGTTGGAAAACATGTGTCTGCAGTTTGGAATATATTTTAAACTCTTAAATCTATCATTTTGTTTATTTCCCTGTGGGTTGAATGCTTTGTGTTATGTCAAAATTTCTATTTGTTTAAAAGAAAAAAAGTAAGCAAAAAGTATGAACTTTTTTTCAAGACATTGGGGAAAAAAAAGAATTCGACTAGATGATCTCAAAGATCCCTCTCAGATCTAAAGTGATGACAATGATTCTCTCTTCTGATACAACTACTGCTTGGCTGTGTAACGACATATGACCAAAGAGAGAAGACCAGAGTTATAAAGAGAGTAGAACTGAAAAAATCACACATGTAAATAAGATGATTTGTTTGGATCTTTCTTCTACCCACCAGGAGTAGCTAGTGCCAAGTCTGTGGTGATAAAGATCTAAAAAATAGGTGACTCCTCTTAAGGACTTCCTTGCTCAAATATTTCACTCATTTTCACTGTAGCAGATCATGTTTCATCCCTGCTCTTCATCATTCCTCGGTACAGCTCTTTTTTTCTAAAAACTACTTGAGATCTGGTTTCTCTTTTTTTCTTATTTCTTTTAAGCATTAGAACATTCAATAATTCTTCTCATGGGAAATTCAGCTATTGTTAAATTCAATGATCCCTAACTGATTCGTATAGACTAGGTGTCTCAAAGGAAAAAAAATTCTTCAATAAATAAGTGGACTAAAGAGATGAGATTGTAAGGAGAAGGCAATGAATTCTGTGTTTTTTGAAAGTGGCCTTCAAATCTCGTCTCTGCCACTTACTAACTATTGTGACCTTGGACAAGTCTCTTTAGGCAAGTATTTGAAGATGATACTTCAGTCATCTATAAAATTAGGATTATTGGATTAAATGTTCTTCAAGATCCTGTCCAGTGCTAAATCCTATGATCCTTTGAACCAAACACCAAACATTTATTGAAGCTATATAATGTGTCCCACACTTATTTATTGAGCAAAACGCTTAAAATTGAGTATTTATTGAAAGATAAAAACAAGAATTACAAAGCATATGAAAATATGTCTCTTCACAATTCCTGGTTCTACTCCCTGGAGGTAAAAACAACAAAACTAACCTCTGTCACCATAACAACTTTTCAGCTATTTAAAGACCATTATCTTATCCCTCCCCAAAGGCTGATCAGGACTGCTGAGTTCTACTAGTCCAATCCCTTCTCTTTTTTTAATGTCTTGAAAAAGTGAATAATGCTGCTTCCTTATTTTTCTTTTAAACAAATGGGAATATAAAATAACACAAAGAATTGAACCAAAAGGAAAAGAAGCAAAATAATAAATTTAAAAGCTTAAAATATATCCCAACTTGCAAGTCTCTGAAGTTAATCAGTCACAGTTCTTTCAACTTATCCTTATTGGGGATGATCTCTAGGCACTGGAGTACAGTGGAGGGAGCAGAGGACTTGGAATCAGAGGACCTGGTTTGGGATCCTGATTTCCCTTTTTTCTACATATGCAACTTTGGGCAAATCATTGACTTTTCTAGACTTCAGAATCCTCATCTATAAGATAAGGGAGTTGGGCTAGATGATCTCTAAATACTCTTTAAGTTCTAAATCTAGGCTTTTTTGGTCCCATAAAAGCTTGGTTGTCCCAAATTTATGAATGTCCTTCCTAAAATATGGCACCCATGACTGAACATACTACGCAAAATATGGCCAGATCAAGGCAGGTGACTATTAAGACTACTGAAGGACTGAATCTGAAAGTATGCAGGGAAAACAATCTAAAATAAGACAGGACCTAGGGAATTGCCTCTGGCATAAAAATTTACATTTTCATTAAGAGTCTTCCAAAAATTTCATGAAGAAATGACTAATTAAGGAACAAATAATAAGAGTGTTGGATTAGAAACCAAATCACCATTTCACTTTCAGTGAGTCAAGGAATGGAATATTTCAAGGTTATTCCTACATTGGTTTCTAATTCCATCAAGCATCTACTAAATATATAATTAGAACAGTAGGGTTTAGAACAAACCATTTGTTAATTGCAGTGTCTACACAAACACTTGTTTGATACTCCAATGGATCCATTGTTTCATTGACATAGGTACACCCTCCAAGGTTATGTATTACCACCCATCTATGCCTTTTCATTTCTTGGATTTCTTGTCCAAGACCTCCCATAAACCTTTCATAGAGAATCTATGTAAACCTCATGCATTCATAATCAACTGGGGATTTCTTTCTTTGTATGTTACCAATGTTAAGTATTTTTATATATGTCTTTTCAAATGAGAAATTGGCACCAATCATTTTCATTTTATCTCACTTGTCCCTAGTCTTGTTGCCTGTATTTATATCATTATTTGGCTCTTCACTTTGATTGTAGACCTTTGAGAGGTCCATTGATTTTCTCTATTGAATCATCTTACCCAGTCCAACATTTATCAGTATCTTCAGAGGGAGGTCCAAGAAATCAGGATCCCTGGGGATAAAGGACTTTTTCTATTGATGATCAGCAAGTGATTATTAGGGTCTGATGTGCCTAGAAATGTACCGGCTGTGAACTTTAACAAACAAACAAAAATACTCCTGCCCCTTTACTAGGGAAAACAACATGTACATATGTAAGTAGATATAAAATAAATGTAAATATTAATATATGAAAAGATAACTTCAGAGGGAAATGGGACTTGGTAGTGATAAAATCAGAAGACCTCATATAGGAGACGACATTTAGTTTTTAAGAAAATTACAGATTCTAAGAAGAGGAGGTGAGGAGACATGGGATTCAGCTTATGCAAATGCATCAAAACTAGACGTGGAATGTCATGTGAGAGGTACAGCAAGGACATCACTTTGGCTGGGCCACAGAGTGAGGAAAAGGCAATAATATGCACTGAGACTAGAAAGCAAGAAAGATGCAAGGTTGAGAAGGACCTTAAAATTATGTTCATTTTCAAACACATCTCAGAATCTTTGCAGGTTGATCCCAGAAACTTCCTTACTGTCTTACCTCAAGTTCATCCAATGCACTTCCCAGTGTGGCTGACTGAGGCTCGAGCTCAGCTTTTGGACTCTGGATCCCTTGAGATGCATTAGAAATCACATCAAGGGCATTCTGGATCTCATCACAGACCGTGTCCTTGCTGGCTTGGAGAGAGGCCACATCATCATGCTCCAGGCACGCAGAACAAATTGAATGCAGAAGAGGAGAGTTTTCCTTGAGAGAAGCCCGGGCCCCTGCAATCTCATCTCGCTGGACTGGAGATTTTAAGTCCTGTGAGATGGGAGGAAAAAGCACATTTTTTTTCAGCTGAAACATGGTTGACCGCATTTTCAGAAAAAGACAAACGATACTTTTCTTTCAGAATGGACTCACCTCCATTAGAGGCAATGACCAATTAAATTTTAGTGAAGAGAATGATATAGTCATAGAGAACTGTGCCTGCTTCCTTTATATCTCCTGATATAGCAAAAAGGTGAGAATAAAGATTTGTTGGAATAGTATTCAAAAATGAGCTGATCCAGCCTATATCAGTTCATTTTTATTCCTCCTTGTGGATAGCCTGGAAGTTGTATAAACATCTTTATTGGAGGCCAGGGAAAAGGCGGGGGAGAATGATAAGACCTGTGACTTATTGGGAAAGGACCTTGTTCTGCTAAAACACATTACCACCCATTCTGAAACTTAAGAGAGTCTCAAACAGTCAGAAATGGTGAGATTTATTCAATCCAACAGCTAGAATATGTCACAAATAGAACATGGTCCTAGTGCTCCCTAACTCTAAGGCCAACTTTGACGTATAATAGATACAGCATTGATTTCAGATTCTGAAAAATCTGGATTAGAATCCTACCTCAGACACCTGCTCTTTGGGACTGTTTCCCCATTTGAAAAATGAGAGGGATTAAACCTAATGTTACTTTCAGCTCAAAGTTTGCACTCTCTATCCATTAGGTCAACATTTCTTCTATGGGTGTGTTATAGAAGAATGATCATACCCATTGTCCCTTTTAACTTTGGAAAATTGAGTTATAAGTGACAATAGAAAGGCATTCCATTCCCCCTTTTGTATTACTTCCAGAAATCCTGATTTTTAATCTTTGAATGATTGATGATAAAGAGAGACCAATGCTGTGGAGTTGGCTAGAGGCATTTAAACTGCCCAGCATGGTGAACTTGAGTGGGAGCCGGATTCTAGTTATCTCTTCTAATACAGAAATGTCCCAGTTATTTGGGGCTAACACATGTTATACAGTACTATATTTTTAGTGTCCCTCTTCCCTCCCCTCTCCACACTGAAAATAAATCTCCTCTTTAGTTCAAGTAGGGATTAGGGAGGAAATTAGCTCCTCTGAAGGGGGCAGAAGACATTTAGAAGAAGCTGTCAACTTGCATGCTCACCCAACAATTCCCAAAGGAGAGAATCCTAATCTTTTATGCTTTTGTTTTACCATGACTTCACCCACTCCCATTTCACTAATCTTTTCCAAAAAGCCCTGGATGAGGAGTCAGGAGACCTAGTTTCTGGACCTGATTTTGTTTTTAGGACAGAGCATGACTGATACAATGACTCTCCACTTGTGCCACTTAAAACCTTCATGATTTTGAACAAATCATTTTCCTTATCAATAGTTCAGTTTCTTCATCTGGAAACTAGTGTGAAGATGATCTCCACAGACCCCCACACAGCTCTGTCACCACAATTTGGTGATCTAAGTATATACAGATAGGTATTGGAGAGAACAGAATGAGCAGAACAAATTTGCTCAGGATTATTTTAATAGCCTTAATCTGGCTATGTATGCCTCAGTTTCTTCAACTGCAAAATAGGAATAAAAATATCTATTGCTTCCCACAAAAGAATTGAAAAAGAAAATAGTTGCATAAGTGCTTTATCCAAGACTTGTTCCAAGTGCTCCCCCATTTATTAGATATTTCCTCAACTCTTATCAAGTTGTTATCCTTCTTCCCCCTAAAAACTTTACATTTACTTTGTATACATTTCAGATTTAATTATTGTACATAAGCTGCTTCCTCCCAGTAGAATATATGTATGCTTCCTGTGGGAATAGATTGACTTCATTTTTTATTTTTGTATCCATTTTTAAAAGATTTTTTGGTAAGACAATTGGGGTTAATTGACTTGTCTGGCGTCACACAGCTAGTAATTGTTAAGTGTCTGAGGCTACATTTGAACTCAGGTCCTCCTGACTCCAGGACAGGTGCTCTATCTATTGTCCCATCTAGCTACTCCCATTTTTTGGATCCTTAGAACTCAGAAGGCACTTAATAAATGTTCATTGCTATTGTGATCTTGATCCTATCATGTATAAAATGAGCAATTTAGACAAGGAGACCCCAGAGTTATCTTCCAAATCAAGAGCTATGAACATTGAACATAACTGGGACTGGAGGGACTTATATGCCCTTCCCCCCTCTAAATCTACAATCTTATCCTCTGATCTAATGGGTTAATTTGAACTTGAAAACTATAATGAGTGAAACAAATATGTCAATTATTATTTCTCTCATTATCCCCTATAGCTTTAGTGTTTTGTGTTCTTAAATGTTCTTGGCGATTTTTGTGTTTTTTCCCTTTTCCTTTTATTTTTTGCTTTTAACAAATTCCCTATCACTTTATGGCACAAGCTATCTACTTCAGAGGGCTGTTTGTAGATAAATAATTTAATGTTTAGAAAGCATGCACAGCCCCTCAGAGGAAGGAAGATATGGAAGCATAAATATCAAGAAACAGCTGTAGAAAATTCACTGTGTATTAGGGCCTAATCGAAACTTCACACACAATCTCATCCAAAGTGAGATACAAATATGGCATTTCTTTAACTATTTAGGATGGCGGCATCCATGCTTAGCTGGGCTCTGGCAGGTGAACCATAAAGTTAATGTAAATCACCACAAAGGAGTCAAAATTTAAAGTATCATTACTCTTCCAGGGAAAGCATCTATGTATATCTGGTTACAAATTGGAATCACTTCAATGCTGAGATGACAGTAGATTTAAAGCCAAAGACCAAGATGGGATATGAAAAAAAATAGTTCTCAGTAAATTTGTTCTGCCCAATCTGTTCTTGGCTATCTCTACTGAAAAGAATTATGGGAAATATCAAGTATCCTAAAAGATATCCAAATCTCCTGTCCATCCAGGAGAAACTGATAACATCCCCACAAAGGTCTAGATTATCAAATACTTTGCAAAGGAAATAGCCAATTGGATGCAAGATGACAAGGTCAACATAATCACCATCATCACTGTCATAATCAACATGACTGTTAGCATTTATATAGCATCATAAAGTCAGCAAAGCACTTGAGATATGATATCTTACTTGATACCCAAAACAACCCTTTTAGGAAGGTACTATTATTATTTTCATATTTCACATTTCACATAAGAAAACTGACACTAAGAGATTTTAGGTGATCTAACCAGCTACATAGTTAGTGCCTGAAGCAAGATTTAAACCATTCTTCCCAACTCCAAGTTTAACACTAACTTGTTACCTGGCTGCCTCAGGAGAAATATATAAGAATTCTTTGAGAAGGTAAATTATAGGTAGAGGAAAACCAGATGATAATACTCAGTCAATTTTAAACTTTTTGGAAAGTTGGTGGTGACCTTCTACATCAAAAGCACATATTGCTGAACATGTAACTGAAGTTTTGGAGGAAAAGGATACTGCTTTTCCCATAGATAAGGAATGGGCTTACAAGAAAAACTAGGATTAACTATCTTATTGCTCTGTTCAAAAAAAGTTCAGTTTTACTTATTAATTCAATTTTTATTTTCAATTTTATTGTCTTCTTTGATTTTTAGAATTTCTATTTTGGCATTTAATTGAATTTTTAAATTTTTCTACCTTAAAATTTTAGGCATTATTTATTTACTTTAGCAGATCGCCAATATGTTGATCAGTTCTTCCATTCTTTGTTTATGAAAGACTTTAGTGACATACATATTTTCCATGAGAACTGTTTTGGCTACATACCACAAATTTTGGTATATTCTCCCCTGGGTATCATTTGCTTTAATGAAATTATCTATTGTTTCAATGATTTGTTCTTTGATTCACCTGTTCTGTAAGATTAAGTTATTTAAATGAAGAAAAAAGGAAATTATTAGAATGTATTTTGTCCAACCATAAGACAATAAAAGTGGTAACTTACATGAAATGGATAAATATTTACAAAAATATAAATTATATGCTATTAACAAGAAATTAAGACTCGCTGGACACATAGACCTGGGAATGATCTACATCTATCACATGCTAGGACTTCAATAAGTCAATGAATCCTTCGCTTCACAGGTATATGCACTGCTCTCCAAAAGTACAGTTCCCAATCATGAGTTATTAATGCCTCTGTCATGGAAACACTTGTTTATGTCCTCTGATAATGTCAATGATACATGGAAACCAAATTTCTAATCCAGTGAAATAACTTAACAAAAACTCTATCAACAAACCAAAACCATATGCAAATTGTTTGCTGGATTCTTCCAGGTATCTAATTGTGGGTTTTGGCAACTCTGATTCATTACATTTGTAATGTAACCAAAGGGGAAGGGAACCCAGGCAAGGAGAGAGAGGAGCATATGTAGAATGAGAAGCATCCTGCAGGCTGTGATTTTGTTTTCTCAAGACTAAGCTATTCAGCCCCAAATCCCATGGTTCTTTGTTATTTGGAATCCTTGCTTTCTTGGCTGCCTTCCCCAGTCTTCCCTTGGCCAAGATATGCCTGTTAGCTGGCTCAGTGGCCACTGGGCAGCTTCCCATCCCATCAGCAAACAAACACCTGCTAATTTGACTGTTTTTCCCCAAGCAGAAATTAGAAGGTGGAGTGTTTGGCCCTAACTGAGCAGTAACATGCAAGATGGAAGAAGAAGGAAAGTCTTCAGAAAATATATGATTTTTACAGCCAATAGGTCAGGAGATGACGGCAGCAATTTTAACGCTATTACAGAGGATCGGAGATGGAGAAATGGAAGGGACCTTGGAGACAACCCAACTAACCCCCACATTTTTACGTATGAGGAAACAAATCTGAGAACTCAAAATGACTTGCCCGAAGTTACCCAGGTATTAAAGGCAAAGAGAGGATTTGAGAACAGATATCTGACTCCAGGGCCAGAGCTCCCTCCACTGCAGCCAAGTCCCCAAG
The DNA here is from genome assembly GCF_902635505.1 of Sarcophilus harrisii. Taxonomy (NCBI): domain Eukaryota; kingdom Metazoa; phylum Chordata; class Mammalia; order Dasyuromorphia; family Dasyuridae; genus Sarcophilus; species Sarcophilus harrisii. The sequence continues at coordinate 635,295,643 of NC_045427.1, read as the reverse complement.
CAGTTATTCAGCTTGCTTACTTTGTGCCAGGAGAGAGGCAGCATGGTGGAGTGACTAGAGGCAACTTCAGGCAGGGAGACAGGGGTCCAACCTTTGCCTCTAAAATATACTGACTTTTGTGATCTTGGACATATCTTTAAATGGCTCAGTGCCTCAGTATAAGGAGAGAAGAGAGGAAGGGAGGAAAGAAGGAAGGAGAGAAAGAAATGGGGGAAGAAAGTGATAGAAACAGAGACAGAGAGAGAAAGAATAGAAAAAAGATTGCTAATACTGAAACAAGCACTAACATCTAAATAAATGGGACTTTAGAATTTTATTTATTTATTTTAAACCTAAATACAACATAGAAAAAAAAAGAAATTGCCATGTACATAACAGAACATAACAGAGGATTCAAAATATAAAGCAATAAATTTCCATTTTCAGAAAGCCTATGTAATAAATACTGCATGGTATGTTCAGAGCTGTCCATTTTTTCTTTGCTTTCTTGTAGGTTTTCTTTACTCCACTATGCACTTTTTACTTTATTTTTCCCTCTTCCTGTCCATCCCTCACCCCAAAAAGGCTACTTAAGCACAGATATATTTAGGTATGAAAGACTTCTTATAGGAAATGACTTGAACATATCTTTGAAAGTACCCCAATACCCCATATTCCAGCTGTATAGTAGTGGGATAAATTCAATAAAAGAAAAAAAAGATTTTTTCAAATTCAAATGGAAAACTGAAATACCATATAATAATAGCATGAAGAGATCCTGAGGTATGTACTCTGGGCCATCAATATATTAGGTAGTTGGAATATATAGAGGTCAAATACCAAAAGAAACCACCAAGGAGAAGAGTATGACTAAATTCTAATGCAGACTAGTGTTCCAGACAGAAGAGAGATGAAAAAAAAAAAAAAAACTAAAGACCTTTTTTTTTAAAGGCTATAAGTTCTTTTCTTATCCATTTAAAGGAAATGTATCTTCTGTTCCCTTAGAGTTCATTGAGAGTTTATACCTAAAAAAGATTATACTTGCAAGTATCTACCATATAACTACTGGTAAAGTTATTAATTTTATTATTGTTTAAAACAATAAATCAGAACTCTGTCAAGGCTTTAAGAATATGAGTCATTCCCCAATTGATAAATGGTCAAAGGATATGTGTGTAGTTTTCTGATGAATAAATCAAAACAATTTGTACTCATATGAAAAAATGTTCTGAATCATTATTGATTAAAGAAATGCAAATTATAACAACCTTGAGATATCATTTTACACCTATAAGATTGGCTAAATGATTGAAGAGGAAAACAACAAATGTTAGAAGGTATGTGGGAAAATTGGAACAGTAAATTCACTGTAGCAGAACTATGAACTGATCCAAACCTTTTGGAAAACAATCTGGAATTATGCCCAAGTTATTAAATTGCTTGTATCCTTTCACCCAGCAATATTACTACTGTGTCTGTTAGGATTCTTACAATGCTAAGTCAGTTATATAATTTAGCATGGTACTTAACAGTTCTCTAGTTCACTAATGTAGTTAGTACTTATTAGAGTTCTACAAGATTCACACCTTTAAGAGAGCATATATAATCTAGGAGTCTCAACCAGGAGTCAGTCCAGGACATTCAGAAGTCAGAGAACACAAACCCAGTCTCAGAGGCAGAGAAAAATTCATTCCATTTTCCACCCCTGTGCTGGCTAGAGACATTTGGAGGGAGATAGAAGCAGAAGCTGGAAGAGATAAAGGACTAGCAGCAAGAGCTCTCAGAACTAAGGAGAGAGATAGGACTCTAAGAAAGCTAACCAGGCTATGTTGAAGGAGACAATAAAGGATTTGGACTTTAACTCTTGGTTGCATTTGGGGTGATTACATTGAACTGAAACTAAGGCTGCCTCCAGAAGCCCTCAAGAAACCTGCTCCCAGAAAACATTATATTTTAGAGAAGAACATTACATATGTCTATTTCCAAAGATAAGTAGGATCAAAAAGGAAAAGAACTTGTATGTTCTAAACTTTCTATAACAACTCTTTCTGATGGCAAAGAACTGGAAATGGCAGGGATGTCTATCAATTGGGGAATGACTAAACAGTGATGTGTCATAAGAAATGATGAGCTCATTAATTTTACAAAAATATGGATAAACTTGCACAAAAAAATGAAGAACAAAATGAACAGAACCAAGAGATTGCCGTACACAATAACAGTAATAATGTTTTAAGAATAACTTTGAGTGATTAAGTCATTTTCACTATTATAAATACACAAATTAACTACAAAGAATATATGAAGGAAGATGCTATCTAGATCCAGAGAAAGAACTGACAAATAGAAGTGTGTATGAAAGGACTTTACGTGTGTGTGTGTGTGTAATGGTTGCTTTCACTGGGATGGGAGGGGGAAAAAGAAAAGAATGGAGGGGAAAGAAAGTGATGTAATAATTTTGTTATGTTTTTAAAAGGAATATCATATGGTACGTAATAGATTTGACCTTTCATGTACAATCATCTTTTTTATTCTACTATGTTATGGAAATGCTCTTTTATGTCATAAATTAAAAATAAATTAATAAATCAGAAGCTCACTCCCTTCATGGAATAACAAACAACAAACCACTATAACAACATACAGATCTCATAATACCCTAGAGAGGTCAACAGTGCTAATTAATCATCATCATAAACCAAACTGCTGCCTCAAATGATTCTGATAGAATACTGATTCATAATAAATTCAATACAATGCTTTCCAATAGACACTGTCATATCAAATACAGTCTTTTTAGTAGAGGAGTTCAAAGTCATGTGGAAACAGATAAACTTCCTGGCTGTGTCATTGGTGATTAAACAAGTCTGGAGAATACTTTTAGAGAGCCTCCAGAAGATTAGTTTATACCCTAAATTCTTTGTTCAACTAGAAAAAGCAGATACCAAATCTTCCTTGGGCAAGTCTAGACAATATTTGTTACAAAAGAATACCATCTAGAAGTTGTCCTAGGACCATTTCTATAAGAAAAGATGAGCAGAATGGGATGAAGATGAGAATTAGGATGATGATAGTTGAAATTTCTATAAAGCTTTAAGGTTTGCAAACAACTTGTAGGGAGTAATGGTCTCTCCCTCTGCCTACATCATTCTGTCTAAAAATCACAACAACTTTGTTTTTTTTTTGTTTTTTTTTTTTTGTTTTTGTTTTTGTTTTTTTATTATAGCCTTTTATTTACAGGATATATGCATGGGTAACTTTACAGCATTAACAATTGCCAAACCTCTTGTTCCAATTTTTCACCTCTTACCTCCCACCCCCTCCCCCAGATGGCAGGATGACCAGTAGATGTTAAGTGCATTAAAATATAAATTAGATACACAATAAGTATACATGACCAAACTGTTATTTTGCTGTACAAAAAGAATCAGACTCTGAAATATTGTACAATTAGCTTGTGAAGGAAATAAAAAATGCAGGTGGGCATAAATATAGGGATTGGGAATTCAATGTAATGGTTTTTAGTCATCTCCCAGAGTTCTTTCTCTGGGCATTGCTGGTTCAGTTCATTACTGCTCCATTGGAAAGGATTTGGTTGATCTCATTGCTGAGGATGGCCAGGTCCATCAGAACTGGTCATCATATAGTATTGTTGTTGAAGTATATAATGATCTCCTGGTCCTGCTCATTTCACTCAGCATCAGTTCGTGTAAGTCTCTCCAGGCCTTTCTGAAATCATCCTGTGTGCACGAATGTTTGTGGCAGCCCTTTTTGTAGTAGCTAGAAAGTGGAAACTGAATGGATGTCCATCATTTGGAGAATGGCTGAATAAATTGTGGTATATGAGTATTATGGAATATTACTGTTCTGTAAGAAATGACCAAAATCACAATAACTTTGTAAGATCACTACTAAGATTATCCCCATTTTACAGATGGGAAAGTAAGATTCAGAGAGGATAAGTGCCCTGTACTGGGACCAACAGATTAAGTGTCTAAAGGTGGATTTGAATCCAAGTTTTGATCCCTATAAACTAAGCAGAATTATTATGAAAAGACTGGATGAGTTAAACGGGTTCCTTTTCTGACACTTTATAATTCCATTGCATTTATGTGCTGCTGCTTTATGCATCCCAGCCATGGAGTCTGACAAGAGGCTCTAAATATCCATAAGGTAGAAAGGCACTGAAATGCGGCTTAATTATCATCTACAGAGCCAGCGTAGCTTTGAATGCTGAGCCAAAGATCAATAAATCGCTCGCCTCTTGTAATTTCTTCCTATGTAAGTTTCCCCGACTTACTTGTGAGTAATAGGGAGCAAGAGTATGGATCAGGACAGAATGAAATCTTAGAGGTCATGAAAGCAAAGGTGGAGAGTTGGAGGGAACCAGAGAAAACATCCAGTAAAATCCTCTTATTTATGAATTTATGAATAAGGAAGCTGAGGCCCTGTTTTGTTGTTCAGTTTTTTCCAGCTGTATACAGTTCTTCATGACCTCATTTGTTGTTGTGTTGGAAGAGATACTGAAGTAATTTGCCATTCCCTTCTCCAACTTATTTTACAAAGGAAATTGAGGTAAATGGGGTTAAATTACTTGTCCAGGATCCCAAAGTTAGTAAATATTTGAAACCAGATTTGAACTCAGCAACAAGAAGTCTTCCTGGATCCAAGCCTGAACTCCATCTACTACAGTCTCTGACTGCTTAAGTGTATAAATAGCCTCATACCCTATCATATAAGTAATAGGCATTAGAGCCAAAATTTGAACCCAGGCCTTCTCATTCCAGAGGAACAAAAAACCATTTCCACTGTACCACACTGTCACAGAGATAGTAAACTCAGAAGCGGGATTTGAATCCACAACCTCTGACTCCAAATTCATGAGCTTTCTCCTAAATCAAGCTTCCTCCCTATTTCATTTTACTAATGAGGAAAAAGGATTTCAAAGAAAAGCACCTTACCCAAAGTCGCACCGGGAGTAATTGGCAGAAGCAACAACTTCTGTGAATAAAGCAGGTCCACAAACTGGAATTCCTCAGTTAGAAGACTCCCTCCTTCCCTCCCTCTCTCTGTCCTTTCCTCCATTCCTTTTTCTTCCCTCCCTCCCTCCCTCTATCTGCCCCTTCCTTCCTTCTTCCCTTCATTTTTTCTTCCCTCCTTCCCCCTCTCTCCCTTCTTTCTTCCCTTTCTTTCTTCTTCCCTCCCTCCTTCCCTCCCTTTCTTCCTTTCTTCCTTCCTTCTTTCCCGTTCTTCCTTCCTTCTTTCCCTTGCTTCCTTCCTTCCATCTTTCTTCCCTCCCTTTCCTTCCTTCCTGTTTTCCTTCCTTCATTTCTTCCTTCTTTTTTTCCTTTCCTCCCTCCCTCCCTCCTTCCCTTTGCTTCCTTTCTCCTTTCTTCCTTCTCTCCTTTCTTCCTTTTCTCCCTGTCTCCCTCTGTCTTTTTCCTTCCTTTTTTCCTTCCTTCTTTCCTTCCTTTCTTCCTTCTTTTTTCTTTTCTCCTTTTCTCCCTCCCTCTCTTCCTTCCTTCTTTCCTTTCACCCTCTCTCCCTTCCTTCCTTCTCTCCTTCCTTCCTTTCCTTTCTCTCTCCCTTTCTTCCCTTCCTTCCTTCCTTTCTTCCTTCCATTTTCCTTCCTTTCTCCTTTCTTCCCTTCCTCCCTGTCTCTTTCTCTCCCTTTCCTTCCTTCCTTTCTTCCTTCCTTCTTTCTTCCTTCTTTCCTTCCCCCATTGCATTCAGGGATCTCTATCACTCACTGGAGTGGCTTTCTATCTAGAGAAAGAGTTGCCTGATCTCTATCTGGCAACTGGACCTAGATGGCTCTGGAGGGGAAAGTGGGGCAGATGACCTTGCCCAGCCCTCCCTCACTTCAATCCAATTCACTTGCATGGCATGGAATCACCTCCCTGAAGTCAAGGTCCTCTTAGAGAGCAAAGGACAAACAACTAGAAGCAGAAGCTGCATTTGGAGGGATGCTCTCTGGCTCCAAGTCCACAGCGATTTCTGCAATACCTAAATAAAATTCCAACCCTCTGGGCTGGTGAATTACATTGACTGGATGCCGGCTCAGTCAACAACCTTCCATCTAATCCACTGGTCTGGGATACACTAGAATCTTCCATGTCCTAAAAATTGCATGGAATTTTTTTCGAAGAAACATTTACCACTTTTCCAAACTTACTCGTACTTTCTGAACTGCCAGAAGAAGTAAGCTATAATTACTGTGGAGGAGATGAGAAATGGCATGCCCAATGAGAAGCAAATCTCCGCCATTATGAGGATTTCTCATAATCAATACTTTGATGACTGAACACAAAAAGCATTCTCTGTGTGTGTCCCCAAAATTAGCTGTTTGGAGCTTGCCCCTTTAAAAATCTGTCTTTAGGAACGACTGCTCTCTACACTAAAATATAAAAAAGTATTGGCCCAGTCCCACTCTAGAGAACAGCATGTGTTTAACACCAAATGGAAGCTGCAGATGACTAAACACTCTTTTCTCTTTTTTCTATCATAAATACAACAGATGCATGATGCTGGAATGTTGACAACCTCTAGAATGGTGTTTGCCTCCAATCCCGAAATAAAATCATTCAAAAAATGCATCCCTTGCAGAATAATAATAGCTAGCATTTATTTAGCATTTTAAGATTTGCTGGGTTTTATACATTATCTTATTTTGTCCTCACGGCAACCCCAGAAGGGGTAGATACTATGATTATGCTCAATTTACAGAGGATGAAACCGAGGCAAGATAGGATAAGAGACTTACCCAGAGTCACACAACAAGAAAGTACTTGAACTAAGATAAAAAAATCAAGTCTTCCTGACCCAAGTTTGACATTCTATCTATTGCCTAATATCTGAGTTAGGGGATCTTAGAATATTACTTAGTTCAACTCACATCCAAACACAGAATCAGCATACTTGATGAGTGCTTATCCAATGACTGCCTCAAATTTCCAGTGGTTATAGAATTAGAGTAAGGTGATGGTAACACAAGGTAGAAGGAAATAATAAAGAAGCTGTGGATAGAAATGGAGGTATGGCTGGATTATCTATCCTGATACATTGGACTACACGTGAGAAATAACAGCTTTAACAAGATTTTTAAAACCATAAACTCTCCTACTGATAGCAAAAAAAAAAAAAAAAAAAACAGATTTCTAGTGACAGAGAATTTTCTGCTTCCCAAGGCAACCCATTCTGCTTTCAGGGAATTCTCATGGCTCAGATGGTTTTCTTGACAAATTCTAAACTTGCCTCTCTGCATCTTCAACCTGTACCTCATTTTTGCTTCAGGAACCAAGTAGAAAAAGTTTAATCTCTCTTCCACACAACAACCCTTCAGATACTTTAATACAGTTCTTGCTCAGACCTGGGGTTTGCCATCCCTAGTCCCTTCAAGCTGATCTAGAGAATAGCATCAGGGCGAGCAAACAGCCTTGATTTACTTCCATGGGGGTGATACACTGTGTGATTCCAATTTCCTAACTGGAAATTGCACACAGTGGGTTTGAAAGAAACTTAATGCTTAGTTGGGTAGAGACAAGAAGGATCAAAGTCTATTTATTAGAAGCAACAGTGAACTTAGGATTTGAATTCTGGCAACTGTGTAGAGCAGTAGATAGAATGCTGGACCTGGAGTCAAGAGTTCAAATCTAGTATCAGATACTTACTAGCTGTGAGACCCTGAGCAAGTGTATTAATATTGTTTGCCTCAGTTACTTAATCTGCAAAATAAATCGGAGAAGGGAACAGCAGTCCACTCCAGTGTCTTTGCCAAGAAAACCCTATATGTGATCATGATAAATTGGAAAAGAACTGAACAAGTCCAGCACAAGTACTAGTCATGTGACTATGGGAAAATTGTTTCCCCATCAACAAACAACAGAACAAAATTTAACTTCAGAGAGAGAACCTGAGCTGTCCAGCACCATACTGCTAGAAAAGGACCACATTTGGATTTTATTTCATCTCCTCTGACTTCACATCCAAAGCATTCTCCATCTAATAGTTCAAACTACAAGGTGTTTGTAAAGAGTTTTGTAGCCATTAAAATTTACAAAAGTAGAAGCTAATTTGGCTATTAGAAAGGCAGTTTCTAGATTGCCCGTCTTAGAGTTACAAAACCTCATTGGGTGGGAATCTGTTTGTAATTTTGAAAGGACATTAGCAAGTGTCTACTCTGACCACATTCATTCCATATATGCGACTTTTAGTCTCCTCATTGAATTGGTATACTTCCAGAATCATGACATACATTGGAAAAGCCATAATGTATACATAATCTATGTCAAAGAACCTTGATAAACTGTGCTAATCCAAATCGTGGGTCTGATTTTTAACTAGCTACAAAACTAGCTACAAAAGAGGGAAAAGATCAGCTCTCCCACAGCATCTAGGCCCATCACTAGTCATCCTGACCTATGTCTTACCATTAACTTCCATGGCTCTGGAGGAGAGAGAAAGCCTGGTGACTTTGTTCAGCCCTGCCTCATTAAAATCTAGTTCATTTACAAGTAAAGATACAGACCTCCTCTTGATTCTCTTTTATTACTGTATCCCTTTTTTTTTAATAATCTACAATTCAACATCATCATCACCATCATCATTATTATTATTACAAAACTAAACTAAGTCAAATTAATACACTATGACTTTTCAGGATTAGAAGTTTAAATATTTTCATTGGCATTGGAAGGAAGGAGAGAAGCAGGGTACATCATTCGTCTTCAGATTTTCTACTTTCTTCCTTTAAATAGGTATTAAAATATTGCTCCTGAATATAGCCAAGAACCCCAAACTGTGACTATTCCTCTAGTATAGAAACAGGAGAAGTAGGATCCTCCATTCCTAATTTCAGTCTGAAAAATCCCCCAGCCCTGAGGCTGATTTTCCTAATCAATGGTCTACATTACCATATGCCTTTGCTCAGTCCCTAGCCAAGTACCTGCTGAGCCTGGGGCCAAATTGGGACAGTCACCAAAGACCAAAGGAAGAAGAATGAATTTTCATTTGTAATGCCTAAAAATTCCCTGAGTGTTCCAGTTTCACAAAGCCAGTACAATTTGCTCAGAAAGCCCTATATCATCATCTCTCTGTTCAGAGGAGGGATTGAGTTTAGGGATTTCATTGCTGCTGGATAACTATTTGGACAAAGGCCCAGATAAACACACAATAAGAGATGCTAATTTTTTTCTTTTTCTTTTTCTTTGTTTTCTAAAATGCCTTGATATTCCGGCAAGAATGCTACTGGAGTTGGAAATAGAAGAGCAGAGCTTAAATCTAATTTTGATACCTGTTCCCTGTGTGACCTTGGGCAAGTCATTTCCATTTTCTTGACCTCAGTTTCCTTCTCTGTAAAATAAGATATTGCTACCTGTTCAATCCTTTGATCTTATGAAATGAGATGGCATGGGACATTAAGTTCATAGCTCTATGCCCAAAAGGCTATAAAACTCTGCATACTCTTTGATTCAATAATGTTTCTATTGGTTCTGTACCCCAAAGAGATCATAAAAGAAGGAAAATGACACATATGTGAAAAAAAACATAGGTAGCTGCCCTTTTTGTCGTGGCAAGGAGCTGGAAAATGAGTGGATACCAATCAGTTGGAGAGTGGGTGAACAAGATATGGTAGATGAAAGTTATGGGATATTATTGTTCTATAAAAAATGATCAACAGGATGAATTCAAAAAGGTCTGGAAAGATGTATGGGAACTGATGTTAAGAGAAATGAGCAGAACGGGAGATCATTGTACACAGCAACAGCAAGATTATGTGATGATCAACTGTCATGGACATGGCTCTTTTCTACAATGAGGTGATTCAGGCCAATTCCACAGACTAGTGATGGAAAGTGCCATCCACATCCAGAGAGAGAACTATGAAGACTGAATGTGGATCAAAGAATAGTATTTTCATCTTTGTTTTTGGTTCTTGTTGGAGTTTTTTGTTTGTTTTTTTTTTCCTTTCTCATGTTTTTTCCCCTTTTGATCTGAGTTTTTGTGCAGCATGACAAATATGGAAATAGGTTTAGAAGAACTGCACATACTTAATCTATGTCAGATTGCTTGTTGTCTTGGAGAAGGGGTGGGGGAGAAGAAGGGTGTGTAGAACACAAGGTTTTGCAAAGGTTAATGTTAAAAACTATCTTTGCAAATATTTGGAAAAACAAAATACTATTAATTATAAAAAGAAAGAAAAATATAATTTATTTTTCTATAGAAATATTACTATTATATTATGTCCTATTCTTATTATAGCATTAATAATCAATAATTCAATCAACAAGCATTTATTAAGCACTTACTATAAGTTTGGCATTCATGTAGGCTCTGGTGTTCAGTGATTAAAAATGCAAAACAATTTGTTCACTGAAGGAATTAAGAGAAAGAGTGTATCTCTATTATTTTAAAGGAATTAAGAGATAGAACATCTCTCTAAAATAGTCATTTAATATTTCACAGAAAAGTTTGATAAATGTGACATATTGTTAAAGGTGGGAGGGAACTTAGGAGTCATCTAGTTTGATCACCTTACTTTCCAGATGAGGAAACAAAGGCCCATAGAAGGAGAACTGTTTGCCCAGGATCACATGGCTAACTAGTGTCACTTAGAATTTGAACCCAGATCTTCTACTCATCATGGGATGATAGGGAATCATTTTATTTCCTACTTACATAGGAACATAATTGCAAAATAAAAAATATTTCATTTGAGCTCTAATTATAATCATTTAAGGTCAGATACAGAAAGTAATTAGGGTAATCAAAAATATATTCACTAAGGGTTTGAATAACATGTAGATTTAAAATGCCCAGTAGGTGGTCTATTTTAATGATTCCCAGAACAAAATTAATACATTCATCTAATAGTTATGGCTTTCTTAAGTACATTTAGCTAATAGACAAGGAATAGAAAGGTAAGCAAACATTTAAAATGTGTTATCAGTGTTTTCAGAGGCGTGATGATATAATAGCCTTAGAGTCAGGAACTCCTGAGTTTAAATCTCATATCTGAGACATAATGGCTCTCTATCCTTGGATATGTCAGTTAATGTTCAAGATATAAATTGCAGAGCAGATACCTGGTAGACACTGGCCACACTGATGGGCAGTTTCTCACTGAGAACTCTTCATATTATTGAAATCACAGATCTACAATCCCTATCACAAATTTTAAAAAATCACTAACTTGAATCTGGAGGGAAAATTTATCTGGTTGTATTGATCGGGTTAGGGATTTCACTAGAGAGAACAATCTTGGACTAAATTTATCAAATCACATGATATTTCATTCTCTTATTAAAGAAGACCATCAGATAACATGTGTATTCACTTCTCTCTGCCTCTTTCTGGGCTTTTATCCATTTCTTACTCAGGGCTTTTGAGTAGGTGAAAAGGATGTTTCTTTTGTTTATGTCAATGTGTCTTATGTGTTTTAGCTTTTTTCATCTTAAAAATTTCAGACACATTCATAAATGTCTCGATGGCAACAAAGCAGCATTCAGTGCTCGCATTGTCACATTATTTTTCTCACATTATTTCCAAGTTGTCTTCCCAGTAAAAAAAAAAAAAAAATGGGCATATGTATATTTGTCTGTGTATATTTATTTGAAGAGCTATCATGGGGAAGATTTGATTAATTGGGCTCAGCCCTAGAGGGCAGAAATGGGGCAATGGATATAAGGTTTAGAGAGGAAGTTTTAAGGCTAATGGAAGGGAAAACTTAAGTGGAATGTCATAGAAGGTGGTGGTAGGTTTCCCTCAAAAGAAATATTCAAGAAAAACATGGGGCTGTACAGAATACACTGTTAGGAAGACCTAGGAAGATCCTTGATACAGGAAGATAGCATGATTCAAAATATCTGATCCTTCTAAGAATGCATTGTTGTGTTGTTTTACAGACATTCTTACAAAGGAGAGGGTTTTTTTTTTTATTTCTTTGCTTGTGTGAACTTTTATGCATGTGTAAACATACATATATGTGCATATCTACACGTACATCTACATATCTGTATATGTGTTTATGACCCTAGTCTTCTGCTCAGGGGGTTTTACATACTTGACAAGCAGAACATCCAGCATATGGCTGCTGCACCAAATTCAATATTCTGTAGAGCAGAACCTGAGCCATTGTTTCATTCCATGTTTCTGCCGGGTTTGTTTGGACAGGGAGAGCGGAATTTGTTCTGGGAGCCAAAAAAACTAGTAATTAACAAAAGACAGGGAGAGAACAAGATTATCTACAATTGGGGTTCATGGACATCATTCTGAAGAAGTTCCAAGTTTCCCTGGAAAAAAAAATTAGAATCTCAGCATTTCAGTCGTGATTTCCGGGGCCTGAGCGTGGAGGGTCTCCTCCCATGACAGCAGAATCACAGAATCATGGGAAGTCAGGTCTTGAAGGTCCCGTAGAGGACATCTCTTCCACTATATAGTTGAACAGTGATCTCTTCTATATATCACTCAGTAAATGGTCATCTAGGTTTCCTTTGTATAGCCCTAGTAAAACAAGATTTATTACCTACCAAAGCCTCCCTTGGAAAAACTTTGGAAAAACTCTTCTTGTTAAGGTATTAGATACATAAAAAATGTAAGAACTGAATGTGCCCAACCAGATCTTGTTTTATTGGGGTTTTTTGCTCACTTTTAAGGAAGCTCAAGAAATCTGAAGAGGCAACATGGAGTAATGGATAGAGTCCTGGACTTGAAGCCAGAAAGCCTGGATTCCAAACCTTTCTCCCAAGATTCTCCAGCTCTGGTACCCTAGACAGCTCATTTCCCTCAGTATCAATTATCTCCTGTGTAAAATGAAGTCAATAATATCTTGCAGGATAAAATAGCTTATTAAACATCATCTTTATTAGCTGCTTTCTGCTTGGTCTCCTTGCCTCAGTTCTTTCCCTGATTCAATCCACCCTCCTTTTAGCTGTCAAAGTAATTATTTTTTCTAAAATACTGGTCTGATCATTCCCCACCATCACTACTCAATGAGCTCCAATGGCCTCTTATTATCTCTAGGATGAAATTAGCTTTTTAAAATCCTTTAAAATTTAATCTGCTCACTTCCAGGTTCCCTATTCCAGCCTCACTGCCAGTTTCTCAAACAATCCCAGGTTTCTCTTACCTCTCCTCTTAGTTTCCTTGAACTACTTTTAAGACTTAGCTGAAATTTCACTTAATCCAGAAGGTTTTTCCTATTCATCCATTTTCTTATACTTTTTCTTCTGAGATTACTTTCCATCTCCTCTCTCTCTCAGTTCTATCTAGCTGTTCACTTGTCTCTCCCAATAAAATGGAAGCCCTTTGAGGACAGGGTCAAAAATTGGAGTTCAAAAATCAATGATTTTTGCAATTAAGCAGTGGCTGACATGTGGCACTTGTTAGAAGCATTTCACAATGGCTATTTGGGCTGAAAAATCTATGTGAGTAATGAATTACCCTATAAATTCAATTAAAGTTTAGTTTCAAGTTAAAAAACAACATAAAGTTTAGTTTGGCAAAAACCCTCCTTAAGGTAGGAGCTATTACTGTAAATTACAATTTATATAGATATTGCTATAACTATAACTTGAGGAGGAAACTGGAGTTATGATAGGTTAATTGACTTGCCCAAGGTCATATAGCCAGTAAATATAAAAGATGAAATCTTCCCAATTCCAGAGCTAGCACTCAATTTATGATATAATGTAGATATCGTGCTTTATTATCCTGAAAGAGTTGTATAAACATCAGGTATGAGTCTGACTATTCTTAAGCTTCATTCCCCAAAATGATGGTTTCAGGGTACACTTTACCATAATGATCTAACCTGTTTTGTTTTGTTTTTCCAAAATGAGTTTTAAACAGGCCTTTCTGACATCTCATTTACTCTGGGAACATTTTTTTTTCTTTTTCTGCATTCCCTTTCTTATATATATTTCCAAAAAAAGGTGAATATACTGAGGTTTAACAGCAATTAAGAATGAGCACCTAACCTCAGCTTAGGGTGGGGAGTGATTTTAATATTCATCTGACAGAAATGTAATTTACATTAGAATTCAAATACTCCTTAATCATTCCTGAGAACAAAACTATTTCTCAAAAATGCTCTTAAAAGCTTAGTCATGTTAAGTTTTTTACCAGATCCCTCCCTTTTTTTACCCCCATCAATCAACTTATTCAGTCTAAAAGTATTCATTCATTATGCATTTATTAAGCACTTTAGATCATTCATATTCCTACAATTCAGAGATTTCAGGCAAAAAGAGCCCATTTTACAGATGAAGCAACTGAGAATAAGAGAGGTTAAATAACCTATTCATGAACATGCATATAGTAATTTTCAACAATAATTTGACCTTACATCCTGTGTAACCAGAATGTGTGATCTTTCCCTAGCATCACACTGACTCCTAACTGATTCCTAACATTTAGATGATGAATTTCTTTACAATGCATTTATTAAGCACCTACTATATGCAATGCATAGAGTCAGTAGGGCTTACTGAGTAGAATGCTAGTTTTGGACACAGGAAGGTCTAGGTTTTTATTGTATCTTTTCTAGTTATAACTGTGTGACCAAGGCAAGTCACTACTTCTGAGAAAACTCCCCAGGTCTCAATTACCAAGAAACAGCCTCTATCTGTTAGTAAGAGTAGTTCTCATACCTAGAGTTCCCTAAATGGGAAAAATCACAAATCCTTCCTATACATGGTTATATATAATCCACTGAATTAACTAATGGCAATTAATATGGCACTAGAGAAAGCCCAGGCCATTTGGGGATAAAGCACTGGATTTGGAGTCCAAAGTTTCTCTTACATACTAGCTTTATGACTCTGAACAAGGTGTTTGTCCAATCTTAGCCTAAATTGCCTCATTTGAAAAATAAAGATAATAATGGGTATCTACCTCAGAGGTTTGTGATATAGGCCCAATGAGATAGATATACATATTATACAAAAGTTAGCTCTGATTATTACATAACTGAATCCCTTCAGTTCAGTATCTACAATCAGAGGAGACTGAGAAATTTTTACAGTTGTCCCATTGTGACATAGACCTGTCATCAAAACAAAGATGTCAACCAATCCCCAAGGATGCCTGATTTCCTACTAACAAAATGTGGCACTCTGATCTCACTCTTGGAAGACAGAGGCAGATCACAGACTTAGAAACTTCCCATGCCCTTCACTCCTTGGCCCCTATTATGCTTCTCCTTTCTAAAGAATAAGGTCATAGGAGCCATGCTCCCTGTTCCCAACTCCTGGGGACTCCATATCTCTGACTTTAATCTTAAAAGGTGATCTGGGCTGCTCTGTAGCTCAGGAGGCCTTAGAACTCTCATACTACCTTTGTCCTTTGCTTAAGCTTTTTAAAGGGTCGGACTACATTTTAACACTTACACTGAGCTGAGCAGTCTCCATCTCTGTCTACACTGCCGACCTGTCATGGAGCCTAAGAATGTACCATTAGACAGTCATTTCTTTAAATTAAAGCTCATGGCTTCAGAAATATCCTGCTGGAAACAAAATAGGATTACAGAAAGAACACTAGGTTTAGAAATGGGTTCAAAGGCAGTGGTTCAAATCCTGGTAGTGAAACTTACTAGATCTGTGACCTCGATTAAAACACAGGATGATGGCCTTAAAGCTGGAAGGGTGATCTAGTACAATAATAATAGCTGAGGTAACCTCACATAAATAAGAAACAGGACTGGAATCCAAATTTCCTGACCGCATGCCAGTACTTTCCAGCATACCATATTGTCTTGTGAATCCTAACTTTAAAAACACAAAACTCTCAAGTGATAACCAACATAAGGTAGTTCCTCATTAGAGGGAAGGATACATACTATATGCATCATAGTTCTAGGACTGGAAAGGATCTTCAGGGTTTCCCAAATGAGTAAACTGAGTTCTTAGAAGATCAAGTGACTTGTCTAAGATCACATAAGTAGTCAGTGGCAGATGGATCCAACTCCAAGTCGTGTGACCCCACACTCATTGCCTTCTCTACCATGCCGTGTGTCACCCCTGCCCACCACTACTTTGTAAACTTTCAAAGGCTAGAGTAATTGTTAGTAAATTTTGCCTAAAGCCTGACCTCTTGTCAGGGAGGAGTGAGAAATCCATCCATCAGCATTTATTGGGCACCTACTATGTATTCAGTAGCTACATTGAGCAATACATTGTCCTATTGGAAACCATCAATGCTTTAGGTCACCCGATGGTAGTGTTGGAAAGCTAGATACTTAGGGTATCAATTGAGTTGGTTTTGATGAGATAGCAAAGATTTAAGAAGAGACAGGTCTTTCTCCCTGAAGATAGCAGGCCCAAGAGATATGCATCAAGAGAAGAATCCAGGGGATCAGGGTGTAGTATGGGAAAATTTGTATCATATAATTCATAGATTGAGAACTGGAAAAGATGTTCGAAATTTATTCCAGAGTGCTTTTATTAAGATGAACCAGAGCTCTGCTTTCCAAAGTTTTATAGCTGGTCAGCACCATGGCCAGCATTCAAACCCTAATCATCCACCTTTAAATCCTTCATTCAGTCCTTACACAGCATTTATTAAGCACTTAGCATTTTGCAAATATTGTACTTAAGCAAGCATGATATAAACAAAGACAACAACTTTCCCTGCCCTCAAGAAGGGTATATTATACATGGATGTAATGCTCTTTCCATCCTTCAGAGCATCTTTCAGAATTGGGTCAACCACTTGCTATTGGCAATCACTTGAGAGTTTTAAGTTCTTCAAGGTTAGGATTCACTAGGCAATGTGGTATGCTGGAAAGTACATTGGCAAAGAAGTCAGAAGACTTAGATCTCAATCAGATTTCTCATGCTTACATATGTGATCTTGAGCAAGTCCCATAACCTTCTCAGGTAAAAGGAAGGGCTGAAATAGACAAGGTCTTGGCTGCTTCTGTATCTATGTTCCATGTATCTATGTATATCTAGTGGCAAGGACAAATCCATCCAAGGAAAACCATTTATTAGCTGGGCCTGACTTTATAAGTGGGCAGACTAGAATGGCAGCCCACATATGATAAGATTATCTCTCCTATTCCGGCTGGAATTCCACCATTAAAGAATCATTTTAAGGGGTTCAGACATTCCTTGGCTTTCCACATCACTAATTGTTGTTGTTCATCTTTTATTCTCAAGATGATCAACGCTATCAAGGGGGAGTGGTAATGACTTGATTTGCAAGTGATTCTGATTAAAGAGAGGCAAAGCTGTGCAAAGTCATCATATTTTACTAGGAATGAGTTGGCAGATGCCTTTCTTTCACAACCAAAGCGACCTGTGGGCAGCATAAGTGGGCAGCACTACTTGAAAATGGAATAATTAAAAGCAAGAAATATATAAGGGAGGAGTAGGGAAGAAGCAATCAAATGTAGTGGATAGTGTTCTGGATTTACCATCAGGAAGATCTAGATTCAAGTTCCATCTCAGACACTGCCTGAATGACTTTGGAAAAGACACTAATGGATGCCCATCAGTTGGGGAATGGCTGTTCTCTCTCTGTTTCTGTTATGGTATATGACCTTTAGGGAATAGTATTTCTATAGTATAATATTTCTATATTTAGGAAATAGTATTTCTATAAGAAATGATCAACAGGATGGTTTTAGAAAGACCCGGAGAGACTAATATGAACTGGTGCTAAGTGAAGTGAGTAGAATCAGGAGAACATTGTACACAATAACAACAAGATTGTGTGATGATTAACTGTAATGGAGTTGGCTCTTTTTAATAATGCGGTGATTTAGGGCAACTCCAAAAGACTTGTGATGGAAAGAATCATCTGCATCCAAAGAGAGAACTATAGGGACGAATGTGGATCACAGTATAGTATTTTCCCTGTTCCCAACTCCTGGGGACTCCATATCCCTGACTTTAATCTTAAAAGGTGATCTGGACTGCTCTGTTGTTTGCTTGATTATTATTTTTTCTTTCTCATTGCTTACTATCTAGAGGAGTGGGAATTTGGGGAGAGAGGGAGAAAAACTTGGAACACAAGGTATTGCAGGGATGAATGTTGAAAACCATCTTTACATGTATTTTGAAAAGTAAAAAGCTATTATCAAAAGATACTTATTCTCTTTATGCCTCAGTTTCCTTGTGTGTTAAAATGAAGAGATTGGACATAATTGCCTCTACCGGCACTATCAACTCCAAGTCCATGCTCCCGTAAAGCAGAATCAAAACTTAGCCATAGACTGTCAATTACTCTTTGTGCTTCAAATCAGTTCTGTGAAACTCACAAGCCATGAGCTTGACTGTAAGCCAGGTCCTACCCTGCTTATGTTTACTATTCCCATAGTAAAATAATAGAATCACCTGCTATTTCTTGAAATGCAAAGGTTCCTCTTGAGTTTTGATGGCCACCATCTTCCCAGATTCAATGTAAGTCCCCTATGCTAAAATTGACAGGTCCAGAGTGCTAGGTACATCCACCTGCTGATCCTATTGAGCTGGTGCAGGGGTTAAACATTATCAGGAGGAGCCAGAGAGGTAGAAAAATATATGAATGATCCTTGAAAATGACATTTGGAAACATTACATGACCGAAATACAACACTGTGGGTGCCAAGAGGGAGGCACTCTGCAATGACTATCAAATTAAGCCATCTTAATGCTGGGGCTGATTATGTAACACATAATAAGGCAGAAGTGAGGAGGAGGTAAGGGTACAGTCTCTCATTAGGGCTGGCTTCGTACTGAATTGCATAATACTGCCAAGTTTATGGAGAGAAAGCAACTTAGAGAAATCTGAGACTCACAAAAAAGATCATTTTAATAGAATAGAGGCAAAGACACTGGAAATACTTTTATTTATTCAAGACATATTCACTTTTATTTCTTATTTCTGTAAAATCTCAGGAGAATCAGGAAACCTGATTTCTAGTTCCTGTCCGTAAAACTAATTGGTCTGTGACCTTGGAAAAGTCACTTCTTCTAGTTTTCTGAGCTTATTGCTTGTTGCCTACAAAATAAGGTGATGGGAAGAAAGCAACTTGAAGCTTTTTTTATGTATTGATGTCCTAGAATGTAATCCCAAAAGTAGGAATACTAAAGCTTACACATAGACAACATAGTTGACTTAGATATTATGAAATTAGATGGAACCTTAGAGTTAGAGTCAAGAAGACTAGAGTTCAAATCCTGCCTAGATTCTCACTATGTGATCTTGGACAAGTCATTTAATCCTTGGTGGAATAGAGACAGTCAAAACATCTCTCTCCCAGGGTTGTGAGAATCAAATAACATAATATATGCAAAGAATGTTATGAAAACTGAAGGCTCTTAAAAATTGGGGAGATAAAGTAAAAGAAAGTATCTTTTATTACTGTAACTAGAGGAAAACACATCCAAGAAAAATACAGAGGACATCACAAATGACAAGGTAAACAGTGTCTTATGTGAAATGGAAAAGTTTGTGAACAGACAAAATCAGTGCAGCTAAAATAAGAAGATAAGTTACCGATTAGAAAAATCTGTATATTAATATCATTTACAAAGGTCCATTGTATACGATATTTAGTAAATTAACATAAATATAAAAAATTTAGAGCATTTCCCAATAGATAAGTGGTCAAAGATGATAACAACAATTCTCCCAAAAGATTGGAAACTACAGCTTTATGACAGACTATTCCAAACCACTAATAATTATAAAACTCAAATGAATACAACTATAAGGTTTTTTTTAACCTCACTTGGCAAACTGTTAAAGTTGACAAAAGATGGAAATAATTATAGGAGCTGTGGGAAAACTGGCACCTGTTTGTGAAGCTGTTCCAGTTATTCTAGAAAACAATTTATAATGGCATACAAACAAGAGGATGAAATGCTCATATCATTTAACTGAAAGATTCCATTTCTATGAATATCTCATAAGGTTTGATGTGTAATTTACTAGTTATAAATTCCTACTAACTTTCAAGCAATATTGAGTACAGAGGGAAGGGTCCCATAAAATCTAGAATATTCATAGCAATATTTTTTATGGTAGCAAAGAAGTGGAAATAAAGTGTTAAGGAATGACAAAACAAAAACAAGACTAAAATATAATCCATATCCTTTAATCCAGGAAACCTACACATCTGATCTTATCTCTTAAAAAGCAGTATGTTAAAGCAAATAATGTCCTAAACTGGGAATCAAAAAGACATGGGTTTGATTACCTTTTCTGATACTCAATAATTGTGTGACCAGAGGCAAGTCAAAATCTCTCAATTTCCTAACCTATGAAATTGAGATAATAAAGACCTACAATTAAGCATTTTTGCACGGATTAAAAACATGTAAAATTCTTTATAAAAATTTAAAGCCCCATAAATGTCATCAATTTTTACTATAACCGTAAGATTATATTTACCACCTTGAAGTAACATCTCAAGTTCAGTTAGTCTGTTGTCCGTGTTCTTTATATTGACAAGGAAAAAATCTAAAGTTTGTTTTAGCCCCTCTTCAAAGTTGTTATTCGTCCTTTGTTCTCAAAGAAGACCATGATATCAGGTAGGTAATGCCATGACATGTGGGTGAATTGGATTTAAGTGAGGTAGGACTGGGCAAAGCCTCACTTTCCAGTCCAGAGCCCTCTGAATCCAGTGACCAGATCTAAATCAGGATGACTGGCCTTTTTAAGCCAAGGTCTTCAAAAGGTCTGAGTTGCCATTTAGGCATTAAGAATAGGTTGAAATGGGGCAAACAATGGCTTCTTCCACCTTGTCAAAAAATAGAAATAGAGTTTTAAGACTCGCACTTAGAAGTCAAATTCAGAATGATTCCTACAGAAAGCAATTTAGGGAAGGGGAAGAGGAGCTCAAGGAGCCCTGTCTTAGACTCCAACCTTCCCAGGTTTGGGCACTGATAGAAATGCAGTGGAAGAGCAGAGATGGGTTTACAATTATCTGGACACCAGACTGTTTTTTCACAGGTGAGAAAACAAGCTCATAGAAGTGAAGTAAATTTCTTAGCTTCAAATAGTTTGTAAATTCTGAGGTACGACTGGACTTTAGGTCTTCATGATTCCAACTAAAGAACTATACCCACCACTGCATATGTTTACATTGACACAGAAAAATCTAAAGTTTGTTTCAGCCCTTCTTTAACATTTTTTTTTCCTGTGGTCCAATAGGCCTCTTCTCTGTTGCTAACCCTAGGCAACAAAATAAAGGGAGAAATATTAGTTCCAAAAGCTAGTTTTCAAGAGAAAAAAAATGTCAAACTATTAGCAATCCTATGAAAACATGCCTCAAATTACTAATAAGACAAGTTCAAGTAAAAATAACTCTCGAATTTCATTTTATACCCATCAACATGGGAAAGATGATAAAAGATAATGACAGTCAACGCTGAAGAGACTATAGGAAGACATTATACTCTGACTAAAGGTTTTGTTTCACCTAATAATTCTGCAAAACAATTTGATGACTTAAGAAAAATCATTAAATTGTTTGCTGCTACAATTCTAGAGGAACGATACAGTCAGATATGTGCTTTTAGAATATTGATTTGGCAGTGATGTGGGAGATAGAATGGAGAGGGAAGAGGGTGAATGTGGGAAGACTAGGAAAATATTGCAATGAAAAAGGCAATATGTAATGATGGCCTGAAATAAGATAGTGACCATGTGAATGGAAAGAAAGGGAAGGATGTAAAAGATATTGGGGGAATCAAATCAATAAGATATGACAACTGATTAGATAGGAGGGATGAAATTAGAGGGAATAATTAAGGATGAATTGGAAGTTGCAAATCTGAGTGATTGAAATGCTGATGGTGTCCACACTAATAGAGCAAAAATCAACAGAAAGAAAAATATGCAGATATGAAATGGCACTGAGTTCTGTTCTGTGAAGGTTGAGTTTAAAATGCCAGTGGAGTGAACATCCAGGGCAGGGGTGTCCAGCAGGTAGTTGTTTTAGTAGATTGGAACTCAAGAGAGGAATTAATATTATGTATGTATATTTTAGAAAAGTCTCCATAAATAACTCATCGGAACTATTGAGGAGAGAAATAGAGACAGAGACAGAGAAAAGAGAGAGAATAGGCAGAGGCAGAGAAAAAGAAAGATAAAGAAAAAGAAGAAACAAAACAGAAAAAGAGAAACAGAGAGAAAAAGTGAGATGGTAAGAGAGAGAGGGAGGGAAAGAGACAAGACAGAAAAAGAGAGAGATAGAGACAGAGAAATAGAAAGGGGAAAGGGAGAGAGAGGGAGGGAAGGAGGGAGGGAGAGAATTGGCCCCTCTCCCAAAAGAAGGAAAAGAAATTGGATGACAGCTTGAGGGAATGACAGTTAAGTGGAGGGTAATTTTAAGATTAGGAGATACCTAAATTTTTTTTAAGACAAGAAAGAAGCCTGTAGATAAAGAAAGGATAATACTTGAAGAGCTTGAAGAATGAATAAAGTGACAAATACATTTTAAAAGGATATAATCAAAATCCCAAATAGAGAGATTTGTCATATCAAAGAGATAAGTCACGTCTTCCTCTGGAGCTAAAGAAAAGGAAGGGAGAAGGGAGAGTGAGGTTCAGAAAATCTGAGATTTAGAAATTGGGGCAATGAATCACTACTAAATAATATACCAAACAGATCATAGAAAGAGAAAAAGAGCCTACATGCACAAAGATATTTATATAACTCTTTTTGTAGTAGAAAAGTACTAATAACTCAGAAGACACCCATAAACTAGGGAATAGTTGAACAAATTCTGGTATGTGAATATAAAGGAATTCTACCGTGCTGTAAGAAAAAAATGTAAAATACAATTTTCAGAGAAACTTGGGAAAACTTGAAGGAATGGATACAGAGTAAAGTGAATAGAACCAGGAGAAGAATCGATTAAATATAATGCTGTAAAAAAGCAAATGGCTCAGAAAGCAGTATGAACTCAGATCAATACAGTGATCAACCATGATTCCAGAGGATAGATGATGAAAATTCATCTTACACAGAGATGATAAAACCAGGATGCAGAATTATATATTGGATGTAGCCAAGGCAGGAATTTATTTTGCTAGACTATCTATCTATCTATTTATCTTTCTGTCTATTTGTCTGTCTGTCTTTCTACCTATCTATCATCTTTGTGTGTATGTGTGTGACACACACACAAATATGATTTTGTTTTTCTTTTTTCAATGTCAGAGGACTAGGAGGGAGAAAAATTATTTTGAAAAACATTAATTTTAATTTTTTTAAAATTGAGTCAGAGAGGAAACACACCAGTTGGTTTCAATTTTCTCAGTCAAGTAGGAGGCAAGGCCCTCTGCTGAGAGGGAGAACAGAAGCAGTTGTGTGGGCAGCATTAGGAGAGAATAGAAGTTTTGGAACAGATTGGGAGTTCTCCAGGGACTCAATTGAAGAAGAGTAAGTGTATTATCATGGAAGTGGAAGGGCCCAATTGAGATTAGATAATAAATCTATACTGGATCTAGTCAACATGGTAATTTCTTCCAGACCAAAATAGAAATATGAGATTGGTAAATGATAATCAGGAAGATCTAAGAGTAGGGTTTGGAAAGGGATTAGAAGAGACAAAAATGGGGGCAAGGGATTGAAGGTTGAAGACTACATAAAGTTGAACAATTAATTATAGGTTCAAGATTGAGAAGGAAAGAAGGGTGATATATTGGAAAAACATAAAGGGATAGAGGAGCTGGAGGCTGGGATAAGAATGAAAAAAACATCTTGGAAGGTGAGGTGTAGGAAGAGGGGTAAGATTTTCATTGCTATTTGTTCAGTCATGTCCAGCCCTTCATAACCACTTGACCACAGAGTTTTCCTGGCAAACCACTTGTCATTTCTTTCTCCAGTCTCTTCCAATTTTATAGATGATGAACTGAGGCAAATAGAGTTTAAGTGACTTGCTCAGGGTCACAGTAAGCATCTGAAGGCCAAGTTTGAACTCATATTTTCCTGCCTCAAGGGCTGGTGTTCTAACCACTTTAGCTGTCTGAAAAATTGTGATTAGAGAAAGGAGTCTCAGAGCTCAGTATCCTGGCAGCAAAACACTAGAGAGTGACAGAAATCAAGAGTAATACCATCCTTTCCTGTGGCCATAAAGATCCCAGGAGTGGAAACTACTCTCAACCTGGGAAGCCAGAGGAGACAGCAATCTATGTACTGGATTTTCCCATCATCAGTGCAAAGTCTGGGATGGAGAGGAAGACTGAGACAAGCACTAAACTCGGAGTAAAAAGGAAAAGGAGAGATCAAGAAAGGCTATTAAGATCTGGATAGGGTAATACTGTGGATGAACCTCAGAAGAAGTCCCCCCTCAAATTATCAGAATGAGTAAATTAAATAGTCTTTAATCTCCACAGTTTCCCTATCCCAAGCTGGATAAACAACATGCTCCTAATGGCTTATGCCAGGTCTACCTGAGACTAACTAGGATCTATCAGCAATGACTTAGTAATCAAAAATTTCCACAGGTGATGGGATGGGACCTTCTATTCAAACCCAGACCCACCCTCTGTGAGAGCATTAGTCCCTACTATATAACATAAAGACATCAGCAATCACTTTTTTCATACTGTTTTAAGCTTTGTAATGGATTTTAAATGTACTATCTCACTTGATTCTCACAACCACGCTGGGAGGCAGCCACTATTATTATCCCTATATTTTACAAATGAAGAAACTCAGGATGGGAAAAGTTAAATGACTTGTTCAGAGTCACACAGGTGTTTAGTAAGGATTCTATATCAAATATTCCTGAATCCAACTCAAAGGTTTGGCCCACTGCTTAATTCTATTTTGGCTAAATGCTAAAAATCACAGAAAATGAGATATCGGGACATATGAATAGATGGCTAATCTCCAACACCAAAGATCTGTGTTTGGATTCTGCTCCTGATGCTTACTAGCTTTGTGACGCTGGAAAATCACTTTCCAAGTCACCTTAGTTTCTTCATCTCTACAATGGAGACAATAATGACCCCATAGGATTGTAATGAGGAATACTGCCCAATTGTGGGACATTATTAGGCAAGTGAGAAGTCACTCTTGCAGCTTCGGGCTATCGTGATTTTATATCAACTAATCTTGGATGTCTTTCTACAATGACTTGGATTGTGCAAGAACAAAATTTGAGAGCCAAATTTCTCCAGAGACCACATAAAAAGGGATCTAAATAATAATGTCATGTTTCACAGATTGAGACAAGAGTTGCATATCCAAGGCTCAGTCAATGAGCACAATTTCCCATCCTTAGAGAAGGGATTCCTTACTGGAAGTCATCTTGATGGGACCTAACAATCCAAAGATACATCATGTTATGATGGCAGGTAGCAGAACAGGTTCCAAAGCCTGCCTCTCTTCAAACCTCCAGCCAAGGAGATCAACAAGACCTAATGTTACTGAGAGGAGGCATTGATTTAGAGCATGAGAAGTGAAGGAGTGAATTCCCAGTGTCTGTGACAGTCTCCATGGCTGAATAAAGAAGAAAAAGGATCCCAGCACACATATCTAATAAGGTGCTAAATCTTTAGGATGTTTTGTGAAAAGTCTAGCGAGTCCAGGGCCCAGAGACTTGGAGATATCCATAATATCATCAGAAATGTCCCCCATAAAAAGTCCCTACAAATCATTGTGCTCAATAGCAACTTTAAAAGCTCAAACTTTCAAAAAGAATTCATAAAACATTCATAGTTCTTCAGAGAAAAGATATATTTATATAAGAGAGAGGAGATGAATCTAAACAAGAAGATAATTACCAAGTTATTTAATACTTTCCTGGATAGGGGATACTGCTAAAATAGAAACAGAAGATAACATAAAGGGAAAGGGAGGGCCGAGAAGAGCTATTGTTAAGGAACAGAAGACAACCTTTTTGAATTAATGCTGATTTTGAAAGGATAGACTCACATAATTTCAAAGCCATCTTTTTGGGGGGAGTGGGAGGTGATGCCATAAAGAATTAAATGCATACAGATCATTAACATATGGGATTGCGGGGAGGGAGTCAAAGGAAAGAAGCTTACTGCCATGGGCGGAGGATCAGGAGAAAAATGGGACATATATAGGTCAGCAAGGCCAGATGGTGAGTAACCGAGAGGGCTGTAAAGGGAATTGGCTCCATCGATTATTCTGAACAGTCAGTCATCCAAATGAGGCCATTTTGTCCTCCTACTTCAAGCAGGTGTGACTGCTAATATTGCCATCCACTTTGTCAACACTTGGAGTCTTCCACTGTATCCCAGATTAAATCTGCTTGGAACTTTAGGAAGTTTCAGATCTAATGCTACTGGGATCTCACACAGTGGGTGGACAAGAGGACTTCAGGTCAGGAAGTGCTGGGGACCATATCTTCTAAATGGCTGTGTAACCATGAGCAAATGACTCATCTAAGCTCTCAGTGAACCCATGCAACTCTCCAAAACTCAAAGTTACAGCCATATTTCTGATGTGCTTCAGTTGAGGGAAATTTTCATATCTGAAGTTCCCTGTACTGATGAAATCACAAATCTAGATCCTATCCTTGACCTCTAGGAAGGAAGGAAGGAAGGAAGGAAGGAAGGAAGGAAGGAAGGAAGGAAGGAAGGAAGGAAGGAAAGAAGGAAGGAAAGAAAGAAAGGAGGGAGGGAGAAAGGGAGGGAGGGAGGGAGGAAGGGAAGAAAGAAAGGGAGGGAGGAAGGGGAAGAAGGGAGGGAGGGAATGAGGAAGGAAGGGAAGGAGAGAGAGAGGGAAGAAGGAAGAGAGAGGGGGAGAAAAGAAGGAAAGGAAGGAAGGAAGAGAGGGAGGAAGCCATGGGAAAATCTTCCACTTCCCAGATGCCAGTTTCCTCCTGGAAAATAAGCAAGTTGCTTTAGATCACCTCTGAGGTCCCCTTCCAGTTTCAGAATTCTGATTCACTAGGTATGGCTACCAAGCCCAATACTTGCTGGAAAGTTTTTCCTTACATTGAAGCTAAACCTACTTCTCTTCAATAATCACAGTTTACTGTTCTGCCCTCTGTAGCCAAACAAAACAAAACTATCCTGACTTCCACAAAATAGCCTTCTGGCTAATTGAAAACACTCTTAGGTCCCTTCTTGGTCTTCTCTTCTCTAGGCTAATCATAAACTGATCTTTTGATGGCATAATTTGGAAGACTGCCCCATTGTGGTCATTTTCCCCTAAATGCTCACACACTTAAGTGACCCAGCCATTAGTCCAAATCCAGGGAGCTCTTCACTCTACCCCTATGCACCTTTATGCTTAAACTGGCTGCTTTCTAGTGCCTCCATAATTTACAAAAGCTTACTTATTTATCAATCAATCAAAAAGCATCTATTAATTGCCTACTATTTGCCAGGCATTAGGAATACAAATTTCTTGCCCTTCAAGGGCATTTATATATATATATATATATATATATATATATATATATATATATAATATCTTAATATAGTGACCTTACCCTCTGAGCAGTCTTTTGAGAGGACTGCCAAGAGGGTAGCCTTGTACCCTTTCTATGTTCCCTGCCTCATCCCTGTAGGCATACACATAAACATACCTGGTAAATGAAACTCTCTAAGGTGACACCCAGTTCCCACCCTATACTCCAAGAATTTGTAATTATTTATATTGTTGAAAAGAGGCAGGATAATGAGAATTCTGTTAGGAGTGATGGAAAACTGGGAAATCAGGACTGAAAAGGACCCCTGCCCCAGGGAAGGAGAAACCCAACACCAATAAATGAGCTAACACTGATGAGATGAAATTTACATTAAGTCATAAAGCTTGTGGGACTGAATTGTAATTTTTTAAAGTGTCAGGCAGTAAGGCTATTCAGTAATGTCAGCTTTTTTTCCCTTCAGCACCATTTCTTTTCAAGAATCTTAGAAGAGAGCCCAACATCTAAAATAATATGGAATAAAATGTGGCGGCTTTTTGTTTGTTTATTTTTCATAGCTCCTTTTCTATAGAACTGGTCACAAAATGCTTTAGGTAAAAAATAAAAACGATCAGCCTGATAATGCAAATGCTGACAGATCCTGGGACAAGTCCTCAGAGATTTAGTTTATTTCAGGAATTTTCCGATGCTCCTTTTCTCCTGCCCCTTTTCTTTTCTTCTAAGCTCTTCTCATTACCAACACTCAGCCTGCACAATTCCTCTACATGGCAAGAATCTGGGCAATAAATCAGTTTGAAGTTTTCTTGGGTTTCACTGGATTTCTGAATATACACAAAAACCCAAATCAAATTGTCTGGATTGAATACCTCAACTACTGCTCTATTCCAAAGAATCTCTAATTTGATTTCAGGGGAGTAATTTCTTCATCAATGCAGAATAATGAATTCTACCAAATTTCAGGATTGGAAATCAACTAGAAAATTTTTATTAAATACCTGCTATATACCAAGGGGCTCTAGTAGAATCCATATCTAAAAATCATTCCTCTTTTTACTATACCTCGTTGAAGAGTTCTCCAACCTTGGCCAGAGAATCTCCCATGAAGGATCTTTCTTCTTCACAAAGCTTAGCTTAGAGCTCTTCTAGCCTTGGCTTGATGGACGGATCCATGAAGGACCTTCCCTTTACATCATGCTGCTTCCCAAGCTCCCTTCTATATTTTGTCAATTCTAATTACCAGGAATAGCTTTTCCCTACATCTTTACCTTAAATTTACCTCTTTGAAACTCCCACCTGTTGAAACTAATTTTGCCCTCTGGGACCAAGAAGAATAAAAATAACCTTCTTCTATATGACAGCCTTTCAAATAAATGAAGACAACCATCGTTTTCCTCCCACAAAGGCCCTCCAGCCTTTCTCTCTCCAGGCTGTCCAACCATAGATTCTCTGGATTTCTATTCATTCACGCCTCTTCAGTCCATGATTTCATAAATAATTGTGGCCCACTTAGATGCATCTTAAACACAGGACACTGCTCTTAGAAGGAAAGAATAAATCCAGGAGAAAACAAGACTACAAATTACAGATTTTAATTGGGGGGTTTGTTTTGATTTGCTTTTTTTAAAGACTGCCAAAGCACATTCTAACCTCCATTCCTGCTTATCCTATATTGGTCAGCCTTCTGGGAATGAGCTAAGGCTGCTTGAAGATCTAATGTCTGGATTCCAAAATTAGCTCAAACATTCTGTGCTTTTCTTTGAATTTCATGACCCATTATAGACCTTTCAATAAATATTTTAGATAATTCTCAAGCATTCCACATTTCTCTTTTAATTTCATGACATTGATAATATCTCTAAAAATATTTCAGACAATTCCTTGTGGGTACCTCAGCCTCATCATTCCACCAAAGGGTTCATTAAGGAGAGCGCCTTTGGATTTCTTTCCAAAATCATGTTCTTATTTCCTAAAAGCTCAATGATGTAGCCAAGAAAAATCTATATTTAAACAGAATTCCTCAGCTTATAATAGAATCTTCTGTGGGATTAAAATATTAGTTGATTAAAAAGAACATATCAGGAATTTCTTGTTGTTGTTTGTCCTTCATTCTGGGAAAAATTCAATGACATCAGGAAGGTGATATATTGATTTGCAAGTGAATTGAATTTGAGTGAGAGAGGGATGTGTAAAATCACCAGCCTTAATATTTCTACTGGAGCCATCCAGTGGCAAGATATAGATCAGGACAACTGGAGCTTGTCCTGAATGCAGTGAGAGACCTTGGTCTTTTTAATCTAAGGTCTCAATTTGTCTGAGGCAACACAAGAGAAATATTCAACAATTAATTCAAATCCTGGCGTTCTAGTGGCTCCAGACCAGTCTAAGAGAACCTGCATGAACAATGGAAAGACATAGATTTGGAACAAGAAGAGCTGGGTTTAAATCCTTGCCTCACCATTCCTTAGCTTAGACCTTGGGCAACTCACTAAATCTATCTAGATTTTGGTTTCTTCATCTATAAAAGGAAAAGGTTGACTTGAGGATACATAAAGTTCCTCTGCTTCTCAGTCTATGCCTTCTCCAATGCTCAGAGTGAGTGGGAATAGCAATTGTTTCTGTTTGGCCAAAATCCCTGAGGGTCTTCCCCTCTCTGATTGTTCTTTTTTTTTAACTAAGTAAAAGAAATCATTTTTTGATTCATTTCTTACCTACTCTTAATCACTCTATGGGTGTTGCTTTAGGCAATGTCAAACAAAATTAAGAAGTCCAAGGTCTTCCCCCATATCTAGACCACCTCTTGAATCATCCTGATGTATATTTGGATCTAGATGTGTCCTTAAAAGAGAGTGATGTTGGTGACTTAACATAGCCTTACCTCTCTTGAATCTAATTCACTTATAAATAGTGATAACAAAGGACAAACAACAACAACAACAATTTGAAATACTACTCTAATGCACTACAAGATCTTAATCCACAAGAGATAGAAGACCTCCAATTATTTTACTTCTGCAAGAAGTTAAATAAAACACCTTATAAAGATTAGTTTTAAAGTGCTGAAACAAACAAAAAGTGAATTCTACTTAATCTTCATCAAGTAAAAGAAATGAATTAACTAGACTTATTTCTTTAAATCAATTAGCTTACCTAATTACCCTAATTATTTAATCTATTCCTCTAAATATTCCAATTGATTGAGTTTTTACTACCAGAAATCACAGACTTAGAAGTTGAATGTCAGAAATCATCTAATCCAAAATCTTCATTTATATATCAAAGCAACATAGTCAATATAACATTGGACTTGAAATTAGAAAGATCTGAATTCAAATCTCATTTTATGATATTTAATCATAGCACAGAAGAAGTCATTTTATTTCTATCAATCAACTTACTCATGTAAAATGCAGATAATGATAGCACCTACCTCACAGGGTGATTGTGAGGATCAAATGAGATGATGATATATACAGAGTATCCCAAGAGTCTTGATGTAGTTTTGGACACTAGCTTTTGAAGAATAGCTATCAATTGCACAAAGAATTTTGGGAGACCTGTATAAAGTATTTTGCAAACCTTAAACCACTATGTTAATAAAAATGATTATCATTGTTGCTATTATTTAATAGAGGAAAAATTATAACCAAAGAGGGAGAAGTGAGATGTTAAAGATTACTTCCACAAAACATAGAAAAGCCAGGATATCAAGATGGTGAAATAAAGTAGGAACATGCCTGAACTCTCCCAAATTCATCACCAAACAATCGTAAAATGACAAAGCCTACAAAAAGATAGGGACACTGAATTTGAAATCAGAAAGATCTGTATTCAAAACTCACTTTATGACATTCAATCATAACATTGAACCAGTCATTTAACTCTCAAATTACTCATGTGAAATACAGATAATGAAAGCACCAACCACTCAGGGTGATTGGCAAGATCATATGGTCAGGAGCAGAATTTTTTCAATCTTATACCCCTTATTAGTTCAAAGAGAGATCTCTGGAGTGAAAGAGGGGCATAATCTAGCACAATCCGTGTCTAGGCAAGCTAGCAGCTAGATGTGCCCCCGCAAGATAGCAGTCAAGTCCCAAATCTTCAGCAGGCCAAAATCAGGGAGTTCTTCTAGCCTCCAGCGTGGCCCAGCACCAAGATCCCCCATTGTGTCTGGCACAGCTTAGTGGCAAGGTACCATGGAGTCTAGTGGATCACAGCAGCAAGGACTCATGCTCCCATCCAAGAAGCTTAAGACAGTGCTCCTATTCAGCACAGGAGCAGAGTTTGAAATTAACTTTAAGTTAAAAGTCACAAAATAGGTTGAAAATAAGCAAAAACATAGTAACTTGACAATATAATGTGACTATGGTGACATGGAAGATCAAAACACAAACTCAGAAGAGGACCCAAAAATGTTAAATGTCTACATGCAAAGCCTCAAAGAAAAATGTGAATTGGTCTCCATGAAAAATTCAAAATAATTTCAATCAAATAAGAGTGAGAAGAAAAATGACAAAAAGAAATGAGAGTGACACAAGATAGCTGAAAAAGAAGTCAACTTATTGGTTTAAAAAAGGAACATAAAAATAGAAAAAAAAAAGATGTACCAAAATTCACTGAATAAAGCCAACTTCTTAAAAAGACTTTTTTCAAATGGGAGAGGAGACACAAAAGCTCACTGAAGGAAATAATTCCTTTGAATTGGGCAAGTGGAAGCTAATGACTCCATGAGACATCAAGAAATAAAAATAAATGTAAAAATAGGAGAAAATGTGAAGTACCATATTAGAAAAAAACTGACCTGGAATGATTAGAATACATGACAAAAAAAGCTCTTAGACATCAAATTGAAGAAATTATCAAAGAAAACTTCCCTGATAGCCTACAAGCATAGCATAAAATAGAAATGAAAAGAATGTACCAATCATCCCCTAAAAGGGTCCCAAAATGAAAACTGTCGATAATATTATAGCCAAACTGCAGAGCTCTCAGGTAAAGGAGAACATACTGAAATTACCCAGAAAGAAACAGTTAGAATTTCATGAAGTGAGAGTCAGGATCACACAGAATTTAAAAGCTTCTACATTAAATGAGTGAATGACTTAGAATACGATATTCTGGAAGGCAAAGGAGCTAGGATTACAACTAAGATTCAGCTGCCCAAGCAAAACTGACTATAATCCTTCAGGGAGAAACAGATATTCAAGGAAACAGAAGACCTTCAAACATCCCTGATGAAAAGACCAGGACTGAACAGACATTTTAATTTTCAAATACAAGACTCAAGAGATGCATAAAAAGACAAACAAAACAGGAAGGAAAAAACATAAGGGAAA
This sequence comes from Sarcophilus harrisii, assembly GCF_902635505.1. NCBI lineage: Eukaryota > Metazoa > Chordata > Mammalia > Dasyuromorphia > Dasyuridae > Sarcophilus > Sarcophilus harrisii. Next base: position 635,262,982 of record NC_045427.1, on the reverse strand, counting down.
AAATAAGGCTAATCTGTTTATAATCCTACATAGAAAGATGATACTTGTAATTCACAAGAACTTTATCAGTATTAGAGCAGTTAGAAGGAGTATACAGAGTATAAAGGAGTATACAGAGGGTATAGTAGAGGATAGGGCTATAAGTAGAGTATAATTAAATGATATCCACATAAATAAATAAGGGGTGAAATAAAGAGTTGCAATGGGAAAAGGGGAGATGGAGAAGTAGAATAAGATAAATTATCTCACATGAAGAGGTATAAAAGACCTTTACAGTGGAGGGAAATATGAGGGTGAGTAATATTTTAACTTTACTCTCATTGGAATTGTCTTAAAGAGGGAATAACATACATGCTCAGGTGGGCATCAAATCTATTTTACTCTATAGGGAAATAGGAGAGAAAGGTGTTGAGAAAAGGTAGGTATGGCTAGGGCACTTTCCTTCACATTTTTCATCAATTCCCTTGATATTTTTTACCTTTTATTCTGCCTTATGAAGTTTGTTGTTCTTTTTCTAGTTCCACAAAATAATTTTTGGCATTTTGCTTGTTATAGTACTGAATAAATTGATTAATTTAGGTAAAATTATCATTTTTATCATTTGGCTTACCCTATCAATGAGCAATTGATAGTCTTTCAAATGTTTAGATCTCCCTTTATTTCTGTGAAAAGTGTTTCATAATTATATTCCTGGGTTTGGGCAGGTAGACACCCAAGGATTTTAAATGGAATTCCTCTTTCTACAGTTTCCTGCTAGACTTTTTGGGAAATAAATAGAAATGGTGATAATTTATATGAATTTATTTTATATCTTGTAACTTTGCTAAAGTTGCTAATTATTGCAAGGGTTTTTTAGTTGAATCTCTAGGATACTCTATATCATCCTACCTTCTGCAAAGAAACATAGATTTGTTACTCATTGGCTATTTTAAATTCATCAATTTCTTTTCCCACATATCATTTTTATTATATTAACTCAGTCTACCTGTGAGCAATTACTATTTTTCTAGAACTCACTATTTCACAAACACTCAGGGAAAAATTAAAAAACAGTATGACAGAAACTAGCTATAGACCAATGTAGAGGATCACAGACAGTGGGGGAACTCTGGGTGAGGTGTAAGTCCCTTCAGCCCAGGGGGAACCTGCTAACAATGTCTGGTTCGGCTCCCCATCTCCCCTGAAGGGCAGTGTTCCTGTGATAACCTGTGTTGAGACTGAAGCAGAGTGATACCAGGTGGAAGAGTGATACCAGCTGGCAAACTACATACAAAAGCAAATTGTTTATGTGCAATATATAATTGGCGCATGCCCAGTGTTGTTTTGGTTACATAAGAATATGAGGATATATAAGGGTGAAAGAACTGGGAATGAATGGATTCTATATTTCTACCATCCTCAGAAGTCCCACCTCTTCACTTCTCCACTAAGACAGTAAACTGCCTACCCCATCATGGGGATTCTAGAAAGCGTGGTACATTTTGTCACCTCCAACTTGGGGGCTCTAGAAAACAGGACACAACAGACCAACATCTTATAGAGTGTACTAAGATAAGGTAAAAATGGGTACATGATTAAGACATAAAGAGTAATACCATAAACAAATTAGGAGAAAAAAGAATAGTTTATCTGCCTTGTAGAAGGCAAGAATTTATGACCAAAGAAGAGATCAAATTATGAGACGCAAAATGGATAATTTTACTTATATTTAATTTTTAAAGATTTGGCCCAAACAAAACCAATGCAACCAAGATTAGAAGGAAAGAAGAAAACTGGGAAACAATTATTATTGCAAGTATCTCTAATAAAAGCTTTATTTCTTAAATATATAAAGAACTGAGTCAAAGTTATAGGATATGAGCAGGCAGTTTTCAAATGAAGAAATCAAAGCTAGCTATAGTGGTATGAAAAAAATGCTCTACAACATTATTGATTAGAGAAATGCAAATTAAAACAATTCTGAGGTACCAACTCACACCTCTGAGATTGGCTGACAGAAAACGAAATGATAAATGTTGGAAAGGATAGAGAAAAATTAAGACAGTAATGGTCAATTGATGGAGTTGTGAACTAGTCCAACCATTCTGGGAATAATCTGGAATTATGTGCAAAGTATTATAAAACTGTATGCACTCCTTGATCCCAGCAATACTACTACTAAATCTATATCCCAAAGAGATGGGTAAAAATAGGAAAAGGACCTATTTGTATAAAATATTTATAGAAGGTTTTGTTTTTGTTTTTGCAGTGAATTGGTAAAGAATTGGAAATTGATGGGGATACCCATCAGTTAGGGAATGACTAAACAAATTGTGGTATATGATTGTAATAGAATAGAATGAGGAGCAGGATGATTTTAGAAAAAAACTTTGGAAAGGTTTAAATTTCACTCGTGTAAAATGAAGTGAGCAAAACTAGGAGAACATTGTATATAACAAAAGCTGGAATGACTTAGCTATTCTTAGTAATATAATGATACAAAACAATTCCAAAGAATTAATGATAAAAAATTCTACCCACATCCAAAGAAAGGGATTTTAGTCTGAATGCAGATTGATGCATACTCTTTTTAAATTGATTTTTGTGTGTCTTTTTTGGTCTTTTTAAAAAATGTGTTTTATGTGAGTGCACATGTATAACCTATGTCAAATTGCTTACTACTAGAAGGAAAAGGGAGGAAGGCAGAGAATTTGGAATTCAAATTTTTAATGAATTTTAAATTGTTTTTACATGTAATTGGGAATAAACAAAATATTATTTTAAAAGGAAAAAAAAACAAGCAAGGCTATGAAATTAAGGCCTCTGTTTCCACCTCCAGGACACATTACATTGTGCCCCTCTCTTCATAACAATGATGTTATTAATGTATTGCTGTCCTATAGGCCTACATAGCCATTTCAAGAAAGGTTTGGTTTTCAAGAAAATATTAATATTTAAAATTTTCATTGATATTTATTAAAAATATATGTATTATGTGTGTGAAAATCAAAATAGACCCTTGGGTTAGTCAGTGTTCTCATTGTTCATCTTAGGAAATAGCCACCCTCCCTCCCCAGTCAACCAAAGGTTTTATGATCATTTCAGTCTCACTGACAATCTCTCCAAAGAAATTTCATTTTCATGTAAGGATAAGGAAATAAAACAAAGTCTAGCATCTCAAAGGTGCAGAAATAGATCACAATTAGTCTCAGCCAAAATGCAACTCATTTGTCATGGTATCATTGGGAATGAAGTATTCCAAAACCCACAGTAGTTAAAATTCATTAAATGCTTGTTGTGTACACAAGTCTAAGCTAGGTATTAAGGGAAGATGTTGCTCTTAAATATGAATTGAAGAACAGGAAAGAAGCTCAGAGGCCATCAAGCCCTCTATTTAACAAATAAGAAAATAGACTTGAAAAGTAAAGTGACTTGCCCAGGACTATACACACAGGCTCATAGCTTGAAGCGACCTTGGAAATCATGTAGATCAACACTGATTTTTCATATGAGGAAATAGGGGTACACTAATTTTTCAGATGAGGAAATAGAGTTGCACAGTTAACAGAGAAACTAAAGTTTACCCTAATGGCAAGTGTCAATGGAAGAACCTAAACACAACTTTTGTGGCTCCAAATATAACACCCTTTCCACAAGAGAAGATGCAATGAAGAGGTAAGGAAGGGTTGTAAGCCTGATGGAGGAAGAAGAGGAGGTAGAAGAGAAATAACTCATATTCCCCTTATGCATTTTAAAGGACTTTTTTATAAATATATCATTTAATAATTTAATAATCTCTTGCCTTCATGGAGTTTATAGTCTATTAAGCAGATGATACAAATACATAATATATTATATGACTCCCTTAATCAAAAAGCTTTAATCCTTCCTTGTTTGCTCTGTTAAAATTCAAAATTCTTGATGCAGCATTTAAAGTCCTCCTCAGTATGTCTTTCCCCTTCCTTTCTGAGGTGTTTGCTATTAAAAAGATTTCAATCTCTTATTACAGGCTAACAGCTATCCATCTACTTTTGTGCTTATTTAAAAAAGTGACCTTCTATGTCTGAAATATACTTGTTTCCCTTTTATTAGAATAGAATAGAATTAGGAATTCAGGTGACTTCTCATAAAGGAGGCTTATATTGATTTCCATTAGACCATAAACTCCTTGAAGGAAAGTACTCTTTTGCTTGTCCATGTTTTAAATATACACATCAGTCTCAAATTGTGATTTTTTTCAGGGTAGGAAATCCCAGGCTATAAAGTCTTTCCCCTAATGTAGATCAGCAACTCACCAAAATTTAGTCTTAGAGCATCGCCTTGAGCCCTGAGAAGAGAAATGACTTGCCTAGAGTAACCAGGTGGCCAGTTTGATGAGAGCACTGAGTGGGGCATCTGGAAGACCTGAGTAAATCCAGACTGATATTTACCAGCTGTTTGATACTGGCAAATCACTTAACCTTGGTCTGCCTCAGTTTCCTCAACTATAGATGATGATAGCACACATTTTAAAGGATTGTTGTGAAAATCAAAGAAGAAATTTGAAAGTGACTGAAACACAGCAGATGTTTTACAAATGCTTCCTCCCTTTCTCCCTTCCTTCCTTTCTTCTTTCCTTCCAAAGCCACACAATCAGTATGCTCTGTAAGTAACATTTGAAGCCAGATCTTCATGCCTCCAAGATGGGCTCTCTAACATTCACTCTCCCATGCTGCTGCATTTCTTCTTGCTCCCTTTAGTACCGAGGCAATATTTGTTATCTTGATCTGACTGATGCTTGCTTTAAAGAGTTGTGAAACAAAGAGCACTGAAAGATGCAAAGAAGAAAGATGGGCATTTGTTGATCTAAGAAAGAAAGGAAGGTTACAAGTAAAAGAAGGGAATGAAGGTGATGTGAACAAGTTCCTATTGAGGGATGACGTGGTGACAAAGTCACAGAATCTCTGAATCTTGAGTATGTTCCATATATTATGGAAAGTGCAAATGAACTCAGGGGTCTTTCATCAAAAAGAATGCAGAGGGATGGAGGATCTGTGAGCATTCAATTGGGGGCGGAAGAAAAGAGAGACTCATTGGACCTGTTTCTCTGTGTCAAAAAGTAAGAATATTCAAGTATCCCCCAAATAAAAACACCCTAAGTTGTCCTATCATCACCTACTTTTTTTTAGTTGCTATCTTCACTTCACCCTATATACCCTTGCTGGACAGCAGCTCAGAGGGGGAAAAATGCCTTGAGCTCTTGAGATTGGTACTGAATGCTAATGCATTTGTATATGATAGATTTAATACAGAACTGAGAATAAATGACTTTCAGCAGCTGCACTCTGGACCTATAAATCGCTCTGAGTACTACAAAAATCCATACAGAGGAGGAACAGCTGTATAATTTACAGCATCGGTATTTGTCAAGAAAAGCTGCAAATACAAGACTTGATTTCTCCCCTTTTTTCCCCAACAACAAGCTTACCACAAAAATTAGAAATTATCCTTCCAGAAAACCTATTTAGATAAGCACGTCTATTCATCGAAGGATGGTGCTACTTTAAAATGCAGCATCCTGCTTTAATTCTTCTAAATTTGGAGTAAAAAAAAAGGACCTGTTTTAGAAGGATGAAAAAGAGCCAACAAAAAGTTTCCCTGAGATGTAAAAAAAGAAAAGTTTGCTCCTGGTATTTTACATTTCAATTACCCCTCTCTCAGAAAATTGGGACCCACCACCACAAAAGCACATTAATCAGATGTCTTGCAGAGCACAGCAATACCAAAAATAGTACTTAAGTTAATGCACTAATTGCAAAGTTGCCCAGATTATGTTCCTTGTTCTCCTTCTTGAATACTTTATATGAAGAAAATGTGAAATGGCATGTAAGAAATGGACCACTTTCTATGGGAAATCAACATAATGAAAATCAGCACTAGATATGTATTTGTTGACTGACAGATTCCCACTGTTCTTCAGGGGGAGAAAAGATGGTTACCCAAGAGAATTATCTATTTATGCATATACTAATGCCTCCAAAGAGCCACCGTTCTACTGTATTTGTATTCCCTCCACCTATATAGCCAAAACTCTCACAATCAATCAAGACTTTTGTTAGTAACTCCAATGTTCCAGGCATTGTGCTAGGGGTACAGGACATAGAATAGACATGTTACTGGTTTGGGAATCAGGAAGATTTGAGTTCAAATCACTCCTTGGATACATGCTAGCTTTATGATACTCGGGTAGTCTCAACTTCTAGAAGCCTCAGTTTCCTCATTTGTAAAATAAGGAAAATAATAGTGTGATGGAGGAGATAGAGTCCTGGATTCAGAATCAGGAAGATTTAGTTCAAATCCTGCCTTTCGAATACTTTCAAATGCCACCTGACTAGGGGCAAATCACCTGAGCTGGTTGTCAGATAATAAATACTCATGTTCATCCCTAGACAAGTGGACATGTCTATTTGCACATCTGTGTGCCTGTCTTCAAATGGGTCTCAATAAAGTTCAAAAGTTGGCCAACATCCCCTTTTAAATGATTAAAAGAATGACATAAAATGCAACCAACCTGCTTTCTTCTTCAGATCAATTCTTGTACATGAATTAGTGACATCTCTAAGCCCATTCTTTCTCAGCTACTTCCTTTTCAATCATTACCAAATATGCAAAATACCAGTTGATGTTCTCAGGCTGAGGAAATCTCAGCATGGGAACTACCTCCATCATTGAAGATCTGGACCTCCCTGTGTTTTAGCATACATAGCAGAAGAATACAGCATCCTAGAATTTGAATTGGAATGAGCACAAAGGTCATAAAGTCCAGTCCTCTGTTTTTTTAATAGGTGAAAGAACAGAAGTTAAGAAAATTAAGTGAATTCCAAGGTCACTCCAAGAACAGGTGATGAGGATAAATTTCAAGTCCTTCCTCTGGATCTAGCTCTCTTTCCACCCTACAAAGTCTTGCCACAGACACAGAGAGATAGTGTTACTTGCCTGAAGGTCACACAACTGAGTATCAGAGAGAAGATTTGAGTTACCAATCCAGCACTTGGATCAACTATACCATGTTACCTTTATGAAACACAGAGAGAAAGTGGATTTCTCCATAAATATCATTTTAGGAAGAAAACTTCAAGTCCAACTGTTCCTCTGCACTAAAGTGCAGGTGTTTTGGAGGAAAGGGAATTGTAAAAGAAGATCCAACATCATTTTATATGGCAAAAGGAAGAGTTCAATTCTCGCTTCCATTGGGGCATAAAAGCTTCAGAGTGTTTGCCAGTACAAGCTGGTAACTGGGCACATAAGGCCTAAGAGGGTGAGATTACAAGGTGGCATCCCGCCAGAGCTGCAGGGCTATCATTCCACCTGTTTAGTGGATGCCCCCCCTCAGCACCAACAGTTCAACATGTCCAGACTTGAATGGATTATCTTTCCTCCAAGAGCTGCCCCTCCTCCGTCTCCTTTCTTCTTGATGTCATCATTGTCACCTAAACTGGAAATCTCAGGGTTAGCTAAGAGTCTTCCTTCTCTTCAAACCTTTAACCAATCAATCACCAAATAAGTCCTAACAATTTCAACTTTGCACTCACATCTCTTCCAATCATTCCTGCCACAACCATCCTATTCCAAGCTTATCTTATATTATTTGTTGTTGTTCAATTATTTCAGTCGTATCTTAACAATTTGTGACCCCATTTGAGGTTTTCTGGGCAAAGATACTAGAGCATTTTGCCATTTCCTTCTCCAGGTCATTTTACAGATGAGGAAACTGAGGCAAACAGGGTTAAGTGACTTGCCCAGGGTCACACAGCTAGTATGTGTCTAAGTCTGGATTTGAATTCAGGAAGATGAATTTTCCTGCTTCTGGGCCTGGCACTCTACCTACCTTGCTGCCTTACTTTACAATGTTCCAGACTATTTTAATAATCTGATTTTTCTGCCTATAGTCTAATCTGCTTTCTAATATAATCAAGATACTGTTAGATGTATGGAAGCAGCATGATCTGATGGAAAGAATATTTAGGCTGAAGACATCTGGGTTCAAATCCTGACTCTTCTAATTGCTACCTCTGAAATTTTGTGTAAATCACATGACTTCCCTTGGCTTTATTTGGACTACAGGGAATTGGACTATATGAGTTCCAAGAGTCTCGTCTTTAAATTATGCCTTAGAATTGCACATGTATAACATGTATTACATTACCTGCCATCTAGGGGAGAGCATGGGAGGAAGGGGGGTAAAAACCTGGAACACAAGGTTTTGCAAGGGTCAGGGTTGAAAAATTATCCATGCATATGTTTTGAATATAAAAGGCTTTAATACAAAAATAAAATAAATAATTTCTTGGGCTTAGATCAATTTGATTCAGCAAAGCCTAGTGAAGTATTTACTACAAGCAAAGCAGCAAGCACCAAGTCACAGATTTTTTTTTAAAGAAATCTAGCTCCTTTCCTCAATGATCTTCCATTCTAAATCTTGCACTTTATGCCTAAATAAGTAGAAGGTGTTTTGAGCAAGGGAAGATTATGTTAATAATTGCACTTTAAAAAAAAAGCTTTAAATGATTTCTAGTTTATATAATTGTTAGTCATTCAAATATTCATCAAGTGATTGTCATTCACTGTTTGTCCTGAATGCCTTCTTTGTGCATTGCCACATGCTGAACAATGTATTTTAATTAAAGAACAATAATAATAGATTTATATGGTACTCTAAGGTTTGCAGAGAACTTTATAAATATCAGCTTATCTTATTTTCATAATAATCCTAAAACATAAGAACTATTACCATCCCCACTTGACAGATGAGGAAACTGAGGCAGGGTCAGGTTAAGTTTGTCCAGGGTCACCAAGTTGAAAAATACCAGTGGCTGAATTTGAACTCAATTCTTCCTGTGTCTAGGTCCAGCACTATCTATCACTACCGCTTTGCCTCTATTTTGACAGCTAGGGGCATTTATTGCTTCAAATTATCTAAATCCACACAGCAGAAATGATTGATTCTAATTAAGCCCAAATGCCCAAATCATAATCTGTTCTCAACTGTGTTCAAATATGGCAAAAAGAACCGAGTGCTGTTTCTGCCTTTGACACTTATTAATGGAGTCATTCTGGACCAGCTATCGAATGTCTCAGTCTCAATTTTCTCATCAGGAAAATGGGAGTGATGATAATAAAGCCTGGAATAGCTAAACTGCTGTGCTGTTGAGAGAAGGAAGAGAGATAATATATGTAAAGCATTTGCAAATGTTAAAGTGTGGTGTAAATGCCAGTCCTTATTATGGAAGCAATAAAGTAATTCAATTCAATTAGCACTTGTTGATTTTGGACTTGGTAGAAGCCCGGGCTTCTTTTAAGATTCAGCTCAAACACAACCTTTGGCAGTCAGCCTTTCCCAGCGTTCCCAGCTTCTGCTCCCTCTCCTTCCATCTATTCGGCATCTTATATACTTCTATTTATACAGATGTTGTTCCCCTTCCCATTAAAATGGATGCCGCCCCCCCCCCCCCCCCCCCCCCACCATCCGCTGATGGCCGGAACTGTTTTTATTTCTCTGACTCATTGTTGCAGGTGCATCCGACTCTTCATGATTTCATGATTTGGGACATTTTTTTTCCTTTGACAAAGATACTGTAGTGTTTTATCATTTCCTTATTTAGTGGAATAAGGCAAATTTAGGTGAAGTGACCTGTCCAGGGTCACACAGCTAGTGAGTGACTGAGATATTCGAACTCACATTTTCTAGACTGCAGACCCAGCATTCTATCCATTAAGCCACATAGCTGCTTGTCTGACACATAGAAAGCAATTCATAAATATTTGATGACTGATTGACTGATTGATTGATTGCCAGTTACTGTTCTAGATGCTGGGATTCAAAAACACACCAGCTCCAGTGAAATCCTACTCTGATCCCTCCTTCTCCAAAACATTCTCAAAGCACAAGTCAATACATGTACCTTAGTCACACAATCTTTGACTTTCCATAGGGAAGATCTCAGTTCAAATCTTTCCCCAAATACTTTGGAATTCTCAGAAAGTCACTTTACAAATCTGGGTGTCTTACATGAAGTGATGCTGAGTGAAATGAGCAGGACCAGGAGATCATTATATACTTCAACAACAATACTACATGATGATCGATTCTGATGGACATGGCCATCTTCAACAATGAGATGAACCAAATCAGTTCCAATGGAGCAGTAATGAACTGAACCAGCTACGCCCAGCGAAAGAACTCTGGGAGATGACTATGAACCACTACATAGAATTCCCAATCCCTCTATTTTTGTCCGCCTGCATTTTTTATTTCCTTCACAGGCGAATTGTACAATATTTCAGTCTGACTTTTTATACAGCAAAATAGCTGTTAGGACATGTATACTTATATTTTATTTAACTTATACTTTAACATATTTAACATGCATTAGTCAACCTGCCATCTGGGGAAGGGGGTGGGGAGAAGGAGGGGAAAAATTAGAACAAAAGGTTTGGCAATTGTCAATGCTGAAGAATTACCTATGCACATATCTTGTAAATAAAAAGCTATAATAATAATAAAAAAATCTGGGTCTCAGCTTCCTCATTTGTCAAATGGGAGGTGGAGTGGACTGGGAGGCCTCCAAGATGGCACGTAGCTCTGAGATTATGATCAAGCTAGACAGGTCACACAGCGAATGGCTACTGATTTATTAGGAGCATATTATTGATTGTAGTGTGTGTGAGAAAAAAAAGATATGAAAGATATGATTAGAAATGGATCTCATCAGGAAAAAGATATATACTGAAGTAAATGAACAGTTCAAAGACTCCACTAGGATCCATTTCATATCTAAAACACATGTAGTTTATTTGTGTATTAAGTAGAGAATCTATGGAAGGGTGTGAAAAAAACAGGAAAAGTCACAAGTGAATGCCAGGCTTTCTGGGTTGATGGGGAAATGAATGTCCAGATCAGTGAAAAACCGTGTCCATCAATAAATTAAAATCCAAAGGCTGGAAAATATAGGATGTCTTAAGGCACTTTTAAATCGCTAAAGCTCAAGCTATTGAAGCTTAAAACTGCCCTAAGACTTTTGGGACACAAGAGCCACTCTGTAATAAACCCTTAGTTTTAAACTGGAAAATCCTCTCACTCAGTCACTGCAGCCCAATGAAGATATTCCCCCTGTGCCCGTGGGGGCTATTCCTTTGAGGAAATGAGAGTCTGATGATAGCAGGAGAAGAGCTGTGCTTAAAAATGTATGAGTGGAAAGATTTATAGTTTACTTTCTCACTCATTAAAAATAAATAAATTCTGCTGCTTTTTCCTTATTTGTCTGTCCCTGTAAGGATTTTTCCACCTGCTGGGTCAATGGTCCTTAAAAGAAAAAGAAACTGCTTCCCACCTCAACAAGGCTGACTTTCTGAGATTTTCATAAAAGTTTCAGAACTTCCTGGCTTTAGATAAAGCTGCCCCATCTGCCCTGGTGTCTGAGGGAGGGTGGGAAGGAGATTGGATCGCATCTGTGATCTGAATGGAAACTCCTTCCTCTAGCACTGTTTAACAACTTATCTGTGAATTATACTCTGAAAAAGTTACCTGGGACCCCAAGAGTGGAAAATACATACTGACAGAACCAAGACCTAGAGTTGGGGGAAGTAGGTGCTGTAGGTATACAGCTGTACTCTAATCATGTCCTGGATTCTACATCATAACAAGGTTTGGCTTCTTAATTTGTACGAATGTTAAAAAAAATAAGTATGAACTCATTTTATTTTATAAAATCACTTTTTATACATTATACATTTTATTTATACATTAAATTATTAAATTATACTTAAAATAATAAAAATTATACATAAAAATAATAAAATATGAATTCATTTTATAAAATCACTTTTTATACATGATACATTTACTTATATATTAAATTATTAAGTTATACATAAAATTTTATTTTATAAAATGTAAAGAAGAGTCATCTGTGATTCTCACAGGTAGGTTTCCACCAATTATCTTTGTCTCCTAAGTTTTACTTTTAAAGATCTTCACAACAGGGAGAAAACTTGCCTTCCCAAGCCCAATCATTACACATTATTCTCATTCAAGCATTCTACATTATCAGCACAATTGGACTACTTTCATTGAACTCCAAATTCCACTTATTACCTCCAAACATTTGCCTAAGCTGTATGGGATGCCTGAACTGCACTGATTTCTCACTTCCACCTCTTTGAATTCTTACCTTCCATCAGTTTTCAGTTCAAATGCTTCCCCCAGGAAGCCTTCCCTGATGCCCTAGTTATTAAGACCAGGTTGTTGTTCCTTCATTTTCAGAGGACCAGTGATATTTTTTGACTTGCGAGTGATTTGGATTTAAGTGGGGGCTGGGGGGAAGCTGTGGAAAGCCATCAACTCCACAGTCATCAGAGTGCAATGGTAAGATGTGGTCAAGTCCACTGACAATGGCTCCAGATGCAGTGGGAGATGCTATCTATTTTAAGCTAAGGATTTTCCCAGGTCTCAGCTTGTCTGAGGCAATAAGATTAGGTCAGAATTGCAACAAAAGATGGTCTAGTTTCACAAAACTAGGAGGAGAGATGCTTAGAGCTGACCAGAACAGAAAATAACTACTATTTACACTCACTCTAAGCCATCCAGACCCAAACAGTGAGTGAGACTTAGCGATAACACCAGATGAGCCATACAATTCTCCCTCCCGCTTAGAGAGAATAAGCATTTTGAGGGCAAAGGCTAGTTTTCATTCTTGGCCCCAGGACTAATGTCTAGCACAAAGCAGGTTCTTAATATTATTTGTTGAGCTGGAAATTTACAATCTCATTCAAAAGTACAATCATCAGTTCTTGCAGTTGACTGAAAAAGGACATCATTTTTTTCTCATTAGTCACTTCACACATAAATCCCTCTCTGTCCAATGTCCTTGGACTTCCTAGAACTCTGAACATCCCTACAGCAGGGACACGGCTTTCCAGGATACAAATCGATCTAGAAAAGTACTGAGAACTAAATTCCCAAAGGGCTAATACGAAGCTAAGGGTAAGGCCAAAAGAAGCAGGAGACAGAATGACAAATAGCACAGTTCAGTACTGGGAGTGTTGTGATAAGACAAAGAGTCTTGAAAAGGCTTTTCAAGGTAGGTTTAGATTCATTCCCATGGCCAGGAGGGCAGAAACTGGATTTTGTGCTGGTTGTCTTATTCATAGGCTCAGAATGAATCATCCAGATAGGGGGACTGCAATGCAGAGCCCCTAACACAGAAAATGCAGCAGGGGCATCAAGACAGGAAAATGGGATTCTCATTAATTATAGTGGAAAACACAATTTGTATTGTTTATTGGCCAATGAGTCGGGAGACATTTATGCATCCCAGTGATCTTCCTTCATAAAACCTGGGTCCACACTCTGGACTTGCTTCACACTGATTTCTCCTCGACAGGTCTCCAGGGATGGGGCGAATGGCCATAAAGGGGCCTATCTTCTTTCCTGCTCTGCTGTGATTACTGCTGCCATCATTCACTGAGGCTTAAATATTTTGTGGTCCCCAGTTCCTCCAAACTCGTTTCAAGCATAGTGGTACCCAATTTTAAAAAACCACCATTAAATAAAAGCAATAAACAAAATCAATACTTTATTAATTCATGCTTGTGGAAACCAAAGTCAACTCTGCAGAGGATGTAGAATGATGCATAAAGAAAAGAAGATATTTTATTTCACACTTATTTTTTTTTAATTCACTAGAAGATGTTAGCTATTATTTGGCTCCATTAAAGTTTCTGGTCTCCAAGAAACTCAGTTCTAAGAAGCTATGTTCTGAACAATTCTTTCACAATTTCAATTAAATAATCCTGAAAAAATAGCTGTCTACCCTACTGGAACATTAGATAGATAGATAGATATGTGTATGTATATTTACATATAAATATATATAATATATATATTATTTATAGTATTATATATATATTACATGTATATAATATATAATTATAATATACATTATTATAATTATATTGTTTATGTAGACGTGTTTAAGTGTGTAAGTGTATGTCTTCTAAATGAAGAGATGAAAGGAAAATCACAATACTTTTTATTCTTCAAAAATTCCAAATGACATCTTTTGTTTTGAGAGCTCCTTACATTTCCTATCTATTTCTTTTTCTTCTCCTTTTCCCTTAACAAGGGATAGGGACTGAACCCATTATTTAACTGTAAGGAGGTCCTCTCTCTATTGAAGCAGACTGGCAGCTTTTTCACAACTTAAAGGCTTAGAAAGGCCCTTCATTTATTTCAAATATATTCCTGAAAAGTTGCATGTAAATCAATATTCAAGACTCGGATGGACCCATGATCTTATGAATGTGAGTACTCCATCTAACATTGCTAGAGAAACTCATTCTCATCTTCTTATGTCAGATGATTTTTTGTCCCTGCCCACCCATAAATCTTCCGTGGAGGATCTCTCCAAGGAACTGCTGAACTTTCCTGTGACTTTTAATCAAATCAACTAAACTGACAGCTTACTATTTAAAGGAACCTAGTGGTGAGTCATTTTGGAAAGGGAATCGGCATCCCTTAATTTCTATTGGATAATGGAATCATAGATTTTGAGGCTCTTTTATCTAAACCTCTTATATTACTATCAAGAAATTGAGATCTATATGAATTAAATGCCCAGGTAAGTGTCTCAAGTAGGATTCAAACTCAGATCTTTCCAACACCAGATTATTTGGAGTACTCTTAGCTACTGGGCCACTTAGACCAAAGTTTTGCCTCAGGTCAAGAAAGCCCTATGAACTCTAACATTATTCTATTGAGTATTCATAACCATTTCCTTTAGTTTCTACAGAATCTCCCCCAACGTGGCTATGTTCAGAGATTTTGTTTTAATTTGTTTTGTTTTGATTTTCTCTCCATCCTGGGTAAAACAACCTGCCTCTTTCTCCAGTGAAATAAACCTCAGCCCTGCACATGGGTCACATTTTCCTCGTTTGTAAATAATTTCATTATTCTTTTTTTCTTCTGTTTGTTTCTCAATATTCCTCCTTAGAATTTGAAAGTCCAGGAGTGATACAAGTCCCTGACACAAGCTTCTGACTAGGGTGAAGATGGAAAACAACTATTGACTCTTGAGCCCAGAAGGGGGAGTGGTTGATAGAACACTGGGCCTGGAAGATGGGAGAAGTAAGTTCAGATGCAGATTTAGCCCAGACTAGTTGTGAGTTCTTGGGCAAGTCACTTGATTTCTGTCTGCCTCTACTTCCTCATCTCTAAGTGGGGATAGGATTATAAAAATCTAAGGTAAAGTAAAAGTAAAGGCAATTTGTAAAGTGCTCTGTAAATGCTAGCCATCATTATTATCTGACATATTTAGAACTGTTAAATAAAATGAACTAGAACATGTTTCAGGAAAGGCACCAATAAAAAGTGTCTATAACAGGAAAACCAGTTCAGAAGTAGATACTCCACCAAGAAGAACATCCCCATCTTTCTTTGTGGGAAAACAGATTCACTGATTAAGAATTGGAAGGGAACATAAGAGTGACCCCCATTTTATTAGATGAAGAAAAGGAGACCCAATAAAGTTAATGGTTTGCCTGCGATTCTACTTCATGGGAAGCAGAGTCAAGACTCAAACTCAGGCAAGGGAGCATAGTGGATTGAGTTTGGGGCCTGGAATTATTTTCCTGAATTCAAATTCAGCCTCAGATATTTACAAGCTGTGTGATCCTGGGCAAGTTACTTAACCCTATTTGCCTCAGTTTCCTCATCTGTAAAATGAGCTGGAGAAGGAAATGACAAACCATTCTAATATTCTTTCCAAGAAAATTCCAAAATGAGTCATGAATAGATGGACTGAACAATGAAAAAGGATTTAGGATATCTGTAATCAAATCAACATCTCCATTCCTGGAAAGAAATGGTCGACCAATGTTCTTATGATTCAACTCATCATTTCTATGACTTCTCAGTCCTATTCTTGGTTAGTGACCACTCATAACTGATGACTTCCATTATTAGGAAACAAGATCTTTAAGGGAAGAAATTGATATGATTTTCTGTATTTGTAACAGCAACATTTAGCACAATGTCTGGTTTATAACAAGAGCTTAATATTTTTCTCCATCATCTAGTCATTCATTTATTCAATTAATGATGATGAATTCAGAAGTACAGTTGAGCACCAACTCATTCAAAGAAAACCCCAGAGTAACATGAGATCTGCTAAGAAACTAAAAAAGGCTGTTCTTTACCAAATGTCTCTGTTTAATTTTAAAATATGTATCATATAAATGGGAGACTGCCAATGGGCCCAATAGCATTATTTCTGCCAAAGTCCAAATGCTTCCAGAGTGTCAAAGCAGCAGAGTCTAGTGCAATAGACTAAAGGAATTGCTAAAGGAGTTGACCTTGAATCTCTGCTCAGCTTCTGCCCATCTGTGGGACCTTGTCTAAGACTCTTTACCACCTGGTTCTCAGTTTTCTATCCTATATAACAAGGGTTTGGAGGAACAGCAATTTTAAAGCTGGAAGTGACTTTCGATATCCACTAACCCAGTACTCTCCTTTCTGAGATGAAGACTAAGATTAATGGGAAAGAGGTGTCCTGCCCATGGGCCCATAGCAGCACAGTGAACTTTTGATCCTAGATCTTTTTATTCCAATTCCAATTCCAATGCTCTTTTTATTCTCAATATCTTTCAGTCCTAGAGCCTAGACTGGGAGCTCTTTGAAATCAACAGTTGTTTTTGCTTTTGCCTTTCTTTATAGCTTCAACATGACTGACACACAGTAGGTACTTACTTATTAACCACCTGTTAATTTCTTGACTTGACTATTAGGAACTCTCTGAAATTTGTAAAATACAAATGGTAATCCACAGAAATTAGAAAGTTATTTCTTCCATTTTGTTTCTTTGAATTTTATTTCCACAAGTAAAAATCATCATCATCTCATAAAGCATACCTTAACCAAATCACATTGTGGGGCTAACCCCTGAATGAAGCTCCAGACTAGAGAAACTAAATGAAATTACATTGAGAAAAACACTGAAGTTATGTACAAAGTAACAGAATTTTAAGACTAGAGATCTAACCGTTTCATCATTATACAGATAAAGAAATTGAGGAGCAAAGATGAAATGGCTAGCCAGGTTCATACATTTAGTTAGATATGATTTGCATATCACTATGATAGATGATAAATAGGCAAAGAAAGAGAGATACAGGCAGACCCAAAAACAGAGCTAGATAGAGACAGAGAGAAAGAGACAAAGACGGACAGAGTCAAAGAGAGGGATACAGAGACAGAGACAGAAACAAAGAAAGATAGAGGCAGAAACAGAGAGAGATAGAGGCAGAAACAGAGAGAGAAATAGAAAGACAAAGAGAGACAATGGCACAGAGGGAGAGAGGAAGAGAAGAGAGAAAGAGATAGAGACAAAGACAGAATCAAGAGAGATAGAAACAGAGGGACAGAGACAGAAAAAGAGAGACAAAAACAGAGACAGAGAGAAACAAAGACAGACAGAATGACACATACACAGAGAGAAATAGAGATAGAGAGACAAATAAGAAGTAAGAGATAGAGAGACAGAGAGACAAAGAGAGGATGCTGAGGCAGAAAGAGAGAAAAAGAGAACCAAAAAGAGACAAAAAGAGACAGAAACAGAGAGAGGCAGATGGAGAGTGAAACAAAGAAAGACAGAGAGAAAAACAGAGAAAAAGAAAGGCAGAGTGGGACAGAGAGAGGCAGACAGACAGAGAGGGAGGGAGAGAGAGAAGTGGGGAGGGAGAGAGGGACATAGGGAGGGAGAGAGGCAGAAACAAAGAATCAGAAAGACAAAGAGAGGGGAAAAGACAGAGACAGAAAAAGAGACAAAGACAGGCAAAAACTGAGACAGAGAGATAGAGTGAGACTCACAGAGAATGAGAAACACAGATAGAGAGAGACAGAAACACAGAGACAGAGACAGAAATAGGTAGTAGTTTATGGATAATAGACTTTGAAGAAAGATACCATGGAGCATTACCTAGCATAAAGTCACAAAAATTTTGCCTCAAGTTTCCAACATAGGAGAGAGGACCATTCCCCCCTTGTCCAGACCAAGATGCCAAGTCCTGAAGGTCTTATAACACTCGCAAATATATCCTAACACCTCCCAATTCTCCTATGGAGCAGCCCCATGTGGCCCCAACTATAGTAGACTCTGGTATCCCCCCCCCCAGCTTCAGGAGTTGTGGAGTCCCTCCGCTTACTTCAGTCTCCCTGTCTCCTATTTCTTAGTCCAATAGCCACCCTCCCCAAGGTGATAGAATTCTCAGCAAATCTCAAAATACTTCCCCCACCTTTTAATCTTACAGATGAAGCCCAAATAGGTTAAAGGGTTTGGACAAGATCATAGAACTGGCAAGGAACAGGATGAGATTTTTGAACTCAATCTTTCAACTCCAGATGCAACATTATTTTTTCTGATAACTAGACAGACTGGCAAACAGACAAATAAGTGGGCAGGCAAGAATAACATACAAAGAGGCAGACAGATGGGCAAGAAGGCAGACAGCCAGAGCAAATATTCCTCAAAACTGAGTCTCTTCAGGTTACAAATATCCACTATGTATAAAATTTTAGAATAATAAGAAGGTCTAATACTTTTTTTTTCTCTTCTGGCTGACCAGTGAATTTTTTTTTTGGCAGATTGCAGATTTTTTAACCTCTCTGCAATATATTTCCTGTACCCATATCTCCTTGGATCAGTGATCTCATCGACATGGCCATCTCCAATAGTATAGATCACAATACCTCCACATCCTCTTATCTCATCTCAACCTTTCTGCAATACTTATCTCATGAGTAAGAAGACCAATATTGGCAGTAATGCCTTCACTCACATTTCAAAGATTTCCTTTGCTCAGGAAAGTCCACTTCAGCATTCCCTTTGCCCAATAGGTTATTTATTGCCCAATCTACTTAACCTATTAAACTTAATCACTTTAATTCTGTTACAAGTCCTTTGTTTTTTTTCCCAATAAATGTAAAATGTAGAAGTCTCCCCAAGTGTCCTGTATTCATACTTCTGGGGGATTCTGGTAATTTATTATATTGCTGAGAGGAGACAAGCCCAAGAAGACAGAAAAAAAAATGCAACAGAACTTCCCATCTTCTGACTATTTTTTCATAAAATCTTCATAAACTGTAGTCATTTTAAAATTTTATAATTTATTTTATATGATTTTACATAATATATGTTACATATGAGCATGTAACTATTATATATATCATATATATGAGCATGTAAATATTATATTAGTATATAATATATAGTATTTTGTATAATTTGTAATAATTTTATTAAAGAAGCTTAGCTGGCATAAAAATTACTAGAGTGGAACTGTGAGCTCTATAATATGACATGGAAAAGAAATATTAATGGGACAATCCCTCACTATAAAAATGATTAATCACAAACAATTGATAGATGATCAATTCACTTCTTTGGCTCTGCATATAAATATCACACTCGATTCAATTAATCATTCAACAAGTATTTAGTAAACACCTAATATGTACCAGGTACTATTCTAGGAACTGGGGAAATAAATAAATGTAAAAGTGACTTGTTCATATATTAGCTCTTTAAGCAATAAAATGGAACTTACCTTTAATGAGGCTAGATTTTCTGATCAGATAATTTTATTATTCAGAGTAACTCAGCAACCATCTTGTCCAATCCATATTCCAAAATATTATACCCACTTTAATGTACCCCAGAAATTTTCATCCAGCTTCTGCTTAAAGATTTCCATTTGGGGGAAGCCATTGCCCCTTAAAGTAGCCAAAGCCATTTATGTATAACTCATCATTCTGACATTTTTTTTCAGATATCAAGCCTTAATTTACTTCTTTGTAATTTGCATCTAGGATTCCTTCTTCTGTCTTCTAAGTCAAACAGATTAAGTCAAATACCTCTTCCAAAAATAACCCATCAAATATTTGAAATCCGTTACTCTGCTCTCTCAGTCCTTTCAACCGATTGTAATACATGAGTTCAACTTCCTTCTTTAAGGTGCAACCTCTGGACACTATCCATCTAATCAATGTCTTCCTAAACTATGGGATCCCAAACTGAACACCATACTCCAGATGTCATAGAGTCAGAGTCAAGAACAAACTTATGAATTCCTTTTTCCTTTCTTATTGAAACTCAGTTGGTTTTTATTTTGACAAACATATCACACCTATAATACTACACCTAAAGATCGCAAAAATCCTAAGACCTCCTTTATTTTCAGGCAAATTGCTAACCACGCTGACTGACCTTGGATTTGGAAAGGTTAAGTCTTTGAGCCCAAGTGCAAGACTTTACTTTAATCTCCACTACATTTAATTTCATTACCTTCAACTCAATGCTCTAATTTGTCATAACCATATGGGACTCTGCCATCGTCTCTGTTTGCTATTTCTCACATCCCATCATCGACATGGCCATCTCCAATGGTATAGATCACAATGTGTGTCCACGACCTCTTATCTCAGCCTTTCTACAACACTTATCTCATGAGTAAGACCAATTTGGCAGTAATGTCTTCTCTCACATTTTGAATGTTATCCTTTGCTCAGGAAAGTCCACTTCAGCTTCTCTTGGCCCAATAGGTTATTTATTGCCCAATCTACTTAATCCATTAAAATTAATCACTTTAATTCTGTAACAAGTTGTTTTTTTTCCAGTAAATGTAAAATGTAGAATGAAGTTATTCATTTGTAATAGATATCACATGGATCTCTCTGTCCAAATCATTGATAAACATGTTAAACAGCACATGGCCAATCCCTGGTCCCTGAATGACTCTTTAACAACCAATCAGTTCTAATTCCAACCAACTATATCAGGTAGCTAGGCGTGGCCCTAGGCAACTCATTTAATCCCATCTGCCTTAGAATCCTCATTTATAAAATAAGCTAGAGAAGAAAATGACAAACCACTTTAGTACCTTAGCCAAGAAAATTTCAAATTGGGTCACAGAGTCAGACATGACTAGAAGAATTAACCAACATACACTCATCAATCCCATTTTTCTGTAAAACATTATGAGACACAGGAAAAATTACATCTTCCTCCTGATTTCTGAACAAAGTTATCTACACTTCAGTCTTCTGACTTTTTCTCTTTGGAACTTGGTCTTTTGCCCTCAGAATCCTGAGCTCTGATTGGTTGACTTCTACCTTATCTTGCCCAGAATCTGCACACCACATCACTTACTGGTCATTTCCACTCCATGCATACACACACACACACACACACACACACACACACACACCCCTTTCTAAATTTAGTTCATTTTTCTATGTTATCTTTCCCCATTAGAATACAAACTCTTTGAGGGCAGAAACTATCTTATTTCCTTGTATTTGTACCCTTTACACCTCAGTGCCCAGCATATATTAAGCACTTAACAAATACTTTCTCATTCGTTCATTTTTCTGATTAGTAATTCTTTCAAAAATGGAAGTTCAGTCTTTCATTTTCAAGATGAAGTCCTGCTGGGTCTTTTATAACTATAGTTTCCTATTCTAAATATCTATTAACCATTCCCTTAATGATGCGTTCTAGAATTTCCCCAGACATCAAAGTCTAGATCATGGGTCTAAATTTCACATAACTTATTCATTCAACTCAGATTCACTGAGCATCTATTATATACAAGGTGCAGAAAATTAAATGAGATTCATGACCTAAGGAAACATCAGTGAACTCACAGAAAGAGCTGGAGTGGAGTCCAGGCTTAGTCAATTCCTTCTTTTGTGATAGGAGCAACTCCCTTTATATGCACAAGCCCCAGTTTACTTCTAAAACAGTAATCATACCTACCTCACAGGTTAGTTGTAGGAAAAGTTGTATTAACCTTAAAGTATTATAGACATATGGCTTGATGATTAATATGAATGAACCAATCCATTGTTGATCATTAACATGAATTTCTATTAATAAGATAATATAATTTTAGTGGTAGAAAAGACCTTCGAGTGACATCACATCCAATCCTATCATTTAGCAAATGAGGAATTTGATAGAGTGAAAAGTTGAATGGCCTGCCCAAAGCCACACAGTTGGGTAGTCAAAGATGGGCATGGAATTATAAATCAGATTTCTGATTCCTCATCTAAAATTGGTTCTCCAATGTCTTTGCCAAGAACAGAATTAATTTTTTACCAATAATGATCAACAATGATGTTTTGTTTGAGGGAAGGTGTTGTTTTGTTTTTGTTTTTTGTTTATTTTTCACAAAATCATTATTGGGGGCATCATGGTATTACTCAAAGGTGCAACCCAAGGAGGGATGGCTCTGGAGTCACAAAAAATGGATTCAAATCATACCTCTAAACTGAGGTCAAGTGGCATACCCAGAATCACACAATTAGCAAGTGTCAAGTGTCTGGAACCAAACTTAAACTCAGATCCTCCTGGCCCCAGGGTCTACTATACCACTTAGCTATCCCCCCTTATACAAAAAATAAATGTTTGAGATCAGTCTGGGAATGCCCAAACAATATGCACATGAATGTAATAGAAGATTATTGGGCTATAAGAAATTACATTTATAATGAACATAGAAAAGTACAGAAAATATATACATATATATATATATATATATATATATATATATATATATATACTTATATATTGTTTGCCTGTCCCTGCTTCCCCAGCATCAGTTTATATGTATATATATATATATATATATATATATATATATATATATATATATGTATATGTATATAACCAGGACTTAAATAAAGAGATAAAAGAATACTGAAACACACCCACATGGAAGTGGGAGGTCCACAGGGATCACACATTGTCCATGGTTTTAGACTTTTTCATTGTATTTATCAATTATACTGTTTTTTTCCTCTTTCAAAATTCTATTTGTTAAATGGGATAACTCACTGGGAAAAGAAAGGAGAGGGATACTGGGGATAGTCATACTGACCTAAGAAAGAGAAAACACTGATTAAAACTTATTTTTTAAAAATTCAAATCCTTCCTCTAATGGTACTTTCTGGTGTGGCTTTGAATACATCATTCAACCTCTGTTTCCTCACCTGGAAAATGAGAGATATGGACTAGATGATTTCTGAGGTCCCCAAAACTAGATCTATTATCCCATGAATAGGCAAAATGCATGTGAAATGGAAAAATCTTAATAAACTTTAACAACTAATCCTTTCCATTCAATCTTAGAGATACCCTTAATCTTTTTTTTTTATTTCATAAACTATCATGAGCCAATATAACTTTAAATACAAATGAAATAAAACCTAACCTTTATATTAATGGAAATCACTAAGATATTACTCACTTTTGACAAATTACTTAAAATATAAATTTCTGAATTTTTCCAGGAAATGATGAGAGATCTTAGCATTTACCTGAGTCATTTGCATAATTCAGAAGATGAGAAGTTGGGAAATTATTTTTAGCTGACTTTAAAAATCATTAACTAGGCTTTGCTGGCTTATTGGTGAATGAGATATTCATTTCCACATACTTTACTATTCAGTAACACTGACCTTCTTTCTGTCCCTCCCAAAAGACATTCTATCACCCATCTGTGTTTTCGCCTGCTGTACCTAATGCTTCAAATATTGTCATTTTTTTTTACCTTCAGCTCCTGGGTTCCTTGGCTTATTTTAAGTCTTAGATAAAATCTGGTTCTGCACAAAAACTTTCCTGTTCTTCCTTAATGCTAGGGCCTTCCCTCTAAGATTACTTCTAATTTATCTAGTAGATATCTTATTTGGATGTGGTCACTTGCTTGCTGTCTCTCCTCTATCCCCAAACCTGGACTGTGAATTTTTTGAAGTCAGATACTATTTTTGTCTTTCTTTCTTTGCACTTAGTAAAGTGACTGGCACACAGCAAGTGCTAAATAAATGCATTTTGATTTGACTTTATTTCAATAGACCTCCTAGGGAGCATCTAGGATCATGGAGCAGAAATTAAATAATCCCCTGATTTTAAAGAAAAGGAAACCTAAACCAGGAAGGATGTAATTTATTCAAAGTCTCACCCACACAAGTAGTGAACAGTTAACTTGGCCTTGGGACATGACTACAAGTTCATAGCTCTGGCAATGCTTATAGGCAATAGGATGTAAGATATACTATAAAGTGTCTTTGACTTGGACACTTTCTTTTTTTAGTAAAGTTTTTTTTTATTTTCAAAATATATTCATGGATAATTTTCAACATTCACCCTGGAAAAATCTTGTCTTTCAAATTTTTTCCCTCTCTTCTCTCCACCTGTTCCCCTACATGGCAAGCAATTCAATATATGTTAAACATGTGCAGTTCTTCTATACATATTTCCATTTATCATGTTGCATAAGAAAAATCAAATCAAAAAGGGAAAAAGTGAGAAAGAAAACAAAATGCCAGCAAACAACAAAAAGAGTGAAAATACTCTGCAATGCTCTATACTCAGTTCCCACAGTCCTTCTTCTAGATGCAGATGGCTCTCTCTATCATAAGACCATTGGAACTGGTCTGGATCATCTCATTGTTGAAGAGAGCCATGTTCATCAGAACTGATCATCACATAATCTTGTTGTTGCCATGTACAATGATCTCCTGCTTCTGCTTGTTTCACTCACTGTAAGTCTCCCCAGGCTTCTCTGAAATCATCCTGCTGATTGTTTCTTATAAAACAATAATACTCCATAACATTCATATGCCATAACTTATTCAGCCATTCTCCAATTAATGGGCATACACTCAGTTTCCAGTTCCTTAACACTACACAAAGGGCTGCCACAGACATTTTTGCGCATGTGGGTCCCTTTCCTTCCTTTATGATCTCTTTAGAATACAAGCAGAGTAGAGATACTACTGGATCAAAGGATATACACAATTTGATAGCCCTTTGGGCATAGTTCCAAATTGCTCTCCAGAATGATTGGATCAGTTCACAATTCTACCAACGTATTAGTGTTCCACATTTCCTACATCCCCTCCAACATTCATTATCTTTTCCTGTCATCTTTGGTTTGGACACTTTCAATGTTTATTAGCTAAAGGACACTGTAAAAAGGTCTTTGCTGGATCAAAGTCCTTCCATCAGTAAAATGGTTATAATAATACTTAAATATCCCACAGATCCCACATGCATAGGGCTATTTGTATCATGGTACCCATATTCAGGATTTCTGGAAAGGGGAAGAAAATATCATAACTTTATTATATATTTAAAAGAATTAGCATGTTGTACATTATAGATTTTATGCAACCATTTTTTCTCTTCTATATCAGGGAAATGTTTGTTTTATTTCTCAAGTTAAAAAACACAAATAAAAATTTAAAAAAATAAACAATGATCATAAATGTTTTTTTCAAACTTTGAAATTAGAGTCAATTTGGATTGGAACTTGTTTCAATCATAGTCATTGATATAGACTTTTGAAGAATTCCTCTTGAGAATTGATCTTAGACCTTCTAAAGAGACCTTCCCACAATGTCTTTAAAAGAATGGTATCTTTGGAATAAACAGACAGCTGACCTTTAAAGGCCAGCATTCATCCAGATATGTAAGTCCTAATAATTAAAAAAAAAAAAGAACCTTGCTTTGTAGTCATTAGAATGTAAGCTTCTTCTGAGTAGAGATTGTTTTAATCTTTGTATTTATATTCCCAGTACCCAGCACAGAGTTGACACTTTTTACAATTTTCTGGACTGATTTTATATATCAGCCTGATTTTATATATTCCTTAATATATGGCCTGAATTTATATTTCAATTATGGAACACAGCCTAAACTATTTGTAATTAAGCAAAAGAGATATATTTAGCTTGTCAAGACATTGAGAGACTCCATGTTTTCCAGAGTTAAAGCCCAGAAAGCAGGCCATATTCTGAGCTTGGCGTAACAACATTCTCACTCTCTGGCAAAATCACATAATTATTGTATTGCTTTGACCAGCATCCGGGTATTTTCTGAGCTTGGGCAAACCCCGGACAAGCTTCTACGGGTTCTGGTCATGAATCCCTGCTGAAAATCAAACTTCTCACATTATTGCAGTTGCCTCTCATTGTCAGGGTCACAGCTCACTGCATAGCCATTGGGGTCTGCCTACATTAAAGCAGGCCCCCTACCAGGGCAGGGCCCTGGCCCATGTGTCTAATCTACCTCCTTGCATGCAAGCCTTTTCCCTGCCTTTGAAATTAAACTTCTCTTTCATTCCTGATGCTCCTGGGCAGTTCTGGTCAATTGAGAGACAGGTATACGGGAACAGTCAGGAACCAAGTTCAACTGGAACAACAGATGCATGAAAGGTAATCAGATGAAGTAAGAATACAAATTATATGGGGTAACTAGGTGGCGCAGTGGGTAGAGCACCAGCCCTGAAGTCAGGAGGACCTGGATTCAAATCCGATCTCAGACTCTTAACATCCTAGCTGTGTGACCCTGGACTTAATCTCAATTTCCTCAGCACACACACAAAAAAAGAATAGAAATTATATGAAGTAACAAATGAAGAATTAATATGAAATGAAAAAAAGTAGTTCAGAAGTATATTGTGGCATATTAATGTGTTATATTAATCATGGTATATTAATGCCAGTATAAGAATGCTATATTTTATCCTAAAGGTGATGGGAGCCAAAGACTTTTTTTTCTTATGTTTGTAAGTGCCATGATCAGAGCTGTGAATATAAATTTGGCAGGTATGTGGAAGGTAGGTTGGATAATGGAGAAGCAAGGCAGGAAGACCAATTAGGAAGCTGTTCCAATAGCTCAGTTACCATGTGATGAGGATGGGGAATAAAGGACATAGATTCGAAAAATGTTTTAAACACTGATTGATGATAAAACTTAGCAAATTACACAATATGGGGGGAGATGAAAAGGGCAAAGCCAAGATAATTCTTAACATCATTTTAAAAAATTCACTTTCCCCCTATACTTTGGAAAATCCCATTTGCCAAATTACAGTGTCTGGTTAACACTTGCAAATGTCTATGCCTGTGTTTAGCATTAGCCTTCAAATACCAGGTTCAGGAAGCAGGATAGTGATCGGGCTCTTACAAATTGTTTCACTTTTATTTGTCCTCTGTTCATATGAAAAGATAATAATGACATTGTGCAGATTAACCAAGGATTATACTGTGCTTCAATATTAAGAAGCAATATAAATACAATTTAACAGCAGTCAACTTTCAATTACTCACTCTAATAGAGGTACCAAGAGCTGTGGATATTCCAAAGGGCAGATAATGCAAGCACAATTTACATTTGCTTTGGAATATGCTGAGAGATTTACATATGAAGGGGTATGATTGATAATGGAGAATTTCACTTTCAGAAAAATTGCATATAATACTGCATAGACCAGATTCAGGAAAACATGTGGAGCTCTCTACTTGCTGATTATGGGTTTAATTGTGCCCTACAGACCATTCCACGATGGGATTACATTAGAAGATTCCTTCTTATGTACTTTGTTTAGGTCCCAAGAAGTTGTTAAGTATGGTGATTTCCGATTTAAATATATATTTTTATGAAGGAAAATGAGGAGCTTAAGAAGGTCTAATTAAAAAGAATGAGTGTCTATACCAACCAGGAAATATTCAAATAAAGGAGTTCTAAAGCAAATGATGAAATTCACTTAATACACCAGTTGTGACCAGGTTTTAACATCACTTCTTAGTCATTTGTGATCATGGAAATAATTTCCTGGGATGTCATGCAGCATTAAGAATAATTTCTAAGCATCACTTATATGAATCCACAGAAATACGTACGTACATATATGAAAATGTTGTTTTGGAATATATGAAGTTAATTTTTTCATTCATGATTGCTCTAATAATCATATTTTCCTTGGGTAAGTACTAAAACTAACTTGACACACAGTAACAGGATGGAAACATCAATTCAGTCCACTTCAATGCAACATTTCATATACATTGTTGATGGACTTAGTGAACATTGGAAATATAAAGACAGACACAAAACAGACCCTTCCTGAAGACAGTGTAGTACAGTGGTAAGACCACTGGCTCTTGAATCAGTGAACTCTAGGTTCAGATTCTATGGCTGTTGTTTTCTGTGTCAGGTTGATATCAGGCAAGTCCCTGAGTTAAATCAGGCTTAAGTTTTCCCATTTAGAAAGTGAAGTGATGGGCTAGTGTCCTATGGCAGAGGGAGGCTCTGAACCTGAGATTTGTATACTCTTTGTTTTGTATGATAACCATATTATAATAAAATTGGCTTCCTTTGTACTTCTCTGTATTTTACTTTATTCATTTAAAAAATATATTCAGAGAAAGATTGCACAGACTTCACCAGATTGTCCTTGGAGTCCAGCACATGCAAAAGAGGCTCAGAACCCCTAAAGCAGATGAGCTCTGCAATTCCTGACAGTCTAAATTCAAGGATCCTATGACATTCTAGTAAAGGGATATAACATGTACAAAGATAAATTAAACAAATATAATAAATGGAAATAAAGTCCTGAACAAGAGAGGGATCTAGAAATTCTTCCCACCTAGGGAGTATTTTCCTATAGGTAGGGACATCATAGATAGAACACTGGTCTTGAAATCAGGAAGACTCCTGTTCCTGAGTTCAAATCAAACAGCACTTACTAGCTGTCCTGGGCAAGTCACTTAATCCTATTGGTCTCAGTTGGTCATCTGTATAATGAGCTAGAGAAGGAAATGGCAAACCACTACAGCATCTTTGCCAACAAAATCCCAAATAGGGTCATGAAAATGCAATTGAAACAACAAAACATTTGCTCTGCGAGCAAACAGTATCTGTGTGTCTGCTCCATGCCCATGGAAGAATATAGGAGCTAGAGGAAACTTTGATTCCTTCATTTTGATGTTCCTTCACTTTACAGTTAAATAAGGAGATAGAGCCTGAAAGAGCTCAAAAAAGAGCACTTAAGCAAAGTGAAAAGTTCATGGTGATGTGAAATTAGAGGTCAAAAACAAAAAAAAAATAAAACAAACAACAAAAATAAAATAAAATATTATGTGATACAGAAACAGTTTAGTGTACTTGTTAAAGTGGCAAATGTTTAAGTCAAGAAAACCTGCTTACAAATTGTCTCTAACTCAGACTGGCTGTGTGACTCTGAGTAAATCCCTTATCCTCAGTGTCTCAGGTAACTAACTCTCAATGACTGAGCTACAGAGAAGGCTATTCTGGAGAAGCACAATTCCAGCCAAAACTTAAAATTAAATTAAAAAATTATATTCTGCATCCCTCAGAAGAACCTAAACTCCTACAAGTCATGGATGGTTTTTTGGGGGAAGGGATTGTCTTTGAACCCCATCACCTAGTGTAGTACCTGGAATATAATGGATAATTATTATTTACTGAAATTCCAATGGATTTATATGAAAGGAGGCATCCACAACCAGAGGAAAAACTATGAAGACTGAATGTGAATCAGAACATAATATTTTCACCTTTTTGTTGTTGTTTGTTTGCTTGTTTTTTTTCCTCTCTTCCTTGTGTTTTTTTCCCCTTTTGATCTGATTTTTTTACACGACATAACGATGTGGGAATATGTTTAAAAGAATTGCACATGTTTAGCTTATATTGAATGTCTTGCTGTCTTGGGGAGGGGAAAAAGAGAAAGAGGAGAGCAATTTAGGCTTTGCAAAGGTGAATGTTGAAGATCATTTTTGCATGTATTTTGGAAAAATAAAAAGCTATTTAAAACTAATAATTATTTGCTGAATTCATTTGAATTTAGTCTTTAAGTTCCTTCTGGCTGGGTTATTTTTCTTGGAGCTTAAATCACACACAAAAATTCTCCTCACAGTCTAACATGGAGCTCACCCTGGAATCCTGAGGCCATGCCAGTCAAGTCTAAGCTCCAGCAGATCCTGGTAAGCCAGAAGGTTTTTGAGTCTCAGCCTAGTATCTGAACATGAAGCTGGTGTCCAAAGAACAGGCCAGCTAATTGGAGAGAGGCTCACCACCAGATGGTATATGCTACAAAGGGATTTGATTTTTTCCCAATACAATATTAAGCTGTTTTCTCATGTGTAGAAGGGTTGCCACCTGTACTACCATATTGAGGTTACATGTAAAGGGAAGAAAGCATAAATTCTTAATGTATTTAAGCAAATAAATAGGTGCCCTGACTTCAGTTGTAAGAAACTACCAAGTAAGAAGCTAGATAGCTCAGTGGATAGACAACTGGACCTAAAGTCAAAAAGTCCTGACTTCAAATTCAGCCTCAAAAACTTTTGAATTGTGTGGGTCTGGGCAAGTTACTTAATCTCTGCCTGCTCAAGTTTCATCATCTGTAAAGTAGGGGTAACAACAGTACTGTTATATGTAATCCCAGGACTATTATAAGGGGAAAATGAGATCATGTTTGTAAAATATATTGCAAATCTTTAAGTACTCCATAAATGCTAGCTATGGATAATAAGCTGATATGTCTAAATGAGGAACAGCATTAAATCATACCTTTTTATATAAGCCTGTATATACTTAATGGCAAGCTTTTATAGAACCCTTTCAGGTTTGCAATATAGGTTCTCTTTTAGCCTTACCACAAGTCTGGGAGATAGATGCTGTTATTATCCCCACTTTGAAGAAATTGAGATTGAAAGAGGTAAAATAATTTGTCCAGGGTCACACAGCAAGTAAAGCTTCTGAGTCAGAATTTGCATTCCAGAATTCCTGACTCCAAGTGTGAGATTCTCATCCCCTGTTGAAAATCCCAAGTCTGTTGGAATTGCCTTGAATCATTGCATTGCTGAAAAGAGCCACGTCCATCAGAATTGATCATCACACAATCTTGTTGTTGCTGTGTGCAATGTTCTCTCGGTTCTACTCATTTCAAAGCATCAATTCATGTAAATCTCTCCAGACCTTTCCGAAATCACTCTACTGATCATTTCTTATAGAAGAATAATATCCCATTACATTCAATTACAATAAACTTATTCAGATGTTCCCTACTGATAAACATCTACTCAACTTTCAATTCCTTGCCACTACAAAAAGAGTTGCTACAAACAGTTTTCCATATGTGAGTCCTTTTCCCTCTTTTATGATTTCTTTGGGATATAGATCCAGTATTGATACTGCTGAATGAAAGGTTTTATAACCCTTTGGGAACTGCTTTCAAACAAATTGCTTTCCAGAATGGTTGGATCAGTTCACAAGTCAACCAAGAATGCATTAGTGTCTCAGTTTTCCCACATCTCCTCCAATATTTATCATCTTTTTTTTCACCTTGGCCAATCTGTGAAGTGTATAGTAGTCTTAATTGTTGTCTTAGTTTGCATTTCTCTGATCAATAGTGATTTAGAGCACTTTTTCCTATGACTAGAAATGGTTTTAATTTCTTTATTTGAAAACTGTTCATATACTTTGACCATATATTGATTGAGGAATGAGTTGTATTCTTATAAATTTGACTCAGTTCTCTATACATTTTAGAAATAAGGGTCTGGTTTTTTCTTTGTAAAATAACATAGTTGAAGTAGATAGCCATTGAGGTACCTTCCATCCCTTGATCTATGACCCTTTGATCCTAAGTCAGACTCTCTCTCAAATGAACCACAGTTCCTTGGTTTCTTCCCATCAAATGTTTCCTTCTTCTTTCCCTGACCAAAGAATTGACACCAGAGTTGTTAGATAAACTTGTTTCTAGTCTTAGAGCAACTTGTCTGGAAAAAAGAGATCTAGGAGTATTGAACTAAGCTGCTAATGCCTAAGGAACTCATCCATCACCCTCTCATCATCTGCCATTAGTTAAGCTGATAAAATGAGAGCTGTAAGAACTGGAGAATCTATCTATTTGTGCAGTGTTTAGACTTATAGTTTATCTAGTAACAATCTGCTCATGGAAGATGGATGATGGTACCAAATATATGATGCTTTAAAAACATAATCAAGCTTCCCCAAAGTCCACAAACATTAAATCCATTTTTACCTAAAGAGTGATTGACATAGTTCTACCAACCCCAAGCAAACAATTTTTTGTTTGGAATAAAATATATTCAGGAGAAGCAGAGGTTAGAATCTTTTAATTACCTGAATAGGATTTGCCAGGTAATGGCATTCACCTGGTAATTTGCATAGTAATGTATAAGAGAAGGGATTACAACCTATGATTTCATCCATTTGGGAAACTTCAATCATTGATTCAGACTGACAACTGCATTGTAATTTATATTTCTGGGCCACTAAGAGCTTAAATGACTTGGCCATGGTCAATGTATCATATTACATTGTCAGAAAAAAAGAACTGAATCCAGGTCTTCATGAGTGTAAGGCTGTCTCTCTATCTTCTATGTGTCACTGATTTTCTCATTTTATTTCTTTTTTTTAGCTTTTTTTTTGTAATAATTTTTTTTCAAAATACATGCAAAAATAGTTTTCAAAATTCATCCTTGCAAAGCCTTGGTGTTCCAAATTTTTCTCTCTCTCCTCTAGATAGCAAGCAATCCAATATAGGTTAAATATTGCAATTTTCCTAAACATATTTATACATTTATCATGCTGCACAAGAAAAGTCTGATCAAAAAAGGAAAAAATGAGAAAGAAAAAAGCAAACAAGTGTACAACAACAAAGGTGAAAATAGTATATTGTGAGCCACATTCAGTCCCTATAGTCCTCTCTCTGGGTGCAGATGGCTCTCTCTATCACAAATTGATTGGAACTGGCCTGAATTACCTCATTGTTGAAGAGAGCTCCGTCCATCACAGTTGACCATCACATAATACTGCCATTGCCAGGAGAACAATGTTCTCCTGGTTCTACTGACTTCACTCAGGATTAGTTCATGTAAACCTCTTCTGGAATCATCTGCTGATCATTTCTTCTAGAACAATAATATTCCATTATATTCACAACCCATAACTTATTCCACCATTCCCCAGCTGATAGGCATCCACTCAGTTTCCAGTTCCTTGCCACTACAAAAAAAAGCTACTCAAACATTTTTGTACATGTGGCTCATTTTCCCTTTTATATGATCTCTGACACTGTAGAGACACTGCTGGATCAAAGTGTACAAACAGTTTGATAGCCCTTTGGGCATATCTGCAAATTGCTATCAGCATGGTTGGATCAGTTCACAACTCCACCAACAATGTATTAGTGTCCCAATTTTCCCATCCATCCTATAACATTCATCATTATTTTTTCCTGTTGTCTTAGTCAATCTGGGAGGTATTCAGTAGTACCTCAGTTGTCTTAATTTGCATTTCTCTAATCAATAGTGATTTAAAGCATTTTTATAAGACAAGAAATGGTTTTTTTGTCTGAAAATTGTTCATATCCTTTGACCATTTATCAATCAGCAGATGGCTTGTATTCTTATAAATGTGAGTCAATTCTCTATATATTTTAGGAGGAAGCCTTTCTCAGAATCCTTGGATGTAATTTTCCCCCAGTTTTCTGTTTGCCTTCTAATCTTGGCTGCATTCTCATTCATTTTCTGATTCAGAGATACTGAAATCACTCTCTGACTTCTAATCCTGGTTCTTTTTATCTATATGCTTTGGGGCAAGTCAATTACTCACTCTGGACCTCAGTTTCCTTAGTCCTCAAAAAAGGCAGGCTAGATTAAATAACTTCTGAGGGTCCTTGTAATTCAAGGTCCAGAATCCTAAGTTTTATGAAGCCTTTCCTCACAATAACCCTGTGAAATAAGTATTCTGTTATTACCCCTATTATAAAGACAAGAAAATTGAACTTCAGGGAGTTCAGAGAGACAAAGCGATTTGTGCTGGGTCACACAGCTAGTAAGTGTCAAGGTCAAAACTTGAATCTAACTCTTTTGAAACCTGCATTCTTCATCAAAGTATGGCATTGTCACAATATTTTTTTCTTTAGTTTTGAAAAAGTACGACAAAAGCAACTTTTTCAAGTTCACACAAGAATAGAATGATTTTTTTTAATAAAAGGACACATCATTTAAAAAGAAACTTTCCAACAAAGTCTATTCTACCTAGTAAAAAAGTTTGGGGGAAAAAATGGATTTCTGGTGTCTGAGCCTTTCTTTCCTATCTTCAATATGTAATATTTGAGAAATAATGTCACTCTGGCCCCTATTAACTTGAAATGAACCAAGAGAACTTTAGCAGAAACCAAGAGTGAGTAGTGAAAATTTAAAATAGATGGAAATACTATCATAATGAAAAAGAAGCATTGTAGTAAAATGACAAGAAGGTAATTTCAATTAGAAAGGGGGGGGGGAAGATCTATAGGTTTCATAAGACAAGCCATGCCCAAATCAGTATTCACCTTGTTATTTGAGTCTGTAAAAAGAAATGTATGTTGCCTTCAAGACAGTAGAGAATATCCCTGAAGGCACTGGGCGTTTTTTGGTATTGTAGAATGTTTAAATGTTATGGGTGCTACCTGAGTATGATGCCAGTGCTATATGGAGTATTTGCTACAGAAGCTAAAGAGAGGTAGTATTTCTTTGCTGAGTACTAGACTCAATGACCTTTAATGGTCCTTTCCACCCCTAAATCTATGATCCAAGATACGAGATTTCTTGGAATATAGACCTTTGTCTACATCCTCCTATAATCCTCCAGGAAGGTAAGAAAAGTGGGTATAGCCCTTGAGCTCACATGACATTGTATAGATATTAATGGAACAAGTAGGCTTTCCATCAATTACCACCTTCTACTCTTGCCAGATAAATAGCCCACCTCATTTTCTAATCATACATTTCTGATGAAATATTTATACCACTTCTCCTGAATAATTCATTGTTGGGGATCTGGTCGAGCCTATACATGTCCACCATATATCTCTCAATGCACTTTAAGTGACCTGCTAACTTAATTTTTTTTTTGAGAATAGTATCTATAACTCATAGTCTGAAGTATTACTATTATACAAGATCATTTGATATAGAGCTGAAGGGGACCTAAGGGATCTATTAATCTTTTATCTAGCTCCCTGTGTCTCAGTTTCTTCATCTGTAAAATATGGAAGTTATGTAGAGGGTGGAATAGAGAAGAGAAAGATTGTATTGGGTGGTCCTTTCTTCAGTGTATATTGGGAAGCAGAAAAAGTATTTCTTAAGTGCCTAAAATGTACAAAACACTGGGCTAAAGCAGAATGACCAGCCCAAAGTCAATCAAGAAAGTATGGGAAGCAGTATTTGAACCAGGTCTTCTACCTCTTGGACCAGCCCCCTTTCTGTTGTATCACATCAATTTTAAGCAATAGACTTTTGTTTTGAAAGCTCAGAGTCATTAAAGACATTGTTTCTTTAATATCTAACTAAGAGGGGGGTAATGATAGACAAGCTTGAGTCCACCCAAATCTAGAACTTTGGAAGAATGTTAATGTTGATTTCTCTCATTCATAGGTATATATACTCCTTCCAAATGAACAGTACATAGACCTACTACATCTAATCTTGTATTTATCTGACATGTCTCCTCTTTAATTTTCCACAAAGAAACTCACTAATGTTGTCTGGTTCAATTAATCTTGCATATATAGTAGCACTCTACTTAACATAAGTCAACACAAAGCAGCAAAAGGATCATTGATTATAACCAGGAGAGACCTTATAGGTCACCCTATCCAACCTCTTAATTTCAAAATGGAAGAAACTGAGATCCACAATAGGTCAAAAAATTGGAGCTCTAGAAACAAAAGAGACCTTGGTAGCTATTTAATCCAATTCCTTCATTCTACATATAAAGAAACTGAGGTCTACAGAGATTTGGGGTTCTTTCCATAGGTATACAGAGAATAGGTGTCAAATCTAGGATTCAGATTCAGATCTTATATCTCTCACATCAGCATCCTTTCTGGTGTGTATCCAGCTATATTCCAAGTCTTTGACAATATCTTTCATGCTATTTTTCCCATAGCGGTTATAGCGCATAATATACGACAGGCAACTCATATGATTTGCATTTCCATTATTCTGAGTCGATCTTAATTCTACTAAACTTGTATTGGTCCAGGAGTAGAAAACGTGGAGCATCATCAAATTATTGGTATTTTAAATCTGGGCTTTTGTGGCAACAAGCAGCTTGACAAGACTGAAAGTACTGTATGCTTCCCAAATGGGAATTCCCTAATTCCCTAATGTTCTCCCCAATTCAATTTTAGTCCTAGTTCCTTGCATATCAACAAGCTTTCTCCATTACATTGGAATATAAATGTGAGACCTAGAAGCAGAAACAAACTTAGGCAATGAAAGATAAGGCAAATATACATGTGTTTCTACTGTTTAATTTTTTTTTTAAAGGAGGGGAAAAAATACCTGATTCTGTAGAAAAAGTGCAATTTTAACAATCTTACATCAAGGCAACTCCTCTGTATGTATCAAAATCATAGGCATTTCTGCAACAGCTAACATGAGGGAGAGGTTGCTCTGAAATTCGAAAGTAGTTAAGGAGTTTGGAAGCCAAATGTTTAACAGCGCAATGAGCTCCTGTGCTATTTCCAGGCTGACATTTTCAGAGCTCCTTTAATCTACCTAATGGGCTGTCCTTGGGATACAAAAATGACTCCTCTGATCTATTGGCAGTTAAGTATGCACCATTAGGCTGTTTTTCCAGTGGAGCTGATGAATTTCCTGACCTATTCAAACATTCCCATTGGATTCCCCCTTGTGACCAGTGGCATATGTTGGTGAGATCCAGTCCTGGGATTTCCAGAGAAAGCTAGAGTCTGAGAGAGGAGAAAGACTAATTGGCTAAAGGGTCCTCCAAGTCAATGGCCTCAAGTCATTCCTTAACCCAACAAATTTGTTCCTTGTCAAAAATTTTATGAAGTTGCTCTAATATTTGCTTACTTTCTAACTTATGCTTTCATTTAGTTGGCTGCTCCCTCATAGTCTCAAGAAACCAGGTTATATGGAAAATAAAATGTATTTTTAAATCATTTGGCCTTTTCCACTCCTAAGACACTTTTCTGACTCCAGAAATAGATGAAGTTACATGAAAGTCTATATCAGAAGTGTTAAAACACGTGGACTATGGATTGCATGAAGCCCATGATATTTCTGAGTAAGACCTAAACCCGATTAAAATTTAATTGGATACTATTTTTAAGTAACAAAATATGGATAATGTTAATATATGGTTTTCTAAGTCAATATGTAGTCAACAGAGATCCTTATCTATGATTTACTGGCCCCTGTTTCTATTTGTATTTGACACTATTGATGTATATACTTGAATTATCTTTTAGATATATTGATCATCAATGTAAATTCAACCATAGTAGCTAGTGTCTTTAATTTTGAAAAGCTTGGTCTACTATGCATAAAAAAATTCTCTATGTCAAGTTCTCCAGAAGCCCATGATCTTGATCTTGATTGCTCTCTCTCTCTCCTTTCTGTCTCTTTGAATATCTCTGTCTCTGTCTATCTTTCTATGTGTCTCTCTCTCTTTCTCTCTTTTTCTGTCTCTGTCTCTATCTAGCTATGTGTGTGTGTGTCTCTCTCTCTTTCTGTCTGTCTCTCCCTCCCTCCATTCTTCTTTCTAAACAAACAAAACATCAACAAAAAATCTCAAACATCAACAAAAATGAGAACTTGTCACCTCTCCTCTCTATTCATATCTCTTTACAGTTAACACATAGACATTAATTAAATAGATCTAATCATGTCATTTCCCCTGCTCAAAACCTCCCTGCTTTTTAACCACTTTGAAAACACTTATATTTACTCATACATGTTCTCTTCTCACTAGAGGTATTCTCAAGGACACATTGTTTTGTTTGTGTTTTTATTCTCAGTACACAACATATAGTAGACACTTTTAAATGTGTATTAAAATTGAATGATTTCTTCTATTAGTCCCTTTGGCAGAGCGGATAATATATACACCAACTTTCCTTTCAAAATTAGGCAGAGGACGAAATTAGTCAAGAGGGGGACAGATCCTTCTCAAATCCAAATGGGAAGACAATTTATCAATGCCTTATCAATGCTTAAATGTCAATTGCCATATCCGATTACCTTATCAATGTCCAATTGCCACTTTTCCTTCAAGAGCTCCAATAAAGCCTTCCTTTTTGTTTAGATAACATTGCTTCATTAACATTGACAATAACCAAAAGACCAATGTAGAACAGGCTTACTTAATATTTTTCAGTGATTAAGAGACAGTGACCAGGAAGATGACATTTTATATTCAAGAAATAACTTAACTGGTTTCCAAAGAATAATGGATTATATTTACAGTCTCATATATGGGTAGTGCAAGGGGATTCCACTTATTCAAAAGACAGAAAGCTATGAATGTTCACCAGGTTCACCAATAAATGCTATCCAGGAGCCCAAATGGTGATGGTATGCTTTGTAGACAACAATCTCAAAACTCATTGAAGCTTCCTTCTTCCTCCTCTTAATATTGAAAGAAGCTAGCCATTTAGTTTTTTTAAATTGATTTGTATAAAAAGTACATATAATGACTTCTTAACTTATGAAGGTATAGAAGCCTCAAATACTTTCCAAATACTTCTGTTACTTGACTAAGAAATATTGATGTTTCTGTTTTCCATCATGTTGAATAAATTAGAGGCATTTGTAAGGACAAATTGCAGAAGTTTATGTAATAAAGTTTTATGTGACTTCATTTTAACTTGCCTTGAGTAGCTTTCCATCACACAATCTGACAGTGCTAACTATATTTTAAATGCCCTCATGGTACATAAAGGAAAGGAATAATAATATAAGACTAACTTAGGAAAATCAACTTGAATTTCACCCAAAAGTTAATAAGCCAGTGTTTGTAAGAAGAG
This sequence comes from Sarcophilus harrisii, assembly GCF_902635505.1. Lineage (NCBI taxonomy): Eukaryota > Metazoa > Chordata > Mammalia > Dasyuromorphia > Dasyuridae > Sarcophilus > Sarcophilus harrisii. The sequence continues at coordinate 635,224,252 of NC_045427.1, read as the reverse complement.
AAATTAATTAGCTATACTTCTTACAATGGCAATTCTCCAATTATGATACAGATCCTAATTTGAGACAAACTAAAGATTCCCAGGGATCCAGAATGCATGACATTGCACTAGAAATGTGAAGGAGGATACTGAATTTCCTTTCCCTCCCAAATTTCGAAATCATTTGAGTATGAATGAGTGGAAAAACCCAGAACTGATGAAGAAGTGATAGTATATTAGAGACCACCTGGCCAGAAGAAGAAAATGAATGATGAATTATGAAAATGTATCTCAAAGTTGTCATAAAAGCACAATACAGTAGGCATGAGTAGTCATCCTTCTAAGTTCTTAAGAATGTTAAAGTTTCATGAAATCCCAGGACAACAATGATTGTTAAAACAGCAAAAAAGAAATATTTGGTTGGATTTTTTAAGCTTTGTTGGGGCTCATAGAGGATTATGGTGAATGTCATATTGAAGCCAGAATTGTACAACTCCTTTTTGGCTTTTGATTTCCCAACTAATAAGAATAATCTTCTTACTAGGAAACATAGAACAGAAATGATTGGCAGGAAATTGAAACTCAGCCAATCAACAAGTATTGATTAAGCCACTTACTATGTGTCAAGCACTGTGCTAGGCACCAGAGACATGAGTAAAAAGAATAAAAAGAAAATCTTAGTCACAATGAGTTTACATTCTAATCAGAAAGACATGTACCATATATGTGTGTGTATACCATACATATGTATCATGAATATTATATATATATATATATAATATAATATAATCTATGCAGATAGAGACACAAAATTAATAAATAAAAAGTAGTTTGATGGGGAAAAGATTCAGAAAAGAATTCATGGAGTCTGAGATATATCTGAAAAGAAGAGAAAGAATCTAGCAGAGGCAAAGAGGGAGGATATTCCAGATAGGGGAATTAGTTAGTTAAAAGGCATAAAGACAGAGATGGAGTGTCATGAATGAGGAACAGTAACGAGACCTATCTGCCTACATTACAGAATGTCAGGAAGGAAGTAATATCTAATGGGACTGGGAAGCAAGGTAGGGGGCAGGTTAGGCAGAACTTTATAAGATAAACAGGGAAGTTTCTATTTTATCTTATAAAGCCACTGGTTTTCACTAATCAGAGTCATCTGGTCAGATCTGTGCTTGACACAAATTATTTTAGCATCAGAGAGAGAGAGAGAGAGAGAGAGAGAGAGAGAGAAAGAGAGAGAGAGAGAGAGATTAGACTCATAATCCCTAGTCTTATAGAGACTAAGATTAAAGAAAATTGGGAAAAGCTTCTTGCAGAAGATGGAACATTAGCTGAGACTTGAAGAAATTCAGAAAAGGCAGAAAATGAAAATGAAGAAGATATCAGGAATGAAGTCAAAAAGCATGGCATCAGGAAATATGTGCATGAATGCCTACTACGATTGTTTTATGGAGATTCCTAACGCTATTGCATGTAATTTCTTCCTACGGAAGTTGAAACAAGACTGAGGTCCAATAAAAATGCCAAGTGATGCTTCTCTCAAGCAAAGTACTGATTTGGTTTATAAAAGTTGAATCATCCCTCTTCTACTATCGTAAGCACTGGGCAGATCTGCAGATAAGGTCATCTGCATTAACTGGGATATTTGTATATTATTTACAGCTCGAATTTTTGTTCCGTAATTGGGAAATGCTGTCCTAATTTTGGTTGTTAATGACCACCATATATTGCCCAGACAAATGAGGAGAGAGGAACAGTCTGCTTACTTTAAGCAGCAGGGATAAAATAATGGGGCAATAAAAAGATTTTTAGCTAGAAATGGGGTTATTCATTCTCTAGACTAAATGCCTTTACCTATGGAGGAGATGAGCTATGGTCACATTCCATCATGACAGCCAATAAAACTGAAACATACCAGCCTGGGAAGCAAATGACAGCTAGTCATTCAGGGACTGGGTGACTACTACTCTGTTTCTCTTTCTAATATCACAATAAGCTAAAATAACCATGGATTGAGTAACTAATAGATGCAAGCTATCTGGAAGGAAAATTCCATACTTTCAAGTTGCTCCAATGTGATTTAAATATTGGGGTTTTGGAGAGTATAATTTTTTTATTTCTAACTATTATTACATAAGTATAGAGTATTATCTATGTGGAAAGTACCTCCACCATTGTCATTTAGAAACATTTTACTATCTTTACAAGCGTCTTTGAGCACTGAGAAATTCAACAGTTTGCCTGTTCTCATGTAGATAGCATCCTATGAAATAGAGAGAGGATTTGAACTCAGGTCCTCCTGATTTACAGAATGGTTTTCTTTTCATTATGCATTTAAAATTCTGTTTTGACAGGAAAAAAGCAAAAAAAAAAATACAACAAAATATTCTTATGCAAGACAAAAAGTTTTCAAATTCTAAACATTTCTATTAGAAACATTCATACATTAATAACATTCAGGGCTAGAGGCATCTGATAAATTAATCCAAATGCCTCTTTGGAAAAAGTCTTTATAGATCAACTTGTCCAAGATCAAATAGCTAGCAAATAGGAAAAGCAGGATTTATGGGTAGAATCATCAATCAACGATAGACTGAATTAGATGACATTTGAGGCCCTATTTAAATAAGAGATTCTGAATCTGGGTCTGGGTTTGGGATTCTGATCTTAAATCCATTGCTTATTTTTTCTAACATAGTCAAGATTTGTTACCACAAGATCCAAGGAACTCTGGGATTAAGAGTTGCTGTAGAATATTCTGTCAAGGTCCCAAACCATCTTAGCATTGAAGGATCTTATGAATTTCCATATTTGAAGCCTCCCACATTACTTGAAAACTGGATTTTGCAAAGAAGAGTTTCTATAGTAATCATGTCACACTAAAGGGCTGAAGATGACACTAACATGAAGAAAAGAAGGAAAGAATCGTGGGCAAAGTTGTAAGCATATGTGGGTCCTACACAAGTTTGGCTGTGAAAAAGTAACTTAAGACTTTTACTTTAGCATTCTTACCAAGAAAAAAAAATAGTTGCCAAATATAGTTAAAGTGCTGAATTGCAAGAGTTAGAGTGATTCAAGATTCAGATTCTGAAAGGACTTGGTTCATGCAAACTTTTGATGTCCTAGCAGAAGGGGAAAAGACAGAGCCAACCAAGTCAGACAAGAAGCTTATGGCTGAGGCTTTCCTGATTCCCCCTACATGTCAGTGCTCCCCCTGTCCCCCAAAACATCATCACTTTACTTAACCATGTAAATTTGGGGTATCACATTTATGTGTCCACCATTTTGTTCTATATCTTTCACATAATTAATGCTCCATAAATTATTCTTGTCATTGACTTAGCCAAGACCCAAAAGCTGCTTTTCAATAAATGAATATTTCTGTAGTCATTCTAATCAAGCTAGAAAGATATCAGGGGGGAAATATGACTTTGTTAAATTAATCAGAAGATATTCAAAGAGCTTAGGTGTCTTATTTCTTTGAGATCTTGCTTTTTAGATTGTCTCTATCATTTGTCTCATATAAATGTGATTAATGTAAATAAAATTATTTTCTTGAAAATTAAAGAGCTAAACTAAATAAGGTATTATGTGGCTAGTTACTTAATGTATATTTTATCTTTCAAGATTTATGAGGCTACTGTTTGTAGTGGCTAGAAGCTGGAAACTGAGTGGATGCCCATCAATTGGAGAATGGTTGGGTAAATTGTGGTATATGAATGTTATGGAATATTATTGTTCTGTAAGAAATGACCAGCAAGATGAATACAGAGAAGCTTGGAGAGAATTACATGAACTGATGCTAAGTGAAATGAGCAGAACCAAGAGATCATTATATACGTCAACAACGATACTGTATGAAGATGTAATCTGATGGAAGTGGATTTCTTTGACAAAGAGACCTAATTCAGTTTCAATTGATCAATGATGGACAGAAGCAGCTACACCCAAAAAAAAAAACACTGGGAAATGAATGTAAACTGTTTGCATTTTTATTTTTCTTCCCGGGTTATTTCTACCTTCTGAATCCAATTCTTCCTGTACAACAAGAAAACTGTTTGGATCTGCACACATACATTGTATCTAGGATACACTAGGACATATTCAACATATATAGGACTGCTTGCCATCTAGGGGAGGGGGTGGAGGGTGGGAGGGAAAAATCGGAACAGAAGTGAGTGCAAGGGATAATGTTGTAAAAAAAATTACCCTGGCATGGATTCTGTCAATAAAAGTTACTATAATAAAAAAAAATTAAAAAAAGATTTATGAGGCTAGCAAGTATATATAGGGGCAGCTAACTGTCAAAGTGTATGGATAGAGCACTGGGCTTTAAATCAAGAAGACTCGTCCTGTACTCAAATCTTGTCCTCAAGCACTTCCTAGCTGTGTGACCTGGGCAAGTTGCTTAATCCTGTTTGCCTCAGTTTCTTTATTTGTAAAATGAACTGGAGAAAAAAATGGCAAACTACTCCAGTGCCTTTGAGAAGAAAACTTCCAAAGGTGTGATGAAGAGTTGGACATAACTGAAAAATGACTAGAAAGGCAACATGTTATATCTGCCTAGGGAGTTGGCTTTTTCCTCTCTTGAGACATAATTTTATAGGAATTAGGGAAAATTTATAGGAATTTATAGGAATATAGGAAGAAAGTATCAAAGTTTAAAAGTTCCTAAAAGCTAAGAAATTTAAAAAAAAATCATAGCATACTGATTATCTGATTGTTTTAGATACTTGAAAGCCTAATTCATTCATTTTAAAGAGGAGAATACTGAGATCCAGAGGGGTTAAATTACTTGCCTGAGATCACACAGACAGCATTCTATATTTGTCTACTACCATTAGAATCCTGTTGCCTTAGCTACCCTTGGCAATATAATCAACTGACATCTCATTACCTCCTAGTTACTTAGAATGGGTAGATAATAATTTGCCACTTTCCTACTAATTTTCAGTCAGAAAAAATAAATCCTGGTAATAGAAGCAGTGAGTCATATTACAGGCTTGGGGAGGAAACTTTTTGTTTATTTGTTTGAAACGGAGTTGGACATCCTTGTTTCAGACTTTCTTTAAAAGAGCAACAAATCCACTGACCTTCAGATCTGGCATCAGACTTGTAGCCTCCAGCCTGTCAGTGATGCAATATCTCTCTATTATGCCCTTCTTCTCCTCTGGCACTAGTACCGGAATGCTGCAGACGCTCAGCACTTCACACCTGGGTGGTTGCAATAACCTGCTTGCTAATCTGCCTGGCTCAACTCTCTCCCTACTCCAAACCATCCTCCCTCCGGCCACCAAAGCGACGTTCCTAAAATGCAGGTCTACCCACATTCCTCCATTTACTCAATAAACTCCAGTGCCTCTGAGATCAAATGCAAAATTCTCTGCTTGGCATTCAAAGCCCTTCATAGGTTATCCCCTTCATCCCTTTCCAGTACCTTTGATTCAGTGACACTGTCCTTCTGGCTAGTCCATGAATAAGACGTTCCATGTGTTACCTCTGGGTATTTTCCCTTCAGGTCCCCCATGCCCAGAATGCTCTCCCTTCCCATCTCTATCTACTAACTGCCTTGACTTCTTTCAAGTCCCAAAAAAAATCCCATCTCCCACAGGAAGCCTTTCAGAACCCCTCTTAATTCTAGTGGCTTCCCTTCCATTTACTTAATACATATCTTGTATATGGTTTATTAATACATAGATTTTGCATGTTGCCTTCCCATTATATTGTAAATTCCCTGAGATTATGGTAGTTCTTGTGACTGACTATTATTGTATCCCAGCCTTTCCCATAAATGTGAAAATGACTGCTACTTATAGCATATAAAGACCACTACCTGTAATTTTGGAGGAGATAGGTACAGAAAATATAGTTTTAAAAAAAAGCACTATTTACCACATCTTAGGTATGTATGATATAATGGAAATTCCCTCATGTATGAGCTGGTTTAGATGGTCACTGAGTTTTCCTAGTTCTCAGGTTCTGTGATTAGGTGATTCTATATGATCTGACTAGACCATACACATAATGGGATATGTGCCCCCAAGAGCTTCCTTGAAACTACTGTTTGCAAATTAGAATTAAGAATTGAGGATAGGAGAGAGGAAGAAGAGAATGGAATATGGAGTTTTCAAAGGAGGAATTTTTTCACAATTACACACAGGATTGATCTTAAGCAAACATTGTACTGCCTGTGAGAAGCTACCGGACATGCAAGAAGAAATAACCAAGGAATTTGGCTTAACAGCCAGCGGTTTTCATAATTAGAATTGCTATAAGACCATTCTGACTACTAAGAGAATTTAAAATTGTCTAATGATGACCAAAAGTAAGGGCACCTTTGAGAGAGGGAAAAAAATAGAGAGAGACAAAGAGATAGACAAAGACAGACAGACACAGAGAAAGAAAGAGAAACTGAGAGACAGCGAGGAAGAGAGACATAAAGAGAGACAGAGAAAGAGACAGACAGACAGACAGACAGACAATAGCTATCTGGTTTGTTTCTCCCAAAGAATTCAGAAAAAAAATGCATAATCAAAATCAATGTAATGCAGGAGAAAGAGCTGGTTCTGGAGTTTGAATTCCCATCCTAAGGCTAATAATTCCCTGCATAACCTTGGACAACTCATGACAATCTCCATGGATTTCAGTTTCTTATTGGTAAAATAAAAAGGTTAGAATAAATAGCCTCCAGGATGCTGCAGTGGATAGAATGCTGGGCCTGGAGTTAAGAATTGGGAAGACCTGAGTTCATATCTGTTGTCAGAAACTTATTAGCTGTGGGACCCTCACTTAACCTTGCTGGCTTCAGTAGGAAGGAAATGGCAAATCACTCCAGAAGCTTTGCCAAGAAAACTCCAAATGGGGTCACGAAGAGTCAGACAAGACTGAACAATGATAAGGTATCTTCCAGGGCTTTATCAATGACACTATACATTTATTCACATTCCCAAGTCTTACTGTTCCCATTTCATAAATGGAGAAATTAAGGCACTTGAATATGACTCATCAGAGGGAGAAATCGAGACTAGAATCCAGTTGTGCTTACTTCTAGATTTCTAACTTCCAGCTGCTGAGAGGACAAATCAAAGTTAAATATAAGAAATAAATATGGAATGTGTCCAATTCCCCTTCCCTAAGGAGGCACCCCACTAAAAGAATCAATGGAATGAGCTTTGGGTCTTTTAATTTGGTCTACTCTGTTATTCACTCTGAGTGGATAGATAAGAGGCTATTTGCAAGACAGATTTTAAACCATCTTAGTCAAGTGACTCCTTTTCCAATCTATTTCCAGTAACTGATTCCACTGTGTAAACCCTTCCAAACCTCAAGACATCTTTTATAATAACAGTCACCCCTTTGGCAGTTTAGCAGGGGTATAAGAATAAATTAAATCCGAGGATGTGTGAAGTACTCCAAGATTTTTAGAAGGAAAGCATTTATATATATATTCAAAATATTGTTATTATCTTCTTTGTAAATTTTCCCATCTTTTGCCCTCTACAACCAATGATAGATAGCAATGTGTTACAATGATCTTCGTGGTGATTTTTTGACCTGTGCCCATCACAAACAATGACAGGTGAGATGGCCCAGGAAGCGGCATTTCCCATGTCCCTCTGGTGACCAATGAAACTAACTCTGCTGAATTCTTTGCTCTTTACCAAGAACCTATGGGCAAACTACCCTTGGATCTGGCTGCAACAAACTAATCAATTAACAAGTATATAGTAAGTCCCTACTGTGTGCCAGGCACTGTTCAAAGCTCTGGGAATACAAAGATAAAATAAAACAATCCCTGCCTTGAAGGAGTTTTTGTTTAGCATTCAGACAGATGATAGACACATAAATAAGCACGTGCCAAATATGTGCAAGGTAAAATGTGTCGACATTCATGTCTTCTGCTTTCATTAATATTAAGAATGTCAACATGGAGGTGTTCCAGTTCAATTCAATTTAATTTAGTAAACATTTATTAAACATCTACTACAGCAATGTCCTCCAGTAAACCCTGGGGACACAGCCAAAACCAAAATTTCCCCTGTCCTAGAGGAGGTAATAACTCATTGACCATTACTAAAAAGATCTTATATGTGTACAAGATCAAAGAATTAGCTGGAAGAGACATTAGAGGTCAGGTAGCTTAACTGCCTCATTTCATAATTGGGAAAACTGAGGCCCACAGGGTAAAAGTGACTTGTCCAAAGCCATATGTGGTAGTAAGGGGCAGAGCAAGGATTTAACCCCAGCCTTCAAATCAAATGTTCTTTCCATCATCCTCTACTGCTTTATAAAATTAAGGGATAAAATTCCAAAAACATTCAGATTCTTTTTTCTTTAAAGCTTTTTTTTTCTTTTTCTTTTACTTACTTATTTAGCTGAAGCAATTGAGATTAAGTGACTTGCCTAGGGTCACACAGTTAGGAAATGTTAAGTGTCTGAGGTCAAATTTGAATACAGGTCCTCCTTACTTTAGGGCCAGCGCTCTATCCATTGAGCCATCTAGCTGTCCCAACATTCAGATTCTTAATACCCTATGTAATTTTTTTCCTTTTTTATGCATCTTATTTGTGCTGTTTACTATATTTAGGTAATGAAGAATAATGGGAAAGAGTATTAATAAAGTCTTATTAGGAATCTTTTTCTTGAAAATACATGAGATATCTGAGGGTACAGATATCTTCTAGCTGTTGGGGGACAGAGGGAGATGACCTTCCTACCCCAGTTGACTCTAGCTATTATGATGGAGCTCAAGAAAAAGTGATCCCTAAACATATTAGCTTGATTGAGGCAGTGACTTTCTACTACGACTAGGATCACGTCCTGATCCTTGGAAAGTAGTGACCTTTACATCTCATAGATTTACAGAGGATAAAATTTTGTCTCCAGAATTGAGAAAAATATGAAATACCTATATACGTATATAATATACATACATATATATATACATGTGTCCATATATATGTGTGTTTGAATAAATGAACTGGTGAGCAGAAAGAAAATATCAGTAAAATGAAGCCAAAATCTCAATTGAAAAAGCAATATTGGTCCCTGAGAACAGATAATAAAACACAGCAGAGAGGTAAAGAGAGAGGGTGAAGAGAGGGTCAGATCACGTCACTAGAACAGGTATTTTGATGGGCTTTCTTTGTTATAGTGGAAGATTAAATCTGGAGAAGGGAGGGGTTGACCTCCAAATGACATAAATTTCAGACAAAAAAAGCATCAATAATTATTTAAATAGAAAAGTTGTCTCCAAGTTTTGAAAGGATACCCCTGAACAGGCCTGTAAGAAGGAACATGACAAGAAGCACACAAGTTTATTAAAGCGAAAGAAGGAGTTGATATTTCAAAAAAGAGATTCTTAGGGCCTCTTTTGAACTTTTTTTCCTTTGTAGATAAGAAAGAAATCAGACTTAGTGTGCGCTCTCTCTCTCTCTCTCTCTCTCTCTCTCTCTCTCTCTCTCTCTCTCTCTCTCTCTCTCTCTTTCTCTCTCTCTCTCTTCCTCCCTCCCTCCCTCTGTCTCTCTCTGCCTTTGTCTCCCTATTTCTCTGTCTGTCTCTGTCTCGCTCTGTCTCTCTGTCTCTCTCTCTCACTGTCTGTGTCTCTGTCTCTCTATATGTGTGTCTCTCTGTCCTCTCTTTGCCTCCCTCCCTCCCTCTCCAAATTCACTCCTCCACCTTCCTGTCTTCTCCTTTTTCTCTCATCCCAACTGAAAGATTTCTGGTTCTGCCCCTTTTTTGAGTAAAGAGCCAAACAAAGTATTGTAGTTTATTACTTTCTCTGTAGATAGCCACAGAGATAACTTTTCTAGGAAGAAGAGTAACCATTTTCATACTCCTCCTTCTGTCTCCAAATAGAATCAGAGTCACAAAATTTTGTTTGAAATAGGAATTCCCTAGAGATGGTGAGATTGTTGGCTTTAGGCCAATTTTCCCAATTTTAGGATGCCCTGAATGAGATTTGTGGCCACTGAAAAAGGTCAGCATAGTACTCTGCAAAAGGAATTAATGGGTAAAGACCATTTATAGCCAAGAATATGGCATGTAATTAGATAAGTACTCTATTGAAATGGCATAATAGTACATAGACAATGAACAGATACTAGAAATGGACAGTGAGCTGGACAGAGAATTTAAAAAGAATTTTAAAAATCATTTTGGATCACACTGAAAATGGCAACTCGGCTTTTAACACTCCAAACTACTCTTTGCCACCAATGGCCATTATTTGAATATCACTGTGCAATTCTGGTATCTACCCAAAGTCTGTGTACTTGCGAACTACTCGATGTGCCATTTATCTGAGTGATTTTGCATGATTGTGAATTGTGCAATATCAGAAAAAAGATCTGAAATTACCATTAATCTAATTGCAATGGAAATATAAATGATTCACAAAGATAACTTGCATTCAAGAAATTCATAAAAAGCATCATTGAAGACACACGGTACCAGGAAATAAAAGGTGGTTGGTCATGTAGTGAGAATAAGGGCTAGCCTTCCAAATGAGAAACTATCTTGAAAGAGAGGAGAGAAGTAAAATAAAGTGCAGTGGCTGGGTTTTCTCCCTGTCACCTACCAACATCTCATTCCAAGCAGTGGATCTCTCCTTCCTTTGTTTTTCTTGACCCAAACATACCTAACAAAGTTCTCTTTATAGTGCATTAAGTTTTTTCCAAAATCTTTGTACCTACCATTCTTTTGTATCTATCCATAGCTATATATTCCTTCTTCCTTTCTATTGGCTCTTTCAAAATCTGAGTTCCTCAGTGAGTGCTCTTATAACTCACTGAATTTTCCTCACCGGATTTATTTGCTATTATGCGGGGTGTCCCAAAAGTATTTTAAGCCTTCAGAGATTAAAGACCTGTAGTAATTCTTTGGGACACCTTGTATTGCCAGGACTTCATCTTGATCTTTTCCTGTTTCCCTTTGTACATCATTCCTCATAAAATCTCTGACCATAGGAACATCCCTGTCTTGTCTCTGATTTGGAAAATCTGTTTTTTAAGATCTAAGCCTAAGGGACATGCATAGTAAGTCCTTAGTTGTTACAAACCCTGAGACAGCACTGTCACTTTCCCTTGGGGTGATAAGTCAGTTCTTGTTATCTTTCTCCATCATCTAAGAAGTGGAATAGTAAGGTATTTTGAATTTTAGACTCAGTTTGAAAGAACCTTATAGACTATATTATTCTATGTTCTTTTCATAGATGTGGAAACTAAGGCCCAGAATTGTGAAATAATTAGCACAAGGCTATTCTATTAAGTAGGATCAAGAGTAGATATTAGTCCCTAATCCAGTGTCCTATCTACTATACCATGGAGTATCCTCTGGAAGATGTTTTGATTTCTAATAGTGGATAAGTGGCACATCATCATTATGGTTTCCCTTCCACAATTCCTCATTCTAAACTAACTTCTAACCAAGTGTCCCTATTTATGGCTAAGTCTTCTTGACCCAGTCCCAAGACTTCCTATTCTCTAACTCTTTAGCAACCATTCTAGAAATAATCCCTTCCATCATTTCTGGAATAGATTCCTCTTTTCCTTACTTCCTCTCATACAAAATATACCACATTGATAACCCAACACTTAATTGTTACTCCTCCATTAATTGTACTCAACCTCTTCACACCATGTTACTCTGACCCTCTCCTAGGTTTCTAGTCCCAGATTTCTATTTGTGGTTATTCAGTTATTTCAGTCACATCCAACTCTTCATGACCTCAGCTGAGGTTTCCTTGGCAAAGATACTAGGGAGGTTTGCCATTATTTTCCTCCAGCTTATTTTACAGATGGGGAAACTGAGGTAAGCAGGGTTAAATGACTTGCTCAAGGTTACACAGTTAATATCATTGGCTACATTTGAATTCAAGTCTTTCTGATTCTAGATCTAGTATTATGTCCATTACTTCACCCAACTACCCCAAGATGCTATGTGATAGAAACCAGTATCCAAATAAGGACAATAGATAGATTTTGAAAACAATATACAGATTTTCACCCTCTGAATTAGCATGTGGTAAATGAGTTGAAGTAGCTGTAGTTGCCCACTCTGAGAAATGGGTTGTGAATAGGCTAAGGTGCCTCCAAAATGTCATCAGATGGACATGGCTCTTTTCAACAAGGAAATGATTCAGATTAGTTCCAATGATCTTGTGATGGAGAGGGCCATCTGAACCCAGAGAGAGAACTGTGGGAACTGAGAGTGAATCACAACATAGCATTTTCACTCTTTTTGCTGTAGTTTTCTTACATTGTGTTTTCTTTCTCATTTTTTTCCTTTTTGATCTGTTTTTTCTTGTGCAGCAATATAATTGTATAATTATGTATACATATATTGGATTTAACATATATTTTACCATGTTTAATATATATTGGATTGCTTGGTATTTAAGGGATGGGATGGGGTAAAGGGAAAAAAACATTTGGAATACAAGGTTTTGCAAGGGCAATGTGGAAAAATTATCCATGCATATGTTTTGAAAATAAAAAGCATTAATAAAAAAGAGAATAATAAAGACAAAGCTCTCTTTAAATATCTCATCAGAGGGAAAAATAAGGGCTAGCCAATTTATAATCACTTTTTTGGTAAAATATTAAGATTCAGTGTGAATAGACAAAGGAGTCTATAGGCCCATTTATCCTTGCCTAACTCCTGTTAGAGAGCATTGTTATGGTTTAAGTTTAAGTGATCTCAGATCTAGTTAGAAAAAGTTCCTAAAACTCCTAAAACTCTTCTGTAAAGTTACCTTTCTCATCCTAAGAAACTCTTCCTGGTCATTCTTTAGAGATCCCTACCACTATTCCCTTCATAGGTCTATCTCCCCCAATTCCAAATTCCCACCATGAAAAACTTCAAAACTCATTAATTTGAATTTTCATGGGGAGTCAAAAAAAAACACTTTAAAGAGCAAGTCTACTATTCTCATATGAAATATTTATTATTAATGCTCTGCTGACCTTGTGCACTGTCAGCTGAGAAGTTCACACTCCAATGGTTTATATGAAAAAATATTTTTGAAGTTTTAGCGGCGTGAAAGTTCAATGTATGTCAGTGATGTGACATGGCAAACTAATATTCTTCCAGGTTGCATTTAGAGAGATGTGATGTTTAAAACTAGATAGAGGCGAGTCCCACTGCACACTGGCCAAGTTATATACCAGTTGGAATAGGATGTTCAGTTGTGAATGCCAAATTGTAAGAGCATTTTTTCATAACTGTACAGTAATCTCTGATTATGTTGGTTAGGATATTGGAGACCTTTGCAGTTGGCTTTAGACTTTATGTGGTGGCAAGGAAAACTGCCTGTGATTCTCTCCCTGACTGAATCCAATGGTTCACACTCTCCTGTGCTGTACTTGGCTGGGAGTACCAATAAAACATTTTGATCCAACCTAATGTTGTTACATGGCATCCACCTGAACTCTACCCTAAACTTGCAATGACACAGGAGAAAATCTCCACAATAGAAAATCTCCAATTAATTGGATAGATCCTTTATAGATGGGTGATCCTTAGAGAGCTACCTCCTTTTTCTATTTGGTCAATTCTGTTTTTTAGTGTGCATCAATTATTTAATCATCTAAATCAATCACAAAGCACTTATTAAGCACATATTATGTGCCAAGAATTATGCTGGATACTGAGGACACAAGTACAAAAAAAATGAGAAAAAATAAGCCTTCAATGATATGAATAATCTTTTCATTAGTCAGATTACAATTCACCCATGCCTTTATCCATGAAAATCTTGTCCTTAGCGCTCTAAGAATCCCCCATATTCATATAATTTCAGTTGAGCATGGAAATATATCTTATCCAATGGGGAAATAAGAGGTAAGGGGGATAGAGAAATCAGGGATAATAAAAGAAAAGAGGGATCAAGAGATGCAGTGGTCAGAAGCAAAATAGACTTTTGAAAAGGGACAAGATGAAAAAGAAGAAGAAACAGAAGAAAATTGGATAGCAATTATGATCTCAGACAAAACAAAAGCAAAAATCAACACAATTCAATGGAATAACAAGGGAAACTGCATTTTGCTAAAAGGTACCATTCATGATAACTTAATTATATATTTAAAAGGAATAGCAAGTGGTACATAGTAGATTTGTAATTTCTCGTTAAATCATCTTTTTGTTATACTGTTATGGGAATGCTTGTTCTATTTTATAAATTTAAAATAAAATAAATAAAAGTTTAAAAATAAAAAGTACCAATAAAAATGAAAATTTTGTAGAAGTTTCTTTAATAAAAAGCCTTAATCTCAAATATATAAAAACTGAGTCAGATTTATAAAAATAAAAGCTCTTTCCCTATTGATAAATAATCAAAGGATATAAATAGGTAGTTTTTAGGAAAAAACCAAAGCTATCTATAGTCATGTGAAGAAATGTTCTAAATCACTATTGATTAGAGAAATGAAAATTAAAACAACTGTGAGATAGCACCTCATACCTATCAGAAATTATAAATGCTGGATGGAACAGGGGAAAATGGCACATTAATGAACTTTTGGTGGAATTGTAGTCTAACCATTCCAGAAAACAACTTGTAATAGTTATAAAACTGCATAATTTTTGACTGAGCAATTCCACTACTAAATCTGTTCCTCAACAAGATCAAAGAAAAAAGAAAAAGACTAATATGTACAAAAATATTTATAGTAGTTCTTTTTGCGGTAACAGACTTGGAAATCGAGGGAATGCTTATCAACTAGGAAATGGCTTGACAAACTGGAGCATGTGAATGTGATGAAATACGTTTGTGCTATAAGAAATGACTGAGATGGGTACACGGTGGTTTCAGAAAATGTAGCAAGACCCATATATACAAAAAAAAAGTGAAGTGAGAAGAACCAAGAAACCAGTGATAACAATGTGGGCAATGGTGATCAACTGGGAAAGACACCATTACCTGATCAACATAATGATCCAAGACAGTTCCAAAGGACTCATAATGAAAAAATGCTATCCACTTTAAGAGAGAGAAATAAGAAGCTCTGAAGTATAATTTTCTCACTTTCTTTATTTTACTTGCTGTTTTGAAATGCGGCCAATATGGAAATATGTTTTGCATGATTTCACATGTATAATTGATATCATTTTGCTTGCCTTCTCAGTGGGTGGTAGAGAGGTAGAAAGAAAAGAGAAAGTTTGAAACAAAATGTGTAAAAGAAAGAATGTTTTAAATAAACAAATAATACTTTTAAATAATCACTCCCCTTGAAATAGTAGATAGGTTCTTTAAAGAACTGATTAACCCCGCATAGGAATTTAAATTAATAGACACAACAGATTTTCATAGAACTAGAAATCCACTAAGCATGAGAATTCCCCCTCAGCAAAGCAAAGTATTACCTTTGCTCTTTCCTCCTTTTCATTGTAAGAATCAAGAGTTCTTTATGCACTATGTAAGAGCAAGGTGAATTATAAGCAGTCTATGGATTTGTCTAAGGACCAGGCAAGTGTTTAAACCCTTGTTCTTATCTTGGAATATTATAAGTAGGATTTACTTGCATTAAAGATGTGTTTTTAGGGAGGTTCTATTACTATCCTCTTTTTACAGTTAAGAAAACTGAGAAAGCTGTCAACATGCCAAAGATCATCTAGAGAGTTTGAGGTCATATTTGAACTCAGATCTTTCTGACTGCGAGCCTAGTGCTCCATTCACCATACCACCTATTTGCCAATGGTTCCCTATTATTTCCAGATTATTATCTCCAGATTGGATATAAATCTTATACATGTCATTTCAAGGTCCCCATGACCTGGTTCCTTCCTACTTTTCCATTCTTTTCCCTCTTTACTCCCCTCCTAAGACTGTGCCCCAATAGAGCATTATAAACATTCAAACTTAGAAGATGTTTGTGGAATTTCTTTGAATCATATTGACCTAACAGACCTATTAACTAAATATGAGACCAGAGAGTTGGAAACCAAGAATATCATATTATAGAACTGAATCTTAGTACTTCAGGGAGATAATACAGTGCTGTAAAAAGTGCTGGATTGGGAAGTAAAAGGGCAAGAGTTCCATTTTGCTACTTCTGTGCATGCTTTGGATGTTCTACTCAAATTCTCTGAGCTACAATTTCTTTTTTGTCAAATGGAAGGAAAAGTTTGAACTAAATAATCTCTAAGGTCTTTCCTACTTGAAATTTCATCATTTTTATTGCCCTTAGCATCATCTAATCAAAGCCCTCTTTGTACCAATAAGGAAACTTAGACCTTGTGGGACAACGTATCATGTGCAAGGTCCCCTAGCTAGTCAAAGATAGAGCCTGGCCTGAAAGCTCTGAAAACTGGTGCCCCTTTGCTACAAGGCACTGGTCCCCAGATCCTAATGGAATCTGCACCTTCCATCTAGTCTCGTACTGACCCCCTTTTTGCAATCTAACCCTCTCTGCCTTTCATCTTTTAAGCATCTTGAAGAGTTACAGGAAACTTATGTTTCTTATGTTGGGACAGAATTGAAGACAAAGAGCTCCATTGAAATTATGGCTTATCTCTACAAGTTCAATGCTTCAGATTTGGCTTCTTATACTCACATTGTACAGCACGATAAACGCTCTATATTTCTCATGGCTATCAAAAAAAACAACAAAATCTATCACTCTCATTATAGTGATTTACCTTAAAAATGTAGAATAAAAAATTTTCAAAGGCAAACTGATTCCCGAGCTATGACTATGAGTCAGAGCCTTTAAAATCTCTCCTATCCATCAATAGTGGGCAAATGTGACAAAGTCATGACAATTCATGCTTCTATTCCTCAGCAAAAAAAAAATTATTGGAGTGATAGGATGTGTGAATGTGACAGAAAAAAGTAAATATGTATGTGTGCATGTGTGTAGAAGAGAAAGGCTTAAGAACATAAGGGAAAGAGTAAAAAGACGAACCAGATCCAAAGAAAGCTACTGCAATGCAGTACCTACTCATTGCGGGTGGGGAAAGGGACTTGCACCTGAGAAGTATTGTAAAAAAAGTTATGGAGGGAATGTATGACCAGAAAATTGTGTGAATCATTCATGGGCCAAAGTAAAGGATAATTAGTGTTTTTACAGAGTGGCATTGTACTAATCATCCATGAAATACTATCAATATTCCTATGTTTTAATGGCCTTTGATTCTCAAGAATATAGGTGCACACAGGCAGCTGGTTAGTGTAGTGGAGAGATTACCAGCCCTGAATTCAGGAGAACCTGAGTTCAAATCTGGTCTCCGACACTTAACACTGTCCTGGCTGTGTGATCCTGGGCAAGTCACTTAACCCCAATTGCCTCAGGGGAAAAAAATTAAAAATTAAAGAATACAGCTGCTCCACATCACACCCTACCATTCCCGATAATCTTACATTGCATTATCTTTCCATAGATTTATCATAGAAGGTATACATAAGCTGCTAGGTTCTCCTTCATATTCTTTTATTTTTAATAATAATTATGATTACAAAAATATATACCAAAATGTCAGATTTACAGAATCCTTTACAAATAGCACTTCATTTGGGCTCCCTAATAACCCTGTGAAGTAGGCACTACTTATATTATTTTACCCATTTTAGAAATGAGAAAATTGAGGCTTACAGAACTTAAGAGACTTGCCCATAATTGCACAGAATGTAAGTATTGGAGTCAAGCCTTCAGTCCATGCCTTCTTATTCCAAACCGAGTGCTTTTTCCATTATAACCAATGGATTTGGGAAGTACTCCATGAAGACATTATCAGAAGATTTGTATGAGTTACATAGGCACTGGAAGAATAAGGTGCTGTAAAGGGTGCTGGTGGAGGAAATACCCACATTCATGCTTCATAGGGTCAGAGGACCATAGATTTAGAGCCAAATAAATTGGACTTTAGAGCACCTCTAATCCAATCCCTCTCTTCATAGATAAAGTAAGAGAGTGGAAGTGACTAGGCCAGGGTCACAGAGGTAAACCTGTAGTTTCAGAACTAGAAAGAATATTAAAACTATTGAGTCTGGTGCCCTATGTTTATAAATAAACAGAGGCCTAAAAAGTCAAAGAAAGTGATTTACCTAAAATCACATAAGCAGTAAGTGGCAAAATAAGAATTTGAATATAAATCTTTTGGTTCTAAATATAGTATTTGTTCTACTATTTGTACCACAAAAATCTTTATATTTTGTACTGCAGCAAACAAAGATAAAACAAATAGGAAGGTTCTCATCTTTGACAGTCCAAAGGATTCATGTTAACATTATTGCCAGGCCCTTCACTAGTGCAGGTTGCAACCCATCCATGTCTTCTCATCCTAGCTGATTCTTATCCATATCTTTCCATGAGTCCATAGTTTTAGGACCCTGGGCATATAAGCTTCTATGAGAGTCAATTTGTCTTCTATAAAATGAGATCATTGAATCGATGGCTTCTACAATCCCCCCAGATCTAAATCTATGATCTTCAGATCATATTTTTGATATTGTTGCTTAGGATATAGGCTTAGGAGCCTGCAAAAAAGATCAAATAAATGCACTGGAAGTCACTCTTTAGGACTTTTAACATTTTTGGAGTATCAGTACTACAGGTGATCTCTCCCCCTATTTTCCCTCACTGTCATCATTAGTCCAGCTCATCTTTCCCATTCTCAGATGCCTTTAATGATGTCAGCTATTTAATGCAATAATTCCTCACTGATGATGTGTGTTTCTACCCACTATTCATTTTCCCATTGCCCTTTGGACCACTTCTAATCTTGATTCCTTTGATATCATACTTTTCCATGATCCACGCCCATATGGTATCATTGGAAAATTTAATCTTTATCAAATCACAATGGCCAAAATAAGAAGAGTGAGCCTTCAAATGCTTTCCCAGAAACTTTAGCTAAAATAAAAGCTAAACTTAAAAAAAATCAATCTAAATTTATCATCTGAGATGACATAATAATGGATGAACCCAAGCCCACGGAAATGTTTGCATTTAGTGTACTGTTAATTCCAGGACAGTTGGTAGCAGCCTAGGATCATACTTTTCCTGACATAATCACTAGCAGGATTTGACACTAAATGGTAGCAATTAAATAAGTGCCCTAATTTCTTCCCCAATTAAAAATTTATAAACATCAATTCATTACCCATTATGTTCAATGTCCTCTGAACAAACACACATGCACAAAAATATAACAGTAATCATAGATGTAGACCTAGCAGGACCCTTGGGGGCCATCCTGCCCAACCATCTCATTTTAAATATAAGGAAAATGAAATCCATGATGTTAAGTAACGGACTAGGTCACACAGAGCAAATGTCAGGTCAGAATGAAGACAAGAATTTGCTCTGGAAGCACTTCAATTCAGCAAGCCTTTACTAAGCATTTACTATATCACATAATAGGCTAGATACTAGAAATGTAAATATAAAAGCTAAATAGTCCCTGTCCTCAAGAAGCTTACCTATTACCAAAGGAAAGTGACAGGTAATACATGCATACATACATACATATATATATATATATATATATATGTATATATATATATGCGTATATATGCAGATAGATAAAGATCAGTGAAGAATTTATTAAAAGATATGTATATGGGTTGCATAGACATCGGAGGATAGGGGGTATTATGAATTGTGCTAGTGGGTGGAATATCCACATCTGTGTGTCACAGGATTATAAGACCATAAATTTGGAGCCCAAAGGGATATATATATATATATATATAGAGAGAGAGAGAGAGAGAGAGAGAGAGAGAGAGAGAGAGACATATATAACATATATATATTTAGATATATGTATATATGTTTAGATATCTGTATATGTATACACACACATTTATATACATGTATATATACACAAACATGCATATGTATGTATGTGGGGAGATCAAGAGCCCCTGCTTCCTTGCTTATTGTATTTGGAGATCAGATTTGCATTGTGATTATCATTTTGATGATGATGTTGACTAGTGAACAAAAATTGGGGTAAAATAAAATACTTTTTCAAAATATATATGACCAAAAGAGAAGATTTGAAGTCATTTATCAAAGTATATATATACAAAGGTATATGCAAAACTGAAGTGGTATTTTGATACTACCAAGATATTAAACAAATAAAGGAAAGCTTCCAGTCCGTTTAATGGTTTTTTCCATTTATAGGAAGTCAACACACATTTGTGGAGAGGTTAGACAAACTCCCTCCATACCAGTACAACCATAGATGCACCAAAGCATCCAAGTCAATGACAATCATTAGTATTTATTTCAGTATTCATTTTTGGGAGCAGGGAGGTTGGTATGGACATGTGATTGAATCATATGGGGAATTACGGCTTTGGAAACTCTCTAGAGCAATGCAAATGGCAATCTATCACAATGTATCATCTTAGCTAAAAAACTGAAAGGTAGTAACTTAGCTATGGACTTACAGTTAACATGTGCTACAACTAGAACTCTTATCAGTCTTCCCAACTCCAAAATTAGTTTTATATTAACCACACCATGTTGCTTCTCATAAACATTGTTATTAATATTATTTATTATTAATAACCCTACTTATTAATAGAATAATTCTTTGCTGTTGTCCTTTAAAGAATATGAGGACTTTTCTCACACCAAATCTCTGTGCCATTACTGCTGCCATTTTCCACACCATAAAAGTGAAATCTCTTGCCCACAGTTACATGTCTAATGATGGAACTAGATCTCACCCCCAGGTCTTTTACCTCTAAGCCCAGTACTCATTCTATTAAGCAACACTGCCTGTTCCAAAAGGGGTTAATAATTTAGTAAGGGAAAGGGGAGGAAAGTTTTGAAGAGGTCTCTGCCTCGGAAGAAACTTATACAGGAAGGCACATTGAAAAGTTCATGAAATTGCTCATATCATGTATTTTACCATTATCAAGGCACTAATTAAATATCTTGCTGTGTTCCTCTTTCAGCTTCTCAGCTCAATTATATGCCAACGGAAATAGTATTAAATCACCATCCCCCAAGAATCCCCTCCCAGTTCCACAAATAAAGCAACAGAACCAAATGGCTCCAAACCCAGCTGTGTTGCCCATCATGAAAAGCTCTTTTTAAAAGTCTTTTGTAACTTCAAATACCTTAAGAGGACTAAACAATCAATTAGGTGAAATTTAGAAAGAGTGGCATTTGCAAAGCTAAAATGGTTTTGGAGCAGCGGGGCTCACAAGGCGGCATTGTACAGTGGGAAAAGAGCTAGTTTTGAGTCAAAGGACGCAGTTGAAATCCCAGCTCTGATAGTTATTAGCTGCGTTCGCAGGCAAGGCTCTTTATCTCTCTTGGGTTCAATTTCCTTATCTGTAAAATAAGGGGGTTTAAATCAATGAACTCCGAGGTCCCTTCCAGCCTTGAATCTGTGATCCTATTATCCTCAAAGACAGCATTTATAAATGTCAATAATAATACACATTTCCACGGTATGTTAAGGTTTAAGACATCACCCTAATTGAGAGAGGGGAGAGTCATGCTGATATAAGTATACTTATTTCACAGCAGGTTAAATTGAGGCTTAGAGAGGTGGTATTAATCATTAGTCACAGCTGGTAAATATTAGAGTAAAATTTGAATCCAGATCTATAGATAACAAGTCCTGTGTTCTTCCCTAATGTCCCAAAGACTCTCATATTATATGCTGTAATCATAAGAGGAGGAATTATTCTTATATAATAATTATATAGTATATAATACTAATTTATATATAATTATATATAATAATATATAAATTATATTTATATAATTATATAATAATTTATTATATATATTATATAATAACTATATATAATTTATATAATAATAATTTATATTAATAAAAAGTGATAATATATAATGTCAATAATATTAATAATTATTATTATTAATAATAGTAATGCATAAAGCACATTAACAGTTGTAAAAAAAATCTTTCCAGTCATTATCTCACTTGAACCTCACAGATAGTAAGGAGCACCCCTATCCCTGCCAGAAAGAAGCAATGAGTTCACCAAGGAAAAAGTGATCTTGACAACCAGTCTTAGGGATCAGGGCAAGAGGGTTAACATGGCAGATTTTTTAGGCACTAGAAGAAACTTGGTCTGAAGGATCCAAGGTCATCACTCTAACAGCAGAAGATGGTGGCAGGCTTTCATTGTCTGCTTTGGAACTTATTCCCCCATCTTCCTTGAACATAATGGCATTCAGGATTATGAATTTAAAAAGGACAATCTTTCAAGAGCATCAGTCCACATGATATCCATGTCCTCCACCCAGAAGGTCTGTTAAGATGCAAGTCTGAAGGACTGTAGTCTTCTTCTAACAATTAATCCCATTGGATGCTAGGAGTCCAACATCAGTCAAAATAAGACTCGTTATTTACAATCCATTATCCACTCACAAAAGAAATAGCCAATGGCTAAGCAAACTGACCTGTGCCCTTCCTAGAACTCCAGTATTTAGAGCAGCCTCTCTGCCATCGCTTAGACTCAGATCTAACAGAACCCATTGGCAAGCAGCTGCCCAATATGTGCAGTTATGTATTGCTTTATTGCTTTTATTCTCTCAATGTAAAGATTAAACACCTGTACTCAGTTAAGCATGATATGGCTGTTCCTGTGGGGGCCAGCTCCAGTACGCCAGGATTATGTGACTAGGGCTTAGTGAAATATAGAAAAGTCATGGAGCATCTAAGGCAAGGCTCATAGGTGGGGGCTCAGAGATGATTCTGATTGGGTAAATACACACTAACCCCACTTCTTAGACTATTCAGTCAATGTGGCCACCTGGAAGGAGATGGGAGAGAGAGAATGTTGCATTCATTCAAAGCAACAGAGACAACTTGGCATTTCCCCAATTAGGTGGAGCTTGGAATTGTCAGGAAAAGCGAGACATTTTCCAGTCTCCTGATCATACTTGCCAAATGGGATTGTATTAGTTACTAGCAGTGCCACCTGGTGGTTAAAGAATAACATTATTAACTTCAATTTATGGATAAAGGAAACTGAGGCTGAGAATTGAAGTGATTTACTCATGATCAAATAGGTAAAAAGCAACAGAGAGAGATGTCAGCCCCAGATATCACCGATTTTGTACCCATCACTCTAATTGCTAACCTCTAACACTAAATGTCAGTACCTTCCTTCCATTAATTACCCAATGTTCCTATTATTGATGCACAATTTATGACATATATTAGATCCTTAATAGATGCTTATCAAATAACTACCTACATTTTGAACATTATGGAGCTAGTTTGTACATCATTATTGGCATATTATCTCCCCCATTAAACTATGAGCTCTATGCACTCAAAGAGTGAAGGGACTGTTTTTTGCATTTATTTGTATCCTCAGTAATTAGTTCAGTGTCCAACATAAAATAGGCACTTAACAAAGGCTTCTTGATTGACCCGGCAGGTTCTTCCTATATGAAGTAAAAGGTGGAGAAACCCTCTAATCAGCCACATCTGGATTATGAATTAATTTCTCCAGGCAGAATTTTACTGTCTTTAGTCAAAGGCCATTATGAGACATAATAAGAACAATATTTCAAAATGACTGAATTATAGGTATCAAGCATTATCTTGGATTTCAAGGTTCAAAATGGTGCTTTCCTGATTATTTCCTTTCCCTGAGGAATAAATCTATATGGATTGTTTATTTACCTTCTATCCACAAGGAGCCTGACTACATTGTAATGGCTGTTATTTTATAACAATACTTGGTTTTAGTTGAGAGTTCATAGTCCTGCCACTTTTACCAAAATCTAAAAAAAGCCAGTAGTAAAATAAAGGAGAAGGGAAGGGGAAGCAATGACATCAGCTGGATTCCCAGTGGAAAAACTTTGTGAACTCTGTGAGAAGCTGCAATGAATCCCTTTATTATCAGTAAGTAGGTAATTCCTGAACTCTGCCAAATGATTATTTTCTTTACCTAGAGACCCTGGAGTTGATCCAAGTAAAGATGGAAGAAGATCAGGGAACAGAATTGCAATTTTTGCAGGTGTTTTTGGAGATTTTTTGAAGGAGGAGAGCAGACATGCATTTCATTGATAATCAGAAACCCAAATAGAGAATGAATAAAAAGAACTGTCACTTGCTTTTATAATATTCATTGCATTTTCTTTACAATTATAAATATTGTTACTCCAAAAGTTTGTGTGATTTTGTCTATATGAAAAATTCATTCCTCCCGTATAGATTGCAACCCGCATCTACACCAGGAAGACAGTTTACAAGAGTTTCCATGGATTAAAATCCAAGCTCTTGAATCCAATGTGATGATGAGCAACGCCAGAATTAGAGAGGCCTCAGTTCATACAATTAGTAGTTAGAAGTCACAAATCACAGAATTTGAAAGCAGAAAAGGATCTAAGAGAGCATCTGTTTCAACCTCCTTTTATAGCAAAGGAAAATGAAGTCTGCAGTAGAATTAAACTTGCCCCATAAAACACAAATGATAAGGCCATTTCTCCATGAAGCCATCCTCAAAGTTTTCTCCATTCAATAAAATTTCCCAAAGTTTATTCTACATTGAGGAAACTTTATAGAATTCCATGCCTTGATGAGGCATTGAATTTGGACTCTTGTGGAAGTTCAATTCAATTTAGCTCAGTTCAGTTCAACTCAAATTAAGACAATAAGCAATTATTAAATGCCTACTACATGCGAGGAACTATGTGAAAACAAAAGAGGGACCAAGGAATCCCTACCCACAAGGACTCGACAATCTAATGGAGGCATGACAGCATACAGATATTTAGTTACAAATAATCTTAGACAGACTAGATTAGAGGTAATCTCAGAGGAAGGTACTAGTATTAAGGGAGACAATTCAACAAACATTTGGTAAGTCCCAACATGAAATTTACTGTGCCAGAAATTAGAGAAACAATTAGAGAAGTCAAAATTGAAATTTTGCCCTCAAATAATTGGCATTCCTGTAGTAAGCACCTATTAAGTACCAATGTATCGGGCATTGTGTTAGTGACTAAAGATACACAAGATCAAAAATAAAAGCCTTTACCCTTAAGGAGCTTATATTCCACTGGGTGAGATGATTTTTAAAAAATAATTAAGTAATCATTCAAAAACTTATTGGAAACAATTCGCAGCTTCAGCAAAGTCACAGGATATAAAATAAGCCCACACAAATCATCAGCATTTCTACATATTAGCAACAAAACCCATCAGCAAGAGAAATTCCATTTTAAATTACTTTAGACAAAATAAAATACTTGGGGGATCTACCTTCCAAGACAAAGCTAAGAACTATATGAACATGATTACAAAACAATTCTCTCACACACAAAAAATCAGATCTAAACAATTGGAAAAATATCAATTTTTCTGACTAGGCCAAGCTAATATAATAAAAATGTCATTCTGCCTAAATTTGTCTACTTGTTCAGTGCCATAAAAATCAAACTGCCAAAACATTATTTTAGAGAACTAGAAAAAATAATAACAAAATTCATCTGGAAGAACAAATGGTAAGAATATCAAAGGAATTTATGAAAAAAATGCAAAGGATGGTGACAGCAGTAGCAAATCTAAAACTATATTGTAAAGCAGCAGTAAGCAAAACCATTGGTACTAAGAAATAGAGTGAGGGATCAGTGAAATTGATTAGATACACATGACAATAATCAAGGTGATAAATCCTCAAAGTCTAGCTTTTGGCATAAGAACTCACTATTTGACAAAAATGCTGGGAAAACAGGAAAATATTATGTCAGAAATGTGGCATAAACCCACATCTCTTACCCCATACCTAGATAAAATCAAAATGAATACATGATATGGGCATAAAGAATGATATCATAAACAAATCAGGAGAGCATCAGGAGAGCATGAGAGGAGAGCCTATAAGATCTTTGGAAAAGGGAGGAATTTATGGCCAAAGAAGAATTAAGAGAACATTATGAAAGGCAAAATGGACAACTCTGATTACATTAAATTAAATCGGTTTTGCACCAACACAAACAAGATTGAAAAGGAAATAAAAAGCTGCGGAAAATACTTACAGCCAGTATTTCTGATAAAGGTCTCATTTCCAAAATATATAAAGAACTGTGTCAAATATGTAAGAATACAAGTCATTCCTAAAATGATAAATGGTCAAAGAATATCAACAGACAATTTTCAGAGGAAAAAATTAAAACCATTTCTAGTCATATGAAAAGGTGCTCTAAAGCACTATTGATTAGAGAAATGCAAATTAAAACAATTATGAAGTACCATCTCATGCCTCTCAGACTGACTAAGATGACAGGAAAAGATAATTATAAATGTTGGAGCAGGTGTGGGAAACCTGGAATACTAATGCATTGTTGATGGAGTTGTGAAATGATCCAACCATTCTGTAGAGCAATCTGAATATGCCCAAAGGGTTATCAAACTGTACATACGTTTTGATCCAGGAGTGCCATTACTGGGTCTATATCCCACAGAAATCATAAAGGAGGGAAAAGGACCCACATGTGCAAAAATGTTAGAAGCAGCTCTTTTTGTAGTGACAAAGAACTGGAGAATGAATGGATGCCCATCAATTGGGGAATGGCTGAACAAGTTGTGGTATATGAAGGTAATGGAATATTACTGTTCTATAAAAAAATGAGAAAGCTGGTTTTTAGAAAGGCCTGGAAAGATTTACATGAACTGATGCTAAGTGAAACAAGCAGAACCAGGAATACATTGTACATAACAAGAATGTGTGATGACTAATTATGAAAAACACTTGGTTCTTCTCAGTGGTTCAGTGATCCCAGGCAATCCCAATAGACTTTGGACAGAAAATGCCATCTGCATCCAAAAAAAGAATTAAGGAGACTAATATAAATCAACACATACTATGTTCATTTCTTTTTTTCGGTTTTTTATCTCTCCCATGGTTTTTCCCTTTTGCTCTGATTTTTCTCACCCAACATGATCCATAAAGCAATGTCTATTAAAAATAAAGTTACTACAATAAATAAATTTTAAAATGAGCATATAAATAAGAAAATATGAAGTGATTTTTTTAAAAAGACAGAACACTAAAATTTGGTGAGGGAAGCCAGGAAAAGAAGTAGCATTTGCTATGAGCCAAGAACTCCATGACAAAGATATTTGCAAACATTTAGCACTTTGTTTTTTAGGACATAGTTTATGTGTATATATATATATATATATATATATATATATATATATATATTTACTTATTTATACAATATTCTTGCTGCACAAGAAAAATCAGATCAAAAAGGTAAAAAATGAGAAAGAAAACAAAATGCAAGCAAACAACAACAAAAACAGTGGAAATGCTATATTGTGATCCACACTCACACTCAGTTTTGACAATCCTGTCATTGGGTGTAGATGGCTCTCTTCATAATAAGATCATGGGAACTGGCCTTAATCACCTCATTGTTGGAAAGAGCCACATCCATCACAGTTGACCATTGTATAATCTTGTTTTTGCCATGTATAATGATCTTCTGGTTCTGCTCATCAGTTCATGTAAGTTTCTCCAGGCCTTTCTAAAATCATCCTGCTGATCATTTCTTACAGAACAATAATAGTCCATAGCATGCACATACCATAATTTATTCAGCCATTCTCCAATTGATGGACATCCATTCAGTTTCCAGTTTCTTGCCATTGCAAAAGGCTACCACAAACATTTTTGTACATGTGGTACCCTTTGCCTCCTTTAAGATCTCTTTGGGATATAGGCCCAGCAGAAACACTGCTGGATCAAGGGTATGGACAATCTAATAACTTTTTGAATATAGTTTCAAATTGCTCTCCAGAATGGCTGAATCCATTCACAATTCCACAAACAATGCATTAGGGTCCCAGTTTTCCCACATCCCCTCCAACATTCATTATGATCTTTTCTCGTCTAGAGAGATGTGTAGTGGTATCTCAGAATTGTCTTAATTTACATTTCTCTGATCAATAGTGATTTAGAGCACTTTTCATGTGATTAGAAATGGTTTTAATTTCTTCCTCTGAAAATTGTTTGTTCATATCCTTTAACCATTTATCAGTTGGAGAATGGTTTGAATTCTTATCAATTTGAGTCAATTACATATTTTAGAAATAAGGCCTTTATCAGAACCCTTAAATGTACAAATGTCTCCCCAATTTATTGCTTCCCTTCTAATCTTGTCTGTATTAGTTTTGTTTGTACAAAAACTTCTTAATTTAATATAATCAAAATTATCTATTTGGTGTTCAGTAATGAGTTCCAGTTCTTCTTTGGTCACAAATTCCTTCCTTTTCCACAGATCTGAGAGGCAATTGTATGTTCTTCTAATTTCTTCTAATTTGCTTATAATATTATTCTTCATGTCTAAATCATGTAGCCATTTCGATCTTATCTTGGTATATGGTGTTAGGTGTGAGTCAGACATTCACCACTTTGGACAAGAACCACATCTCATCATTAGTTCTAATTAGAAGGAAGGAAAGAATTGAAAACATCCTGCCAATAGTGCAAACCAAAGACCTATGTGTACATAACATTCTGATCTTAACAAAAATTCCAATAACCATTTCTTAAATACTCCATGAAAGGTACTAGGCTCATGGGGAAGATACAAAAATAATGTAGCACATATTCTGACCTCAAAGGCCTGACAATTTAAAAAAGAAAAACAGACGTGCAAAAAAAAAAGTGATCCAGATCATATACTGTGATAAATTTGAAAGTAAAGAGATCGTTTTCAACTCATAGGCTAGAAAGAAATCAGGAGATGGCAGCCAGAATTGGAAGGAAGGTGTTTTAAGAGGTGTCAATGAGGAAAGATTCTATTCCATGAAGAAAACAACCTAAACACAGGCTCCAAGGTAATAGAGAGTAAGAAATAAAATTGAAAGAAATTAGAGAAGCATGGCTCATATATGCAGCAGGAAAAGAAGAATAGTATAGGATGATGTTAAGGGCCAGAACTCTGAAACAAGGATTCTTACAAGGTATTAAGTCAGTGGAATTGATGAGACAATGTTTATCTAGTTTAGCATGGTGCTTAATAGTTCTCTAAGTTCAGTATGATTGAATTAATCTTACAACAAATAATGGTTTCCTAGTGATATAATGATTGGTTTATACTCGGTGTAGAGCATATAAACTGGGACTCAGAGCCAGAGACAGACTCAGAAGGGCTCAGAGAGAGACTCAGAGGGGCCCTTCACAGACTCGGAAGGGACACAGAGCCAGATTCATTCACTTTATCTCACAGCACCGTGGTGGCAGGTTCTCCTCCTTAGCTTCTCCACTGAAACCAAGACTCCAGAAGGCCTCTAAGAAAGCTAGCCCAGGCCCCAGACAAGGAAACTAGATTGTGAAGGAGATAATAAAGGATTTGGACTTTAACACCTGGCTACACTTGTGGTGATTACTCTACTGAAATGAAGGCTGCTCCCAAGACCTCCAGAAAACCAAATGAGAACATTACAGGATGAGGCTGGTTCATTGGGTTGGAGCCAGACTATAGAAAACCAAAACACGCTCCATGGTTGTCAGGCACTGTGCTAAGTGCTGGCAACAAAAAGAAAGGTAAAGGAATGATGAATTAACTTTAAGAAATTACCACTCTTAAGGGAGAGACAACATGGAAATGACTAAGTACTTATAAGATGAGAGGGAATTGTGTATATGCTCTGTTAGAGCAAAGGGAAGGTAATCTCAGAAAGAAAATACTTGCAGCAAGAAAGACATGAAAAGGTCTCCTGCAGAAGGTGGGATGGTAAACCACTGAAGACGAGTTATAGCAGAGCCATATGTTAAGGTTTTCCAAGCAACAGAGTGAAGACTGAGATCGGAGGCAGGACGTATATAAATGTTACAGTGAAAAATCCAAGGAAGCCTTTGTATTGCATTTATGAAAGATATAATCAAGTAAATAAAATAATCTAACAAGAAGAAATCACTTGGCCTAGTGGGCTGGGAGTCAATAAAGCCATATTCTTTTCCTTGCACTGCCACCAATTAGCTCTTTGGTATCTCTCCGTCATCTTGCTGCCCCTGCTCACCCAGATTCTACTAGTTCAGGCCCTCAGCACCTCTGTGACTGGATTACTGAAATAGCTTTCTAATTGGTTATTCTGCTTCCTGTGTCTCTGCCCTTCTCATGGAAGTGAAATTGATATTCCTAAAATAAATCTGATTATGTTTTTTCTCTCCTTTGCAGATCTTCAGTGACCCTTTATGTAGCCACTAGGATAAAATGCAAGATTGTCAGCTAGAATTGAAAGACCTCTGCCATATAATTCCCATATGGATTCCCAGTCTTTTATGGAATTCCCTTCATGTGCTCACTGCTAGAGACATATTGGCCTCTGAGCTGTTTTCTGTACATGACATTCCCATTCCTCTGACCTTATGCAAGTAATCCCCTAAGTATGAAGTACACGCTCTTCTCACCTCCACCTTTGCTTCCTTCAAAACACAGCTCAGCTGCCCCTTTCTAAACAAGACTTTTCCTGATTCTCTCTGTCTTTTGGCTATTGGTACATTTTCCCTGTTGAAAATAATTTGTATCTATTTGGTATGAATATGGATATAGCTGTAGGGGGATGAGGATGTGTGTGTCTAAGTCACAAATGAGATCCTAAAGAGTCAGAAATTATTGAAATAACTGAACAGAACCACATATATTCATGATTTTGTGTATATATATATGTGTGTGTGTGTGTGTGTGTGTGTGTGTGTGTAGAGAGAAATTGATCTAGATGCCACATGTTTTATATATATATATATATATATATATATATATATATATATATATGGGGGTATGGATGTGTGTATATGTCACAAATGAGATCCCAAAGGGATATAAATTATTGAAATGACTGCATACAAACACATATGTTCATGAATGAATATTATAGATGTATATATTCCTGTAAATATATGGAGAGAAAAAGAAATAGATCTAGATATCACATTTAGATAGACAGATAGATAAATGTGATATCTAGAAAATAAAAAAAATATATTTACTAATTTGGGTACATACTATATCCTCCTTGTAGAATGTAAGGTACTTGAGGGAAGAAACAAGTTCAGTTTTGGTTTCCATCCTCAACACCCAAGATAAGGGCTGGCACAAAGTAATTGCTTTGTAAAAAAAAATGTTTGCTGAACTCAACCAAGTAATTGGCAAGCCAATTTACTCTTCTGAGTGAGTTTCTTCATCTGTAAGATAAAGGGTTTGCTGAATTAATTAGAATTACGATATCAATTTTTATCATCCTAAAAATCAATGGTTCTTACTGACCTGAAAATCTATTATAAGAAGGCAAAATGAAAACATATGTGTATATACATATAGAACATATGCACATATATGTGTGTATTAGTATAGATATCTCAATAGTCAAGCTGATGGACACTAAGGTCAGAATCAAGTTGGACAGTAGGTTATAAACTTAGCAAAACTCGATAGATACAGAACCTTTTAAAGAACACTAGATTTTCATATTTCTTGAATTTCAAGGCAATAAGATTAGACTCGAGAGATCCACTTTTGAGGGCAGATATTTTGAAACTCACTCATCTTTTGCAACAAGGCAATCACTTGGGAACGTACTGGCTTCTTTTTTATGAGGAAACGAGTTTAAGACATTTTGAAGAAAATTGCTTGGAAAAACCATACTTATAGGATATCAGCATCCAGGTGCTCTTCCTGTTTTCACAAAATATACACACAACAACTGGCTTGAAGGCAGGCGGGAGGAGAGTTGGCAGTGAGTGGGAAAGATCTCCTATATGCGTAACTGTCTCCCCTAAGAATGTCAAAAACAGTCTTGAGAGCACTTGAAGTTTAACAAGTCTACAAATGGAGATAATTATCAGCCTGACTGCCAAGCTACATTGAATGAATGAACAAATGAATATGTAGTCTCTTATCAGCAAAAAGGATGATGGAAAGTACTTTTTTCCCCTCAGCCAGAAGGAAGAACTGAAGGATCATGGGAAAGGAACCCACCCAGGAAGGGGAAGCCTGGAATTTCTGAGCCCTACCACCCCCAAGGTGGAGGAGGGAAGCTGAACAGAAAACCAATCAGATAACTTTTTAGACAAATGCAAAGGAAATGTTTCCTCCAAACAATATAATTGTGGGCAATTGATGCCTTATTTACAACTTAGATATATTCAAATATGTCCTACCTAGACAAAATTTGCAACTGTGTGGGGAATAGGTGAATTTATCCCTTCTGTCCTTCCTCCCCATCTTGTGCTTCATCACGATTTGATCATCTGGCATTATTTATGTCTTGCTTATGTGCTGTCTGCACTTTCATAATGGGTTTGTTTCCAGATATCGGTAAGCTGATTTTGCTTGCTATAAATTAGTGAAGCACACTAAGGGGCAAGACAAAGAAAAATTTCTGGATACTAGCCCAAAATTCAATTCAATCTCAATCTTGTTCTCCCCTTTTCTCTTCTCCCCTTACCACGTAAAATCTTTCAATGAAGATAAAAACATATATTAAGTGCAGAGTGTTATGATTAAATCCAGACGAGTGTGTGATGTTGTCAAAGAAGAGAGTGTAGAGAGAAATACAATGGCAGGATCTTTGAGAGAACTAAGGAGTTTAGAAATCAAAGAGGAGCATGAGAAGGAGATTGGGGGGGGGGAAGATAATTGTAAGACAAGAACCCATAGTGAATAGTTTGGTGAAAGACAAGGGAGCAGATCCTGACTAAGCTTTCTTTTTTCCATATCAGGAAATAGACCCCAAAGGATGTGAAGACTTCCCCTAACAGCCATATTACTTTCAAAGTTAAACTCTAAGTTTAATATTCAGAGAGAATTGTGAGTGGATTCTGGTTTCTGATATGACTACATAGGAAGAATTTGATGGTTGCCAAATCTATGAACATTTATTGAGCAACTCCTGTGATCAACTCTCTGATTATTGCTTCATTTCAAGCCCTACAATTTCCCCCACTTGCCCAAGGCTTTCCCAAAGCCAGTTACCAAGGTCCAACTACCCTAACCACAAGAGTGCCACAAAGGTACAACTTGAAGAATAGAGAAAGGCTCAGATGGCATTGTCATAGACATGATTTTGACCTTGTGACGAAATCATCACTGCTCAGCTTTTAAATATATGCTGTGCCCAAGTACAGATGAATGTACAAGTCTCTACAGGGACACATAGATGTGGTTTATTTTTAAATTATTTTTCAGTCATGTAATCACATAGGTAGTAAGTGATGTAGTTTAGATGCTAAGTCAGGCCCTCTACTTTTTGATCCAAGACTCTTTCTCCACACTGCTGCCAATTCTCTGAACAAGCTGGGAAGCTGGGACTATATCTACTTTCTGAAGACAAAAACAGCCATCCTCAAAGCAGGGGAGAGGCTGGGACCCTCATTAGAACTCCTGGCTACAACCACTA
Organism: Sarcophilus harrisii; assembly: GCF_902635505.1. NCBI lineage: Eukaryota > Metazoa > Chordata > Mammalia > Dasyuromorphia > Dasyuridae > Sarcophilus > Sarcophilus harrisii. The sequence goes on along the minus strand of NC_045427.1, from coordinate 635,190,910 downwards.
TATTCTTTAATCTACAGATCAATGGCCTTCCCTCCCTGATTGTGCTAAAACTGAATGGAATGAGGTTTTGATATCTCCTGAGAGGTTTTACAAGATGAAAAAAAGCAAGTTTCTTGATTAGTTGGGAGAAAGAGGAAAATTCAAATTGGCAAGAGTTCTGTCTGATGTTTTTTCAATAATTCAGGTCAGACAGAGAGGAGGGAGAGGGAGAAAGATATAAGCGAGATGAGAGAGGGAAAGACAAATAGATACAGAGAGAGGAGACAAGGTTGGGGGGAGGAGAGAAGTCTCTAGCCTCTCCTTTGAGCTTTGCTTTGCATCACCAATTGCCTACCGCATACTTCATATTGTATGTCCTGGAAACATCTCAAAATAAACATGTCCAAAGAAGAACTCATTATCTTTGTGTAAAATCCATCTCTCTTCCAAGCTTCCTATCCTTGACATTATTCTACACTTCTCATCTTCTCTCATTCCATGGATCCGATCAGTTACGACATCTTCAATTTCTACTCAAGAGTCTCAATTGTATCTGATAGCTTCACTCTACTCATACAGCCCCATCTTTAGTTCAGCCCTCTTCACTTCCATGCTTATTGCCATGGCCTTCTAATAGATCTGAGCCTCAACCCTTTTACCAGTACAGTTCATCTTCCATACTGCTAGCAAAGTGGTTTTCCTTATTGACAGATTCTACATGTCACTCTCCTACTTAGTAAACTTCAGTGATATATTATTGTCTATAGGATAAAATATAAAACTGCTTAGTTTTACAAACCCCTTCACCACCTTGCCTCAACTTACCTTTCCAGCTTTATTGAACATTACTTCCTCTTCCACATTCTGCTATTCTCTCATATTCCACTATTCTTTCCTCAAACATAACACTCCACGTCCTGTCACAATCCCTTTTCACTGGATTCTTGCTTGAAATGCCCTCCTCGCTCACCTCTATTTCATGGAATCCCATTCTTCCTTTAATTACACGCTATGTGGCATCTTTTCTAAACTCTCATATCTTAGTACCCTCACTCTGAAACTACCTTGTACCTAGCTACTTTGTTTTCATTTATTCTCTTTATGTTTATTCTATATGTATTCATATATCTTTGTTATCACCTCTGTGAAAATATAAAGTCCTTACAAAGATGAATTTACAAATTGTTTGCAGAGTTCATTCTCTCTGCTTATATCTCCAGAACCTAACATGGGCCTGGCACACAGTAGGCACTTAAAATGTTTGACTGATTGATAGGAGTTTCTAAAAGAAAAAAATCTCCAGGCTAGAAAAATATACATCTTAGGTGGTTATAGCCTATTTTCACTACATAAATATAAAATCTAGAAATGAGAGAAAAAGTTCCAAAAACCCCGACTGAGGTCTGTGACAACAAAAGAAATGTTTGTCATTTGGAAAGGAACACAAGAGTAACCTTTAACAAAGAGTTGACTAATTCTAAAAAAAAAACCTGCCTATATGAGAATAAATTCACTTAAATATTGTATTCACCAAGTAGAATGTTAGTTCCTTGAGGAAGGTATGCTTTTTTTTCCATTTTGTTTCTGTACCCCTGACACTTAGGCTACTACATGGAATACAGTAAGTACTTCAATGCTTGAACTGAAGAATTCGATTATCAAAAAACATGGCATTAGTAGGGTAGTACCTTGGCCTGCCATATTTATTGTCAGAAATTCATCAGTTCATTTGTTTAAATGATTGTGCATAAGAATATTTCTCCAAAAATTTAAATATGAGTGAGTCTATAGCTACTCAAGGGATACTTCTATTTGGGTTGTTTCAGTTATAGAATCATAGGATTACAGACTAAGCATAACTTCCAAGTTGCCAGAGACCTCAGAGGCCACCACATTATCCAATTTATACTTCAATAAGGATCCCATCTACAATATCCCAGACAAGTGGTCATCCATCCTTAGCTTGAAGATTTCCAGTGAGGGGAAGATCACTGCCTTCTTCTTAGGATCAAGGACATATCCCATCAGTAAGAATGTATTTTTATATTGATTTTAAATCCCCCTGTCTTTGACTTCCATTTTTTACTCTTCTGAACCCAAGCAAAGCAATCTGATTTTTTTAGTTGCGTGGTAGCCGATCTTTAAGTTGTGTTATAGCCCTTCAAATAGCTAAATAAGATTAAAGAAATTTATATAGTGGGTTTGAGAACCAGAAAAGTAGATTTTATGAGCAAAATAAAAAATATAATCACCAGTACACTCATAAGAATGTGAATAAATTTCGAGTGAAATTCAGCAAGTATTTATTAAGCTCCTACAATATACAATGTTTTGTGTTTAGTGTTTTGCTATTCCCCCACAAATTGTTCCACAAAAAAATCTTTTATTTTTCTTCAAGAAACTGTAAATCAACTTGACTTATAGCATGAAGAAAGAAGGTCAAAAATGCTTCCATGGTTTCTATGTCATAAGATTATTCATGCTTTTATTTCCAGACAGGGTGATTTCAGAGAGAAATGGGTTCCCTGAGAAGCAACTTCAAGTTGTAATTTCATAGTTTTGTCAATTCCTGCCAATAGTTTGGAATTCATTAACCACTGGACAGATCGAAAGACAAATGAATGAATCCCTCTGACCTTGGTGTTCATGACAAGATGGAGTTAGATTCATAATTCATAACAAGCCAGCCACACTTCACTCACACCAGTCCCACTGGCATACTTTGAGTGATTAACTGCCTGTTTCAGACTTGTTTCTTGATACAATGTGGGCAAAAATTCCAAATACCTCACCATGTTTTCTCACTACATAAAACAATGCATCCTAAATACAGCTATTATTTACATTTCACATATATATACATATATATATATATTAATTTGTTTGATAATTTAGGGTAGTTAGGTCTTGGGTCAATAATACTTAAGTTCAAATCCTGTCTTTTACATTCTCTATGTATTTCTTTCTCAGCCTCAGTTTCTTTATTATCAAATAAAGGTAATACAACAAAATAAAAGTAAAGAAGTATCTACTTCATGGGTTTATGAGGATCAAATGAGCATTAATATATATATGTATGTATGCAACACTATACAAAGTTTAATTTTCTATGTACATCTAATTATTATTATAATTATTAATTAAACAATCCAATAAGGTTCTCTTGTAAAAACTGAGATCTAGAAAGACTATGACTCATCCACTATCACAAAGCTGGAAAGGGACAAGGATAGGATTTTAATCCATGTCTTCTCTCCTGAGTCCAAATTCAGCACCGGTACTATGTCCTGCAGAAATTTGGGTTCTCCACCTGCCTGCAGTTTTATCTTCAGGATCCCTGAGTCCCGTCCTCTTGTCTTGCTACTAAACCCTAAGGACTATGGGACTTTTCATTTGACTTGCTTCTGAAGTTTCCTTGTGCTGTCTTTACCAATTAAAATATGAACTTCTTAAAAGAAAGACTAATTTTACTTTTCTATCTGAATGCTCAGAAATTTGCACAATGTGGGCAAATAGCAAGCACCCAAGCAATGCTTTTTCATTCATTCATTCATTCATAATGACACATTGCGTTTGAGCATGTCTACATGCTTATAGGGATTTTCTGTCATTTGCTTTGACTAAATTATCCTTTTTTTGCCATCACAGAATCAATATCTCTAAGCCTCCACTAAAATAACAGAGAAAAAATAGTTCACTCCATTTGAAAATAGAATTTTGTGTTACTGTAGGAAATGTTCCTGCTAATTTGGTGAGTGTTAGAATAGAGAATCTAGAATAAGGATAGACAAATAAGTCACCACAACAACTGGTAATAGAAGTCTGGGAAAAAGTTGCCTTATGGGAGGAATTCAAAAGAGTTATAGAGGATGTTCGTGTGTAGCATGAATGGAAACATTAATATGATGACATTACAGATCAAATTTGAAATATCAGCAGACTATCAACCAATTTCTTCTCCTTCAAGAGTAATCGCATATACGATTTCCTCTGGAAGACTATTCTGCACCCGATTCTTTAGTTAAGGTTTTGCTTTTCTTTCCCACCAAAACAAGGTGCTATTCTTGCAGATAACTGCAAGAGGCACTCATCTCTTGACACCTTCACACTTTGAAATTTTCAAATCACCAAAAAATGATAGTACCTGACCATATGAAAAATTTATACCTTTAATGATGTGATATTTCTCTCTCTCCATATATATATATATATATATATATATATATTATACCTTTAATGATGTGATATTTCTATATATATATATATATATATATATATATATATATATTACTAATGGGAAGGATTCTCTCTGATTTCATCACAGAACAAAATATTCCAACTATTCCCATGAGGTTATCAGATGGATTACTAATAGTCAATTTTTCCCAAAAAGGAAGAAGAATTAATAAACTATGGAGTGCCATTTCTATTTACAAATTACACAAATAAGCCAAAAAGCAAATAAAGTTGATATAGAACAGGAAGATTTGGATTCAAATTCTGCCTCTGACACCAGCATAATTATGGAAAAACTGTAGTTATCAGACTCAATGTTCTCTGAGATCTGTTTTATGATCCTTTGGTTTAGTCAGTAGGCTTGATTTTTATCAAAGGACATTAACAATTGAACATGAGAAAGACAAGCTTCTGAATTAACTCTTCATATGCTAAGCCATTGGTAAGGAGCAACAGTTCCTTGAAAGTGATAACTAAAGGCTAAATCATAAATTCATTGATTTTTCTACCAGCTGTAGTCACTATCCAGTAATGCAACTTTAATTGTAACACTTATTTGTTGTTTAACTTGATTAGCCTTCATTAAGAAATGCCTGATCCCAAATCAAAGATATGATTACAGAAGTATGTCACTGACCTTTGAAAGATACTGGAGGAGGAGAAAAGAACACCACAGGATGGACAAGTGTCATCCCAGTTTCTGCAAAAAGGGGCAGGTAATGGAATCTTCAAATTGTAAGCCAAGGACTTTGACTTTGACTCCTGGTAACCCTCTAGAATATATTATTAAAGTCATGGCTTGTGAACATTGGGGAAAAGAAATGATGATCATGAAAAAACAACCTGTTTTCATCAAGAAAAATCATGCCAGAAGAAGCTCATTTCCATTTTTATAAGGTTTCCTCAACTGGCATATCATAGCTACGTTGTAGTGATAGATCTGAGAGAGATAAAGATAGACAAATACAGAAAGACACAGGGTAAAATTGGAGTGGGAGAAAGGAAGGTTATTTATATTTCATCACAGCATTTTATAAAACATTTCATGCCATGCTTATAGAAAATATATGGGCTAGATGGCTGTATGGTTATTTAGATTTGAAACTGGTTGAATGGCTGAACCAACAAATAATCATTAATGGTTAAGTGGCAAAGTCATGGAACAGATTCTTCCAGGGATTTGTACTTGATCCTCTCCAGTTTTAACATTCTTATCAATGACCAGGATAAAGGCATAGAATGACAGCCTTATTAAATTTTCAATTAATGTTAAGTTGGAAAACATACATCTAGCGTGTTGGATCAAAAAGATCATCTACTTTGCTTATAATTATATATTTGCATATAATTTTCCACATTAATATGTGAAATCCTTGGAAGTAGGGACCATGATTTGTTTGGTTGGTTTTTGTATTTTCAATACTCAGCTGATTGATCAGCTCATTTTTTCTCTTCTGATAGAATGAAAGTTCCTTGAGTATGGAGATTATTTTTTCTTGTTGTTAATATTTATCTTTTTTCCCCCACTGGGCCTAGTACAGTGCCTGCCACACATAAGTTACTTAATATTTGCCTGCTGATTAACGAATTGATTCACAGACTATAAAATTTAATGGCCAAATATTATAAAATGTAACATTCCCAAAACTAACTTAACAAGTACAAGGTAGGAGAAATCACTGTGGTATCTCACAATCCATCCATCCTTCTGCTATTCTCCTCCTGCTGTCACCTTATTTCCTCAGGAACTGGGAAAAGCCATAGAGAATTGGGCCATATTTTCTGCAGAGACTAATCACTTCCACCAATACTAAACCCAATGGCAACAGTCTATCTAATATCTATTCCTTGCAATTAATTTTTCCCAGATGCCAAGAGAATTCCTATTTATAGCTTTAGTATGGCCAATCAATAAGTTGTGAATTCATTTAGTTCTACTACTTATCCATCTTGTCTCCATCCCACATTTCTCCATCTTGTCCACAAAAACATAATGAAGAAGTTTTTCAAAGGCCTTGCTGAAATCAAGATGCATTAGGCTTGCTGATGGTATTTCTCTAATATACTGGTCTAATAACCCCATCAAAAAGAAATGAAATTATTTTGCCATGATTTGTTATCAGTGACCCATACTTTCTTTCCCAGGAATCACCAGTTCTTTTTCTAGGTTCTCACAAAGTACTCTTTTAACAATCCATTTTAGGATATTGCCCAGGATCAACCTTAGGATTACCAATCTCTAGGGCATAAAATTGACCTTTTATAAAAATGAAGAGTGTTTGTCTATTCCTGGTGTCCTGGTAGTTCTTCCATTCCCCAAATTTCCTCAAAAAATACTGACAGTCTTTGAGTGGTCATACCTCCAAGTTGTTTTAGTGCCTGGAATATTTGCCTGAACCTAAAGAATTCACTTGGAGTCAAATGAAACCATAATGCATGGAAAGTTGAGAGACTTAGATTGCAATCCTACCTAAGAAACTGACCAATGATAAAACAATGAAAAAGCCATTGGCTTTTCACAGATTCCGCTTCCTGATCTGTAAATTGATCAGAATATCCACCATGGGCATCTAAAGTACAATTGATAGATTACCAGTTTGACAGAACCAAGTTCAAATTTGACCTCATACATTTATTAGCTGTATGATTCTGGGCAGGTCATTTAAATCTTTTTGCTTCCATTTCCTCATCTGTAAAATGAGCTGGGGGAAAAATGGCAGTATCACTACCAAGAAGATCCCCAAATCGGATTGCCAAGAGTTGGTCATGACAAACCAATGAACAATAGCATTGTCTAGAAACTCATAGTCTGATGATGGAGACAACATACAATCAATTGTGGACTCACAAGATATATATGCAGAAGTTGTAGATGATTATTAGGAAAAATTCACAAAAGTTAAAGAGGCTTGGGAAAGACTTCTTACAAAGGTACAATGTTATCTGAAACTTGAGGGAAGCCAGGAGATGAAAATAGAGAAGGAATTATGGGAGATAGTGAAAATAGGAGATGAAGTAGTAAGGAAATCAAGGAAGTCAGTGTCATAAATTTGTGAATTCACAGTCTTATCATGCCTTATCATACCATATGGGAGTAAGGTATGATAACACTAGAAAGATGGCAAGGATCCAGATTAAGAGGACTTCAAAAGCCAAACAGGGTCTTATATTTGATCCTGCACATAAAAGGTAAAACCTGGAGTTTATTTAATGGTGAGATGGAGTGAGGGGGTAGGGAATATGATCTCACCTGCATTTTAATATATGAGCAGAGAATGGATTGGAATAGGGAGAAATTTGAGGCAGAGGGAGGACCAAAAGATAAGCCAGTCATTGGCATTGGCTCATTATAACCCATACAGTTACCCAGTGAAGTAACTGGAACTCGTGCTACCCCAATGGATCCATATTTTCATTAACTTGTATATTCCTTTTGCTTATTCATACTAAAATCCCTCCAGTCCCACTGAATACAATGAATGTAAAAACACTATGAAAAAATCTCAGCAGTAGAATTGTATTTTAAAAAAATAACCAGAAAATCATCCATGAGTTATTGAATACCTATTAAGTCCAAATGTTGAGTCTGCTTGCTATCCATCCAGCAGGTGGATGTGAAATGAGGTCACACTATCCCCATTACTACAGTTTTCCCTCCCACTTATTCGGGCTTAAGTACTGGCTTGCAAATTCTCTTCCCAATTCTCCAAACCATGCACTCCTGTTGCCAGAGCCAAGAGTAGGTGGGAACAACATAAACGCTGTTTTGATGGCCTCCTACTCGATGCGGTGGGCGACAGATGGAAACAACAGAAGGCTGGAAGAAACTGGAGGGTTCGTCCAGAAGTCCCACTGCCTCTCCTGGACCACCCATAGGAAAGAAATCAGGAGTTGGCTTCCATTGCCCCATTTGCTCCTGCTACAATTCCCTCTTCCTCTGTCAAATCAACATGATAAAAAAGAAAATCTAAACATGTCACTCTTTTCCAAATCCTTCTCTCTGAAATTCTCTGGGATGTTTGGAGACAACTTGATTTCCCATTCTCTTTCCTCCTTGGGGAAAGGAAAGGGACATAAAAGTAGGGAAACAAATTAAGATCCAGAATCATTCAATATTTTCTGTAGTTATTGGATGAGGTCAATTAAAAAAAATATAAAACAAAATCAAGATTAGGGTCCAGATTCCTATCCTCTAGTCTCTGAACAGATTTAAGAAATCCACTCTTGAAAAATTAACACTCCCCTCCAAGTGTGCTGTGATTATGTAACTATAATGACTAAGCTTGGCCTTGGAGAAGATCATAGGATCATATATTTAGAATTGAAAGAGACCTGAGAGTTTTAGCCCGTTCAATCTTCACACTGAAAGATGGGAAAACTGATTCTCAGAGAGCAGTGGTAACTTGTCCATTGTAATCCAGCAAATCTGCAAGATGTGGTTTAAACCTGCTTTTTAACTTCAAGTCCCACTTCCTTTCAACTATACCCACTGCCTCAAGAAGGGGGATGGGGCACAAAGAAAATGTGCATTCCTCCCTTGATTGCAGGCACAGAGTTATAAATGTGGGATTTCACATCCATATTCAGACATAGTCAAGGTTTGTCTCAACTGCTTTTTTTCTATTTCTTTTTTTAATCTCTTTTACAAGGGAAGGTTCACTGGGTTAGGGAAATGTTAGATTCAGAAATGAATGCAAAATCATGACAAAAGCATCAATAATTTTTGGAGAAGAAAGTATTATTTGAAACATTTTAGAAGAGCAAAGTAGGCACTGAAAGCAAGGAGTGGGAAGGAAGAGGAGAAAGAAAGAGAGAGAATGAATTGAGGCCATTTATCTAGAATATATTTTTGAAATGCCTTTCAAGTATCATTCTACAAGCTGTTACTTTGGAAACATACAAGTGGAATACTTGTTGGATGATGGTGGTCTAGGACTATCAGTAAAATGTTACCTCCTCTCTGTACCTGCCATGTTTCTAAAATTCAATTTATGCTTATGTTAGTGAACGGTATTTTTCTCCTTTTATCTTTCTCACAGCACAAAATGATTATCTTCCTTCAAGTGCCAGATTTCAAGCATGTAAACGATAAGATGAAAACAAATGAATAACTGCTAAGATTCCCCTGTGTAGCTTTCCTGGTGTGTGGCAGAAGCTGCCGGCATTGCCCACAAGAAGACATCACAAAAATGAAACAGCCACTTCAGGGCATGTTTAGTGGCAGTGCATTAATTTAACATTTAAGTGGGTAAATATTTTGTATTAATGGTCTTATAATGTTCAAGCTGACAGCTTCAAAGAGGAGAGGGAAGGAAGGAGGGAGGAAAAAGAGGCAGGGGAGGGAAAAAAGGATGCGAGAGAATGGGAGGAGAGAGAGATGGGAAGAAAATAAAGGAGGATGCGAAGGAAAGGTGTCTACTTAATGGATTCAGCAATTGGAACCAGATTCCTTGTAACCCAACTCTATCTTAGCTACTGCTTCATAATGTTTAGGACCAACTAGAGCAGCTATCTCATCAATTTCATCAGTCCCAGAATCTCAGCACTGAAAAGCACTTCTATGGATATCAGTGGAGTGTCTTTTTACATTTAGTGGAGTGTTTTTTGACGATAAGCTGCAAACATTCTATTGGAACTGAAATCTATATTTTTTCAATTTCATTCAAGGGCACTCTGGAAATACAGTCATCAAGAAGTGAAGGTGTTGGCAGTTTTTGAATAGTACATTTCTCTGTTTCTTTTAATCAAGCATCTAATATTCCCTTTCAGTATCCCTTAATGTTTCTTTCCCTTGGATTATAGGGATGAGTGTATTTGTTGGAATCCTTAAGGAAAGAAGTGCCCTTTTCCCCAGAACTATCCCTTCCATACACCAATTGGGAAGGAAGAAATATTGATTCCTTTTGTCATTATTTCTCATTCATTTCTGAATGTAACAGTCCCCCCATTCCCCACTATTTTCATGGAGCTTTTCCAAGTTCCATGAAAGTCTTCCTGTTTATAAAAAAAATATCTCAAGTGTGATTCATGGAATGAAGCAAAACCAGTTTCATGCATAATGCCTAACTGAGGAATTCCAGCATTACTTCTAAATGTGGAACAATAATCTACTGGCTACACTCCATAAATGAGGGCAATAATTACATATGCAGAGAGAGCTTATGGGATGTTATGGAAATTAATTTGGCAGAATATAACAAATAAGATGAGAAATTCAAGAGAAGTTGAGAGGGATGAACTTACAAAAGGATGGGTAATCAGTACTGGTAAGGTAAGGCATAAAAAGTCCAAGCTAATTTAATGAAATTCAGAGAAAATATTAAAACTAGCTTCAAAAATTTCCGGTTGGTCTCTCATGAGAAGTGAAAAAAAATGATCCTTCACAATACATTTTCAAGGCTTCCAAACTGAGATTATTTCCTCACCCATATTTAAATGCATCATAGAATATAATGAAAGATCTCACCTTAGTCTTTTACTGTATCCTTCTGTGTGCATGTCTTTGTCTCTTTATCACCACCTGTTTCTCTAGATTTACCTCAGTCTCTTTGTGAGTTTGTCTCTCTGCCTGTTCCTCTATCTGTCCCCGTCATCCATGCCTCATAGTCAACTCTTCTACTGTGATGTCTTAAATATTGGCTAGACTATTCAAAAGACTTTAATCAATTGTCTCAGGCTTCCAGATTGGTAGACCCAGTTGGAACTTGCACCAAATTGGAATAGCTTTCAAGAATCTAAAATTATGTCCATCCCTTAATGAGGCAAAGAAAGATGATTTTAGTGGAAGAAACAGGAAACAACTTGAACTCATTTAATTAAGTGGCCTTTTCTTTCCTTATCTCTTTTTTCTTGTTTTATTCCAACACACATAGACCAAAAAAAAATGACTAATGGAATTGTGCGGGAGAAGCAATACAAAAAATGTCTTAAAAGAAATAGTGAAAAAAGGGTTAAACAATGAAGGGGAGAATGATGGATGTATAACATCAAGAAATGTGGCTAATCAATGAAATAATATCCACAGGAATCACATAAAAATCAATCTATATTAGTGCAAAAAAGACTGACATTAATAAGACCATAGATCCATTAAAAGAATGAAGAGAAGGAAAGAAGGAATGAACTCTGATTATGTTTTTTACTTTACCTATAACTAATATAATATGTGGGCATCGTGTTAGTTAGAAATATTGAATTTAAATAGACTTCCTCCTTATTAGGGTTTTCAACTGCATTAAAAATGGGATAATTCTTCCTTCTTCAAAAATCAAAGACTGCCCTATCTTCTTGGCCACCTTGGTGAACTTTCTCTCGACTTTCCCAAGATATTTGCTGTTGAAATAATTTACCAAATTTTTATGTGCCTATTTATTAAACCTGCTTATCTTTAACCATGATTAATTCTTGTCTCCCTGGGGAGGAAGGGAAAGAGACGGAGAGAATGAAACAAAGGTGGGGGGGGGTATAATAAAAATTCAGCCCAAGCATCACACTAAGTGACATCACTAACTCCATCCAATCTTTTATGGTAAGGAAATTACTTTTCCTTTTTCCTAAGCCAAGCAAGAGTCAAAACCAAAGGTATTTCCTCCATCTTATCCACCAAAATGTCCTGAGCTAAAGGTTTACTTTAGAAAGTTCTTCCTGTTCTCCTTAATCTTAGTGTCTTCCCTCTGAGATTATACCCAATTTGTGACAGATTTTCTGGTTTTCTGTGCTTTCTGTAGATATTTAATAAATTCTTTTTGACTTGGCTTGATTTGGCTCAAATCCAGAATAATGGTGTCCTTAGAACAAGCCTTTTGTACCATCTGTAAGAAATAACCTGTAAAACTGATACAAAAAATGTATGTTGACATAGGATAGAAGGTGGAATTGTCCAATAGGTGTTTCTTCTCAGGCACTACAGGTGAACAATTTGACCAATAAGTCAAATGATAAGCATTTATGAAACATTTACTATGTACCAGATACTGGGCAAAGAACTAGACATCTAAATAAAGAAAAAGCAATCCACATACAAATGGGACAGTCGGTCTACTTTCCAGGGGGATACTTTTACCTGATATGTTTCAAGGCAGATTTTATTGGAGGAGTAAGGTAGCCAAAGACCTCAGGTGGAAAGAATCACTGCATTCATTGTTTCTAAACCTGCCAAAGGTAATGAATGAATGTACAGTGAAGCTATCTATTCAGGAAATGGACATCCAATAGAGAGTCAGTGATAGCCAGAGGACAAATGCCCTGCCATGAAAATTGATATGCAATTGAAAGGGGCCTGGCTCACAGTCAACCACAAGGGAAATTCTCCCTGATAACCCAAGCCTTCTTGGGGAGAGAGGAACCTATTTACCACTGATCAGTGATCCCTGGCAGGAGACAGATGTTGGCATACCTTCTGCACCTGCAGCCAATGCCAGAAAGAGGAAAGGTTTCCATTGGAACTTGGATATTTTGTTCTCTCTATTTTGAGCTGTGTGCAGTTTCAAAGCAAAAAATTTGTCCACTAAACAGTTAGCATCGTAACCTAAAGGGATTATCCCCAATGGTATCAGAAGCACATTGCAGGTACTGATTTCTGCTTAAGACCTTCATCACAATTTTTATTGTGTCTTTGCACACCCAGAGCCTAACACAGTGCTTGATACCTAATAAGTACTTAAATAATGTGATGAGATCTGGAAGGGACCTAGAAGGACATCTCGTCTATTCTTAGCATTTTGGAAATGAAGAAGATGACTTAGAGTTTTGCAAGTCACAAGTAGAAGAATCAGGATTGGAAACCAAGTCTTCTGACTTCCAATGCAGTGCTTTTTAATAAAAGCAGATTGAAGATCCTCAAGTATCTTGATCAATGAGCCTCAACTCCACCTCCTAAATTCCTATTAGGACTGAGTCCTTTTTCCTTAGAAAAAGTGCCTCTTTCTCTTTATTATCATGCATAAATGGCCATAATCTTCTGGTTTTGCATCATGATGTGGAGATGGTCATGGTTTCTGGAAATTTGTGCTAAGAGAGCATAAGTCTGGGCATTTCCTATGAGCTTGGAAGGATTTCTATAACAAGCCCAATAATTATGTATATTTGTGGTCTAAGACCCCAACTAGCTATGTCTAAAAGGACTCCAAGATTCACTTCAAGGATATGAATTTGTATCACATTTAACTCTTTAATTTGTTGCTGCTGTTCTGTGGTTTCAGCAGTCTCTGGTTCTTCATGACTATTATAGTCAAAGTTACTACACCCTTAAATTCTTTGATTTTTACCAATTGGAACATCATCTGATATGTGGACTTATGTTCAGTTTCCTTGACTATACATGTATCTTGGTATCATATACACAAACTCCTATGGGGATATACTTGTGGCAAAAGACACTAACCAATAGGCTATTGCAAAAATCCAGATAGGGGTTGATAAAGTTATATATCAGGGTGTTGATAGTATCAAAGAGAAGGGAACATTTACAAAGATAAAATCAATGGAACTTAGCAAGAGATGGGATATAGGGGTTGAGAGAGTGAGGAATCAAGGATAACATCACTGGGGGACTGCAAGGATGGTGATAATTTGACAGTAATAGGGAAGTTTGGAAATTGTGCATACAGTGATGCTTCAAGAAAAGATACTGAGCTTCATTTTGGATATTTTGACTTTAAGATGTCTATGGAACATCAAGTTTGAGATATCCAATAGGTACTGAGAGATGTGAAGTATATATATATATATATATATATATATATATATATATATATATACATATATGACAGCTGGTATATATGGAGTAATTTCAAGTTTCCAAAGAACTTTACATACATTACATCTCATTTGATCCTCACAACAACCCTGTAAGGTATATGCTACTACTATGCCCATTTTAAAGATATGGAAACCAAGATCCAGAAAGGTCACAGAACTAGTAAAAGTCTGAGGTAGGATTTGAACTCAAGATTTCCTGACTTTAAGTCCAGCGCTACCTATGTACCTGAGAGAAAAAGAAGAGGGGCCAGTCATAGATTAGAATGAAGGCACCAAACAGGTAGTGTGCTTCCACTATTGATGAATTACTCTAAGGAAATAAGAGAAAGATCCCCAGCACCCTGAGTGGATACCACCAAGGTAAACTTCTGGAAGAAAATGAACAAGTGGTATAGGATAGACAGGGACTGGCAGGTGATGGGATTGTTCACATGAAGAGATCCCAGACCCTTTGGAATATTGTGACTCTAAATCTATATTGTAAAACTTGAAAATCAACATTGTTTTGTTTTATTTTGTTCTAATGAAAAGGACTTTTTTGTGAAAACCCAGCTTTATAAAAAGATGTACAGATAGGTTATCAGGTTGGGTCTAAACAATAGATAGCAAGAATTGGTCCTTGGTTCTCCCCAAGTCATCTTCAATCTGAAAAAGTTGCCTTGGAAAACCAAGAGTCCCCAGAGAATTACTTCCTTCCCTGTTCCCAGTATCAGGAGTCCAAGAACTGAGATCAGACCTCCTCTCTCCAAATCCTTTAACAGCCCCACTAGAGGGCGGTTTCAAAGACTGATGCTTCTGAAAATCTCCCAGGTGGAACAGTGAACAAGGCAAAATCCCAAGGAACGATGGGAAATGTTCCTTTTCTTTCTATGGCTGCTGTTGTTTTTGTTGAATTTACAGTGACAGATGTCACGGGAAGATTTCTCTCTGTATTTTTATGGTAATTGTAGTTGGCTATGTACACCATTTATCACTGAAGGCTTATCGGTCCTGGAGGCTAGTTCTCAGCTCATGGTATGTGACTGCTGTTTGGGAGAATTGTTCATTTTCCCACTTTCTCCCCTTTTCATCAGGTAGAAGACAAGTCAAATAATAAAAGTAGTAATTCAAAAAGCTGGTGACGAGATCTACTGACAATGAAGCCAGGAAGAGGTAGAAGACTCCAGTCTGTGCTTCTGTTAAATGTAACACATGCAAAAACATACAGACACACACAGATACACATATACACAATACATTTTCTTTCTATGTCTCTCTCCATCTCTCTGTCTCTTTCTCTTTTGCTTTCTCTCTCTTTCTCTGTCCCCCACAGAGATAAACATATATACATATATATATGTGTATGAATACATATCCATACATCCACACATCCATACTGTAATGTATAATAGAATTTCATGAAAGAACTGGATTGGGAAAATAAGGAAAAAATAAGAATAATGTTTGTATAGAGTGCCATGGTTTGCAAAATTTTTTACCTTAAATATTCTATGAGAAATTTCCAACAAACCTGTGAAATAAATACTATTGGTATATGATCTGTATTATGACTCAGGGACATTAAGTGATTTAGTCAGTCACTAAATATATATAAAGTGGCCACTATACCACGAGCTATACTAAGCCCTGGGCATACAAAGAAAGAAAAACAACAGTCCCTGCTCTTAAGATGATCACTTTTTAATGATGGGGGGACAACATACAAACAACCAGTAATCAATAAAGGCAAGGCATTAGAATTAAGGGGAATTAGGAAAAGCTTCCTGTAAGAGGTAAGGTTTTAACTAAGCCCTAAAGGAAAGCAGGAAGGCAAGACACAGAATATAAGTTAGTGAAATTCAGTGCTCACAATTGAGAGGTTAATTTGGGGTAGATCACACAGGTTGCAAATAGAAGAAGGAAGATTTAAATTGAGATCTTTTTCACCATAATGGCTGCATCCCATCATACTGTAATGACATTTTAAACTAATTAGCTGTCATACCATTTAACCTTCCTAGGCCTCCAGACCTATAGAGAATGTTCCAAAAGTTTTAGTACAATTTTTTTTAGCTAGTAGTGACTTTTGCAACACTATATATTAGGTTCAATGGTAAGTAATATTTCTAATCTGAAATTCTTTATACTCCAAATTGATAGATTTTGTAAGATGTTTTAAATACATTATTTTATTTGAACCTCAAAACAAGTTTGCAAACTTTGGGAAAGTTGGACTTTTGGGGTGTAAAGGGGAAAATGGGCCTGTGATTTATCAGTGCAGGAAGTTCCAACTGACTTCAGATTATTTAAAACATTTTTAACCAGTTTATAGGCCACAGATTTAGACCCTGGAGGAATCTCAGAGGTCATCTAATCTAATCCCTTCTTTATTACAGATGGGGTAATTGAGTCACAAGGAGCTAAAGATTGAACTCAGTCCTTCTGACTCCAAATCTAGGGCACCATTTTCCATTGTAGCACTTTGGCTTTTCTTGAGAAAATGCTCTTCTCCAGAACACATAGCCCCCCATTCTATAGTTTAGAGCATGCATGGAGCACTGGGTGACTTGTCCAGTGCCAAACAGACAGTATGGATCCAAGAGAGAGAATTTTGAACCAATTTCTTACTGACTTTAAGGCTAATTCTCCACTAATTCTGGATTGATTATTACAATTGTGTTTACTTCCATCTCACAGATGAGTGAGGTAAGGCAAAAGGAGACTAATGGGTCACAGAGCTCATGAGCACTATGGAGGAGAAGGGAAAAACATTTAGATAGTATTTACTATGAGGTGCCAGGTACCAAACTAAGAACTTTACAAATAGTATTCCATTTTGTCCTCACAATAACTATAAGAGGCAGGTGTTGTTATTGTTCCCATTTTATAGTTTTAAAAACTGAGACAAATATAGGATAAGCGACTTGACCAGTTTATCCAGCTGGTAAATGTCCTATGTTAGATTTTAACTCCAGTCTTATTTACTTCAGACCTGGTGCTCTATTCACTGACTACCTAACTTCCTTCTGTAGTACATATTAATCCTCAGATCTCTCCTTATTACAGGTCTAGCACTTATTCCACCATGCCATATCATAGACTCCCCTAAAATGACACATAAAACTTGGACATTTGCTTCTAGTCCTCATATAACTGAATCATTATATCACTAAGAGATGCAAATGTAAATCCAGTTCACCACCTGTTTTTGTGTGGCCCATGAATGAGGAATATTTTGAGGGGTTTGCATGTTAAGTACTATTCTACCCATATTACTTATATATAACTTTATTTAAAAGTATAAAGAACTATTTGGCTTGCAGGCCATACAAAACCAGAAAATGGGGTGGATAAGGCCTGCTGATTTATATCCTAACCTCTGATCTATGTCCTTGTGTGGGCAACCACATATGCATCACTGGAAAAAACCAGCAGGAGAAAGGAGAGTCAGTGAGTAGATTTTAAGTTCAATGATTCAACATTCTGATATGGAAACTATAGCTTCATAAAAAGAGACATGTTGTTCAGTCATTTCAGGTGTGTCCAATTCTTCATGACCTCATTTAGAGTTTTCTTGGAAAAGATACTGGATTGATTTGCCATTTCCTTCTCAGATAAGGAAACTGAGCCAAATAGGGTTAGGTGACTAGCCAAGCTTACATAGCTAGCAAGTGTCTGAGTCCAGATTTGAACTCAGATTTTCTCACTCCAGACATGGCACTCTCTCTCTACCGCACCACCCAGCTGTCCTAATGGCCTTAGAAAAGAGACAACTTTCAGGAATAAAAGTGGAGAGAGTCCCACTGAACTCTCCCTTGGTGTGGGGTATTGTGTTCAGTTCCAAAGGCCGTGGCTTAGACATCAAAGAATATCTGCAGAAGTGCAAAAAATGATGAGGGGATATGAAGATCATATATTAGGACCAATTGGGAGAAATGAGGATGGTTAGCCTGAAGAAGAAAAAATGTCAAAATGAAATAGAAGCAGTTATTCTAAATTTCTTTGGGTATTTTCAGGACTATCATTTTCAGAGGAATTAAGATTCTTCAACTTCACTCTTGAGGATCCCAGATCTAGGAGCAATGGGTACTAACAGAAACTGAGATTTTCATTGGAAGGCTATAATTCCTCCTCTTTAGATCTTCCCAGTCTCGGGAAGCAGTGTGTTCCCTCTTACTTGAAATCTGCCATCAAAGACTGGATGTCATATACTAAGTGATATCAGTCATAATTATCTTGATATCATGATTGCTTTGGCTATCTGTGGATGATTTGTCAAAAGACCTATACAGGGAACACTTGTACAGTTGCAGATTGGGCTGGATGATACCCAAGGTGCCTTCCAACTTGGAAATGGAACAGGTGGTAAGCCTCTGAGGTAACAAAAATAAGAGATAAATAGATGGGCAAACTAAATGTTGTACTGCCACCCTCAAGATAGCAAACCAACCACCAGAAAAATGCCAGCTTTCTTTGAACGAATGTTCTAGGATGGCTAGATGGAAGACTAGGAGCTAGAATATGGCAAAATAGGAAGGAAACAGGAAGAATCAGAAAGGAATATCCATCTCCCAACTAAACCCAGGTGTTTTTCTGAGGTCCTAAAAGAAAGTATTCTTTAACAATGAGCAATCTGTGGAACTAATTACCCAAAATTACTTCTATAAGCAGAAAAACAGATACTTATACCTAAACTCCTCGGGTCAGTGGTTCAAAGAAACCTGTGAAGATTTGTAGGAACTAACACACTGAAAAGAGCCATACACATTGTATGAATTCAATGACAAAATTGTATAAATGAACAAGAATGACAGATACAAGACAAAGAATGAGACAAACATATTAAATGGCCAATAAGGCACTTTGCCTTGATTAACTGGGCTATCAAAATTTTGCTTTTGTTTTTCTTTTTTTCCCATCAATGTGGGGATGGGAGAGTCAAGATTGAAGGGAGAAAAAAATAAATGCTCACTAATTGGGGAAAACTGCCTAGCTTAACAAAGCAGATTGCACAGGCCACTAAAAGCTCAATTCTATTTCAATTTTTAAATTAACTTTTTAAAACTACCATTTTAATCTTTGCCTAACAGGGCTATCTTGAGGAGACTATCCATGACTAGAAAGACTTAAAGCCTGCAGAAACAAAAAGAAATTCAAGAAGAGATTTTACTATTTTTTATTTACTTAAATCCGACCAATATTTCCATTTGAGGTTACTTGCAAAAAATCCTTATGTTGAAAAGATAAATTGATGCAGTGTACAGCCTCCTACAGTCACCAAAAGGGATATCTGGTGAGGAAGTTGGGCAATATATCAGCTGTGACAAATCCCAAAGCAATTACGGCTTCTGGTTGTCATGTTGTGACAAGGATGCTTTTTGTTTAGACTGATTTAGAGAATTGGAATAAATAAAAACTATTCAGTTTCAATATGATCAGCATTCTTTCATGTCAAGGTAAGAACAAAAGTGCTCTTACTT
This sequence comes from Sarcophilus harrisii, assembly GCF_902635505.1. Classification (NCBI taxonomy): domain Eukaryota; kingdom Metazoa; phylum Chordata; class Mammalia; order Dasyuromorphia; family Dasyuridae; genus Sarcophilus; species Sarcophilus harrisii. The sequence goes on along the minus strand of NC_045427.1, from coordinate 635,171,477 downwards.
CATGTAAGCTAAAAACCATATGATTTATCTACAAACTGATCTGTACATAAAGATCAGATTTCAGGGGATTTTTCCCTGTTTCATAACATAATGGTTAATGTGAGTCAGTTCGGTGCCATTGTAGGTGTCAGAGCAATGGACCAGGAGGAAGATTAAAATTCATATCTGGCCTCAAACACTTACTTGCTGCATGAACTTGTATAAGTCACTCAATCTGTCAGATTGCAGAGCCAATACTTTTTTCACTTCATCAAGCCCCAGAATAATAATAATGGGAACAATAATAAGAACAATAGCATTTATCTAGCGCCTGCTGTATGCCAGCCACTATGCTAAGCACTTTACAAATATTGTTTCATATGATTTTTTAACTTTTTATTTTTTTTAATTTGCAGAATAAAATAAAAGAGGAGTGTGCATAAAATAGCAAATCTGTTATGTACAACTTGCTGGGTTTTTTAATATATAAGAAAATTTTCATGTAAATTTTATTTTCCCTCCCCACACCCCAGAGATGACTACCATTATACACAAATATGTATGTATGTGTTAAGGATCATGGCTAGGTGAAGGGGCAGGTCAGTTCTCCAAGAGCCTCCACAGTTGTGGATCATGACATCTGAAAGAGTAAAGCAGCCTTTACTGACACAGGTGTTGCTTGTGGATTGGAAATGAAATAAATTGGAGGCAGAAGGAAGAGGAGAGAGGTCAGACAATGCAATGGCCTCTCAGTCTCCTTGTATTATCATCATCATCATCATCATCATCATCATCATCATCATCATCATCCTCTCACATGAAGAGATCCATTCTACAGGTCTGAATTAGACCTCCAGAAGCCACTGGCAGATGGTTCCTGTATCACAACATGCATGTGTGTAAAATTATGTAATACATGCTTCTATTTATCAGTTGTTTCTCAGGTGCAAGTAGTATCTTCTTTCATATGTCCTCTGTAGTTCCTTTGGATTTTTAAATGGTCAAAATGATGTATTCACTCAAAGTTGTTCTTAAAATAATATTGCTGTTACTGTATATAATATTCCCTGGTCATTTTGCTACCCATTATATCATGTAAGTCTATCTATATTTACCTTAGATCTTCAAGCTCATAGTTTTCTTAAGCACAATAATATTCCATTACTATCATATACCACAATTAATTTGGCCATTTCCCAATTGATGGACATCCCCACAATTTTCATTTACTTGCTATCACAAAGAGAGCCTTTATCAATATTATAGAGCAAATTCTCTATAATATTTATATTTCATAGATTTATATATTACTTTCATTTTATTTTTCCGTAATCATTATAGGGTGCAAAGGTATAGGCAGTTTAATAATTCTTGATTGCAATCCAAAATCAATCCCATTCACAATTACACCAACAATGGATTGGTGTATCCCAATTTTTCCACAACCCCTCCACCGTTCATGATTTGATCTTTATAACAATGCTCAGATAGAGATGCTATTATTATTATTCCCATTTTTACAGTTCAAAAAACTGTCAAATGGAATAACAGCAGAAATTTATATGTTCTATAAAGTTTCTAAAGTGCTTTCCACACTTCATCTCATTTGAGCCGCACATCAATTCTATGGAGTGGGTACTTCAGGTATTATTCTTATGCATTTTAGAGATAAGAAAACTGAAGCTTAAAACAGTTAAGTTTAACACAAGTAGTATCAGAGGCACTTTGGACAGAAGGTTGTGATCTGTGCTGATGGAGGAAGATTTTAGACCAGGAATTCCTACTTTTACTTACACACACACACACACACACACATACACACACACACACACACATCCTTTGTATAGTTACAGATTTTTCTCTGGAACAACAAAATTCAGTCTAGGATAGATACCTAAGACTTAATAAAACTTTTAAAAGAATTTATATTTCAATGAGATAACCAAGTCAAGGAACATCATAAAGCCATTTAATATCAGATCCACATCAATAGTCTTAAAATAAAGAGAAAATCAGTAGTTAGAAAATAACAATAACAATATCTAGTATTTATAAAGCACTTTAAACTTTGCAAATTACTTTACATATAACATTTCTTTTGGTCCTTATTTATAAACACTCTGTGAGGAAGGCATTATTATCTCCATCTTATATATAAGGAAACCTATATTAAGAGGTGAAGTGATTTGTCTAGAGTCACAAAGCTAGGAAATGTTTGAAACCAGATTTGAACTCAGGGATTTCTGACTCCAAGTCACTAAAGCCAAGTCAAGTAGCTAGAGCTAAAAGACATCAAGTCCATATCATCTTCCAAAGGTCTCTACTCCAATGTTTGGCAGTAAGGTCAATTAAACAGGATGCGATGTCCTCTTGGTAAAGTTCTCAAGGAAATATGACACTTAGCTCAAATTCAAGAACAATCAAGAAACATGTGTATGCTGTTATTATTTACATGATCAATATCTGTGCTATCAATATGCATGTGTCCAACTAGGAAGCATATGTAAACAGAAGCATACGGTGCCTCAGATGAAATGCAACCTAGGAGCTTTCCTTGTTAATAAATACACATCACCTGGGCAGGAAAGGTGACATCAGGAGCCTGGAGCAGCTGCCAGAGATGATTCCCAGGGGGTTAATTACAGTTATACACAGGAAAGTCCACTGCTGCTGATGATTGTTGAACTTATCACATTATTTCTGGTTGTATCAGAACATTCATAGCATCATCACAATAAGGAAGACAGGCTGAAAGATCAGGGTAGCCTCCATATCATTTCTGGAATCAGCTAATTAGCTTTTGCTCCTCTTTTCATCTTGTTTTTAAATTGTGGAGCAGGGAGAATCATGTATTTTCTTGTTTGCTAATTTCCCCCCTAACACTATTGTAGGGATCTACTATAATCTATGACCACAAAAGTTAGGGACCTCTTGGAGAGGGGAGACCTCTGAGGAGGCTTCACTCACTTGTTTGATTCCTTCCAGAAGGAATTAGGACATTCTATCAAAGTATGATTAATTACCTCCAGAAGATACCTATGAGAAAATCCAACTTCAGGTTTTCCAGGAAGTATGGATCTGAAGGTATCATCAAAGAAGTCTTCCTTTCTCTGCTTAAAGATCTCCAATGAGGAGACCAATCAGCTTCCCAATCAGCTAATTCCATTTTCAACATCAAGACTCAACTCAAAGGCCATCTCCTACAGGAGACTTTGCCCATCTCCTCCAGCTGGCGGTGCCTTCCCATTTGAGACTACCTTTCAACTACTCAGTATGTATTTTTTATAAACCCATTATCTCCATTTGGAATATAAGGTTTTTGATAGCTGTGGTTGTTTTTGCCTTTATTTTTCTTTACTCAGCATTTATTAGAGTGCCCAGCATAGAATAAACTCTTAATAAGTTCTTGTTAACTCAAGGACTGGCATTTGAGCCTAAATATGCCTTTTTTTGCAAATTCTCTCCATTGTTCTTAGTTCTGCTGCCTGAAAAATAGAATATCTACCTTTCATCCCATGCAATAGCCCTTGACAGAGTGGGGGAAGGTATTTTACAAGTATTTGATGGCTATTAACAAGAATTAATTCTGAGGCTGGATATGAACTCTGGTATTCCTGGCTTCAAGCTTGGGGATTTATTTACTTCAGGGATGGGGGACCTTACATCTTATTCTAAATCCTCCATTATCTCTCACTGTTTCAAGAAATCCATGATCTCATTAACATAAATCCTTCCAGTGGTACAAATCACCATTGATCCACATCTTCTGATTTTCTCTGATTTTTTTTTTGGTCCATATTGTTCCATCAATTTTCAATAGAGGATCAATTTATCACAAGTACAGAAATCTTCCTCTAGGCCTCCAAAACTATATTTATTCTCTAGATAGTGCATAGCTGATATACTATAATTTCATTCTTGTTTAATGAATCATCTACCATGTTTCCTGATCATGCATCTCTTCTATGCCATTTTATGTGTAAATCATTAGTGTTAAAGTTGCTATGAAATATGCCCATTACTCATTCATCCCAAAAAGGGTATCATGGATGGTCAAGGGAGCCATACTATTCAAAAATTCATGAGAGTAACTGAGAATGGTTAGCTAGGATAAGATCCCCTATCCTGGAAGTGAATATATATAGCTTAAAATATAGATTAATATTAAGTAACTCCTCTGAGATACAAGAAGGTAGACTGAATCAAGTCTAACATCTAACATCCTGAGATGATGGCACAATTCAATTTAAGAATGCAAGCGGGATATGATGGGAAAAACTTTGAGTCTGGGATCAGAAGCCCTCCATTCAATCCTCATTGCATGATCCTTGGAAAATCAGATAAATTTTCTATACTGAGGTTTCTCTCTCTACGAGAGAAGCAGTGTAGAAAAGTGGCTAGAGAACTAATCTTGGAAACAGAAAAACATGGGTTAAAATAGTACAAGAACAGATATGTCATTGGGCAACAAGATGGCAGAAGGCATAGATCGCTATGCCTAGAGTCAGGAAGACCTGAATTCACAGACAGCCTCAGAAACCTACCAGATGTATGAGCCTAGGCAAGTCATTTAGCCCTGTTTGTCTCAGCTACTTCATCAGTAAAATGAGCTGGAGAAGTACATGGCAAATTACTCCCATATCTTTACCAAAAAACCCTAAATGCGATCACTATGAGTAGGAGATAAATGAACAGTTGAATAACACTATCAGATATGTCATTTAACCTCTCAAGGTCTCAGGCAGTTAAGATTGAAAATTTCATACAAGTTGACTATTTCTATGAATGTATGGAATCTCCCTATCAAAAGTCATATATATATATATATATGTGTATATATATATATATATATATATGAAATTTTAGGACCATAACCAAATATAAAAGCATACATGCTAAATGTACTCTGACCTCCTTTTCAGCTTGAGAGCTCATGAACATGAACACAAAGACTGGGTGCTCTTATAACCAAAAGCAGCAAGATAGCAAAAAGCAACAAATAGTCATCAACTTCATGGGATGACTCAATTAGATAAGATCAAGATGGCAGCCCATTGGAAGTCCCTCAAATAGATTCCTAGGCAACAGAGACGAGAAATCGAAGAATGAGTCTCAAGGAAGAGAAAATAAGGAGAGAATTAAAGATCTATGAGATAATAAGTTAAGGACAGGAACTTCAAAGGAGAGGTGCTTTCAGCATACAAAACAGATTAGGAAGGACTGGGTAGAACCTTAGAAGTCTGGACACCTAGAAGCCAGCTACAGCAACTCAATTGTACAACAGTGACTGATGTTGTGCTCAGAGTGGGGAGGAAGAAAAAGAGAGTGAGAAAGAGAAAGACAGACAGACAGAGAAACAGACACAGACAGAGACAAAGACAGACAGACACAGAGACAGAGAGATAGAGACAGAGACAGAAAGAGAAACAGAGACAGAGGAGGGGAGAAAGAGGGAGAGAAAGAAAGGGGGGAGTGGGAGAGGAAGAGGGAGAGAGAGAGAGGGAAAGGAAAGGGGGAGGGGGAGGAAGGCAGGGGAGGAATGGAACTGTGCAGTAGTAACAAGAATACAAGTCTCAGGCTCATAAAACCTGAATTCAAAGCCTGCCTTGGCCTATTACTAATCACGTGACTGGTCAAATCATTTCAAAATCTCTGTGACTTTATATGCTCACTTGTAAAATGGAAATAATAAGTTCCTAGATTTAGATCTAGTAGGGACTCTAAAAGTCATAGAATCTAACTTTTCATTCTATACATGAGATAACTGAGAAACCAAGAGTTTAAATGGTACAAAATGAATCTGAGATGAGATTTGAACTCAGTTCTTCCTGGCCCCACATTCAATACTCCACCCACTATACTACATTTGTAAATCATATATAAGATACTTGTACTTCAGACTTCAGGGCACTGTGGGAGGGAAATTGCTTTCTAAGTAATGAGTACTATAGAAATGAGAGTTGCTTTTAATAATCCAATTCATCAAGCATTTATTAAGCACCTACTGTGTGCTATGAATGTGCTATTGGGTTCTGAATATACAAAGCCAAAAGCAAGAAAGAATCCCTGATTCAAGAAACCTACATTCTACTGGGGTTTACATGACATACTGCTAAACCTTTTTTTGGAAAAGAGATATTTTAGTACTCATAAGATTTAGTACTCATAAGATCAGGGAATTTCAGATGAGGAAAATCACTGAACATCACACATTATAAATCCAGAATGAATATGAAGGACCTTGTTGGTAATGAAAAATGTAGAGTGATTGTGTCAGAAGTTTGACTTGTGCCATCACATCATTGCAACCAAGAATTATTTCTTTAGTATAATTGTTCTGGAGCAATGGGCAGGAAGTTCAATGGTTAGCATGGAGCCCCTTCCTCCTTCCTCCTCTTTCTCTAACAAATACTTCCCAGAACTCATCCAGACACCATAGAGCCTATCAGCAAGTAGCAGATAGTTCCCTTCTCCCCCAAACCTCTTATGTAAGACTACTTCCTCTTCCCTACTTGCTTTTGAACACTGAGCATCCATCTCTAGCCCCTGCTGGATGCAGAATCTCTGTATCACTTGAACTTTCCTGCTTTCATTTGAACTCATGTTTCACTTGAACTCTTCTCAGTGGTGGAAAAAGACGCCTTTCCAGTCATGCTTCCCTCCTTATGAAGCAAGATGCTCACCTATCTTAGACATGCAAAGAGTTACTAACCATAATCCTTCTATAATGGAGACCTTGCAGGTCCTATCTTTTGTCCTGTCATTTGGCCTAAGGTCCTTCAGACCTTACCATCTACCCTGCTGCTCCACGCACCTCAAAGTGGCCAGACACCATCATCTGACCTTCTGATGTATTCTAAAAATGCCCGGACCATTCCATCTGGCCCACTGTTGCACCTTTAAGACATCATGGTCTTTTCATCCACTTTAAAACTGAAGTCTCTTATATGTGTTAGCTTCCCTATTAGGCTCAATCAATCAACAAAGGTTTATGAAGTGCCAGTTCCCTACCAATCATTGTGTTCAGCATTGTAGTGCGTACTTAATAGAGTTTTTATTCAGTCTATTAGGGAAATGAATAAAAAGTATTCTACTGAGTGATAGAGACATTCTGCTAAGTGATAAAGATACAAAATAAAAATGAAAAAGTCCCTTCCTTACAAAGTTTACATTTTATAACAAGCAGCGATGTTAGCGAATGATGAATATGTAAATGGATCCAGATTATAGACAGCTTGCAAAGTCAGTTATAGTAGGCTCTTTATTGAATGACTATTTTGTACCAAGCATTGTGGTAGCTGCTTGGGATATAAAGAAAAAAGACAGCCCTTGATCTTAAGGAGCTTATGTTCTAATGAGGAAGGAACCATACAAAAGGAAGCAGGAGGGAGGGGAAGAAGGTACCTCCTTTGGGATATGATGGAGAAGTCTAAAGGAGGTCAGTCAGATGGGAAATGAAAAGATGACATTTCAATTTTATCCTGAAGACACTGAGGAACCCAAAGCTATAATCAGCATTAAACAATTGTATATGGAATCCTACAACCATAGGCAACTGTGACTGTGTCATCTAGGAATGAATGTGCTTCATCCCTGTGGTAATTATGGTCTTTTCATCTTCCCTCAGAGTTTTCCATAAGCCTGGGCCACTGTGAGATATAACTGTTTGCAGGCCACCGCTTGTAGATTCTGATCAACATGGTGTCCCTCTCCCAGGTTCTTTCTTCCCTCTAATCCTCAAGGGGGAACCGGTTTTCCTGTTAAGCCGGAAACGGAGAAGTACCACTACTCCCTCAATCAAACTGAATTTGCCCTAGATTCAAAAGATCCTAGCCCTGAGGGTCCCCAAATGCTTGTAGTCTGTGATATGATGAAAACAGCATATATACAGTTAAAATATGAGAGATTGGAAGGAGGGGAAATGTGGTAGGAGAATAATAGTGGTGGGGCTGGTACAATTATCTAAATGGGAAGTAATAAAGGTCTGATTCATAGTGTTCCTGCTTATTGCAATATCTCTCCACATTGTGAATTTTCCTTAATCATTTCACTAAAAAAGCTAGCAAAATATGGCATCAAACTTCATTTTCATAGTTTTAATATAAAATGGCAAAGATGGGTGCTATACACTGGTGTTCACTAAAAGCAGAAAAGTAAACAAACTTTAGGGGGATAAAAAGCTTATCAAGGATGATTAAGAAGTATCTTTAACAGTCACTAAACATACATGAAAAGTATCCCATTTTCTAACTCGCAGATTCATCCTGTGACAGAACGCCTTCAACAAGCAAGCTAACAGAGCCTTGGGTGTTTAAACAACAAACAAGAACTATATTTTTCAGGGGGAAAAAGTGTCTGAGGCATTAAAGAAAATACTTGCTTACTAGATGCATAAGTGGCTAGCCAGAATGTTGTTTACAGCTGCAGAATAGCGATGAAATGTTTATAGATTATAGATGTCTCTCACCAAGAAAATGGTGCAAATTAACATGAAGTTGCAACTTCCAGGAAAGGCCATGAAGAAAACCCAGGATAGACACTTTTTAGTTTAATACATTTGTTTTATAAACTAGATGAAATGGCCCAAAGTGGCTATTTCCAAAAATAAATATTTTCTGGTGGGAGCAAAATTAGTCTACCCATAATTAAAACTTGTCTCCTGGAGTAGGATGTAAGTTCTTAGCAAGTAGGGGTTGTTCCATTCTTTGTACTTGAATCCCCACTACATAGCACGGTGACTGGATCTAAGCAGGCACTTAATAAATATTTATTGAACAGGGAAGGGAAGGAAGGAAATGAAAGAAAAAAGGAAGTGATGTTAGAGGAAGTGACTTCAAGATTCTAGGCACCCTTTAGGAAACTTAAGGGCTCTGGAGAGAGCTAAAAGAATGCACAGTCTTTCCAAATGTTACTCCCTTTTCTCGTTGATTCAACTGTAAAGAACATATGACTCCAAGTTCACCTTAGTAAGGAAGAGTTTTTAAGATGTGGAATCAAAATCCAGGAATCACCAGATTTCAGAGTTGAGGGATTCTAATGAACAATATACAATTGAACAACAGTTCCCTCTATATGTTGTCATCTGATCCTTACTTGAATAAATAAATGAAAAAGTTCTTACTATGGGCAAATAAAATAAAATAGAGACATAGATAGAAAAGACAAGATATTCTTGGGTTTCAAGAAGTTCGGATTCAGTAGGGAAAAGGCCTACCAAATGAATACTCACTCCCTTTCAAGGTTGGTGCACTTCTCTGTTAGAAAGTCTTAAGCATAAGGAAGTTTTTCACAAATTGCAAAAGTTGAGTTGGAAGGGACCTTAGAGGAATCCAGTATAAAAGAAAATTCTAGCTACATATGTATATAACTATTAGTCAAACATCCCCCATTTTAAGACTGATATCAAGATGGAATTCACTATTTCTGGAGACAGTCCATTTGAGTTTTGGACAACCCTAAGTGAATGATATTATTTTTCCTGATACCAAGTCTATACCTGCCTCTTTGCAAATGACAAATGGCTGGAGGTCATAGTTTCCCCCTTCTTGATGGTCAAATCATGTGTCATACATAGTATAGTAAAGATTCTGCTCCGGATTTCCATTTGACTAAAAGGCTTCTGAAGTTCCTTCCACCTCTAAAATTCCATGAGAGATTTTGGAATGGGTCACTTCCTTCCTCCTATAGCTTAAATGCCATTTATGCAGAAAAAACTGTCATAGGCTAGCCTTTTCTTCAATTTTGCACAGTTACATACCTATGTTCCTCCAATAATAATGGAATTAACTGATTTTCAAAGAGTTTTGTCAGTTTCTCAGCCAACACAATAGTTAGACACATAATAGGTCGTTGAATCCAATCCCCTTATTTTACAGAAGAGGAAACCACTGTATAGAAAGTTAAGAATCTTGTTCAAAGTGATAAATTTTAGTAAATGCCTAAGGTAAAATTTGCACCTAGGGCTTCCTGACTCCAAATCAAGCCTTCTCACTTCAATTCCACATTGACTCATGACTTCAACTCATTTTTGTTGATATTGTTTACTACATATATATACCAATATACCTTACCAATTACTCTGAGACAGACTTCAGAGAATTCTAGATCTATATACAGGAAGAGCTAGATCCAAATTATTCTGCCCTTTGTTAGCTTTGTGACTGAGCAAAGTCACTTAAACTCTCTGAGTCTCAAGCAGCAGTGTACAAGGGGAAAAACCCTTAGGTTTCAATCAGAGATCTTACGTTTGAATGTAAGATCTTATACTGCTATCTTTGTGACTTCAGATAAATAACGTGCCTGGGATTCAGTTTCCTAGTCTGTGAAATGAAAAGAAGGACAAAATGATCTTTGAGGTCTCTTTCTCACATGTGTGATTTCCCATCTTCATGTCTTTGCAAAGATTGTCCCTTCCCATGCATCCATCTTATATCCACTTCCTGGTATCCCTTGTTTCTTTTAGAGTTCAGCTTAAGCTCCATCTTCCACAGTAAACTTTGCCTGATCCTCTAGCCACTAGTGATTCCCCCCTTCAGATCACCTTGTATTTATTTTTATCAACATATTAATTTCCCTATTATAAGTTCCCCTTATTTTTTATTTATACATCTGACTTTTTGTGACTCCATTTAAGGTTTTCCTGGCAAAGTTACTAGAGTAGTCTGCAATTTTCTTCTCCAGTTCATTTTACAGAAGAGGAAACTGAATCAGATAAAGCTAAGCTACTTTCCTCATATCAAAGCTACTAAGTTTCTGAGACCAGATCTGAATTCAAATCCACCTGACTTCAGAGTTGGCACTCTATACACTGTGCCCCCTAATTGTTGATCTAACTTAATACCTGCCATTTAATAGTATTCTGGCATTAAAAAAACCCAGCTCTGAATTTGTCATCTTAGAATTCTTAGTTACACAGGGATTGCAATCTGTAACCATAAAGGGAGTTTCCAAACAAACAAAATCAGAATTCAATCAATCAGCCAATCAATCAATCAGTTCTTCAATGAACAAAATTATACTCAGCATCAACTGTGCATAAGATTGTATAAGGGATAGAGAAACAAAGCCAAAACTACAATGATTACTTTGATCAAAGAGCTTATATTCTAATATATATATAAATATAAAATATTACATATATAACATATATTGTTATATTATACCATATTGTTATATTATATAATAATAATATAATTTGTTATATCATATAATAATATAATTTATTATATTGTATGTAATATAACATATTGTTATATTATAACATATAACATATTAAAATATGATATACGTAATTATATAATGACATATATATATATATGAATGTAAGTATGGTGAAAAACCTCTTAGGAGGCATGTTTGGAACAAGGGCCCTTCTGCAGTCATGTGAGCTTTCCCAACAGTGGGATAAAGATAACTATACTTACCTCCTTCTTTTCATAGGAAAAAATATTCATTTCAATTCCATACTGTAAGAAAAATAAATACTATATCTTTGAGAGAATTGGTCTTTAAAAGTCAAGGAACTAATCTGAGAAATTGAGAAATTACACATGACAGGATCTAGAAATGGACAATGTCTTAGAGAAGAGGACCCAAATCATTTTATAGATAATGAAATAGAAGTTTGGGAAGCTTATATGTCTTGTCTAAAGTACAATGGGTAGGAGAATTTGGATTCAAATCCAGAGCCATCAAAATATTGTTTCATTTGATACAACAATGTTGACTACCTTGTCAGCTAAGTATGAATAGTATTACCATCCCTATTTTTTTCTCTTTCTTTTTTTGTTGAGGCAATTGGGGTTAAGTGATTTGTTCAGGGTCAAACAGCTAAGAACTGTTAAGAGTCTGAGAACATATTTGAACTCAGTTCCTCCTGACTTCAGGGCTGGTGCTCTATCCACTGAGCCACCTACCTGTCCCCATCCCTATTTTTTTTCCAATCCAGATCCAGAAATTCATTGGCATCAGCAAATTCTGGGAAGAAACCCTCTCCAACATTGCAACTAGACACTGTTTTGCAATTTATACCATGAGAGACTTACATAGGCCATTGAGGCTAAATTATTTCTGCTAAGTATCGAGGGCAAAACTTGAACTCAGGTCTTCTGATCTCAAGCTATCTTTCTATGTATTGTTCTATTCTGCATCTTACCCTCTCCCATTTCACAACTGAGGAAAGAAGGTAAGTGGTCAATATGAAAGGTAGAATTTGAATCTTGCTCTTCCTAACACCAAATATAGCATCCTATCCACCACATCATATATTCACAAAAAGATAAAAAGCACCATGCACTTATCTGGAGCTGACCACCAGGCCCCTTTTCTTCAGAAATCCACAACAAGATTGAGCAGCTTGCTGAATTTCCCCCTCTCTCTATTTTAGTTTGATTTATTCATCCTTACATCTGATTTTTTAGTGGAGGACAAACAAAAAAAAATCAACTGAAATGACACTAAAAATCTCATTGCCGCAGAGTTAGAGGCTTTCATGTGGAAAAAGCCCCTTTAGCAATATATGATAGATTTACTCGACAATCTAATTAATATTCACCAACCAGTGTTACTTATGAAGCTTTACAGCAATGCATCTGGGAGATGAAATTGCATACAAGTAAACCCATGCATAGTAATAGAAATGATGGGAGATGTCACCGTGCTAAGTTAGAAGCAAATATGCCCAATGAACAATTCCTATTATGTTTCTCTTTTCAAATTAGACTCATAAGCCTAGAGCTCATCTGCCGGGGCTCCTGTTGTCATTAATAGTAACAAGAAAGGACCAATCTTCAAAGTGTCATCAAATATAACAGCCACACATATGAAAGCCTCTGAAAGCACAAATCTGTTCCATCTACAATGAGGAATCATTCTCCTCCCCAAACCCACCTATGTGTCCATGTCCTCTGAGACTTCCATATTCTGAATAGTCATAGGCTCAGTCTTACTGATATAAGCAAGGAAGAGACTACAGATTTAGGGACCTACTATGAAAAATGGTTTATTTTAATTACTATATTGATACAAGTGTTTATCATTGTAGGTTTTTTATGAAGAAATGGTATCATTGGATTGAAATAACTCCTATCATAGACTCTCAAAGGTTCAAATGACTTGATTCATTCATTCTGTGATTAGAGGAAGTCAGATACTTCTTTTGCAAACATTACTAAGCTTAATATAGCAATTAAATTCAATAAACTTATTGGGCACCTACTAGGTACAACATACTGTACTAAGCATACTAAATACTAGGAAAACAAAACAGAATAATTTCTAGTCTTAAGGAATTGACATTCTACTAAGGAAAACAAAATGTAAACAGATAAGTTCATAAAAAGTCTATACAGAGTTAATACAGTTCATTTTGGGAAGGGAACACCAGTGGCATGGGAGATTAGTAAATTAGTCAATTGTATGTCTATTTACTATGTGACAGGCACTGTGTTAATTCCTAGGAATACAAAAAAGGTAAGATAGTTCCTGCCTTCACAGAGCTTGCAATTTAATTGACACTCAAGGAAAGACAACATAAAAATAGTTATGTACAAATAAGCTGTAGAAGGGATAAACTGGAAATCATCAATGGAGAGAAGGCACCAGTTAACAGTATGACTTCCCATAATAATTAATGATAGTATTTGATCTGTCAGGGATGCTACAACAGACATCAGTGAGATGAAATCAATGAATATAAACTCCTTGAGGATGAAGATGTTTAATAAGTCTTTGTATCTCCTGGACCTAACTAGAATCCCTGTACCTAACATCTTTCATGTAGAAGCCATTTATTAAATGATTGCTGAACTGAATGAGCCTCTTTTTATAGAGAAATTGAGTTGTAGAGAGGAGATTTGAGCAAGGTCTAATTTGTCAACAGCAGAATGAAAACCAAGTCTTCTCATTCCAATTTCATGATGTTTTCATTTCACCATACTGCCTTCATGAGAGTAAGACATGTTTAGCATATTACATGAGCTGAAGTCAAAGACATCATTCTTTCCACTTACTCTTTTAGACTATATGTGAACATGTAGAGGAAGGGCAATGAACCCCAGTTTCCATTTTCCTCACTAAATAACTCTATAATCCTGGGCAAGTCAGCTCATCTTCTAGGTTTTGGTTTCCATATGTAGAAAATAAAGGAGTTGGTCGGTATCATTTTATATTTAAGATCCTTTACAGCTCTTAAAACTCTATGAATATATTTTACTAACAGATAGCTTAGGCTCAAACTTGTGGAACTAAAGCCTTCATTCTCTCACTTTTCTGCAATGTTCAATCAGTTGCCAAGATGAAATATACATTATGGCTTTGTCTTTGTACACTTTTTTTAAAAAATTGAAAAAAGATAGAGATTATTCTAAGTCCTAGAAATCATTTTATTACAGATACAAATCAATCCTAATAAAAAATGTGACTTTAAATCTATTTTTCTCTTGACTAGAATTCTATCCCAGTAGCCATCAAATGAAACATTTGCACATCTGCCATATAATGGTCACTGATGCTCACAATGTTGCTTTCATTAAAGCACTGTGAGACTTCTAAATCATCCAAGAAAGATTAAACATCCTTCATTCGAATTTTAATGTTTCAGCATATTTTTATGGCAGTCTGATTTTAATAAAACTGGATACATTGATAAAATTTATTTATTTGTTCATACATTCATTTATTTATCCAATAAATGAGGTTTAGTTAGATATGGTCACCATAACCGAAAGGACTGAATTATGTCCTGAGTTTCTATCCAAGATTCTGTGATTCTAAATCACTTTGGAATTTCTGTGTCTGAATTTATAATCTAAAGGGATTATACCAAATTCTCTTTAAGAAAATTCCCTGCTCTGAGAGTTTATGATCTGCTGCATACCGCTTTGTCTTCATGATTATCACCCCATAAAATCAAAGGACATGATTTCTGTATTTCATTTGCTGATCTTCTCCAAGTTAGAGCTCTGTCTTTCCATGAGACTCTACATTCCTCTCATCATCCATGAGGGAAAATCAAGTATGACTGCAGCATGAACTAAATGGAAGGAGCCAAGTATAAAACTGGAATATTCCATATTAGGGCCATAAAACCATAGAAACAGAAAGGAAATGGCCTTGAAGATTATGGAAACAAACCCTCTCATTTTACAGATAAAGCATCTGAAGCTTAGAACTGCAAAAGTAGTTTGGCATAAGACTTGGGCCCAGAAATTGAGTTCAAATATGGCACTGCAAGTTGGGCAAGTCACAAGCTTTCTGAGCATCAGGCTCTTTATCTATGAAATGGAGATGTTGATATCTATAGTATCCAACTCATAGGGCTTTATAAACTTTAATGTTGAATAAATGTAACTGACTCTTAAGTGAGGGCAACTAGGTAGCTTAGTGGGTAGAATATCAGTCTTGGAGTCAGGAAAAGCTGAATTCAAATCTGGCCTCAGACACTTACTAGTTATATGATACTGGGTGAGTCACTTAACCTTCTTTGCCTCAGTTTCTTTATCTTTCGAACAATCTGGAGAAGCAAATGGCAAATCACTCCAGTATCTTTGCCAAGAAAATCCCAAATGGAGTCTAAACAAATTAAATAAGAACAAAAAAAAAAGCCTAAACAAGTGACAATTCTGGATTATATAAGGAAAACACAAACTAATATAATGAGGGATGCACTGATAAAATTCAAATCAACAGCATTCAATAAGGGAAGCCTCACCAAACAGCTATTTCCTAAAGTTTCTCCTTCCAAGCATGTGAAGGATTGGTGACGTATAAAGTACTTTTGTTCAGTGCCCTTCCCCACCATGGAACTCTCCTCCTTAATTTCACTCTAGCTTAGAGTCCCATGTTACATATGTCAGTGGTTAGGAACTGGGTTAGTGAGAGCTCCCAACAAAAAGAACTGGTCAGTCTAGCACACACTATCTATGCCCTTTCATTACAAAGTAAGAAATGAACCAAAAAGATATCGATCAGAAGCTAACAGTGAAAAATCCCAGAAACCTCTTTGGGGATCACTTGGAAAAGTGGTTTAATTAGGGGAACAATCTTGGAGGTAGTCAGAGAAAGCCATTTCTGACCAACCTGCTGGAGTCCTTCAAAGATATTGCCGGCTTGATAAGGGAAATTCAATACATGTCACAGTTTAAAGATGTATGTTGGAGCCCAAAGGTATGATGTATTTGGAAGCCAGACAGAAATTTCAAAACTAGGAATAGAAAATAGCCACTCTAGTTTATATTTAAAAAGAAAAAAATGTTATTTGAAATCCAATGATAAATTGTTTCTTGTAAGCTACCATTTCCTAGGGGAAAACACATCCTTATCAGTCCATCCTGCTTATATCTGGGTTTCTGTTGGATATGTAAACAAGGTAGGCCCTGCTAAAACTTGCCATGATCTGTAAGGTATAGGAACAATACTGAGTTTGGAAATCATAAATTGAATCCTGGCTCTGCCACTGTGTGATATTGGGCAAGTCACTTAACTTTTCTGAACCTCAGTTTCATCTATAAAATGAGGAATCAGCATATGGCATCAAAGCTCTGAATCTATGAGCCTATATATTTAATTCACTTTTTATGAAGTTCTTTGCAACCCTCAAAGAATTATATGATGTTGATATTAATATTATTATTTCCACAAATTGAATTGTCAAAGTAATACTTCAGAAATGAAGATCTAAAAGAAATTTGGGAAATGAAAAAGTAAGAAGGAATGAGGGAGAAAACTGAGCAAATAGGAGACTAGAAAGAAAGTTGCCAAGCTAGAACAGACATAATGATAAGTTGAAGTCTCTACATTTTCATTCCATTTTATTAATGTGGGAAAAATAAATTCTATGATTAAAGCAATTTTTACATTACAAAGAATTTTTTCCTAGCTCACAGGGATGTTTCAGCATAAAGTTGGGCTTCTTATCCATTATTCCTTTATGAAAAATTATCCTTTAAGGCAAAGCTCAGTACCTGATTACAATAAAGAGGGGTTTTTTTAAGCTCTGAAAACATTTCTCCTCTTCCTCATTTCTCATATCCCAGTCACTATCTGACTTCAGACAACAATTCCAGATTAATTTCACTTTATTCTCTTCCATGCAATTTAAATGCTGTCTGGGGGCCCCTGCAATCCTGGGAATCATTTCAGGAGATCTTCAAAGTCAAAATTATTTTCCTAAAACACTAATTTTCAAAAATTCCTAATATGGTAGCTATAAATATGCAACTCATATAAAAGGTCTTTTGGGGGTTGGAGAGCAAGTCCTCGATCATTTTTAAGAGTATTAAAGAGTTCTAAGATCAAAAATGTGGAGAACCACCACACTAATCAAACTGCCCCACTTGCTACTCTACTAACTCCTGTTAGTTATTTCTGCACCAGCTATCTCCATGCTTCTTCTCTTTGCTATTTCTTATTATGCTAAATTACATTAAGATTCAGCTCAAATGTCCACTGCCATGTTAGACTTTTCCTGATTCCCAGTCCCAAGCCCTACCAGTTGTCGGAGCCCTTCCTTTCAGAAGTTATTTTGTATATGATTGTAACTACATATCTGTTTTTGTAAGTTCCCACCTGTAAAATGTAAGCTCCTTGTGGGTAGGGATTGTTCAACTTTTATCTTTCTAACTCCAGCTCCTAGAATAGTGCCTAGAACATAGCAGGTATTTAATAAAGACTTAGTGAGCAAAATTCACCCTCCCATGGGATTTCTTCTTCACTTTATCTCTTGCATCAACTCTTCCCATTGCCATCCACTGGTATGAGCCCCCACCATTACTACCCTGATTATGGCACTAATCTCCTTTTAAGTCTTTCTAGATCTACTCTGCTCCTCTATTTATTTCCTTATACCCCTTGACAGAACAATCTTTATTATATAGTCTTTGTTTAGTCATACCTCTACTCAAAAGTTTTCAGGGGCCCCAAGATTGCATATAAGTAAACTCCAAAGGGAAAAGGTACACTGAAACAGGTATAAAAAGTGAGCTAGAAAGATAGGATAGTACCAGATCAAAACTCTCCATGATCTGGTACTACCCTATCTTTCTAGCTCACTTTTTATACCTGTCTCAACCAACCAATAAGCATTTGTTCAGCCCTTACTATATACCAGTTCCTGGGTTAAGCATTAGGGATATGAAGAAGAAGTAAAAAATAAGCCCTGCCCTCACAAAGCTTCCATTCTAATTGAGGATATTAAATGTACATGGATAGATATATTCAAGCTACATAAAGTATAGTGACAAGGTAGCTTTAGAGGGTAGCTTCCCTATTATAGGGAAATATAAGGAAGAGGAAAAGCACCTTGAAGAAAGTAGCATTCTTCTTACTGCTTCATAAATCCAGAATCTCCCTTCCCCCCTTCACCTACATATTCTTTAAAATCCAACTCAAATGAACCATCTGAATTAAGCAGCCTGATCTGGGCTTTCCCCCAGGATTCACTCAGGGTTAGTTTTGTGATTCTCTTGTGTACTTATCAGATAGCATCATGTATTATAAACTGCATTTGGTTCATATACCTCCGCTAGACTATAAAATCCTCAAGCTGGTATTTAACTAGGCATTTCATATTCCTCCCTTCCACTTTTTATAGTCTTTTATAGTCAGTTTGGTCTATTTGATGCTTCTCACATGTTTGATGCATCTCCCACCTCCAGTCCTTTTACCAGCTGCTCCCATGTTTGGAATATAATCCCTCCTTACCTTCACATTTAGAATCCTTGCATTTTTTCAAAGAGTAGCTCTGATATTATGAAATCTAATTCCTCGGTGTTAGCGTTCTCTGTCTCTTAAAATGACCCTGTAAATACCTTGCATCAACTTATTTGTTTCTATATTGGTTCTCCACCTCAAACTGCAGCCATCAAAATACAAATTTCTTAAGCACACAAACTGCTTTCAATTCCTTTTTTGCATCGTGTCCAACATAGTCCCCTACCCACTTTTGAAATATATGTTAAATTGATTTGATATAAAATTAAGCTTCATGAAGACAGATCCTGTCTTGTGTATGCACACATCCATGCAGAATAGATTCATCTTTACTATCATTGTTGGGAAACTTCAGTCAAATCTTTATTGATTTGAAAAGCACCCACAGTATAAAGTTTTGTATAGTTTGAGACTAATTATTCTTTTATAATCATAATGATTACTTCTTATCAAAGCATTTTTACTCTGTTTCAAAAATAAATACAAAAAAGAGAGGTCAAAAAAGTATAAACTACATAGAAATCTCATGCCAGATATAGCATGACAATTTAGGAAATGGTTAGCAGCAAAAATTAAATTGACCACATTTTAAAAGACAGAAAGTGACTGGTTTTTTAATGTAAATGATATCTCCAAATCAGATATCTGTGTTTAATCATACTGCTCATTTATTAGAAAAAATGTCAAAATCAATACAAAATTAGAGGAATAAAACAGAATATATTATATGCAATTAGGGCAACCATCAAGTGGACCTTTTTACATAGCTAATTATGCCTATTCAAAATTGGAAATGGATAAAAGTAAATATTGATATTGATTCATTTCTCAAAAACATTAAACAATATAAATTCAATACCATATCCATAAGATCAAAGGAGCCTATAAAACATATCAGTGATCAGATATTTCATCTTCTGACAAAGTAAAGAAATAATCATATCCAAGGGCAATATAATTTTAGAACATGAACTCCTTTGTAAAACTTTTCCGAAGATTATGTTGGAATATTATGAGCATTATTTCTTGCTAAGGTTAGTAAGAAGCAGTAAAGGGCAAATCAAGTTAATAGAGACCTTGTCAAGAGACCTAATTAAGCCTGATCTTCTTGAGTATTAAAGATCAACCTAGAGAGAGGTAAAGGGAAACAAAATGGAAAAAAAATCTGTCAAGGTAATAAGCTATTTTCCCAATCAACAACATTGAATCTACATTTAGATTCAAATAGAAAAGTCCCAAATGTGCTGTATAAGGAAGCAGAAATGGTATTAATGAAAACAAAAATAGGAAGAGCAGCTGGATTAAACTAAGTGTACACAAAGTAAGTCAGTGCTAGAGGCAACACAATATTGAGGAATCAGTTCTCAGAATGTGAAAAGAAGAAAATAAATGCTTGGGAAACACAAGAAATCTAATTATTCTTAAAACAAAAAAAATAGTTCAACAAAAAAATAATCATTGCTTACTCTATGAGCTCTGGAAAATCCAAATAAAACCAACATGTACATAACAAGGTCATTCTTGATCAAGTTATAAGAAGATAATAGGCAAATTAGCATTTTATATCAAAAATGGAAAACTTTTTTTACACAGAAAATTAAGTGACAAGAAGGAACAAAATGAGATCTCACTGAACCAAGTGTTTATTGACAATAAAAAGAGCAAAACAAATTTTGCTTTGGTAAAACAAAAGTCTAACTCAAATACTCTTCCCTCAACAAGATGTCTTTCTTATTAAACTCATATTATATTATATTTTTAATAAACTCATTATTAAATTAAAATATGAAACAGAAATAACTGTATAAGAGGGGGAAACTAGCTTGCATTTGAAAAACTGCATATTAATCATAATAATGCATTATTGAAAAACTGCATATAGCAGCTGTTAGGGAAATTAAAGTAAAAATCTAAAAGGTCATGTCTTCAAAGACTTTGCATTCTATTTGGGATTGATTAGGGAGGAGGAAACAAATAGCAGATAATTAAAAATATGAAATATATATAAGGCAAATACAAGATCATTCCATGGAAGCAACAGGTCACTAGAACTAGAAGAGCAGAATAATCCTTTTGCAAGGTATGCAGTACCCTATATTTCAGTAATGTTCCAGTAAGGCCTTGAAGAAAGTGAAACATCATACATGATGAAGTTAAGGAAGGTGTGTGTGACGGGCATGAGGTACAAAAATTGTGACTAAGTGACATATTGAGAGAATAGTAAATGGGGTCAGTTTGGCTGAAGGTTAGAGAATTATTTAAGACCCAATTATGATGGGATTTATATGCCAGATCCAGAAGTTCATATTTTATCCTAGAAATAATAGGGAAGGTATGGAGATTCTTGAGAAGTGCTTTAGGAATATCATTTTGACAGGACAAAATTCATAGATTTAGAATTAGAAGATGCTTTAGGTGCCATCTAATATAAAGGCCTAATTTTACATATAAGGACCCTGAAGCTCAGGGACATGAAATTACTTGATTAATTTTATATAGCTAGTAAGCATCAGAGACTGGCTTTAAACCTAGATCTTCTGTCCACAGTCAATGCTTTTTCTATTGCACCACACTGATCTCAATTATCAATAATATCTAGGATTTTGATTTTAAACATTAATATTTTCTTTCTCTTTTCTGTGCTTTTTTAGGTGACAGCAAAGGAGAAAATACAGTTGATCTCTTAATTCACATTCTATTAACCCAAGAATGTCTATAATAGAATAAAAAAGAAATTAAATGAAAGCTCTCTAGAGGGACTTCCATAATTCCTTATATGCTTGAGATGAAATGATGATGTAATGGGTCACTTCTGAATCCTAGACAGCAACCAGATAGAAAAGATAAAGAATAAAGTTGGACATGATTTTTGAAGAGGAACAAAATTATATTGACATTAGAGGCAGTGATATAATGTGAATAAGACCAAAGCAAACAAGATCTCAGGTAGGGAAATGGGCTGATAGAAAGAAGTTGAGAAAAACAAACGGGACAGCAATCAAGTTAACAGAGGTGGCAATTCCCACCACCCTCCCCAAGGAAAAGGAAAGTAGTGAAGATTACAGCCAGTAAACTTGACTTCCAATGCCAGCAGGATTCTGAGATGTATTAAGAAAGGGATGATACATAAATGTTTAGAAAAGGAAGCTATGATCACAAAGAGGAAATATAGCTTCATTAAACAAAAAACCCATGTCTTATTAATGTTGTTTCCTTTTTTATCAATGCTATCAAATAAATAGGGACTCCTGGATAGAGTGACAGGCACAGAGTCAGGAAGACTCATGTTCCTGAGTTTAAATCTGCTCTCGTGCATTTACTAGCTGTGTGACCCAGGGCAAATCATTTAACCCTGTTTGCCTAAGTTATAAGATGAGCTAGAGAAGAAAATGCAAACCATTCCTGCAGCTTTTCCAAGAAAGCTCCAAATGGGGTCACAAAGGTTTGGACACAACTAAACAACAACAAAAATAAGCAAGCAAATTAAAGAAATTTTATTATTATACATTATCTAGATTTTAGTAAAGCATTTGATAAGATATGGAAGAAAATAATAAAATATATAATGAGATTATATTATAATGATATATATATATAATAAAATGATAAAAGGTGGAAAGAAGGGAGAGTCATGAGATAGATGACAGTACAATTAAGAGTATTTAGAATTAGCTGGATTCAAAAGACAGAAGAAAATATAAAATATTTTATATCAAAAAAACTGATAATTTCAAAATCATGAGATTCCCTAAAGAAATCATAAATGAAAACAATGAAACTCTATTAGAGACCAATGCAAAGTAAAAATAGAAAGACTCTTATGAATCATCTTCTGGAAGGAATTCTCAGAAATGTCATAGCAAAGTCTAGAGACTCAAATAAAAAATTCTGCAAACTCAAGAAACCTCAAAGTGTGGAACACAATTTGTTTAGAATTTAAATTGTTTGAATCATTTTCTCAGTTGAATAAGGATATTATTGAAAGGGAAAACTACTTAATTTGTTCTATACTAAAATGCTTCTCTGATGCTTCAGTGTCATTTAAAAATGATCCTGAATTCTTGAAGAATAATCCAAGAGAACACAAGCTCTGTTAAGTCCCAGACATTAGAAATGTTTTGAATCTACAGCTAGCAACAATTACATGTCTGTCATCTAAGAATTAGCCTAATTGGTGATTCAAGAATCACCATTTGAAGTTTCATCATGGGAAAATAGACTTTTTCAACCAAAACAAGCTCACAGTGACTATCTACCAAGACACAGAAGAAACATTTATTAAATAGCCATTGTTTGTAGAACACTATTTTGGATGATGTAGACATAAAATAGTTTAGAACCCAATACAAATGCCAAATCCTTCAAGAAACCTCATCTGACAAAAGCAGTTAGTTATTGCCTTCTATTTTCAACTTCAAAAAAATTTAATTTTTAATTCTCTAATGCACTGGTTATATAAACATTTTATAATTATGGAGTAAAAATTCATTATATTATATAATATTATATTGCATATAAATAAATCATGTAGTCCATGAAAAATTTACTTGCAGGCCATCCAAAGAAAAGACATTGTAGACATGGGATGGGTGTAAGATGCAATACATTAGCAAAAAAGGCTGGCACAAGAACATAAAGATAAGAAACATATGGAACTAAAAATAAGGCAGTATAGCCAATGGAGAGTCCCCTAGATAGCAGCAAAAGACCTAGGAAAGTACCCAGACAGACTTGCAGGGAGGGAGATATTGTTGGCTTAGGGGAAGATTTCCAGGCAGAAATGAACAAGAGTACGGGAACATTAGGGTGGTCAAATGGCTCACACTCTGTACCATTAGCATGAGTATCCACATGCATTAAAGGTCAAAGTACTAAATTACATTGTCAGTAGCAATGTCTTATTTCCCTAATAGACCATAAGTTCAATGAAGGCAGAGAATGTATTTTATCCACCAGCTCACATTATATTCTGCAAACAGTTCTTATTTAATAAATGTTTATTGTCATTGATTTATTTAACTTTATTATCATATACAAATCTGACATGAGTAGAGTTGGGATTTTATTAAGTACCAAAAAAAAAAAAAACAAGCTTAAATATGTTATCACTTAATCATACAAATGCTTATTGAGCATCTTCTTAGTGCCATGGATCATAGAGTTTGAGTTATAAAAAAATCTGAAACAGTATCTGGCCCAGGATCCACTCCATGGTATAGATTGATCAACAACACTAAAATAGATAAGATGGCCCATTTTTGAACTTTTTAAAGAGTCCCCCCAGTAGCATAGGGCAATGTACACAGAAGGTATTTTACAAGTGGTTGTGAAATTGAACTGAATTGAAATACATAAAAGTTGCAAAGATGCAAATTTAGATGTAAAATTGAAGGGAAATCCTCACAAATTATCATCCCAAAGTGGAATGGAATGGAATGGACTGGGGAAATAGTGGGTTCCCCTTCTACAAAAATCTTCAAGAAAAGGAAGGTGACCACTTGATCTCATGATAAAGGGAATTCTTATTTGGGTTTAGATTGGACTAAATGGCCAATATGGGACCTTTTCATTCTGAAATTCTGTGTTTTTATGAAATCTTGAGAGAGTTAGCATTTAGAGTTTTAGAAGTTTAAGGGAAAGTAGAAGTTACTCAATATTTGTTGCCAATTTCCTTAAGCATCCCTGTTCTACTCATTCTCAAATCAGTCTTTTCTGATTCATGTCAGTATTAAAGTACTCTCTTGTAATAAGGACCCAATTAATTGATTCCCTCCAGTTTGCACCATTAAATTCTGTGGAATTAAGATGAATTTACACTTATGTAAGAAACATTGCTATGTTGCCTCCTGCCGCTGTCCTCCTGCTGACTGACTCACATTACAATAGCCCAGTAATTGCACTAGCTTTGCAATAATTCACATTTGACTAGCATGGCAATGCCAGCCTTACTTTAAGACTTCAAGGATCCATGATTTCATCAGCATGTGTCCTGTCTCCACCAATTCATTTTTTAACTCCTTTACTCCTTAATAGATATTCTTCTAAAGATTCTGTGGCTATAAAATTCATCACCCTGCAACCAAATGGGTTATGAGCTTCTATGAACTTAGCTAGGCTGGTCCTTAGCTAGGCTGTATAGACATACAGGATATCAATTGGCCCAGACTCAAAGTTTCTTTTCCCTGACAGAACCAACCAGAAATTTTGCTCTGTCATTAAATCCTTTGAGAACTATAATCACCCGTGAGGGATCTGAGAAAGATTTGTAGATTATTATACAAAATAGGTACTTAATAAATGCTTCTGGATTGGATTGGAAGGCACTGGGCATATAGACTAAAAGCCAAAAACAATCCCTGCCTCCAAAGCAGTTACTTTCTACTTAATCATGGCTCCAACTCGGCCATTTGCAAACTTTGTGTCTCTGAAAAACTTTTGATATCTCTGTATTCTTCATTTTTCTCTCTAATAGTATAAATGAGTTAGATAATTTCTAAAACTCCATTCCACTTATTAAATGTAACTCATTTTCATGTAAATACAAGCAGGAAATGTTGCACTTCTGCCTTTGTATTCCCAGTATTCTAGCACAAAGCAGGTCATTAATGAATGTTTGTTGTTTTAATGGATGTTTCAGCACTGTGACCAGGAGAAATGGAGTTGAGAGAGTTTCTAGCTGTTTTAGCCCCAGAGAAATGGACACAATTGTCACAGCTGAATTATGGTATATTGCCATAAGGGTCTTCTAGGTCCACATTGCAGTGGGGCATTTAAGGGGAAAAAAATGGCAGAAGTGAAAAACTGATTGAATTCTGCCTCTGGGAGCTATTAGTTGTATAACCCTGTGCAAGTCACATTACCTCTCTTTATGCCTCCATTTTATCATATGTAAAATGAAGGAGTGAATGCAATGATTTCTAAGGTTCCTTCCAGTAGGATCCTACAAGGAAGTGGTACAATTATTTATCAAGCATATCACCGGGGAACAAAGTGTTATAGCCCATTAGGTATGAGCCTAAAGTCAATCCATCCTTATTAAGTATCTAAAGGTCCTTCCACATTGATTAATGCATAAGATGTTATAATTGGTTCTTTGGAGAAAAGCAAAAGAAAGAAACTTCTGTTAATATGTCTTCCCTTAAAGACCACATAATCTCATTGGAAAAGTGGGACATGTATACATGAAAAATAATTAAGAGTAATTACAAAGAAAAGAGTAATTACCAAAAAAATTACAAAAGAAAAAGAAAATTATATATGGAAAGAGTACTGCATCAGAGCCCAAAGATAAAAGTTTGAATCCCACCCATGTTACTTACTAGCTCCATACTTCAGGTAAGTTACTTAACCTCTGAGTCTAAGCTTCCTCATCTCTCATATGAAGAGCTTGAACTAGACGATCTCCAAATTCCCTTCTCCCTCCAGAATTCCAGGATTGCAGGATTCCATTTACCAAATAAGCCTTATTTCCCCAATCTTTGCTAGAGTTGACACTCCTCTGTGCTTCCTCTGGTTCAAATCCTGGCTCTGACTCTTATTACAGCATGACTTTAGGCAATTCACTTAATCTCTCTGGGGCTCAGTTTCTTAATATGTAAAATGAGGGATTGTACTAGATATAGATGAAGACACTGAAATGCAAATAGGTTAACTGACTTACCTATCACTACCTAGCTACTAAGTGCCAGATAAGTACCTATATCCCAAACTGAAATACAGCATTATTTCTACCATACCATTGTGATTCTCTGCACTTTTGCATAATATAAAACTCAAACTTAATACAGGCACTTATTCTAAAACAAAATTTTAGTAATTTTATGTAACTATCTGACACATCCAAACCCTCATATGACTTGCCTCCTATTCTGTAATCATAAACTTTAGATCATCCAATCATCAAGAACTATTAAGGCACAGATCCTAGAGATCTACATTAGTGTTTCTGAAGATTCTGAGTCACAAATGAGCCAGTTCTTACATGACCTTATGCTTAGAGAGTAAAGTTATGAAATGAGGAACTTGGAATAAGTTTCCTCTAAGGTCCCTTCCAGTTTAAACAATCTATAAATCTATAAATCAATGAATTACTTTTCTATATCCAACCTAGTATAAGCATTATCAGATGAATGAATGAATGAATGAATATCATTTTATTCAATTGCAAAGTATGGTAAAAAGAACCATGGATTTGGGTCCAAGGGCAATGGATCATTTCAATTCTGACGCTTCCTACCCACGTGACCCTTGGCAAATCTCTTCCCCCTAGTTCATCCTCTCTAATACAGGGCAAAATGGAGGAGTGAACCTCACTGATTTGTTTTCATAAGATTCTGGTGGAGGAGTCAAGATGGCAGAGTGAAGCCAGTAAGCAACTCAAACTGATTCTATTTCTTTTGTATTGTTTAGGTGACTTGAAAAAGATAATTGCTTTATAAATCTGCTTTATAAACCTAAGGTATATGGTATTTTAGGGCAAGAGTTTTTAAGTTTAATGGTTAAGGAAGAGGAAAAGGGAACTTAGTTTCATACCAGATCACCAACTGAGGCAGCCTTCAGTTCTAGCACAGCCAAAGAAACCAGGCTGTTGCCTGGAGAAAGCAGGTAGGGCTACCCTTTGCTGTGAGCAAGACAACAAACACAAGGGGCCCCGGTGACAAAATAAAATACTGTGTTGTATCTATGTATGTGTAAATGAAGAAGCAAGTTCCTTGAAAATCTAGGAGCAGGAAGCTTGGGACAGCACTTCCTATACCCCAGAAGCAGAACTTGATCTCGAAAGTCACAAAATAGGAAAAAAGAAAGAACACACAAGCAAGAAACAGAAAAGAACCTTGACCATAGAAAGCTACTATAGTGACAGGGAAGACCAAAGACAAACTTAGAAGAGAAATACCCATATGGGAACTCAAAAGTTCCCATTTTTGAGCCCAAAGAGACTTCTTGGAAGCACTCATAAAGGATTTTTAAAAGCAAATAAGAGAGGTAGGAGTAAAAATGGGAAAAGAAATGAAAAATATGCAAGAGAAAGTCAACAGCTAGAACAATAAAGGACAAAAATTGGCTGAAGAAAATAATTCCTTAAAAAATATAATTGGACCAAGCCAAAAAAAAAAAAAAAAAAGCTAACTGAAGAAAATCATACACTAAAAACAGAATTGTTAAATGAGAACCTTTTGTAATATTTAATATGCTCTTATTTAAGCCTCCTGAGAGAGAGGTCTGTTTCACTTTGGGCTTTATATCCCTAGCCTGTAGTGCAATGTCTAGCGGACTGTTTTAGAGGAACTATAATTTCATTCATCCAGGGAGCTCCCCATCAGGATATTCACTCCCCAAAGGCATATGGGTAATCAATTTGCAACTTGTAATCAATCAAAAAGCATTTATAAAAAGTCTACACTATGTTTAAGTTCCATATATATTAATAAAATGAATAAACCCTCCATATCAGCTCTTCCTAGCTTCTCTGGCTTCCTTCAAGTCACAAATAAAATTCTACTTTCTGAAAAAAAAAATCCCCCAATCTTCCTTAATTCCAGTGATTTCCCCTTCCCTGAGATTATTTTCAATTGAATGTGCATATACTTTCTATACACCGTTGTATATATCTTCCCCATCAGGATATTAGCTCTTTGATAGTAAATACCTTGTTTTGCTTTTCTTTTGGTTAACACAGTACCTAGCACAGTAAGTATGTAATAGGCAACTATGATATATAGTGAGTCAGGACCTAGAATCAAGAAGAAATCTTCATGAATTTAAATCTGACCCACACACTAGCTGTATGACCCTAGGCTAGTCACTTAATCTTGTTTGCCTCATTTTCCTTATCTGTAAAATGAACTGAAGAAGGAAAAGGTAAACCACTCTAGAATCCTTGCCAAGAAAACCCCAAATAGGATCTGAAAGAGACAGACATAACTGAAACAATGGAAAACAACCAGCACTTAATAAATGTTTGCTGATTTGGCTTACTAATTGTTTATTGCCAACTGTCCCTACTCACAAGTAACTCACATTGTAATATGAGAGGGAAAAAAGAGTGTCTATAACTATGTAAAGAACAAATGGAAAGAAAATAAATATAAAACAGTAAGATATAACTATTTGATACTGAAGGTTCTTGGTTAAAGGATTGGGAATGCTTCATGTAGAAGATGATGCTTTAATTACTTTATCTTGAAGAGAGAGAAAGATTCTTTGGGGTAGAGATGAGGAGTTAGAGAATTCCAAACCTGGGGGATAATCAGTGCAAAGACACAGAGGCAAGAGATGGAGTATTTCCATCTCTTGGAGGCGGAAACAGAAAGACAAGTTTGACGAGTATAGAGTTCAGGACAGGGAAGTAATATGTAATGAAGCTGAAAAGATAGGCTGAAGCCAGTTTGATGTATAGGGTTTAAAATGCTAAAGAAAAAAGAACTTTTGTTATTGTAGAGGCAATAGGGAATCATAAGCCTTTTACTGAATTTAGGAATCTTATAGTTAGAGCTGTATTTAAGGAAAATCACTTTTGAAGCTACATGGAGAAAAAAGTGAAGTGATAATCAAGGCCAATCAGATCATTACAATAATATAAATGAACCAAGGATTGATGAAGGCATAAACTAAGATAGTAGCTGTGTGAGTAAAGAGAAACAGGGTCATTTACAATGGTATTGTCAGAAAAATGAGGATTGGGAAAAAAGAGCAGCAGATTTGGCAATTAAGAGATTATTAATATCCATAAAGAGAATAGCTTTAGCCAAATGATGAGGTCACAAGCCAGAGTGCAAAAGGTTGAGGAGAGAGTGAAAAGAAAGAAAATGGAGACAGCAAGCATAATTGGCTTTTTTCTAAGAGTTTGGCTGAAAAATTGAGGAAAAATATGTTTCACTTCAGAAGATAATAGCATCTAACAAGTCTGTATTTTTTAAAGGAGGGGCACTTGGGCATGTTTGAAATCAATAGAAAAGGATTCAGTTAAGAGAGGTTGAAAATTAGGGCTAAAAGGAGTTTGAGAATACAATCTGCTTGAAAGGAGAGGGAAAGATGGAATCCAGGACACACATAGATAAAATTCTGCCATTGCCTTTTTGGAGATTACAATCTAGGAGGTTTTTTCCTAGATTTTTTAAGGACTTTATTGTTTTGGTTATGGTGAAAAAAAGAAGCAACTTTTTTTCATCATAGCAAAAACAATGAAAATAAGTGTCTTTGGACTGCAACATGTATGATTAATATAGAATTATATAAATTATATAAGTATATGATAAACATAATATATTTGCAAATTTATAATAAATCAACCTCAGGGCAAGTAAGAAATTCTTCTTAGGATCATAGATCTAGAGATGGAAGAGATCACAGCCTTACCCCAATGAAGAAACTGAGGAACAAAGTGATAGAGTAGCCTGCCAAGATCACAGAGATGATAACAAGGGAGCATTTGAACTCAGGTCCATAGACTCCATATAGAACCTTCTTCCCATTCTACCATTATGCCTGTCAGTTTCTCTCTTTCAGTTATGACTCAAATACAAAAGCTCACCCAAAGGATGGATTTTCTGAACTTTCAAATACCTGAACCAAAGGGGCTGAAGTGTTCTAAGACTAATTAGTCTGCATAGGTAGGATGTATGTACACTAGAAATAAATGAACCATTAAATTCATGACCCAGAGGCTATGTAAGTGCTCAGGTTAGGTATCATTCATCTAAGAAAGCAACATGGCAATGGAAAGAGATATGTAAATCAGAAGGCAAGTTTGATCTGCCAGAGAACACATACAGATGCTAATGAGGAAACTTAAAATCAAGCCAGAAACATGCAGCACATCATAGTGGCAGAAAACCAGGACTAGGATCTTCCAGAACCTTGGTCAGTTCCCAAATCAAACCCAGGAAGATGCCAACAAACAGAAATTATAATATAGAAAAAGAAACATGTAGCATGTGCTATGAAAATAACTCTAAGAACTGCTAAAATAAGGAAATTCTTTTCAAGCAACAACCTACCAGTTATAGTCAATTGAAAAAATAAAGGGCCCTCTACCAAGAAAGCAATGAGGTACCCAACACTACCTTCCCAACCGCCTTTGTCCTGTCATTTAAACATCAATATCCCACATATTACTGCTGTGATGAGATCAGGTATAGGTGACATCTATCCATGACTTTCCTGTCAAACAGCCATCCTGGCCTCTGGCTGTTTGTATTAAATTCATAACACAGAAACATAGAAAAGAGAAAGCAAGAAAACTATGTCCCACAAAAATAAAATAATGTGTCTATCTATGTATGTGTAAATGAAGAACCAAGTTCCTTGAAAATCTAGTCTATCCTGATCTCTAACAGGATAAGCCTGGAAGATGCTACAAATCTGTGCCAGCTTTAAATCCTAGGTTGTGGATGTAGTCCAGAGCCTGGGCTTGCTCAAATGCAGTTTAAAATACACATCACATTGTGGCCATGTTGAACTTGTCCAGTGGCTATTCTCCAGAGAAACACCTGTATTATCCCTGCCAATATCCATCCCTCTTTTTCAGTCTGAATTAGACTTTCTGGCAAAATGTTCCTATGAGAGTGAATCCTCCATCGCTTTTTTTTAGCATATTTGCCTACATTTCTGGTGCTTTCCATTTCTTTCTTTCTTTCTCCCCATCAAATTACTTTATATTCATTTTGTGTACACTTGTATGTATCCATAGCATCAAAGAATTAGAACGGAAATACATCTAGTTCAACATCCTACTTTTGCTGATAAGGAAACTGAGTTTTAGGGAAGAGAAATTCTTTCCCCAAAGTCACACAGTAGTAAGCATGAGAAATGGACTTTGAATTCAATATCCTTTTCATGGTATTATGTCTTCCCCTAAATAAAAAAGTTCTTTGTGGATGTGAACTGGTCTGTTTTTTCTTTTGTATTCACAAGACCTGGCATATAACATTCATTAGAAATTGCTAACTGATTATCAGTCCATTTAAAAGAATAAGGAAAGGATCAGATAATTCAGAAATATGATTTGACAAGTAGAATGACTCCAGCTTTCTTAAAAAGAACACTGAATACATTCTACTTCGAAGGAGAAAAGTGACAAATTATGTGTCAAGTAAGGCATACATTGTATGACATGCATGTTGATTTGTTCTTGCTTAATTGCACTTATTGCTACAAAGGAGGGATCTTTGGGTAGGGAGTTTATTGACAAGTATCTACAATGAAAAAAGAGGATCCATTTTTTTCAAAGATGGAAATAAACAAAGTTGGTTCCCTTGAGTAATTTTTTTCTATGCCTTTTAAAAATATTATTACTACATAGATGAAAAGCCCCAGTCATTCTCAGCAGGCATATAATAGACAGAGAACTAGGACTGATCAATTGACAAGGTATCATCTGAATATAAATCAACAATTCTATAAAATTTGGCTTTTAGCTCCAAACATGACATAAATAAGTTTGTAATTGTTATTTTCACCAAAAATATACACAAGAGCTAAATGTGTGAGTGGTAATACTAAGTTTTTATCTGTTAGTTTTTTTTTTTTACAATCAAAATTTCCTTACAATAATATTAATATCAAAACTTTCTATATAAAATATTGATGCACAAATTTAAAGACATTTCCACTCCAAATATTCATGTGAACTATGTGTGCCCAAACTTTATCAGGACCTTCTGAGCTCACACTGGTCTGAGCATCCAAAGTTGGACATACTGTACCTTGCTCCCAACATAGAGATGTTATTTTGATCCTCTTCAAGCACTGATAACAACCAATACCTTATTGTAACTTTTCCTACATTCTTCCTACGAGAAAATCAAAAACCATGAAAACCAGCCTTTCTTCTAAAGTCACCATATCTAGAACAAAACCTTTGGAGGAAGCCTACATGAAGTTTCAAGGTGAATTTGACCTTTTAAGAAATGTTGCTCAGGTACTATACCACTGGCAGATTACTAGAAGTCATGGACTCCTTGGTCCACAACAAGGAGAAATAGATGTAAGATATAGAAGGAAGAATTCAGTCTGGTGCTTGGTTCTATGAGAAAAGGAGAAGAAAGATTTAAGCTGAATAAAGAAGAGAACATAACAGTAAAAATGATTTGGAGGGATTGGGACTTGTGAAGATAGATATAGAATGTGGAGGTGGCATTTGGGAACAGTTGAAGACGTTGAGGGAAACTAGCTAAAGAAGGGAAAGGATGGTTGATAACAGACTTGAAGAGAAGAACTTAAGGCTTTTCCTTAAGCCTTTTAATAGGGCATGCAAATGAGAAAATATTGCATCAAAATAACAAGGGAACCTATGATTTCATTATTGCAAGGAATGCCTAAATGAGGAAATGTTCTCTAACAATGCAGGTCAGTATTTTCTCTGCAACTTTAAGAGGTACACGGAGAACTGAGAGATTAATGATTTTCCCCAGGGTAGTAGCCAGTAAATGTCAAATATGGTATATAAGCGCGTGTCTTCCTGGCAACCTCACTTAAAAAAAAAAAAAGAAACTAATAATTAAATTAAAATGATAATTATACTAGTAGTAGTAGTAGTAGTAGTAGTAGTAGTAGTAGTAGTAGCAGCAGCAGCAGCAGCAGTAGTAGAAGTAGAAGCAGTAGTAGTAGCAGTAGCAGCAGTAGTAGTAGTAGTAGTAGTAGTAGTAGTGTAGTAGTAGTAGTAGTAGCAGCTAGGATTTGTATAGTACTTTGTGGTATGCAAAGCACTTTACATATGTCATTTCGCTAGTGAGATAAGTGCTATGGTTAACCCCATTTTCTACATAAGAAAATAAATCCTGAGAGAAATTAAGGAGGAAGAGAAGAACAAGAAGGAGTAGGAAGAAATAAGAAGTAGGAAGAAGAGGAGGAAAAGAATTAACACATATAATACCTCCTATACCATAAATCCTGTGGTAAATACTTCAATCCCATTTGCTATTCACAACAATCCTAATATCCATATTTTACAGATGAGGGTCACATAGACAGTAAGCATCTGAGGCCATGATTGAACTCAGGTCTGCCTAACACTATGCCCAGTGTCCTACCTAGCTTCTCTATCTAATGTGCCACTTAGCTACATATTTTAATCTACAAAAGTCCATCTCTATTTGATCTCTTATGTACCTCTGTATAGCAAACTCTAAAATTAATTTCTTTCATGCTGAATAGGTAATACAGAAACTTTTATTGAAAGTTAATTTTTATAGCAACCAAAAATTTTAGGAATCCCTGCCGTAGAGATTATTTATTTTGATCAAAGAAGAATAAATTTGAGAACAACTAAAAGTTCAAAAGAGACAAAATCCCATGATTTTGGCAGTAATAAAACCCCAGAGCAACTATGCATAAAAGTGAAATGTTTGGTTAATAAGCAAAATAAAATAGAGGTCCTAAACCAAAGAAATAAATTTGACTTTGTAGGGGTAAAACTTGGTGAGATGAAATCTATCATTAAATAGTTTTGAATTGGTATACTTTATTTAAAATAAACAGATAAAAAGAAGAAAGTAGAATTACTAACTAAAATAGTATAATCATGTGAGGAAATCTAGTGTGCACAAAGAGGTTGGTGAAAAACATCTGAGTGAAGGAGGGAGAATTAGGGTTGATACATTACAGCTCACTAAGACAGAAAGAGGAAAGAAGACAGAATTCAGGAATAATAAACCTGGAACAAAAGCATGATACTGTAGTAGTAAAAGACTTCTGTTTTCCATTCATCTACTAAAATTCATTCTCTGTCAAAATCAAAGCAGCTATTAATTGGTTGAGTTGCTTCATTGCTAATTTCAACATTCAAAAAGAATAGGAAGCAAAAAGGGAAATTCTCTTCTAAATCTGCATCTCACTAACAAGGAAGTGATGGCCACTTATTGTGAAATGACAAAAATAAAATTTGGGCCAATGGAGTGACCACTCTCTAGTGTTTATGAGAGAGAAGAGGAAAATTAGGAATCATCTAATTTACATCCTGGGATTTGGAGAAATCACTTTTCAAAAGGTTTAAAGGAAGAATAGACATAAAAGCAAGGATTTAAATTCTCTAGAGAATAAATAACAGCCCTCAAGAAGGTTCAGAAACCCTAAAGAATTAAATTCAAAAGAAAGAAAGGGAAACAATTATGGTAAAGAAGAAAAATAGAGTTGTCTGAAGAAATCAATGAGAAAACAGAGAGAAGGAGCCAACCAACTTATGTTTCCAAATGAGATGTAGAGAAAAGCAAAGGCTGGTAATATAAAAGCATAGCATGGTTTAATAAGAATAATGTCAACAGTGTTAAAACTGAGAATAAAGTAAGGCAGGAGGTGTAAGCTAAGGGTAACAAAAAGTGGACAAGTATATTAAGAGAAAGAGTAGAATGTAGGAAGGAATCACACTACTGCTCAGAATGAATGACTTTATGACAATTGACAAAAAAAAAAAAAAAAAAAAAAAAAGATGAAAATGCTCAATTCTGATTCTGATCCTGTCCTCTCTGCCAAGGAGAATGACCTTTGGATTGAAAAAGCAGAATATAAATGGCTAATAGGGAACTGATAGCCAAAACAAGCAAGGAAAGAGTAAAAGAATATCCTGCTGCCTTTTATAAATTCAGGTCATCTGCCTCAGGTACCAAATGAATTGGTGTAAGTAACTACTTTGTCACTGCCAGTGAGAGTTAGCACATTGTAAAAAAATTAGGACAAGTACCACAAAATTGAAGAAGGGTAAGTGTAATTTCTGTTTTCAAAAAAAAAGAATAGAGTCTAGAAACTACAGGGCTGCTGAAAGTCTTAAAATGGATTATTTATAGAAATATTTTACATGTTTGCACATGTATAACCTAAAACTGATTGTTTACTGTCTCAGAAAGGGAAGAGGAGAGGGATAGAGTTTGGAACTTAAAGCTTTTTTAAAACAAAGACTAAAAATATTTTAAAATGTAATTAAAGAAAAATAAAATGTTATTAAAAGAAAGATGATTAGTGAACATCAAAACGTAAGTAGGAATCGTAAAAACTCATTATGGTAATGAATAGGTCATGCCAGACTAAAATTAATTCTCTTTGTAAAACAGTTACTAGAGATGCTTAATTTCTTATGTACCTTGGCATTGGAGAGATGTTTTAGATATGTTACTTAGATTTTAGAGAAGATTTTCATAAAGTATCTCATACTATTCTAATGGAAATATGGTAAAAGTAGTTTAAAAGATAACAATTAGCCCATATTCAGTTGAGAGATTAAACTCAAAGAGGATTGACATTAATGAATGAATAACAACTTTGCAGGAGGATGCCAGAGAAGTACTCTATGGATTAGGGCTTAAATTTAGGTTTGTGAATATCCTTGTCAATGCATTGGGAAAAGGCACAGATCAGATGCTTTTTATATTCACAAAGAATACACTGGAT
Organism: Sarcophilus harrisii; assembly: GCF_902635505.1. Classification (NCBI taxonomy): domain Eukaryota; kingdom Metazoa; phylum Chordata; class Mammalia; order Dasyuromorphia; family Dasyuridae; genus Sarcophilus; species Sarcophilus harrisii. Next base: position 635,135,408 of record NC_045427.1, on the reverse strand, counting down.
GGCCACTCTAGATACAAGAGGATTTTGATGACCTAGAACTTAGACCTGAATCTAATGATACAAAAATGAATGAGGATAAAAATAAACTCTACCACTTGGATTTTAAAAATAATTGGGCTGGTTTTTTTTAATCTGGAGGTTCTCCTGAACTACAAGTTCAATATGAGTCAACAATGAAATATGGCAGTCAAAAAAAGACTACTTCAGTCTTGATTTGCATTATGAGATGACAGATTCCAGGAATGGGGAGGCAACAGTTTCATGGCATTCTACCCTAGAGAACAATGTTTGGTTGTGTGAGTTATAATTTAGAAAGGATATTAACAATCTGGAGAGAGCCTAGAAAAGAGCAATTAGAATGGCAAAAGACACTGAATCCATCGATTATATGAATTGAAGGATCTGAAGATGTTTGGCCAAAATTAAAGACAAGAGGAAGGAAAAAACATTCCTTTTTTAGGGCCTACTCTGTGCCAAGAAGTATGCTTATGTTAAGAATTTTATAAATATCACTTCATTTCATATTATTGTACAACAATTTTGCGAGGAAAATACCATTATTTATAGTTAAAGCAATGAAGGCAGATAGAGATTAAATGACTTTCCAAGGTATTGCTCAACGCCAAATTTGACTTCAAGTATTCCTTGCTCCAGGACCAATATTCATCTTCTGAGTGACCCAGCTGCTACTAAAAGACTCAATCACCTTCTTTAAATATTTGAATGGTCAGAAGAACCAGAAGAACTAGAACTGATAGATAGTTGAAAATTGCAAAGAATCACATATAGGTTTGTCGTAAGGGGAAACATCCAGACAACAAAAGCTATTCCAGAGTGGAATGGGCTGCTATGAGGAGCTCATTGGGTTGCAAACTCTGTCCTATTGGAGTTCTTCAGGAAAAAGACTGAATGACCATTTGTTAGAGAAATTGTGGATTCTCAATCACTCACAGCATTTGACTACATGGGTGGTCCTGGGGTACCTTCCAGCTGTGAACTCCTGAAGAGAAAAAAAAATATGAGAAACTGAAAGAAAAGATAGAAAGCTATGAATTTTGTGTCATGGATGTAAAGAACACCACAGGAAAGCCTCATTTATAATCATTTTCTCCTCCACATAATTTACAGTTGAGAATTGTGAGCCAAAGAATGGCAGGAGATACACCCCCTACTAAGCCAAAAACTGAGATAACCAGCTCTAATATAAGCCACTTGGAGCTAATTACTTCATAAATTCCATTTATGGGACTAATACAAAACATCAGGCCCTGTGGTGCTGACAGCAGCAAGTCAAGAAGGGGGAGAAAATTTGGATCCAGCACTTTCTTTTCAAGTTAGATGAACACATAGACAGTCATCCACAAGCAAAAAGGAAAAAGAGAATCAGAAAGAACTAAGGGCTGGCCAAAAGTTTAAAAGTTATAGGAAAGAATAATATCAGAGTTTAAATGATGTGCCTAAGATCACATAGCCAGTAAGTGTCAGATCCAGAATTTGAATCCAAGGCTTTTGTACACACAGTACAACATTTCATAATTTCTCATATTTGAGCACTACCTTGATGTTTGCAATATGTCTCGTATGCATTCTGAGATTCATAACCTCAAGGTTGTAAAGAAGAAATCAAGTTTGAGACAGTGGAAAGGAGGCTGACTTTGGGATCAAAAGCCCTATGTTTGATTTCTAGCTCTACTAGTAATTAGCTTGGTGATCTTAGACAAATATTCTCTGTTACACAGTCTCCTCATCTGTAAAATGAAGGGGTTGGATTAAATAGCCCCTAATATCCCTTCTGGTTTTGATGCTATAGTTATTTGATTTTATGACATTCTTTGGAGTAGGTGCTATTATCATTCCCATTTTACAGATGAAGAAACTGAGCCTCAGAGAAGTCAAGTGATTTAAGATTACACAACTTGTCTATTTCTGATGAATGTTTTTCCTAACTCCAAATTTAACACAAAGGAAAATTAATGTTTAAAAAGCTAGAAATTTATGTCAGGAAGAAGCTTAGGGTCGTTAAAGACACTATAATTTCCCTGGAGCAATCTAGCCCACTCACCTCCTTCTGTTTATTTCAAGGTCTGGCTCATTGTCTTCTCACAAGAGCTGTCCCAAATTTATCTGCTTATGGACCAGCTCTATGGGCAGACCATCCACCTACATATCGTAGTCTAGACAAAGTAATGCCCCCACAATGCTTCAGTGTGATTATGTCTCATAACTATTATGATTCAAAAGCAGCATCGCACCCAACTTGAAATCAGAAAGATGGGCACAAATCCTGCCTCCCTTACCTACTACTTGTATAATGTTGGTCAAATCACTTCTGACCCTCAGTTTTCCCACCTTTAAAATGAGGGTAATAGCACCTATGGAAATTAACTCCCAGGCTATTTAAAAGTGAGATAATGGATATAATGTATTTTTCACATTTTAAAGCACCATGTAAATATCTATTATTATTCCTAGATAGCTAAAAGTGTTGTTCTAGTACAGGATTTTAATTTATTTTATCATGAAAGTAAAAGTAATACAATAATAAGTCAGTTTAGAGAGCTGAAACTCCACAAAAAGGTATGCTTAAATCAGACAACTGAGCACTTAAGGCTAATTACCTATTAAATGTGGACAATGACTCTATTAGCATGTTTTGGATAAATGGATCTTCTCACTGTTAGTGCTTGCTGAATGTTTGGTGTTAAGAAAATGGGAGGCAAGGATTGGAGGACAGAGGGAGAGGGGCCAGAGTCACTTGGCAGCAGGACAAGGAGGAGAGAAGTTGGTGACTCCGGACTCCCAAATCCAGGATTCTGCTTGCCTGCCTCTTCCACTTCTTCCCCTAAATATCAAGGACTTTAATTTATCCTGACTCTGGATGACCCCCCCCCAAGGCCCTCCAGGGAGCTAGCCAGTATTCTCCAAGTCAGGCACTATGTTCACGCCCAAATTCCTGCCCTCTGGGAACTTTAAATTTTGTAGATAGGATGACATTTTGTTGGTAAGTAAATAGGCAAGATTTATAATAATTAAAATACAAAATGGAAAATGTACAAAGTCTAGATGAAGTACAATGAGAAAATCAGAGAAGGAATGATCACCTCCAACTATAAGTCAGAGAAAGCTTCTTAAGTGAAGTTGATCATTCTGCTATTCTCTGCCCTAAAAAAAATTACACCTGTGGTGTTTTGTTCATTTCTGGACATCCCATTGTACAAGGATCATTGTTAGGTTGGAGAGCTTTCAGAGGAAATCAGGCAGAACTCAGGTTTGTGCAAGAAGATAACTTACTGGGGAGGAGGGGAGGTGCTGATATTTAACCCAGAGAAGAGATAGCATTCTTCAGGATATGGGTACTTTTTAATAAAGGGATTAGATTTGTGTTGAATTAAATTGGTGCATAGGTATCATCTAATGATTCTACAGAACACTTACCTAAGGTTACATAATGGTCATGGAGAGAATTAATTTCTATCATTTAATTTAATCATATGAATTAAGTGAGATCATCATTATTCTGGATACTTCTGGGGAGCAGGTGGGAGGAAAAGAAGTACATTTAAATTCACCTAAACCATGAATCAAAAAAGTACTCTATCATTAAATAATGACTTTTACTTTTGAGGTTGGGAAGTGCCTGTATACATTCTTTAATGTGGTAGTTCTTAAAGTATGATCTAAGGTTCCCCTGAGGGTCTTGGGATAGGATTAAAACTGTTTTTGGTATTAGCCTATTTAAATTTCTTGTGGTGTTTTTCTTCTTTATAATATAATGGTTCTCTCTGGTATCAGGTTTCTTGGGGAGGTTTTCTGGAGGCAGTTTTCTTTTCAGTTAAAAGTAATAATCACCTCAAACGCAGCCAGGTGATAAAAGTTCAGATCTTTATTTCTTATCTCTTTCCTTGGGCCCAGTTAGCTCAGAGGCCTATGCCTCTGCTTGGTTCCAAGAGTTCTTACAGATTCTCCTTTGCTTCTGCCTCTGCTTTCTTCAGCCTCCAGCCAGCATCTCCTTGCCTGGGGCTGGGCAGCTTTCTGGAGAGCTTTTCAGACCAACCTTGGTCTCATTGGGGGAAGAGCAGGAGCCCAGTCACCACAGTGGTGTGAGATGAAGTGAATCTGGTTGTGCCTCCGAGAGTAGGCTTCTACTAAACTGACCTATGCTCCCTTCTCAGTCTTTTTTCAGCTCAACTCTCAACTGAGCCTCCATCTGTTTTTTATATATGATCTCCCAAAGGTTGACTCCTCCCCTCCGAGGGAGGAATTAAGGGAGGTGTGAATTCAGATATCTCATACTAAACCCTGAAATCTCCCAAATGTGGGAACTCCAATGAGTACTTAAATACTTCTTGTTTATATGAGCTCTCTCAAGGTGTGAACACAAGCATTATTTCTATCAGTTGTCCTTAGTACCTTGTTTCTTCTGGCCCATAACATCTCCTTCTAAGATCATACTGAGCCAAGCTAAATTAGATAATTATTGTCTCTATCAACTCTAATGACTTAACAATTTGTAAAGATTCCAACAATTTCTAGTATGGTAAATATTAATATCTAAACCCTATATAAACAATAACTCTTTGAGAGGGGTCCTCAATAATTTAAAGAATATTAAAGTGTCCTGAGATTAAAAAGGTTGACTATCGCTGCTCCAATGAACTCAGTTAACTACAGTTAAAAGAATTTAATCTAAGATGGGGAAACTCATAGTGCTTTAAAAGGGTTGTGGATGGAAATAGATTCTTTGAATAGATTGCCTTAGACTGGACAACTCAGAAGTGAATGACATAATCAAAGATCATTAGAATAGATCCAGTCCCTCATTGTAATATTAATTCTCTCTCATTAATTGTTAATGAATCAGAATAGATTGCTACCTTCAGGAACATCCACTCTTTCAAGGACATATAAACTGGGAGCACACCATCATGAGAGATTTTTGGCATTCAAGAGTGTCACTGACCCCTTTATTGATAAAATGCTAGCATTATTAATAAAATTATTAATTACCCAGAAACTGTGTCTCTTGAACTTTTTAAATGTCAGTTCGCCATAGCTCTAATGTTCTCCTTTTTGATCCTCATGTCCTGGCTTCTCTGGCTTCCTTCAAGTCCCAGCTAAAATCTCACTTTGTATAGGAAGGATTTCCTGTTATTCTTGAATCCTAACATCTTCCCCTTGTAATTATTTCAAATTTATCTTGCATGTAGCTTATTTGTACTGAATTATTTGCATGTTGTCTCACCAATTAGATTATGGTTTCTTTGAGAGTTTTAAGCACCTTTAGCCTTTCTTTGTGTCTCCAGTGATTAACACAGTGCCCTGCTCATATTAGATACTTAATAAATATTTAATGACTGACTGACCAAGAGTTAGCTGCTTACCCTCTCTGTCTAAGCTTCCTTGTCTATAAAATAAAGATATTAGAGTTGACAGTCTTTAGTATCCCTTTAATTTTAAATCCATGATCCCATGAAATCATAGAAAGGTAAATTGAAGCTCAATATAATGAAAAAAAAAACTCATATAATTAGATCCCTAACACTCTCTTGGTATCCAGTAGATTCCCCTCCAATTCCCCTTCACATAAAGACCGGATGAACAACTTTTGGGATTTATTAAAGAGATTTTTTTTTTTCAGAGATGGGTTAGATTAGACAGTCAGTGAGGTCCCTTCTGGTTCTGAAATTTTTGATACTCTATAAATGAGTTGGAAATTGAGTTGGCTACTGATGGGAAAAGATTTCACTGGGCAAAATGAAGGCAAGAAAACGTCACTCCAGACATGACACATCAGTAGGATACTGCAAAATTGGAATTGTTAGGGTGGTAAGGAGAGTGTGTGAATAGTCTAGTTCTGCTGGAAAGTAGAAAGATGTGTGGATGGATTGCTGTGAAATGATATGAGAAATGTAGGTTGGAGTCAGATTGGGAGAAAAAGCCTGGAATGCCTGGCTAAGGAATTTATAGTTTTTCACACTGGGTGACAGAGATCAGTTCTCAAGCTATCTAAAATTGGGGAAGGAGTGAAATGATGAAATAGGGAGAATCACAAATGTTATTACCAGTGCAAAAAGGCAACCAAGGACCTAATAATAAGTGACCTTATACCTACTTCCTCATCTCTACAAGATCTTTATGAGAATAATTTATAAACATGTTCGATAACACTCTTAATTAAACTAGAAGAAAGTGTAGACTTTGGACACAAACTACATTTTTATAGTCATTCAAAGGACTGAGTTAAAGAAGATAAAAAAAATCTCAAACGTGCAATTGGTTATTGACTAGAATCAAATCAAAAAATGGAGCCTTAATGGCTCTCCTTCAATAAGTTGTCTTCCATGATTGTTAAGATGACAGAAGATTTTACTAAAGATACAATTAAAGATACCCACCAGAGATACTTTTGCTCAGTGATCCACTTATTATTAATATCAAAAAAGCCATAAAATAACAAGATAAGTTACTTCCCAAAGGGGTTTGTCACCCTTATAGAAATGCCTAATGCATTGTCCAAATAGGATACAGAATAGGATACAGTTCCTATTCATCGAAAATGCTGGAGTACATGCATCAGAAAATCCTGGAACTCTGCAGATCTTCCTAAATGATTCACAAAACATCTATGTCCCCTCTAGGGGACATAGAAGAATATTCATCTAGTCTAATTTCTTCCTTTAACATCTGAGAAAATTCAGGTACTGAGATTTTATGTCTTCTCCAAAATCACTGAAGAAGTTTGTTATATCTGTCACTCAGACAACGAAAGCTTCTTTGGATTTGAGAGGTTAAATCTAAGTCCCTTTTCTTACAGATGAGAAAATAGAGAGGGAAGTACTTGCTTAAGGTCACACAGCAAGTTATTATCGGATCTCAGATGATTACATAGGATTTATGATTCAAAGCCCAGGTCACCTACTGCTTGATTATTCTGAATTTTACTTTCATTTCATAATAATTTGAAATATTCTTTTTTTTAAACAGACAGATTTTAGAAATGACTGCAATGAGACTTTTTCATATTGGGAGGAGGTAAAGGTTGAATAAGTGTCTTCCCTGGAAACTAGATGGCTGAGAGATACAGAATGGAGCATGGGACAATTATTAAAATTAGGGAGAAAGAAGAAATGGGAAATATTCCAGTTTCTGGACTATTAGGTAGATAGATAAATGAATGAATGAATAAATAGATGCAGAGAGAGAGAGAGAGAGAAAGAGAGAGAGAGAGAGAGAGAGAGAGAGAGAGAGAGAGAGAGAGATGCTACGTTGAAGCTTGGGAAATCTAGTCTAGTAGCACTGAGGGAAGCCACTCCAAGACTTCTCATGCAATGTAATTTTTGTCTTTTTTTTAATTTTTTAACTTTTAAACTTAATTAATCACCATCAGCAAACACTAAAAATCAAATAGACACATTAATTAATATAATCTTATAATCCTCAGCACCCTGAAGCAAAAATCAGTCAAATTACATATAAAAAAGAGGAAACAGCCAAAAAATGGTTTATTCAATGAGATTTTTCAAGTCCAATGCGATTCTTTCTTCCTATAACCTATATACGCATAGAGTTCATCAGTGTGGGTGTAATTCTGATTTTGTTGCACTCATTTTGCAGAGTTTTACAAAGGCCTCTTCTTATTTCCTTGTATTGTCTACATTTATCTTTTTCTCCTAGTTCCATACTATTCCATGACTATTCTGTATATGGTTATAAATAGAAGAAAGTAAAACAAATTGAGACAAACTGAGTACAAGTTCTATAATGGCAAATACTGGCTGTTACCATAAGTGACATCATTTAATCTCTCGATGGCCAGAGCCAAATCCCAGAGACTAGAAGTTATATACCATTTGTCATTCTATAGCAATGGAGGAAAATTCTACACAGCTAGTCCTCCACAGTTATTAAAATCACAAATCTGTAAGTATAGGGAGGTATATGTATATCAAAATCTCCATTCACTGGATAATTCAAAATTTTATGTTCAATTAGTTTGGGTAAGAAATAAGAAATAAGGAAAAACTAAGATTGCTATTCAGAGCAGAACAGAATGATGCACATGCAGGCACACACATATATAATACACACACATACATGCATAAACATGCATGTGTTCCATTGTATTATTGCATCCGGTCATTAACCATCCATTGGACATAATCCATTTTTTTCATTTTCATCCAATCCTGAGCCAAAATTCTGTCCTTTCATTTGTGGTCCTTTCTCAATTAAAATAGCTAAAAACATATTCTAAATATTCAGTGGATGGGTATTTTGTGTAACAAATAGTATACAAATAGGATCATAATGTCAAGGAACCTCAAAAATAACCTAGAACAATTCCTTCATTTGACAGGGGAAAAAAATGAGATCCCAGAGGGTTTAAATTAATTGCACAAGGTTATATGGGTAGCAAAGTAGCAGAGCCAAAATTTGAACCAAAGTCTTTTGACCCCAACTCCACATATAGCACTTTTCCCTTTGTATTTCCTGACTCTTAATAGCCAGCCTAATTCCCATTAATCTTGAATAGGATGCCCCAAATCTCCTAAGAGTTATAAAAGGATACAGTGTGAGTCCCACATTTGTCCATAAATGCCATCCCAATTTTAGTCTCATGTGAGTAGGACTGGGACTCTAAATGCTATTACTTTCATAGGTTATATTATCCTAACCACATCCCACCAAAGCAGGGTTAATAACATTCAGTAAAATAAACTAGAAGGACTCAAAAGTTGATAATTTTATGGAATTTTTTTCCCTATAGCATGCAAACTACTCAATCTAAACTCAGACAATTTAGCCAAGTACTCTTCAAATTAAATTGCGGAAATAGCAATGGATTAAGTTAAGAAAACTTATATCAGTTACCCACTTATACTGACATTTTCAACTCCAATAACATCTGGCCAATAGCATGAACACCAACCCAAAGACAAAAACATCTCTCAACTGCAGAAAGGAATATTTATTTTCCGATGAAAAATGCAAAGAGAGTCTTTTCATGCAAAGAAGAAACAAATACTAATTGCAGTGATCATAGATTGAAATAGTTTGGTAATAAAGTATACACAGCAAAAAAAAAAAAAAAATCCAAGGAATTCTGATTAATGAGAAAAGGGATGATGAAAAATAGAGTAATACAATGGTAGAAAAATGTTAATTATTTGAATAGTGAGGCAACCAATAAACATTTATTAATCCCCTACTGTGTATCAGGCACTGTGTTAAGCACTAGAGATACAAAAAAAAAAAGAAAATCATTCTAGAAACACTATGAAAAATCTTTCTAGATCAGTACTGACTCTTTTCATTCCCTTTCACTCTTTATGTGGGCTAACCCCCATAGTTGGAATGTTCTTCCTCCACACTTTTTAAAATCCCTAGCATTAACCAGAGGGCACATCAACTATCACCTCCTAAGTACCTAAGTACACCTAAGCATACTTTCCCTAAATTTTAACAAAGCTCCAGTTAAAGTATTTCATGCTGTTTTAAAAAGGAAGATGAAGAGACATGGAGTAGGCAAAGATACAATTAGGTGGATTCCAAACTGGTCAGATGACCCAATGCAAAGACCGGTGGTTAATGGTTAAATGTCTTCTGGTCAAGATGTTCCTTGTGGAGCTCCCCAGGAATCTGTGCTTGGTTCTATGCTGTTTATCATTTTTAATCTGTGACTTGGATAAAAGCAAAGATGGCATGTTAATCAAATGTACTGATGACATAAAACTAGGAGACAAATGGATGACAAAGTCAGGATCCAAAAAGACCTTGACAAGTTAGAACATTTGGCTGAATTAAGTAGATGAAATTCAAGAAGGATAAATGTCTTACACTCAAATAGAAAAAAATCAGCTTAACAAATATAAAATGTGGGAGGCGTGGGGAGACAGCAGTTGTTCTGAAAAATAGATTGGAGAGTTTTAGCAGACTTGAAGCCCAATGTGAGTCAGCAATGGGATGTTGCAGCCAAGTAAGCTAATGTGATCTTAGGATCCATTAAGAGGGACAGAGCTTCCAGGCATAGATATGTGTCCTCATCACACTTTATGTGGAATGCTGCATTTAATGCTGGGATCCATAGAATCTTCAGGTGCTATAGGATAATATACAAAGGAAAGGAAGTGGGTTGGTGAAAGGTCTTGTTGAGCCTATGTCATTTAAGGAGTAGTTGGAAGAAGTCTAGAGAAGAGAAGGTTCAGGGCAGACATGATAACTGTCTTCAAGTATTTGAAAGTCTGTCATTTAGAGGTAAGACCAGTCTTGTTCTACTTGGACCTAGATGGTAGAACAGAAGCAATGGGTAGAAGTCACCACTACATTGATGTAGGTGTCTTTTTAGCCCCTTAAATTCACAAAATAATAATAATTGTAATAAAGTCAAAATTATGGATGTGATTCAATTTGATTCAATAGTAGAGGGTCATGAGAAAATGCATATGTTTGGCATATCTTTAGATATGTACAGTTATATCATAATAGTGATAGTCTAATAAATCTAGAGTTGGAAGAGACCTTTGAAATCATCCTATTCAATCCCTTCATTTTATAGAAGAGGAAACTGGAGGGAGAGGGGGCAGAAAAGAGATTTAGCCAGAATCATACAGATAGAAAGCATGAGTGTCAGAATTTGAACCCTTGAGGGAAGGCAATCTTCATTTTTGTCTCTGCGTCTTTAGAAAAACCTAATGCAGAGTTTAGCACAAAGTAGGTGCTTGTTGAAGCAATTTATTGTGAACTGATTGCCAGGCAAGGACAGAAAAATCAGAACAAGACCCAGAGGCTATGATTAAAGTTTTAAAATGCTGAAAACTAAAGGCATCTGAATTTAGATTAATTGCAATGACCAATCCTATGGCTAGAAAACAGGTGATGAAGTATACTTCTTTCCTCAAGCAGAGAACTATGGCAGAGGAAACTGCCTTTGCTGTCAGGGATGGTCGCCATTGTTTGATTTTGCTTAAATGATTTCTTTGTTACAAGGAGTGGTTCAATGACATGAGTAGAGTGGGATTTCATAAAATGAAATGAATGTAAAAAATAAAGGACATCAAAACTTTTTTCTTCTTTTCCAAAAAAGAAAGTCTATCAGCTATGCCTTCAAGATATTAGCAGGTTTCTTCCATTCTGTATCCAAGCCTGTAGAGTCATTCTGTCTCACCAGTTGGGCCTTCTTCTTGAGGCAAAGGCAAGCTGTATATCCAAGAAAAAATCGGCCCTGTGGGATTCCTGAGATAGGAAAACCTAATGTCATCTGTTCCATTCCTTTGCCAAGGAGGAGAGGTGCCAAATGGAGAAGATCAAGGGCTGTGATTTGAATTTCATTCTTTCATTGGAAAAAAGTACAGTATTTATATTCATAGAATCTCTTTTCTGAAATTAGACACATATCTAATGCCCTTGCATTCCTTTAGGAGTGATACAGAATCCATTTGGAGCCAGCATCAAGGCATGAGCTAGCAGCATTTTATTTTTACTAATGAAAAAGCATTTAAATCTATTTGCATAGTTTGTACTTCTAGTTCCCCTGAACAGATTAAAGTGGGGATAACACATGGCTACTATAGAGAGGTCTGCATAATTTTTAAAACTATCATTATTAAAATGGCAGCTCTTATTGCACTTCAAATAGTTCTTGGATGATAAATGAATCTTTAAAGAATATTGAATTTTAGTCTATCATTTTACACCAATAAATCTAAACTAATTGTCATCTGAATATTCATATTTTGGGAATATCAAATGTTCTCATTGGTGAAATTGTAGTCCCATTCATTCCTTACTGCCAATAGAGGTAATAAATATATTCTATAGGAGAGTTTATGAGCCCCAATTGAATTAATGTTTTCTGTAAAGGCCATGTTATGTCAACCATTCTCATTGTCCTAAACTATTAGGAGTTTACACACGTGGGGAAAATTGACTAAATTTCATCTACTATAAAATTCAGTTCTGTTTTGGTCAAACATGAGATACTTCTTACCATAAGATACTCTGATATTTTAATGGATTTATGTTCTAATCCTGAGTTACTCTAATCACTAAATTAGAATGCAAAAACTCACCTACCTGATTCTATTTAAGCAGGCCCTGACCATGATTTGCATGCCATCCAGTCCTCCATTTTTGCCATCTTGACATCTTTCTGTCACTGAGCACATAGCCTCTCCCCTCCAGAGTTTTTTTCCCTCTTTGAATCATAATCAAATCAAAAAACATTGACAATCATATTTCTACAGCTCCGACCTTAATCTGTATAATGCCCCAGAGAAAAATTTCCCTATATGTGCTGTCTTTGCTTTTCGAATGTATACTTCTTGAGAGAAGAGATTGTTTCATTCCTTGGTGTAAAGGCAATTAAATGCTATATTGCATAAAATGTTGCACTTGTAGCCAGGAAAAATTAATTTCACATCCTGTCTCAGATTTACTAACTGTGGGATTCTAGGCAAAATATTTAATTCTTGCCTCAGTCTCCTCAACAGCAAGGCGACAATAATAAAAGCATCTTCTGTAATGCTGGGGCTAACTTTCTGGAGGACCTTGGAAGAAGTCCAAGTCCTTGGTCTTAGTGGAGAAGTGATGAAGGCAGGAGAGCCACCATGAGGCTGGTCAAAGATGGAATGTCCCTCTTCCAGTCCTTCTCAGCCTTTAAATATCCTATTAAAATTACATCATTACAGAATACTGAGTATGTGTGAACTAGAGAACCATTACAGCACCATGCTAAGTACTAAGTATATGTCAACTAGAGAACCATCATCTCATCAATTCCATTGAGTTAATGCCTTGTTTCAAGTATACTTCTCCAAAGTTATGGCCTTCTACAACCTTCCTCCCAAGGTTGTTGAGTGAATCAAATAAAATAGCATAATACAGCTTTGGAAACTATATGTAAACTTTATACATATATACAAATATATAAAAATTTTATATAATATAAACTCTCTCTATATAAACTCTATAAAAACTTTAGTTATCATAATAAATGTGTCCCCAACACCTAGTACAGTACCTGGTCCAAAACAGATTAATAAATAGCGTGTTGATTTTAGTGATAATAATAGATAATGTTAATATAGAGCTTTAAGTTTTGCATAGTATTCTATATATACTGCCTCATTTGATTTGTATATATCCTGAGACATAGGTACTATCATTATCCTCCTTTTACAGATGAGAAAACTGAGGCTCAGAGAGGTTAAGTAAATTGCCCTGAATCTAATAACTAATAAGTTTGAGATGGAATTCAAATCCAGACCTTCCAGATTCCAGATCCAGCAAGCCATCCATTATGGCCTCCACAAAAGACAAAACACATTAGTTTACCCAGAAAGACAAATTTTAATAATTTCTTAATAATTAAAAATCCTAGGACATTAAACACATTATCGCTATGTTGTGGGTCACCCAACAGCAAATAATTTAAAGACAAAATGGAAAGCATTTGATCACATTTGAATTCAGTCTGTGTGACTGATTCGTAATTCATGGACCAAGATATGAAAATCATTTTCTTTTACAATCTCATGTTTCAGGCTTCTCCAGACTTCTCCATATCTGTTGTAACTGGCCCAGCAGTATTATACTTAAATATGAAGGATGCAAAAATACTGAAATTATTTCTCTTTCAAGGGACTAAGCAAAAATGTACCTTGCCCATATTTGCATATGTTCTCAGAACATTATAGGTTTTGTGCTTTGGGATATAGTAAGAAATCAAATTAGATATTCCTTGTAATGGGCTATTTTTTCTTCTATTTTGTTTTGGGATATGGTGATGCTATGGTAAAATTAGAAGTTCTATTTCAGAGAGAAACTTGGAGTCATCAAAAGCTTTCCTAAAGGCAATCTTTGTCTTCTTCAATTATGGGTCCAGATCATTGTCCATTTGCAGTATCTTTCCTAGTCCCTTATTTATATTTAGGGAGTAGTTCTATGAATTGCTTATCTGGCTGCATATCATAATAGGAAAATTTCAGTCATTTTTCAGTACTAACTGATTCTTCATGATCTCTTGCGGGGTTTTCTTAGCAAAGATACTTGAGTGGTTTGCCATTTCCTTCTTCAGCTCGTTTTGCAGATGAGGAAACTAAGGCAAACAAGGTTAAAACAACTTCCATAGGATCACACTGTAGTTAGTGTCCAAGGCTAAATTTGAACTCAGGAAGATGAATCTCCTTGGCTGCAGTTCAGCACTCTATCCACTGCACCACCTAACTACCACTAATGTAATAGGTGTTCATTCTCTCCTTTGTCTTTTAAATACCTACTATGTATCAGATACAAAAAGAAAAATTAAATCAGTACTTTTCCTCAAGAAGTTTATATCCTATTTGGGGGAAACAACATATACAGAGATAAATAAACATATAAAATATACAAAGTCACTTTTGAGGGGGAATGGAAAACAACTGGAGAATAAAATCAGGAAAAGGTTGATATTAGAGATGACTTTAGTTGAAACTTGAAGGAAGCTAGGGATTCCAAAAAGTGTAGGTGGTGAGGAATAGCATTTCAGGCAGGGGAGGACAGTCTATACAAAGTCACAGAGACAGAAGATAGACCGTCATGAATAACAATATTAAATGGTTCATTATGACTGGTAACAAGATTGCATAAGGATGAGCAACATGAAATTAGGTTGGAAAGATAGGCAGAATCCAGGCTACAAAGGGTTTTAAATTATAAACAAAGAAGTTTGTGTTTTTTTTCTAGAGACACAAGGAATTACTACAAGGTTTGAGCAACAGAGAAGCGTGATCAGATCTCATTCATTCCTTCATGAAGTTCTAACTGCAATGTTATAAAATGTGATGCAATAAACACAATGCTATTCACAAACTTGAGATTTTTTTATGATACTAGCTTCTCCTTGAATCAAAAATCCATCCTTTGAACATTAATATCATTCTAGTGATTCCATATACAAGATCCAAAAAAAAAAAAAAAAAAAAAAAAGTGTGCAAAGGAGAGTCACATGATACAGTGAATGGAGAGCAGAACTGGGAATTGGGAAATGAGTTCAAATCATGCCTCAGACACTTATTAGCTATGTATTTCTGGCTAGTCATTGGCCTACCTTAGCATCAAATCCCTCATCTGAAAAATAAAGGTACTAATGGTTATCTACCCCATGGACTTGTGAAGATCAGACAAGATAATATATATAAAGCACTTTGGCATCTTAAAATAATATAAATGCTATATACTATTATTATTAGATATTACCATTATTATTGCCCTAAACCCAATAAAGAACTACACACAAAAAGAAACATGATATATATTAAGATAAAAATGAAAGGTGAAGGATGTAGACTGATCATGGAGCAAGAGTCTGTATTAACAGATAGACAATCTGGAATGACATTTAGGCCAAGAGTCCTATAGGACAGACCTCAGCACCCTATTGTATAGCCCCATTGAGGGAATTATGGAGTATTCCATCACAATTATATATCATAATTTTTCCAGCCATTACCCAATTGTAATTCAAACCTCCTTTTCTAAATGAAGACTTTAAAATAATTTCCCTTATATGCCTTGTTTTTATTTTGTTTTTATTCTATATTTATTTATATGTGCTTATATGTAAAGGAACATATACTACTGTGTTATAAGAAATAATAAACTCAAGGATCTTAGAAAAACATGGATAGACTTGAGTGAAATAATGAAGAACAAAATGAGCAGAACCAAGAGAATTTTGTATACAGTAATAGTAATATTATTTTAATAATAACTTTGAATGAGTCATTTTGACAAATATAAATATACCCAAATTAATTACAAAAGACATATGAAGAAAGGCATTATGTGCATTGAGAGAAATAATACTGTATCATGTATATCATTGAATCAAGAAAGATGTAGAATGATTTCACATACCTATACATATTTATGTATAATTGTTACCATCTCTAGGTTGGATGAGATAAAAAAGGAAAAAAGAAATTTACATGATAACTTTATTATATATTTCAAAGGATTAGAAAGTTGTATATAATAGATTTGCAGTTTCACATGCAATTATCTTTTTAAAATTATGCTATGCCATGGAAATGCTTATTTTTGTACATAAATTTTAAAAGAAAAAGAGGGTTTTCTGTGAGTCAAAAGTGAAGACAGAATATATTCCAAGCATGAAAGACAGACAGTATGAGTCCATAAAGAGTGATGAAGTATTATAAATGAGAAAAGGAGGTCTGTTTGACAGGATAGTATAGTGAGGAAAAGGGAGTCATTTATAATTAGGCCAGAAAGATGGACTGGGGCCATTTTGGAAGGGCTTTAAAAGCTAAACACGATTTGCTACTTCACTCTAGAGGCAATAGGGAGCCATTGGAGATTATTGAGTAATGGAGTAATATGGTCAGATCTATAACAAAAGAAAATTATTCTTTCTCTTGAAGAATCTTCATTCTCCTGGGGACAATAATAATATATACACAAATTAAATAACACAATGGAAAAAGTAACCAAGGGAATGAGGAAAGACTCTAGTAGGAAGTAGCATCTAAGCTGAACCATGAAATACATGTTTGTATCTAATGGTAGCCATCTCTAAGGTGGGAAATGGGGAAGAAAAAAGAAATTTATATGATAAATTTATTATATACTTAGATATATTTGTGAAAGGAACAAAATATCCTAAGATCTGGATATGAAGAGGGAATACATAGCAGAGAAAGAGTTGGGAGTATCCAGGTGCATGGGTCCTAAGGGAAATGATGCCATTCTGAGTTCAGGAAACCTCAAGTAGGTTAGCAGTAATATTGATTGTAAGACCATATTAGGGAAAGAATTAGCCAAAGTTCACACAGGATAAAAGAGTACAGATCAGAAGAGCACCCAAGTTCATGGAATCATAAATTTAGAAGTAGAAGGGATGTTCAAAATCACTCAGGCCAATCACTGCATTTTACAGATGAGGAAATTGATGCCTTGAAAGGGAAAGTGACTTGGGGAAATGGAACCCAAATTTGTAGCTCTTTCTCTGGCTACAAATCCGTTGTTGTTTTGAATCATGGGGGCTACATACATCAAGTATGGTTCCTATATTTCTCAGGGCAAACTTTAGTTCAAAAGTTCAAAATAAATGAAAGCATTTTTGTGCTTCCCAGAGAAAAGTAGATGTTAGTGATATAGATGACAATTAAAAATCCATTTACTAAAGCTGCAGGAAGGTTGGGGTTTTTTGAATGTTCATCGTTAAACCAAGAAGAAATAACCTTTTGACCCCTTCCATAGATATAATCATTATTTTAACTTTCACTTTCCTAATTTTACATTTTAACATGAATGTAATTTGCAAAGGTACATTGGATTGCAGAAATATAATCCTGAGGAGGCTGTTTCTAATAAAAAAAGAAAAGAAAGAAAGAAAGAAAGAAAGAAAGAAAGAAAGAAAGAAAGAAAGAAAGAAAGAAAGGAAGGAAGGAAGGAAGGAAGAAAAGAAGGAAGAGAGGGGGAAGGGAGGAAAGAAGGAAGGAAGATTTGTTACATTGCTACTAGACTGTGTTATATTGATGGACGATGGGTTCCTTTTGGACTATTTTTAGGACTTATGGACATGTATAATGTTGTATATGAAAAATTGTTTACCTCAAAGCTTACAGGAATCATTGGATTCCTGGTACATGAACTAATGGACAATGTGTAAATGTGTAAATTCTCGTGTTAATTCATGTTGTTTGTTACACTACCACTAGCCTGTGTTATATTGCTATGTGCTTATGTAGCTATGTGTAATGCCTCCCATATTGATGAATTTATGTACACCTTGTTTCAAGTGAGCCCCTTTAGAAACCTCCTAATATAATTTGATTTTGTATTTCCTTTGGTATTTTCATCTCCCTTCCTGAGATGTCAGGGAAGACGTGATCACCTTTTTGGAGTTCTCACCTCCTTAAGAAGTCAAGGAGGTTATGATCGCCTATGTTCTAAATCAAAAGAAAAGGGAGGGGAGATGTTGGAATCTTTACAAAGTGTTAAGCCATTGGAGTTGATTTGATCTTAGAAAGAGATATTTTAGGCCAGAACTTGAAACAAGGTACTAGGTGGAACTGATAGAAACAATGCTTGTGTTCACACCCCTAGAGAGCTCATAAGTATCTAAGTACTCAATGGAGTTCACACGTTTGAGAGGATGCAGGGCTTAGTAGGGCTTAGTCCGAATTCACACCTCCCTTAAAGTTCTTAGGACCAGAGAGCACTCTGGGAGATAACCCATAATCCCTGCCTCGAGAAGGAGGAGTTAACCTTTGGGAGATGATATATATGGAGGAAGCTCTCAGAGCTATGGAGAATTTCTCCTGAACATCGACAGGAAATTTTACTTTACTGTTTGGAGTCTCTGGGAGGGACCCATCAAAGCCATTATCTAAGGAGATTCATGGAACTCTCCCAGTCCAGAACTTTTAATACCCCTGTGAGGAGAATGGGAAAACTCACTTTTAGGCAAAAGAGGCCTTCTGTTGGACAAAAACGTCGGCAGAGGTCTGAGGAAAGCACCAAGTGTGACAGACACCAAGAGGATAAGCAGTTGTTCTGTGTGGATGATCAGATGCTTGTCTGTGTGTCCTGTTCACAATCCCAGGAACATGAGGATCACACATTCCAATCCATAGAAGATGCTGCTAAGCTCTACAGGGAAAAACTCCTGGAGAATTTGGAACTCATAAATGGAAATTTAAATGATGTTCAGAAGCTCATACGTGAGGAGAAGAAGATACCTCGGACATGGGCAGTTGTGTGGACAGAAGAAGGAGAAATGTCAAGAGGTATGTTTGAGGAAAAATTTGAAGAAATAAGAGATTTCCTGAGTGATGAAGAAGAGGAGGTCCACAGTCTTGTGGAACTGAATGAAGAGGAGAATGAAATGTTTGAGAAGCTGAAGAAGCTGGAGACCCAACAAGAAATTCAAAACAGACAACAAAAGTGGTTAAGCAATCTCCAAATGTCCAGACACAAGAATGACCTAAGGGAAATGGCCACAGCATTGGAAGAAAAGTCTCAGATGCCAGATATGAACCTTTTGCAGGACATCGAAGACACACTGAACGAGAGTGAATTATTATTGCTTCAAAAGCCAGAACCTTTCACACCAAAACTAAGCAGTTCTTATTGTATGAATTTAAGAAAATTCCTGAAGAAATTTCAAGAATCTCGATGGCTGCAGTGTCGCTATCCATATGAATTGCCTGATGATGACAGAAAGAGGACGTTCACATTTTCAGACATTACCTCAGGTCACATGTATACTGTTTATACCTCTGGAAGTCTCCACTACATGAATGGAAGAGACTTGTCTATTACACAGCTAAAGGGGAATGACGATTTTCAAGAGGATCCAGACTATTCCATCTTCACCTGTTATTGCTTGCCAATTGAAAGGGAACACTCAAATGACTTCTCTTCTCGCCCCTCAGTAGAATGGCATTAGGTCAGAGGTTTGGACAAAATAAGATTTCAAGATGATCCTAGAACTGAATCCCACTTTTTAATCTGATGTAGAAAACTGTTAGTAGGACAAATGTCAATTTTGTTTTTGGTTTGGAAGCTATACATAAAGTGGAATGTGTTCTACAGAAAATGATCTGTAAGCTTCCCCATTTCCCTCCTTTCTTTATATTTCATACTGGGATTTCATCTATGGGAAATAGGTATTGAACTTGGAATAAGGAAAGATTTGTTAGAATCTCACCCTAACCCTAACCCTCTAGTAACTGCTGACTGTGGCCATGGATAGACTGTTTTGCCATAGGTTGATTCTTAAGAATGTCACATAATACAAATTAATAAATATTTTGGTTGTTTTCCTCTCCAAGTGTATTTCAAAATCTTATTAAATCTTTCTAACCCATAACTAACAAATAAACTTTATAACCTTAGAGAGCCCACCTCATTTCAGTGTGACACACTGAGCATAAACCTTTCTAAGCCAAAAGTGAGGGGATTTCAATGTTTCTAAACTATGAGGAGGAGCTTTGAGGAAAGGATGGAGAAGTAATATGTCAGATGGGTTTGATTTAACTTTGAAAACTCTGAAGCATTATAAAAATCAAAGTACCTCACAACAGATAGGAGTCAATAGTGTAAAAGCATATTGTAGAACTTTTCAGTTTCTCTAGAAATATTTGTACCATCATCCCTTTAAGTGAGTTAGATCAAAAATCAAGATCTTTCTGGAGGAGATTGCTACATGTCCTGAGATTGCTACATGTCTTAAGACACAAATTCAAAACCCCCAATCCTGAAGTCATTGATATTAACATCACATACTTTATGCTGTTTTTAAGACGCAAATTCAAAACCCCCAATCCTGAAGTCATTGATATTAACATCACATACTTTATGCTGTTTATATTATAATTTGATTATTCAGAAAGAATTGAGATGCTAATTAGGAAGAATAAACTCTTTCAGTCCTTGATGGGTGTGGTAGAACGAATAGATTAGATTATTTCAGTCTGAATTTCCTTTGCAGTTTCAGCATCCCAGTCCATCTTGATAACCTAAGGTTCTATTTTTGAGAGTTCTTTTGCATGTCCTCAAGATATTTTAAAATTCAACATGTCCAAGACAACTTTCTAGACAGACAGCTCTTGCCTTCCAACCTTTTAAGGGGACACCTTCCTTCCATTTATCAGGTTTATCAAGGTAAACAAATTACATATAAGTGAATTGAAATCTTTTACCTGGGTAAATAGTAAATTGGGTAAGATTGTGGCAAGGACTGGAAAAGACTTTCCATACTAGGTGATAATTAAATTTGTCTTTGAAGGCAATCAGTCAATAAGCATTTGAAGTGCCAAAGATGTGCCCAGTACTATATGAATATAAAAACAAATGAGAAAACAAAAGAGAAATAGTCCTAGAGCTAGGACTTGTTTTGGGGAAGGGGTGTGTGTGTGTGTGTGTGTGTGTGTGTGTGTGTGTCTGTCTCTGTCTCTGTCTCCCATCGATGTTCCAGAGAAATTCCCCATAGCTCTGAGAGCTTCCTCCATATATATCATCTCCCAAAGGTTAACTCCTCCTTCTCGAGGCAGGGATTATGGGTTATCTCCCAGAGTGCTCTCTGGTCCTAAGAACTTCAAGGGAGGTGTGAATTCGGACTAAGCCCTACTAAGCCCTGCATCCTCTCAAACGTGTGAACTCCATTGAGTACTTAGATACTTATGAGCTCTCTAGGGGTGTGAACACAAGCATTGTTTCTATCAGTTCCACCTAGTACCTTGTTTCAAGTTCTGGCCTAAAATATCTCTTTCTAAGATCAAATCAACTCCAATGGCTTAACACTTTGTAAAGATTCCAACATCTCCCCTTTTCTTTTGATTTAGAACATAGGCGATCATAACCTCCTTGACTTCTTAAGGAGGTGAGAACTCCAAAAAGGTGATCACGTCTTCCCTGACATCTCAGGAAGGGAGATGAAAATACCAAAGGAAATAGAAAATCAAATCATATTAGGAGGTTTCTAAAGGGGCTCACTTGAAACAAGGAGGGAGAGAAGGAGGGAAGGAAGGAAGGAAGGAAGGAAGAAAGGAAGGAAGGAAGGGAAGGAAGGAAGGAAGGAAGGAAGGAAGGAAGGAAGGAAAGAAGGAAGGAATCTGAGAGCAAAATAGGTGGAAGCATATATCTTGAAGTGTCTATTATTAGAAGAATAGAAACCAACAAGTAAGCATTAATTAACTGATTAAGACACCAAGGGATAGTGACTAGAGAGTGGCCTTGAAGCCTACCAAATCTGGGTTCTAGTCCCACATCTGAGATGTACTGTCTGTGACTGAGGAAGTGATTTAGCCTTTCACTGCTCTACAGGACTCTGAAACATAGGAAGAGTTCCTACACTGGGGGCACCCTATATCAATGAAATCACAAGTCCACATCTTTTTTTTTGTTTGTTTGTTTTGTTTTGTTTTTCTAAGGCAATTAGGGTTAAGTGACTTACTTAGGGTCAAATAGCTAGGAAGTGTTAAATGTCTCATTGTTTTTTGTCAGACACTGCATATAAATCTTCAGAGCATGCAGACTTCAGTGAAATAGTTCCTACCCACAAGGAACATATATATTCTAATGGAGGAAATAGCATTTGCATATAAAAGTATAGACAGAAAGTTTATTTATATGTGGAACAGAATGAGATAAGAGACAGAGAATACAAGGTAGTGATGAGAGTTGTACGTGGTAGGGCTTGGCTGAATTGTTTTTTTTTTTTTAATTATTTCTTATTTTCTTCAGTAGGATATTATTTTCCCAATTAAATGTAAAGATAATTTTCCACATTCATTTTTGTAAGATTTTTAGTTCTAATTTTTTTCTCTCTCCCTCCCCCACTTCTCCCCTCTCCGAGACAGTAAGCAATGTGATTTGGGTTATAGATATGCAATCATTTTAAGCATATTTCCATATTAATCACGTTGTGAAAAAAAAAAAAAGGAAAAGACAAATGAGCAAACAAACAAAAGTGAAAATAGTATACTTTGATTTGTATTCAGTCTTCATAGTTTTTTCTCTGGATGAAGATGAAATTTTCCATTGGGCTGAGAGAGAAAATCGGGGATTTCCAAAGATAGAAAGGGGAAAGAAGAGCATTCCAGGAATGGTGGAGAACCAGTACAAAGGCACAGCGATGGGAGAGGGAAGGAAGAGAATCAGTATTTCTTTATTAAGCATCTACTATGTGCCAGGCATTATGCTAAGCTCTTTATAAATGATATTTCTTTTCCTAGGGCAGAGATGGATTGCTATATGCTGGGAACAACCCAATGGAAAATGTTATTTTTATCCAGAAGAAGAGACTGGAAAAGTAGGAAGGAACCAGGTTAGGATGAAATTTAATTGCAGAAAAAGATAAATTGATATTTGATCTTTATTTGTGTTTTAAAACCAGTGTAGCATAAGGGGTATGGATGGAAAGAAGGACATACAGTATGGCCTGTGCTTTATGAAGGTCATGGTGACTTGGTGGAGAATGGATTGAAATGACAGAGATGTGATGCAGAAAGACTAACAAGGATATTATTGGGATAGTTTATGAGAAACTGAATCGGGGTTGGGGCCATGTGACAACAGGAGACAAAAGTAAGAGAGATGGAGAGAGAAGTGAGGAGGTTAGATATGTGGGGGGAGTAAGAGTTTGAAGCTAAGGATGATATAAAGGTTGTGAATCTGGGTTAATGGAACAATGATGGCATCCTCACCATTATTAGGGAAGTTCTGAAAAGGGAGGTCATAGGAGGGAGACAATGGGTTCTGTTTTGGCCGTGTTGAGTTTGAGGATGCCCACAAGATTCACATACTGAAATGTGCAACAGGTAATTTGTGCTATAGGACTGAAGCCCAAGAAAGAGTAGAGAGAGAAAAGAGGGACCAAAACAAGAATCTTGCAGTCTACTCCCCCCTCCTAGGCAGGGGTATGATATGGACAAGTTTGGCAGCACAGTGGGCAAAGAATGTAATGTGCACTCGAAACAACCTGGATTCAAATTAAGCCTCAGACATTAGCTGTGTGACCCTGTGCCAGCCACTTAACCATTATCACCTCAATTTCTTCATCTATAAAACAGGTACAATAATAGCGCTTACCTCTGCAAAAAAGGGAGGATCAAATAGATGACATTTGAAAAGCACCTTGAAAAGGAGGGAGAAAAATACAAAGTAATATGGGGAGAAGGATGATAAGGGAGTATTAATAACTGAGGAAAGCCTCTATTGAGAAAAAGGAAATTGTGGTTTCCATTTCAATTGGTTTGATTTCATTAAGCCAACATTTCTGCTCCACTTCTTTTCATGGACAGATGAAGATTGAATGATTTTGTGAGTGTCATGTGTTCATCAACTACTTGCAACAGTGGAGAATTCTTTGGGGGAAGGGAAAACAGTTGCATAAATGGAGAACTTGGAACAGTTCTTTGTTGGTTAGTCAGAAATAGTAGCCTACGATCACATTTTATTGTGCTTTAAAATCATTCAAGTGCTTTACAAGAAATTCGTTCCTACGACCCACATAACTAACTCAGAAAACAGGTGCCGTTTTTATGGCCATTTTCCAGATGAGAACATTAAGGCTCAGAAATTGCCTATGGTTACATAGCTAATAAGTATTGGAGGCAAAATTTGAACTCAGATCTTACCAAGTCTAACACTGCATAAGAAGTAGCAACAGTAGCAACATCAGCATTTATACAACATAACACTTTAGCATTTGAACAACACTTTACACAAAGTATCACATTTAAGATTCACAGTAAACCTGTGAAGTAGATACAATTATCCCCATTTCACAGATGAAGAAGCAGAGGTTGGGAGAGGTTAGTCACTGGATTTTACTCACATAGCTAGTAAACATTGGAGGTGGGACTTTCCGGTTCCAAGTGCCTTCCTCCACTGCACCATACTTCTCAATGCTTCTAAATTAATCATATTAAATTCAGCTGTTCCATTCATTCAAACTAAGGATGTTCATTTTATCCATTCATTTAAACTCCCAAGAGCATTTTATTTCCTGTGGAAGGTACATCTCTTTCTATTGAAAATGCCCCCAGGTAAAATAAGCTTTTATTTCCTCAGATCTCAATGAAATCCATGGTTCCCAATGACCATAAAAAAGGAACCAACTTCTGAGCCTTTTTATGGCATCTTAGAAGAGGAAATCTGTGGTCTACCCAGAACTGATTTACATGAGTGAATGACAAGTCTCTGCAGCCTTACTTGAGATTCTAAATCTGATGATTTACTATCTTTCCTCTACTTCTCTTGGTGGCATTTTGAATCTAATAAAGATTTTGAGAAAGTTTGCAAGTTTAGGCATTATTCCCTGAGGTACATGTGATGGCCTTTATAAAGAGATTTCTCACCAATTGGAATGGACAACTTCCCTTCGATTTTTGATGTATTTTTTCAGCTCCGGCTTGTCAGAAAAGTATAACCAAATTGAAAGTCAACCAAGGCATTCGTATTTTTCAAGAGAATAAATCCAAATTGGGGTTGATTTGAAGCAGGGAATAAGATATTTGAAAAAATGATCTAAATTGGCATTGTTCCCCAAAAATAAACTACGATTTGTTTCTAATCACATTGGCTTAAAAATTGTCCACGTATTGGAGCTGCAGAATAACTGCATTTTGACTGATGAAAATGGTTTCTGATGAGAATGAGGGTGGGGGGTTCAAATAAGGAAGATGTAGTTGCAGGAAGGACACCGAATTGAATGGGCTGATAGCTGATAAAAATGTGAAATAATAAAAAAGAGAGAAAAGGAACTTAAATTTCAGTATGCAATTTGCTGCTGCTGTATATAAAAAGAAGAAAGGGAATAAGGAAATGCATGAATAGTCATGGTTAACGAAAGGAAGCTGGACCACGTATTATATGAAACTAAGCAGAAATTGGGGATTATTGCACTCAATATATTCTCCATTTCTATCCAACTATACTTTATTAGCTATTCTCTGTTCATATATTCTTGTCTGCCTCCATGACCTTGTATAGACTCCTGCCTCTGGAATTTCCTTTTTTCTTATCTCTTACTCTTAGAATCCATCACTTCTTTAAAAACATAGCTCTGCCATCACCTTCTACATGAGATGTTTCTTGAAATGTTCTTGTCAGTTGTATTCTCTTTCTTGAAGTTTCGATCTATAATGCTGTATGTACTTTACGTTTACCCATCCATGGGCATCATTTCCCCCTGTTGTAATATAAGCTCCTTAAGGGCAGGAACAACCCTGATTTTTTCTTCATTTGCCACGTACCTTGAATGGTGTCTATTTAACTAGAGAACATATAATGAAAGCTTGTTGATCTGAATCATTTAAAGCAATGAACATTTCTTGTGTTCGGGCACAGGACCAATCCATTTACTCTTTATATTTTATGCAAACTATGATTCTTTGTTCCTTTTCAAGCTGTTTCCATACCATCAGTGTGAGGGGAAAAAAACTATATAGGACTTTGGGTTATTTGAGGTTTGGGTCTATTTCATAGGAAGCCTTGGCAACAAGTAAATTTCATCATTCAGTGCCCAATCTCTGAGAAGCTTCTCTGAATGTATCCAGGCTAGCTGACAGAGACACAATCAAAGACTTGTCTTTGTGGGCATTATCGTCAAAAACCCAAAGTAATTTGTGTGTCAATGGTGGAGAATTTTAGTGGAAATATAGTGGGGTATTCTACTGGTTGTTATAATTATGCTCATGAAAACTAAGAAACACACAATACATACAATATCAGAAAATAATTTTTAATTTGAGACCACTATTTGGAGTATATCTGTTGTTTATTTCACTGCAGTCATAATCAGACCATACCCAGTAACTGTGATGTGCATAAATGTCTCTTGTAGAGATAAATAAACTCACTTTGTCCAGTATGTTAAATATTATATTTAAGCTATGAATAATAAACACATTAATGAGTGACCCTGTTAAATGCTCTCATAAAAAGGAGTAAAAAATGGGGCATAGAGGAGGCATACTTCAGTTCTCTGTCTTGTCTGCATTGTCCTGTGCACATACCCATTTTTTGAGTCCTCACCCTCATTTTCATCAGAAACCATTTTTAACGATCAAAATATGAAGTGATTTTGCAGTTCTATTACATGGACTATATAAGAAATTAAGTAGAATTGAATTGAAATCAACAAACATTTCTGAACAAAGCACTAAATGATTAAAAAAACAACTCTAATCCCTGATCTCAGGGAATTTATAACTTAAAGTCAGCATGATATCAGGGAAGGAACACTAGACTTGAAGTCAGAGGGACTGGGTTTTTTTCTTCTTCACTTTTCTAGACCTCAATTTCTCCATCTGTATTCATGTATTTTTGAAGTGTCTGCTGTTTGTGAAGTGTTAGATTAGATGTTCAGGATACAGAGACAACACTGAAACAGTCCTTGTTCTCAATGATTTTATGCACAATGTAGGGCAAAAGTATTAGAGGAAACACATCTATAGATAAGAGAATACAAAATCAATGAAATTATTTTTGATAACTTTGGACTAGATCACTTTTGAGGTGATCTATCAGCTCTAAATCCATGATCCTATGATCTTATTTTCTATTGAGAGGGGGAAGAGAAAGCTGTCTATAAATATAAGTAAATTCAAAATATATAGATAGTAATAGAAAGCATTTTGTTTTTGTGATTTTGTTTTGCTAGATCTCCATTGAGGAACTCTCACTTCAAATGGAGGTTAACATGTTTTGTGCAATTTAAGAAAAAAAAATTGGATCTCTAGCTAACAATTCTTCTTTCCTTTTTTTTTGCTCTTGACATATATCAGAATGAAATATTCCTAATGTGGAAACTGCCTCCATTGATAAATACCAACAGCTTACCCAAATATACAGATTTAGAAAGTAGATTTAGAAAGAGAATTGTTAGATTAAAAATGTGCTGAGGTTCATGAAACAAATGTGTGTTGGAGGTCATATTTGAACTCTTGTGGTCCTGATTCCCAGGCCAATTCAATAACCACCATACTTGATTTCCTCCTTTAAATACAAAATATATAGAGATTAAAAACCTGCTATTTTCATCATGTGTACATGTACTGGGGCTGCTAGCAAGACAAAAAATTGACACCTGTAAATAACAGCAAAAGAGAAGAACTCAGTATTAGTCATCTATAAGTCTTTTCCTTATCATCTTTGGTTCCCATTTCATCTGCAGTCTTGTTGTTTCATGATGCCATAGAGGTTGAATTCGCCATTCTGTTGAATGATTTGATCATCTTTTTAAAAACCCATGTGGATGTGCATTGGGGCTATGAATTTGCTGATAAATGTCATGAGTAATTGAGTAGCCATCCACTTACTTATTCCCCTGACCATCCTCATCATTTTCAAAGAGAAAGAAAAGAGTGTAAAAGGGGACCAAAAAATGTAGCTAACTAATCTAACTGTGCTAATGGTCAGTTGACTCACATTGCATAGGACAGTCAGTGTTTGCAGTATTTATTGATTTTCCTTGCTGGCAGAGCAATTATACTACCCTTCTAACAAGAGCAGAGCCAGAAAGATATGAGATCTGTTGCTAAGATGCAGGATACATTTCATTAGGGTGGTAATACATTGTCTTTTGTGTCAGCAGGCATTAATCAGTGCATACTACTCCTCCTTCCCCCACCCCAGTGATTCCAGGTGTCATAATGAGGATGAACTTGTCGCTTGTGGTCATTGTGTGGTAGCTATTGTGCAGGGGGGCTATTATTACATAATTACACTATTATGGTTGTAGAGTGATAAATGAGTGATGACCATTATGTGGTAGTGGTGAGAAATTGCGGGTATTATATATTGAGGTATTCCAGTATCCCATTTCATTTCTTTGAGAGAGTATATTCATTACAGTAATATCTGTCTTGTTTGAGCTGCTATGATATAATTATCTCTCTAGAAAATGTTCATAATAATAAAACATGAAAATAAAGTATGTGAATTTCTGTATGCATATGTGACACACATGTGTATGTGTATGCATGTAAATATATATGCTTCTAGATCATATTGTTAAGAAAGAATTATATTTACTATAAAAGCAAAAGAACATGCTATAATAAAAAGAATTCTGGATTTGAAGTCAAAAGACCTGAGTTCTAATTCAGCTTTTGCCATTTCTACAGAGGACCACAGATATTGGGGAACTCTGAGAAAAGTATATTTGAAATAAAGATACAGTAGGGTGTTAACTCAGTGTGATTAATGAGATGATGGTTCTCTAGTTCACATATACTTAGTACTTAGTGTGATATGGTGATGTAATGGCTCCACAGTTGGCACATGCTCCATGTACTGTAGTGATGTAATTGTACTAAGGTATATAAGAACTGAGAGAACTTGAAATGAGCAGACTGGAGAGAGACTTGAGTGAGTGTATGCTTGAGCTGGGTCCTCCAGAAAGCTAGCCCAGACATTACAATTTCCAAGCTGTGTAAACATGGGCCATTGACTCAACCTTTTTAGACCTCAATTTGGATTGGATTAAATGGATTCTAAGATCTGTTTCCAGTTCTGTGTCAATACTTTTGCTTTTGCAAGCAAGAGATCCTGCCTTGGGTGGAGGAAAACCAGGGAGTTAGGGATACGAGACTACTATACTATGCAGAAAACTCAGGGTCTATATGGGAGCTAGAACATGCCTTCATCTGCAGATCTCCTTCAATTCACTGATACACTGCTTTGACTCACTCCTTCAATTAACAAACTCACCATCTCTAATATTCCCTTTCCCTGTGATATCAAATTCCCCCTTTCCAAAGAACAACCTAAACATTCAAATCCATCTTAATCCTACTGCCATGGTGTTTGCCTTTTGTATTGGTTTACTCATTCTACTGTATCTTATGGAATCGTTGTTATATAATTAATATATTTTGTTTTTTCTCATATCTCTTTCTCTCCTGTCCCTTCATTTTTGTTGTATCACACTGAGTTCTCCTCAATAACAATAACAGAATTTCTAGCTTCCTTTCTAGCTTAAGTCAAATCTGCTCTTACACTTCTTAACTCATTAGTACCAGCCAGGATGTGGATGTATTCCTTATTCCTCATTAGACCTTTCAGACTGTCCCATTATCATCATTTGGCAAACTTTCCTCCTTCAAGGTTTAGTCCATTAAAATTATCACCTAGTCCAGATTCTAGTGAGTATTATCTATTAACCCCCTCCTCAGGACTTTCTAAAATTTTTTTCAATGAGTGCAGAATTTGTAGCTATTCTGTATTTTTTAATCTATAAATTATCCCCTAACCCTCCTCCAGAATAAAATGCAAACTCCCTTAAGGCAGAGATTATTTCTATACAGTCTTGTCCTCAACACCTAGGACAATACTTGAAGCACAAGAGGTTTTTTAACTGATGTTGAGTTTAATTTTTCCTAAGTCTTAAAAAGATTGGTTATCATTTCTGGGCAAAAAAAATCTCAAAGTGATTTTAAAGTGTAAGAAATTTAAGCTTTATATTCTTGAATTTTTCTGTATTTTTCCTCTCTATGTCTTGACTTCCCAGTTGGATTATCAGCTCATCAAAGATGGTAGGTATTTTCAACTCCTTATCATCCACAGTGCCCAGCTCAGGACTACACAGTAGTTACTAAACATACTTGTTGAGTTAAATTTTGTGAAAGTTCATATTATTTTTGTTTCATAAATTCATCAAGATTTGAAAATCTAAAAGAAATCCCCAACATTGTGGGTGAAATACCCAAGTGGGATTTATGGGGAAATGTGGGCAAGAGTTGTACAGAATGAATGCATTGTAGCAGGCTTTTTGATAAGATTCTTAATCCATTCAAGCAAATATATTATCTGGGGTATCACTGAGATAGATAGGAAATACCTTCATCACTGAAGTGTATAGATCACTCACAAAACATGTCTTTTTATTCTAGATCACCAGAAAAACTTTAGGCCAATGTCAGTGATACTGTCTACTTCCTGTGAGTCATGTGACTCCCGGAGACTCAGGTCTATGGTTTAATTTTTTCTGCCCGACAGCCCTCTGAGAATAGGGATCACATGTCTTAGGTCTAGAGTCTGATTTACTCCCTCTCATAGTTTTTTTGAGAAATATTCATTTATTTCATTCATCCCTGTGCCTCCATTTTCTTGTATGTAAAATGGGAATAATAATAGCACTTACCTTGTAGGATTATAGTTATGAAGAGCAATGAAAGAACATATGCAAAATTCTTTACAAAACTTAGAGTCCTATATCAGTACTAATTTTATTAACTCTTGAGATAGCTTATAATGTCATGATACCTATCATATCCTCCTTAAATTTTTTCCCTTCAGAACAAACATCCCCAGTTGGTACATGATCATGAAGGACATTGTGATATCATGAACCTTTCAGTGTATTATGGAAAAGATGATCTACAAACAAACAAATATAATATAAAATGAATGCTATAAGTAATTTTAGAAAACATTTGCTATGACCTAATTATTTCGTCCATAAACCAAGTAAAAATTAAGAATATAAAATTCTAAGAGCTTCCTCTTGTGACAATTATGTTCTTAAATGGAGAGTGCTGGATTTGGAGTCAAGAAGAATGATATTCCAATTCTGCCTCAGAAATTTACTGACTGTGTGACCCTGGGTAAATCACATAGCCTTTCACAAGATCAGTTTCCTCATCTGTAAAATGAGGATAATAATACCACCCCAGTTATGATGATCAAATGAGATAACATTAATTAAACCCTTTGCTAAGTTCAAAGTGCTACAAAATGGTAGTTGTTACTATTATGTTTGTTGTATTAATTATATGCTTTGATAATTCTAGAATCTATCACCTAAATGGTATGATAGCTTCTTCCACCTACACATATCCTAACTCTTTGTGAATTGTTGAAGTAAAAAAAAAAGTCACTGGATACCCAAACTTTTGGTGCACTTCCATCCTTAATTAGGCTGAACTTCAAAAAAGGGACAATCAGTAGGTTCATTGCAAGTCTTAGACTCAAAGACTTTCCCTCAAATTAGAAGCCACAGGATGAGACCTCTTCCAGAAAATCTTTAAGAAAATCAGTTACACTTTGTATCAATCAGTACACAAGCATTTATTAAGTCCTTACTATATGTCAACTGTGGTGCTAAATGTTGGGGATATTAAGAAAAGGAAAAATAATCCCTGCATCAAGAAACTCACTCCATTTCTGGAGACAGAAAGTAGACAGCTATATACAAACAAGATAAGATATGTATATAAAGGATGAACTAGAGATAAAATGAAGGTATTAGCAGTAGGGAGGAGGAAGACCTCTTTGCAAAGATAGTATTTGAGATGACTTGGGAGAAGTCATGTACATGCATGGGATAGATGAAAGAGTAGGTTCTTTAAGTTGAATAAATCTTAATTTATTTGGGTACTGTGGTGCCAGTCTTCCTTTGAAGGTAAGAGAAAATATGCAGGTGAATTTAAATGGTAACTACAGAATAGCTTAACGACAGTCAG
This sequence comes from Sarcophilus harrisii, assembly GCF_902635505.1. Lineage (NCBI taxonomy): Eukaryota > Metazoa > Chordata > Mammalia > Dasyuromorphia > Dasyuridae > Sarcophilus > Sarcophilus harrisii. Next base: position 635,103,432 of record NC_045427.1, on the reverse strand, counting down.
GCAACTCAAACTTCATTTGGAAGTAGACACCAAATCATATGTGATGTTTTGAAATTAGCTTAAGAGGAAGATACTGCAATAAGGGTTTTCTTAAAAATTTGTTTCATTTTAGCATGGGAGTATGATAGAGGCAGGAAAAGATCAAGTGTTTATTTGGCCAACTCATTGGGGTTTCTGTGTGGAAATTAAGGACAATGGGAAGGGGGGGGGAAAGCTTTCTTAAGAAAGAGTTCCCTTTACAAAATACAAAGTGAGGCTTTTGAAATTCACAAAGAGATACAGAGCAATGTCACCAAGACTGAAAGTTCCCCCTTAATAATCTCAAAGAAAACACCAGAGCAATGCTACTGTGTGAAAGGCAGAAAGGTGGAAAGAAAAGGGCTACGGTTTTTACTCTCCAAGGTGCTGAAAGCCTGAATTTTGACTGTGGTCATATTACTGGAGAAAAAACATTTTCATCAAATTCTCACTTTCCTAAATATCTCATTCTTGCAATCCTTGCCAAAACTGCCATAAGAAATAATAATAAGACTTTTTTAGAGAAACCTGGGAAGACATATATGAATTGGTGCAGAGGAAAATGAGCACAGACCAGACCCCCAAAAATTTACATAAAAACAGCATAGTAAAGACAATCAATTTTATAAAACCTGACAATGCTGATTAACATAATGTCCATCCACACTTCCAGAAGAACAGTCATTGGTGATGAACTCAGAGTACACATGCCATTTCTATTTTTTTTAACATATCTAATGCAGGAATTTATTTCTCTTAACTATGTATCTTTGTTTAAAGAGTTTTGCTTTAATGTGGGAAGAGGTTTGAGGAAGATAAAGTAGACTTTCTATAGAAAAACAATCAAGTTCAGTTTTCAAAAGGCAAGTGGAAGAATGTTCCCCCAAAGAGCAAAATCAATTTAAAGTAGGAGAAACCAGATTGGCCAAGATGACAGAAAAAGATAATGATAAATGTTGGAAGAGATGTACATTGTTGATGGAGTTGTAAACTGATGCAATCATTCTGGAGGGCAATTTGGAACTTTACCCAAAGGACTGTCAAACTATGCATATCCTTTGATACAGCAGTATCTCTACTGGGCCAGTATCCCAAAGAGTTCATAAAAAGGGAAAAGGACCCACATGTGAAAAGATGTTTGTGGCAGTCCTTTTTGTAGTGACAAAGAACTGGAAACTGAAAGGATGCCTATCATAGAGAATAGCTTGAATAAGTTATGATATATGAATGGATGGAAAATTGTTGTTCTATAAGAAACAATCAGCAAGATGATTTCAGAAAGGCCTGGAGAGACTTACATGAATTGATGCTAAGTGAGTAGAATCAACAGAACATTATATACAACAACAAAATTATGTGATGATCCACTGTGATAAATGTGGCTCTTTACAACAATGAACTGATTCAAACCAATTCCATTAGACTTATGATGGAGATAACTTACTGCATCCAGAGTGTGGGAACTGAATGTGGATCACAACATAGTATTTTCAGCTTTTTGTTGTTGTTTGCTTGCTTGTTGTTTTCTTTCTCGTTTTTTTTCCCTTTTTGACCTGATTTTTCTTGTACAGCATAATTGTGGATTATGTATAATTTTGGAATGATGTGTATGTATGTATGATGTATGATTGTAGAACAATGATAATTATGGAAATATGTATAGAAGAATTGCATGTTTAATATATATTAATTGCTTGCTGTCTAGGGAAAGGGATAGAGGAAAGGGAAAAAAATTGGGACACAAGGTTTTATAATGGTGAATGTTGAAAACTATTTTTGAATATATTTTGAAAATAAAAAGCTATTATTTAATTTAAAAAGTAAAGTAGGAGAAGCAACTTTTCCCACTGAATAAAGGGGCAAACATCGAAAGATAGTTGTCCAAGATATGGCAGATAGTAGATAAAATTAATTTCTATAGGGAAATGGCAATTGAAGAAATTTATGTTGCCATTGCAGGTTGCCATTTTCTCTTTAATAAATGATAAGACTCAGTTTCCTAGATTCCTAAGAGGTGACTCACCCAGAGTAACAGTCAGCATTTGGTGGAAGCATTTCTTGACTTTAAAATCAGCCATCTGTCCACCAAATCATACTGTCTTATAGATCCCAAAAGAATTGCAAGTACCTCAAAAAAAAGTAAGATGTGCAAAGAGATTCCACTCCAAACATTCACATGGATTCTTTATGCTCAATCTGTGGTAGAGCTTGCTGAGTTAGTCAGTCTCATCAACCACAATCAGAAACATTAACTTGTCTCTAATATAGTGATGTTATTTTGATACTTTGAAAATGAAGAACAACAAGAAAGCAGTCTCATTCAATTTACCTAATAATATTCCTCTGTTTTTTGATGCAAGGGTTTTTTTTTTAAAGGGAGGGATGTATTTAAACCATGAAATGAAAATACACAATAGTTGACATTAAAGGATGATCTCCTACTTTTAGACTGTTACAGAGTGGTAGAAAAGGCAAAAGAGAGCTAAGAGTAATATAATGTTTAATCACCTACAAATATACTACCTAGCTGCCCCTGATACACAGTAGGTGCTTCATAATGGATTACTTGTCCAGGATCTATAGTCTTTATGTATCAGAGGCAGGGCATGAATTTGTCTCTCTATCCAATGCAGTGAAATGTGGTTTGGGAACCACTGTGTCATATGGACCATAAATATAAAACTGAAAGAGACCCTAGAGGTCATTGAGTCTACTATCACCACTCATTTTCAGGTGTAGATATTGAGGACCAGAAGTTAAGGACCAGAACATTTCCAGAAATTAAATGACTTACTCAAGTTTATCTATTTGAATTTGAACTTAAGTCTTCACACTGCAGAAATGGCCTTCTTCCCACTATATCATCATGAAGAACTGAACCTTTTGGAGTGAAATGGTTCCGCCTACACTCATTTAGGTGAAAAGTAACAGATCCAATTTTCAATCTCAAGCCATCTCACATCAAACCCTGCACACCATGAGACTGGCAATCCCCATCCCCTCCCTAATACCAGGCTGAGAGTCCAATGACAGTTTGCAAGCAATTTGTAAAAAACTAGTTTCTGGATTCCAGAGATAAACTTCTGCTGCAAAATTGTCACCTGGTACATAAATGCATGGAGAAGGAAAAAATATGTGAATGTGGACTGAGTAAAACTTTGAGATTATACAATTGAACTCGTACTCTTGAGAATATTGGGGGGGAAGGATTTAGTGACAGGAACGTGAAGCAATTGCTTAGTGAGGCTGTCCTGAAGGGAGAAGGGGCAGGAGGGAAAACTGTATTCCTGTTTTAGATTCTCTCCGACACTAAGGAAGATTGCTAACTTGAACATGAAGCTCACTGTTCCCTTTTTTAATCATTTACTTTCTTTGGTGATTAATTGTTGACTGTCTTAAGACAGACAGGCAGAAATGAGGAAGACTCACTTCATCGGGTTTTCTGAAAATTAGACCCCATATATCGAATCAGTTGCCAAGTCTCATCTCTTCTATATTTCAAATATGTCTTACATACATCCTCTTCTCTTCACTTAGATGGCAATCAGCTTTGTACAGGACTTCATCATATCTCACCTGGACTATTACACTGGATCCTAATTGGTCTCTTTGCTGCTGTGACCAAAGTGATCATTCTAAAACACAGTTCCTATGTCACTCATTTATTCAAAAAACTCCAAGGACTCCCTATAACCTCCAGGATTCAATGTAAATTTATCTGTTTGGCACTGAAAGCCCTTCACATCTTACCTCCAAACTATTTTTGTGTATTTATTCTCCATTACTGACCCACTCTACCCAAACTGGTCTTCCTGAAGTTTTCCACACACCAAAGTCCATCTCCCATCTCAGTCCCCTTACACAGGCTGTTTCTCGTGCCTGTAATGCTTTCTTTTCTCACCTCGACATTAGAATCTCTGGCTGTCTTCATATCTCAAAATAAATGTTTTCTCCTACATAAGGCTATTCCTGATCTCCTTCCCCAGTGCCAAGTTCCTATTACCACCACTAGAATTTAGTTTATATTTATTATGTAGGTATTTATATATGTAAAATTTTCTCTCCCAATAAAAATGTAATGTCCTTGTAGATAGATTGTTTTTTTTTCTTCTTTATGTCTACAAAATCTATTGTACTATTTAGCATCCAGTAGATGTATAATAAATGTTTGTTGATTGACTGACATTGAATAATACATAAATAACACAGTTTACTTGTGTAACTGATTTTTTGTCATTTAATTTCAGGCTTAAAATGGTTAAAGATTTTGGCCACTAGATCATCCATTTTAAAATGCACAGAAATAGAAAATCATATTCTATACATTATTAATGACTTGAAAAATGTCCAAATGAACAAATCATAAAAAGAATAGATTCTAGGAATAGGGTTTTATGAACATGTAAATTAGTTATGAAAACATTTTAATAGGGTATTCCCAAGGCACAAACATTATAATTACAGCAGCTGTTAAGAGAAATAATAAAATTGTGACATATTACAATAAATGAATGAATACCTAGGGATAGAAATTAATTACTGGAGTTGTTCTAGTCAAGACTTATAGCTATTGATGAGGTTTTTCTTCCTAGGAATTCAAAATAATGTATTTTGCAGGGCTTTATTTGAGAGAATGATTATATAATAATCATATTTATGTTAACACATTAAGACCTGGAAAGTGCTTACCTCCTAGGACTTCCTTGGGACCCATTTTTTCAAGCTTTATAGTTCCCATTTTGCATTTTATAAAACTAAGGCTCATAAAAGTTAAATGACTTGGTCAAGGTCATATCCAGTTCTTGCTTGATCACTAGTACCATGCTTTTTCCATTATACTATGCCTCAGGTACCTATGATGGTGTTCATTACCATTCCCTCAGGAAACATGGCTGTCACAAGCCCACTATTAAAGAGGAGGACTGAGCTTCTATTCTTAAGTGACTGTTTAAAGCATTTTTGTTCAGATGCCACACATTTTACAGTAAAAATAAATTTTAAAAGAACTCAACCATGCTAAATAACATTCAGTTTCTAAGTTATTGGGTTTTTTCCACAAAGAGACCCTTCTAGCTTTTATAATCCTTTGTTCTATGAGTCTAAATCAACTGATGAACAGTTACAATGAACATAACTAGACACCAGGAAATAGAATATAAAGTCCCTGCAAGTAGGAACTCTTATTTTGATTTCTTTGCTTATTTTTTCCCTCCAGCAGTTAGCAGTCAGTGGGATAACTATTTATTAAACATCTGCTATGTGTCAGGCACTCTGTTAAGAGCTGATGAAACCAAGAAAGATAAGAGAGAGTCCCCGTTCTCAGGGAGCTCACAATTTAATAAGTGTACAAAGCACCACATGCAAATAACTATATACAATCAAGATACAGAGGGGATAAATTAAAAATAATCAATAGTGGGGGAGCACTAGACTAATAAAAACTTTTTGGTTGACGGAGCTTTCCCTCCAGATCTAAAAGGATTATTAAAATCTTCATTATATAAACTAGGTGCCTCTCATAACAGCAGTTCCCAAACCATCTAACATAGAACCATGGTGTCTCAAATGAGCTAGATCAGGAGTCAGGAGATCGGAGTTTGAATCCTTGCTCTGTCACCCAACACCAATTATGCTTGCACCCTGTAACTGGCTGTAAAGTCAGACTTTCTTTTCATTATATGGAACACAGAAGTTTATGATTTCATAGTTCATATTTTTAAAATCATGGATCTAGAACTCAAAAGGACTTTAGAGAACATCAAGTCCAATCCTTCAATTTATAGTTAAGGAACCTGAAAGCTAGAAATGAAAAGTGAATTCACCTCTAGCTAGTGAGGTGAATTTAATTCTTTCATCTGATACTTACTAGCTATGTGACCCAGAACAGAGAATTTAATCCCTTTCAGCAACTCAGCTGTCACATCTGTACAATGGAAATAATAGTGCAGATGCTACTTACCTCTCAGAGTTGCCATGAGGAAAAGCACTGCAAATTTTAATGAAGCTCTATGTAAATAGGAGTTCCTCCCACACATTGAATGAATTTGTGATTCCATTGATGTGAATACTTCCTTCAGGGATACAGATCCCCACCCAGCCATGCCTGCCCATCCTCCATGATTGTATCTAGGCTAAATTCCATCCAGCTCTTCTCGTAAGTCCTTCACAAGGATTTTATCCAATCTCCTGGAGACCTTCCACCATATTTCATGAGTGTTTGGGACCATCCGATATTGGTCCTTTATTCTCATTATATGTACATATCTTGTTATATCCAGCACTTATCACAGTACCTGGCACCTAGTAGTTGCTTAATGACTGTATATTGACTGTATACTAACTGTCCATTGCATGTTCAAGGTAATATGATGATCATAATAATAACAGCAATAACAACAACAATATCATGTTTTAAGTCCTACAAAGCATTTTATGCATACTTTGTTTAATTTGTGACATAACAATTTTTGTGATGAGCATTTTACAGATGAAGAAACCAAGGCTAAAAAAGCATAACTGACTTGACCAGGTTCACACAACTAAGTAAAAATCTGAGGCAGAGATTCCAAGTCCTAAATTCAATCTACCATAGCATCTAGTTGTCTTGATTTCCTCTGTTTTGTTCCAATCTTCTTTATTCTAGGGGGGGAATGACATAACCCCAGATTAATTGATTTCATTCTATCTCACTTATCCAATCAATATATTTTAAAGTCAAAGATCCCTGGTCAAATTAATTGGGGGATGCTGCTCAATAGGATGGGGGAAGTTAGGTGGTACAATAGATGAAGTATCAGGCCTAGAGTCATAAAGACTTATCTTCCTGAGTTCAAATCTGGCCTCAGACACTTACTTGCTGTGTGACTCTAGTCACTTAACCTTGGTTGCCTCAGGTTACTCATCTGTAAAATGAGCTGGAGAAAGAAATGGCAAACCACTCTGGTATCTTTGCCAAGGAAACCCCAAATGGAGTCACAAAGAGAGAGACGTGAGTGAAAAAAAAGGAACCAACAAACTCTATAGGATTGAGTAGGCCTAGAATTTGATAATAATAGATCCTTAATATGACCAAAATAATAGATACTCAGTATGACCTACACTACAGTCCAAGGATCAAAATTTTGAGCTGAAAAGGACTTAGAAGTCATCAAGTTCAATCTCATTTTACAGATGAGAAAATTGAGGAGCAGAGCAGTTAAGTTACATTAAGACCAAGTGGGTTTTGAATCAGGTTTTGGGGCCTTCAGCGCCAGGGATTTTTCCATTGCACCATTTGACTTCAACACCTGAATGTGACTTTAGCATAAAGACTGTCAGTGAAGTTCAAACTCTGATAAGTACAGAAAAGCTTCTGGCTAGGTCAGACTTTGGATGTATTCTATTTAGTGCTTTCTTTTACTTCCAGTTATTGAATCGGAAGTTTTGGAAAGTCATTTTACTTAGGAAGCAGTTAGGTGGTACAGTGGATAGAACCTTATATTGGAGGTCAGGAAAATCTGAATTCAAATCCTTCCTCAGATATTTACTCTGCTATATGGCTTTGGGCAAGACAGAAAGACCAAATATTACCTCAAACATTTACTAGCTGTAAATCACTGTAGCTGTATCACACTAGCTGTGTGATCCTCACCAAGTCACTTTAACTCTGTATTTCAGTTTTCTCATTTGTAAAATGGGTATTGTAATAATAAGATCTATTTTCCAGAATTATTGCGTAGATAAAAGAAGCTAATGTTTAATATTTATGTGCTCTGCATATCTTATAACATTACAGAAATTCTAGCTCTTGCTCTTAAAGTGCCTTGAAAATCTTTACTAGCTATCAATAAATTTGTAACCATTTATTCCCAGTTACAGATATGGGAGGGAAAAAAATATTGAAATTCAAGGTCCTATCAGGAAAATAACTTCTAGGTGGAAAAAAAGCCTCAACTAATGCCAGTCAAATAGGTCTGTCTACTTTGGCCAAGTTGTGAATTTTTATCTGGGAAAAAAATATCCCTGAGCCAAGGCACACAATCAGAACTTACGCTGAATGTAGAACAATCGCACCCACTCATGGTGCTGAAGGACAGCAGCCAGGTCAACAAGGTTTATAGTTTCTCTGACAAGTACAATGGGGCTATGCTACTGTACTTGTCTTTTCATTTGGTTAGCACTTAAGGGAGAAAAAAATATCCTATAGTAAGTAAACAGAATGAATGACAAACCATCTGGCAGGGGATTCATCCAGAAGGTAGGCAATAGAGGAAAACATGCTTCATTAATATTTCTTCATGAAATGCATTTTCAATGAAAAAGATGGCTTAGGATTTTAAAATGGAAGAGACATTAATTACTATCCAGGCTAAAGGAAAGTAAAATCCTCGGAGAGAGGATTTGTCTTTCCCAGGGAAGCAAATATCATAGCTGCAGGTGGTAGTAAATAGCATGGCCATGTTCTGAACCCAGATCTTCAAACCCTAAATTTTCCAGGCTCACCCCTATACCATATTGCCACTTTTTTCTTCTGTGTCCATCCTGCCATTGTTTTCAGATAGACCCATACTCAATATTGTTATCTCATTCCTACTTGCCTCTTAGTCTCTAAGTTCTGCCCCCCTCCAAAATATTCTGCCATCGTTCAATGAACCCAAGATTTATTCAGTTATATTCCAGATAGAAAGCAGTACAGAAATGAACCAAGGATGCATAAATAAAAACCAATATTATATCCTACCTCAAATTGTTTACCATCTGGTAAGGAGAGGGCTAAAGTAAAAAAAATATATATATAATATGTAAATAATAATAATAACAACAGCAATTCATGTTTATATATCACTTTATAGTTAATAAAGCTCTGGCCTCCCAACCCAAACATAACATATCATATGGGCAAGTATCATTAAATCCATTTTACAGATAGGTTCTAAAACAAATCTAACACATTAAGGTAGGTTAAACAGAGTGTCTGGAAATCAAAAGAGAAAGGGATCACTTCTAGAAAGAAAGATAATTTATATCCTAGTTATATCCTATTATATAATTTATTATTCTGTATATTACCACATAGCCCAGGATAGTAGAAAAAACACTGACTTTACAAACAGGAATCCAAGTTTAAATCTTGGGGCTAAGACATCATAACTGTTGCCTTGAATAAATTAGTTTCCTTCTGTAAGCCTCAGTTTCTTCATTTGTAAGATGGGGATACTAATATCTCTACCACCCACCTTGCATGTTTGTGAGAAACATGCTTCATAAACTAATAGCATGCAAATATGAGATAGTACTAACTGATATTTCTGAGAAATGACTACACTGTTTAGCTCTTTGGTGGCTTCCATAGTAGATTAAGCACTGGACATGAGTGAATTAATGAGTGAATGAATGAAAAATGTATAAATCATCTTATCATATGTCAGGTAGAATGTTAATCACTTAGAGATACAAACATAAAAGTAAGAAACTCCCTGACCTCAAATAGTTTGCATTCTAAATAGGGAATCAATGTATAGATAGGAGTGGTGGTCAAAGAAAGAAAGTTACAAAGACAGGAAGAGGAACCATAGATTGATACATCTTTTCTGGGAATAATAACAGAATTGATTATGTTTCCTAAATTGGAAAACAAGTCCAAAAGAGGAGAATGATATATGAGTAGGGGTAAAGCAACAAGTAAGAAAATAAGTGGGAAATAAGAGGAAGTATGGCTGGAGCCAGTCTAGAGAGAGTGAAGTCTATGAACCCCTTACAAATCAGGGCAACACAAGCCTTAGGCTGAAAATCTCAGAGCTAAAGTTAAATCCACTTTGGCAAAGCTTCTTAAACTATGGGTCATGACCTCGTATTGGGTAATTTAACTGAAAGCAGGGGTCACAGAATTAGGATTTATTACCAGTAAATGTTTGATTTATATAATTATTTACCCAGGATCAGGTCAAAATTTCTCAGGTGAAAAGGGGTTACAAGTGGAAAAAACTCAAGATGCTCTGATATATCACATGGTCTTGGGAGCCAAGCAAATTAAAAAAAAATGGCCAGGGATTCAAGTGAAGAGTGGCTAGGATCACCTAAGATATAAGTCTGGAATCTTGCTTTGGGCATTTATTACCTCAGTGGACATTGTCAAGTCACTTCTTCCCTGACTGGTCACCTTCTAAGTCACATCGTTATAGTTATCTGTGCATTTTCCTTGTCTGTAAGACGAGGGCGATGGTATTTACATTAACCACATTGCAGAGTTAGTTGTTGAATGAAACTTCTCTGAACCTCAAATTCTTCATTTGGAAAAAGATTGAAGATGAAAACAAGTAAGGAAAACTGTCCCAGTATGGAAGGGGGAATATTTACCCAATTCCCCTGTCACTTAGGTGAAATTGGTTCTTTTCCTTAAGAAGTATTGAAACTGTCTTTTAGACTGAATCAGGTCATGAGACTAAAACTTTCTGCTGTTGACATAGTTTCCTGGTAACCTGAGTGTACAAGGGCAATGGCACCAGAAAGTGAGCTTTTTGACAGTGAAGGGGACCAGCAGCTTGACTATTACTAACCTAGAAAAGCTGTTCTGACTGTTCTTGTTTTTTTCTTTCATTTTCAAAGAGGATCAAGACATCAAGAATATGATGCCATGAAATGCAAGTAAATTGAATTGGAGTGACAGAGTGCACTGCCTCACTTTCTCTCCAGAGCCATCTGGTTTCAGTGGCAAGATGTGAATCAGGATGAATGGAGATGACTCTGGATGCAGTGAGGTATAGTTACCTTTTAAGCTAAGATCCTTAACAGGTCTCAGACTGAGGCAACACCCAATCAATGGTTATGCTAAGTAAGAAATGAGGCAGGAATGACTGATTTTAACTAGTCAAAAAAATCAATTTGTGAGCGGAAGATCCACAGGGTTTCTCCCTTTGCCGATCTCATTCATGCTGAATAGTCTTCTCTGCAATGGCCATGTAAATCTACTTTTTATTTACCCTTGATTGGAGTACAAATGTTTCATTTCATTCCAATCCCAAATCCCAACCACTCAGATCTGACCCATTATAGCTGCCACTTAAGTATCCTGGGGTCATGTGAATTTGCCCAGCCTTTGGAGCTCACCATCTTAATTGTTCATGTTTATGCACCACTTTTATCCTCCATAGAGTATATAAAGTGTAAAATTTATTGGAGCATTAAGATTTATGGAAAGCAGTGACCTCACAATAATCCTATAAGGCATGTTATACAAGACTTTTTAAGAGTCAGAGAAGCTAAGCGACTTGCTGAGAATCATACAGCTAGTAGTCTGAAAGCCAGGGTTTGGTCCCAGAATTCCTCAATGTGAATCTACTCTTTTTCCCTCCACCCCAAGCCATCTCCTCTGTTCAAGATAAGCTGCTTTTGTAGCTCCCTAACCATCTACTAGCTCAGAATTTTTACCCAAACATATAATAATTTTCTCTTCAACCCACTTATCTAGTTCAAATATTTTTGTGTATATACTCTGATTGGATTATACTTTGGTCTTTCATAGGTCCTGTAGAAGACTGAAACTCCCTAAGGGTGTGGAACTTAATATTCTTTTATCTGTAGGCCTGGTGTCCAACCCCCTATGGATCTTTAGGAAATGCATAAGCAGCAATAAAATCCATTTTCTCTATTGAGATGCTACCAGCAGGTACCAGTCTGTTGCCAACTAGGAAATTTCCCTAAGTAATGCTTAGAATTCTATTGAATTCCAAGTTGAATCCTCCTCAAAGCTAAGAACTATCTTCCCTGACCACTCTTTCCATTTTCCTTTCTAACCCTGGCCCTGCGCTAAGGGTTTCCCAGGGTTCAGGCAGAAGGCTCCCAAGTGGTCCCTAGAATGAAACGCAGCTGGTCAGCTCTCTGTCACTGCAAGGCTCTCAGACCCTCTCGTTTGTCCTCATGGGACAAACATGGAATTTAGAGCTGGAAAGAGTCAGAGAGATCAGCTTTTATAACTCTGCATTTTCCAGCTGGGGAATCTAAGGCACAAAGGTGAGGGTGGAAAGGGTCATGCAATAGCCGAGCAGCAAAGTGTCCGAACAGAGACTTGAACTTGGTTTCTCCAATAAGAGATATTGTAGGGACCGTAGAAAGATGCCTGAATTTGGAATCACAATACCCAGAGTTAAATCTGGGGCATGCTAGTTATTAACTATGTGAATGTGTACAAGTTAGACAAGTGGACAATGATGAAAATTAATATTGTTGTAATAATTATTCTGGCAGCTAGGATTTCTATAGCACTTTAAAATTTGTATATACGTTATTTCATTTGATCTTATGCCATGAGGTGAGAGCTAATAATTCGCCATTCTATACATGAGAGAACTAAAGCTAATACAAACTAAGTAGAGGAGGAGAAGGAAGACAACTTGAATCCATACAAGTACTATAGGCCTACTCTCTTAGGGAATATGTGTTTCTCTGATTCCCTTAAAATTGCCAGATTGTGTTCTTTCTCTTATCTTGCTTGGGGCTCACAATAACCTTGATATTACTTATACAACTTTGATAAGTAGATTACATTAGATATTATTATTCCCATTTTACAGATGAAGGACCTGAATCTATTGAGATGAAATGGCTTGTCAATGGGCACTAGAACAAGTATATATGAAAGAGTTTGATTCATGGTGATCCTTGATTGCAAGTCCAACTTTCTATCCCCATTACCAAAGTACCTGTAATGAGTGAGGACGGCACCTTGGACCATGATATGAGCTTCATTAAGGCTTTGCTCTTTCCTTTTTCAGAAATTTACTGGGTCATGAGCTCCTGTTTATTACTATTATCCATTCACACTTGGAGAATACTGGGGAAAAGAAAATGAATGGCTGTGAACAAAATTTGTCAATGGGATGGTGGCCCAATGAATAGCCATGTTCATGGCTGCTGCCAGACAGGAGGAATAATTACATCCGAAATTACAATAGAACCTGAGTTTAAAGCTTAATCCTCATCACTTACCACAAATCCTAGCAAATTGAAGGTTCTTAAATATTTGATTGGATGGCTAGTAATGGGTGAGGAGATGTAACACTTCATAAAGAAGGAAATCTGTGGCAAAAAAAGAAGTGGTATAAAATATATACCAAAAAAAAAGTAGGACTCAAAAGGAAGCAGATCAACTGAATTGGGAAAGTAAAAGGGAAACTAATGGACAACCCAGGTATTCTACTGTATTCTGTCAGAAATACACTAGGAAGGCTCTCAGGCACACAGAATGGGTAGGTGTGGATGAGTTTCAATCTACATTGTTGGAGGTATTAGCTAAATCAATGGGATTGTTTGAGTGCTTGAATATGTCCTTGGGAAACTATAGATGCCAAGAGAAGAAATTAATTTCCTTTCATATATGGAGCAATATAAATGAGAAATACTTTGGTTCTCTGAAGAAGGAAAAAACCATTATATAACTTCTTCAGAGAATGCTGGGGAATGTGCAATTTGATCAGTCAGAAAGAATCTTAGCCTTCAAGATAAATGTCTTTACTCAGCTCTCCTTTGGAGGCTTTGTAGTGACTGCTTCTTAAATTTTAAGGTACATGAACATGACAGTTTAATCCAGATTTCTATTAGAATTGTACTGATGTCTTCTATGGGAAGGGATAGATTGGTATTCTCTTCATTTAAAAAAAATGAAAATTGCATTCAATTCACAACTAATGCTATATAAATACCCTTAAAAAATTAAAGACATAAAAATATATAACAAATTATAATTTAATTCAGCAAGAATCTATTTAATCATTAATATCTGCCAGGCCATTGTACAAGACCATGAATATAAAGACAAAGAAAAAAAAAGTTCCACCCCAAAGGAGTTTCCAGTCTATGAGAGGAGATCTACCACCTGTGCAGAAGGTTAACAATCTGGGACTATTTTGTATGAGTCCATTAGCATAAATAGATTCTAGTTTTGTACACCCCCTAAAAACTAACCTTTAAGCCAATGAGATTCACAAAGGAAATACATGGTGAGGAATGAAAAGGAGGAAGTGCGTCATGATACAATGGCCAGCACTGAACTAGGGTCCACCTGACTCAGGAACGAGTAAGCTGAAAGGGATCTCAGGGATCATCTAGTCCAACTCCTTCATTTTACAGATGAGTAAATTGACATCAAGAGAGATTAAATGAGATCACATTATTAGTAAATGAATTTCACTGGTAGAATGGTAGAAACAGGATTTGAACTCAGGTCTAGTGACTCCAAGTGGTCTTTTCCACCACATTATGCTGTGGGACCTTCATCAAATCATTTACCTTCTCTGGGCTTCACTCATCCCTCTGTAAAATGGCCAGTTTGAACTAAATGATATCTAAGTTCCTTCTCAGCTCTGATATTGATAACTTTATGATTCTATGACAAAGAATCTTACATAAGAATGAAACAAGTCAAAGAAAAATAAAATATGCAAAGAAAAATTGTTTGCTTTCATTGTTGATGAAATTCAACCGACATATAGCAACCTAAAAGGTAAAACATTCTGTATATTCTTCTAACCTAGTTTAATCACATATATTAATCTCTCTAGCCTCAGTTTCCTTAATTTTGTAAAAAAAAAAAAAGTGTTATAATAACCAAAAGATGAAATAAGCAAACTGATTACCAACTAGGGACTGGCTAGACAAATTATAATATATAAATGAAGAACACTGTGTCAGAAACAATGATAGTAGAGAAGTGATTTTTTAAAATGAAGAAAATGGAATGAGAACAATAAACTTTATGACACGTTACAATTATGTAGTAACAGATAACAACATCAGCAACAAATTCACATTAGATACCCAGTAAGAAGTTCAAAAAGGAACAAGAAAATGAGAATAATGTAAATGCTACTAAGGCAAAGTCGACAGACAAATCTTTCAAGGTTGGATTAACAATCAGTAAATCATAAAAGTTTGCAGATAAAAACACAATTATTTCCAATTTCTTCTTATCCAGTTGGGTGATTGGATTGTCATTGTTCATTTAAGTTTTCTTAGCTTCCAAATTCATTTTTCTCAACCTATTGTTTTTAGAGAATGCATATTGCTCAAACTATATTGTTAGATAGATAGCTTCAAGCATTCGACTCTCCCTATTGATAGGTTGGTCAAGTAACACCAATGAACAATGAGGACTGAAAACTGAATAGTAGAATATCCTGGACTGTTTTTATGAAACTGTGAAAGTCTTTTAATGACCCCAAACTTCCTTATGAATGAAAAAGATCATGTCTTTAATACTATTATTCCTCTGTGACAATTTATGGCTGAAGGTTATAAAATTGAAAAGCTGATGAAAAGCTGAAGTTCACTTAAAGGGTAATGGATAAGCAAATGATGAGGATGAACAGGCTGAAGCCTATCAGAGTGAAAAATATGAAAGAAAAGGGATGTAAAGGATGTCCTCAAAGAAATGTTTGAACAAATAAAATGAGTTAACAGAGAGGGACATAAATGATGGTCAGCCCAGATGCTTCATTAGTATTTTTCCATCTATTATATATAATATGTATGTATGTGACTATATACTTATGTAACATATAAATACATATGCATGTACATGTTTATATTCTTGTCACATGCTAATGGTGATATGTGATAGGTATGTGTGTATGCATGCATACATGCATATATGTGAAATTTATTACATACTATATATATTAGAATAATATCTAACTTATAGGCATAAATAACTATACTATCAATGGGGACCTAAATTTTTTGATAATATATTTGAAAAAGATAATCTTTGCAGTCCCTTCCACTTCAAAATCTATAGTGCATGCATAATCCTATTTAGGAATTCACAAAAACGAAAACTTTCCCCCCTTGAAGAACAAAAAATCTAGATGATTATTATGTAGGGGGAAATTAAGTGTTTCATTCCACAGTCCCAATGATGATAGAATAATTTATTTAAGTTATCCCAATTAAGATCATACATATAAAAGTAAAGGAGACCTTGAATTTGGACATCATATTTCAAGAAATTATCAAGGAAACCTGTCTCAACAGCTTAGAATTGGAGGGCAAAATTAAAAGAATCCACCAATCATCACCTGAAAAATCCCTAAATGAAATCTCTCAGGAAAATTATAGCCAAATTCCAGATCTCCTATATCAAATAGAAAATAATTCAGGCAGCTTGAAAGAAACATATTTGAACATGGTATTCTGGAAGGCAAAAGAACTTGGACTACAACCAAAAATAACCTACCCAGCAAAACTTACTATAATCCTTCAGAAGAAAATGAATATTTAATGCAATAGAAGGCTTTCAAGCATTTCTGATGAAAAAGCCAGAGCTCAATAGAAAATTTGACTTTCAAATGCAAGACTCAAGAGAAGAATAAAAAGGTAAACATGAAAGAGACATCATTAGGGATTCAATAACATTAAACAACTTACTTTTTTATATGGAAAGATGATATATGTAGCTTCTAAGAACTTAAATCAGGCAATTAGAAGGATTCCACACAAAACAGGGTGTAAGAGTGAGTCAATTATATTGGGATTATGAAAAATAAATACATCAGAAAGAGGGATACCCTGAGAAAGGGGGAAGGAGAAGAAAGAATGAGGGAAATGATGTCACCTAAAAGAGAAGTACAACAAACAAAACTAATGCAGACAAGATTAGAAGGGAAGCAATAAACTGGGAAAATATTTTTATAGTCAAAGGTTCTGATAAAGGCCTCATTTCCAAAATATATAGAGAATTAACTCTAATTTATAAAAAATCAAGCCATTCTCCAATTGAAAAATGGTCAAAGGATATGAACAGACAATTCTCAGATGAAGAAATTGAAACTATTTCTAGTCATATGAAAAGATGCTCCAAGTCATTATTAATCAGAGAAATGCAAATTAAGACAACTCTAAGATACCACTACACACCTGTCAGATTGGCTAAGATGACAGGAAAAAATAATGATGATTGTTGGAGGGGATGCGGGAAAACTGGGACATTGATGCATTGTTGGTGGAGTTGTGAACGAATCCAACCATTTTGGAGAGTAGTTTGGAACTATGCTCAAAAAGTTATCAAACTGTGCATACCCTTTGATCCAGCAGTGTTACTACTGGGATTATATCCCAAAGAGATTATAAAGAAGGGAAAGGGACCTGTATGTGCACGAATGTTTGTGGCAGCCCTTTTTGTAGTGGCTAGAAACTGGAAACTGAATGGATGTCCATCAGTTGGAGAATGGCTGAATAAATTGTGGTATATGAAAATTATGGAATATTACTGTTCTGTAAGAAATGACCAACAGGATGATTTCAGAAAGGCCTGGAGAGACTTACACGAACTGATGCTGAGTGAAATGAGCAGGACCAGGAGATCATTATATACTTCAACAACAATACTAGATGATGACCAGTTCTGATG
Organism: Sarcophilus harrisii; assembly: GCF_902635505.1. Classification (NCBI taxonomy): domain Eukaryota; kingdom Metazoa; phylum Chordata; class Mammalia; order Dasyuromorphia; family Dasyuridae; genus Sarcophilus; species Sarcophilus harrisii. The sequence goes on along the minus strand of NC_045427.1, from coordinate 635,086,034 downwards.
GATCAGGCCATCCTCAGCAACAAGATCAACCAAATCATTTCTAATGGAGCAGTAATGAACTGAACCAGCTATACCTAGAAAAAGAACTCTGGGAGATGACTAAAAACCATTACATTGAATTCCCAATCCCTATATTTATGCACACCTGCATTTTTGATTTCCTTCACAAGCTAATTGTACAATAATTCAGAGTCTGATTCTTTTTGTACAGCAAAATAATGTTTTGATCATGTATACTTATTATGTATCTAAGTTATATTTTAATATATTTAACATCTACTGGTCATCCTGCCATTTAGGGGAGGGGGTGGGGGGGTAAGAGGTGAAAAATTGGAACAAGAGGTTTGGCAATTGTTAATGCTGTAAAGTTACCCATGTATATATCCTGTAAATAAAAGGCTATTAAATTAAAAAAAATAAAATAAAATAAAAAAAAAAATAAAAGAGAAGTACAAGTAAGAAAATTTATGATATGAGGGAAATGGTTGGGGAGGCACACATTGAACCTCATACATCCACATTGGTTCAATGAGAGGAAAATATGCATACATATTCAGGTGATAGTAGAAATATATCTTACTCAACAGGGAAGTAGGAGGAAAATAGTATAAAAGAAAGGAGGAGGGTGATAAACAAGAAGGCAGACAAAAGAAGTCAATGGTCAAAAGCAAAAAAGACTTTGGAGGAAGAACAGGATAAAAAGAGTATAAAGGTTGAACATAAGAAAATACATGGAATGAAATACACAGTTAGCAATCATAATTATGAATGTTAATGGAATGAATTCACCCATAAAACAAAAACAGATAACAGAGTATATTAAACACCAAAATCTAACAACATGTTAAAATAAGAAGCTGGAGCAAAATTGATTATTCTTCAGTTAAAGTTTAAAAAAAATGCAGTGGAAACAATAATGATCTCAGAGAAATCTAAAGTAAAAATAGACCTGATCAAAAAAAAAAAAAAATAAGCAGAGAAGCTTCAGTCATGTCACACTCTTTGTGACTCCATTTGGGCTTTTCTTGGCAAAAACACTGGAGTGTTTGCCATTTCTTTCTCCAGTTCATTTTAAATATAAGGAAAATGAGGCAGTGTTAAGTGACTTGCACAGGGTCACACAGTTAGTTTCTAAGGCCAAAGTTGAACTCAGCTCATTCCAGGGTTGGCCCTCTATCCACTATCTACCTAGTTTCCCTAAGAAAGGAAACCTATATCTTGCTAAAAGGCACCATAAACAATGAAGTAATATCAATACCTAACATATATGCATCAAATAGTATAGCATTCAAATTCTTAAAATAAAAAATGAATTATAGAAGGAACTGACAGTAAAATTATATTATTAGGAGACTTCACCTTTCCTTTCTCAGGGCTGGGTAAAATAAATAAGAAAGAAGTTAAAGAAATGAGAAGAATTTTATGAAAGATAGATATGATGGACCTCTGGAGAAAACTCAATGGCAATAGAAAGGAATATATCTTTTTCTCAGCTGTACAAGGCAAAAATTGATCATGTAATTTTTGAAGCATAAAAATGTCAAAAACAAAATGGAGAAAAGCAGAACTATTAAGTACCCTTAAGAAATATTAGTACCCTTTTCCAGATCATAATTCAATAGAAATTTAATAAAAGGCCATAAAAGCATATATAAAAATTAATTAGAAACCAAATAATCTAATTCTAAGGAATAACTGGGTCAAAAAACAAATCACAGAAACAATAATTTTATTAAAAAGGAAAACAATGAGATAGCATTCCACAATTTGTGAGATGTAATGAAATGAGTATTTATGAGGAAATTTATATATTTAAACACAAACATCAATAAAAGAATGGAAGATCAATTAATGAGGCATGCAACCAAAAGAAAACTGGTAATAGAAAAAATTTAAAATACCCAATTAAACACCAAAAACATATAAAAATCAAAGGAGACATTAATAAAATTAAAAGTTAAAAAACCATTGAGCTAGTAAATAATGCTAGGAACTGGTTTTATTTAAAAAAAAGTAAAATTAACAAATCATTGGTTTGATTTACAAAAGATGAAAACCAAATTTAAAGAATGAAAAGAATGAATGTGCCAATAAATTTGTACACTCCAACTACAATGAAGAAATTATTCTGACAATATTTATAATATATTATATTATATATTATATATATAATTACTATATTAAGTAATATAGTAATTATATACCAGTAATGCCAACAATCTAAATGAAATAGATGAATATTTATAAAAGTATAAACTCTCACAATTAACAGAAGATGAAATAGAATACTTAAATAATCCTATCTTAGAAAAAGAAACTGAACAAGTTGTAAAGGAGCTTTCTAAGAAAAAATCCCAAGGACCAAATGGATTTATAACTGAATTCTTTTTTTTTTTTATTTAATAGCCTTTTATTTACAGGATATATGCATGGGTACCTTTACAGCATTAACAATTGCCAAACCTCTTGTTCCAATTTTTCACCTCTTACCCCCCACCCCCTCCCCCAGATGGCAGGATGACCAGTAGATGTTAAGTACATTAAAATATAAATTAGATACACAATAAGTATACATGACCAAAACATATAACTGAATTCTACTAAACATGTAGGGAGCAATTAATCCTCATAATAAGCAAATAATTTGGAAAATGAGCAAAGGATTTCTCTTATTACACAAATATAGTTTTGATACCTAAACAGAGAGAATTTAAAAAAAAAAAAAAAGACTTGTTTTACTTACCAATCAATTAAAAAAAAATTTAAATTAAATACTAGCAAGGAGATTATAGCAATACGTTACAAAGATCATACATTCTAAACAGGCTGAATTTATGCCAGCAATGAAGATCTGGTTTAATATTAGTAAACTATCAACATAATTAACCATACCAATCACCTTTGATTATATCTATAAGTACAGAAAAAGTTTTTGACAAAATATGAGACCCATTCCTATAAGAAAATACTAGAAAACAGAGGAATAGATTGACTCTTTCCTTTTATATAATATTTAATTTTTCAACAATTACATGTTAAAACAATTTTATGGAAGAAAAAGAAAGGAAGGGCAAAAGGAAGGAAGGAAGGAAGGGGAAAATAGAGGAAAGTAGAATGGAGGCACACAGGAGAGACAGAGAGAGAGACAGAGAGACAGAGAGAGAGAGAGAGAGAGAGAGAGAGAGAGAAGAAGAAGAACAAGAAGAACAAGAAGAACAAGAAGAACAAGAAGAACAAGAACAAGAACAAGAAGAAGAACAAGAAGAACAAGAAGAACAAGAACAAGAACAAGAACAAGAAGAACAAGAAGAAGAAGGGAGGGAGGGAGGGAGAGGGAGAGGGAGAGGGAGAGGGAGAGGGAAGAGAGAGAGAGAGAGAGAGAGAGAGAGAGAGAGAGAGAGAGAGAGAGAGAGAAGGAGGTAGGAAAGGGAGGGAAAGGAAGAGAAGGAGGGAGGGGAAAAGGAAAGAAAGAAGGAAGAAAGGAAGGAGGAAGGAAGGAAGAGAGGGAGGGAGGGAGAAAAGGAGGAAGAAAGGAGTGGGGAAGAAAGAAGCAATATGAAAGAAAGAAAGTATTGTGCTTCAGTCTATATTCAAGCAGTATCAGTTCTTTATCTGGAGTCAACCAACATGCTTCATCAGGAGTCCTGCAGCATTGTTTTAGCTGATTGTATTGCTGAAAATAGTTAAGTCATTCACAGTTCTTCATCATGCAATATTTCTATGTGTACACTTTTCTCCTGTTTCTGTTCACTTTGCATCAGTTTATGAATCTTTCCAGGTTTTTTCTGAAATCATTCTACTTGTAATTTCTTATAGTCCAATAATATTCTATCACAATCATACTACAATTCCCCAATTAATGGGCATCCTCTTTATTTCCAATTCTTAGCCATCACAAAAAAAGAGCTACTATAAATATTTCTTGCATAAATAGGTCCTTTTCTCTTTTTTGATGTATTTAGGATATAGACCTAACAGAGATACTACTTACTGGTAGCAATAACATAAGAAAAATATTAAAGTAACAAAAAAGGCAATGAAAAATAAAACTATCACTCTTTGCAAATGATATGATAGAATACTTAAAGAACCCTAGAAATCAACCAAAAATAATTTAAATAATTAAGAACTTTAGCAAAGTTTTAAGAAATAAAATAAATCCCATAAACACAATTACAAAATACATTTTACACAGAGATCTAAACATTTGGAAATATAGTAATTGCTCAATGACAGGTCAAGCAAATATTATTAAAATGACTTATTTAGTTGTTTTATTTAGTGTTATATTAATCAAACTTCCAGAAAATTATTTTCTAGAGTTAGACAAAAATAACAAAATTCAGCTGGAAGAACTAAGTCCCAAAGAATCAAGGGAATTGACAGAGGGATGAAGTTGAATGAAGACAACCTAGCAGTTCCAGATGTCAGCTATATTACAAAGTGATAATCATCAAAATAATCCGGTACTGGATAAAATATAGTATGGTAGATTAGTGGAACAGATTATAATTATAATATGAGTAGTAAATAACCATTGTAATTTAGGTAGGATAAAGCCAAGAATCTGAGCTTTAGAGGAAAGAACTCAGTATTTGACAAAAATTGCTGGGAGAACTAGAAAACAGTTTTGCAGAAACTTGCATAGAGCAATATTTCACACTATAAACCAAGATCTAGTCAGAATGTCTAAACTGTTTAGCTATAAAACATGCTGTCATAAGTAAATTAGGGGAGCATGGGAAAATACATCTGTCAGATCTAGCATTAAAGGGAAAAGTTATGACCAAACAAGAGATGCAGAGGATTGTAGAAAGTAAAATAGACATTTTTGATTACATGAAATTAAAAAGGGGTTGCACATGTGTACATGCATACACACACATAAACATACACAAACACACACAAACACAAAATGCAGCCAAGATTAAAATGAAAACAAAACTGAAGAAAATGTTTACAACATATTTCTTTAATAAAGATCTCATTTCTTAAATATGCAGGAACTGAATAAAATTTATTTTAAAAATAAAATAAAGACCCATTCACCACTTGGTAAATGGTCAAAGGATATAACAAGCAGTTTTCAGAAGAAAAATTCAAATAATCACATAAAAATGCTCCAAATCATTACTCATTAGAGAAAAGCAAATAATTGAAACAATTCTGGGTACACTATAAGTCTGTATCCCAAAAAGATCAAAAAAGGGGAAAGGACCTATTTATTTATAGTACCTAAATATTTATATAGGACCTATATTTCTCTTAGGTTTTATATATATATATATATATATATATATATATATATATATGTATATATATATATATATAAAACTTAAATATTTATAGTATCTCTTTTTGGGATGGCAAAGAATTAGAAATCTAGGTGATGTCCATCAATCCATCAATTGGGGAATGACTAAACAGTTGTGGAATATGATTGTGATGAGATACTATTATCCTATAAGTAATACTGAGCAAAATGATTTCAGAAAAACCTGGGAAGATTTATATGAACCAATACAAATTGAAGTGAGCAGAGCCAAAAGACTATTGTTCACAGTAAGAGCAATATTGTAAGGAAAATAAACTGTGAAAGACAGCTACTCTGATCAAGACAATAATCCAAGATAATTTGAAAGAACCTTGATGAAAAATGCTATCCACCTTCAGAAATAGAACTGATTATCTCTGAACGTAGATTAAAACATATTTTAACTTTCTTTTTCTTCTTTTATTTTGGGTTTTTTTTGGTAACGTGGCTATTATGAAAATATGTCTTGCTTAACTTCATATATATAATTGATAATAAATTTCTTGCCTTCTAAAGTATGGGAAGGAGTAGAAGGGAGGAGAAAAAGCAAGAGAGAAGAGGAAAATTTAGACCTCTATTTTTTAAAATGAAAACAAAATTTTTATTATATCCAATTGGAAAACAGTTAACAAAATAAAGAAAAATATATGTTTTAAAAATAAAATTTTAAATGAGCCCATCCCCAGACATATTGGATAGGCTAAATTATATGCAAAAGACTGCATAGGTAATCATTCATTATTGGAATTTGAGCCTACATATAATTAAAAGATCAGCTTTCAGATTGGAAAAGATCTTAGAGATCATCTAATTCAACATCCTCCACTTATAGTTAAGTGATGTAGAAAATACAGTGTCAGTCTTGGAGTCAGAAAGACCCGAATTCAAATCCTTCCCTGGATATTTACTAATTGTGTCACCCTAGGCAAGTCATTCAAATTCTATCTATTTTGGTTTCCTCATATGCAAAAATAGCACAATTGTAGAACCTACCCCCCAAAGTTGTTTAGAGAATAAAATGAGAGAATATTGGTAAAAACAATCTGTAAAACTTAAAGCATCCATTGTCATTATTATTACATTGGAGGAAGTAAGATCCAGAAAGATTGGGGGTTGTCCAAAGATCACACAGATAAGTATCAGAGCCAGAATTCTAACCAATGCCCTCAATTTCAAATGCACTAATCTTTTCTGAAACCATCTATACACTAAATTTGTTTTTCTCTTTATATAGTTGAAACCACCATTTATCTCAATTCCAATGATCCTATGGATCTGACATCAAATTAACACAAACTAAATACTGATTAGCCTAGCTAATCAAATGAAAGATTTCTTTTGGGCCCAATGTAAATACTCTATTTTCAAATTCTAGCTATATCTGTTATTACTCATTTGATCTTGGTCAAATTTCTTCCCTTTTCTGGGCCTCAGTCACCTCATCTAAAAAATAAAGTGGTTGGACAATGTGACCTCTTAGGTTTCTTCCAGCTCTGTTTTATCATTTGAATACACTCTTGATTGGTTTGTTCCTGAAGATAGTTTACTCAGGATTCAAAAAGCAAAAAATATCATATTTGGACTATTGTTCAAACAAAACAATATTTTTTAAAACATGATTGTTCTTCCTGTCTCTTCCTAATAACTCCATTTCAGACAATACCTGAAATCACAGTGTGCGTTGGTTGAGCTGATTAACATGTGAGTAAAAAGGCTCAAAAGATAAACATCAGAGGATTAAACTGGGATAAGGGGAATACAAAATGATGAAGAAATTAGGGGGAGGCAGGGATTAAGACCTGGAAGTATAAAATAAGTAGTATATATAAGAAGTATAAAACAGAGTCTTGAATTGATTGTCAAGAGACCTTAGTCCCGCTAACTCTCGATAATGATAGTAATAATATTAAAATGGTCATACCTGCATAACCTTTATCAAATTGCTTACTGTCTTGAGGAAGAGGGCGGTAAAGGAGAGAGGGAGAAAAAATTAGAATTCAAAATCTTACCAAAATGAATGTTGAAAACCATCTTTACTTGTAATTTGAAGAAATAAAATACTATCAAGTGAAAATGACAATAATATAAAATACATACTGAATTCTGCAATTACATTTGTACATAACATATTTACATAGGGTTTTTAAGATTCTAAGAATATTTCTCAAACTGGGAGGTAACTTCTGTAAATGATTTTTCGGATAATAAATCTGTGACTTTATTTATGTAGTAAAACTCTTGATAAAGAAACCCCTTCTGCCAATATACATTGCCAGGTACCAGCTCTACAATTCATGTTTCTCTCAACACTGAGAGGTTAAATGATTTAACCATGATAACAAGGTCAGCAGAGAGATGCAAACCCAGGGCTTCTTAATTCTTTAATCATTTCTCTATCAGGCTATGGTTATCCCCCCTGCAAATATTCCTGTTCCAATTTTATAGGGGAGAGATAAGGGACTTTTAAGACAGAAGAGACTTTGCGAGGGGGACTGAAATAATTACTTTCTAGTTCACGGTAAAGCCCAGATTCAAATTGGGAATCTCCTCAGCCCAGTCCATAGGGTCAGACAAGATTCTGCTTTGAGTTCTCTGAGCTTCAGTTTTTTCTATAAATGCCAGTGTTAGATTAGATGAGTCCTTAAGGTATCACTTCTAGATTAGAATCCCACAAAGAATAAATATTGCACCATGGCTTACTTTTTAATGTTTCCAAGTAACACACACATGCAAATATACATTTCTGTCCACAATCTCTAAAATTATTTCCTTTCTTCAGTAACATATCCAAGATAGGTTATTTACTCTTGGAGAAAGAAATGTCCATTCTTCCTGAAAATGTAGGGGATATAAAAGAGACATAGCTGCTTCCTAGTACCAAGAAAGAGCTAGCATATCACAAGAGAGAAAGGTTTCTCTTACCAGCTTCCTAAATCAAGGTAAATTCCCCACAAGGGACAGAAATGGGGAGAATGTTGAGTGAGGAAAGGCCCAGAGGGCAAAACTAGCAACAATGGATTATAAAGGGCTAGATTGCAAGCGATATCAGAAAAAAATATCTTTATTGTTAGAAATGCCCAAAAGTGTCATGGGTGGCCTTGGGAGCAGGTCACCTATTCATCATTCACCACTGGAAGTCCTGAAGCAGCAGTGGATGACCAATCAATGACTCAATCAAGAAGTATTTATTAAGCACTCAATATGTTTCAGGTACTGTGCTAAGTAGTGGGAATACAAAGACAATAGCGAAATGGCTCCTGCTCCCAAAATGGCATTCTATTAGCAGAGATATCATATGATCATAGATTCAGAGCTCTAAGGAATCTTAAAGGCTATCAAACCTAACTCCTCTACTTCACACAAAAAAATTAGATGCTTCTGGTCATACAACTAAAAAGTGTCTGGGTAAGGGTTAGGGTTGGGATTGGGTCCTTCTGATTCTAATTCCAGAGGCCTATTTATTCGGCTATGCTACCTCTCATGTAACACATACACACAAGAAACTATAGGGTATGAACAAATGAAATGAGCTCAGTAACAAATGGAGAAGCTAGGAAAGTCATCATATAGAAGGTGATACTTAAGCTTGAGACATTCCAAGAGGCAGAAATGAGAAAGATTGAGATATAGTCTGTACAGTCAGAGGTAGGAGACAGCATGTCCTATGTGTGGAACAGCACATGAGGTAGTGTATCATAATAGACAGAGATATCCTGGGAGTCAGGAAGACCTGAATTCAAGCCCAGCTTATGATGAATACTGGCTGTATGCTAGGCAACTGACTGACCTTCTCAGTTCCCCAGGGAACTCTCAAAGACTGGAATTTAAGGAGAACATAGTGATCTCCATCAAAAAAGTGAGTTCCTTCCGGGTAGCTTCTTACTCCCAATGAAATCACAGGTATCTTCAAAAGCAAACAGGCAAAAACATTCAAAGCATTGTAAAGTATTTGTGTTAGTATTGGAGTAAGGAAGAGGGGGGTGGTTCTAGGTAGATTTGTTCTCACAAGGCAGAAGTACTTGATTATCACTGGGTCTACAATTGGACTATGTGCTGGGAATATGAAACCCCCCAAAAATTAAAGTCCCTGACTTCCAGGGGCTTACATTCTACTAAGTTACAAAATAAACTGAAATATCACATACATACAAAGTGACAGAAAGCAATTGCAAAAGAGAGAGCTAACTAAAAGAGAAAATAGGGTAGAATTTGGATAAAGGTTCAATTAAGAGATAACATATGACATATGCCTTGAGGGACTCTGGCAATACAGACGGGGGGGGGAGTGGGGAGGAGGAGTACATAGGACACAGAATGAGAAGAAGAATACTGAAAGAAAACACTGGCATCTCTTCTTAAATCTGACCGGGGGAAATCCTGTCACTTGTAATAGGATTTTTGAAGTAGTTTGGGCTGCTTTAATGCCAAACCCCCATGTGGATGCCAGCATTTCCCCTCTCGTATGTACATTAAAGGTACCACAATAGGTAATAGCTTGGTAAATCTGGCCTCCTTTTCTCAAGCAATCCATCAGAACTCTTGATTTCTTGGCTTTCCGGGCAAGACTTATGGGGAAACATGAAATAAGTCATTAAACATAGACTTCAGCTGCCATAGAATTTATAAAGCAAATCAAACCAAGCTGAGTTATGGTGCAGCCCATTTTGTGCCCAAGGGACAAGATCAGGTCCAGGATTTAAATTAGATTAAAATTCATTTAGAAAAAAGTTTTCTCTATTATAATATATAATTACATATAACATCTAGTAAATATATAATTAACATTATTTTGTACTATTTGTATACTATTTTGTATATCATATAATATACTTATAATATAATTTTATGCAATAATACAATCCCTGTCTCCATATCTCTCCTTCTCCTCTCCCTCCTTATCTTCTCTCTCTTTTTCTTACTGTATCCTCTTCTCCTTTCTCTATCTCTTTTAAGGTTGAGTTTTATCATTTGTAAAATAGAAATAATCACGTTTTTCTCAAAGATTTGTTGCAAAGAGTAAATGAAATGTATATAAAGAGTTTTATAATCTTTAAATATAAATGCATACTCACAGTAATATCATATGAATTAACAGAATGTAAGCAAAAGATAAAAACAAAAAAGGCTTCATGCTATAGGAGGTAAAGTGTTGAGCTTAGAGGCAAGAAGACATGTTTCACATCCTGCCAATGATATTTATTGGTCATGTGACTTTAGAGAAACCATTTAACCTAGTATTCGGTAGTTCCCTCGCTCACAATCTGCATTGGTGGAAGAAATTACCATCCTGGAAGTTCACATCTTTTACAAATATATGTATGTATATAGATACAGATGTATGTATCGGTACATGTGTATATATATATATGTGTGTGTGTGTTATAATGTTTAAGAGGGATTAAACATAAACTTCATTCACCCTTACAATCGTAAAGTACTTCTATCTACAAAAAAGGGGGACTAGACCAAATGAAGTTTTGGGCCTGCTGCAGCATTCTACAATTCTGTGAATGACTTCTTCTCTTCCAGAAAGGAGAGACTCAGTAGATAATAGTAAAGTCAGACTTTCCTGAACCAGAAAAAGTATACAGGCAAAAAATGGAGATTTTTGGCACAGAGACTTCCAGTCTACTTATACTTTTTTTGAGTTGAAAACAAATTCAATGCCTTTATACTATCCACATGATCAGCCAATATTAATATATTTTGCAGCAAACTATATACTTGGAAATCAATTTGAGCCTCTTCTTTCAAACAGACTCTTTCATCTTGCCAAGGAAAGGCAGTGCACTCAAGTTTTGATGAATGTTTGATACACTCTCTCCATTGTCACTCCTATAGAGTAACACTTTTTCTTCAAAATTAGTGTAATACAATAGGCATGGCCACCAGGGATATGGATTGCATATGATCTTTTAAGTCATGCACTATTGTCTCATGGTCATTGTGTAAAAGCTGAATGCTGCCATCTTTGGTTGCTTTCTAAGTGGCCAAGTCAATAATTGACTTTTTCAGTATATTCCACAAGGATTTAAATTCAATGCTGAACAGAGGATCAAGAGACTTGGATATAAATCAAACTTTGACATGTACCAGCTTGCCTTGTAAAATTGGGCAAGCCATTTAAATTCTTTCAGTCTCAGTTTCTTCAAATGTTAAATGGTAACTTGAAGGAGTAGCTCCCAGATAATAAAGGACCCAAAAAATGGCCTCTACCCTCTATTCATATCATATAGTTCTTCTGTGGAGAATAAAAGTCATAGACAAAGATCACAAAATATTCAAAAGAATATATTAAATATTAATTTTAAATCTACCCTGGTATCTTTCTAGGCTACTCAGAGTTTTGCTTCTAGAGTCTGCGCTCTGTATTGTTTTTGCTTTGTTTTTTTATCATATTTCCTTATCAGGGTAAGTTGGAGAAAAATGTTTACTAGTGATATAATTCAGCAGACAATAGAATTAGGATCAGGGTGATTCAAAGGTTATCTATAGCAATCTTCCTTGAGGAAACTAAGGCTCAAAGATGTGGTCTATTGAAGCAATCAATACTTTCACTAGCCACTCTACAGTATACTTATGATAAAGGAACTTTCAAAGTGTCATAGAAAGTACCATCATCACAGGCATCATTATCATGATCATCCATTTCCTCATCTCTAAAATGAAAAATAATTGGACCTATTATATAAGGTTGTTGCAGAAAAATGAATTATTTTAAATGTGCCTAAAGTATTATTTAAATGCTAGCTCTTAGTGTTGTCTTCATATCTCCTGGCCAAGTTGCTTTACTCCTCCCACCCTAGTGCAAAACTTGAACCAATGTCTAAATGGGCTTTGTAAATATCTAAAAATTGCAACAACAATTTCAGCTGCATGGAGGGGAAACTTCCTAACAATTAAAATGATCAAAAAATAAAATGGATGCCTATGGAAATAGTGGGACATCCTTAATTGGAGGTCTTGGAACATACCATCATTGGTCTCTTTTGGGCCATGATGTAGGAGAAATTTTTGTTCAGGTATCTATTGTAATTATATTTCTTCTAAAGTCATACGTGTTCAGAAATGCTGGACTTCTGGCTACAAGATCTCAATATTCTCTAGACACACAGATTATGAAGCCCCCAACCCCAACTGAGTCCCTTGATTTCATCTTTCATTTCAAAATTTTCTGTTCCTACAAGGTGTTATTGAAATTCCAAATATTTCAAAGACTGTTATATACTCATTCCCATTTTTTATTCCTCCTTTACATTTTGTCTTCTCTCTCAGTGAGTTTGTATATTCACATTTCTTTTTCTCTCTCCCCTCTGCTTCTATCGTCATCTCTGTGACCCTTCTTATATTCATTCTCTGCCTCTTCCAGATGCTTTAATTTCTTAAAAATTCCTAATTCTTCTCTAAGAACACAATTAAGTATGACATTTTATCATGGGATCATGGAACTTAAAGAGACTTCAGAGTTTATCCTTTCATTTTAGAGATAAGGAAACTGTTTTCTGAATGCGTTCACATAATGGAATACATAACAGGAAGAGGAGGAAAAAAGAGAACAAAAATAATAAGAAGCGTAAGACCAGAATTCAAAAGAAATATAGTAGAAGAAATCAAGTCTCAAGACAACACTAAAACACTTCTTCCTATTGGTCCTTTCTACTATAGGAATTGTCTGAAAGATGCTTTTTATGAACTCATAGAAGATATATGCCCCAGCACTTATTCAGTTATTGAAAGCCATGACTTTCTTCCCCTATCCTTATTGAATCTTCTCTGAACTGTTTGTATGGGAATTTTAGAATGCAAATAAAGTCACAAGAGAGGGCTCAAGTAGCACTGGAAGCCCTACCAAGTAGTTTCCCTTACATCGCCTTATTTGATCCTCACAATGGCTCTAGGAAGAGACACTTCTCAGAAATCGGGGGAAAAAAAGAAAACAGAAGCTAAAAAAGCAAAGCTGTCTCTTTTGGGGTCATTCAGCTACTAATGTCAGAGATAGGGTTTCTGGACCCTTTTCTCCTACCTCCCAGCCTAATGCACTTCCCATTACATCACATCTGCCTCTGTAGCTCTTTCCCCTTATCTCTACTGTCCACATGCCATCTTTGCAATAATGAAAAGGAAAAGACTAAAATGCCAGAAGTTGAGTCCCAAGGAGACTGGCTCAACATTTTTCCTCCTAAAGGTTAATGTGTTTGATCAAAGTTCAAGGCTCAGCAATTCTGATCCCAGCCCCCATTCAAATAAGTTGACATTTGTTCCAGGATCTGTTCTCGGAAGTGTCCATTGATCCAGCCGTGCAGCCCCAGGGATGGGCTCAATGTAGATAGAAGCACATTGGCTCAATGGAGCCCCAAGGAATTTTGCAGTTGATAACTACCCCCTCTCTATCTTTCTCTCAACAATAAGCACAAATGCAATTAGTGAAAATTACTAGAAAGGGTTTGAGGAGACAGATTATTTCTGCAAAGAGGAAAACAGCAAAAATAAAATCAATTACTATTTAATTTTTCTTCTTTTATATTCTAGGATAGTGGAGAAAAGAGGTTAGGGGGTTTTGTCATAGTTTTTGGTTTTGCTGTTACTGGAATTAGCTGAGATTTCTTGAACATTCTTTCTGGAGGCAGATGCCTTAAACAAAACAAAAATTTACCTTCCTATTTGCCAAAAACAAAAATATTCTGCTGTACATAGAAACTCACAATTGATGATGGAACTTTAGTGTAAAGTGTGAAAATTTTCTTTGACTTCATAAGATAGATCTGGGTTCAAATCTGATTATTTAATGCTTCTTATCTGTGGGATCCTGCATAAGTCCTCAGATCAAAGAAATTTTGGATGCAAGGGACTTTATATTCCCCTGATAGAATGTACCACAAGTTCCTTGACTGCGTGAGCTGTCAGTTTTTATCTTTATAATTCCAGGGTCCAGAAAAATACTTGGAACATAAGAAGTACTTAATAAATCCTTCTTAATTGGTTTAGTCTAATTGCTTCATTTTACAGATGAATTTCTAGAGAGGTAAAGTAATTTGTCTAAGGTCACTCAAGCAGCAGTGCAGGGATTTGAACCCAGTTTTTTTTTAATTTATTTCAAATCCATTGCTTTTTCATACATACATACAACACACAGCATACACATATACAGGTGATCTAGATGGCAGAGTAACCAGAGTATTAGGCTTAGAATCAAGGAGACCTGAGTTCAAATCCACCCTCAGATACTTACTAGCTTCCATTTGCCCCATGTAAACTAAAGATAATATCTCAGGGCTGTTGTGAAGCCCCATAACAAATGAAAAGTACTGTGGTGACCTTGAAACACTAAACATGGGATTTCACTTCTGTCACTGGATTCCCAGTGCTTGGCACTAAAGAGGTGCTTAATAAATACTTTTTGATGGATTGTTAATTGATTGATTATTAATGTCTGGTGATTTGTCCATCAATGTATTCACTGTTCTGGGGACTGTGTTGAGTCTTGGAGTTACAATGACAAAATCCAAATCCTATACCCTCCAATCTAATGGAGAAAACTATAAAATTCACTAAGATTTTCTGGGGATAATATGCATAAATGTGTATGTATAAGTGCATGTGCTTATATATAATATATGTGCATACATACACAATATATAGGTAATCTAGATGGCAGAGTATTAGGCTTAGAGTCGAGGAGACCTGAGCTCAAATCTAGCTTCAGATATACTTACTAGTTGTATGACTGTGGGAAAACCACTTGGTTTTTCTCAGTTTCCTGATCTATAAAATGGGGATAGTAGCACCTACCTTGCAAAATTGCTATGAGAACCAAATAAAGTATCACAAAAAGCACTTTGCAAACTTCAAAATTCTAGACAAATGCTAGTTATTACTATTACATAGAAAATAAAAGTAATAATAATAGTTATCACTTATATGGCACTTAAAAGTTTGCAAAACACTTTATATGTTACCTCATTCAAAGGTCACAACACAGACAAAGCATTTATCAAGCACTTACTATGTACCAGGTATCACGCGAAGCTCTGAGGATACAAATACAAAAGCAAAAACAAAAACAAAAACCATAATGCCATTCCCTGACCCCCAGGAACTAACTTACCATCTACTGGGTAAAGACAACCCATAGAAGAGAGCTAGAATGGAAGGGCTGGAGAAGTTTGGGTTGAAAGATCCAGAAAATGAGGAGTGGAACCAGTGAGCATAATTTGGGCATCTCATGAAATGGTGATCTAGCCTAGGGACTCACCAGTCAGAAGAAAGGCTACAGGAAAATGCTAGATTATCCTTTTCCCAACTAAATAGAGACTGAGAATATTTAAGCCACTTGCCCCAAATGACACTGTGAAGTGTCCAAACAATGATTCAACTTGTGGTCTTCCTGACTCATGTCTACTCACTACACCATTTAACTGGGCACGTGTGCTGCACACAAGTGCCACACACACACACATCCCAAGATGATTTGGAGATAGGGGATTCTAATAGCCCAAGATGACTCAACAATTCAGTTCTATTTTCTCTATGCAGGTGCTATGCTAGATACTGATGATACAACAGTTTTAAAAACAAGATAAAAAGCCCTATTTTTAAGGATCTAACACTTTTCAGCTACATGAACCAAACCAGAGATCAGAGAAAACATGGGACAAATGACCACATGTTGTGATCCAAAATAAAACAAGCCACTTCAAAATCTCCCATGTCTCCAGAGTAACTTTCCACAGCAAGCTTGGCCACAGGACCTTCTGTTGCTCAGGTCCTTCCTATAATGTGTGAGCTACTGATGTGGGAGCCAGGCATTGAAAGCAAGATTGGTGAGCCATTTAGATCAAAGGTGCTGAGTTTACAGAACTTCTACCAAGAGGATTCCAAGAGATGTCAGGCATTCTGTCTCACTAAAATTTAGTGGGAAATGAGTCCAGCTCTTCCCAGAACTGTGCCTTGAGCTATAGCCAATGGACAAGCACTTTTTCAAGGCATTTGGCCTCTAGAACAGATGGTACACACCATAAGATCGTTATCCCAGGAAGAATTTTGAAGAATTATGATCTATGAGGTTTCCTTTTTTTTTGCAGTAGGTCTACAGGTTTTCTTCACGTATACTTGAAAAAGGCAACATGGTGAGTTGAAAAGAGTATTTTATATCTGCCCCCACCCACACCCACCAACACAACCTGATCTTCCCCTTTTTGATTATGAGCCCCTTGGAATCAGGAAGTACTTTTGTGTGTTCTTTGTATCCCCAGCACTTAACACAGTGTCTGGAACATGATAGGTGATTAATAAATACCGATTGACTTGGCATAGAGCCTAATCCTTCTTTGGCTTAGCATAGAATCCAGTGAATCCATCATCAAGTCCACACCCTAAATGTTTTTTGTACAATAGGACTTGGCAGAGCTTGGTCTCTACTAACAGCTTTCAAGAAAGCAGGATTATCCCCCAGCCACAAGGCAGCAGAGGAAGATTAAGTAGAGGGTCTTTGTAAATCTACTAGCCTTCTCAAGAAATAAAAATAAATCATCCAACAAAATATGAATAACATGATAAATGAAACATTCCAACTGCCACAATTTGCATGGTGATTTTAAGCAAATACTCCAATGGACCTGTAATCTCATTGAATTGGGATTTTCTCTTAAAGCTGCAGATTTCACCCCACCCATGGCTACTCAGCCTGTGGGATTCATTTATGTCTTTTCAAATATTTGGGGGGAAATTGGAAAATACTAACAACTAAATTTGAAAAGAAAAAAAAAACTGGATTATTCTATGTTTTTCCCCCGAATCCACTGGTAAAGTTATCAAGTTGTATTGCCCTTGTTGATTTTATATTACGCAGTTATGGTCAGTGTACATCTTGTTCTTACTTTGCTGACCTCTCAGCATCATTTCCTCTTGGTTGTTCCATGATTCCTCGCTTTCATCGTATATGTCATTTTTATGACACAACAGCATGCCATGAACTTTGTCTACCATAATTTATCCCATCATTCCCATGTCACTGAGCACAATAGTTGTTTACAGTGTTCCTCTATTACAAATAAAGAGCCCAGTAGATCACTCACAGTTTAGTGGGAGTCCTGATTTGCGGACCATATAGCAGACTAAAACATCTTTCATACTTATTTAGTAAGTCAAATGGCAAGATGAAGGAAAGGGTTCACTTAAGAACCAGCCCTCCTATGCACCAAAGAATCAACCTTAGACTGGCCAGGGCTAATCCTTGACCACAGAAGGGAGGAAGGGGCATGGCCAGCTTGAGCAGATCCAATGCTACCCAAGAAACACCAGAAAATACAGACTTTTCTCATCTGGTACCAAAAATCAGCTGCTTTCAACCCATCATTCCCTTAATGGTCATCATTATGGAATAGAGCAAGAGCCCTTTTGAGCTAGAGAATCACAGAATATAAAAGTGAGAGGGATCTAGAGACCATTGAAAGCAAGTAATATCTGAAGAAGAGTTTCAGCTAAGACATCCCTGAAAGTGACCTCCCTGGCTCTGCTTATCAAAGAGGTGATCTTAGTAAATTGCCTCAGAGTCTTTCTTGACATCAGGGCTGAATATACTTCTTTGTACCTTCTGTGCCAAGGGCAAGTAGCAGAACTGCAATTTGAATCTAGGTAGTGAAAAACATTTGAAACCAGAGGACTTGGGTTTTAATCCTGACTCAACTATTTCCTATGTGGTCTGGAGAAAATTATTTCCCTTCTCATATCCTCAATTTCCACATCTGCCAAATTAAGGTTAGATAAAATGCTCTCACATGTTCCTTCTAGTGGTAAATCTTATATGTAACTGTGCAACTCTCTAATTTTTAGCCATTTCACTAGCATCACTCCAAAGGTCAAATAGGACAAATCAAATAAAAAATACAAATCAATCCATTTTGGTTATTGTCAGCAGGTTTTGTCTGATTAGAAGGAGGAAACAACATTTATGGGAAGAGGCGAAATGAATACCTCAAAATGTGTTTGTTTGTTGATGAAGTTTTAATTATCTTTGAAATGTATTTTTTCATGATTTCACATAATAGAACAGGCTCCATTTTTGACAGGTGTTATTAAAGAATTTGGTTTGAAACAAAAAAAAGAAAAAGAAAAAATCCTTGGATTCATGAGACATATTCAAGGACAGTAGGGTGTGATGGGCAGTGGTGGCTGTGATGTTAGGAGAAGTCAGATTCAAATTTCTCTTCTGTCATGTTTTGACTCCATCACACTAACCACAGTTTTTCATTCTTAGTACTCAGCCAGATTTCTAACACCAAGAACTATAAGCAAGTTGTCAATTTGCAAAAGGAAAATGGGACGGTAGAGGATGAGATGGATAGTGTCGTGATAAAATGAACTTGAAACTGGACGTACTACAAGATATAATAACATATAGATGGACCTGGCATGCTGTGGTCTGCAGGGTCACAGGGAGCTGGATATTGCTGAGTGATTGAACAACACCTGCATGAACAAAGGGAGTTTCTACACTGAGAATTTTATGTCCATGAAATCATAGGTTCAGTTTCTCCTTCTTGTTCCTACTAAAATATGCATATGATTGGAATCACTATAAAGAGAAATTTTATCTAAATTTTTTAAGTGGTGAACATTTAAAGTAGCACTTGGAAAAGGAACAGTCATAAACAGCAGGCAGGAAGTCATAATTCCCCAGTCAATCCTGTGAAAGCTCTTTCATCTCTGATCTCCCATATGAAGATCAATCAATAATCAACAAATGTTTAATAAATGTCTCCTATGTGCTGGGATGTCCACAATAATACATCTATGTAACCTAAAAATAGGATCATAAATTTAAAAATAGGAAGGAACTAAAACCAATGAGTCCAGCACCTCCATTTTATTAAGAAGGAAAATAACATAATTTGTCCATAGTCTTATAAATTAAAAAATAACAAAGCTGGGATTTCAATTGAGATCTTGTGATCAAAATTTAGGATTATGTCTTCTGTAACTTTCTTCTTCTTAATTTGGAATCTGCTGCCTAAGAATTTTTACCAAATCTCTAAATAGGAAAGAAATGAATGAACACAGAGTCTCAACCACACCTGAACAAGTGACAAGTAACAAGTGCTATTCTTGCTTATTCTTATGGATCTAAATTAAGGGAACCTATACCAACCCAAATAGCCCATTAGACTCTGGGTGGTTTGAGCTTTAGTAACATTGTTCTTTACAGCAAGTCTGTACTTTTCATGAGATCTTAAAGTCATAGTTTTAGAACTTACATCATTTTACATGAAGAAACTGAGAACTAGAGAAGTGACGTGATTTGCTCATAAGGGCACATCAGCAGTGATGACAACTAGATTTTTTTTTTGACATGAGATATCTGAGGCAGCACAGTGGATAGACTGTCAGGTATGGGGTCAGGAAGATCGTTTTCCTGAATTCAAATCTGGTCTCAGACACTTACTAATTGTGTGATTCTCAGAAAGTCATTTTCTCCATCTTCCTCAGTTTCTTCATCTGTAAAATGAGCTGGAAAAGCAAATGACAAACCACTCCAGTATTTCTGTCAAGAAATCTCCAAATGGGGTTATAAAGAGTTGTACATGACTGAACTGACTGAACAACAATAGTGGTCACTTATTACTCATTGGTACAGAATTTTGACCTGCTTTATTTTTTACCTTGGACTAATATGCTCTCCTTAGGTAATCTGGTGTCCTTCCCAGTTTCAGGGGTTCAGCATTTTGATGACATATTTAGGGTAGACATCTGATCTGCTTTTAGTCCCCAGAAACTCAGAAGTCCCAAGTTTGAGGAATTCACCAACCTCAACTTCCCATAAAAGGACTCATAAGGATACAGCACTATGACCAACGACAGCATGAATTTAAGCCATACCTCTGATTCAAAAACCAATACGCTTTCCCATATCATAGTACATTTTGAATTCTTTGTTCCTGGCCTCCATAACACAATCCCCTTCTCCTCTCCTTTATTTCCTAAAAAATATCTCTAAGGAATTTTTTTTGATTCTATTTCTTTCACAGAGCAACACTATCCAATTTAAAGTCCTTATCTCACTGAGGTGTCCATCATGAAAATATACACAAATGCATGAACACCCACACAGTATACATATATATATATATATATATATATATATATATAGTATTGTGTATATACCTGTATATATTTTACATACATTAACACATATACACACACATGTACTACACTATGCTGGATTGCATCTCTTGAAATAAATAGTGTTTCAAAAAGTATAGGGAGCCTTCTCTGAAAGCTTCACCCAAAAATAATTATCCTTGCTACTATAGCATGCCCTTGTCTATGGCTTTGCTTATAATTCACGTGGAGGTCACTTACACACCTTGAGGGGAGAACTATGGCTTGTCAAGAGAAACAAATGGGAAGAAAAGAAGACAAATAAAGTAGAAATAGTCTTTTCTTTTACTTGACAGAAGTCAAAATTATGAATTCAATTGCCTACACAAAAAAAAAAATCTGTAAAATACAATCTTTGGTCATTTATTTTTTCCTCCCATCAAAAGAATTTAGTATTTTCTTGGTCAGTGGGAGACTACTCCCCTTAATTATCTTTTTCTTCTTTAATTTGGGTGGTTTTTGTACTTCTCTTGGCTTAATGTATGAGGAAATTTTCTCAGTTCCTTCTCTGCCCAACAGGTGGCTTTTGTGTTGTTATTTGGGATTTATGTCTCACATTGTGTATAAGCTTCCAAAAAGGCATCGTGGCGTCCACTTGGGAATTAATTACACTCAATTAGGATCTTTGGATGTAACGTTATACTGATGCTTGCCATGATTTGTTTCTGCCAAAATACATTTCCTGTTCTTTTGTGTACAATGTCATTTTCCCTAATTGTTCATGATACTTTATTAATCATGTTCCATAGGGAAACAGCAGGATCAAAGGTTTTTAGCCCAGATTCACAGAGTTAGGATGTGACATTCTAGGGTCTAACAATCAAAATAAAGGAATAGGATAGTGAAAGCAATATGGTAGAACCCATATCTGCATAGGATAGTGGAAAAGATCACTTTCTTCACAGTCAGAAAACAAGGATGAATATTAAGCCCTCTATACCTTAGTTTCCTCATCTACAAAAAGAAAAGGTTGTAGTAGATGGCAGCTCTATGATATTCTGAGTATTGTTGTTAATTGGAGAAAGTTGAAGCAGTGGTTACATTTAGGATAATCAAACATAAAGAGGCAAAAAAGAAAATAGAATGTTTCTCATTGACATTTCATGGAATGAAATTTTTTAAAATGTCAAAGGAAAGATATGGTAAAAGGACCACCAAAGGAAAAAGGGGAGATTAATGGGAAAAGGAGAATTTTATGAACTCAGAAGTATCATGGACTTTTGGAAAGTTAAGCATACTTTATTGATGTGTGCAGAAGCTAATAGTGCATATACCTGGACAAAATGGTTTCCAAGGTAGGATCAAAAACATCCTTCTTTCACTCTACACTGGTTTTGTGTTGGTCTTTCAGTAGGATTAAATTTGCCTGTTCTGACATATGTGGCTATGACACTGAGCCAAACCAAGGCATGATTTGTCCAGGGCAAGATTGCAATTTGCTAACAAGATTGCTATTAGAAAAAGAGGTCACTCTGGCCTCAAATAGGGCCAAGCATCTGAGCATGAGCAATTTATTAATTAGGCTAGCATCAGATCAGTGGTCTATTTCAGCAATCAAAAGATCCCAAGTGAGTGCTCACAGGGTATTTTAAACTTAGGTCTGTCTTGGGTCTGATTGGCAGTACATCATTTGGATTTTCCTTGACAAAGATAACACAATCCTATGTGGCAGACATTTTAATGAGGAGTGAGTAAAGTTACCTCGGGTCTACCCTTTTATTTCATTGGGATGGGCATGGTGGGCTGTTCAAAGAGGACTAGAACTTTGGGTGTGAGGATTACTGAATTCTTTTAAGGAATACTCACCCCCTTTTGTGTCTACGTGGCACTCAGTGCTTACCTGGGGCTCCAAGAAGCTGTAATATGTGTAGCAACCACACCCTTGTAAATTATCTCAACATATGGGCTAACCCAGGTTGAGGATGGCTGATGGGCCTTTAACTGATTAGTGAGTTTGGGGGAGAGGAAGGGAGGGGAAGAGAAGGCATGGCTACCCCAAACATGTGAAGACTCTCTCTGGGGGAGTGAGTGGATGAGAATAATTTCTTCCACTAGCCAAAAAGGTTATTTTTTTTAATCTACTGCATCTTGGGCCAATGGCAGTCATCCTGACTGTTTTCTTGTGACTGAACTTTGATGACCCTGAATAAAAAATATTGGCCAAGGACTTTGTGCAACTCTACCTGTGTGAATTCACACAGGACCTAAAATGTCATCCATTGATTCCATTCGTAATGTTTGAAAACTAAGTACAAAAAACAACATGACGGAGCTCTGCCACAATCCTCAGGTGATAGGATTAGGCTGCAGAAGATAGATGCATCCTGCAACGACTCTATGGGACTCAGATGTCTTCAGGAATCCTGGCTAGAAACCAGAAACACCCCAACTGGAAATCCCCAAATTAGCCTTCCTTTTCAAGACCAAATCAGAGAAAAAATTAGGAAGGCCGCCCAGGCTCTGGGGAGAGCCTCAGCCCAAGAAGGTTCTTTGTTTTTCTATAGGACCAGGAGAGATCACATATTCAACTATGCCTTTCCTTTGGACTAGTACTCAGAAAAACTACCTTTTGAATGAATTAGACTAAGAAATAAGGTTTGATAAATTGAGGTGATTACTGATAATAATATTGATAATTAAACAGTTACAACACTAATTTTCCTCACATATAAGCATTTTAATAGCCTTATCGCTAATTTTCCAGAGCAAGGTGGGAGGATTTGTCCCAGGGCTAGCACCTCTTATTACACATAGTAATCCAAACACTGTCATAAATTCAGAGGTGATCTGAGCAGGACAGAGCAGAGAAGAATTATCTCCTCCTTCTTTCTGGTCTCTCTGCCTCTATTGGTACTAAGATAGCATTAGCCTTTGTGGTTTCTATGCCATGCTGCTAATTTATAATGAACCTTCAATCTGTTAGCCCCCCACCTAAATCTTTTTCTTCCAGCCTACCCAACCCTCTTTCTTCATCTCATAACCCTGATTAGTTTTTTTTTTCAACCCACAATTAAGACTTTACATTCTTCTCTATTAAATCTCATCTAATTAGATTCCTCTCACAGTCGAAATTTTTTTGGATACTGATGTCATCTAACTTTGTATCATCTGCAAATTTGACAAGTATATCATCTATGTCTTTATACAAATCATTAATAAAAATCTTACTTGGAACAAGTTTGTGGTCTACTGACATTTTCCTTTTGTCTGTTTTTCCTTAAAATCCAGGCTTTCAAAAATGAATGAATGAAATCTTTGATATATAGAGAGATACTAAATATGTGTGCAGATAGTATGGTACAATGCAATGACCAGTGATTGTGGAGTCAAAGAGTTGGGTTCAAATCCCATCTGTTACTTCTTCTGTGACTTTAAACGAGTCATTGAACCTTCCTGAACCAGTTTCATCATTGGCAAAAATTAATGGGTTGAACTAGGATTAGAGCTGGCTTCTAAGTTTGTAAAGGGTTGAGTTTTTTTATCTATAACAATACATATTTATAGTTTTATAATACAATGTATTACATATAACATAATATACATATAAGTACATGTAATATATTTTATATACATGCTACATGTTACATATAATATTATCTCAATATATGTGTATACAGATATTATATAAAATACATTATTAATCGTTATGTTCTAATATGCTAATATATGTAATATACATATAACTCAACTCTTTACAAATACCTCATTTCCTTCTCACTATTTTGCTAATGAGAAATTGAGGCAGGCAGGCATTAAGTAATGGGCTATGATAGATAATGTGGCTGGAGAGAATCTACAGTAGATTTGAACTCAGATCTTCCTGATTCCAGATGCAATGCTTTATTTTCTGCCTCCTAATGTTGGATTTCTGATTCTGTGATACTATTACCTAGTAAGTACTTTTAAAAAATTAAACTGCAGAATCTTTTCTTCCTGCCTTTTCTCTTAACTCTCCTGTTTCTTTTTATACCACATCCCTAGGCCCTTAGCCATGCACACACAAAAGCACGAGTTTCTCTCATGAAGCATGCATCATTTCCTCCAGGGTTCAGAACAACTTTAATATAACCCCTGCCTTTTCTCTGATAAATGTACATTTACTCAAGAAAAGGGAAACTCAGCTTCTCAGAGCCATTCCAGCCTATTGAGTAAATACATATTTCATCAAGGTTTTTGTTTTTTTTAGAGCGCATTATGTACCTGATGAATCATTTGGTGTTTTTCTAGACATGCAGACATCTTGAAACAAATGGTGTTTTCCTTACCCAACAGACTAGAACTTGGACTGTCTGGCAGGCAAACTAAAACTCCTAATGAGACCACAGCTTCAACGCCACTGGCCTCTCCAACAGGTCCTGCTCAGTTTTCAAATACCTGCATTGGAACTGATGAGTGAGCTGGGAACATATGAAGTTCAACACTAGTTATCATTGAGATAGTAGAGCTTCCAAGTCCCTCCTGTTTCACTAAAGTTAAAGTCCTTAACGAAATGGATTCCAAATCTATCCCTGATATTGTCCTACCTTGCACATAATAAGGGTTTGGTGAATGAATGACTTCCAAAGATTTCCAAAATTGGGCTGTCACCTAAATCTAACTCATTCTCTGAAAGGTGTCTAGTCAGTCCTTCTTCTCAGGCACTGAATTCTACAAGAAATCTTTTTCTTGTTAGTGGCCTTCCTCACTAACTACATTGTTTTTATTTTGTATGTCTTTCATATGATTTGTTGTTGTTCAGTCATGTTCAGCTCTTTAGTACTCCATTTATAGCTTTTTTTTTTTTTGGCAAAGATATTGGAGTGGTTTGCATTCCTTTTCTGAGTCATTTTACAGATGGAGAAGCTGGAAACAGGGTATGGTTTGTCCAAGGTCACAGTAAGTGATCAACTAGTAAGTGTCTGAGGATGGATTTGAACTCAAAAGTCCAACACTATATCCACTGTACCACCTAATTGCCCTTTGTATATAATTACCTTTGTGTATATTATCACTGCTAATGAAATGTAAATGCCTTGAAGGGGGAATGTTTCATTTGTATCTTTGTATCATTAGTGTGTGGCATACATTGGGTACTAAATGAATGCTTATTGATTGATTAATTGCTGTACATCTTGAACATCAAAAAATTATAGAGCCACAGATTTAGGCGTGACCTAAGGAGACCCTAATCTAGCTAATAATTAAAAGCCTTTACAGCATTACCAAATAATGATCATGCAGTTTTCACTTGAAGACCTCCAATGAAAGTTCACTACCACTTGAGGAAACCTGTGACATAGTCAAAGATTCTATTTCTGAGACAATTTATTTTTACATAAAGTTCAAATCTGGATCTTCAAAATGTCTATCCTTTACTCCTAGTTCTGTCTTTTGGGATCAAGGAAACCAAGGCTATTCTTGCTTCAAAAACACCAGTTTTCAGATGTTTGAAAAGACTTAGCATGATATCTCTATGTCTCTGTTTCTCCAGGATAAACATTCCTGATTTTTTAACTATCTCTTCTATGATATGATACCAAGGTCACTCATATTCCTAATAACTCTCTCTGGTCACTATCAGATAATTAATATGCTACTTAAAATGTGACAGTCCAAAACAAAACTCAGCATTCAAGAAGTGGTCAGACCAGCACAAAGCATCATGGAACTAACCTCTTCCTCACTCTGAATGTTAAGGCTTCCCTTAATGAAGCCAAAAACCCATTAGCATTTTGGGTTGCCAAATCACAATGTCATCACTGAAGGGTAAGAGAAAGCAACTTGTCATATCCCCGCAAGCTTCTCAAGGACAGACATTATTTTTCATTTTATCTTTGTATCCCTAGCACCTAACCCAGAGTCTCATACATGCTAGCCAATTGCTTGAATTTAATTGGACTGACCAACAAAATATATCATCTGAGGAAATTTCCCTCCTAAACTGAGTTATGTTGACTTGTTAAACATCATCGCCAAAGCAGGAAAGATAAAGCTCAAGAAGAGCATCGTGGTTTCGGTTAGTCCGAGACAAAAATCAGCTCGATGTGTTTCCTTGCTTTTTGACTGGTTTCCTACAAATAAAAGTGACTAATTTTCTCTTGCAACTAAGTGTGGAGTTTCACTGCCCTGCTCCTAATACCCAGAAGCCAACAAGCCTTAGCCAAGTGCCCAGCTGGATGCTACCACAGAAAACCTGGGATTTGGTCAGAAATGTCTGAGTAAAACCCTTTCTCTGCTTCCCATCAAAATGAAGGGACCAGCAGCCTTTCCCTTTGAATACCAACTTTACAGATGGCAATTGCTCCATTATTAATTTCTTTTTTCAACTAGACCACTACAAAAGTGTTTTTCCCCACAGGGATAATGGTACAGACATTCAATGGTTTGGATTAAAAACCTAAACCAGAACCCCACTATTTAATTCTGTTAAATGTCTTACAATGAAGATTGAAGGGGTGGGCACTTTTTGCTGGCCCCACACAGCTACACTCACCATATAGATACCAGAGCTTAATACACTTATGTGGTAGGCATGGTGCTAGGTCTTGGGGATACACAGAAAGGCAAAATTCAGCCTCTGCCATTGAAGAGATCCCAAGCTAACAGGGAAGACAGCATACAAACAACCAAGCTATATGTAGGATAAAAAGGAAATAATCAAGAGAGGAAAGACATTAGAACCAAAAGCGTTAGGGAAAGGCTTCCTATCCTATATGAGACATGAAAGAAGTCAGGAAATTGGGGAGGCAGATCTGAGGAGAGAAAGGAATGCCTGGAGCAATATTGAATGTCTTGTTCAAGGAACAGAAAGGAAGCCAGTGTGAGGAGTAATTGGGTAGTGCAGTGGATAGAGCATTAGCCCTGAAGTCAGGAAGACTGGAGTTCAAATCTTATCTCAGAAACTTAACACTTCCTAGCTGTGTGACCCTGGGCAAGTCACTTAACCTTAATTGCCTCAGCAAAAAAAAAAAAAAAAAAAATAGAAAGGAAGCCAATGTGGCTAAATCACAAAGTATAGAGTGAATGTGTAAGATGGAAGAATATCAGGAAAGTTAGGAGGCTATGTTATAAAAGGCTTTGAGCAGAGAATTTTATATGTGATTCTGGTGATGACAGGTAATGACTGGATTGTATTAAGTATGGGGTTTATATGCTAAGACCTGTATTTTAGGAAAATCACTTTGATGGCTGAAAGGAGAATAGAATGGAGGAGAGAGAGATTTGTGGCAAACAGGCCCACCAGTCACTATTGCAATAGTCCTAACAAGAGGAGATGAGGGTCTGTGCTAGAGTGATGGCAATATCAGAGATAGAAAAGGGGAGGTAAGGCAGAGATAACACAAAGGCGAAATCAAAAGGAATTTGTAATAGATGAGAAATAGGAGATGAGAAGGCAAGGATGAAACCTGGTTTTGAGCCTTGGAGACTAGGAGGATGGAGTAATCTGGATAGCAATATGGAAGTTCGGAAGAAGGAAGGATTTGGGGGGAAATGGGTTCAATGTCAGAGTTACTGAGTTTAAGATGTATAGAATGTATTCAGTTCAAAATGTCTAAAAGGTAGTTGAAGATGTAAAACTGAAGATCAGCATAGATATTAAGTCTGGATTGTAGATTTGAAAATCATTAGCATAGAGATGATAATTTAATCTTTGGGAACTAATGACATCATCAAATGAAATAATGTAATGAGAGAAAAGGAAAGAGTCTATGTAGGATAGTGTGCTAGGGTCACGGTTAGTGGTCATGACCCAGAGGAAGAAACAGCAAAGAAAACTGAAAAGAAGTAGTCAAATGGATAGGATGAGAACTAGGATTAGTTTTCCAAAAATCTAGAAAGGGGAAAAGAATTATCAAAGGGAAAAGATCGATTAATAGTGTCAAAGCCTACAAGAGTTCAAGAAGGAAAGGGGATGAAACAGGAAGGTATAAGACACTATGTGCCAGACACTGTGCTAACTGGTTTGCTTGGTTTTTTGCAAATAGTATTTAACAACAATCCTTTGAGGAAGATGCTACTAATATTTCCATTTTTATATTTGAGAAAACTGAGGTAAAGAGAGATTAAATGACTTTCCCATAGTCATAAAGCTAGAATCTAGGGTCTGATTTGAACTCCTCTTCCTGATTCTCAGCACATCATGTTATCCACTTTGCCACCAGCTGCCATACCCAAGAAGGATGAGGATTGAGAAAAGGCCATTAGTTTTGGCAATCAAGAGATCACTGGTAGAGATGTCAGTCATGTAAGCAATAAGATGATAAATTAGACAATCATTTCCCATGATTTTTCAAACCTCTCCCCAATAGAAATCATGTGCGAAAAATAGAAGAGCTTCAGTTTTCTATATGAAATCTAGAATCCAAGAGAAGTTTAAATAAAACAGGAACTGATGCTTATTGACTCTGATCTTATTCAGAATCCCTCTCCTACCTCCAAATACTGCCAATAACAAGGATGTACTAGCAAACCCAAGAATCTGATAAGGCTTATAAACATAACTGACCCCTATTCTTTGGTCTCCCCACCATCTTTTTTTTTCCAATGCTGTGGAAACCCTATCTCTAGGCAACAGAATTTTGCTTGGGTCTCAAGAGCCAGCTTAGTCACAGTTCTTCAGGAGCAAAAGTCTGCTGGAGGCAGCAACCAGAAACAATTGTGTTCCAAAGCTCTTAATAGCCAGTACTAGACTAGAGAATTTAAGATCAGAGGGAGTGGAATGAATTATTAAGACAGGGTGATGTCATGTAGTGGGGTGGAGGTATTGTAGCACTTCATCTAACAGAAGGAGAGAGTCCAGCACCCAGGGAAGGCTGGTTCTCACCAAAAATTGGGACAAGGACTTAAGTTGATGAACTGTGAATTGTCCAGTGTGAGAGGTAGCTGAGATATTTTTGAGATAGAGCCTCCAAGAAAATCACAATCAGAGGGGAAGGAGTCAGGAAATGAGTGATAAAGGACAAAAGAAGGAAGAAAAGACTTAAAGTATCAAAGATTTCAGGGAAAAGAAAACTCAAAGATCTTCACTGTAAATAGAAAATAAAGTCAATGAAGGAAATATTGCCACTAGGCCTAATAAATGAGATCAAGCATAAATGCCTTAAGCACAGAGGAATGAGCCAACACTTAATGAGAAAGAAGAACCTGTGGAATTTGAAGAGAAAACTAAATCACATTATGCCATCCTTAAGTGATAAAAAAATAAATGAGAATTATGAAACCAGAATTTATGTCTTCTACAGCAAAAATAATGAACAGAATAGAAAATTTTGGCCTTACATGGCAAATTTCACCAAAGAAACAAAAAAAAATTTGAAAAACAAATACAGAAAATAAAGAATTGTCTAGACAAAAACCAAAAATAAAAAAAAACAATAACATTAAAAGAAAATAAGCTCACAATACCAGCAAAATGTTCTGATCTCAAAGAAAGCATGCATAAGGATAAGCTAAGGATCATTATTCTCTCAGAAGAACATGACAAGATGAAAAGGTTTAACATCATAATGAAGGAAATAATTTTAAAAGAATTGCCTACAACTTCTGAGCACAGAAAATGAAATTCTATTTGAAAGAAATCACAGATCACCTCAAAAAAAAAAAAAAACCCCAAGGTTGCAAACTCCAAGACACATAGAGGCTAAATTTAACGATTCAATTCAGAACAAGGTCTTCAAGACCTTCATATGCAAATGAAAGGACATTTGAATGATACAAAATTATTCCACACCCACTAGAAAAAAAAGAGGAGGGAATAGAAAAAATGCATTTTAAAAAGCCATAGAACTCAAGATATAGCCCAGAATGACCTACTCTGCAAATCTGAGCTTACCTATATGGGGCACGAGATGGTCATTCAAATGGGAGGGAGGAAGAGTTTAAAACATTTTTAGAAAGAAAAACAGAACTCAAGAGATTGTTTACTCTTTAAATGCCCCCAAAAAACAGAAATGTTATCATGAATAAATGCAGCAAGAAAGGATACCAACAGCAAATGTATATAGGCAGACAGACATGAAGGGGGAAATCTGGTAGAAGGGACAAGCAGGAGGCAGACATTTTGGGAAGGTTAGGGTTAGACAAAACCTGATGACCACCCTATCAAGAGGTGGATCAATAGGGTTTTTTTTTTGGGGGGGGAGGGGTTGGTGAGGCTACATTACAACATAGAAGGTACATAGAAAGGATATAGGGAACAGAGGAATAAAGAGGAATGTACATGGGTTCAAATCCAGGACTACCAATGAGAGGAAGGAGACTTTATGTCTCCTTGGAAAAAGAAGAGACTATAGGGGAGTGGGTAAGGAGGAGGGGGGAAGATCAAAAACAGGTGGAGGGAAGAAAGAAGGCCTTATTTTGGAATTAGGAGGAAATCCCATTGATGGGTGCTCTTAAAGGTAAAGAGAGAGTCATTGAAAGGAGATGAGGACTTTAAACTGGATAAGGCCTAAAGGATTTGGTGTTTGAAAAATCTGCTTGTTCTGCAACAACTGGCATCTGGAGGACCAGAAGAACATGGACTGATGGAGGACATTTTCAGGCAAATGTAGAAAAAAAAGCAGGAAGAGAGTATACAGATCAGTGATGAGTAGGGGACCATGAGATATAATAGAAAAGGTGAATCACAGGATATTTAGCATAATTACGACACTATAAAAATGGTTTTCTTTCACAACATGAATGTTATGGAAATGTTTTTCACAAATTCACATGTGACTTCAATTCGGGAGGGGAAAGCAAAAGAAAGGAGAAAACCTACAATTCAAAGTTTTAAAACAAATGCAAAACATTATTTCACATGTAACTTGGGAAAATAAAATATTAAAATATAAAAAAGAAATCATTAGTAATCTGTGTGACTTGGAGAAAACCATAATAACTCTGGCCTCAAGTTACCTATCTGTAAAATCATGAGCACTAGGGTCCCTTTCATATATAAATTTACATATGAAGTATGAATTGTTTCATCTATAAAATGGGAGGTGTGTATAGGGACAATCTCTGACCGCTGAGACCCCTTCCAGCTTGGCATCTCTGATTCTATCATCCTAGGTCATTGGAAAATCAACAATGGTAATTGGGGCACCATGTGATGGGTTGTAAAGAGTTATATTGTACCCTCATCCATAGGAGCTGGAAAGTTAAGGAATTAGACTAAGGAGTCTCAGACCCCTTTGAAAATGTCAAAGTGGACTGCATGTAACTCCACAGAATATTGCCTGTACTGCTTACATATGTATTACTACATATCTCTACTAACTGATGGGGTGGTTATGGAGTCCATGTAATTAAAATATAATTTCAACCCACCTTTAACCTGGTTTCCCAGCTCCTCTAAAGCCTCTTTCTCCAAATCATCAATGATCTCTTAGCTACCAAAGCCTTTTCTTAGTTCTCATTCTCCTTGATCTTTCTGCTGCCTTTGCCACTGCTGATCACCCTCTCCTTAACACTTATTTCTCTCCAAGTCTTCAGGACATTACTCACTCCTGGTTTTCCTCCTACTATCTGACCATTCCTCTGTCTTTTTTGTCAGATCTCTTTCCAGACATACTCTCTAATTGTAAGTGTCCTCAGGGTTCTGTCGGGTTTTCCTTTCTTCTTCCATTATACAATTATCCCTTCCACGTGACAACGTTCCCCATTGGTGTTTTGATAGAGCATAGGGTGGCAAGAGAAATTAAATGGGAATCTGGGGGGACTTCTGCAGAAGCTGCAGATTGCACACAAGCCAGCAGATGACACGGAAAAACTTTTAAAATTTTATAAATTCAGAAATGTATAAAACTTATAGCATTGTATACTATAGCACTGTCAACATATTTCATCTTTCAAACCATAGTAATTTGGTCTTCTTCTCTGGTACAAAAGGAGGACCAAAAAGTTTTCCATGGATTTTCCATATCACAGGGGTAGATGTAGAATACAGATAAGGATGTAGATGCAATGTAGAATGTTCAACTATATTTCACTTAGTGATCTCATCAACCCCCATGGATTTAATTACTCAAAGCTACCTTTCCTGTTCCAATTTCTCTCCTGACCTCCAATCTCACAACTTCAGTTGACTTTAAGATATCTCACAATGGAAATCCAGTGGACATCCAAAAAAATTCAATATGTGCAAAACATAAATCATCAACTCTCCTAAACCCTTTTCCTTCACCTTCCTACCTTACCTATTACTGTAGAGGGTAATATTGCCTAACCAGTTGCTTATAATCTAGGAATCATCCAGGGGATCACTATTTCTCATCTGCCATCTCCAAGTTGGTAAGAAGGTCTATTAATTTTACTCTCACAACACTCTCACAAGGCGAATATGTCCCTTTGTCTCCTCTTCTACCGCTGCTATTTTAGTGCAGACCCTCATCACTAATCTCTTGGATTATTGCCATAGTGGGCCTCCCTGCCTCAATTCTTACCCTATTCCATGCTGTCTTCCATTCAGTCATCAAAAAGGTTTTCCTAAATGTGGGTCAAATGGCACCACACCACACTCAATAAACCTCAGTGGCTACCTATTGCCTCCAAGGAAAAAATATAAAAAGCTCTGTTTGTTATTCAAAGATCTTTGTAACCTAATGCCCTCCTAGCTTTCTCATCTCCTTGCACCTTACTCTTCAATATACTCTTCAATCTAGTAATATGAAGCTCCTAGTTGTTACATGAATCAAAGATTCCATATCTGGATTCCTGGTATTCACCTGGCTCTCCCCCTTGCCTGCTCCAACTACTGACCTCCCTGGCTTCTTTAAGTTCCAATTAAAATTCCACCATCTACAGAAAATCTTCCCTAACTGCTCTTAATTCTACTGCTTTCTCTCTGTTATTTCCAATTTACCCAACATATAGCTTGCTTTGTATATTTTTGCTTGCAAGCTTTCTCCATCATTAGACTGGAAGCTCCTTGAGGTCAAGTTTGTCTTTTGCCTATTTTTGTATCTCCAGCCTGGAACATAAAAGTGCTTAACAAATGTTTGTTGATTGATTGATCTGGCCCTGAAGTGAAGAAGTCTGAAAGATGAGCTCCTCCTTAGCCTGCTCAGCCTTTGCCCTGTTTCCTATATCTCCTGTATGTGTTACTTCCCCCTAGAGAATAGAACCTCCTTCATATTAAGGACTTTCTCACTTGTTTGTATTTGAAGCCCCAGAGTTTGGTTCATTACCTAAGTTATTATAAGCATCTAATAAATGCCCAACCACCGTCCTTATCAATCATTTTGTTGTTATTCCCACTCTGAGTTTCTTATGATTCCTTCATGTAGTCAATATTTATGTCACAGGGCTGCCTAATCAGTATTTACCAAACTAAAATTTCTTCATGAAGCAATTTTTTCCTTCCTTTATTTAGTTATTTTTTTCCCTTTAGAGAAGCTTTCTCCAGAAGACCTTTTCAAAATCCCAGAGTTAAAATTTGACTTCTTTCTGAAGCAAATTACTCCAAGCCGATTCAAAGATCTTAGAGCAAATTTTTAAAATTACTACAAGCAAATTGTGTTAAGTGCAATACTGATCAAGAACTAATCATTCCCTCTCTCCACCCAGCCACCAGCATCCACATACCTACAATTATTTCTTTCTTTTGGGTGAGAAATGTCACAGACAAATGATTACTTCTAGACTCAGCTTACCCCTATCACCTGAAAGGCTTCCTAAAAAGAACTAGAAGGCATGAGTTCACATCCCAGTTCTGCCATCTGTGTAACACTGAACAAATCACTTCACCTCACTCTCTAGGCCTCAGTTTCCCTACATATAAAGCAAGGACTAGAGGACAGCCAATAACCTTCCATCGAGGGATTTCTTCCCAGGGATCATGAACCACTTACATGCTGAGGCTTTGACAAAATCAAGAATGGAGTGAAGCCATAAAGAGCTCCTTTTGTCTACCCTCTCACAAGCTTAGAGAAATGTCTGGTGAAAAATCAATATCACAGCATGGAAGATCCAAATTGTTTGGATGCTGCCTCGCTCTCATTACAGCTCCTGGGGCCTCAGACTGTCTATTAGTTACTTTCCTCAAAGAAAAGTACCCATCCCAAATGTCAGTGTCAGGGATTGTCCTATTTTAGTGACAGCTGGGAAACCACTTACTGGATGTATTTAAAAGAGGATTTTCATTCAACTACAGGTTGGACAATATGGCTTCTATGATCCCTCCAGTTCTGAGTGTCTGTGTTTCTATGACTTGTTCTCTCATATGTGTCCATCAGTCATTAATTTCAAAGGCCCCGAGATCTGCCACTGGAGATCATGTCCCCATCTTTGTTTTGTTCACCGATAAATGAAACTGAGACTCGATCTCTCTTTTCTGTTTAGGGCCAAAGACTTTATTCCAAGCTTCATATACATTACTCCTTATATTGTACATGTGCTCAATATATTCATACACACTGCTTCTTTTCTAATACTCTATAATCTAGACAATCTGGTTTTTTCATCCTCATTTTCTGTTTTAGTACCTTTGTGTGGGCTACCCTCATGCCGAGAAAATTCTCCCT
Source organism: Sarcophilus harrisii (assembly GCF_902635505.1). Lineage (NCBI taxonomy): Eukaryota > Metazoa > Chordata > Mammalia > Dasyuromorphia > Dasyuridae > Sarcophilus > Sarcophilus harrisii. The sequence goes on along the minus strand of NC_045427.1, from coordinate 635,051,081 downwards.
CCCTCCATCCATCTCATGGAATTCCTCGTAACTAGTAAAGCCTTTCCTGATCTCTCCAGGCACTACTCCTTCTTTCTAAAAATTATCTTGCATATTTTGTACACATATATGTATATACTTACATATATATTTATGCACAAATTCGTATATATGTACATGTAACTAGATGTATGTATATTGCTGATTCTCCCTTTAGAATGCAAGTTTCTCAAAGGCAAGGATCATTTCTTTTTTATTCTTCCATCCCTAGTCTCTGTACACAGTAAACAATCAATACAAGTTTGCTGAATGGTTGATTAATTTCTTAAAGGGATTGGCTTCAGGAAATGTGAATACCCAAAGTGCAATGATATGAAGCAGTTTTACCAGAATCTCATAATTATATTTTTGTCCATTTCATGAATAGCTTTAACAATAAACAATTCATCACCTGATACCCAGTTTTCTACTATATATCTCTAAGCTCACCTTATTACAATGGATATAGGCTGTTGTTGAGATCAAATTCGTGATTTTTTTCCCATTAGTGACACTTCCCTCTACTCAGGCTTAAAGGTGAATAGAAATGACAAGAAGTGAATTGGGGACTGATCCTACAGATCTGGTCTCAGATACTCAGATACATAATCCTCAGGAATTTGTTGACCTTCTTTTTTTTTTAATTTTCTCATTACAAATGAGGATGATATATCCCCTACCTGACAGGGTTGTTATGAGGATCAAATGAAATAACATATGTAAAGCCTTTTGGAAATTGTAAAGCCCTATAGAAATGACAGCTATTTTTACTGCTGTTGCTATTATTAGTGATTATCAGTCACTCTGTCCCTTTAACCCATATTAGCCACCACGGAACGGTATTACATAATTGTGATGCTGTGATAATACTCCGGCCCCAGAAAGTTACTCAAAACCCATCTTAGTGAAATGTTAAAGATAATCTAACTTTATTCCCTGCTGAAGTGTGAAACTGGGTTTTAAAAATTATTTTGAGTGTTTGTAGTTTAAAAGGTTGTTAATTATACAGTTTTGGATATGTTAAATCGATATAACATGTCTTTAAATGTTTCGAATGCCAGCTTTGTGTCCCTGTGCTGCTCAGGCTAGACTCCCACTGATCTAATTTCTGAGCCGTCCATTGAATGATAAAGTCAAGGTCTCAGAAAAGAAATTAACAGCTTCTGATCTCTTCTGAGAGGGGGATCATTATAGGGGAAGATCTGTGAGATGTCTACAATAACCCTGCCTGTAACTATATCTGTCGAAAGCCACATTTCAACTCTCAAATAGTTATTTACCCTCTTCAAATGTTTCTTTTTTGAATACAAGCCATTCGTCAATTGATAAATGATCAAAGAATACAAACAGACAATTTTCAGATGAAGAAATTAAAACCATTTCTAGTCATATGAAAAAATGCTCTAAATCACTATTGATGGAGGAAATGCAAATCAAGACAATTCTTAGGTACCACTACACACCTCGCAGATTGGCTAAGATGACAGGAAAAGAAAATGATGAATGTTGGAGGGGATGTGGGAAAAGTAGGACATTAATACATTGTTGATGGATTGTGAATGGATCCAACCATTCTGGAGAGCATATGGGACTATGCCCCAAGGCCTATCAAACTGTGCTTACCCTTTGATCCAGCAGTGTCTCTACTGAGCCTATATCCCAAAGAGATCAAGGGGAAAATATCCACATGTGCAAAACCATTTGTAGCAGCCTTTTTTTAGTGGCAAAGAACTGAAAACTCAGTGAATGTCCATCAGTTGGAGAATTGCTGAATAAGTTATGGTCTATGAATGTTATGGAATATTATTGTTCTGTAAGAAATGATCAGCAGGATGATTTCAGAGAGGCCTGGAGATACTTACACGAACTGATGCTAAGTAGTGAACAGAACCAGGAGAGCATTGTACACAGCAACAGCAAGATTATACAGTGATCAATTCTGATGGACGTAACTCTTTTTAACAGTGAGAGGATTCAAGCCAATTCCTTGGCTTGTTATGGAGAGAACTATCTGCATCCAGAGAGAGACTGGAGACTGAGTGTGGATCATAACATAGTATTTTCACTTTTTTTGTTGTTTATTTGCATTTTATTTTCTTTTTCATTTTTTTCCTTTTTGATAGGATTTTTCTTCCGTACTATGATAATTGTGGAAACAAACATAGAAGAATTGCACATGTTTAACATATTTACTTGCCATCTAAGTGATGGAGTAAAGGGAAGGAAGGGAGAAAAAATTTTGAATCCAAGATTTTGCAAGGGTAAATAATAAAAACTATCTATGCATGTGTTTTGAAAATAAAAAGCTTTACATTTAAAAAAAGATAAAATCCAAAAAAAGTTTCTTCTTTTGTAGATCAGCAATTTCTAAAAACTTCTTTTAAAATTGAATTTCCATGACCTTCTCAAATATTTTTTAATTCCTCCTTATCTAATACATTGCCCTTCCTCCATCTTCATATTTTTGATCATACCATCACATCAGAGTAGAGCTAAGACAGAAGGGGGCCCCAAGTTCATAAGTACTTCAGATAAAAGAACTGATAAAGGGTGGTTATTCATGAGAAAAGAAATTTCAGGGAGAAGGTGAGAACTGTCTTCAAGTGTTTCAATGATTCTTCCTTGGAAGAAGCCCTGATTCCCACTTCAGGATTTTTACTGTGATACCATTTGAGAGATACTAATCATTTTGTCTGATGAGTCTTGTAGAAACCAGCTTAGCAACTTTTATTTTTAAAATCATGTATCTCCTGTTGCAGGAAGCAAGTACAACTCTCAGTCCTCCATCACTTTCTCCCACAAATTATCTGCTTCCTTGATAAGATTGTCCTCCTATTAAAGCCAGCTAATCCAAGTGACCCCAGCTAACACTTATTTCATATATTTTCTCAGTCTGTGTTTTATAAAAGATGTTTAAATTCAGTCTTTATGGGGAAATCTGGTTCTAACAGATAGCCTGACCTCTATTGTAACAAGATTTGTTTTCTACTTGCTGATGTATATAAGGCAGTTTGATCTTTTTAGGACCCAGAATGATTTCTTAAAGTGGGACTCCCTAGTCTGGAACTGTCTTTTTAATAAAAACTCTCAGCAAATATTTCTGAAGAAAAGTGGCTTTATTCTACCATGGTTTCTATTTGGCAAATAACAATACAGTCTCACACCTCCCACTCTTATTCAGCAATCTACAAGTGAACTCTTGCATGCAATGATGTAGCTTCGTGTTTAAAGTCACCTTGCAGAAAATCATTTTATAAATCAAAGGATTCTCTTGTTATTTGAATAATCATCTTCTAATATATTTATTTGGTAAATAGGAATTTGTGATATGATGCTTTCTGAGAGCAAACCACACTTGTAATAAACCAATTTCTTTGGCATGCAATTCTACTAATCATGTAGATGCAAATTTTCTTCTTATGTTTTCCTTTGACTCTCAAAAATTAAGCTCAAAACCTCTCTTTCTTCTATGCAAATGTTAGCTTTGAGCATAGAATAAATCTTTAATAGCATCATCCAGTATTATCTTCTTTCTGCAATAAAATTCGTCAAATTTTTATCAAAGGCATACTATGAATAAAGCATAATGCTAAGTACAGCGAATATAAAGATGAAAAGGATCTCTTTCCTTGGAGACCTCATCGCCTAATAGGGTGGGGTAAAGAGTGATAATATGTCCATAGATGGTTATGGCAAATGGCTCAAGGGAGCATGTAATAGGGGCAAGAAAGATAAACATGATGCCCTAGGAAAATTTAAGGAGGCAACTAAGTGACCAATCATGACCTCAAAAGACTTATGATGAAATATGCCTTTCTTCTCTTGGTGGAACAATGATTAACTAGGAGTGAAGAACAAGAGCTACATTTTCAAATCAGGCTTATTCATTGTGTTGTTTTGCTTGTTTTGAATTATTTGTTAGAAAGGAGACGTTCAAATAGGGTAGGGGAAAGATGACTTAATTGAAACCAATTAAGATGAAAGGCTTAAAGAAAAAAGAAAAGGACAATGATAGAACACAAAAAAATTCCAAGTAGGAAAAGGTTTGAGGGTTACAATAAATGGTGATTTTTTTATTACCATGTTAAACATGATATGCAATTTTATAATGTTACAAATCATAATTTTATATAGATATTGCTACTTCCTCTTTTAACTACTGAAATGTTTAAATTTACTGATACTTGTTAAGTGTCTAATAAAAATAAATTATTTTAAAAGATTTGAAGGGAAGATTGTTTTCAGGGAGAAGAGGTTTGGGGAAGTTTCCAAGGAGGACATAGTACCTATCCATAGCCCTATAGGAATTACAGCACAAATGAAGAGGGAGTGTGTTTTAGAGATAGAGTATAGGTTGTGCCAACTGACAAAGGGAGAAAATACAAAAGATGAGATCAGCTAGTGCATATTGGCTAAAATATGGAGGTAAGTGGTAAAATACAGTTTGAAAGGAAGGATCACACATGTAAAGATAAATGGTTCCTTAGAGTTGCCCATTCAACTCCTTTGTTTTAGAGATGTAGAAACTGAGGCACACAGAAATTAAATGACTTTTTTAAAATTAGACAGATTGTAAATGGAAAAATTCTGATTTTCTTACTCAAAATTAAGTACATTGGACCATTTTTTTCTCCCAACATGGAGGACCTTAAATGCCAGGCTAAGACTTTATATTTTACTCCAAAAGCACTATGGAACCACCAATGACTTTTGAACTGAGGAGTGTTGTATTCAGACCTGAGCATTTCTTCAATTTCATAATGACATGATGAACTTTATTTTAATAAATCCCTATTATAAAGAATGACTTTCACATAAAATGAAACCATTTGGGTTGGAATTCTCAGATTTGCTGCATATAATTGTTGGCAATCCATTCAACACAATTTAGTTCAATAATTCAACATTTATTAAGGGTCTATCATATAAGAGGCACTGATTGAGGTGCTGGAGAAATAGGAAAAAAAGAAACAATCCCTTCCCTTAAGGAGCTAACATTCTACTTGGAAAAAATAATATGCAGATGAGAAAATATAAAATGCTTGCAAAGTAAATCTTAAAAAGTAATTTTAAGAGGTAGGGGAGAAAAGCAACCTTGGAAGTAATCAGGAAAGGTATCACGTAGGTGTATTGTACAGGAAAGTAGAGACTCTAAAAGGGAGAGTTAAGGAGTGAATGCATTTCATGCATGGAAGACCAACTGTGCAAAAACACAAAGAAGGAAAACATAACATCAGGTACAGAGAAACACAAGGATTCCAATTTGACAAGAAACAAAGAGAAGGTGAAGGGGAGCAAAGGAACTAAGATTGGAGAGATAGCTAGAAGCCAGATCATGGAGAGAATAAAATGCCAAGCTGAGGAATGTATATTTTGTCCCAGAGAAAGGAAGTTATTGGATTTACACCTTAGAAATTTACTCCCAGACTTGACCTAAAACAGCCCCAAATTGTCAATTTTAAGAGTATAGAGAAAAAAACCCCACTTTTTCCAAAAGCATAATTAAGGACAATTAAGTGCAGTGGCTAAAGGATCAAATTTGTAATCTGAGAGACTTGAGTTTAGAATCCTGACTCAGTAACTTACAAGCTGTTATGATTCTGAATAAATCATTTAACTTTTCTGAGGCTCAGTTTCCCCATCTGTGAAATGGTGATTAATAAAAGCAATTACCTTAGGGAACTGCAGGAATCAAATTAAGTAACACATGTAAAGCACAAAACAATAGCCAAAAAAAATTTCTATTACATAAGAAATTTCTTATTCAATTCAATAAGCACATATTAAGTGCCTTCTGTGAACATCACATTGCTAGACAAAAAGGACACAGAGAAAAATGAAAGCTTATGCTTAAGAAATTTATTCTCGTGTAAGTCTCTCCAGGCCTTTCTGAAATCATCCTGTTGGTCATTTCTTACAGAACAGTAATATTCCATAATTTTCATATACCACAATTTATTCAGCCATTCTCCAACTGATGGACATCCATTCAGTTTCCAGTGCTGAGTGAAATGAGCAGGACCAGGAGATCATTATATACTTCAACAACAATACTAGATGATGACCAGTTCTGATGGATCAGGCCATCCTCAGCAACGAGATCAACCAAATCATTTCTAATGGAGCAGTAATGAACTGAACTAGCTATACGCAGAAAAAGAACTCTGGGAGATGACTAAAAACCATTACATTGAATTCCCAATCCCTATATTTATGCACACATGCATTTTTGATTTCCTTCACAAGCTAATTGTACAATAATTCAGAGTCTGATTCTTTTTGTACAGCAAAATAATGTTTTGGTCATGTATACTTATTGTGTATCTAATTTATATTTTAATATATTTAACATCTACTGGTCATCCTGCCATCTAGGGAGGGTGGGGGGTAAGAGGTGAAAATTGGAAAAAGAGGTTTGGCAATTGTTAATGCTGTAAAGTTACCCATGTATATATCCTGTAAATAAAAGGCTATTAAATTAAAAAAAAAAAAAAAAAGAAATTTATTCTCTCCTACAGGGAAATGTCATATAAAGAAAAAAGTAAATAAAAGCTACAAAGAAAATTCAAAGACATTTCTGGGGGAGGGAAGGAGTGAGCACTCACAAGAGAATGATTCAAGCAAGACCTTTTTGGGGGTTGGTACCTGAGCTGAGTCTTGGAAATAGCTTGAGAAAAGCCCAAAAGATATATATATATATATATATATATATATATATATATATATATATATATATGAAATTGGTCAGTTTATACATATACTCAGATTACAGAATAATAACCAATATAATTTAAGTAATTTTATCTTCATTATTAGGAGTTCTCCTGCTCCTCATCCTTTTCTGCACAGGAAAGCAGTGATGACAGTAACCAGTTGTTACTAATAATGATAAAATATAAAAAATTCAAAGTAAGAAAAGTTTTGAAGGTTACAACAAATGTGATTTTTTTATTACCTTGTTAAATGTGATATGCAATTTTATAAATATGTTACAAATCATAATTTTATATACATTGCTACTTCCTCTCTTGACTACTGGAATGTTTATATTTACTGATACTTGTTAAGTGTCTAATAAAAAGAAATTATTTTTTAAAAATTTGAGGAGATTATTTTTGGGGAAGAGGGGTTCAGGGAAGTTTCCAAGGAGGACATGGTACCTACCCAAACCCTTAGGTAACTAGCCAATTTGAGTCTTATTTTCTATTGAAAATCACAAAATATCTTTTTCTTTTCCTTTGGCCCATAAATTTCTAGCTGTGTGCTTATTTTTTTCAAGTTGACAACATGAACACTTCTTTTCCTAAACCCTATGCCCTTTGTCTTGACTCTTCTGCATGATACCTGATCATCTTCATTTTGTCTTCCAATCCATTGACCTACTAAAAGAATGCATTCTCTCTCTCCATCCCATCTGTCCATCCTATTAATAATCAGGATTAGCCCCACTTTCTTCCATATCAACACCAGTTTGTTAACTATACCAGGATCTTAACCTTTGTATATAGTCACTGACCTTCTTGTCTTTCATACAGAATTGTAGCTGCATAGCTAGAAATCACAGATAAATAATTTTTATTTCCTGCCCTGTGAGCACTTGAGAAATCACTATTTTCTAGTTTTTTACAATGTGTTGTTCTGTCAACACAAGGACTTTTATTCATTCCCTAAAGCAGAGATGAGCACAACACATTTTACATTGGGGACAAGTTATAAATCAAATTTCTTTTTTTTTCATTCAAAACCGTGCAACATACAGAGTTATAAAAATGCTGAGATAGCCTCTCTCTCTCTCTCTAGAAGTCTAGATATTTGGAGAAGTAGATAGATTCCCTCGGACCAGTACAAACTAATCACCAAGACCTCAGCTACACAAGTAGCTTCTTGTTTACCATGGCTCTGGTTTCTGATCTAGAAACAATATTCTTTTAAAGTGAATTAAAATCATCTATTAAACTTTTTCAAATGCTAAGCTAGGCTTTGTGAATAAAATACAGATGTGAGACGGCCCCAGCTTCTAGTAACTTACATTCTGATAGGAAGAAAAAGCACATTATTTTGGTACAGAGAATCACTGGGATTATGAATGTAATCATCGAGCAAGACTGAAGTATCCTATCCAAAAGTAATGATATCATTAATGTGATTGTGTGATTATTGTGCCCATAGCAAAAGTTGAAAAACATAGTAAGGAAGCAATATGGGACCAGGGGCAGAGTAGCTAGCAAAATGGCCAAGGGAGGAAAAAAGCTCCTCCCTCAAAGATAATAAATGGCCTCCACTTGTCAAATCCAATAGTCTTTTATTAAACCTAACCATCCTTGACCTTGCTACATAATCTGACAGCAATGACCACCTCATTCTATTGCATCTTCTATCTTCCTCTGCTGACATCACTTTCTCCTAATTCTCCTCCCAAATCAATAGTAACTTGCCTCCTTTGCCACCTCAAGTGGAGGGTCCTGAAGTTCCATCCTTTGTTCTATTCTGTTCTTTTTCTGAACTGTTTTGTCCTCAAGTCTTTTTCTGTCACAAGCTTTCAATTATCTCATCAAAAAAAGTCTCCATATCCAGTCCTGACTTCTCCAACTCCAGTGCAACAATCCAATGATCTCTCCATGGTCAAATGTAATGATCTTTTCTAATTCCTCTTTCTTTTTGACATCTCTATGGACTTGGACACTGTTCATCCTTATTTCCCTATTTTTCTGGACATACTCTCTTCTCTAGGTTTTTATTACTCCTGACTCTCTCAACCCTCTGACTTCTTTTTCTTAGTCTTGGATTTTCATCTTGTTCATGCCCTTCAAAGGTGTGTGTCCCTCAATCCTTTATTTCAGCCTCCTTTCTTTCTTCTCTAGGTAATTCCAACAGTTCCAATGAGTTCAATTGCCATCACTCTGTGATTCATTCTTGAGTCTATTTATGCAGATTCTAATATCTCTCTCCTGAGCTCTGGAACTTCTTAAAGTAAATATCCAAGAAGCATCTCAAACTCAACACATCCAAAAGATAATTCATTATCTTTTACCAAAAACCTTCCCTTCTTTCCAACTTTCTTTATACAGTGAAAATCACCATCATCTTAACAGTCACCAAGACTCACAACCTTGACGTCATCCCTAACCTCTCCTTTGTATTCGACTGATCTGTTTCCAAGTTATGTCATTTTTGCTTTGACATCTCTGGTAAATGACCCCTTTAATGCACTCACAGAATAGCATCTTGGTGTAAAACTTCATCACCTCATTATTTTCATAGCTCTCAGATTGGTTTCCCTGCCTCAAGTTTCTTCTCATTTCAATTCATCCTCAATTTAGTTACCAGAATAAATTTCCAAAAGTATAGATCTGACCACATCACACCCATACACAATAAGCTCCCGTGATTCCCTAATACTTCCAAGATCAAATGTAAATACCCTGTTTGGCTCTTAAAGCCCTTCACAACCTGGCTGTCTTCTAGCTTTTTAATCTTTCTATACTCTCCTATTATACACAATGATATGACTAGAGGTCCAAAATAAGATGCTCTAGTGTGTTTTATAGCTAATGAATCAACTCCAGCTCCCAATAAGCTCCACCTAATGTAGTCCCTGTCTTCCTTCAAGATTCAGTCCAAATGTCACTTTCTGTAGACCTTTCCCAACAAGATTATATTTCCTTATTCTGTATATGTCTTACAGATACTTATATATGTAGATTTTTGAGGGGGGATTGTTTTAAAATTTTATCTTCTTAGGACTTAGCATAGTGCCTGGTACATGGATAAATGGATTAAAAACTGCCCAAGATGTAGATAAGTGCTAATCAATTCAACAGCAAATTATGCGGTCTTCAAGCTTCAGAGACATAAAATCATCCCAGCATTGCTCTGTCCAGAAAAATATAGACATTCATATATTCCATTTTTTCAATAATGGAATTTATTCCTTTATTTTATTTCCCCAACAGAGACAGAGAGACAGAAACACAGAGACAGAGACAGAAACAAAGAGAGGAAGAGAGACAGACACAGAGAGAGACAGAGAAAAAGAGAGAAAAAGAGAGAAGAAGAAGAAGAAGAAGAAAAAGAAGAAGAAGAAGAAGGAGAAGGAGAAGGAGAAGGAGAAGGAGAAGGAGAAGGAGAAGGAGAAGGAGAAGGAGAAGGAGAAGGAGAAGGAGAAGGAGAAGGAGAAGGAGAAGGAGAAGGAGAAGGAGAAGGAGAAGGAGAAGGAGAAGGAGAAGGAGAAGGAGAAGGAGAAGTGGGAGAGGGAGAAAAGAAAAAGAAAGAGAAAAGGGGGAAATATAGTCCTCTGCCTTTAGCATACAATTTAAATATAAGTTTATTATCATAGTTATTATTATTCACAAGTTGCCATAACTAAAAAAATATATTCCATTGTAACCAAAATGAAAATGCTCTTCTGTGAATTTAGCCAACTTGGTGTTCAAATGACAGATATAGAGCTCATTATTACGTCTATATCTGAAGTTTTTCCAATTTTATTTGGATGGACCAGAACTCATATTTTGATAGTAAGAACTACTTTTACACATTGTTAAAATAGAGAGGCAGCAGAGTGACAGACTCATAGTAGACACTTAATAACTACTTGTTGACCTGACTTGATTGGTTCAGTGGGAAAAGTACTGAACTTGGAATGAAAGAAGCCAAGTCCAAAGCTCATCTCAGATCCATGGTATCACTATTTAGAACTTAGGCCACATAGTACAAACTTTTCATTTAGCAGCTGAATAAACTGAGGCCCAAGAGATCCAATGTCACACAGCTCATAAGTAGCATAGTTAGGTCCTCTGACCATTCAAATCCAACACACTTTCCACTGTACTGTGCTGTAACTCATGTTATATATCTGGAAGCTAAACACTAGCTCTTGCTAAAACACATCCCAAAGAATCCTAATGAACTTCAGCATTAATCTTGTCCAACTTATCACTGCTAAGGAAGCCCTACAATACCATTCCTAACAAAGTGATCTCTTGATGAGTCATCCAACCTAAAGGCTCTTCCCATTTTGATCTGTCCTACACAATGCTGTCAAAGTGATTTTCCTTAAGAACAAAGTCATTTCCTCTACTCAGAATATTCCAGGAGCTCTCTGGGATAAAATGTAAATTCTATTTCATTTTTCAAGCATAGAGTAAGTCTCTTCTAGTCCCATTCCACATTATTTCCCTTCCTACATTTTGCAGTTCCAACTGGTCTTCTCTGTTATTCACACATAGAAATTCATTTCCCATCTCCATGCCTTTGCATTGGTTATATCTCATAAAATGTTTCTCTTCCTTTAAGATGAACATCAAAAATGACCTTTGACATGAAGCCTTTCTAGATCCAAAATAAACACATATATACACACACCCCCAAATGATAGTGCCTTCCTTTTCAAACTACCTTGATTTTAACTATTTCGTACTGTTATTTATTTTCTTTACATTTATTACTTATAAATGTGTGTGTTCTTATTATCAACCCCATTAAAACATAAACTCCTTATGATTAGGAGTTCATTTTTTGTATTTATACTTTTGTATTATCTAACATAGTAGATGGCATTAGTAGGTGCTTAATAAATGCTTGCAGATTGACCAATTGTCCTCCTCTGCTCCTTGGAGAACAAAAAGAAAGGGTTTGTACATAATTACAACTAATCCATAGATCTCAACTTAGGTTTTCTTCTTCCCCTATTAATCAATAAATCAGCATTTATTAAACACCATCTATGTGCCAGACACTATGCTAGGTAATGTAGGCATGAATGCAAAGGATGAAAGAATTCCATGTTGGGTTCCGTGTTTCTCAGGAACCACTGGTCATTGATTCCATCATTTCTGGAGCCAGGTGCCCCTCATAATCTGACCACTCTATTGCCTTTGTGCATGTAGCCGCAGATCGTTACCTACTTAATTTACCTCTATCTCTAATGGGCTCATGCAGTTCTTTTGGAACAGAGGCTTTATAATGAAGTAGATGACAAATCCTTAGCCGTGATCCTACCAGATGCTACAGTCATCGAAGGAGCATGTATTTGGAGAAAATTGGCCCACTCCAATATTGAACATTCCAACAAAAAAGACAGTAGCAGGGAGGTGGATCAGGTTTATGATACAGTCAAAAAGAAGAATACATGTGAATAATGTTTCCTATGTCCTGTAATCTAGATCATATATATATATATATATATATATATATATATATATATATATACACTAACAAATTTCAGTAAAATGCTGTTAATTTAAAGGGCTTTCAATTTGCTGGAGAGAAATGAAAATCTGTTTACATAAATGCATTTCTGAAGAACATCTGAAGAGTAATCATGAACATGAAAGATATAAATTAGGTTAATTTATATTTTTGCTCTGTTTGTATTTGGAGATCACCAAAGTAAATCTGCTTATACACACACACACACACACACACACACACACACACACACATACACATTGAAAATGAAGTGCTGAGCAGACTAGTTAGGGTGCTCCATCTTCTGGAAGGCCTTTCTCTGCAGGAGAAATACAATGCAGAAGCACTCTGTGCTTCCAAAAGGCTACCACAGCTGAGTTTAAGGGACGACAGACAATAGGCAGCTAGTCAATTTTCTTTTCAGTATCAAATACTGAAACACAGAAATGCTCAGGAAATGATTGTTTTAGAGATTCCAAATAGAATGCTTAAATAATAAGCTGGAAATTGAAGTTCTCATTGCATATTAGACAAGCCTCAGGGCACACAGCCTCAGTCAAACAGACTGCCTCCTGTCAGCAGAAAACGACAGGTGTGATTGGTGTGTTCGTGTTCGGAAGCCCTGCTGTCAGCAGATTGAGGGCAGGACCATTGGATTCATTGAAGCTGCCACACATCCTTTGAATCAGAGCCAAGAGAGCTATGGGAATACTAATGGAACTGCTCCTGATGGGAGGAGCCCAAACTGGAGTGAGAGCATCCTTCTGCTGGACAAAGAAAGCCAGCATTTATTCAGATGTTTTCTCTTGGTACACATGGAGAAAAATACGTCAGTTGACATTGTGTATGTAATATGAACAGGAGGAGAAAGAGATTTTATTCCAAAGTGCCAGCATCCAGAGGGTTGCATTTCCTGGATGAGAGGGAGCCCTTCTGCAGTGACCAATATTGTCCTACTTTGCCTTGTGATATTTAGCAGCACGCAGTAGAATCACCCTCAGCCATACCTGGAGGGTCACATTATTGCCATAAAGCCCTTCCAGTCCTGAAACTCTGCAGGGGTGAAGGACTGACCATTCCCCCATTTCCCTTAGCATGATCATACCTACAGAGGGACTATCCTCAGATGTATACAGTGCCAACTTCATCATCTTCCACCCTTAAAATAAATGTTGACCTGGGCATAGTTACAGCTGCTTACTGCTCTTAACGAGTCCATTTGAGATGAAAATAATTCCCCATCCCATCTCTGAATGTGTGAATGTGCACTCAGCAGCAATCATGCAAGGCAATGTCCCAAATTCCCTGTAGCAAAGATTGTTGGGTCAAAATTAGTAACTAGTAGTAGTCATACTAGAACTACTACTATGACTGCATTACACTGTCTTTGTACCTTCTACTTAAAGATGCAATGACTATTGGCTTTCCACTTATGAGCACCTCAACCATTTGAGACAAATGAATCACTACTGGATCTTCCCCACCCATGCTTCTGTACTTACATACTACTCAGTTACTCCCAATTGGCTCTAGCATCCCTCTGTGACTCTTGGGGATCAGGCTGGCATATCTCCAACTTTTACAAACTTAATTACTGGAGGAAATGTCTCCACTTATCTGGATTTGAGTTTCTCTGTTTGTTCCATGGGGATAATATCTCTAGTGGCTGCCTCACAAAGCTGGTCCAATGGTCCAATGAGATCATGCAGGTAAAGTCACTACAAGTCTTACATAAATTGGGATAAAGATTGGATCTTTGTTATCATTGGTGTAGGGAACTTTAAGGGGAGGGGATTGCTTCTACTAATATGTCATCATCTCAACGTATTAAAAAATGTAAGGTATTAAATAAACATCAACTACTGTAATTAGTAATTATATTAATTAATTAATAAGAGAAGCACCATGGCAGAATGTATAAAGAGTTAGGCTTAGAATTAAGAAGGTCTAGATTCAAGTCTGACACGAAGTGATTTCATGGCCCTGCACAAGTCACAATACCAATGCTATACATGGTAGAGTTTTGGCGTGCTAAGTCTGGACTCAAGAAAACCTAAACTCAAATTTGCAGTCATACACTCACTAGCTGTGTGATCCTAACCAAGTCATTCAACCTGTTTTCAGCTCAATTTCCTCAACTGGAGAATGGGGATAAATACTAACATCTCCCTCCCTGGGTTGATGTGAAGATCAAATGAGATAATACTTGTGAAGCACTTAGCACAGTATCTGGAACATAGTAGGTGCTTAATTAATGCTTACTTACTTTCTTTTGGTGTCCAAAGCAAATTTCTAAGATTTGAAGTTGATGATCTCCATTGGTAGGGGGAGATTGTGCATGCAATAACAATAAAAGCATTGGTCTAATCACTTAATGAGGTGAATATTTCTTATGGTATGACATGATAAGGACAATCTAGTTCACAATCAAAAACTTAGAGCTAGAAAGAATTCAGGGATCATGTAGGGCAACCCCCTCATTTTGCAGGTGAGACACGTACTGAAATCAGATAATCATGGAATTCCAGCTCTAGAGCTGAAAGGACCTATGAAGTTGTCTGTTCCAATTCCTTCACATTCACTCAGGAAAAGTGACTTGCTCAAGATCATATAGATGGCAAGAGAGATGGGATTGGAGGGCAGATTCTCTAGATTCAAATGCAGTGTTCTTGTCATTATTCCACAAAAGGTAATACCGAGAATCTATTTTCATCCTTATTTTGCTTCTAATATCATGAGCCCACTACTTATGGATTCACAAGACCCCAGAAATGTTGGTAGAAATGAAGCAGTCATGGTGGAATTCAATAAAATGCTTGACTTAATGTCCCAGTTTTCCCACATCCCCTCCAACAATCATCATTATTTTTTCCTGTCATCTTAGCCAATCTGACAGGTGTGTAGTGGTATCTTAGAGTTGTCTTAATTTGCATTTCTCTGATTAATAATGACTGGGAGCATCTTTTCATATGACTAGAAATAGTTTCAATTTCTTCATCTGAGAATTGTCTGTTTATATCCTTTGACCATTTTTCAATTGGAGAATGGCTTGATTTTTTATAAATTAGAGTTAATTCTCTATATATTTTGGAAATGAGGCCTTTATCAGAACCTTTGACTGTAAAAATATTTTCCCAGTTTATTGCTTCCCTTCTAATCTTGTCTGCATTAGTTTTGTTTGTACAAAAACTTTTCAGTTTGATATAATCAAAATTTTCTATTTTGTGATCAGCAATGATCTCTAGTTCTGCTTTGGTCATAAAGTCCTTCCCCTTCCACAGGTCTGAGAGTTAAACTATCCTGTGTTCCTCTAATTTATTAATAATTTCATTCTTTATGCCTAGATCATGAACCCATTTTGACCTTATCTTGGTGTACGGTGTTAAGTGTGGATCAATGCCTAGTTTCTGCCATATTAGTTTCCAATTTTCCCAGCAATTTTTATCAAACAGTAAGTTCTTATCCCAAAAGCTGGGGTCTTTGGGTTTGTCAAAGACTAGGTTGCTATATTTGTTGACTGTTTTATCCCTTGAACCTAACCTATTCCCCCTGATCAACTAATCTATCCTTAGCCAATACCAAATGGTTTTGGTAACTGCTGCTCTATAATATAGTTTTAGATCTGGTACAGCTAAGCCACCTTCATTTGATTTTTTTTTCATTAATTCCCTTGAAATTCTTGACCTTTTGTTTTTCCATATAAATTTTGTTGTTATTTTTTCTAGGTCATTAAAATAGTTTTTTGGGACTCTGATTGGTATAGCGCTAAATAAATAGATTAGTTTAGGTAATATTGTCATCTTTATTATATTTGCTCGCCCTATCCAAGAGCATTTAATATTTTTCCAATTGGTTAGATCAGACTTAATTTGTGTGAAAAGTGGTCTGTAATTTTACTCATAAAGTTTCTGATTTTCCCTTGGCAGATAGATTCCTAAATATTTTATACTATCAGTAGTTACTTTAAATGGAATTTCTCTTTGTAACTCTGACTGTTGGATTTTGTTAGTGATATATAAGAATGCTGATGACTTATGTGGGTTTATTTTATAACCAGCAACTTTGCTAAAGTTGTGGATTATTTCTAATAACTTTTTAGTAGAATCTCTGGGTTCTCTAAATATACCATCATGTCGTTTCGGCAAAGAGTGATAATTTGGTTCTCATTGCCTATTCTTATTCCTTTAATTCTTTTCAGCTCTTATTGCCAAAGCTAGCGTTTCTAATACAATATTAAATAGTAACGGTGATAGTGGCAAACCTTGTTTCACTCAGATCTTATTGGGAATGGTTGCAGTTTGTCTCCATTACATATGATGCTTACTGATGGTTTTAAATAGATGCTGCCGATTATTTTAAGGAAAAGTCCATTTATTCCTATACTCTCAAGTGTTTTTAATAGGAATGGATGTTGGATTTTGTCAAATGCTTTTTCTGCATCTATTGAGATGATCATATGGTTTTTATTAATTTGGTTGTTAATATGGCCAATTATATTGATAGTTTTCCTAATATTGAACCAGCCCTGCATTCCTGGTATAAATCCTACTTGATCATAGTATATTATCCTGGAGATGATTTTCTGTAGTCTTTTTGCTAATATCTTATTTAAGATTTTAGCATCAATATTCATTAGGGAGATTCATCTATAATTTTCTTTCTCTGTTTTCAACCTACCTGGTTTAGGTATCAGTACCATGTCTGTGTCATAGAAGGAATTTGGTAGGACTCCTTCATTCCCTATTTTATCAAATAATTTATATAGCACTGGGGCCAATTGTTCTTTAAATGTTTGGTAAAATTCATTGATGCATTGTTGGTGGAGTTATGAATGAATCCAACCTTTTTGGAGAGTAGTTTGGAACTATGCTCAAAAAGTTATCAAACTGTGCATACTTTTTGATCCAGCAGTGTTACTACTGGGCTTATATCCCAAAGAGATTATAAAGAAGGGAAAGGGACCTGTATGTGCACGAATGTTTGTGGCAGCCCTTTTTGTAGTGGCTAGAAACTGGAAACTGAATGGATGTCCATCAGTTGGAGAATGGCTGAATAAATTGTGGTATATGAATATTATGGAATATTACTGTTCTGTAAGAAATGACCAACAGGATGATTTCAGAAAGGCCTGGAGAAACTTACACGAACTGATGCTGAGTGAAATGAGCAGGACCAGGAGATCATTATATACTTCAACAACAATACTATATGATGACCAGTTCTGATGGACCTGGCCATCCTCAGCAACGAGATCAACCAAATCATTTCCAATGAAGCAGTAATGAACTGAACCAACTACGCCCAGAGAAAGAACTCTGGGAGATGACTAAAAACCATTACATTGAATTCCCAATCCCTATATTTATGCCCACCTGCATTTTTTATTTCCTTCACAAGCTAATTGTACAATATTTCAGAGTCTGATTCTTTTTATACAGCAAAATAATGTTTTGGTCATGTATACTTATTGTGTATCTAATTTATATTTTAATGTATTTAACATCTATTGGTCATCCTGCCATCTAGGGGAGGGAGTGGAGGGTAAGAGGTGAAAAATTGGAACAAGAGGTTTGGCAATTGTTAACGCTGTAAAGTTACCCATGCATATAACCTGTAAATAAAAGGCTATTAAATTAAAAAAAACAATAAAATAAAATAAAATGCTTGACTTAAAGATCATTGCCCCCCATACTTACTAGCGGTGCATTGCAACTTCCTAAAGCCATTGGGATCATAACTCTTTAATTATAAAATATTACATTTTACAGTTGTCCGTGTTCACTTCTTAGCTTCCTACTAGACTAAAGTCTCCTTCAGGGAAGGGATCTTGTATTATTTAAACTACCTGTCCCTATCATTATTATGGGAACTTCATTTTTTTAAAGGCATGTTGCATTAATATTATTTAAGCTCTCTAAGTCTCAATCTCCTTCTCTGTTAAATGGGGATAACAATCCTTTTACTAACTACTTCATAAAGCATTCTTTTTTTCCCTGAGGCAATTAGGGTTAAGTGGCTTGCCCAGGGTCACACAGCTAGGAAGTGTAAGTGTCTGAGACCAAATTTGAACTCAGGTCCTCCTGACTTCAGGGCTGGTGCTCTATCCACTGTACCATCTAACTGTCCCTCAAAGTATTCTTAATGAAAATGCTTTTGGATTGTGAACTACTACTATGACTGCATTACAGTGTCTTTGTACCTTCTACTTAAAGATGCAATGGCTACTGGCTTTCTACTTATAAGCACCCAAATCCCCCACACATGTTGTGCAGGTGTCCTAAATGAAATGTCCAGTTCCTTCAGTTTGTCATTCAAACCAATCATCTCAACAACTCAAGTGCTGGATTAGACCCTGGAGTTTTCCAAGACCTTGACAAGCTCAAGGGGTTTATAATGCTACAGGTCTCCTGTGAATCCTTTAGTTAGTTATAATTCCAATCCAGAATCCCAATAAATATTAGAGATCCAGGTTCCCAAGATTCAATCAGGAAGGGGAATAGGGTCGGGAATAAATATTAATTAAGCATCTACTTTGAATCAGGGCAGCTAGGTGGCACATATGGGTAGAGTATTGGTTCTAGAATCAGGAAATTTCATCTTCTTGGGTTCAGATCTGACCTCAGACTCTTCCTAGCTGTGTGACTCTGGGAAAGTCACTTAATTCTGTTTGCCTCAGTTCCTCATTTGTAAAATGAACTGGAGAAGGAAAGGGCAAAGCACTCTCATAGCTTTGCCGAAAAAACCCCAAATGGGGTGACAAAAATGCACGGGTGCACAGGAATGAAAAATGGCTGAACTGAACTAAGTGCCAGTCTATTCAAATGTCTCCACCAGGAATGAAGTAACAGTGAAAATGTTCTGTAGAAACTTTATATTTATTTAGCACTGAAATTCTTCAAAAGCCCTACCATCACTGAATACTGATCCATGTCTGTCAAAGCCCATTCTAGCCTTCTGGGAAGAGGCCAATCAAGCTTAAGAACCTAGATAAAGCTTGAATAAAAAAGGTAGCATGGTTTATAGAGCACAAGAGAATTTCTTCCTACATTACTAGCTTTGGGATCCTCACAGGTACATCAGCTCTCAAGGACCCTATTTCCTCATCTATAAAATGGAGGTGATAATATCTGTACTACCTACTTCATATAAAGCTTATTTATACTATTAAACCTGAACAGAAATATGGGTTCTTTCCTTAGTTATGCCAGAAAGGTGTGGATTCACTGGTTGAGGATTTGGATTCCAAGAGACTCAGTGATGATCAGCCCAAGCACACCCAAAGTCCTGACAATATGATACCCAGGACTAGGGACCAATGGAAACTTTTGATAATGCTGAGTCTACAACTCTAAACCTATGTAATGATATGGACAAGTCCTTTTCATCAGTTATTCCAACCTACCTTCCCACACTTGATATCTATGAGATATATATATATATATATATATATATATATATATATATATATATATATATATAATTCCAATTAAACTAGCCCATTACACAAATCTGGGATTCCAATTTTTTTTTCCTGAGGTAATTGGAGTTAAGTGAGTTGCACAGAGTCACACAGCTAGGAAGTGTTAAGTGTCTGAGACCAGATTTGAACTCAGGTCCTCCTGACTTCAGGGCTGGTGCTTTATCCATTGTGCCATCTAGCTTACTTAATCTAGCTTTCTTAAAGGTTCATCTTCAGTACCACCTTCTACATGAAGCCTCCTGGGATTCCATGTTATGAAGATTCTCTCATACCAAATTATTATTGTTTAGTAAATAGAGCACTGGATTTAGAGTCAGAAAGATCCGGGTTCAAATGGGTCTGTGATGCTAGCCAAATATATTTTTTAATATCCTGGACCAATCACATAACCTCCCAATCTCAGTTTTCTCATAAGTAAAATGGGTATTATAATAATAGTATCAAAATCAAAAGAAATAAAGCATTGCCTAATGTTAGCTTCTCTATTATTTCTATTTAGTATTTCTATTCCTTCCAACCTTAGACTATCAGCTCTTTGAGGCACCAGTTTTTTTTGTTATTGTTGTTGTTGTTTTGTTGGTTTGGTTTGGTTTGGTTGCTTTTTTGCTTAGGCAATTGGAGTTGTGACTTGTTCAGAATCACACAGCTAGGAAGTGTTAAGTTTCTGAGAGCAAATTTGAACTCAAATCCTCCTGACTTCAGGGCTGGTGCTCTATCCAATGCACCACCTAGCTGCTCCAGAAGCACTAGTTTTTTTTTTTCCCAAAAGACAGGGACTTTAATTTTTTGTCTTTGGATCCCTATCACATTGCACAGAGATTACACATAGCAGGTATCTAATATAGATGCTTGTTGTTTAGTGGCTTTTGTCTTTACAGGGCCCAGTGCTTTTCTAACACATAATAGACAATTAATAAATGTTTGTTGATTGACTTTTTTGTCTTTGCTTGCTTTGTGCTTCTCTAACACATAGTAGGTAATAGATAAATATTGATTGGCTTATTTTGTCTTTGCAAGTTCAGTCCTTCCTAACACATAGTAGGCAGATAATAAACATTTAGCAAATGAAATTGAGTCATTGAAGGGGATGAGCCAATTTGGAAAGCACAAACCAGTAATCACCTTGATGCAGTGACACTTTTATGACCTCAGAAATTTCTATTCTGCCTTGTAAACTTTAAAAACATCCTACAACAAAACATTAAATAACTCTACATTTCCCTATATAAAACAGTTACAAGCTGCCCACTAGGCAAAATATCTCATCGCAAACAACCCTGTAAAAGATTCCATAAATCTCTCCTACCGCATGTGGCTCAGCAAGTTCCATTCATCCATTCTTCCCAAAGTCCTGCTGAGACACCGAACTCCAGGAAGCAATTGGAAGGTGGAGAAAATCCAATCTCGGGACTCCAGAGGGATCTCGCTAGTATGTGGCAAAACTAACAGAGCTGTCCCAGAGTGTCATGATCATTAATGTCACTGGCTGTCATAGGGGGTAGAGGAATGGACTTGGAGTCAAGAACATATATTTTTAACCCTGCCTCTGGGGCTTAACTTGGTGACTGAGTGACCCTTGATTAGGCAAGTTGCTTTGAGCCTGCTCTATCAAATGAGAACGATGAAATCTAAATATCGGCTTCAAAGGGCTGTCGTGAAGTTTATCTGAGATGCTGGAAGATATTTTCTAGCTTTGAAGGCGCATACTATTGTCAGTTACTATCATTATTGTATACAAGTGACTTGTGGAACACTACAGTTGCTAAGGAACTAAAAATAATGATTACCCAGAAGGCTCCAATGTGTGCGAGCAGGTAGAAACTCATTACCAACAAAAACCATGGGATCCCACATTTGGAGACTCAGAAACCATCTAGTCCAACCCTCTCATTTTACACAAGGGGAAACTGAGACCCAGAGAGTTTTGGTTTTGCTTGTTCAAGATGATATAGGCTCTAAAATATAGACTTTGAAGAACCTCAAAAGCCATCTAGCCCAACCATCTCACTTGTTTTTGTTGTTCAGTCATGTCTGACTCTTCTGTGACCCTATGGACCTTATTGTCTGATTATGGGATTTTCTTGGCAAAGACGGTAGAGTGATTTGCCATTTCCTTCTCCAGCAGATTAAGGCAAACAGTGACTTGTCCAAGGTCACTAACTAGTGAATGCCAAATTTGAACTTCAGTCTTCCTTACTTCAGGCCCAGGACTCTATCCAATGATCCACCTAGTTGCCTCCTAGGTAATCAGAGGTTAAGTGACTTGCCCAATGTCACATAGCTAGAAAGTATCTAAAGTCACATTTGAACTCAGCACACTACCCACTACTGCCTCCTGTCATTGTTGAGATCACAGATTTTGAGCTAGAAGAGACCCTGGAGATGACCTACTCCAAACATTTTACAATGAGGAAACTGAGCCCCAGAGAGATTACATCACTTTCCCAGCATAATAGAATCATTAATCGAGAGGTGGAAGGAGTCTCATGTATTCATGTAGTCAAGCTCCTTAATTTTATGGATAAGGAAAAATTAGTAGAGCTGCTAACAGACTTGGCCAACATTATATAAGTTCTAACAAGCTGCAAGTTTGGAATCATCATTCAATACTTATGACTGCAAACTAAGACTCTTTCCAAAGAGAAGCAAAGTAAGGGGAGTCACTGAAGAACTAGATGAGGAAATAAAGGAATTATACTCTTCCCATGTAAACAGGGAAATAGGGAGAGAGAGAGGGAGGAAGAAAGACAGATACAGAGACAAAAAGAGACAAAAAAGACAGAGAGACAGGGAGAGACAGAGAGAGACAGAGAAAGAGAATGAGAGAATTATTAGACATCCCACATGCTCCTTGTGATGTTGAGAAAGAATGAGGAAGGGACACAGCTTAGCATGGACAGAACTGAATGGGAAATAAGTCCACTAGAATACATGAAAGGAGAAGGATGGTACGGATGCTGATGATAATGGTGGTTATATTCAAATTTCAAAAGGAAAAGCACCTGCATATTAGTCAGCATCTTGTTTATTCGTTAGAATATAAATTTGGAGAAAGTTACACAGAGACAGATATACTCTGCAAGGGTTTTTTCTTCAACTGTAACTACAGAAAAAGCAATCACTCCATAAACTTCACTAGTTTATGAAGTAGTAAAATGGATATTGCGATGGGCTCAGAATTAGGAAACTTGAAGTTTGATCCTGGATCTGCCCCTAACGTTGAATGATGTTAAGTCATTTGTCAACTTCTTAATTTCTCAATATCATGGAAGGGTGGAAGAGGATGTGTGTGCACATGCACAAACACACACACACACACACACACACACACACACACACACCCCTCTTTCCCTCCTGGAAACAAGTGTATGTATAATTGAATAAGAGATAGGATACATATGGAATGATCAAGATTTTTACTCTGATGTAAGGTACCATTTTAAAACAAAGCCTAATATACTTTGAGATCATCAGGGAAATGGGGAACAGAAGATATACAAATAATCATTTTTTGCTAAGACTTTGACTAAAGGATTTATATAAATGATTCATTATTATTGCATATATTTCATCCTTTGTCTTTCCATCCGTAATATCTAGTGTAGTGTCTGATATGTGGTAAGCACTTAATGAATACTTATTGATCAATTGAGTAACTGAGAACAGCAAACCACTTGATTCACAAAGTCATAACGAGGAACTTTTGCACTTGAGGGAAGAACCACAAACCAGACCTGAATATGAACTCAGTTGTGGGGCAGGGAGGAAGATGAGGTAAAACCATTGTTGGAGAGGTCGTCATGTGGGAAAAGACAAGGAATATAACCCAAATCATCATCTGGTAGCTTATTATTTCAACTAATTATTCTTATTAACAAAACTTTGATGTTTCTACACTGTCAAAAGATTACAAATGTTTTCATAGATTTCTAAATTTGGTACCCTGATGACAAGTCCAACTGTTTCATCATAGTTATAATTCTGATGAGTTTTTTCCACCCATGCAAGGTAAGTATGAATATATTTTAAATGAAAAAGAGAAATTAAAGGGAAGATCTTTTTAGAGTTTTGTGACAATTGGACAAAACATAGGGTTGAGGACATTCTCTCCTAATGGAAAAATTAGCATATTTTATGGAATAAGAATTCGAGAACCTTAAGTAGATCTTCAGTCTTTAGAAGCATGAGCCTAAGTACTTAAAAGTTCTCACTTAGAGATAATCCATCTCTTTGACTGTCCTCTACACCAAACAACAGGAGAGGATCTGTAATTCATTCTCCAAGAACTTTAGAAAGTGGGATGTCACATAAAAAGATGTTAAATAATCCTAATAAGATATTCTCCTTTATATCTTTATGAGTCCCAATAAATCGATCAATCAATAAACATTTATTTAATAAATTTAGCTCACTGTGTCCCACCCTTTGCTAAGGATGGGGGATAGAAAGACAAAGAATAATTAGTCCCTTTTCTGTCTTCATGCTATGTGGAGAGTATTCTTTTCTATCCTATGATGGGAAAAAAAAGATTGAAAATATATCCCAAGGCGGGGAGTTTTTTGTTTACAACCCTTTTCACCCCAGAAATTTTTATGCCATTAAATACATATAGGTAATTAAGTATATAAAACAGACATACAAATCATTTACTGAAAATAAATCATAATTTCATGATCCCACATTCAGTTACACAACTCTCTGTTAAGTTATGATCTACAGTTTAAGAAGTTTTGCTTTAGGATGTAAAGCTGAGGCAATAGATAGAAGAGTTTTGTTATTAATGTGCTTACTTTTATATCATTCCTATGATCTAATGATCTAAATATCTTACTTTCTGGACCACCAACCATGACAATGCTTGTGTAGTTTTTAATTTGTCCAGGCCCAAGTGTTACATCTTATCAATCTTAGATCACAGCGGTTATGGTTATTCTTCAGTGGTTTACAGTCATGTCCAAGTCGTTGTGTCCCCATATGGGGTTTTCTTTGCCAGAGATACTGGAATGGTTTGCCATTTCCTTCTCCAGCTCATTTTACAGATAAGGAAACAGAGGCAAACAGAGTTAAGTGACCTGTTCAGAGTAACACTGCTAGTAAATGTTTGAGGCCAGATTTGAATTCTGATCTTCCTGACTTTAGGTCCAACACTTTATCTACTTTGCTATCTAGTTGCCCAAGTTAACAGTTAGAGCATAGTTTAGGATAATAAATTTAGAATTCATCTAGTCCAGGGTCCTTATTTTACAAATGAAGAAGCTGAGAGGAAAATTAACAAGTCAGAAGAATAGAAGAGCTGAGATTCAAATCCAGATCCTCTTACTCTAAACCTAGCATGCTTCCCACTGCACCAGAATGAAAATGCTTAAGTCAATCTCTCATTATGAAATGCATCTATGCCCTTCTAATAATATATCCTTCCAGATGTAGGGGTCTGTGTCATGTATAAAGCCCTTTAAAACAGTTGCAGGCCCCTGCTAATATGACAACCAGGACTGCAATTCTCATGCACAAAGGGACAAATGAATAAGCTGCTATGTGCCTTCTGAAGGAATATGGTAATCAACGAATCAAGTACGGAAACTGAGACCTTGAGAGAAGTGATTGCTTTTATGTCAGGCACTCTAGGCAATTCAAAGACAAAAAAATGAAACAATTCATACTATCATTCTACACAAGAGTTAACTCTATATCAGATAAACTGTGAACCTTGGGGATGAGGGTCAGGGATGTTCCCTTTAATCTTGGGGGAAGGGTTATGAGTGCTGGTGCAGTGTATTGTATTATGCATAATTGCCATATATTGTGTATACAGCTGACCTGCTCATGCAAATGATCCATTATTTGTGACATTTCTCCAGAAAAATATGGTGCATTCAAGTCACTTAAATTCCTGTTAAAAACAGAGACCAATTCACTGAAATAGCTTTTTCTCAGCTATATTCCACTATACTAACATACTCAGCCAAGCAATATTTTTCCACAAATCCATTATGAAAAAGCTGAGATAAGAGGTAATATGCTGTAGTAAGGAACAGTTATGAATTTGGAGCTTAAGGACCTGCAACCAAATCTCAGCATAACCATTTATCGCCTTGTGACCTTGAATGAATCCTTTAACCTTGTTAAACCTCAGTTTCTTCATCTGTATAATGAGTGAGTTGAAATAAATGTTACCCGAACATTCCCTTCTAGGTCTGTCTATAATTCTTTAAAGTACCCATTTATTAGTTCCTCACATATTTAAAGATTATTTCTGGTATTTCTCACCTTCTATTCTTGTGCTATTTGTAATGTCCCCATTAAATAAACCAGAATTAGGCCTGCTATGTTGCTGTTTCAGGACGGTAGACACATGGCTAGGGATTTTCTATGAAAAAGGTTTAGAGTTTCTTATAAACTGCAAGCTCAACGTAAGTCAATAGGTGGCCAAAAAACGTGAGTTAAATCTTGCTCTGTGTCAAGTGGGAAATTTCTACAACAAGGGAGGCAAATGTTCCTCCATACCCTGATCTGGGCCTGTGACATTTAGAATAGGGGTGGGGGGTCTTTTTCCCTGCCAACAGCCATTTGGTTATTTAGAATATCAACTGTGGGCCACACAAAATTATCAATTTAGAGAATTCAAACAATTGGGGGTTGTTGTCCCATACCTAGCTGTCAGCTCATCATCACTTGTGGTTGCCTTGCAAATGATTTAGTTGGTTTTATATGGCTCACCAGCCGGGCATTCCCCATCTCTAATTCAGAATAATGTGATCAGCACTGAGCACTACATTCTGGAAAGGGCAAGCCTCGGAATATCCAGAAAAGATGACCAGTTTAGTGTATAGACTGGATGTCATGCCATATGAGCATTAATTAAAGGCAATGAGGATGTGTGACCTAGAGAAGAGAGGACTTGAAGGAGGAAAATGCATATGGTTTAGTTTAAGTTTAAATGGTGCTCTCCAAGGTACTAAATATACAACACAAACCCCCATTGGTATTATCCACAAAGATAGACTCGGTAATTTTGATAAAAGAAAATAACAACTGTTTAACAGTGAAAATTATCTCAAAAGAAGGTATGACATCCAACTGGAACAATGGGGAAATCTAGGTATATGATATGTAATTACAGGAATTGGACCTTAGCCAGAACATCAGGTCTAGGACCCTTCTCCCACAACAGATTGCCATGACTACAAGCACTCGAAACTTCAATTTTATTCATTATCTCAGACATGACACCTTTAATTTTTAAAGGTGGCTAATACCTCTTAGACAAATAGACACACACAGAGAGACAAATACACACACACACACACACACACACACACACAGGAAAAGAGCAACAGGAATTGGTTTATTCTTTTTTAGATACATTCAATGACAGAAAGTACTTAATACTAATTACCAAATCTCTGAAAACAAAACAAAACAGAAAAAAAAGTCTTTTTGGTTTAACTCATTGAGTACCTATTTCATGCCTCTGCTAGTCATGGAGGAAAGAACAGAATAAGCATAAGACTTCCCCATCTTCAAAATGATTACAACTGAATCTGAAACTCAGTTTCCTCATCTGTAAAATAAGGGGATTGGACTAGATGAACTTTTAAATCCCTTCTTGCTCTGGGTTCTATGACTTAAATATAATTCTCTTTCGCCTGATAGCCTCCAAAACTAAGACTCAGTCCTACCAAAATCATTAGACAGTACTTGTGTGTGTCTTATGTAAGAACTGATCATTGCTCAAACATGTACGTGTTTGTACATGTACACTTATATTGGGTTTTGTGGGAAACAAAGTTTTATACTTGTGATTTAATCAATGTAAGAAACTCCTAGAGTGGAAACTCCATCCAATGATGCAGAACAATAACTCATCCATAACTTACAGTCTTAGAAAGTTGCCTGGGACATTGAGAAATTGCATGAGTTATTTATTATGACCTGGCTAGAATGTGTCAGAAGGAGGGCTTAATCATAATAGGTCATGTATATACAGTGGTTTGACGTTTGCAAAGAACAAATTTTATCCTATATACATAATTAGCAAGAGAGATCTGGCTAGGCGATGATCAAAGTTATTCAAAAAATACCCATTAAAATGCCTGCTGTTCATGAGGTCTATTTTGGAAGCTGGTAACAGAGTTGGGTAGCTCTCCATCAAGGAAGAAGAATTGAATAAGGCCTAAAAATATGGCTAGAATTGGACTGACAGAAATGACAATGATTAGATGAAAGGCATTTTGGATTGGATTCTGAAAGACACTGGATTCCGAGGCAAATGATCAGAATTTGAATTCTGACTATAAATTGCTCACTCAAAAATCACTTTCGGTCTCTGCTCTTGAGTTTTCTCATCAGCAAAAATGTTGAGATCAGACTCAAAAGTTGTCTTTCATCTCTAAAGCTAATGATTCTAGAATGTGAATGTGGATTTATGTCAAGGAAAGATAATATCTCAGGCTGGTATGAACAAACCTAATGAGCTAGGTATAGCCTGATTGAAGACCAGTGAGATCAGCCAATGTAAATGGAGCACTAATGATAAGAGGAAAATTCCTTTATTAGTGTGTATGTAAATGTGCAACCATTATACAATAGTGTATATATACCATGTCAACACACTGAGTTCTCTCAGAAGAACAAAGTTCAAAAGATCCCTAACCAAATAGATCCAGAAATTTTAAAAAAGCAGTGAGTTTTATGTAAGAATTCAAAACCTTGGTGATGGAAGGAAAAATGAGAGTAACACTCATTATTAACTTGAATGTTAATTTCTTTCCCCACAAGTCAGCAAGAATCTCAGAAATTATTGCTTAAAATAATAAACTCTCAGACTTACAAAGGACCTCAAGGGTCATCTACCTAAATAGAAATCCCCTCTAAAATAGCCTGATAGCTACTCACTCAAATTCCACTTGAAAACCTCTAGTGATAAAGAATCAATCATTAGAAAGGCATTCTTGCATACTATATAGTGCTGAACTTGGAATCAGGTCCAGTCCTTCCTCTGTACTTGCTCCTTTTCTCATCATAGGCAAATCCAAACCTCTCATAACCTCAATTTTCATACCTATAAAAGAAGGTCGTCGATTGGAGAATGTGCCCCTTTCATCTTTACTCCTGACTTCCTTGGATTTATTTAGGGTTTCACCTAATGTTCCGTTTTCCACTTAAAATCTTTCCTGATCCCCTTTAATTCTATTGTCTTCCTTCTGTTGAATTTGCCCCATTTATCCTACCCATAATTGGCGTTAACATAATCTGTATGCTATCTCCCCAATAGATTGGGGGCTCCTTAAGATCAGGTAGTTTTCTGCCTTTCTTTGTACCCTTAGTATCTGGCAAATAGTAGTGTGCTGAATAAATGTTTATTGATTGACTGACTGACTTAGATATCCCTTCTAGCTCTAAATAGATAATTTTATGGTTACTTGAGGTAGCTCATTACACTTTGGGACAATTCTCATTTAAGAAAATAAGAAAATTCTTACTAATATTGAGTCAAACATCTAACTCTGTAGCTTCCATAAATGAATCCTATTCATGGAACCAAGCATAGGGAGAAGAACAGTCATCTTAGTGGCTGAACGCATGCTTTCAAATCCTAGTTCTGTTACTTACTAAGTGATCTTGAGTAAGCCATTCATCTAAGGGCCTCAGTTTCCTCATCTGTAAAATGAGGGGATTGGACTAGATGAACCTTTAAATCCCTTCTTGCTCTGGGTTCTATGACTTAGACATAATTCTCTTTCACCTGACAGCCTCTGAAACTAAGACTCAGTCCTACCAAAATCATGCAGTCAGCCAATAAGGATTTATTAAGCACCTATTATGTGCCTCCATGGATAAGGCCTTCAAATAAAACAATGAAAGTTTCCTTGATGTCCCTCCTGCATTATTTCTGAGCTTCCCTCACCATTCTTCTCATCTTCCTTTATATTTCCTGAGTTAAATCTCAACAGTATTGCATCAATGATGAAATTGGGTTAGTTCCAAGATTTCCCAAATACAAGAGAACTCAGGTATCCAAAGCTCAACTCGAAGTAAGTTAGTTATCATGAAACTAGAGATCCCAGAAAATCCCAGATTTCCCTGTGAATCATGTGGTCTCATTCACTCCCTTGATCCTGACTCATTCTCTCCAAATCACCACCTAATCAGTCACTACCTCCACCCCCATTACTTAAAAAGGCTATTATTAAGATCAGTCTTTGGAGGAATAGAGAAATAGGGGGTTGTTCCCCTATCCAAGGGACAGCTTGAGAATCACTAAAAAAAATAGAAGCACTTATTCCTAAAAACAATCCCCCACAAAAAAGAAAGCAATTATTGAAAAAAGAAGGAAAATACCCTAAAATCACTGAGCTATAATAAAAGAGTTTCAGTTTGGGGTAGATGAAGAAGAGAAGAAATTTTCCAATAAATTAAAAACACTAACTATAGACAACACATAACCATTCCAAAGCTCTGGCAACTCTCTAAGACCTGTACACTAAATGGTAGTGATGTATAATGGGAAGAGTACTAGATATAGAGTCAGAGAACCTGAGGCCAAATCCAACCCTGTTATTTACTGCTTGTTTTACCCTGCCTAAATCATTTAACATCTCTGCACCTCAGTTTCCTCATGTATAAAATGAGGAGGTTGGACAAAATGGCTGTTAAATTCTCTTCCAGCTCAAACTCCTTATCCTTTGATACAAAATAGAGATGGAGTTCTCAAAATAGAGCAATAAGCTTTTATTTTTCATCCAAAACTGCAGTTTCATCAATGTTGGGAATTCCCAATATCACAGATGCAGATCAGCAACTCTTCTTTATCTTAGAGTTTTGAAGAGTTGCCCAAAGCACCAAGAGATTCAGTGATTTTCCAAGACTCATATAGCCCATATGTGTTAAAGAGAGACTTGGAACCCAATTTCCCCAGAATCCAAGGCTTAAAGGCTTCTGCGACCTATCTAAATGTGAGCTGCTCTGTTCTTAATCTTTCTCTCTCTCTCAGAAGGAAGGCTAAGACTACAACAAGCATATGATTCTCCTATCTCTCCATCAATCAACAAGCATCTATTAGGTGTTTACAATGTGCCAGGCTCTTGGTTTAGCAATAGAAATATAAATAAAAAGCAAAAACAGTCCTCTTCCAAAGGATATTGTCCTAGAAGGAACAATAATGACCAATTACTAAGAATAGGAATCCTTGTTATGAAAGGCCCCATCTGATAGGACCCAAACTTGGACTGAGGCCATGCCAGTCAAGACAGTAACATTTATCCCTATGCTAAAGTAAGCTTTCCTTCATAATGAACTCAGCACCCAGCCATGCAACAAGCTAATTAGTCATGTTTCTAGATGCCATCCATCACTGCACACATTCCCAAATTTCATGCAATCTAATACCTTTTCTAATTTAAACAGCAAACGGGCCTGGGCTGAGTTGATGGAAACTGAAATTCTGGCCGACCCTGACACCTAGTGGTAATCTAAACCTGGAAAAACACTCAAGTAGGAAAAATCCCTGTGGATCCAAACAGTGAATCCCAACACAAGGCAGAATTTCAAGGTTCACTACCATTGTGAATGTCAAAATGAAACTTGGGAATTTCAAAAGAACGCAACCACCAAGTTGTGTCTCAAAGAACCCTATAAAAGCCAGTTTTCATTCTTCATTTTAATTTGAGGCATGGAAAAGGAAGAACAAATGTTTCAGAGAAGGCATTTCAAGGCTGCTGCAAGTACTCAGAAGGCTTATAATACCTCTTAGACACCGGATGTTCTGTTTAAATGTTCTCATTTAGCCTGATTTCCAAAGTAAATCAAACATACTAATCATCCACTCACATGGGGGCCTTTTTCAACATGATTTTTTTTGCCTTATTTTTTATACACACATTTGAAATCTCCCTATGGCTTTTTTTTCTCCTCAAACTGACCTTTAGTAAATCCCAAAGACAAATTCAATCTAGACAATAATAGTCAAAACTCCTTTTTCCTTCTTAAATGAGGCAGATTCATGGGTAACTAGACCTTCATAGATTGACAGAATGAAGGATAAGGGATAAAAAAACCCTGAGAGGCTGAAAATGAGGTTGAATCATTACACCAAGTCAATATGATAGTCCTTCACTTTTTCATGTATTGTTGGACCGAGTCCCTGAGAACCATCACTGCCATGTTATCCTCCAAGGAAACTGACAAGGACAAAACCCAATTACGACATTCCAGGAGACACAAAATATTCCATTCTCCTATTGTTAATAACTTTTTCTCTTTACCTGCTGGCGTTTGTGAGCCAAATAATCCAGATTTTCTAGCTCCTTGCCAAGTTTCTGGTAGCTCTTCTGCAGATCAGATTTGTTGGATGCATTCTTGAGGGACTCAAATGTCTTCTGAAACTGCAAAGTATAAACGAAAACAAATCAGATCAATCAACTAGGTGTACAGCTGTGGAGAAAGCACAAAGCATCTAGATTCAAATCCCATCTTTGATATTTACTATCCCTGAGATCTTGAAGAAACTTAATCACTATGGGTCTCAATTTTCTTCTCTGGAGGCTTGCAACAGATGGCTTCTAAGGTCCCTCATTACTACTTGGAAAAGCTATAATGGAAAAGCCTCCTTGATTTCAAAGTCAAAAGATCTGTGTTCAAGATCCAGTTCTGCCACATATTAGCTACGTGATTTTAGGCAAGTTATTCCTTCTCCTTTGTAAAATGTCAACTTTGGACAAGGTCATCTTTAAGTTTCCCTTACAGAGCTAAATTTACAATCCTACTTGGGAAGAGAAAGATATTCAACTTTCCAATCCTCAGTTTCTACCATCTGTGATATGGGGCTAATAACTGACATCTCATTATCCTTCTACAAAATGAAAAAGAATAATCAATTATAATGATAAGGAATTGGCAGCTAAAGCATAATCCCAGAATGTGATTTTTGTTGTCATTAGTATTACATGGACAATTACAAGTTGAATTATGGATAAGAAGCAATTTTGGTTCCCATGTCAACAAAAAGAACACACTTCATTAAAAAATACTGTCAAATTTTAATATGCACTGGTGCTTTAAAAGAATAAATTATAGTGAGTGTACTCTTTTGAATCACAATGGGAAAGCTTTGGGGAGAGCCATTAAAAGCCCGCTCAAATTCCAATTACCAAGTACACAATTTATGAAAATATGGCTGCTCTCGTGATATTTTCCTGGAGTGCAAGAGACTCAAACCTCCCTCCATGGAGATATTTAAGCAGAATTGGTCATATTACCAGCTCCAGCCAAGAAGACTAATCTAATCTCTTCTTTTTGTAAAGGCTCAGGAGCTTGGTCTTTCCATAGCAAAATCACCCATGGTGCCTTCAAGAAGCATTTGTTCATTTCCACTTCCCAGGGCAGATGAGCCATGAAACCAGTTCTGGGGATCAGGATACACTTCAGTAGAAGAATCCCCTCTCTCATTTTCATTTTAGCAGCATGTGAGAAAACTGTTAATTAGCTTAATTACAACATGTCATAGGACTTTTATTATTCAACCCCTAGTAATCAAGCAGGCAAAAGGAAATCATACAAAAATTGAATTAGTTGCTGATTTTATGGAATTGAGATTCACTTTAAAGAATTGTAACCCAAAATTCCAAGGTATGCATTTTGTAAATCATTCCTATTGTGTCTTTACATATAATATTTATGCCCATATTCTCCTATTGCACTGGATTATGTATAGTCTTTAAAAAAAAAAAGGAAAGAGAAAATTTTACTCAGTTCTACCATCTCCCACATTTGGAGTGCTCTCCCTCTTTAACAGCACCTTTCAGAATCCTTATGGCCATTCAAGGCTCAGGTCTGGTGCCAAATAGTATCTCGGATTTCCTCAGATGACCTTTCCTCACACAGAGATATATTTAACTATGTATATATAGTGTCCAGAGATTATTTAGCTAGTGCTTGACACATAGTAACCCTTAATAAATGCCTACGATTAACTGATTTCCTCCCCCTTTCCCAGAAGAACATGAGCTCCTTAATGTCAGGAATTATTTTGGTTTTGTCTGCCTGGTACACCATAGGTGCTTATGAATGCTCATTGAATTGAATTGAACTCAATAGGACAGAATCAAGCTCTACTCCCTGTAATCTCTCTTTTTATTTAAAAAAAAAGTTTCTTTCTCACATCATCTCCATGTCTATGTTATATAAGATATATTAAGAGAAAAAAAATTGTGAGGCTCCAGAGTAAATAAAAAATTAATAGAAATGCTTCCAACTTATTATGGCTACAGCAAAAGAAAAGAGAAAAAAGAATGGAAAGCTTGTTACTATTAGATCATTTCAGTGGAGGTCAAAGTTTCAATAAGAGGAAAGTTTAGTTCAAATTTTTATCATCACTTATGGTTTGCATTTTATGTGGTTTTAAAAAATGCATTAAACCCCTCAAAAACCCTTCTCTGGTGCTTCATTCTGTTATGATGGTGATCCTGAGTCCTGCAGGAGAGTGCAATCCCTGCCAAACAGGAAAAATTTCCCAAGTAGTCTGAAAGACAGCTTCTCATTAAGGAACAGCCCAGCCAAGTTCAAAGAGGCTCACAAAAATGATATGAGTTATTTAAAATTTGGGGTCATGCCCAACCAATGAAACAAGCAAAATTACAAAATAGCCTTCAATTCTAAATAGCCCCCTATTTTCATAGTGACAACAGTGAGGAAAGGGCAGAAGGTAGTAAGAGTGACATCATTTTTATACCACTTAAAAACACTAATCTTACTTTTGCCTTATTGTTTAGTAAATGTTTCATGTGTGAGACTCAATGGGGTAAATGTTTACTCAAAGACAAAGGAAGTATTCATCAAAATATGTCTTGGTAATGCTCTCCCACTAATGCTTATCAAGTTCATGGTGGAGAGTGAACACACACAAAAACCTAATAGTGAAGTATGTGAATAAGGAGATTCACGTGCCAGGGACAACTCAAAACTCTGAAATGAAGGTCTTCAGATCTTTGATCTTTTTGTAGTACCTAACATCACCTGCTAATCAAAAAACAAACCTTTTTTCTGCTATTCTAGGGATGCTGTAGCAATATCAAACTTTTCCCAAATACAAATGGGTAAGACCAAAGCACTGAGAAAGTATTGTGCTTTTTAAGGAAAATTAATCATTAGATTTGGAATTATCCAAGTTAATCAGGTCTGCTCTCTATGGGATACAAGAAGTTTCCCTTTCTCAATTCATAGAAGAAATCAAAGAGCCCCTGGGGGATTTCTTCTCTCTCAAGCTGAGGATAATGACAGAGCTATGTAGTCTCCTCAACCTCCTCTTCCAATAGCAGAAGATTGTTTTCTCCAATCACCTGCTAGCAAAGCTATGTCTCTTCTTCAATCAATATAGCTCACAACAAAGTCAATGCTAATCCTCTTTATTCTCTATTTCTCCCTCTCAAGCCACAGATGACAGGAAAGGGACACACAAGCAAGCTCCTGAGAGATTTCCTCTCTCTGTAGATGTAGAAAGTGCTAAATGGTTATAAGCTCAGACAGCTCCTCACAAAGGAGGAAGATCTTGCCTTCTTCCAATCAATTTCCAACAAAACTTGCCCACAGTCAAACAGTTCCTTACATACAAGCCTGTCAGCTGTGCTCAGATCCTACCAACTTATGTATTCTTTCTTCCCTAAGGAGCTTTTTTCTTGTTACCTTCTTCTGACTCCTCCTATGTTTATCTATTAACTTCTAATGCCTCAAAGCAGGAAGTATTAGTATTTAGTCAGTCATGTCTACTTTATGAAGAGATACTCAAAACATCTCCTTTTCTGTGACCCCCAGAGTCCTTATGTGTAATTGCTTAGTTCTCTCTTTAGTACTTTCTAAAGAGCCTACATCTTTTATCAAACTGTTTCTGGGTACCATACCCAAATGTTCTTGTTTTACCCCTCTTCAAAAACCACTCAGCAGAGTGGTTAGAACTAACCATTAAATTTAGCTCCCATCATTTCCTTTTTTGAAGTCCTTCCTCAGCTTCAAAGTCCAACTCAGATGCTTACTCCTTCAAGAAGCCTTCCCTGACACTTCCCTGATCACCTCCAAGTAAAAGTTGTAACCCTTTCCTCAACTCTCACATGGCACTCAGCCAAGTCCTCCTTTGCCCCTATCATATTTTGGCATATTATAATGTTCATTTGTATATATACTCTGTCCCTCCTGTTAAAATGCAAACTTTCTGAAGGCAGAGACTATACCATTTTCCCTCATTATATTCCCCCAATATTGAACAGCATAATAAATATATATTAGGATAGCATGGATGTGCATTTAGCAAGATCTTAATTTCAATAGTATTTTATGTTTCCAATGACATGTAAAAATAGATATCAACATTCATTTTTGTAAGATTTTGAGTTCCAAATTTTGTTCTCCCACTCTACCTTTTTCCTCCCAATACAGCAAGATCATTTAACAATATTTTAGAAGTATTAGACCACGGAAGGACCTGAGAATTCACCTCCAAAGAGAGAAGGGTCTTTAAACTAGTGCCTTAAGATATCTGGTTCCACTGCTATCCCACAAAGCTTTCTCCAACCTAACAACAAAGACAAGATTTCATCCCACTGTACAATCTAACATACAGAATGTGGGGGAAGGGGTTCTATTGTTGTTGCTATTGCTCTGAACTTGAAAAAAATAGCTACTTGAACATTTCTACATAAAAAGAATAGAAAGAGGAGACTGTACGTGAAACTATAAATCCCATAAAGTTCAATTAGTTTTGAGTACTTTGTTTTTATTTAAAACTTAAACAGAAAAGAGAAAGGAAAAAAGAAAAAGAAAACCATTCATCTTTGTTTTGCTTCCTGTCAGGTTTTCTTTTGTTATCTGCTGTGCAGTTTTTAATTTATTCTTTTTTCCCCTTCATTCCCCTCCCCATCTCCCCCAAGCAGGCTATAGTTAACTATGGATATATGGTGTGTGTGTGTGTGTGTGTGTGTATAAATACACACACACACACAAATATACATACACACACATATCCATACATTCTTACATACAAGTATATGCATACATACATATACATTATCTTTTATTTCCTATCCCTCCTAATTCTTTTACTTTACTTGTACCACTAATTTGCCTTGCTACTACTTAATCCACATACACAAAAAATCCCTCCTTTTTCATCTCTCCCAACTCTTTCCTTCCTTTTGTATCCCTTTTCCATTAATATATATATATATATATATATATATATATATATATATATCATCCCATTCCCATTGATTTACACAACAACTTACAATAAGAGCAGGAGGGAATAGGATAAGGTAGGGTACCTTATCCTATTCCCTCCTGCTCTTATTGCTTTATATTTTTGAAGGGAGCTGTATCCTTCTTGGTATAGATAAAGATAAATAAACATAGATAGATAGATAGATAGAGGTGTGTGTATATAAATATCTATATATACATATAGATATATATATAATATTGTTTCCTCTTTAATTTATTCCCAATGTGAGTAGGATTTCAAAACAACTAGTCCTTTTCCCCATGTAATTCCTCTGTGTCAGTTTTTCCTCTGCATTTTGTTAGTATAGCGTAATTATATAATTTTTACCTTTTCTTTGGATTGTTGATATATAATATTTTAAGACCTGCAGTCTTTTATTATAGCTGCTAATTGGCCTTGTACGAGTCCAACTGTAACTCCAGAATATATGAATTTATTTTTGTTGTGGTTGTTGTTTGTAAAATTTTCTCTTTATTCTAAGGGTTTTGATATTTAGCAATGATGTTCCTGTATGTTTTCCTTGTAAAATCTCTTTTAGGTGGTAATTATTGGGTAATTCTACTTTCCTTTCTTATTTTATTATTCCAGGACAACTTTCTTTGATTATTTCTTATATTATTATATCAAGGTTCTTTTTTTTGGCCAGAGCTTTCAGGCAGTCTAATTATACTTATGTATAATGTTTTCTCTTCTTGATCTGTTTTCCTAATCTGTTGTTTTTCTTATGAGAGGCCTCATTCTCTTCTATTTTTTCATTCTTTATATTTTGTTTTATTATTTCTTGGGTCTTATAACTTCACTGTCTTCCCCTTCCCAATTCTGATTTTCAGAGAGTCATTTTCTTCCTAAAGACTCTGGAACTCCTTTTCTAGTTGATTGACTTTCTTTTCACAATCTAATTTTTCTTTGATTGCTCTTTTTTAAAAATAAGAGCTTGTTAGTATAATCACCTCTAATCATAGAGGAGGGGGTAGTGCCTCTAGCTTCACTTCAGCTCTCCCCTTCTAACCTGAAACCCCAAACTAAGACTTCTATCCTCCTGCAAGTGCCCACACACTAGCAGTGTCCCTACCCCACTGCTTCTATACCCCCCAATATGCTGGTTCCTTCTCATCCAGGACCCTGTTTCTGCAGTACAGCTGGGCCTGGCATTCCTAATCAGCAGAGGTTCCCTTTGTCTTCCAGGACTCAGAGCCCTGAATCCCCATTCTATACTGCAGGTGAAAGTTCCTGTGGGTGGGATGAAGATCTTTCAGACTCCAGCTAGCCCCAAGGTTCCCTTGTTGCATTTTCTGCAGAGCTGGTCTAGATATGTTTACACTTCACACTTCATGTGGGCTAATCCTCATCAGGTTATCCCCCAGTTTCAGGTCTTGAGGTTCTGCCCCAAATCTTATGTTTTTTACCATCTGTTTGCCCTGAGGATAAATTTTGTTTTGTATCTGGGGAAAAACCTAGAGAGCCTGGAATTTTCTGAGCTATTCAGCCACCTTCCCAGAATCCTCTCTGTAGAGTACTTTTTAAAAACACCTACTCAATTCAACATATTAGTTCCAAAATTGTCTCCTTGAAACAAATTCTCTTACTCTGGAGTCTTTAAACTATTTTTTAAATACAGGGGGTCCTAAAATTTTAAAGATAACTTTAAGCTTTGATAAATAAACATTAATCCTATATTTAAACTATTAGTGCTTAAAACTGCACTAGGACTTTTGGGACATTCTGTATTTTTATTTTATTGGTCTTCTTTTTTATCTAATATACTTTATTTTATGTACTTAACAACTTTGTTCTGAGAAGGGGTTCTCAGGCTACTGTACTCCACACTGAACTACAGATATTCTTAATTCAACTGCTCTGCAATCAGAGGAACAAGGTTCAACTCCTCTCTCTGATACTCCTCTTAGGCCTTTGGAAAGACATTGATTTCCTTGGGCCTTGCTTTCTCCATACAGAGAATGAAAGGGTTGAATTAGATAGTCTCTGAAATCCTTCCCAGTTTCAGAATCATTATTCTATGGTCCCAAATCAAGTTAGGGAATGGTGGATGATACAGTGCTCAAAGCAGCAGGTTTGGAATCAGGAAGAGCCAACTGTAAATCCAGCCTTGGCATTTATTAGCTATGTGATCCTGGGCAAGTCACTTAATCTTGTTTACCACCATTTCCTCATCTGTAAAATGAGTTGCAGAAGCAAATGGCAAGCCACTTGAGTATCTTTGCCAAGAAAACCTCAAATGGGGTCATAAAGGATGAACAACTAAACAACAACGACAACTATATCAAATGATTGCTACATTGTCAGCATTAGAATTGAAAGACAAATATGAAACAGTAGCTGTTCTCTAGGTGATTACATTTTACTAAAAACTAACAAACTGAGTTGAGTACAAAATGATTCCCAAAATGAGTTGTACCACTTAGACTCAACAAGTAGATCCTGGTAATCTAAGTGCACATTCTTAATATCCGAGGGCAGGGTTTCATCAAATATTGTCATGAAAAAGATAATAACACAAGTATTCCATTAAATAAAACACTGGAGACCTTTCTCTCAGCTCTTATTCTGATGCTGAAATTGCTGCTTTGCAGAGAAGCCTTTGCCAGCAAATGGTTGGTTTAACCCCGCATTATTCCTCATTCCCAGATAATTTTTTTCCTCTATTTCTGACAACACATTTTAAAAGAAAACCAAAGTTAATGTTCTCTCCAGATTACACGTCCAGTAAGCTCATGAAATATATGTGGGCACCAGCAGTAAAATGAGAAAGAGAACAAGGAGAAATGGACCAAAGCAGCAAGATCTGAAGGCTGACTTGGGGAAGAGATGCTATCTACCAGGAAGCTTGTAAGCAAAGGTCCCTGGACAAGTGACCACCACCATAGCAACCAGAAGGCATCCCTTCTGTCTCTGAACCCTTTTCAATCCACCACACTGTCTCTCCAAAGATTCTAAAGAATAGGGGAGCAGGAGAGGAAGGTGAGAACAGCAATGCTATAAATAGTAATTCTGATAGCAAAATCCCACAGCTCACTAGAGATTAAGAAAGATGTGGGACGGGAATTTTAGGAGATGGATTTAGGATGAATTGATAGAGCTGGGAGTCATTTGCATAAGGATGATCAATGAATCCACAAGAAAATAGCAGGTTACCAAGGAAGAGAGTATAGGTTAGTGTGGTTGTAAGAACACTGGATTTGCATCAGAAAAACTGGGTTCCAATTCCTGCTCTGACAGTTAAGACCTGTATGATTTTGGGGACATCTAAAAATTGAGGAGATTGGACTAGATGACCTTCAATATCCCTCCCAACTCGAATCATAATTATTTGCTTCTAAAGAGAGAAAAGAGAAGGAACCCAGAAGAGAATCTTCCTTGGAGGGAGGGGGAGCCATATGTAAAGGACAGGAACTAGGCTGAAATATGTTATTTAGATAGAGCTTTAGAGAGTAACAAATTGGTTTGCCCATATTATCTCATTAATTATCCAAGAATCCTTGAAGGCAGGTGCTGAGATGATGTCATACCCATTTTACAGATGAAGAAACTGAGACTCAGAGAAGTTCAGGGGCAGGAACTAACACCTGATTTTCTTGACTCCAAATCCAACAACAGGAAACCACCAAAGTGATTCAAAAAGTGGATGAAGAGAGAACAAAATACATACAATGTAAATACAATACCTACTACACTAGTAACAAAATGTTGTGGTGAAAAATAACTTGCATTAGGTTTCGTGAACTAGCATTACTAACTTTCAAAATCTGTTTTCCAAGAGAATTCACTGGCAGATAATGTCTTTCATTAACAAAATGGTTTCTGCTGAGGCAGAAAATGGAAACACAATTCCAAGTGCATTTTGCAATAAGGAAGCCATTAGAGGAATTGCAAGAGTGACCCAAGCATGGAACAAAGTCAAGTTAAAGTGGCCCGGCAAACAAATTTCCTTTTATATTTTTATTAATGTCTTTGGTTTTTATATCAGCTTTATTTCCAAATAAATCATGTCTCCCAACCCAGAGAGTCAGGGCATGTGACAAAAAATAAAAAATGGGGGGGGGGAATATTTTATCACAATTGATACGTCAATCAAGTTTAATAATATATGCACTCTTCTGCATCCATAGTCCCCCACTGCATTTTCTCATTTCTATTTCAGGGTCAAGTTTTAGCATTCAGTTTTCTATTGTTATTGATATTGTTGGTTGTGGTCTTGGTGCTTACTTAGAGCAGTACCGGAAACATAGTAGACACTAAATAAATGCCAGTTGACTAAGTGTTCTTTCCATTTATTTCAATCAACTTTGTAAAGACATTTGAGACATTTAAAGAGAGTACATAGAACAGGATACAACAACAACACTCATTCTCTCATTCATTTGCCAAAAATTTATTGATGAACTACTTTGCACAAGATTTAGGGGGAATAGAAAGTTCTGAGAAGTCTCCAAATAAAATAATATTTATAAAGTGCTTTGTAAACAAGAAAGTATTTTATATAATGTGACATCTGGCTGGCTTGTGATTATGATGGCTACATGTCTTACATTTATTTAGAAACTTCAAATCTTAAAAAAAAATTATCGTATTTGTTTATAGAACTATAAATTTGGAACTGTATTGGATTGTAGAAGCCATGAAGTACCATCCCTTGATTTTATAGATAAGAAAATTGAAATAAATGAATTACTTAGGGTCTATATAGAAGTAGAATTTGAATTCAGATCTTCCTGATTCCCAGTTCAGCATTGTATTCATTGTACCACCTCATTGAAGAAAGGCAAGTTGAGGAAGGAATTATCACCATTTTTCATATAAGGAAGCTAGAATTTAAACTAAGCAAAATAACACTTTCCAAAGTCATAGAGCCCAGCTTGGGACAGATATGATTCTGGAACCCAGAGCTTTTGACTCCTTGCCTAGAGATCTTCCCACATTACCCTGAGAGACTGAACTATTTCCATACCTCTAATGAAAGAGATGCTATTCACTCAAAAAGAAAGGATATGAATAATTGCATGATTCATATAGAACTTTAAAGATTTCAAAGCTGTGAAAGTGATGGTGTGAGGAGTTCCCCTCCAGATTCAACATCCAGATTAGGTCAGATGCTCAACCCTTTTCCATGTTCGGTATAGAAGTAGGTAGATTGTCCTACATAACCAAGGGACCTGGCAATACGATAGAAAGAGAAGGTCAAATTCAGATGCAATTTATTGGTTTTTATGCCTCTGACACCAAAGACAAGGAGGAGTCAATAAATTTATTGTTCGGTCATGTCTGACTTAGTGATGCCATGGACCATAGCATGGAAATATTGGCTATGGGTTTTTTTGGCAAAGATTCTAGAGTGGTTTGCTAATTCCTTCTCCAGCTCATTTTACAGATAAGGAAACTGACACAAACAGAGTTCAGTGACTAGTTAATATCTGTGGCTGGATTTGAACTCAAATCTTCCTGACTCCAAACACAGTGCCCTATCCACTGAGCCATCTTCCAGTCCCCTGCCAATAAATTAGGAAGCTTCAAGTTTCTTGTAAGTAAGATTCCAAACTTGGAGTGCTCCAGAGAAGGGGCAGCACAGAGAAAGCGTAACAGGCAGGAGAAGAGTATACTTATAAAATGGAGACAGTCTGAAACAAGAATGATTAAGTGCCTAAAACTAGAGGTTTTTCAGACGACTACAACAATGCTCTCAATAAGAAAAAATTTTAGACCATTTCCCCCTTTACTGAAAGTAAAGTCCAGAAAGGGGGGCCAGGAAACAACACCTGCAAAACCCCATTTATCAAGAGGAACTAGCCTCAGAAAGACTCAGCTGCCAATATGGTAATGAATGATTTTCTATGAAAGGAAAATAAACACCATTCATTTGGAAATCCATTGCTCAGTCTGTGAACTCAGAATATCAATTTCCAAATTAAGCGTTAAAAACACACTCAAAAGGAGTTGATAAATATTGTACCAACTCTCCATGTAAAGCTGATCTTTTACCTGGTCTTTTGATAAGGAGGGCTCAACCAAAATCCACAGGGATCAGCGCTTCCCTTTATCATGCTTAAACTACACTGAGCATGGCACAAGAAGCGAATGGAAGTCAAGAAATAAAATTCATTATAATGATCAAACTCAATGATTTTCTTCAAAATAAAAACAACTGAGTGCAGAGTTTTATAAGTTTTGTAATGGTGCCAAATTTGACATCAAAATCCTGGATTCTAATCCTGCTTCTGCCATTAATACCTCAATGATTTCAGAAAGTCACATTGTCTCTCCATTCTGTTTCTTCTTCTAGAAAACAAAGGGTTGAACTAGGTGATCTCTAAGGTCTCTGACTTCAAATCCCAGAAAGGAAATTGATAAACTAGAATATATCCAGAGGAAAGAAACCAAGATAGTGAAGTTTTTATTGTTCAGAAATCAGCCAAAGGAACTGAGGGTGGGGGTAGTTAAGATGAAGAAGACTCAGGGATACGATACATAAAAGCTGTTTTCAAATATACAAAGCACTGTCATATGGGGAAAGAATCTGAAATGTTCTGCCCGACCCCAGAGAGCAAACAAGGAGTGATGGGTAGAAGCTGTATTGAAGTTTAATGTAAGGACAAATTTCATATCAAAAATAGAATGAACTGCTCTCAGAGGATGTGGAGGTTCACTCCAAAGGAGGTCTTCAAGTCTTGAGATGAGTTTTTCTCTTCTGTTGTAGAGAGATTTCTGACCCCGGCCAGATGAACTGAATGAGTCTCAGACACCATCCAATACTGAGAGTCTGTGATTCTAAGTCCCATGATGGCAACCCAGAGCTCCAATCTCCACAGAAGAGAATTATGGCACACGAGGAGCCATTAGTCAAAGATGGGGACCATCTCACTGCTCTATTTGTATGCCCACGATAGAACAGGTGCTGATACACCAAGCCTGGTGCAGAACAGGTGCTGAATAAATGTTTATTGATTAATCAGCAGTGTGGCCCAAGCCAATTGGAATGATAATGAAACACACTAAAAATGCCCTTTTTAAAAATTCATTCAAATAGCAAAAATGTTGGAGCCAATGCAACAGTTTGATTCAATTCAACAGATTTTCTGCAGGACCTCCTCTGTGCCCAGAGGAAAGACAATATTGAACTCCCTCTCTGCTCTCTTTCTCCTCTCTAACCCCTAAACTGGCTCAGTTTCAACTTAACACAATCTTGGATTTCCCCAAGGAACAATTTACTTTGTTTGAAGTGCAGAATCAGGACTTCCTGAATATAACTATCTTTTAATATAACCCTGGCCAGTAAGTACTAGAAGTTGTTATTACATTCATGACTGTTAAGGGGCCCGTGTTTAAACCAGTTGGTGGTCTCAGCCTATGTCCTTGAAAAGAGACACAGTAGCCAGCCAAATGCTCAACAGGAATTCTATGCTGTTGACAATCTCAGCAGAGATGCCATAATTCAATAAAGATAAGAAAAATAAGAGAAATCTAGCAATTCATGGAAACAGACTTAAGCTGTTATTTTTTCAAAGCTACAGGGAGACACTCAGGAAATGAAATGT
Organism: Sarcophilus harrisii; assembly: GCF_902635505.1. Taxonomy (NCBI): domain Eukaryota; kingdom Metazoa; phylum Chordata; class Mammalia; order Dasyuromorphia; family Dasyuridae; genus Sarcophilus; species Sarcophilus harrisii. The sequence continues at coordinate 635,006,581 of NC_045427.1, read as the reverse complement.
CCTAAAAGCAACAATAAATATTTTATTAAGCTTTTGCGGTTCTCGATCCCTGGTTCATGAAGTTCATGGATGAGCAAAGGGATTATCCACCAACACGCATAACTGTTATGTACAATGTTACATGATGAGTTAGAGAGGTACACAGAGATGTTCTGTGAGGTTTGAAAGGGGGATGTTCTTGAAACAAGGGAATCAGGTGGAAGCATCTAAGAAGGGATGGAAACACAAAGGACCATGAGAATTCAGAGTATGTTCAGGATAAAACCTATTTCACTTTGGAAAAATTAAAATAATTAAATTAGAAAAGGTTGGATTATGGGGAATTTAAATGTTAGGAATTGAAGTCACTTAAATACCTCGGAACTGTACTTACAAGTACTTCTGGATGGAGCATACTGAATAGAATGATTATTATTATTATTCCTATTCTACAGATTAGGAAAGTAAGATTCAAGTTTCTTGGAACCAGAATTGTTGTCATTTCCATATCTGTAGCCCAGGACCTAGCTAAGTATCTCATATGTTGTAAGTGAGTAATAAATTCTTCTTGGATTGGGCTAGATTAAATATAGGATGGAAAAAGTCATGTACGGGGCATCACAGAACAGTTTGGTTTTCTGGACCATGGCCTCTTCCTACACCAGAATGATGGGCAAAGGATGATGTTAATCTTGAGAATACAAGGAAAAAACTTGCTAAGCAAGAGACTTGGCCAGTCTGATAAAGAGTGCTATAAATGGATTCTTAAAGGGAGAAGAAGAAAAATATCCATCTAAAACTGTAAAACCAGACACTCTCAAGGACCACAGGCAAAACGTAGAGAGAACACGTTGTAAGAATGGTACCCAGTAATTCTCGAGAGAAAACAGCAATGAAGGAGGTCATGAAAAACACTTATGAACTTGGACAACTATATAACTATCCACAGAATATCAGCAATAAAACAAAGTAAATTTGAAACTTTAACCAAGAAAGGTAAACAAAATAATATATGTATCATTGAAGCAAGATAGGGTAATGCAAGGCAAACACTGAACTGGTAGTCAAAGACCTAAGTTCAAATCCTAGATCTGATGTTTAGCCAGCCAAGTGACCTTAGACAATTATTTTACTTAAATTACACTTTTCTACTTACATAAAGTAGGAGTAACTATATTTGTGTAGCATGTAAGTGATGCTGTGGGCAGAATGCCAGGATTGGAATCAGAAAACTCTTCTTTCTGAGTTCAAATGTGAACTCTGACACAAGTTCTATGATTCTGGGCAAGTCACTTAACTCTGTTCGCCTCAGTTACCTCATATGTGAGGAGAAAATGGCAAAGCATTCTAGTATCTCTGCCAAGAAAATCACAAACAGAACCACAGAAAGTGAGATATGATTGAAAATGACTGAACAACATTATCGATCTTACTTGATTGTTTCAAGAGTCAGATGAAATAAAGCTTCTATGACCATGTAAACAAGAGTTATAATAATTACCGGTGGGTTTGAATGACTGGGACACCTCCAATATAATGATGTACCTTGCCCAAAAGAAATGAATCTGTTAAAAGGGATTGGAAGAGTATGGTCTTTTCGATACTCTACTCATCAGTGGAAGTCTGCAGCTTTGTGATCACAAACACAGTAGAGAGTATTGGGATGAGGACAGAATAAAGGGAAAACAAGGATTTGGGAGAGATTGTATAGCCTAAGAGGACATAGATTATGGCTTCCCAGGACAGATAAGAAAAATGACACAGAGGCAAAAGAAATCAGTTATAAGTGATTTCAACTATCCAAAATTCTTCTAGACTTATCCTTCTATTTAGAGCAGAACATCTTCAGAATTCTTGGCTTGCCTCATTTATAGTTCTATCTCTAAAAAGGTAGGGGAAGACAGAATCAACAAGGAAAGATTATTTGAAAGCAACTTGGAATGATGGAAAGAGCATTTGAAGAGAGAAGACTTGAGTCCTAGTTCTGTGACTTACCAGCCATGGAATCATATGAAAGTCATATTAGCTCTTAAGGGTCCAGTTTTCTCATCTGTAAAAATGGGCAATTTAGATTAAATTACCTCTAAGGTCCTTTAGAGTTATACTGATACTACCCAACTAGGAAAGTAAAAATTACTAGAACTTTGGAAGAAAGGAATTATTTCACCTTGGAAACAAGAAAAAGGAAATATCTAGAAAGTCACAAATGCATATATACATTGTAGCTATTGACATATATGTCTTTTCCTCACATTGTATTGGAAAGTGTATAAGGGGTAGTGTCTCTCCCTAGAAACTAGTACAGCTCTGCTCACAGGGATTCCTAAATATCTGCTACTAATCTTTACTAAAGCAAATCTCAAAACAGAGAAAAGAGACCCTACTGTAGGGCCTTACCTACTTATAAAGGTGCCTAATAAGTGGTTAGTGAATTGAATGTTCTCATAGTATAGGCTCCAAAAGGGAATAATCTCTGAAGAATATTAAAGGTTCAATAAAATGCCTAACCAATTATTGATAATCTGTATAAGAGAGTAAAGGGCACAAAGTTTAAGGAACACCATGTAGTTGTAGAGTGTGCTTTGAAGGCTTCTAGAAGGCACTTTACTACATAGAGTCTGAGACTTAAAGTCAACAAGACCCGAGTTCAAATTCAGATTCAGACACTTACTGGCGATATATTCCTAGGCAAATAACTTAAGCTCTCTTTTTCTCAGTTCTCTCATCTCTAAAATGGGCATAATAATGGTACCTATCTCATAGAATTGTTATGAAGATTAAATGATATATTTGTAGAATACTTCGCAAATCTCAAAGTGTAACAGAAGAGTTTTCATTGTTTTTAATTGTATCCAACTCATCATGAGCCTATTTGTGGTTTTCTTGGCTAGGACACTAGAGCAGTTTATAATCTCCTTCTCTAGATTATTATACAAATCGGGAAACTGAGGCAAACAGGGTTAAGTAACCTGTCCAGGGTCCTATAATTAAATGTCTGAAACTAATTCTACCTCAGGTAGAGATACTTCCTGACTCCAGGTCCATACTCTATCCAATATGCCACCTGGCAGTCCAATTATAGAAATACTAGCTATTATTATTATCATAATTATTATTATTAAAAAACAAACTGCATAATTATTATTGTGGTTAGATTTTTTTAATAAATTGCAGCAGAGGTCCCATTAGGAAAGCTAATGTGAGCTCAGGAGAATGGAGAACTGAGAAAATATCTTGAATAGAGATGCCTAAGAAGAGACAGAGAACCACAGAACTCTGACCAGGAAGATTACCAGCATCCTGAGCACAGATACAGAAAAAGAAGTCTAGCAGTCAGTAATAGAAACTCAGGTGATTGAAGTCAGGAAGAAACAGGCCCAAAACACTCTCTTAGATACTGAGGTTAGGGTCAAACAGGGTCAGATCATTCCATTCTAAAGTGCGGGAGGAAATGGTGCTAGCTCTGGCACAAAGTCCCAAATTGTGAATTAATGCTACATATAGAACTGAACATAACAAGATACCTATCACTACAAAGAAATATTATAGCTCAAGATAGACAAGAGGCAAAACCCAGAAGGAAATAGTTCCATACCAACTACTAGCAGATCCTCAAGAGGGAAAAACATAGATTGGCCACAAGAAATGAAGAGGAAATAAAAGGAGAGAGAGAAACAGAGAGACAGAGAGACAGAGAAATGATATAAATAAAGAAATAACAAATGGTAACAAATAGAGTAACAAATGAAATTGAATGCTCTAGAGAAACAAATTGGAAGAATAATAGCTCAGGGTACAATCAAGAAAACCTTGTTTTCTTAATTAAAATTTTAAAAATTTAATTAAAATTTTAAAAATTAAAATGGACTGAACAGAATTTAATGATTCCATGACACAACAAGAAATAGGAGGATAAAATCAAATATTAGAGAAAAAAAAAAGAAGATAATGTATTTATCATGATGGACGTGGCTCTCTTCAACAATGACATGATCCAAATCAATTCCAATTGTTCAGTAATAAAGAGAACCAACTACCCCCAGAGAAAGAACTATGGGAAATGAGTGTGGACCACAACATAGCATTTGTTATGTCTGCTTACATTTTTGTTTTCCTTCTCAGGTTATTTTTACCTTCTTTTTAAATCTAATTTTTCTTGTGCAACAAGATAACTGTAATATGTATACACATATTGCCTTTAACATACTTAACATGTATTGGACTACCTGCTATCTAGGGGAGGGGGTGCAGGGAAGGAGGGTAAAGTTGGAACAGAAGGTTTTGCAAGGGTCAGTGTTGAAAAATTACCCATGCATATGTTTTATAAATAAAAAGCTATAATAAAAAAATAGATAATTTTGACTAAAAAATAAAAATATATTTATCATGAAAAATAACTGACTTGGAAGAGAATTCAAAAAGAAATAATTTAAGAATTCTTGGATTTCCTGAAAACCATTATCAAAACCAAGTTCAAGAAATTTCAAGAATCATTATGAAAAGCTCTGAAATTTATGAGAGCCATAAAGCAAAGAGAAAATACAAAAACTATACAAGTCACTACCTGCTGGGAAGAAAAGAAAGCAGAGCGGACATCAGTTGAATCTTACTTTTATCTAAACCATACAACGGTAACTTAAATACATAAACACCGAGAGAAAGTTGAGTTAGTAATTCATGTAACTTAATGGGGAAATCTACTGGGATAGGAAAACAGGAAGGAGTTTAAGAGGGAGAATAGAGTCACAGGAGGATAATTAAAAGCAAAAAAAAACTTCACTTTCATAGAATAGATCATAAAAGCAGATTAAGAAGGAAAGATAAATTATAAGAAGCAATAATCAGTTTTAAGGTAAGATGAAGAGTGAATGGGCAGTGGAGTAGAAGCAGATGGTTCTCATTTCAAATCACTAGTATTGTCCACTTTGTTTCTTTTTTAATCACCTCCTTCTTTGCAAATTGAAAAGCAGGGAGCAAAGAAGGAAAAAGGGTTAAGTGGAGAAAATGGAGAAAAATACTTAATTACAATCAATTATAATCATGACCATGGACACACTGCTGAAAGGCCACATAACAGATAGCCAGCCACAAAGCCAGGAAGACTTAGATTCAAGTATCAATTATGTCAATTTCTGGCTGCATGACCTTGTCTAAATGATTTAACTTCTCAGTGCTCTAAATATACTAAATACTAAATTACTAAAATACTAAAATCAAAGAGAGAGTGTAATTTTGCTGTAGTAAAGGGAATATCCTTATCTGTAAATTCTTCATAATATTAAAATCATAGGTCCAATTTTCGTCCCTAACTGTGAACATGAATGGGATGAATTCACTAGTAAAACAGAAAAGGATAACAGAATGGATCAGAAGGAAGACTCCCAACAATCTGTTGTTTACAAAAGCATAGTTATAACATAAATATTCACATAGAGTTAACTTGAAAAAATATGAAAAGCACTCATGATTTCAGACAAGACAACAACAAAATAGATGTGGTTAAAATAGATAAATTTATAGTTTGTTTAAAGGCAATGAAATAACATCAATACTTAATACATATGCACCAAATGGCATCGCATCCAAGTACTTAAAAGGAACATTTATTGAATTACAGAGACAGATAGCAAAACCGAAAAGATTAATTCACAATTATGCTTTTCTTGGGCTGATTGTTCTAGAGAATTTAATAATGGTGGAACTTTCTAAAGCAAGAAAATCCTCCCAAACTTATCCTGAGGTCCTCTTTCCAAAATCATTTGTCAAGGTTTTGAATAGGAGTGGTTTGGAGGAGGGAATGAAATGGAACGAAAATACATGCCATTTGTTTCAGTCGCAAGAAGTATTATCCATGTAGAGTTTAATTACACTTCAAGGAACTGTGATTTCATCAGTATTGGAGGACTGTCCACCAATACAGAGCCAGTATCTTTTCTAGCTTAGTAGATGGTCTTTGAGAGTTGTCATTATGATAGAAAAAAATCATTGCCGCTTGGCCAACCCGGTCATGAGTTTCTCCAAACTTAACTGGGCTGTTCCTCAAGTAACTATCATAAAAGTCCATCAACATAATTTATAATAATAATAATGATAATTATTGCTAGAATTTTCCTCAAGGCCTTGATAGTTTTGGAAAGCCTGATAAGGTTCATGTCTCAACGGTTTCACTTTGGAGACCAATGGGTCACCTTGATGCTAGGATGACACAATGGAGGAAGAACATACTATAATGTGTATATATGTGTATACACATACACACACATAATGAAGAACTTTTTCTCAGCTATTTTTAATCAACCATGGAACTTTTTCAGTTTTCTATTGGATCTTTGACCGATTTCTGTTTAAATGCTCTTCCCAGTTATGACATTTCATTTACTGTCTCCATGTTCTTGAATAAATGTCACCCCTTCCCCCATGTCTGGAATGCACTCTTTCACTTCAGTCTGGGAAAATCCATAGCTTCCTAAAAAGGATTGCTCAGATATTGCCACTTAGACAAGGCCTTTCATATCCCAACCACCATTCTAGTCACTAGTAGTTCCTTCTCCTTGCAATTCCTTCACAATACTTCTGCATTTTTTACTATTTACTGGTGTATTTTTTGCATGTCATATTTGCATGCCATGTTGTGAACCTCCTCCCAGTGAAATATAAACTCCTCAGTGATGAGGATTTCATCTTTTTCTTTGTATTCCCAGAATCTACCATAAGAACACCCTAAAAATAATTTTAATAATTTAGCTATTGGGCCATAGAGCCAGTCACCAATGACTTTTGCCAACTAAGAGTAATGAACTGAAAGAGCAGAGTTCAAGTTTCCCATTGAGTAGCACAAAGCAATCTTGCACTCATCCAGGTTCTACTCACAGCAGACACGTGTTGCAGGAGGTACATGACATCAATCATGTCAGCCAAGATGAGCAGCCTGGTGACAGCAGCTAACAAGGCACGGGCAACCTGAACCACAGCCTCCCTCTTAGGCAGATAACAGGGATCATCTGTAAATGTTTCAGCCGATACCTTCAGAGCTTCACCTGAAAAATAGATCAAAAAAAAATTCAGTTAGATAAAGAGAAACATGACCCATTTATATCCAATATTCACACTAGTTCAGTCCATGTTAGCAAAGTTAATGGGTCCCCATAGATTGGAGAATGGCTTTATAACTTGTGGCACAGGAAAGTAATGGGAAATCATTGTGTCATAAGAATGAAGAATATGAGGTGTTCAGAGAACAAAAGAAAATGTACAAACTGACACAGAGGGGAAAGTAAGTGAACTAGAAAATGAATACACTCGATGTCTATGACAATGTAAGTAAAAAGAATAGCAAACTAAAGTTAAGCATTCTATCATTGAAATGACCATTTTCAGCTCCAGAAATTGGATGAAGAAATTCAAATCCTTCCTTTCACTGGATCACGGGAGCCTGTGAGCATGAAGTATCATATATGTATGTGGCCAGATGTGATTGCTGACTTGTTTTTACTTAAATGATAGGAGTTTTTCTTTGCTTTTTTTACAAGGAAGGCTTACAAGGATGAATGAGAGTGACTGAGGGAATACACCCCAAAATGAGTGTGATACGTCAAAAAAATATATCAATAAAAATCTGTAAATATTTTAAAATCAATCAGACATTTAAGGAGGGTGGATCAGAGGAATCAAGTATGCACTCTCAGGTGGAAATCAGGTTCCCCAAGAGATTCCTAAAGCAGTTGGGTAGCGTAGTAGATAAAGTGTTGAACCTGAGGATAAGAAACTTTGAATTCCACTCTGGCCTCATACTTACTAGCTGTGTGACACTAGACAAGTCATTTAATTGCTGTCTGATTCCATTTCCCCATCTATAAAATATAGATAATAAAAGGACCTACCTAGCAGGGTGGTTTTGAGGATCAATTGGTATAATTTTTATAAAGCATTTTGCAAAACATTAGTGCTATAAAAATTAGCTATTATCATTAATATTGTTAACTGTTATTGTTATCAATACTGCTACTGCTACTACTACAGCTGCTGCTGCTGCTGCTGCCACTCCTATTACTTCTACTACTACTATTATTACTGCTACTACTGGCAATCAAAAATGGAAAACACAAATGAGATGGAGAAATCAAACTCCCCCACCAACTGGTGAAAAATCAACCAAGAAAGCTTCAATTTTCAAAAAAGGTAAGCACTAGGTGTTTGTAGGTCATCAAGTAATCCCCTTCCCATGGACTTAGAATCTATATGAACACTGGATAAACTATGCAGATTCATATTCTAAAGTGAACAATATAGATCTAATGAATAATAAAAATAATTAAACACACATAATAAAATTGCAAAGGCATATTGGGCTTCCAAAAATAACTAGATACATGGGACTCAATAAAATTCAACACTTCGTTCTCCAAATAAGCCCTTAAGATGAAAGCATGGCCCAAATCTCCTCAAGGCTTTGGGATGGAATTAATTAGCTCCAATTGTGGTGCTTAATCTCAAGAGAATCATTTCTACTTTGACTTCTTTCTCTGACCTGAAGTTACTTCAGGAAAATCACTAAATCTAGCTTTCATTTAGTTTCTGTGTAAGTTTTCTCAAATATGAGTAAAAGGGACCAAAGGCACAAAAATATGGGCAGGATAACTATCATTTTGCCAAAGGGAAAAATGCAAAAGTTGCACAGGATTTATAGGAATCCACAAATATCTACAGAAACCCAAATACTCAACATACCTATTAGCTCCTCACAGAAGGAACCTAAAGCTAAGGTTTCCCCAATGACTTTATGATATTCTGTTGCATCTCTAGCCCAACCAAAAGTTCCTATACAATTCCTTCTACACTTGTAGGGTCCATATCTGGTCTGGATTTCTATCCCTACCTTAAAGCAAAAATATCTTGCTGATTGAGCAATCCCCCTTTGACCCTGTCCAAATAACTTGCTAGCTTTCTTCTATCCCTTCATTTAACAATGTTCAGGAAATAAATGGGAATTTTTTTCTTTCTCCAAATAACTCTGAATCAGGAAATTCCTTCTAGAATATATAATCACCAAAGTCTTGAATTTGGGAACTCCTGAACTCGGGGTTACACTTGAAGCTACCTCCAAGGCTAAGAATTCCTTCTCAGGCTGAATGGATATGCACATGTCTGTTGCTTCTCAAGTTTCTTAAGAAAATCTTGCATTGTCCCCAGCTATTAATATCTCTTGAGATAGGACAATCTGATGTCAGGATCTCTTCTCCCAAGACATGTGCAAAAACATGTGATTCCCCCTTATTTTTGCTCTAACATCCCATTCCCAGATCCTAGATGGGGAGGAATAAGAGAGAAGGCAGATTCTCCAATTGATAGATAAATGGTCAAAGGATATCAACAGATAATTTTCAGATGAAGAAATTGAAACTACTTCTAGCCATATAAAAAAGTGCTCCAAATCACTATTGGTCAGAGAAATGCAAATTAAGATAACTCTGAGATACCACTACACACCTCTCAGATTGGCTAAAATGACAGGAAAAGACACAAATGTTAGAGGGGATGCAGGAAGACTGGAACACTGATACATTGTTGGCAGAACTATGAATGGATCCAACTATTATGGAGAGCAATTTGGAACTATGCTCAAAAAGTTATCAAACTGTGCATATCTTTTGACCCAGAAGTGTTTCTACTGGGCTAATATCCCAAAGAGATCTTAAAGGAGGGAAAGGGACCCGCGTGGGCAAAAATGTTTGTGGCAGCCCTCTTTGTAGTGGCTAGAAACTGGAAACAAAGTGGATGCCCATCAATTGGAGAATGGCTGAACAAATTGTGGTATATGAATGTCATGGAATATTATTGTTCTGTAAAAAATGACCAGCAGGATGATTTCAGAGAGGCCTAGAGACACTTACATGAACTGATGATGAGTGAAATGAGCAGAACCAAGAGATCATTGTACATGGCAACAACAAGACTATACAATGATCAATTCTGATGGACATGGCTCTTTTCAACAATGAGATGATTCAAACCAGTTCTAATTGTTCAGTGATGAAGAGAGCCATCTACTCTCAGAGAGAGGACTGTGGGAACTGAGTGTGGACCACTCTTTCTCACTCTTTCTCTTGGTGTTTGCTTGCACTTTGTTTTCTTTCTCAGGATTTTTTTCTTCCTTCTTGATCTAATTTTTCTTGTGCAGCAAGGTAACTATATAAATGTGTACATATATTGGATTTAACATGTATTGCAACATATTTAACATGTATTGGACTACCTGCCAGCTAGGGGAGGGGGTGGGGGAAAGGAGAGGGAAATTTGGAGCAGAAGGTTTTGCAAGGGTCAACATTGTAAAATTACCCATGCATATGTTTTGTAAATAAAAAGCTTTAATTAAAGAGAGGGGAGAGAGGCTTGCTTCTTAGCTGCCTTCACCCTACCTAATATCACTATCTCCCTTTCAACAACATCTTAAAAAAACTAAAATGAGAAGTTGAGACTGTCAGCTCCTACTAAACATGAAAGATCTCTGCTGACAACCATCTTGTTTACAAAATATAATCTCTTTAATGAAAAGAATTTCCAATCCAATATATGATTGAAAAGAGTTCTACTTTAAGTCAAGCATGTGACAGTTCCCTAAGAAAGGTTTAATAGCAAGAGAATTCTATTGTACTCTTGTAGTCTACTTGGGTTCCCCCCCCTCAAAAAAAAGTTTCACTGTAGTAGAAAATGTACCACATCTCCTTCAAATTATAAACAGATTATTTTCTTATGCTTTAGTATTAAGAAAATAACAGGTATTATTTCTACCCAAAAGAATGAAGAAAATTTAACCTGTTAAATCTCTTTAGTTCTTGAAGGACATTTTGAATTTGGGGTATTTCCAATACTGTGAATAACAGAAATAATGAAATTTCTCACAATGGTTAAATCCTTGAAAATCCTTCAGTTTTACAACCGACACATTGCAATTAGATATAACAGTGAATCTTGAGGATATGCCATATAAGGTTCAGTTAAAGGAACTGTGAACACTTAACCTAGAGAAGACTCAGTAAGTACATGATAGTCATGTTTAAATATCTGAAGAGTTATTTTAGGGAGAAGAGAATGAATAAAGCAATGGTCTTGGAAAAGGGAAGACCTATATTTGATTCTTGCGCCAGGTACTGTTTATGTGACCCTGGGCAAGTTACATTTCCTTATCAGTAATAATAGCACTTACCACTCATAGTCATAGGGAAAAAATGAGATAATATTCATAATAAAACACTTTGAAAACTTTAAAATAACATATAAATATTATTTGTCATCGTTGTCGTCATCAGTCATCATTGTTGTTGTGTTTGGCCCCAGAAACTTGGACCAGTAGCAATATGTGAACATTGCAGAAAGATAAGTTTATGCTTTGTACCAGAGGATGCTTCCTTACATTTGGACCTGTCCAAAGTAAAAGGCAATGACTCTGGAGGATAACGGGGTCTCTCTCTCTCTTTTTTTTATTATAATAACTTTTTTATTGACAGAACCCATGCCAGACTAATTTTTTACAACATTATCCCTTGCACTCACTTCTGTTCCAATTTTTCCCCTCCCACCCTCCACCCCCTCCCCCAGATGGCAAGCAGTGCTATATATGTTGAATATGTCACAGTATATCCTAGATACAATATATGTGTGCACAACCAAACAGTTCTCTTGTTGCACAAGGAGAATTGGAATCAGAAGGTAGAAATAACCCAGGAAGAAAAACAAAAATGCAAACAGTTTACATTCATTTCCCAGTGTTCTTTCTTTGGGTGTAGCTGCTTCTGTCCATCATTGATTAATTGTAACTGAGTTAGGTCTCTCTCCATGGAGGTTTTCAAATTGAGATTTGGTGACCAACCACTTGCTGTAGATATTATAGAGATAATTATCAATCAAGAATGGTTTAGATTAGGTCATTTTTGCAATCTTCTGCTCATTTCTTATTTAGAAGTGAGGTTGGATTTGTTTTAATTGTCCTCAAATGGAAAAGGTGAGAAAAAAAAAGTAAAAATTCAGAGATAGATTTCACTTTGATTATAAGGAAAACTTTCTTTAAAATGAGGGGCATTTTAAAGTATGGTAGGTTACCTCAAGAGGGTGGGATCCCTATCCCTGGAAGTAGTCAGATGGAAACTTGGGTAATCACTTGTTGAGAATGTTGCAGAGAAGAACTCTTTTGTTAAACCCAGCTAGGATAAAAGTGCCTTCCAAATTCTTTGCTTCTGAGTCATGAGAACTAGACTAAGAACTAGCTCACAGCCCTAAACACTATGACATGAAACCCCTTTGGAACATGAGTGCTGAGAGGTCAGAATCATATCCTCTTTGTAAGTTGTGGTGCCGCTGGGCTTTTACACTCATTTGGGTCATGATTCCACCCACTCTATAAAAGTTAAACTATGTTCCAAATAGCCAGGTGAAAATAGTAACGCTTCCAAACCAGCCAGGGCTGGCAAGCAAGAAATTTGTATTAGTGAGGGAATCACTGAATTGAAATCATTGAAGAAAAAAGGGTCCTGTCTCTCTGTCAAAAGTCTAAGGACTAGGGGGATTCAATGAGATCCAAAAATAAGGCTGAAGAAAGGAAGAATTTCACTCATCAAAAGCCAGGAGACACTTAAACAGTTACCTCAAAGTAGATAGGACAAACCTGAAAAGGTAAAATATTCTAAATTTGGAGACTTGGGAGAAACTGATAACCTCTCTATGTGTGAGAGTTAAGAGAAGCCAAAGCTAACACTTTTTAAAAGCATCTTATATAGATATGGGTCTAGTTACCCAAAAGGGAATGGAGTTGAGCTTGGTGGGTATGAGTAGCTTTGAAGAACTGTGCAAAAGGAACCGGGTAAATGATGTCATCAGAAAGACATTTCACCTGAAAAAATTGGCTGATCATATATGTAGCAAAAGTGAGAAGTAATTGATGGACAACCCATGGGTTCCATGGATAGCCATCCATGGATGTCATCAAGAAACAGGGAAGTTCGCATGTCATATTTACAGAAATATTTACAAGAATTACCCAGGTTTGTCAGTGAAATGGCTTGGTATCTATATCTAGAGAGGATATTCACATCCATTAGGTAGCAAAAATTCATACTAGTTTCCAAATATAAGAATATGAGTTATTGACAAGAGATGAACTAGAATATAATAGAGTATTATCAATTAGGATGAAAGTCCCTTGGGGGCAGGCATTGGGTTGGGGCTATTGGTCTTTGTATCTCTAGGACTTAGCAGAATGCTTACTGTACAGAAAGTGCTTAATAAATGTTTGTTGATTCATTGATCTCAGTTCTGAAGAAAAGCAAATGAATATTACATTTATTAACTGAAGCTAAATACCAAATGTTCCTTCTACATAGAAAATTAGCATGCATTAGCATATAGAAAATTAGCTAAAATTAGCCAAAAAGCAGACTTTACTGTTTAATAAATACTGTGCTGCACTGCATGTAATAGGTGTTTTTTTTTTAACTTATTGGTTTGTTTTTCAAAACTGGCTTTTTAAAAATGTCTTTGTTTATGGATTTGGTCTCTGGAAGAGACAAGAAGCAGAATTCACTGAGAAAAATAAATTATGTAAAATTTACATTTTGAAATACATGAAAAGTAGATTAAAGTAAATGAGAGAGAAAGAGAGAGAAATAATAGTCTTTTGAGAGGAAATTCGGGTTAAGTGACTTTCCCAAGGTCACACAACTAATAAGTGTTAAGTGTCAAAGGCCAGATTTGAACTTAGGTCCTCCTGACTTCAGGACTGGTGCTCTATCCACTGTGACACCTAGCTTTTTTAATGGACACAAGGCAAATGCTCACAAGGTGGTCAGAAAAAGCAATAAAAGGACACTTTCAAGATCTTAAGAACTTTAGAACTGATTGTATGACATGGGAGACACTGGCACAGAATCACCCAGCATGGCATGCCCTTTTCGGAGAAGATGCTGTTCTCTATGAGCAATGCAGAAATAAATCAGCCCAAAGGAAATGCAAGAAATGCGCAAAGTTAGAGAATCACCTCAAATGTTCATAGGGACTATTTGTGTTGGACCTGTGGCAGAATATTCTGAGCTTGTATTAGTCTTAAAGGCCACAGTCAGACACACTGTAACTTTACTCTAACATAGGGATGATCCTTTTAGACCATTCTCTTTGAAAATGAAGGACACAACAACAAACTAACTAGATAGATAGATAGATAGATAGATAAATAGAGATAGATATTTAGATAGAGGTAGAGATAGGGAGAGAGAGAGAGAGAGAGAGAGAGAGAGAGAGAGAGAGAGAGAGAGGAAGGAAGGAAGGAAGGAAGGAAAGAAGGAAGGAAGGAAGGAAGGAAGGAAGGAAGGAAGGAAGGAAGGAAGGAAGGAAGGAAGGAAGGAAGGAAGAGAGAGAGAGAGAGAGAGAGAGAGAGAGAGAGAAGGAAGGAAGGAAGGAAGGAGGGAGGGAGGGAGGGAGGGAGGGAGGGAGGAAGGAAGGAAGGAAGGAAGGAAGGAAGGAAGGAAGGAAGGAAGGAAGGATAGATACTGTCCTATGACGGATTAGTAATTTTTTATCTTCATGAACAGGAACTCCAGTTAAACTCATAGAACTAAAAATAATTGGTCTTCTTTCTCCTAACCTAAGAGAATTTTCCTGAAATATATGTTCAAAATTTTTTCTTCTACTGGACACATTCCCTGCCTTTCCTATAAAAGAGATTTTCATTGATGCCAAATTTGTCAGCATCATGAATAAGCATTTATTACACAGCCAATCAAGTGAGGTGTCAAGCTCAGCATTCTACTGACAGACTTACAAAGATGTGTTGGCAGCACTATGGTAGAATAAAAAGAGTTTTGACCTTGGAGCCAGAGGAGTTTGGGATTCCGATCCTATCTCTGATCTTTACCTTTCAGTGCTGTAGGGAATGCTCTAAGTCTAGAAGCTGCAGAAAACGAGCCAACCTGCCCTGAGAGAGGAAGTTTCTGCCCCTGGGAGTTCCATATACCCATCACAAGTCCAGTCCCAGGCACAGTAACACCAGGAGTGTCAGAAATGTCATTGTCATCATTAGTAAAATGAGAAGTTTGATAGTAATGGTAGCACCAGCCCCACAGAAATTTTGGAAAGAGAGAACTATGGAAATGTGTCCTGTCATTTTTATTATAGTTTCCAACAATGAGAACATCTGTTCGACTTTAAAAAAACTGACATATGAAAACATAATTCAATTCTACTAACAAAAACCAGAGCATTCATGGGTGTCTTTTTTATTCCCGGAATGTTTTATACAATAGATTTATAGCATTTAAATTAATTGGATTAATTTCAACACAATACCAAATCATTTTAAAACAAGCTAAAACTCAACAATATTATGAAATTTCAGATTAAAATGCTTTGAAATATTAGAGGTACAGTCAACTGTTTAAGTGAATTTAAAAGCTAAAGAAAAATATTTTCATTCTATTACATGTAATTTGGAAATGCTTTTTTTGGTTTGAGGATATCTTATGCAGAGCATTGTATTCAAAGTCAGAAAAACTTAGACAAGCCTAGCATATAAATTATAGATGGATTGAGATTTGCACTGGTGATAGAGTTTCCCTACAGGGAGTTCCCTTTTCAATTTTTTCCCCTTTGAATCTAACTTGTAATTCTATCAATAAAGGGAATTACCAGTTCCATCAATGAAGAGTTCTAAATTGTACTTCATAATCTTAGAAAGCTACTTGGATATATCAAAAGGTTGAATGACTTGCTTGGGATCACATAGCTAGTGCATGTCTGAGGCAAACTCCAAGATCAGACTATTATCACACTGACCAAAGTCAGAGATCTTTATCCTGCTATTTATGAATCTAAAAAATTTGTGCCATTAACTAGGACACAAGTTTTTAAAAAAGTTTATCGGAGCAGCTAGGTGGTACAGTGGATAGAGCACCAGCCTTAAAGTCAGGAGGACCTGAGTTCAAATCTGGTCTCAGACACTTAAACACTTTCTAGTTGTATGACCCCAATTGCCTCAGGAAAAAATATGTATGTGTGTGTGTGTGTGTGTGTGTGTGTGTATCCCTCACTCCAGGATAGAATGCAGGAGCCACATGGGAACTTTAACTTACTTCTTTTCTCTGCCCTGTGCTGGTTCACTCATCCTTTGGCACCCTAATTCCTCCCTCTCCACCCATGGGAGCTCACTATAGTGATACCTATATGAACATCAGATCAATTTAGCTCACTGAGGCTCACAACTCCAAAACTCAAAAGATCCATCATTCTCAATCTACTCAGTATTTAGGATCATGGGTATGGACCACCACAGCCAGCCAACTAAACTTTTCCATTTTCAGGTATTACAAACATTATGAAATGGGATATTTCGTTTCTGCTTTAAGATTATAGCCCCTGCAACATTAACTCCCAATATTGAAAGCGACAGTCTTTTAAAGTTATTTACACTAAAACAGAGTGATAATAGCACACAGCAATTTACATTGTAAAACAAACAATAAAAGGATACTAATATAGATTTATGGTTCAATTATCTGTTAAAGCTTTGTATTGAAATAGCTGTCCATAAATGCTCTCTGTTGAATTTATCTCTGAGTGATGATGGGTACTATTGACTGGAATGCCATGAATAAACACACCTTTTAGGATTATTTCTGATGCAAATTGTAATCTTTGTTTGGGAAGGGGGAAATCAGTTACATTCCTGCCTATGTTGGATACTAATCCTTTGTTTTCTTATATTGATACCTCTTTCTGGAATTTGAGAAAATGTAGGTGTGTATACCTCTCCAGCAATACTGCGCTGAGCTAGCAAACACTGGGATTTCCATCCTTAATTTTTCAAGAACACTAAGGGAATTTGATTACAGGGAGGCAAGATGGGCAAGAAAGAGTTGGTTTAAGTTGGTTTATAGACTCTTTTCTCGTCCCTTCTTAGAAAATCAAGACATTTGACCTTTTCTCTTATGATATCTCTCCCATTTTCTGTGGCATTTCAATGATCATTAATGGTCATTCAGCAATCAAATCCAACAGTGACCCAATATCAAATCCTCAACATAAAATTCATCTGAGTCTGGTGACTTGAATTAAAGGTTAGCTACTTGCTTCTTGGAAATCAACTCCCCATTAGCCAATTTTATTTTCTCATTTCAAGAAACAACAGAAAAATTGAATGTTTCTGCCTTCTTTCTATTAACAGTTAATAGCATCTCATATACCCCAAGCAGTCCATATTCTATCCTCCGATTTTCAGATACAATTTAAAAAAAATTGTTGTCCTTAGATTTCCTTGATAACCTTGGATCTTCCTATGTTTTAATACTCCTGGCACTACCTTTTATAAGACCATGGTATAATTTCATTTTTCTTCTCTGTTACCTAGTCTAGCTCCCACTTCTTACACATGTATTTTTTAATTTAAATTTGAGAGTTCCTTATGCATCCGCATCAGTCTCTTCAGACAATAGCTTTTTTCTTCATCAGAATTATTTGCATTTGTGTCCTCAGAGTTTTATTCCTGTGCACCTGACATCCCTCCTGGGTTGAACTTCCCTGTAGATTTTTTTTTCATGAGACTTAACCAAGACTTCCTGTGAACCCTTTAAAATCTGCTCTCCCAAATTTAAGGTGCACATTAGGCCATACCCAGATTTCCTTTCCTGTCCCACAAATTCTAGGAGAGGTCACTTCACTCCTAAAGTTTTCATCATTTTCACCCATCAATTAGTTCCTCCTGTCAATGGAAATCAGATTCAGAATAGGATTCTCTTTTATTGGCTCATTCATCATTTGACATGTGAAGTTATTGTTAAAGCAGGTGAAATCATTGACTCCTCAGCTTTCAGCAGAGAGAATACCAACAGATGTGCAGATAATCAAAGTCCTATCCCATCATTACTATGTCTTCCTCATCCTTGAATTCATCTATTTTCTCAGTTGAGATGCGAGGATAAAAAGACAACAATCTCTGTCAATAGTGCTGAACAAATTCCTCTGAAACTGATTTTACTAGTAGCCAATAGATAAAAGAAAAAAAAACATGGTCACATAAGCGAAAGCATGATTTCTCTTTTCAAGCATATTTGATTTGATAAACATTCATTAAATGCTTACTGTGTGCCAGACATATTGCTAAATGTTGGGGATACAACTAAGAAAAACAGATAGTTCCTGACTTCATGGAGCTCATAATCTAATGGAGAAGTGAAGATAACACACAAAGGAAAGCTGAAAAGGAAGGAGGGAGTCTCCAGAGGATACCCAACATGAAAAGAGTCAAAGCCAAGCAGAACTATTGATGGAAAATTGGAGTTACCAGAAAGTTTGCCAGCCTTCTAGGAGGGAAAGCTTTGAGAGGAATTTAGAACTCAAGCTTTCAGCCCTTCATTCAGAGGACTCCTTCCTTCCTTCTCTGACCAAAAGAAAATGAGGAAGATTAAATGTATTTTAACTCTGGGTATCTGATCCCTGCAACCTCTGACTGACAAGGTCAGTGAGGGGGAAGAGGCAAGTGAGGGGGACTTGAGAAAGTGTAGAATATCAAAATCTGAGTCATTTTTTGTGATGGAATTTCATTTTCCTTAAATTAAGGAAATAAATGCAAAGACAAAGAGATGGTTGTTGCTGTTTGTCCCTCATTTCAAAGGGAAGGGATATCAGGACAAGACAGTGAATTGGATTTCAGTGAGGTAGAATTGTGCAGTCACTTTCTCCTCCAGAACCATCTTAGTCCAGTGGGTCAAATATAGATCAGGATGCCTGGGGAATAACTCTGGATGCAGTGGGAGGCTTGGGGAAGGTTTTTAATAGTCCTCTCTTTGACTGAGACAACCACTTATTCACCGATGGAAGATAGGTAAGAAAGAAATGAGGCCAACAAATGGTCTTTTTTTTATCTAGATAGGAAGGAAGGATAAAAGGAAGGAATGGAGGAAGGAAGGAAAAAAGGAAGGAAGGAAGGAGGGAGGGAGGGAGGGAAGGAAGGAAAGAAGGAAGGAAGGAAGGAAGGAAGGAAGGAAGGAAGGAAGGAAGGAAGGAAGGAAGGAAGGAAGGAAAGGAGAGAGGACTATTGTTCTCAAAGAGGACCATGGCATCATGGAGATGATGCCATGACATGCGAGTAAATTAGATTTCAGTGAGGGAGGACTGGGCAAGGTCACCTGTCTCACTTCCTCCTCAAAAGACAAAGGTAAAAAGTTATCAAGAAAGAGACAGGCTGTCAGACAGAAGAAACTTCTGTGTGGCAAAGTCATGTGCCTTTGGAGATCTCTTCATCCTGGGGGATTTTTCTGTGTCTCTTTGTTTCTCTATTTTGTGCATTTTTTAGGAAAATCTTGCATTCCAGACTGTGCTGAGTTATGAAATGTCTTAAGGTCAGAAAAATATGGAGAAGTTTGGTCATAATTAATCTATATCATGCCATCAATGATTCTCACATTCTCAACAATACTTTCTGATCCCTTCCCTATTCCCTCCTGTAAATCTGTGTTAGAGATCACAGGACCTTGTCATTCAGAGGTTGCAGAGGTCATATACCCAGAGTTAAAAATCATTTAATCTTTTTTACTTCTAAGTGAGGGAATGAGAGAAGGATAATCCTCCTGAGATCCATTCACAAACATTCACAAATAATTCTTTACTCTCTCATGTCTATATTTCCCTGCCCTAGTTTGACTTTCAAATATTCAGTATGCCATCACCATATTCCTGGACTCTGGATTGTGCATTACCCACTCTCCACTTCATTGTCTTTTTCATATGTGATGTTTCATATAGGTATGTCCACACAGGGCATAAAGCTTTTTATTTTGTTGGTGCCAATGCACAACGATAAGTTTGAATTCAGAAAATTATTATTGACAATGATGTCAATGATAAAAAAACATAATTTTCAAATAGAGAACAGAGGGGAGGTACGCAATAATAGCTTCTATCTCTATATAGCTTTTTAGAGATAGGATTTTTTTACATTTCATCAACAACGCACAAAGATTACAGTGAAGTTTTTTCACTGGAGCTTTCCAGTGATCCACCTTTCCAAACCAATTACATGGTATTTCCTTTCATGCATACAACAGTCCAGTCAAACCAGCCTACTTACTGCTCCTTATACATGAGCATATATCTCTGCAGTGACTGAGTACTGTGACTGAAATGTACTCTGCTCATCTCCACTTCTTTAGAATTCTGAGTTTCCTTCAAGGATCAAATGGAGGGCTACATTTGCATGAAGCAGTTTCTAATATTTCTATATTCCTAGACCCCTAAATTATCTTTAATTTAATATTAAATTAATTTAATAAATTAAATATTAAATTAAATTAAATATTTTTATCTATTTTGCAGATCCCAATCAAATGTACATGTCATCTCCTCTGGATAGATTGTAAATTTCCCAAGACCAAGAATGTTTCATTCTTGTGGCTGACTCTCTAGTTCTTACTTATAATTCCCAGTACATAAAATAGGTGCTTAATAAATGCTTTTTGCTTTCCTGATAGATGGAATAGGAATGGTATTAGAGGGAAAAAATGGACAAGAGGGTAACTTGAACCATATCTTAAATACTTTTAAAGAAAATTACCAGTTCTTGCTTCAGTGAAGAGAATACTGGTCTTAGAGTCAGAAAGAGTGCCTCTGATATTTGGTAGTTCTATACCCTTTGAGAACCATTTAATCTTTCTCTGCCCCCTTTTCTTCATCTGTAAAATGAGTTTAATAGAACCTAGGGCACCCACATCACAGGGCTGTACCGAAGCTCCAATGATGTGATGCATGTAAAGTACTTTGTAAATGTTAAAGCTACATAAATGTCATTTATCTTTCTTTAATACATCTTAACAAAGCATTATTATCTCTTTGGGTTCTTGCCATGATTTTATGTGATAGGTGCTCTCAATCCCATTTTTAGATGAGGAAGTAGAGGTTCGATGAGATCCTGACTACTGTCTCTATTAGGAGAAAGAAACTGAGGCTAAAGGGAAATTAAGAGGCAGAATATTTTGTTCCATATTGTGTGATATACATAACTTCTTTATTTAAAAATTTTACCTATCAACTAGTTGCTCTGGTCTCACACAAATATCACCCCCAATCTTCAACTAAATTTTTGTCAATAACAAAAAGTTACCAAAAAAGTTACTTTTATCAACAGAAATATATTTGTGTGTGTGTCTATGTAGATGTGTGTGTGGACGTATGTGTCCACATACTTGTAGCCAAAAGTGTATATTATCAAAAAGTCCTTCTGTAGAGTTTCTTTTATGGCCAACTATACGAGGCACCAGAGTATTAAATCAAGAAGACTTTTTGATAATGCTCTCTAGATAGCTCAATTTATGACTATCACAAAAATTAATGAGCATTTGGATTTTATTTTATGAATACAAATTTCTTAATGCATTATTAATGATGAAAATATTAAGTTGAGATGAGGTAAATGTGAATGCCCTTTCCAAATGCC
This sequence comes from Sarcophilus harrisii, assembly GCF_902635505.1. NCBI lineage: Eukaryota > Metazoa > Chordata > Mammalia > Dasyuromorphia > Dasyuridae > Sarcophilus > Sarcophilus harrisii. Next base: position 634,985,136 of record NC_045427.1, on the reverse strand, counting down.
GCAAATCCCTACAAATGGACACCGCTACCTTTCCCAACTATTTCCCAAGTTTACATAAGCAACAAACAAGCAAACTGGAGCTTAACAAAAACAGCTCTTAAGAGTTTTCGCCCCATATATGGAGCAGACTCTGACAGCTGGGAATAGAACATCTCAAGATGAACTGTTTTATCCTTGTCTTTCAAGTGACCCCTTGCTAATAGGGATGTCAGCATGCTATGCAAATATTATAATCTTGAATTGAATATGGAGATTTCATTATTCACTTCAGTCTTTAGCATTCTTTCTCTTTAGTCTCTATCTCCCTCAACTCATTCTATGTATTTGACTTGTCTTTATTCTCATTTTTTTAGCTTTCCGATTAAGGTATTAAAGGACACATTTGGAATTTTTTAAAATCTCCTTTTGTCCCCTATCTCTAATTCCCCTATCATTTTTTTCAAATTCACAATATAACTTTGTCTCCAAGGCTAGAACTTTCTTCCCCCATATTCCCACCTCCTAATACCGTCCAAACTTCTTGACCTTTACCACTCCTCAAGCTGGCCATTATTCATGCTTTAATTGCTTTTTACCTCTTATTAATTCTTTTCTTTATGATTCTCCCAAATCTCTGAATTTCAGAGGCTACTGAATGACAATGCCCATAGGCCTGGGGATACTAAAAGGAGAGTGACTAGGTCCTTTTACTTTATAGACCTTACAACTCCTCAAGGCTCCAGGACAGATGGTCTACTGAGATGATATCTTAAGCAAACACTGAGACTGAGTCCAAATTGAGCCAGAAATCAGGCTGGAAGGCATCTCAGAGTCTTTTCAGTACCTTCAATGGACCATACTTGCTCATTATCATTGAAGCCTACTGATCTCTTAGTTTCCCAAAGATGAAATGAATGAGAATGATGGAACACTCTGACCTGAAGTGAATGAGAATTTCAGGCTATCTAAAGGGCAATGGGTAAGCCCCATAGTCTCCTACAAAGTCCTCTCTTTGACATTAAAAATCCTTCACCCTTTGGTTTTGTACAGCCCATTTGTAAGACTTGTTATATATTGTTCCAGCAATACTGTCCTTCCCACTTACTGTTCCCATTAGAGCGTAAATTCCTTGGAAGTAGGACTCTTTTTCTCTTTCTTTGTATCCCATCATTTAGCACAAGTCCTGGCACACAATAGATACTTGATTAATGCTGACTTCACTTGACTATATATGACTGTCTCCAATCTCTATACCTTTACTCCATGAGGAAAATGCTCTCCTTTCTCAGTTCTACTTTTCTTTGGGACTCAATGCAAAAGCCACCTTCTTTTCAAGGCTTTCATCCCACATACATCCCACAATTTTCAGGCCTTCACCCTTTAAAGTTATTTTGTATATATTCTATATGTACTTATCTGTGTATACCTTGTTTACCCCCAATAGAATATAAATTTCCATTCCCCAAACTATTCTCCAAACTCACCATTATCCCTAGAGATAGGGAAGGGACTTGATCTTTGATTTCACTGATACAAGGAATTCCCAGGGGAGGAAATACCCTCCACCACTACAAACCAGCACCTTCTCTGTCTTTGGGGTTTTTTGCCTAGCTAACGAAGAAGTTAAGTAGCAGAAATGTTTATAAGATTTGATCCCATTTCTTGTCTTTGAAGTTAGCCCTTTAGATGCTATTACATGCTGTCTTCCCTAATGTATGACAAGTAATAGGTGCTTAATAAATATTAAATGAATGAATGGCATATGTAAGCACATTACCAACAACAACTTGCACAGGAAAAGGACAAAATTTACAACAAACCTGTATGCAATTAAAATTTTGCTCTGATTTTTTTTAAAATTAAAAAAAATTAAATTATTTTTATTTTTTATTATTTATTAAAATTATTTTTTATTTAAAAGAACTTGAGAACAGAATCTAATATCTTGGATAGCACCTCCAAATTGAATTTATGGAAAGATACACAGCTAGGAAAGGGGCAGTTCAGTGATACTATGGATAGAGTGCCAGATTTGGAGTCAGTATGACATCTTCAAATCTGGCTTAAATGATAACTAGCTGTGTGGCCCTGGAAAAGTCACTTACCTCTTTGCCTCTGTTTCGTCATCTGTGAAATGAGTTGGAGAAGGAAATGGCTAACCATTCCTGTATCTTTGCCAAGAAAACCCCAAATGGAGTCACAAAGTGTTGGACACGACTGAAAAACAATTGAACTGACTGAACTTAAAAGACTTATCTAAAACAGCATTGGAAAAAAGGCAAAGTGAAGTTAGGATCAGTGCTGGAGGAAGAAAGCGCACCAATCAGATGTGAGCTCATCTGAAGTCTGAGAATGATTCCTTCTGTCTTCCAATCTCTCCTTCCTTCTTATAAACTCTAAATAATATTACACGTTTGGAGTAGGAGATCCCAAGTCCAGTTCTTCCCATCTCTGAATCTCAGTTTCTCCATATGTAAAATGAGAGACTTAAACTAGGTGACCTCTTTCCTTCTATTTCTCAAACCATGATTCTATTCCCAATTGATAAATCTTCCAGTGCTCCACAATAGTGGAGCACTCTTATTTACTTACACCTCAAAATAAGAGCTTTAGGCTGAGAGACCCAGAGGAGATGAATTCATAAAGATCACAAAAGATAATATCAAGGTAGGAAGGCTAAGAAAACTACTCAGAATGAAATGGAACCAAAAATACTTTTCACTTGTGGGAGGGCAAAGAATTGAGAACTTTATATGGGGTCTTCATCATTTTTTTAAAAACTTTGATTTTAACTTTTTTTGTTTGGAGCTAAGTGACTTGCCCATGGTCAAACAGCTAGAAAGTATTAGGCATCTGAGTTCAAATTTGAACTCGGGTCCTCCAAATTTCAGGGCTGGTATTTACCTACTGAGTCATCTAGCTGCCTCTATTAACTTTTCTAATAGTTATTAAGTATAGATGAATGAACAAACATTTTAAAGTATTCACTGTGTCAGGCACTGTGCTAAATACATATAAATGTGTTATAAATATATAATATATATAATAAATATAGATATATTTCATATATAAAGATCACATAGTACCTGCCCTCAAAGAACTTAACTTTCTGATAGAGGAAAACAACACATTTAAGACCATGATAGTCAGGAAGAATATTTTGGGGTGGGGATTCCCGGTAATAATGAGTGGAACCAACTGTCATGTTCTTTTCAAAAGCTTTGGTGGTATTAACTGGATTATAATTCTCAGAGAAAGAGGTAGAAATTAGAAGATGAGGAACCAATATATCAGAGTTGTTGGATGTAGGGCCAGCTCAGTGGATAAAGTAAGGCAGAAGGTAAGATGAGTTTATACTTACTCACTCACTTATTCATTTCCCAAACATGGTAGCTCAGTCCAGAACAGAGCTCTCAAACTAAGAAGATTGACTTTGGGAGAGAGGGAAGAGAGAGGGCTCTTTAGAGTGCTGTCCAGAGTGCTGATCCAGGTGAGGGAGTTGGAGGGAAACCTGTGCTCTTTCTGTGAGACCAGAGTTTCTGTGGGCCTTGGAAGTTGTCTGACCCAGTTTCCTGTTCCAAGTCTAGATTACTTCTATAGCAGTCCCAGCAAGTGGTCACTGTGCCTCTGTTTGAACATCCTTAATGTGAACTGGAAGGTAGTCTTCAACCAAAATGCTTTTTAATTCTGCTCTTCATAGAACCCATTTCACCTTTACATCTACAGTAGCATTTTTTCATGTCACAAGATATGAAAGAATCCATTGTGTAATATATATATAATAAAATTCTCCTAAAACTTTAAGTATTTCCTTTTATATCAACACCAAGAGTTATTACAAAAGCACTTCATAAACTTTAAAACTCAGAGATGTGTTATTATTATTACAGATTATACCTGCAACCTAATATTAAAGTACATCAATAATAAGTACTGACATTTACTCAGTATTTTGCAGGTAGCAAAGGTCTTTAGTAGCATCTCATTCAAGTTTCACAAGGAGTTGCCTTATCTTCACTTTACATATGAAAGATCAAGCCTCAGAGAAGTAAAGTGACTAGACCAGGGTCACACACTATCAGAGGTGAGATTTGAAGCCAGGTCTTTCTGACACCAAATCCAGTTCTCCATGCTACTTCTCCCAACTACTATGAGTCATTTATATGACTTTTTGACATTTGCAAAAAGCTTTACCTATATTTTTGCAGTTGAGAACATAATATGCCATAGCTCCTCCCATTTTACATATGAGCAAACAAGTTTCAGAGAAGTTAAAAGTTTTTGATTGACAACATAACATACTATTCCTTCACCCATTTTACATATAAGCAAACAAGTCTCGGAGAGGTCAAAAGTTACATAGGCCATGTCAAAGGAAGCATTTGAACCAGGTCTTTCTGACTTCAAATCTAGCACTATCCACTGCACCACCTAGCTGCCCCAATCACTGTAATTTTTAAAGCCAAATCAAACCCCTCAACATAATGATCTCCCTCAAAAATCTCTGGAAAAAGACCCTTGGACCATCTACCATGTGACTAGGACATAGCTGAAGTTGCAAAAAGTGCTTGGCTGACCATACTTTGACTATAGCCTTCACAGCTTCCCAGAAACCCAAAGTCCTTAGAGTTGGAAGAGATCTTTGTAGTCAGCTGGTTTAACCTACATCTGAATCCCCTCTAGAATTTCCCCAATTCCATTGTTCTTTCTTATGAACTTTCTACTCAAAACACCTTAAATTTATTTTGCATAGATTGTGTGTATTTTCATATATGTATCTGTTATTTCTTCAGAGATGATATATGGTCCATGGAGGCAGGGACCATTTCATTTCTGTCTTTTTATACTCAGCACCTGGTATAGCACCTGACACACAGTAGATGCTTCACAACTGCTTTTTGATTGATTTTCCATAATTATGGTCATTTATATCTGAGAACCATCATGAGGAGAGATGTTGTAGAACCCCAAATTTCTCAAGAATTCACAGTGTCAAAAACAACTGACGTAATAAATTTTAAAAAGGTGTTAGATTTAGAATAATTAAAAGGCATACAGAATCTTAAACTCAAGAACTGGAAGGAATTGTAGAGGACAGTTAGTCCAATTCTCTTACTTTAGGAGGGTGCTGAAGTCCAAATTGGCAAATGGCTTAGTCAACATCATATATGTACAGACATCATGGAGGGGACTTGAAGCCAAGACATGTGATTCCAGAGTTCATGCTCTTTCTACTCTGTTTTTGTTTAGTTTTTTTCAATTGTGCCCACATTTTGGAGTTTTCTTGGCAAAGATACTGGAGTGATTTAATGTTTCCTATTCTGACTCATTTTACATTTGAGGTAACTGAGGCAAATATGATTAAGGATCACCCAATTAATAAATGACTGAGGGCAGATGTGAATTGAGATTTTCCTGTCTCCAAGCTCAAAATTTTCTCTACTGCATCAATTTTGTTATTCAGTTGTTTCGGTAGAGTACAACTTTTCATGTCTCCATAATGGATTTTCTTGACAAAGATACCAAAGTCATTTCCTTTTACAGTTCATGTTACAGATGAGGATACTGAGGCCAAAAAATGAAATGACTTTCCCAGGGCCACACAACTGGTAAGTTCTGAGATCTGATTTGAACTCAGGACTCCCTGACTCCAGACCAGGTTCTCTACTCACTGTCACCTACCTACCTCCTTTTCTACTGTGTGCCAGGGTTCAAATTCTAGTTCTGGCACTAATTCTATCAGAGCAAGACTTTTCCTTTCTTTAGACCTTATTCTTCTCATATTTAAAATGATGAAGTCCAATTAGATGTCTAGCTCTGAATCTATGAGCCTCTGATCCCAGGTTCTATTCATTCATATTTCAAAAACGTCTTAAATGGCACCTTAAAAAATCCTCTGAAGGCTTCTGCAACTTATTGGCTGGATCACTGACTGTTCTGCACCATGAGTGCAGGCCAAAATGGATATTGCCTCTCAAAATGCCAAAGCTTTTTTCCCTAAGAGCTGCAGTTTCCTTTTACATCCCGGCTCAGATTTATAGGGTTCACCTGAAAACCCCAGGCAACAAAGCCTGACTTATTCCTTCCCAGAGTACAAGTTGGCATTCTATTTTTTGGCTTCGCTATTTCTCATATTGAGTAATGATAAGCTTCCAGAAATTTACCGCTTTGCACAGTTAAGACGATCCCCTCATGTTAGCTCAAGCCTCTCGACTAGCTCCCAAAATACTCAGGCCGGGTCTCCTAAAAGACATCCCATTTGTCTTCCCTCCTACGTACATAACCAGTCATTCAACCTACTATGTGAACTTTTCTACATTGGGAGCCAATGAACTCAGGTCCCTGCACCTATAAAATAGATATCTGTCCCTCTTTACATTATTGTATGAGTTTTACATTTCCCTGATGAGTATCAAAAGTTTAGTCACTAATTGGGAGATTTAAGGGTTTTGTTATTGTTGTTGTTGTTATTGTTTTACCATGGGATCTTTGATCTAGATCTGGAAGGAACCCAGTAGTCATCTAGACCCTAGTTTCTTAAACTGTGGGTCACATCCCATATGGGGTCTCATAACTGAATTTGGGGGTCACAAAAGTATGATTTATTATCAGTAAATGTTTGGTTTGTATACCAGTTTTATATAGCTACATACCTAGAATCACATAAAAATTTCTCATGCAAAAAGGGGTCATGAGTGGAAAAAGCTTAAGAGGCCCTGATCTAGACCAAAGCTACCATTTTACAGATGAAGAAACTCAGTCCCTTAGAGACAAGGCATACCTTGTTCAAGGTCACACAGGATTTAACTCCCAATCCAAGCACTTGAGCTCTCCAGTGAAAAAGGTCCTATTGTTGTCCTTCTGAAGTCTTTTTCTGTTATCAGAGATGGACTGATGGCAATAGAGAAGTTCTTGGCTAAAAAAAAGCACTGGCACTCAACACTTTTTTGAGACAGGTAATGAGATTTCAATTTTATTTGGGCATGGGTCAAAGTGAAGTCCGTATGTTCATGTCAGTGAAGGGATGTCAAACTACAATCACAGATTAATACCATCCCCAAAGAACAAAAATTGTGTGGACCCAAAGAACACTTGAGAAACACGCGGTGGGCCTAGTAGACAGCGCCGTATTATCCATAAAGATTTTGCCTGCAAAAAAATTCTATAAAATATAGCATCCAAAAAATATATGATCAGATAGAAGGGTGGGCCTATATAGAAAGAGCAAGGGATAACCCATGGACAATCTGGGTGTAATATGTAGATTACATGGCCTCTGAGTCTCCTCCAGCTCTAAATCTATCCTTCTACAATAGTATTTCCTAAGTTACTTTTTTAAAAAAAAAAATACTCACTTCAATAGAGAAATGCTTCCAGAGCATTACGTAAATCTTCTTTGGAGGATTAGTGAGAGGATCAAACAAGAATCACAATGAAAAAAAAAAAGATCACTATGAAGGAAAAGCATAAATGGAATTGGATCTGCACTAATGATATATATACCCACACCAAAGAGATCACCCAACCTTTGATGAATATACCCAATATACCCATAATTAACCTAATCTTGTAGGTCATGAAATTTTTAATAGTTTTATTTTTGTACATAGCATTGGATATAAAAGATAAGTTGGTCAAATCACATAAGTTGATCAAATCACAAAGGCAAAAAGTCCCAAAGTAAAACTGAGGGAAATAATGGGAAAGTAAATGATGGATTGAATCATATGGGGACTTAGCCTGGAAGGAAACTTAGAGACTATTGAGTACAATCCTATTATTCACAGAGCAAGAAATCGAGGCACAAAGAGAAGGACTTGCCCAAGAATAGATAGGAAGTTATCAGAGTCAACATTTGAACCCCTATCCCCTGCCACCAGATCTGGTCATCTTTTTCCTCTGCCAAGGATCAAGAGAAGAAGAAAAGGAAAAGTGGATCCTTTTGGATTCTCAAATGGAGGTTTGCAACTTTGATGGGGATAGTAAAATAACAGATTTCTTAGGGTTCCCTGTAGTGACAAGGATGGATACCAAATTAGGCATCAAGAGTAGACATGGATTCAAGTCCCATTTCTGACACATATTGTAACTTTGAGCAAATGGCAAAAAATAGCTGCCCCTTATCCCATCTCAATAGATAAAACAGAGATGATGGAGAAAGAGCCACATGAAGTCAGACATGATTTCAAGTTCAGCTTTTCATACATATTGCTTTCACAACCTTAGCCAAATCATGCTCTCTGTTTCCTCACCTGTTAAAAAAAAACTGGGGCATGTGTGAGACAGAAAGGAGGGGTAATTAGAGACTGCTTTTAGACTCAGATGTGGGTGCAAGATACACGATCCCTTGGCAACTTCCTTACTCAAATACCTCCATAAGACTATAAATTGAAAAAAGTATTTTTCTGCATCAGCAAAAGGAGTTTTGTCACAGAAATTCCTTTTACAAATAACATCATAGATCCAACCCCCAAACATGTGCCTTATTGACTCAAAGGATTATTATAAGGATCATATTATACAATTTATGTATTAAAGATCTAAAGAGTATAAAGCAATAAAAATTCAAAATATTATTTAATCAATATGGGCAAAATCCAAAACTAATCCAAAGAAATTAATACCCAAGACATTTTAGGTTATCAATCTATTGACTTTAGAATAAGTGACTTTAGATTCAGGACTAAAGGGCCTGAATTTTTTGGTTGTCGCAAAGATTTAATGAGAAAAAAATCTGAGATCATATTACTAATTCTACCTATTTATCCAGAAGATGAAATTGGGGTCAAGTAGGCTGAAATAATTTCACTAATATCATAAAGATAAAAAGTCTCATAAACATGTTCAGAACATGTCTTGAGGAGTTTAGTATTTAATGATTAGGAAATGGTTCTAATCTCCAATACTGTCTTCATCATGTCATTCACCTATTCAAAATCCTCCAGTGGTTTCCTATCATCTTTAATATAATATCCCAATATTTAGTAATCATGGTCATCACAGGGTTCCCCAATGACCCTCTAATTTAATTTTGTATTATATCCTGTTTCATAATTTCTAAGCTCTTAAAATTGCCATCCTCTTGAAAATTCCCTGTTTAATGACTGCATTTGTCCAACTGAAATGCCCTCACTCTTCATCTTTGTCAATCCAAAGTCATCACTTACTTTAAGATCCATCTCTAAAAACTTCTCAAAAAAATATTTCCCGATCAAATACAGCCCCTGCTGTGATCACTCCTTTAGGCCCATTTTGTCATGGTCCTATTAGTCATTTCCCCAAGTCCATATCAATCTGTATCCACAGACAACCAAAATGGAACCAAGAATAGCTCAGAAACCACCATATCTATCTACTCATGTAAAAGACAGAATTTGTTCTTTCAACCTTGTCTCACAAGAGGAAGTATTCTGACATAGAATAAGGCTTTTCCTCCAGTCGGGAAAACCTAGCACCAAGCCCTAATCTCTGATTAGCTAGATCATTACTCAGTTCAATGTTTCTGAATAATTCTCTAAGACACAAAGTGACAAATCAGTTTTGATCCATCTTGTTAGAGAGAGGTTTCATACTATGGAAGTTCGATGAAATCAGGAGTTAATCCTACAAAAAAATAAGAGGTTCTCATCAAAGATCACTTTGACAATCCGATATTTATACTGTGAGTATTAGGAGGGAGGAAGGAGAGAGCTAGCAACCAGATCTCAGTCACAGTGTGAGACTCAGACCCACTACCCATCTGGAACTCCTCAACATTGACCCACTCCCTCACTCCCTGACTTTTTCACCCATAGTCACTGAAATCACTCTTGATCCAATTCTCTTCCTCTCCAAACTCATCCATGATGTTGTCCATACAATTGTTACCTTCTCTGCTTACAATTCATGGTCTCAAAAAGTACCAAGAACAATAGAATGTTCAATGACTGGTCCAATATTACACAGGTAAATTGTTTCAGGGAGGTGGTGCCATGGATAGGACACTGGACTAAGAGTCAGGAAAACCTGAGTCTGAATCCTACCTCAGATCCATACTAGCTGTGTGATCTTGGACAAATGTTTTCACATCTCTGGCTCAGTTTCCCCAAAGCAGAGTGTGAGAATTAAGTGAGATAACTTGGGTAAAACATATCACAAATATTAGGGTGCCACATAAATGCTAGTTATTGTGTGTCAGAGGCAGAGTTTCAACTACCTCTGGTCCATAGCTGGTCCACTTAATGAATCCTCTTTAGATTGACTCTCTGTCCAACTCCATAAATAAACTCCTGAGAAGCACCTGCTCTCTGCCCCATGATAAACATTAAAGTTCTGCCCTCAGATTGCATTACATGGCTGCTCTAAGAGCAGTATGTATTCTGGGATAGCACATTGTGAGGGAAATATTCTCCCTAACTCTGGGAGTCTGTTTACCAGGTATTCTTCCTTTCCCTTCCCTCTAACTAACCGTGGGCTGACTGTCCATCCCCTCCTAGATACCAACTCCTGATGATTTAAAAACAAAACCTCAAGCATTTCTCACAACAAGCTTCTCTTCTTATGAACAGACTGCTCGACCTGAGAAAGGGACCCCAATTCTCTCAGTGATAACATTATTTTTGTCATAAGTGAGCTGGGAAGACAGAGATAAAAATGAGAAATGAGAAATGGTCCCTGCCCTGGAGATCACATTGTACTGGACAATAATGATAGCTGATCGAGTGAGGACTTTTTTTTTCTTTGTCTCCTCCAAGTTCAGCACAGGTCCTGGCTCATGATAGGTACTTAATAAATGCCTATTGGTTAAGAGAGAGTTGACATTTATGTAGTATTTTGACAGACATTACTCATAACAACCATCTGTTATTATTGATATATTATATGAAATCTTCTCCCCAACTTTACAGATGAGGAAACTGAGGCTCCAGAAGATTTCAACGGCTTTTCCAAGTCAGACGAGTAGTGGATATTAATGGTGGGACTGGTAAGACTTCATAAATGAAGTAGGATTTGAGCAGTGAGGTTTTTATTTAATTGTGTGTTTTGACATGAGGAAATTTTCAGTGTGGAAAGGAGGGGGTGGTAAATTACCATGTCCTGGATCACCAGCTGCTTATTGGACATTTTGAATAGAATATTTAAATAGAATATCCCATAGGCACCTCAAGCACAAAAATGTCCAACCAAGGACTCATTTTCTTTCCTCCAATGTCCACCACTCTTATACTTCCCCTGCTATTATAAAAAGCACTTCCATTGTTCTAGTCATCCAAGTTAGGAACTTCAGAATCACCCTCAGCTCATACTCATTCACCCCAGATTTTCGATCAGTTGCCAAATCCTATTATTTCTTCCCCAACATTTATCGCATATGTTCCCTTGTTCTGGCCTCTCACTACTCCAATCCCCCACCCAGCTAGCTGCCCAACTGCTTTTCCTAAAGAATAAATTTAATCATGTCTCACACAAACACAAACACACACACACACACACACACACACACACACACACATACACACACCATTCAATAAACCCCAGTGGCTTTGTATTGTTTTTAGTACCAAATATAAATGTTTCTGCTTTGACACCCCAAAATCTTCACAATTTGGCCTCTTCTTCTTCCCTTTCCTATCGTCTTACATATTATTCTTTTTTCTCCCATTCTGTGATCCAGTTATATTGACCTAATACTCCCTGTTCTATACACATGCAACTCTAAATCTCCTCTCCATGCCCCTATATTACTGTCCCCCATGGCTGGAATATTTCTCCCCAACTCCCACTTCCATCTGTTGCAACCTGTTTCAGGACTCAGAACAAACCTCACCTCTATAATGAAGCTGCTTCTGATCTCTCTCCCACCTCCAACTGCTTGTGGTCCCCAAATTAACTTGTTTTCATTTTGTGTAAGTTAAATATACTTACACACATTTATATAATAACTCCCACCTTAGAATATCCAGGAGAGTCAAAGGTTCTGATAAAGGCCTCATTTCCAAAATATATAGAGAATTAACTCTAATTTATAAAAAATCAAGCCATTCTCCAATTGAAAAATGGTCAAAGGATATGAACAGACAATTCTCAGATGAAGAAATTGAAACTATTTCTAGTCATATGAAAAGATGCTCCAAGTCATTATTAATCAGAGAAATGCAAATTAAGACAACTCTAAGATACCACTACACACCTGTCAGATTGGCTAAGATGACAGGAAAAAATAATGATGATTGTTGGAGGGGATGCGGGAAAACTGGGACATTGATGCATTGTTGGTGGAGTTGTGAATGAATCCAACCATTTTGGAGAGTAGTTTGGAACTATGCTCAAAAAGTTATCAAACTGTGCATACTTTGATCCAGCAGTGTTACTACTGGGATTATATCCCAAAGAGATTATAAAGAAGGGAAAGGGACCTGTATGTGCACGAATGTTTGTGGCAGCCCTTTTTGTAGTGGCTAAAAACTGGAAACTGAATGGATGTCCATCAGTTGGAGAATGGCTGAATAAATTGTGGTATATGAATATTATGGAATATTACTGTTCTGTAAGAAATGACCAACAGGATGATTTCAGAAAGGCCTGGAGAGACTTACACGAACTGATGCTGAGTGAAATGAGCAGGACCAGGAGATCATTATATACTTCAACAACAATACTAGATGATGACCAGTTCTGATGGATCAGGCCATCCTCAGCAACGAGATCAACCAAATCATTTCTAATGGAGCAGTAATGAACTGAACTAGCTATGCCCAGAAAAAGAACTCTGGGAGATGACTAAAAACCATTACATTGAATTCCCAATCCCTATATTTATGCACACCTGCATTTTTGATTTCCTTCACAAGCTAATTGTACAATAATTCAGAGTCTGATTCTTTTTGTACAGCAAAATAATGTTTTGGTCATGTATACTTATTGTGTATCTAAGTTATATTTTAATATATTTAACATCTACTGGTCATCCTGCCATCTAGGGGAGGGGGGGGGGGGGTAAGAGGTGAAAAATTGGAACAAGAGGTTTGGCAATTGTTAATGCTGTAAAGTTACCCATGTATATATCCTGTAAATAAAAGGCTATTAAATAAAAAAATAAAATAAAAAAAGAAAAAAGAAGAAGAAAAAAAAAAAAAAAAGAATATCCAGGAGAGTAGAAACTTTTTTTCTTATGTCTTTATATCCTCAGGACTTAGCATGTTGCCAGACCCATAGAAAGAACTTAATAAAGACTTGCTAATTGATTGAATTAAATTGACTTCAGGTTGGTGATCATTTCATTTTCAAAGTCTAGACTCATGAGGCATTTAGTCCAACTGAGGGCCTTAGCAATTGTGCCCAAGTTCTCTGGGTAAAGGTTTATACTATCTTCATCCAGAGAAAGATTATGGGAGTCTGGATGCAGATTGAAGCATATTATTATCACTTTTGTTATCGTTTTTCTTTCTTGCAATTTCCCCTTTTGTTCTGATTCTTCTTTCACATGACTACTGTGGAAATATGTTTTTTAAAAGAAAGGAAGAAAGGAAGAAAGAAAGAAAGAAAGAAAGAAAGAAAGAAAGAAAGAAAGAAAGAAAGAAAGAAAGAAAGAAAGAAAGAAAGAAAGAAAGAAAGAAAGAAAGAAAGAAAGAGAAAGAAAGAAAGAAAGAAAGAAAGAAAGAAAGAAAGAAAGAAAGAAAGAAAGAAAGAAAGAAAGAAAGAAAAATAAGACAAAGAAGCTAGTTTGTATAATGGATAGAGCACCAGCCCTGAATTAAGAAGGACCCAAGTTCAAATCTGGCCTCAGACACTTAATACTTCCAGGCTGTGTGATTCTGGGCAAGTCACTTAACCCCAATTGTCTCAGCAAAAAGAAAGAGAGAGACAGAGAGACAGAGAGAGAGAACCAACCATAACCAAAAAAAATTCATCCTTAAAAATATAAATATATATTATAAATATAAAATATAAATAGCCGAGTTGAAATTCACGGAGTCAGAGCATCCATGTTTTTCATTTTCTAAATGAGGAAATGGAGGTGCAGAAAGTTCAAGTGATTTACCTAAGATCACACAGCTAATAAGTCAGAGAGCCGAGCTTCCCTATCTTCTGGATCTTCCTCTCTATGTCATGCTGTCTCTCCTGTTAATATTCATTAAGTCCTCACTCCAACTCTCAGCGAGCCCTATTGTCTGAGCTATACCGCACTTGCCACAAGTATTTCTATTGAAGGTCTATGCTTATTGGCTAATGTGCTGCTAAAAGTTGCATTGTACCACACATGCTCTTGCCCTCATCTCTCAACCGCCTACCCCATAATGCCCATCAGCCAGGACTGGAAGCAGTAAGGAAGAACACCTCACTTTGCTCCATAAGCAGAAACTAGCCGGGGACTCTCCAAGTAGACACCAAGGGGGATGATGATAGTATGTTGGGCAGGTTCCAGCCATTAGTAGTTTATAAGCAGTATCACTAATTAGCTAATCAGTCTTCAATGGAAATGATTCCCTAAGCATTCTGCAAGTTACAAGACACCCCACGTGTGGGCAAAAATATGTGAGTGCAAGACATCATCATTCCCTTTCAAGTGAAGAATGAGCAGTAATTTGAAACAGGCTGTATGTGCTTCTGAGATTAGAGTCTTTGTGACTTAATGCTTATCTGCAAATGCACTTGAAGCATGAGGGCAGCAAATGCATGCAGCATCCATATGGTAATAGATGGACACAATGTGGCCAACAGCTGTTGTCTGAAGTCATATATAGATTGGCGATAAATACCAAGCATTTTAGCCAAGCCTGAGCAATCTTGAGCTGCCTCGAGTGGAAAAGAGGAGACTGACTAGCTACACCGGTGGAGGAAAAGTGAAACTAAATTGATTTTCTCAGACATTTCTTTAAATAATGGTGAAATTGTTTGTTTGTTCGTTTTTTGTCTTAAAGAATAGGCCTATCGCTGCTAGGTTGTATTTTGCAGACATTTGAGCTTCATAACAACCCCATGAAGTACCCCTGATTATTATCCCCATTTTACAGATGAAGAAACTGAGGTACAGAAAGATTAAATATAAAAAAAGATAATGGTGGCTGAATTAAAACCTTAACACTTTGCAGATACCAAATAGAAAACAATTTCCACTCGTAACATCCATCCCCCCAGAGGACATGATCTAAAGCCATCAAAAAGTAAAAATTCTGTCCTCCTTCCATTAGTACATCAGCCAAATGTTTTCCCTTGTGTAGGAAATTGATTGCAATATGCAACGTAAGCTCACTGGAATGTAATCTCTGGAGAGGAGGCAGTGTTTCTCAGGTATTTTGTTTTATTATAGTTCCCAACATGTAATAGGTGCTTATTGTTGCTTGTCTTCCTAGGAAAAGGGTCATAGAAGCATAGAGACAGGGCTAGAAGAGAAGTAGACTTGAGAGACATCCAGAAGCCCCTCATTTCACAACTTAAAAAAAATGAAACCTAGAAGAGAGAGAGCAAACAGCTTATCATCATGTAAATAGCAAATGAAAGAGCTAAGGATTTGAACTCAAGTCCTTGAACTCCAAATTCAATTCTCAGCTCCAGAACTGAATCAAATTGAAGACATCATATGAAATCTTCCCAGGCCATCCCTCACTCAAAGTATACCAGTTCACATACTTAATATGAATTTGCCAGAATAACATTTTCCAGAAAAAGCAATTTCCAAGTCTTATTTTTGCTGAGTCAAATGGAAAGGGGCAGCTAGGGGGTACAGTAAATAGAACACTGGGTGGGGAGTTAAGAAAATTAATCACCAGGAGTTCAAACCCAGCCTCAGAAATTTACTGGCTATGAGATGCTGACAAAGCCATTTAACCCTCAATTTCCTCATCTGTAAAATGAGCTGAAGAAGGAAATGGCAAACCACGCCAGTATCTTTGCCAAGAAAACCCAAAATGGATTCATGAAAAATTAGATATGATTGAAATAATTCAACAACCATCCGGGTGATAGACACTTTAATCCCCAATTCTTACTGAAAAATATCTGAATTTAGGAGATGAAAGCTTGGATCAAGGGCAGAGAACCTTTTTTTCTGCCAAGGACCATTTGGATATTTATAACAATAACAATTTAAAAATTCAAGCAGTGGGAGATTGTCATACTCGGCTTTCTGCTCACCATCACCCGCTGTTGCCTTGGTAGGGCCAAATCAAAAGATTTTTATATAGCCTTATACAGCCTGAAGGCCCAAAGTTCCTGGCCTAGAGGTTGGGAAAAGGGATAAACTAGAGAAGAAAGATTGATAAGTAGGCAGAAGGCCAAGAAAAGAACCGTTCTGTTGGTGAGCAGCATGGTGTGTTGGGAAGAGTATTGAATTTAGTAGTCATAAGAGTTAGGTTGAATCCTAGATTTAATGATCTGTGTAACTCTGGACAAGTCACATTCTCTGGGTCTTGGTTTCCTCACAGATAAAATGAGGGAGCCGGTCCTGTCTCCTTAGCTCTATGACACCAGGCTTCACAACAGATGGCCACTCAAAAGGAGTAACTACCAAAATTTCCTGGCCGGTGTAATATGTCACAGGAGCGTGTCTGCTTCTAGAAGACCCATAGTTATCACTCTGCAGTTGCAGTTGCAGGAAACTCCTACAGACATTGAATAGATTGTCAATAGTCTACAATTCTTAATGGTTTTTGTGTACATTTGTCAACAACCCACAATTCTGAAGTCTTGACTTCCTTCCAACCTATCTCCCCACCCCAGAGCCTGCAAATATGGGGCCTGCAGCTGATGTTTTTAAGGGCTGGCTCTGCTCTATATCCCCAGCAGTTACATGGAAGTTAAGACTTCTTCTTTTCAACCACATGTCCTCATCCCAAATAATCTGCACAATAGCTAAGGCTACATGTTAACAGACTGGGCATCCTAGACTATGTGGGCAGCATTGTGACTACTTGACCTCATGCTTTGCTCTATAATATTTAAGGGGGGGAGGTAATCTGGATGATTCTGGACCTAAAATCTCTTTGCAGTGATTTTATTTTAAAGGAAAACCAAAAAAATAGGATAGTTTCAGGATAGGCTAATGTTTGCAAAAAGAAATCACTGTACATCTCTGTTCAAATTCCATTTGAGTGTATTTTTTAAAGGTTTTTGAGGAGATAAGTGATTTTATGATAAAGAACAGGTTTTTTTTTTAAATTGGGGACACCAGCCCTGAATTCAGGAAGATCTGAGTTCAAATCTGGTCTCAGACACTTAATACTTCCCAGCTGTGGGACCCTGGGCAAGTTACTTAACCTCAATTGCCTCAAGAAAATTAAAAAGTGGGGAGCCTAATAATATGATTCACTGATTTAATATGCATTTATTAAGCACCTACTTAAGCAAAGTACTGTACTGGCTAATAAAAAAGATACAGGGTTGATACAAGGCTCAGTTCTGCCTTTGAGGTACTTAACATATAGTAAAAAGATAAAATTAGACGTCAGAGAATCACAGATTTTCAGATTCAATTGACAGTGTGATGTCTGACAATTCAAAACCTCCCAGGAAAGGACTTCCCCAACAGACTGAGAGGTGGCCATCCTCTTTGCTTAAAGGTCTCCAAGGAGAAGGATCCTCAGTGCACTGAAACAATTAGAGATCAGGATTGTGCACTGGAAAGTTATCTAGTAGCATCTCCTCTCATGGAACTGAAGTTCAGAGAGATTAGGAGTTGTGCCCCAGAATGAATGTCCCAGAATGGGGGACCTTACCCAGCTAATGTGTGTATGTAAACATACATTCATTCTGGGCAAGTCACACTGAGGGCTTTATGGATGGTGGCTGCCGGGCAACCCCCAAGGCCAGTCAGCTCTGATGGGGAATTCTGGCTGTTGCCAGAGTCTATCCAGGCAGGATGTGCTGGGCCAAGCTGGAAGCCCCAGACCAAGGTTCCAGATCCATACAACCCAGTGTTGCTGCCTCCTGGGGAATGTGCAGCTCCAGCCTCTGAGAAACTTTTGCCTGTCACTGGTATCATTATCTTAAGGAAGAACCACAACTGTGTCCTCTGGGTGATCTTGGGGTCCTAAAGCTTGACTTCAGTCTGGGAGACTGGGCAATGCTCCCTATTCTGGACTGGGGGAAGGGGGAGGAACTTCCAACAGTCTTTGATAAAACTGTTTCTTTCTTTTTGTTACAGAATGAGATGGCTATGGGAAAGTAAAGAGACAGAGAGATGAAGACAGAATGACAGAGACAGAAGCAAACAGAGGTGGACCAATAGAGACAGAGAGTGACAAAGAGACAGAAACAGAAAGAGGCAGACAGAGAATCAGAGAGAGACAGAAACAGAAAGAGGCAGAGAGTCAGAGAGAGACAGAGACAGAAGACACAGACACAGACAGCCAGAGAGAAGCAAACAAAGATGGACCAACAGAGACAAAGAGGGACAGAGAGACAAAGAAAGAAAAACAGAGACACAGAAGCAGAAAGAGACAGAGAGAGACAGAAAGATACAGAGAAAGGCAGAGACAGATAGAGACAGAGAAGCAGACATGCAGAGACAGAAAGAGACAGAGAGATAGAGACAGAAAAACAGAAACAGAGACAGAAAGAGAGCCTGAGAATTAATACTTGACCCCAAGTCCTTCTTGTTCTGAGTTAGACTCTATTGAATACTTCCTGGTCTTTGGACACCGCACTTCTTAAGTCAGTCTAAAATCCCAAATGAATGATTGCCTAGCTTCAGCTTCTTATCTGACTTAGGGGAAGATGATTTTTTTTAACCTTGTAAAAGATATTATACCAAACGTTGTACTTTTGTTATGTTGTGTCTACTTCATGTAACTCTATATTTACTTAGTATTTTCTTCTTAAAGTATACATGGTTGCTGCAACCTACCATCAGCCCTCCATTCTCCTCATCTCCCAACCCCCAAGAACCTGTCAGGAACTATTCTATAATATTAAAGGATTTTTATAATCTCCAGTGCCTAGCACAGTCTCTGATACACAGTAGGAGCCTAATAAAAGAATTGAATTGAGTATATTCCTCTTCAATTTTATCACATAGTAGGAGCTTAAGAAAAGTATATTGAATTGAATGTATTCCTCTTCAATTTTGTCACCTAGTAGGAACTTAATAAAAGCATTTCTAATTGAATTGAATGTATTCCTCATAAATTTCCTCTTCTTAGATCCCACTGCTCAAGTGAGTCAAGAGCTTTCTGAACTTGTTCCTACTTGGACACAAAACAGATCCTAGTCTAGCATTATTGACATTCTACAGAGGGATGACCTTACAACTCGTCTATAAATGTCAAGCCATTGACGAAACAGAGAAGGATTTTTTGAAAGCAGAAGTTCCTTGCAAGTTACAAGAACTCATTTCTAAGATCTTTAAAGGTTTCTGAGGATAAAACAAAAGAATAATCCCTCATTAATCAAGAACCCTGTACTGGAGAGACTTGAGAATGCTGGGAAATGTCATATGAAGTGGTTTGAGATCAAGTCTCCTTGGAAATTGGCCCAACACCTTCTTCCGAAAGGCCTGGATGTGTCCCAGATCATCAGCTGTTCTTGTGGGCACAGAAAAGTTTAATATTCATATCGGTTACTTTACTTCCTTCCCTAGATTTCCTTCCAGTAAAGGCAGGATCTGCAAGTAATACACAAATGTCAGAGGAATGAGTCCAATATCTGAGGTGGTGGAAAAAGCATATACTTTTCAACACATTAAGTTTCTAAATAGTGAAGTTATAGAAAGAGTAGGCAATTCAGAAAAAAGTCAATAAAGAACAGAATACATATATATATTTACATATACACACATTATATTTATATGTATTTGTATACACATTCTGTTCTTTATTAATCTACTGTATATTTATGTATTTATATATATTATATATTTATATATAAGTATTATATATATTTATTTATACTTATATATATAATATTCTGTTCTTTATGTATGTATATGTATATATTCCATTCATTAATCTCCTCTGACATGCCTACTCTTTCCTTAACTTCAGTGTTCAGATATTAAATGTGTTAAAAAAAAAAATGCATGGTTTTTAATCCTTAAAGGACATAAAATATGTATGTATGTATATATACGTTTTTAAAATATGTATACAGGTGCACATATTTCTAATTCAGAGAAACATGCTATAATGTCCAAAGTCAATTCACTATTTATGGTAACTAACTATTGAGATTAACTCACTTTCATTCAATACGCATTTATTAAGCACCTACAGTATGCTGAGCACTGTACTAAGGACTAGGGGTACAAAGATTAAAATGAAAACAAAATAAAAATAAAAACCTGCTGGGGGGAACAATGTGTGCACAAATAAGTTTATACAATATAAACAGAGTAAATACAAAACAATTTCATGTAGGAATGCATTGACAATTGTGGAATGATCAAATTATTGACCTTGAATTAACCCTGAAAGTGAAGGGAATAAGCACTTCACTTATTTTTTCTTTCAGGCACTATGTTTAGCTCTTTACAAATGTTTGAAATCAGCAACATTTCTATAAGTTACAGTCTTAGAGGGCTACCTAAAGTACCGAGATTAAGTGACTTGCCCAGGGTCATCCAGACAGTATTGTTAAAGGCTGACTTGAACCCATGTCTTTTTGGATTTGAGGCCAGCTTTCTGCCTATTGGATCATGCTGTCTCGAAAACTGGAAGATAAATGATTAAGTATTGTTTGGCTACTTACAGATTAAGTGATATTGACCAAATCATTTCCCTACTCTGGACTTCAGGTTCTTCCTTTGTAAAATGCAAAAGAAGGTAGACTAAATGATCTCTAAGGATCCTTTCAGGTCCTAATTATGCTCTGAATGCTACCAATAAAGTTCAGAAAGAAAGTCAATTTTTCTAACATAGAATCAGAGGATTTAGGATTAGAATGGGCACTAGACATTATTTACTCCAATTCCTTGGTCTGACAGGACCCCATGCCTAGAATATGTCCTTCTACTTCACTTCTTAAAATCCTGAATTTTCTAAAGCTCAACTGCCTAAGCCTGATCTTTCTTGATCTCTACCTCTCTAACCCCTTTGTTAGTGCTTTATTCCCCCTTGAAATCACCTTGGACCTACTTATCTGTGGAATTTTTTCTCTTTGCAGGAGAATGTAGATTCCTTGAAGAATCTACAATTCCTTCCTTCATTCCTCTCTTCCTTCCTTCCATCCTTTTTTTCTCTCTTTCCTTTCCTCTTCCTTCTCGTCCTTCCTTCCTTTCTTTCTCCCTTCCTCCCTCCTTCCCTCCCTTCTTTTCTTCTTCATTCCTTCCTTTCCTTTTTCTTTTCTTTTTTCTTCCTTCCTTCTTTCTTTCTTTTTTCTTTCTTTTTTCCTTTTTTCTTTTTTTTCTTTCTTTTTTTTTCTTTCTTTCTTCTTTCTTTCTTTTTTTTCTTTCTTCCTTCCTTTCTTTCTTTCTTTCTTTCATGATCTTTATATACCCAGCACCTCCCTTATCAAACCATGGATGAATTAGGCAATTATGTGTTGAATTGAATTAAACTGAATAGATTAAAGTACTTGCCTGGAGTCACACAGATAATAAAGATCAGAAGAAGGACTCACATCCAGCTCCTCTAATTCCAAATGAAGCAAACTTTTTCTCTGCTATCACTCCACAGCAAAGTGGCTCCTAGGCAGGGACAGTTAGGGCTCTTCCCCCAAAACATCAAAGTTATTTTTTTGTCATTTCAATTGTGTCTGACACTTATGACATCATTTAGGATTTTCTTGACAAAGATACTGGAGAGCTTTGCCATTGCCTTCTCCAGCTCATTTTACAAATGAGGAAACTGAGGCAAACAGGATTCACTAACTTGCCCAAGATCACTCAGCTAATAAGTAAGTGTCTGAGGCCAGATTCCTGATTCCAAGTCCAATGCTCTTTGCACTATGGTTCCCCCTAGTGGCCCATCAAACAGAGTTTTTTTTTGTTTTTGTTTTTGTTTTAATATTTGTTTTTCAGTATTGTTGGAATATAGGAACAACCGGTTTCTTAATAATTTAGTTACCAAAAAGAAACAATTAAGATTTATGTGAGTGCGTATACACACACACATACACACACACACACACACACACACACACACACAGAGATCATAGGGGACCTTGTCCCTGTCTTAGCATTGCCCTGCCTCTCTCCCACAGCAGTATAGGTTTTTTCATCAGGAACCACTCAGAGAGACCTGGGTTCATGTATGTCACAACTGCCTCCAAAATGTTCTTCCAAGCCAATTATCGTATTTTCAGTAAAAGCATTTACATCTAGAAATACTCAAATTCTAAAAATCAAGGTTGGATTTATTGCTTTGTTGATTCTGTGATAGAAAGAAAATGTTAATGCCCTAAGTACAATCCCCCCCGCAAAGGACTGGTTGTTAAACATTTACCAGCACATCCCTGCCTGGGTACACTGTGTGTGCCCAGTGTGTGCTGCCCAGGCCCCAAAATTGCCCCACAAGATGAAACACATTTTCTGGATTTTTCCTTCCTCCTATGAATCCTATAATCTCTCATGAGCAAAACAAACTCCAAGTGAATTTGAGTCTCATGGGAAGAGGAAGGATTCCCCAAAGAATAACCACAAATAATACAACCATGATGTAAACAATTGAGGAGAACAGCAGAGCTATAGAAGTCAAACAAGACTGACAGAAAGCAACATGGGATGAAAGGCGTTTTGTGTCTGTGTGAGACTGAAATCCTCCTGAACAATGAGTCTGCCAGGAAGAAATGCATGTAGGGACAGGCCCTGCCAAGCTGTCTATAGCCACAATCAAGGAACAATGACATGTGACAATGAATTTTCATATGCTCCTCCTGTTCAGCTAACAGCAACGCGCTTGTGATGTGTCTCCGTGAACAGGTAATCATGAATACAGCCATTTTAGCCACTAAGACAAGAAAGAGGCCCTTAGTCTATTTGGCATAACACCGAACATCTTTGCTAAAAAAGAGCAACTTCTCAAATTACAGGTAGCTATGTGACACAATGGATAGAGCACTAGGTCTGGGATCAGAAAGACCTGAATTCAAACGTTGCCTCAGGTACTTACTAGTTCTGTGAGCCCAGGCAGGTCACTTAGCCTCGGCTTCCGCATTTGTAAAATTATTATTAAATAATACCCACTTCCCAAGGATGTTGTAGAGATCAAATAAGCATATAATTGTAAGTCATTACTAATAAATAAATTTCAATAAATTCTTCTTGAAAACAGAAACTTTATAAAAAGGGAAAGCCTAGCCTTTAAAATTCCTTTAGCCTATTCTAAAACACCTACTATGTGCCATGTATTATGCTAAGCACTTTGTAAACATTATCACATTTGATCCTCATAACAACTCTGGGAGGTAGAACTTGCTATTATCCCTATGTTATAATTGAGGAAGCTGAAATGAAAATAAGCGTACATTTAGTATCTTACAGTTAATAAGTGTCTGAAGCCCACCACATTATCCACTGTGCTATTTAGCTGCATCTAGGTCCAAACCAAATGGGCCTGCAAGCTGATTTTGTTAATATTTTGATAACTGTATTTCAGTATAATTGATCTCCTTTGCAAGCCTTTGTATTTTAATTAATTGATTTCCTTTGCAAACCATATTATTTTATTTATTTTTTTAATTATTATTCTTTCAAGGGACCCATAGGTTTCCCTAGACTGCTGAAAGTTTCCATGATGCAGAAAAAAGTGAAGAGCCTCTGATGCAAAGGCCTAGAGGACAGTCAACTAAGTCAATTTAAAAAAAAATCTTTATTAACTACTGTAATGTTCTCTGGTTTGGTTTTCTTGGGGTCTCTGGAGGCAGCTTTCGTTTCAGTTCAGTAATCACCACAAGAACAGCCAAAGTCCAAATCTTTTATTGTTTCCTTCAAAGTCCTATCTCCTTCACTTGGGGCTCAGCAAGTTTTCTGGGGGCCTTCCTGAGTCTTGGTTTCAGTAGAGAAACAAAGGAGGAGAGCCTGCCACCAAGGCAGTGTGAAATGAAGTCAATGAAAATCTCTCTGAGTCCAAAGGTTTGTGCTTTAGCCTCCAGCCACCACAAAGGTGGAGGATAGAATAAATCTGTCTCAGCCTTTGCTGATTGTTATATACTCTTTTATCATATCTATTATCAATCTTGTGGAACTATATTAAGTACTAAGTACATGTACTGAACTAGAGAACTATTAATCACCAGGCTAAACTAGATAACCATTGTCTTAACAATTCCTCTGACTTAACACCTTGTACGAATCCTCGTTTCACAGTTCTGACCCATAACAAACTATCTCATATATACCAGACACTGTGCTAAATGCAGAGTTGGAATACAAAGAAAAACAATTTAAAAATTCAGTCCCTCATTTCATAAAACGTAGCAATTAGAGTGCTTTTGCTCAAAAGCAGAACTGTGAATTCAAAACCTGCCTTAGATACTAGCTGAGTGAAGCTGGGAAAAATCATCCAATTTTTCCCTGATTCAGTTTCTTCATTTTTAAAATGGAAATAAGAACAGTATTTACCTTGTAGGGTTGTTGTAAGGATGAAATAGCATA
The DNA here is from genome assembly GCF_902635505.1 of Sarcophilus harrisii. Classification (NCBI taxonomy): domain Eukaryota; kingdom Metazoa; phylum Chordata; class Mammalia; order Dasyuromorphia; family Dasyuridae; genus Sarcophilus; species Sarcophilus harrisii. Next base: position 634,960,652 of record NC_045427.1, on the reverse strand, counting down.
ATCATATAAAATTCTTTGTAAACTTTAAAGGACCATTCTAGCTATTATTATTGTTCCCTTCATATCAGGTTCAGATTCACATACTATATCTTAGGACCAAAAAATCTAAAGTGAGGGAAGTTTGAAATGACGTGACTACTCAAGAAAAGCACTGATAAGAAGGAGGTCCCCATACACCAAAATATTTATAGCAATACTTTTTTGTGATAATGAAGAATTAGAAATTAATTAGATTCTCATGAGTTGGGGAATGGTTAAATTATACCCGGGGACCAAAGAAACTAAAGTAAGGTAAGTTTGAAATGACTTGACTACCCAAGAAAACCATTGGTAAGAAGGAAGTTCCCATACACCAAAATATTTATAGCAATATATTTTGTGATAGCGAAGAATTAGAAATAAAGTAGATTCTCATGAGTTGGGGGAATGGTTAAATGAGCTTTACATGAATGTGATGTGCTCTAAGAAATTCTATGTGTAATGGCTACAGAGAAGCATCAGAAGATCTATATGAACTGATGAAGAGTGAAGTGGCAGAGCCAAAAAACAACATACACAATGACTACACAATGAAGTCACTTCTTCATAGAAATAGAAGGTCCACCAGGTGTTACACATTGAACATGCTTTCAGACTTCTTCAATGTATTAATCATTTGTAGATTTTTTTTTCCTGTTTTAAAAAAATATTAAGACAGCTAAGTGGTGCAGTGGTGCACTAGCCCTGGAGTCAGAAGAACCTAAATTCAAATCTAGTCTCAGATATCTATAAGGTGTGTGACTAAAGGCAAGTCATTTACCCCCAGTTATTTCATTTATGTGTGTGTATATACATATATATATATACATATATACAAAATTTGGTATATAGGATGGTTCTCTGGGAGTAGTTGGTTTAGTAAAACATAGGATATTTATGATGCTGTAAAAAAACAGAAGATATCAATAAAAATTTATTTTTAAAAAAGAAAGAAAGCCAAGTCAAAATTGCATACAATTGTCTGAATTTTTTTAATAGTCCTTTACCCATCCCCAGTGGGATCATCCCCATCATCTCTCCTTTGCTCCTGTTCCCTGACTCATTAGTGTTATTTGCTTTGCTATCCACAATCACAAACCCTGGCCTGGCTCCACATTCCAGGACTTGAGGCCATTTGACAGCTTTGCTCCCACGCTGGAGAGCCTGCAGTTTAGCTGGGCAGTGAGTCAAGAAGAAGCAGAAGATGAGCCCTTGGAGATAGATTGCTCACCAGAGAAGACCCTCTTTTATCTTTGCAGAATGCATGCTGGGTCCGAGGGGTTTGGGTGAGTCACAGTGGAAAGAGAGTGGGGGCAAACCAGGACTCCCATTGGATGACTTGTGTTTCTAGAATATTGTTTTAAAGTAATTAGCTGGAAGAATGATCCCTTTTATCATTTCAATTCAACAAGCAGCACTTCCCATGTCCAATTTATTGGCAAGCCAGCCATTACTCACACCCTTCTCCTTCAATCTAATCCAACAAGCCCTAACTAAATTCCCATACAAAGCTAGCTACAGTAGAAAAAGTGCCAGGACTAAAGTTGGACAAATCTGGCCTCAGATACTTAGTAGCTATGTGACCATGGTCAAGTCATTTCACCCTATTTATCTCAGTTTCCTCATCTGTAAAATGAGCTGGAGAAGGAAATGACAAACCATTCCAGTATCTTTGCCAAGAAAGCCCCAACTAGAGTTGCAAAGAGTCAGGCATGACTGAAATAACTGCACAACAATAGAATTATGAATGCAAGAACAAAAATGAAGGCAGTCCCTGAAGCCTCCTACTATGTGCCCATCACTACTAGGCACCTAGAGGTGATATGAGTTGGGGGGGGGGGAAGGAAGGATTCAAGGAAGAAGATATCATTCAGTGGTCTCTTATGCTACTGGCTATACCCATAGTCAACAGCCCAATCAGCCAGCCATCACAAAAGGCCCCAGATTCCAGATTCCTATAGTTATGGGGAACACAATCAAAATAAGACACCTGGGTCTGCTGGATCAGTACACTAAGTGCTGGGTGACCTGCTGGAGGGGATTCAGAATCAAAGGGAGCACGAGATTGGAAGTCAACAGAGCAATGCCCCCTATGGTGGCTCTTGGCACAATCTTACACAAGGGACCACAAGTAAAGGCAGAGATTGAAGAAATTTATAAAAAGAAAAAAACAATGTTTTTCTGAAATGATACCTGATAGGTGCTTGATAAATGCTTGTTGACTGACTGACAGATTGACTAACTGAGTGAAGGGATCCAGGGAAGCTAATCCCTAGTAAACAGTAACTGAAAAAGAAAAATGGAAACCCACAATATGTGTATGTGATCATCATACTGCTAGGTCATGGAATCCAGCCAATAATATCATTGCTGTCCACCTCAGGAATAAAGTCCTATTTAAGGATTTCATTGCTGATTAAGAAATTGATTAGAGCTGGAGAATCTAGGCTGTAATCCCAGTTTTGTTCTTTGTTATACATGTAGCCTGAAGCTTGTCCCCTAAAGACCATTAGCCTTCTAGGAAAAAAAGGTTGGAATTATACAACCTCCATATTGTCCTGAATCTCTAACATTCTATTCTATTATGTAAATAGTTATGGAGTGTAATAGTGGCTGGCATTTATGTAAAATGTTACAGGAAATTATTGATTTATGTATCTATTTTATTCACCTATATACCCGAGGTCATATAAAAATGTCTCAGGAAAACAAGAGGTCACAAATGGAAAAAGTTTAAAAAGCCCTGCTCTACCACAATATGACATGCTACCAATTAATATCAATTAACAGAATATCCTTTTTAGATAACACTACCATTTTCATCAGTTTCTTAGGTAGATATAATGACCCAAAAGGTAATTCACAGTTATATCCTAAACATGAAAAGTACTCCTAGCAGTGGACAAAAAGTCATTTCAAAGGTGTCTTCCAAGACATGGATAACCAGAAAAGGGGACTGAGCCAAACCAGCTCAAAAAATAATGAATTACATTTTGGTATCCACAAAATAACAAAAGACATTGCGGGTAAAGTCCCCAGTGAACTAGACACATCCTCTCTAGAAGATATATGGAACTACATGGAAAATGATCATCCAGAATGACAGGGACTGGGTAGGCTATAATCTGCACTGATAATACAGTAAGCTGTGAGAACCTTAATATAAGAGGCTGGTTTTGCCTTTCATGAGCTCCCTTAATTCTAGGGCCTTCCTTCTTTTTAATTATCTCCAATGAACCCAGTAGACAGTATATATGTACACTCTATGTCATCTCCCTCTTAGACAATAAGCTCCTTGAGGGCAGGTCCTATCTTTGATCTTCCTCTGTGTCCTCAGTGTTTGTCAAGGTGCCTGACACACCACAGATGCTTAATAAATACCTATGACTTTGTCAGCTTGGAAAAGGTGGCCATAATGATGAGACATCCCTTAAAGTACAAAAGGAAATGCCATTTGCTCCAGTCCAAAAATCCAAAATGTATTAAGCACTTGACATGTACAGAGAATTCTGGTCCTCCTTTGCATTAAAAAGTTATTTAGAAATAAATTGGTGCTATTCTTAGTGGTATCAATTAAATATATTAAATATAATTATAAGGAGAAGTGAAACAAGCATTTATTTAGCTCTTACTACATGTCAGGCACTGTGCTAAGCAGTTTTAAAATATTAATTCATTTGATTCTCACAACAACCCTGAGAGGTAGATATATTTCAATTACCACTTTACAGATGAAGAAACTTAAGTAGACAGAGATTTAAATGATTTGTTCAGGATAACATAACTAGAAAATGTCTGAGACTGGACTTGAGCTCAGGTCTCCCCGACTTCAAGTCCAATACTCTAATCCTTTGTTGTTGTTGAGATTTAGGGGGGAGTTATGGGGGGAACGAGGGTTAATTATTTTTGTTATACATGTAAATTCATTTTTGACATATTTCCTTATAAATCACATTGGGAGAGAAAAATCAGAACAAAAGGGGAAAACCACGAGAGAAAAAGAAAACAAAAGAAAAAGTGAACATAGCATGTGTTGATTTACATTCAGTCTCCATAGTTCTCTCTCTAGATGCAAATAACATCTTTCAGTCAAAGTTTATTGGGATTGCTTTGGATCTCTGAACCACAGAGAACCAAGTCTGTCAGAGCTGATCATTGCACAATCTTCTCGTTATGGTGTACAATGTATTCCTGGTTCTGCTCGTTTCCCTCAGCATCAGTTCATGTAAGTCTTTTCAGGCCTTTCTAAAAACAGCTTGTTGATCATTTTTTATAGAATAACAATCTTCCATTATTTCATATACCATAACTCATTCAGCCATCCTCCAATTGCTCTATCCCTTATGTCACCTAGGAGTCTCTGCAGAAGCAATAGAGGACAGTTGTTGGACACATTGGCTTGAAGCCAAGAAGATAAGGATGAGTCCTTTAACCTCTCAGTTGCTCAAAGCAACAATCCAAGACTATATATTGCCAAAAAGTCCTGATCTACACTAGAAAGAGGAATCATCTTGCCAGAAATGGCCTGTGCTAGTTAAATCACAGGTCAAGCTTCTGTCCCTATCTCTTTTATGAGGTACTAAAGCAGATAGAAGCTCTTAGGTTGTTGTTGTTCAATTGTTTTTCAGTCACTGCTGATTGTTCATGGGCCCATTTTGGATTTTCTTGGCAGAGAAATCACTCATGTATTGGCCATTTCCTTCTCCAGTTTATTATACAGATGAGGAAACTGAGGCAAAAAGGGTTAAATGACTTGCCCAGGATCACACAATGCATAAGTATCTGAGACTGAATTTGAACTCAGGAAGATGAGTGTTCATGACTTCATGCCTGTAATTCTATTCATTTGAGTCACCTAGCTGTAGGGTACTCAGCAACTAAACTACTGAGCCAAGATAAAATTTTGGGACCTTAAAGACATTTACTTAGTTAAAGAAGAGCCTCTTCTTCCTACACAGAATGCCTCAGAATGTCTTCTCCATAACTCTTATGGCAAAACCAAACAACCCAAACTCTGCTCTTCTGATTTACCCACAATCTGATCAGGATAATGATCTTGCAACTTACTTTCTGTGCGCACTTCCTGCAGGGCTGCTGTAAGCTCTTCCTTTAGGACGGTGGCCTCCCTGGCAATCTTCTCCCCCTTATCGAGCAGATTCCACGTGGCTTCTTCAACGGAAGCAAGAAGAACCCGGGCCCTTTTTGAACGTCCTTTTTTCCTATTGGAAAGATTCTGGGGACAATTCACCAGTGTCGTGACCTAAAATGGAAAAAAGACAATATATTTACTAAGGGTGAACTCTTTGAGTTGGCATAAAGTAAGAAAAAGAGAAAAGGAAATAGTCCAGGGATATCTCCATCTGAGGGATATCTCAGGGTCTGGGATATCTCAATGTCAGAAAAATTGGCAATGAGGTGGAAGGAAAGAACACCTGTGTCTGAATGTCAAATTTCTACTTGTGACTTTAGGTAAGGTGTATTTCCTCAATGGGTTTCATTTTCCTCATTTTTAAAGATGAACTCCAAAATCTCATCTGTCTTAAAATTATAATCATAGAAATATAATTATGACAATCATTTCATGAGCATTAGGAATTAGGTTAGATCCTCTCTATCCAGCTACCAGGGCAAACCGAAGCTATGGACTTGATATAATTTCCCTAGAACTTCTGATTGAAAGGAAGAATGAAAAAGAGAGATTATTCTGTTTAGTATTTGAGATCCAGGTGAAATTTGAAGTTGAGCATTGATTTTGGAGTTAGAAGAAAAGGGTAAAGAGCTCACCTTTGCCACTCCATCTGTGAGCAAATGTGTGGATGGATGGCAATAAACTTCTGGGGAAAGAGTGAACCAATCTCTAGAACTGTTAGAGTATTTAGATCATAGATTATGGATAACACGTCTCAGATCTATGACCAAACAAGATTCTAGATTATATCTCAGAGACCAAATAAACCAACGCCCCCCCCACTTTTTTTTAACAGATGAAGCAATAAAAAATGAATTGCTAGTGTGAGAGGTAGGATTTGAATCTAGGACCTCTGATTTTATGTCAGGATTCTTTCCCCGTCTTTACTACTTCAAGAAACCAAATCTTCCCACTGCTATACATTCTAAGTATCAGAGTTAGAAGCTATTGACAGAAATCCAAAGTGAAAAAAAAAAGTCCTCCAACTCTCAAACCTTTGCTACAAACCAAGAAGAAAGTCTCATTGTCTACAAAGAGCCTTTAGAATGCATTTTAACCCGTAAAATTTCTGTATCTTCCCACTGCACATTCCTGCTCTATTGTACGTGTCCTCCACCCTTCAAATATCTCCGGGAGAACAGCCTGGGCTGTCATAATAAATGAATGCATACCAGAAATGCTTTATTCTTTATTAGAAATGCTACCACTAAAAGAAATATAGCAAGAGCATGTGGAAGAAGGAAAAAAAAAACAAAAGAAAAAGAAATTTAAAAATAAAGAGTATGTGGGAGAACACTGGCTTCCATCTCCCCAGCCCCAATACTATCACAACATGCAAAATCTTCATCTGGCTTCAAATTCTCTCTGTACCAATGTGTCTGTAGCTCCTTAATACAATTATTTCAAATTGATTTGACTGGAGTCAAGGAAAATTTCCAAAGGCCAGTTTCATTGCAGAGGTAAGCAAGACTGGCTAATTTTTTATATGCAGGAGTTGAATGAGTCTTGCTTTTTTTTTTTTTCAGCAAGTCTCAAGTGAGAGAGCTTTATTTGGCTTAAAAAAAAGTGGATAGACACAAGAAGTTTGTGGATAGAAAGTCTGATAGAGGTTCTGAACTTGAGGATGAGTTTGTTATAAGCATCCCTTGATACTCATGCAAGGTTCCAGGGTGCAAGAAGTATGAACTCTGGATGATTCATCTTGAGATAAGGAAGGGAAAATCACTAAGGCAGGATAAACAGACCTTTGTCTCAAGGCGCCAAAATTCGAAGGTGTGACTTCTCCTAGGAGAAGTTTAAAGATTGTTATATCCGAACATTATAGCTTACCTCCTTTTACTTATCTGCGTGACCCTCATTCTCTCAGGCCCCTTTCTAACTTTCCATTGTCAAGGTATCCACTTCTTAGGATCTTCTCCCCCAGATCCCAAGAAGCCATACATAGAATTCCCTTAGAGATAGACCACGCTTTCCTCCAGCACTATCCTGTCTAAGGACAGCTGTCCTTTGGGGAAAGATTTTTAGTCATAGTACAGTTAAGGAGCTGATAAAGACAATCAAATGAAATATATATGGTAAGTGTTTCCCCTTTCATCAAACTCCCAATTACCACTGGCCTAGGATGTCTATAATTCACACCTAATAACTATGTGGAGAACTTTAAAAACAAACCACTGTATCTTTGAATCTCAATTTTCATTTGGGATGTGGGGCTAATCACACTTTCCCTATCTATCTCACGAATTTTTGGAAAAAGCACTTTCATAGAAACATTGAAGTACAAGAGAGAGATGACCTATTATATTTTTATGTTTTTAATTATATTATCTATATTATAAATTTGAAAGACAATCCAAAAAAAGCAGAGAGAGAGAGAGAGAGAGAGAGAGAGACTGAAAGTTAAGAAAATCTTTTTTCAATTCTTCTCTCAGATACATATTGACTATATGACCCTGAGCAAGTCACTGTCAGTATCTCCACAAAATTCTTTAAGGCAAGCTACAGGAAAGGCACTTAACTAGAGGGAATTCCTTACAAAGCTCTCTACATTTATATGTGTGTGTTTATATGTGTATATAAACATGTACATGTACATATATATACATATAATGATACAGAAAGCAATTCAGTTACAAATTTGTATGCAGATACATATTTTAACTGAATTGCTTTATCAAAATAAGACACTTCCCCATTAATATTAAATTAGAGGGCCTATGGTGGCATTTGTGATTCTGTGGCACTCTTTCAGGAGTGGAGGGTAGGGATGAAAGTATTCTCTAGTCCAGGAAAGCAACTCCTTATGGAAAAGAGGGAGCAAGAATGAAGGAGGAAGCAGGCAAGACTTCAGATTCGGTCACATAGCTACCCTGTGGCTCTCTCCCTTCAAAATCAACAATAGCTACTGAAGGTGCCCAACTCAATTGGGCAGTAAGGGAGAGAAGGAATAAGTATTTATATAGTACCTACTGTGTGTAAGACCTTGTGCTAAGTACTTTACAAATATTATGTCAATTAATTCTCACCACAACCCTGGAAGGTAAGTGCTATTATTATCCCTGTTTTATAGTTGAGGAAACTGAGGCAGACAGAGATTAACAATTTTGTCCATAGTCATACAGCTAGTAAGTGCCTGAGGCCAGACTTAAACTCAGATCCTCCTGACCCCAGACTTCATCTCCTTCACCACTTAGCTGCCATGAAGGGAAGGGAAGTCCACTCTAACCCTAAGTCTAAGAAATCACTGAGATCTCTTCAAGTTCTGAATCTCTCTTCTAATGACCTGAGTTTGATTCCTGACTGCCTATTTCTATAAGTGCCATATTGGACAGGTCTTCATATCTCCACCCCTACATCCAGGTTCTTGCTCCCCAAGCTACCAGGTCGCTGACTGATTTCCCCAGATGCAGTTTCCAAAACAATGTATTTATGTATCCCAGGGGCTCTACTGCTCCCCAAATGAGGGCACCATGGGGTGCCACTTAGCCCAACTGAGGTTTGTAGTGTTTGTTGCAGGTGAATATACACACACACACACACACACACACACACACACAAAACCCTGTAGTGCCATTTCTGGTTAGCCATTCAGTAAAGTTCCATCGAGATACCTCATCCTGCTGCAATCATGCTCTTGATTCCTTAAAGGTTCAGTTAACAGAGACTCTCTTCCAAAAGGATCGTGCATTGGAAAGGCCTTTGGTGTAAACATAATGAATGACTTTAAATAGCTCTGTCTACAGACTTTTTCTCCCTTTGTGGAGACATCCCTTAAGAATAGAGCTGCCTTTCCACAGTTAGCCTGGTTGATACAGAAGTTACTATCAGCCATTACTATATCTATATCATAGCTATATCAAAGATATGAAAGAAGTCCAAATCTTTCATTCTGAATTTCCCAAGGAGCTTCCCCAGGCTAGATTGGAATGAGGAAGTTCTAAATAGAGAAGAAGAAAGAGCACTAATCTTAGAGTGAGGGGAAACAAGGTTTAACTCTCAACTCTGAACTTACTAGTTGTATGATCCAAGGTAAGTCATTCTACTTTTCTAAATTTCAGTTTCCTTTTCCCCAACACAGGGATAAAAATCATTTTTCTGCCTACCTTCTGGGGTTGTAGTGTCACTAACATTCCCAGTAAAAGGGATAAAACTCCTTGTACTGCCCACCTTCTGGGGTTGTAGTGTTGTTAATATTAAACCATAATAGAAATGGGAGCTATTATTATTTTGCTATTTATCTGGATCCATTTCTTGATTCTTTCTTCAACTGCATGGATTAGCTCTCCTGGTTTTCATCCAAAATCACATAGCTTCCATTGGGTCTGCTCTATGATATGTTTGAAAAATTTGCTTTGTCAAGTTCTATCAAATACCCCATGGGGACTTTAATTGCTACTATATTAAGTCTCAATATTAATTTAGGGACTAGTGCCATCTTCCCAGCCAGAAGCAAGGTTTTTATATCTCCATTTCTCCCTGTCTTCCTTTATCTCTCCCATCAGGGCTTTTTGCATTTCTTTGAATAAATCTCTTATGTCCCAAATTGAATTACTCCCCAAGTATTTAATGTTTTGTGTCAGAATTGTGATGCCATCTCTTTTTTCACTGTATATTCTCTCTGGGTGTCATGAGAATATAGAAATTCAATTGATTTTTGTGGATTTATCTCATATCCTGTACCTTTATGGAGCTCATTTATTACCTCTAGTAATTTTTTGGTTGGTTTCCTTGGATTTCTAGATATACACTCATGTCATCTGCAAAAAAAAAATACATATATTTTTATCTCTTCTCCTTTTTTTTTCATTTTGAGTTGCTATTGCCAACATTTCTAGAACTATATTAAACTGCACTGAGGATACAGGCATCCTGTCCGGTGTCCAGTTTTAAAGGAAATGTATTAGAATGACTTCAACAAAGATAGTATTGGCCTCTGATGTCAAACAAGTACTCTTTATCATGGCTAAAAGGAAGACCCTGCTGCCTTGTAGGATTTAATCAAAGATAGTTTTCTGAAGTTTCCCAAAGTCTTTCTCTTCATCAGCTGAGATAACCAAATCATTACCAAACATTAATTAATGTCTATTATGTACCAGGCACTGTGCTAAGTACTGGAGTTACAAAAAAAAATAGATCAGGATCTTCCCTGCTTTTCCAAGAGGGAAGATGGACATGGCATCTGAAAATCTAGTTATGAATCCCAGCTTCATCACTATATCCATTTTTAAAGAATCGCAGAATTTCAGCATTGGCCAATATCTCAGAGCGACCGATGAATGTAAATACATCTGAATAAGAGGCTCCTAATGAATCACCCACCTTTGGCTCTAAACTCTCACATGTGAGATTCCTCTAAGTAGGCCAATCCACTTTGGGATAGCCTTCATTTTTAAGACTCTATGCCATATGGTGTCATTGATTCTGGGTCTGCCCTCTGAAAACCTTTAGCTCGCAATCACATGATAGCCCTTTAAATACTTGAACAGAACTCTCCTGATCCACCCAAGTCTTCTCTTCCCCAAACCAAGCATCCATATTCAACCCCACCCTTTGTAATGATGGGTTTCCTCCTCCAGACACTGTCTACTTTACCAGTGTCCTTCTAAAGAACAGCCTGCAGAACCGAACACGATATCCTATATGCAATCTGACAAGAGTAAAATATAGAGGATCTATCATCCACTAATAGTTTCCTCATATGTGAAATAAGGAGATTTAGTTGGGTGATTTATAAGTACATCCACCCTCTTCTAAATCAGATGGTTCTTTTAATGGGATGACTAATATTGATGGTTTCTATATAAAGAACACTAAGGTAAGGAAAGCACTGAAGGAGAAAAAAAGCTTGGATAAGCCATGCTTGCTTTCAGTATTGAAGGAGGAAAAAAGAGAGACAGAGGCAGACAAGGAGTGAGATAGGGGGAGATAAGGGGAGAGAGAGAAAGAGAGACAGAAGGAGAGACAGAGAGAGAGAAAGAGAGGGTAATAGAGAGACAGTCAGAGAAACCGTGAAAGAGGAGAGAGAAACAGAGAGAGAGAAAGGGGAAATAGATACAGAGAAACAGAGAAAAAGAAACAGAGAGAAAGGGACAGAGACAGCGACAGAGAGAGAACTTTTAATATATACTATGAAATGAAGAGTGAATTAAGGAGATGGAGAACAAAGTTTATGTGAAATTAGGAGCACGGATCACAGAAGGGATAGCATTTGAAATGAATTTTAAAGGATCATTATGAATACAGCCAGCAAATAGAGGAAATGAGGACATCTTAGGCATGACCATTTGCAAAGTACAGGGACAGTTAAAGTAGAAAACATGTTCCAATAACAGAAGGTCATCCAAATTGGCTGCAGCATAGAAAGGGATGGGAGTAGCAGATTGGAGAGGATCCTGGATGTTACAGTTTGAGAAAAGTTGAGATTTCAGTCGAGGGGCAATAGTGAACCAATGAAGGATTTTAAGCAAAGGGAAATGTACATCAATGTACACAACCCAAAAGCTATTCCGATAGTAGCATGCAAGTAGATTGGAGGCAGAAAAGAATGAAGGTGGAAAGATACATTGGGAAGCTGTTGTAATAGGTCAGATGGGTGGTAATGAGGGTCTGTAATAGGACAGAAATGGTAGGGATGAAAAGGAAAGAACAGATTGGTGAGATGCTGCAGGAACATGACAGGAGGGTATGACAGCTCAGTAGTGTACAGTGAGGGAAAAGGATGGAGAGTCAGAGAAAAGACGAGTTAGGAAGGGCCCAGGTTGTTCTAGTTAACTTTTTCCAACTCTAAGTGGCTGAAAAGGGGCCAACCTGAATTGGTAGAGGTAATTTCCTCACATGGGAGTTCCCTCTACCAATTAAATTATAAGTCCTCTCTCTATTCCTAACTCTACCCTTTTAATAGTAGTTAATAATAATAGTTTCCATTTATATCGTGCCTGCTATGTGCCACATACTGAGCTAAGCGTTTTACAATTTTTATCTCATTTGATCCTCACAACCAGCAGTATAGCTACTATGATAATCCCCATTTTATAGATGGGAAAACTCGGGCAGAGAGAGGTGCCCAAAGTCACACAGGTAGTAAATATCTCAGGCTAGATTTGAACTCAGGACTTTCTGATTCCAGGCTCCATGACTCAAATCTATTGTGCCACTTAGCTGCCAGTATTAAATAGTACCCAAGTCAAAGAATCAAGCTAGAACTAAAAGATGAACAAAAATGAATAGATCAAAAACAGCTGACCAGAACAGGAGGGAGGTCACCAAAGCAGCAAATGTATCTGTAGCTATACCTGTATCTATGTCCAGACACACAGACACACATATTAATATAATAAACATGTAAATATATTTATAAATATAATTTATAATAAATAAATTATATTTATAAATATAAAGACATGTGTGTATGTCTAGGATAGCAAGACAGAAAGAGGGAAACTTTAATGAACTCAACTTTTACAAAACATGGAATTAGAGAAAAGAAGACCTGAATTCAAATTCAGCCCAAAGCACTTAACTAGCTGTGTGATCCTGAGCAAGCCATTTAACCTCTGTCTGTCTTTGTTGCTTCATTTGTAAAATGGAGGCAATAACAACACCCACCTTGTTGGCAGGATCAAATGAGATAATATTTGTAAATCACTTTGAAAACCTTAAAGAATTATATAGTGCTAGTTATTGTGATTCTTGTCATTATTTTCAAATCTTGGTGTTTGATTCCCTGACTTTTGAGATCCCGAAGGGAAGGCTGGCTGACTTTGTGTTGAGGATGACTGAGAGGGGATATTTTCTGTTCAACAAAGGGTTGGACTTGGTGACCTCAGGAGCCAGTATATGTCAGAGAAATGGCTTACGCCCAAGTATTCCTGAGTTCAAGATTGGGTCTTTCCAGTACATCATGTTGCCTCTCTCTTGGTTTTAATTACACAGGAACGCAGAGTTGGAGTGGGCCTCCAAAGCAATTAATATGACCATCACAAGTAATGAATATGGAGTGCATCCATTTGTCAAAGGACAACAACAACAACAACAAATGGAGTAGTCCTATAGATTGGGATGTACTATAAAATACATAGGATGAGTGAGTTCTCCCACTAGGGGTGAGACACCGCAGCTAAAACAAAAGAGAATCAGTCTCTCTTAGAGAAATTCCCTCAAGTTTCTAGGAAGGAAAACTGGAAATCGGGGGCCTGTTGAGTAGGCGTCCCCTACTGTCTCCAGCTTTCCAAGTCTTTCTCTCTCTCTCTCAACATTCATCTAAAGTTAATCTCAAAAAGAATCTGAAATTATGTAATTCAAAGAAATGTTTTGTTCTTTTAAACTCTCACACCGACTCTTCCCCTCACAAAGGCACTCAAGCATTGCATCAATGTTCTCTCCACCAATCTAAAGTCACATTTAAACAGCTTCTTCCTGTGAAACACTGTATTTTTTTTTAATGGGCTATACCAATCTGAAAATTCCTCAAGCTAGAAACATTAAGGTCTACAGAGCAAAGAAGTATTCCTCTTTTTAAATGTCCTGATCTTCAAAGATTCTGAAATCAATGCATTTAAAAAGAAGCATCGAGTTTATTTGTCTAGATTCGAACACAAAGAATTGGGAAAGAGGATTATCGTATGCTTTCCACAAACAGGAAAGTTTGCTAGATTCGAAGAATACTGACAAATAAATTGATATCCAGAACTAGCCACCCCATAAATTATTGGGGTATATTGCAGTTTTAGCTTGCAATAGGAACTTTACAGAATGTGGCAAGACATCATCTTGGCAGTAAATGGTTTCACTTCAATTTCTCAGTTGACAGTGTCCCTACTTTGTCATATCTGAGGTTACCCCTGGTGGATGACTTTCTATAACGGCAACCTGAAAAATAGAGTTTACTCTGTGGGCACCTCCTGTCCCTGAGCTTCTCACTGTGAAAATCCTAGTAAATTCACTTCAATTCAGCAAATAAATTTTAAATAGCTACCACATGAAAAAAGTTGGGCTAGGCAGAGAGGACAAAGGCAAAAAAGTTTTTTCTCTTAAAAGATTTATAATCTAGTGGGGGGTAATGTATACATAAGTATAGACAAACTATATAAACATGTATTGAGGTGTTTTCAGTTGTTTTTCAGTCAAATTCAACTCTTTATGACACGCATGTGGGGTTTTCTTGGCAAAGATACTGGAGTTCCATTTCCTTCTCCAGCTCATTTTAACTGTGGGGAAACTGAGGCAAATAGGGTTAAGTGGCTTGCTCAGGATTACACACCTAGTAAGTATTTGTGGTTGAATTTGAACTCAGGTCCTCCTGAATCCCAGATCAGCACTCTATGCATTGTACCACCTACATGACTATAGCTAAGTATATTGATTTCATGTGGAAGGAAAGGCACATAAAGTAGGCAGGGCAACTGATTCATAGAATAAATGAATAGAACAAAAGCCTAAAAAGATGAAAATGTAGGAAGGGACCAATTGGGAATAGGATAGGAGGAGGCGAAGGAGGGAATAATCCAAGTTTGGGTTTAGCATGTGATCTGCAATAGGGACTGAGCAGTAGAGGGCAGCACAGAGTTGAACTGGTCAACCAATGGTCAAAACAGGGAAAAGAAGAGAAGAGGATCAGAGTAGGGCTGATGGTGTTTGGAAGAACTAAGGGTTAGAGGGACCCTCTGGAAGATAAAGAACAGAATGCAGAAGTCATAAGGCAGAAGGAAACATGAAATGCTACAAGATTGTGGTTGACTGAAGGGATTTCAGAGTTCATAAACACAGAAAGCTAGATTGGGAGTTGAGTTCTGGATTTTGAGTCAGAAAACCTGAGTTCCAATGCCTTCTCAGACATTCAAAGTGTGACCCCGAGAAATCACTTAATCTCATTCATTCTGTTTCCTCATCTGTAAAAGAACATAATAATCGCACCCAGATCCCAGAGTTGTTTTGATGATCAGATGAGAACTGACAGAAAACTCCTTATAAACTTCAAAGTGCTTTTTTGAATACCAGCTATTAGGAAGATACCAGGTATCTTCCTTATACAAGGTATGAGGGACAGCAAGATTAAAAGTATGAGCAAATCTCTGTGTAGCTGACTGCTAGAGTGGAACTCAAGGCTAATGGAGTGGGAAGATAGCGTATCTGAAGGAAGCTCAAAGCATTCTGAAGTCTCCTGGGGTAAGGATAGGTTTGGAGTCAAGAGGAAGGCTGAGCCAAGCATTGGACTAAAGACCACACTAGCTAATAGATAGTAGCTAGAGGATGCTATATGCATAAAGTCAGGAAGACTCTTCTTGATGAGTTCAAATCCAGCCTCAAACACTTACTGACTATGTGATCCTGGGCAAGTCACTTCACCCTGTTTGCCTTAATTTTCTTATCTGCAAAATGAGCTGGAGAATCAAATGAAAAACTATTGTAGTATCTTTGCCAAGAAAACCCCAAATGGGGTCACAAAGAGTCAGACACAACCGAAATAACTGAACAAAAAAGAATGTACATCAAGTGCTTTGTAAACCTTTAAGTCCTGTATAATTGTTCCCTATCATACTAAAAAGCAACTGATGACTAGACACTTGTCCTTGAAGCCAGTAAGACTTGGGTTGATATTCTGCCTCTTCCACATATTAGCTGTTTGACCCTGAATAAATCATTTCGTGTCTCAATGCTCTAGGCAACTCCCTAAGCATGCAGTTGGTAAATGAGTTTCCTCACCCAAGAGTTCCCTATACCAATAAATAAAACTGGTCCAAACTATTACTGTCATCATTACTATTAGATATATTTTCATTGATTGCTCATGGATTGCGGATCTCATTTTCTCCCTCTGGGCCTCAGTTTCCCCATCTGTAAAGCGAGAGTATCAAATTAGATGATCACTAAGGTGCTTTCCAGTTCCAGATACCCATGATGGGTTAGATGTCCAAAACAAGTCCAAAGGCAATCTACAAAAGTTCATCATCAATGGTCACCTTGGGGTAAATTTTTGAGCGACCAAAACTCTGGATTTGGAGTCACAATATCTGAATTCAAATCCTGAGTCTTCCACTTAACTCCCTAAGACTTCCCAAACTAAAATAAAGGAGTTGGGCTGGATGACTTCTAAAGTCTATGATTCTATGACTTCCTCAGGCAGAGATCTGCACCAGTGGAAAGATTCCATATGCTGATGAAATCTCAGAAAAGATTCAGAATGTTAGCTCTGAGCAGTTAGCAACACTCACCGGCTCCTGCTTCCCTTCTCTTCCCTACACTCCTTTCACATAGTTTGTTTCCAAATGATCCTTGCAAAAGCAGCATAGCTGGATTCCTCTCTTCAGTCATTACCTGCTACTATTTGATTTCATAATTTAGTATTTTAACAAAATACCCTTCATCTACAAAGAGAATTCAGAAAGAGAAAGAGAGTGGGAGGGTTCTGCTCCCAGCATCATCTTCTGATCATTCAGTTCAAGGTCAAAATAACCATCCTTCCCATGAGACCAAGACTTGGAGCTACTGAGTGGCAGTAGCAGATCTAGAGGACAGCACTCTCCTGCCCCGCTCTCACCCCCTAGCCTTTGAAAAAAACAAAGACCTTAAATTATAAAACACAGGGAAACACAGGGGCAGTTAAGTGGTGCAGTGGAGAGAGCATTGGCTCAAATCTAGCCATAGATACTTACTAATTGTATGGCTGTGAGCAAGTTACTTAATCTCAATCGCCTCCAAAATAAACTGTTTGTTTTCTCCAATCCACCTCTACTCCTGCAAAAGCCAAACCCCAAAAATCCTAGTCATAGGCAAATGTTCCATGCTAAGGGCAAGGATTAATATTAAAAAGGAAAAAGGCAGAATGGAGGCATGGATAAGAAGTTAACCTTGGAGACAAAGACCTGGGTACAAATCCCACCTCTGATACATTCTAACTGGGACCTCTCATCTCCCCAGGTGGCGATGACTCCAAGAAGAAGCAGAATAGTTGCTGTTCTGCAATGATAGAGGGAGTTTCCTTATAGAGATAATAGCCATCAGGATTAGGATAAATGTGAATATTGTGAATCACAAAGGAGGAGAGATTGCATGGCATAGTATTCTGAGGAATGGGTCCAGTCAAAAAGAAAATTTTAAGAAGACAGAGTAGTATAAATAGGTAGAAGTTAAACTTGGAGTAGGGAGAAGGATTGGAATTGGATTCAAGGCACCCAGCTCTGACCTCTTGTACTCCAGAGCTTTCTGCAGTGCCCAGAGACCACTCCCAAATGAGAACTCCCTTTTACTGCCACCTTTTGACTCCCAGTGGAGCTCCCTGAGGTCAGACCCTGCGCCATGAGATATGGTATAGTGTTCTCTTCTTTTCTATAATATGATCGTTCGTTCTCTGGGTGCAAGTTTCTTGGGGAGCTTCTGGAGGCAACATTAATTTCAGTTTCAAGTAATAATCACCTCAAATGCAGCCAGGAGTTAAAATCCAAATCTTTATTGTCGCTTTCAAAATAGCCTGGTTAGCTTTCCTTGGTTCCGAGAGCTCTTGTTGCTAGCTTCAGCCTCCAGCTCTCTCTGAATCTTGGTTCTCCTCTTCCGAATCCTTCATTCTCAATCTCCCGACTGAATTCTGGTTCTGTCAATCTCCCAAACTGACTGACTTCTGGATTTCAATCTCTTCAACTGAATCTTCACTGACTTGTGGCTCTCAATATCTCCAACTGACTCCTCCCTGAGACTGAGAGCTTCTTATATATGATCTCTTAAAGGTGTGAGTCCAAAGGTTGACTCCCCCAAAGAGTGGGATTGTGGGAGATGTAAACTTGTCTCCTACTGAATACTGACTTCTGAATCTCCCAAACTTGTGAACTAATGTGTGAGCTAATGTGTGAACTCTCAAAGGTGTAAACATAGGCATTGTTTCTATCAATTCTAGTGATTTAACACCTTGTAAGGATTCTAACAACATGGGATGGAATATCATCCCTGCAACAAGCTTGGACTTTGAGGGAGGATCTAGGATGATCTAAACACCTGTGGCTCTCACTGGATCTCCAATCATCAATCCTCTGCTTGGACTTATTCTTAAATGGCTAGAATACACACACATACTCTCTCTCTCTCAATTTTCTCACCCCAATGATTCTGAAACTTTGTTCCCCATCCCCAACTTTTCACTCCCTCATTCATACCTCCTTTAACACTATCACCCAAGTACTCTACTTTAAATCTACTTACCCTTTTCACCATTCTCTCTGGAATGCTCCCAAATTAACAAGGGAGTTTTCTTCTTCAATTCACTCCTTCCATTTGCTGGCAATCACTAAGACCTGACTCCTTGCTAATAACTCCAGTACTGATTGGAGTTTCAATCATATTCCCAATCCAGTGGCAATGGTGGGCAAATCAGAATGCCTCTTGCCCTCTTTCCCTGTATAACCAGCAGAAAACAAGCTCCCCTTCTTTGAGGATCACACTATTCACATTCATCACTCTATCCAGATGTTGATGGCCATTGTCTATTGACCTCCAAGGACGTTCTCCTTCCTACTGTGTAAGTTCATAGTTCACCAGCCCCAACTTTTTCATTCACACAAAGGATTTTCAACACATATATAAATACTTCCTTACTTCAAAAATGAAGGATAAACAATAACAGCAATAACAAATACTTCTTTAATTATCCTAACTTTCCAGCTCCTCAATCTACTCATTTCTCATGACCTTCACCTCTCTTAGCTACAAACAGAAAGAAGTGTACTCTTGATCTTGCCATCACCAAGTATTCTGCTTTCACATGCACGAACTCTGAAATTCCTTATCTTTCCCCACAAACCCTCTCCCTTTCCTTCCAAATTTCCCTATTACCCCCTCTCAGTCAGGCAAACAACCTCCACTGTGGTTTAGATAATTATCTCAGTGCAGATGGGAAAAGGTCAAAGTGTTCTATTGAATCCAGGGCCATCTCCAGTCATCCTGACCTAGATCTTGCCACTTGACCTTACCCAGCCTCCCTCACTCCAATCCAATTCACCTGAAGTCATGATGTCACCTATGTGATATCATGTTCATCTTTGAAAATGGAGGCCAAACAAGGCAAATGACTTGACCAGCCCTAATTTCTTTCCAAACCTCCAGTCTCATGTTTCCAGCTAGGTGGTACAGTGGACAGAGCACTAGGCTGAAGTCAGAAAGAGATGGTTTAAGTCTGGCCTCAGGTACTTGATAAATGTATTATTGTGGGCAAGTCATTCAAGTTCAGTTTCCTCAAGCACAAAATGAGGATATTAAGAGCACCTGCATCTACTTCCCAGAGTTGTTGTGAGGATCAAATGAGCTAGTATTTGTAAAATACTTCGCACAGAGAGTGGAACATCATGGGTGCTCTAGAAATGCTTGTTCTCTTTATCCCTTTTACCATCTTTTAGACATTTCAAACTGGATGATAAATTTAATGTTAAATTTAACATGTCCACAACAACTCATTACCTTTTCCTTCACCCCACAAGCCCACTTCTTCCTATCTTCTTCCTATCGCTTAATTACCTTCCCTCTGTGCTTTACTTTCCCCTATTAGAATATAGCATATTGAGAGTAGGGAATCCCTGGTTTTCTGGTCTTCTTGTGAGAAGTGTTTATTGCAGTGTCAAACATCAGTAAGCACTTATTAAATGCTTCTCTCTAACTCACTACCTAATAACACCTACTTTGTTTACATACTGGGTAGTTGTTGGGCTCAAAAGACTGAAAAGATATCAAGTATTTTGTAAATTTTCAATGTTATTAATTAAGAATTAAGAAATAATCCTATCATTAAAAGTTCCACCATTTGCCTGGTCACCCAGGTTCCTAATAACCTAGGTATCCTTTCAATTACTCATTCACATCCTCTTATTTCTACCATCATCACAGCTCTCCTATAAATCTGCTTCTCTCTTCTGACGCCAATCATCATGACACCATCATGATAATCATTCATCACTTCTCACCTGGATTATTGTAGTAGCTGTTGATTGGTCCTCCTGCCTCAAGACTCTGCCCATTCCAATCCACTTTCTATCCTCCTGTAAATTTGATCTTCCTTAAATGAATATTCCTCTCCTATTTGATAAATCTGTCTCTTCTGAAGCAAATATAAAATCCTCTGGTTGGCTTTTAAAGTCCTTCATAACCTGACACCTTCCCACAATTCTTACGCTTGATTCCTCTATATTTATGCTGTGAGCCAGGAAAACTAGCTTCCTTGCTGTTTCTCCAACTTAAAACACTACATTTCCTAACCAGATTTCATTGTCTTTATCACATCCCTGGAACCACTAATTCTCCTCATTTTCACTTCTGGCTTCCCTGACTCCCCTCAAGTCTCAACTAAAGTCTCATCTTCTGCTAAAAGTCTTTCCCAGTCTCCTTAATCTTAATGCCCTCCCTTGCGAGGCTACCCTCAATTTATCCTGTCTATATGTTGTTTGTACACAGTTGTTTCCATATCACCACCCTTGAAAAAACTCTGAGTGGTATGCTGACAAATTTTTCATAACCAGGTTTCTGAAAAAAAAAGTGAGTATGGCACACTTTTAAAGATTATCTGTCCTATTAACATATTATTCATTATTTTCTTAGGTTTAGACAATCAACAAAGCAATAAATCCAGCCTTTAAGATCCAGTGACTGGCCCCTTGCTACTCCATTGCATGAGACATCCAGCTCCTGATGCTGAACCTGGAATACTATTCCACCTCACCTCTACCTTCTGGCTTCCCTGGTTTTCTTTCAGGATCTGCTCAATGAAAGGGAGAGAAAATAGATTTTTGTTCATTGAAAAAAATTAAATGTTTAAAAACAGTTCAAATTCTACCTTCTTCAGATAATCCCACCCATAGTACCTTCCCTCTGAAATTATCTTTCATTTATCCTGTATGTGTGTCCTATGTAGATACAGTGATGAATCATCTGCCCCTCAAACCATTAATTCTTTAAAGGTAAGGACAATGTTTTTGCCTTTTGTTGTATCTCCAGTGCTTAAGATAGTGCCTTACACATAGCAAGCACTTTATAAATGTTGAATGAATGAATGGTTTTTGTTGCTCTCTAGCATGGGATTATACTCTAGTTACAGGATCTCTAAAACCTCAGCTTTCTCCAGCCTAAAAAGCTCCCAGCTCAATTAAATCTTGGAAATGTTCCACTTCCCCACTATTAGCTTTGTCCATCTCAAGATGATTATTCCATGTGTTGGGATAAAGTCAATAAAATCCTGTTAGGAGATGTAGCGTTTTTAGTTGGAGGAACAGCAAGGAAGCTAGTTTTACTAGTTCACACATTTCTTCTGTCCTTTGTTGTTGCTGTGCAGTCATTTCAGTTGAGTCCAACTCTTAATGATCCCATTTAGGGTTTTCTTGGCAAAGATACTGGAGTGATTTGTCATTTCCTTCTCCATCTGATTTTACAGAAGAGGAAACTGAGGTAAACAAGGTTAAATGATTTGCTCAGGGTCACACAGCTAGTAAATATCTGAGGCCAGACTTGAAACTGAGGAATATTAATCTTCTTAACTCCAGGTCTGGCACTCTATCCACTGCAACACCTCTCTCTCCATCTCACCTCCCCTAGATCCTTTGTCATCCCCTGTTAGAATATAAGCACATTGAGAATAGCAAGCCTCCTATTGTACGGTCTTATTTTACCAATAGTGCTTATTACAGTGTTGAGTATACAGTAAGCACTAAATAAATGCTTTATCTCTCTAACTCCCTACCTAAAAACAGCTACCTTACTTACAAACACATAGAGTGACTGTTAAGTTCAAATGACTGATAATTTATCAAGAATTTTGTAAACTTTCAACATCAGTAATTAATTTGATAAATATAAGCTCCTCATAGTTAGGAAATTTCTTTTTTTAAGTAGCGCCAAAACCAGTTCAATGCCATGCATATAGTAGATGCCACAGTTGTAGTCAATAAACATGTATTAAGCACTTACTGTGTGCCAGGCCATATGTAGAGAAGTCAAAGTAGTATAACCAGATGAGAAACTGAAAGTTTGTCCTGAGCCTCTTCCTTAAATGGAGGAGCTCGTGACTTTGCCTTCCAATCAGAGAAGCAAAGATGTTTAAAAAGACATTTTTGCTTAATTAAATGTCCCCATAATTTTCTCCAATCTTTACTATCCTTTTGAGTTTATTCAATGAATAAAGAGCTGGGCTTGAAATCAGAGAGAGCCACACCCCTGACACATAGAGGCTGGGGAACTCAGCAAGTCACAACTTCTATATGCTGCAGTATAATGTTTCTCAATGATTTTTGTCCCACAAATCCATTTCCACCAAGAACCCCAAAAATGTATTGTAACCCCAGGGTAATTTGACACAATTCATAATATTCTTTTAGAAATATTCATTAAATTCTTTCAATAGCTACAATGATTACTTCTAACTCAAAAAGTTCCAAATTAAGATTTATATTATATGCTTATAATTATAAAACATAATCTTTATGCTACATATAATTAATAAAATTCTGAATATGCAATTTTAATATTCCAATTAGAAAAGAATTATGGATGTTTTATGTGGGGTATTCTGTAAGAATGAAAATAATCCAGCAAGACTTCATATGCTTGCTATTATCTACAAGACTATAATTAATTTCTTTATTTTACAAATTTTGTTGACTATAAGCAACATTTTTATTGAAATGAGTTACAATTTGGAAATGTTTAATAAAAGAAAATACTCATATGCAAACATACCATATTTCAACAAAAGTTTGCAATATTGGCTCACCAAACATCTTAAATCAGGTTCTATATTGTTGATTGCTGTATTTTTATTTAAAACAAGAATAAATAGAAAATGTTCCCTCCCATAAATATGTGATAGGATATGAGATAATTTTACAAGCTTTCTTATTGAATTTTTTTCTATTTTTTTTCTTTTTTTATCCACCTAACCAGTGGACAGAGTACTAGATCTGGAGCCAGGAAAACGAGTTAAAATCTGACTGCAGATACTTAACAGCTGTGTGAACTAGGCAAGACACTTAACCTTGTTTACCTCCATTTACTTGTCTATAAAATGAGCTGGAAATGGAATTTGCAAAACTCTCCAGTATTTTTGCTAAAAAATAATGGGGTCACAAAGATGTAAAAACTGAAAAGAATGAACAACAGCAACAATTTATGATATAAAAC
This sequence comes from Sarcophilus harrisii, assembly GCF_902635505.1. NCBI lineage: Eukaryota > Metazoa > Chordata > Mammalia > Dasyuromorphia > Dasyuridae > Sarcophilus > Sarcophilus harrisii. The sequence continues at coordinate 634,937,305 of NC_045427.1, read as the reverse complement.
ATGCATTTTTCTACTGACAAATGACAAAAGATAATCACTTATTATTAAATAAGAAGTTCCTTAAATTTTAATTGCATATATTACCTTTTTTTTTAACAATGTTAATATATAAACTAATGTCTATTAGGAAAGACTCTCTTCATATATACTTTTCTTCTACCACTAGATTTTGTAACTTTTTAAACTCTCACAAAAACTTTACTCAGTGACTGACAGGTATTGCCAATCAATTCATTTAAAAATCTATAAGTAAGATCGGTAACCTAAACAGAGAATAAGTTTAAATTGGGCAGCGAGGCAGTATGATGGATAGAGTACCAGGTCCAGAATCAGGAAAACCTGAATTCAAATCTGGCCTCAGACACCTATTGTGTGACCCTGATCAATTCACTTAAGCCTGCTTGCTTCAGTTTCCTCACCTATAAAATCAGCTGGAAAAGGAAATGATAAACTTCTCCAGTATCTTTGCCAAGTAAACTCCTAATAGGGTTATAAAGAGTTGACCATAACTGAAATGACTGGACAATAACAAAGTTTAAATCAGAAAAGAGCTTTTGTACTTCAGTAAGAGGTAATATGAGATTTGTTTCTTCAGACTGTGGTGGTTTACAATGGTTCCAAGATGGCCCTTGTAATGCATATAACTAGTGACCACGGTTTTCAAACAATCTGACATTTGTACAGAACGAATACAAACATTCATAACATCTTTATCACATGCAAAGCAGCTGTTAAAAAATTAACTTTTTTTTGCATTTTTGGTTCTCAAAAAAGTGTAAAATCATTCATATGAACACCTCCTAAATAAAGAGTAATTCTCTACAGTGTCCAGGTCTGTTCACACTTTGATGGATTGGTGTTATTGTTTACATAGACATTCATTTCAATGATAAAAATTGAAATATATCCCTGACCTCTCATTCTGGAGGCTTCTTCTCTGTATCTTCCCATAAATCACCCGCAGGACATCCACCCAACATTGACAGCTTTCTTCTATATCTGACATGTCCTGGCTAGCAATGGTACACACAAGCTAGCTCTCCAGTGGTTACCCTTTGCTCTTGCTATACCAAGTCCTTTTCTGATCATCTGTTTTCCTAATGATCCTTTGTGCTGCTTTTCCTGCATAAACGTGCAAGATGCTGCAAAGTGACTTCTCCAAGGTCTCACATTCATTCATGGACCTACTTCATTATCCATCTACATTATTTATCCCAAATACACACATACACACACACACACATACATACACACATACACACACACACAAAGCCCTTGGGATAATTAAGTCAAACTCTTTTGAGAAGAAGTAGAGGGAAAACAAATCTTCAGAAAGGTTGGGAACCCAAATCATTTGACAAGCCAAATCATCCCAAAAGCATTTAAGAATAAGACTGAAAGTCCAATCAATAGATGAAAAATGGAAAAGATTTATAAATATTTCAATAACATTTGTTTCCTTGGGGACAATAGAGCTGCCACATTTGAATCCTAAATATCACTATTTCTCTTGTGCTAGATGATGAAGTAGATATAATAAAAATGAGAGGAATAGCTTTACTTTACCAAATATGAACAGAAGAGGTCTATAAGAAGAGTAATATAAATTTGAGAGCCCTGAGGGACTGATCCCCTTTAAGCAAAGATAAAAGCAAATGTTTAGGAAAGAATTGGAAGCCTTGTCCCCCACCCCCCAAAAAAAAACCAAAAACAAAAGATAGAAATAAACAGTTTTCCAAGAAGTCCACTTTCCCATCTCTATAGAATCTTCATGAAAAGTTTCATACATATTAAGTGCACCCTTTATAATCACATGAAAAAGAAACGAGTATTCTTTTTCAAATGATACTTGACAATAAGCCACATCTTTATGGTCACACAATTGACTAAAAGGTTTAGACAATACAAGATCTTATGATGTTTGTTGTTTGTCAACTACAAAGATAAAATTGATTGGTATGGCAAAATGCTAGTTTAAAGTGTTTCTTTAACTAAACTAAGCTAGAGATATTTCCCACGTACACGTTAAAATAATGTAAGGTTCCTTGGGTGATGTAACAACCGAAAGTAACTTTGTTCTATGACATTCTCCATCTTAATACCCATAAAACATGGAAATATGTGCTCCCCACTGGTGTTTGTCCTTCACATGGAAGAGATTTAGTAGTGTCCAAGTAGAAGAGGGAAGCTTCCCCAAACCCATAGATAGTGAAATCCTCCAGATGCTTCTGTTTACAGATGGCACTGTTCTAATGGCATGCAGCCCTGGAACATTGCAGAGGCTCCTAAATGAGATCAATAATCCCTTCAAAATTTGGCCTGGACAAACAAATGGGAGGGGGGATAGCTCCTCTGAGTACTGAACCAGCAAGACTCGAAAGTGTTGGTTTTCAATCACCTGCCCACACCACAGCAAGCACCGATCATTCTAGTTGATGGCAGAGCTTGTCAAATACCAAGAGGTAGGTATTACTGGGACACTAATTCAAGGAAGCGCTGAATGAGAAGAAATGAGAAAAAATGAATCCACCTCTGTTCAATCTGTGAACACAACTCAACGAAGAGTAAAGAGATCAATAAAAAAAATTATCATTCTCACAAAATGAAAAAAGGAGAGGAAAAAAAGCCAAACTGCCTCATTTGTAGGCTCATGGGAATAGCCTTTCTTTGTAAGGCCTATGGTCACTCTCCCAACCCTGATGGATGGGTCACAAGAGAAGGTATTTATCTTATCTCATGTCAATTGTAATGTAGAAGTATATCCCAGCTTCTCCTGGTAGCTGCTTATGACATTTTCCCTTTATTAATCTGGTTAAAGTTATGACTTCCCAAACTGATACTATGAGGATGAGCATTGCATCACCAAACATCAGATGGTTTTTCCCATCTGCCCTAGTACCTCAAAAACTAAACCTGCTCTCCTCCAACCCCAGGTCCCAACTACCAAAGGTGCTCAGAAAATTTTTCTAATGATCCAAGCAGACTGGATATTTTATCAGAAAAACATAACTTGGATTTCATTGAACTAATTGGTTAAATCATGTCAGTCCTTTGCTCATGAAGTTCCAGTGGTTGCCTATTGCCTATAGAATAAAAGATAAGTGCTTTTGTTTAGCATTTTAGGCCCTTTACAATCTGGTTTGGCCTTTCTGGCTAACTGTACTTGATTCCACTTTATGTACTGTATCCTTCAGTCAGCCAACCTATTCTAACTAATGATCCCAGTCTGTGAAATTTCTTGGCCCGTCTCTGGTTCTGCATAGCCTCGCATGACCTCTTTCTCTTAGGACCACCCTGCAAGGCTTATTTCAAGTGCTACCCCCTCCAAATGAACTTTTCTGATTCCCCAAGTTTTAATGCACTTCATCCCCCCTCCAAAATAAATTTTATTTGGAATCTTTCCCATTTACCTTCATATATATTGCTTCTTCCCAGACTAGAATATAAATTAAATTAGTATTAATAAGATAATAGAGACTTAAATGCTTATTGAGTTGAGTTAATAAAAGGGACCACCAAAAACATTAGCCAAGAATGAACTGACAAGCTCCCGAAGTAAATAAGACTGGGAGATTAGGAAGCACGGAATTACAAGATAGTCCAAATAGAGTTTCACTTAAGTTAATTTTTGTCTCATTGATTTCACTGCCGATGCTTTAAGTCCAAACCAAATTGTATTTATTCCATTTGCATAATCACTTTAATATCTTTTAAAATGTAATTTCTATCTTACTTGTATGGAGACATTAATATAGCACAAGCTTAAATAATAATTAATTAGTAATAATGGTTACCACAATAATAATATAACTAGTAAATGGCATCCCACAGTGTCTATGATTTGCCAACTGTAAAAATGAAGTTGATTTGATACAGCAAATCCACTAATCTTAAAATGGATCCAAAAATCTGAGTCCTGAGACACTTTAGTTAAAACTGGATCTTTTAGGAGAATACAATATTCCATCTCGTATCTCCATGAATTTGTTTAGAATGTATCTCTGTCTGTTGTACACTCCTTCCTTGCCTCTTTGTCTTAACACCACCAGTTCTCTTCAAAACTCATCCCAAGTGCTATATCCACACAAAGGACTTTCTAATGCCCCACAAGTAGGATTAATGACCCCAAAAATTATTTTTCTTTTATCTTGAATATATTTTCTGTTTATTCACTGTATAATTATTGTTAGCCTGATGGAAGCTCTTTAAAGGAGGAAGCTAGGGAACAATTTCATTTGTGAATTGTATTCCCAGTATGGTATGGTAGAGAGAAAACTGGAAGCCAGGAAGGTCTGGGTTTGAGACACAACTCTGGCACATATTGGATGTATGACTTTGGGAAAATCACCTACCTTTTTAGTTTTTTGGAAAAATCTTTAAGAGTATCAATTTTAAGCAATTTTTTTGTTTTGATTTTCAAGGAAGGTAAAGAAGTAGAAAGGGAAGAAGGGAGAGGGGAGAGGAAGGAATTTGGGGAAATCAAATGAAATCTTTTAAGCAAATTTCTCTGTTTTAATTAAGACTTCAATTTTATGATGACCAGGATGTCCTCAGAAAAACCTGGAAAATCCTCCATGAATCTGCAAAGTGAAGTGTATTATGTACAAAGTAATAGCAATGTTGTGGGTTGATCATCTGTGAATGACTTCAATATTCTCAGTAATATAGTGGTCCACAACTGTTCTTAAGGACTTATAATGAAAAATATTCTACATAACCAGGATAAAAAACCTTCTTATGTCTGAATGTATATTGAAGCATACTTTTTCTTACTTTATTTTTTGTGAAGGTTTTTTGAGGGAAAGGGAGATCTTTTTTGGAAATGTTTTGCATAAGTTCACATGTGCCTTCTCAATGGGTGGAGGGAGGGAAGAAGAGAGAAAATCTGGAACTCAACGTTTTAAAAACAAATTTTTTAAATTGTCTTACATATAACTGGAGAAAATTAAATATCAAATACATAGTAAAAAAAAAATTAAGATGATGCTGACCATCTTAAATAAATAAATTATCAATAAAGTTTCCTCACCTGGGAGTTCCCTATATCAGGGAAATTATAGATCCAATCCCTATCCTATTTATAATATGCACAGAGAACAGTATCTAGAAGACAGTAGATACTTAATTATTGATTGTTAATTGATCCCCCAGCATCCTTTATTGAAACCACCAGGGTATTCTTCTGTAAATTACAAGTGGGAATCCAAATGATTTCCCTAGAAAACTGAATTCCACAAATTCTACCAAACTTAGTTTATATAGCTCTTGGTCTAGTACTCAAAATACACAATCTGATTATAAATACTATTAGATGAGATTGACATTTGCGCAGCACTCACCACATGTATTTTTTCAGTGACCCTGGCCTGGTTCCCTTATGAGGATGGGGGAGATTTTTATTCTTTAAAGGAGAATTATACTTGCTATAAGTCCAGATTCATATGTCTCATAATAGTTTTTGCTGGAACAGTTAGTAAGGATTTTGAAAATCCTAAGGCTGTGAGCAGGAAAATAATATTTGTTCTTTGCCCTTTAAAATAAGTACTACTTGAGGATGGTAGAGCCAAGATAGCACAGTAAAGACAAAGATTCTCTAGAGTTCTCCCAAATTTCCCTCCAAACAAATTTAAAATAATACCTCAAAACGACTGCTGGAGAAGCAGAATTCCACAAAAGGATTAAGTGAAACAATTTTCTAGCCTAAGACAATTTAGATAGGAAAGGTCTGTCACTGGGGTGAGTGTAAAGCACAATCCAACACAAGCCAAGTCCTGACAAACCAATAGCAAGTCTTGGAGATGAATGAATCAGTAGCAAAGTCTTCTAGAGCTCTCAGCCCACAGATAGTAAAGGGGGTCAGACAACTGGGAAAAAGGAGGTTTCCTGGCACTTTCCTGGCACTGAGTGAGGGACTCTGTTGAATTACCCATACGTAGTTTGGGTTGCAGTTCCAGTTGAAGAGGAGCACTAATAACTGAAGAAAAACAAAGACCCAGACATAATCCCAATTTGGGAAAGAGCCCTTGTGGTAACTCACAGGCCAAAGCACAGACTTAGAGAGCAGTGATAACACCTCTCCTCAGAACATACCATCTTGGAAGAATTGAAAACTTACAGACTCCCAGAACCAGCTGACTTGGGAAATAGATCCAGGAGATATAATTTAATAATTTTAAATGGCCTAAAAGCCATATTTTTTTAAAAGTCTAGACATCATTTTTCAAAAGAAAAAAAAAAATTTTCCCTTGATGTTCTAGAATCAGCGAGTAAAAAAGAAATTGAAAGAATTCAACAATCACCTCCCAAAAGAGATTCCAAAATGAATGCTCCCAGGTCAAGAAAATATGTATACTGCAAGTGGACAAAAAGAAACAATTAAAATATCAATGAATCATAATCAGGATGATATAAGATTTGGCAATTTCTACATTAAAGGATCAGGTTTGGAGCGTGATGTTCCAGAGGGTAAATGATCTAGAATTACCACCTAAAATCATCTTCTCAGAAAAAAGATAAGTTTAATTCTTTCCAGGAGAAATGGATATTTAATTTTATAGAGGGCTTTCTAAGCATTGCTGATGAAAAGACCAAAGTTTAAAAGAAAATCTAAAATGTAAACACTAGACTCAAGAAAGCATGAAAAGATAAACAAGATAGAGAAATCACAAGGGATTCAATAAGGTTAAACTGTTTAAAATCCTACACTGGAAGATGACACTTCTAACTCCTAAGGACTTTATCATTATTAGGGCAATTAGAAGAAGTGTATACAGCAGAAGGCATGAATATGAATTGTTTGTGAAGAGATGATAACTAAAAATTTAAATAAAGGGCTAAGAAAGAAGGATGCACTGGGAAATGGGGGAAAGGAGAAATAGAAGGGAATAAATTATCTCACATAAAAGGGGAGCAAAAGAGCTGTTACAGGAAGAGATGATGGAGGGGAAAGGCAATGTTTGAACCTTATACTCAATAGAATTATCTTTAAAAAAAAAAAAAAGAATAACATACACACAATTGAGTATAGAAATCTTTTTTACCTTAGGGAAGTTGGAGGGGAGGGGAATAAGTGAAAGTAGAAACAGATAGAAGGGAGGGCAGATTTGTGGAGGCAGTGGTAGAAATAAAACACTTTGGAGGAAGGAGAGGGCAAAAGGAAAAAGAGAGAGAGAAGAGAAGAAAAGAAGGATGTAAGGAAATATACAATTAGTAATGATAATTGTGAATGTAATCACATTACATTCCCTAGAATATAATGAGATTAACTCACCCACAAAACAGAAGCATTTAACAGAACGAATTACATGAATAACAATGTGGATTACATGATTTAAATACAAAGGGTAGTACCAAGCAATTAAGAAATGGAATACTTTATCTGCCAGATCTATGGATAAGGAAAGAATTAATGACTAAATAAGAAATAGTACTATGGGATGTAAAATGGATAATTTTGGTTATGCTTGAATTTAAAGAGGTTTTTTAACAAACAAAACAAATGCAGCCAAGATTAAAAGGAAAACTAAAAATTGAATTGGGGAAATTAAAACAAGTTTCTCTGATAAAGGTCATTTTTCACATTAGAATTGAGTCTAATTTATAAAAATACAAGTCATTCTGGGACAACTAGATGGTACAGTGGATAAAGAACTAGTCCTGGAATCAGTAGGACCCCAGTTCAAATCTGGAATCAGACACACTAATTGTATGACCCTGGGCAAATCATGGCAAATCATTTAACTGTGATTGCCTCAAAAAAGGAAACTACAGATGATTCCCCAATTGTTAAATGGTCAAAGGATAGAAACAGACACTTTTCAGAAAAAAAAAATCAAATCTATAGTCTTCTGAAAAAATGCTCTAAATCTGCAATGATTAGAGAAATCTAAATTAAAACAACTCTGAGATACTAACTCAGACCTATAATATTGGCTAATATGACAGACAAAAATGGCAAATGTTAAAGAGATGAGAAGACATTTGGACACTAAAACCCTATTGTTGAAGTTGTGAACAGATAGATCCAATCATTGTGGGGATCAATTTGGAACTGTGGGCAAAGAGCTACAAAACTATGCATACGCTTTGATCCAGCAATTACACTACTAGATTTGTATTCTCCAAAAAATGATTTTTTTAAAAAGTAAAAGGACCAATATATACAAAAATATTTAAAGCAAGTGGGAGTTTTCTGTCATGGTGATAGCAAAAAACTGGAATTTGAGAGGATTCACATCAATTGGAATGGCTGAACAAGTTGTGGTGAATGGTTGTGATGGCTTAGCATTGTTCTATAAGAAATGATGAGCAGGATGTTTTCAGAAAAACCTGAAAAGATTTACATGAACTGATGCAAAGTGAAGTTAGCAGAACCATGAGACTATTGCACATTGTATAATGATCAACTGTGAGGGACTTAGCTATTCTCAGCAATATAATTATTTAAGATAATTCAAAACTACATATGATGAAAAATGCTATCTACTTTCAGAGAAAGAGATGATTAAGTCTGAATGTAGATAAAAGCATGCTTTTTTAACTTTGTTTTTCTTAGAGCTTTTTTTTAATCTGTGGTTTCTTTACAACATGACTATGTAAATGACAATGACAATGACATGACAATGTAAAAATATGTTTAAATAAAAAAATATGTGTACATTTATAACATACCAAATTGTTTGATTTCTCAATGAGGGAGAAGAAGGAAGGAGAAAAATTTAGAACCCAAAATTTTAAACAATAAATATTAAAAGATTGTTTTGTATCTGATTGAAAACAAAAATTTTTTAAAGAAAGTGAAAAATTATACTTCATAACCAACTAAGCATAGTATCCTTTGACCTTTCATGGAATCATAGAATTTGAGAATTAGAAGGGATCTCAGCAGCCATTTAATCCAATTTATAATTAAAAGGAACCTTACTATATTACATACTTCACAACTGGTCATCCAACCTCTCTTTAATGACTTCAAGGAGAAGGAAGCCAGCATTCCAATTTTTTCCCATTAATTTCTAAGGCCATTTCTTAACAGAATTAGTTATACGATCAGAAGAGCACCAACTCAAAGATGCCGGCTCTCCAATTCTACTTCTAACACTCAATCCCTGTGTCACTTTGAACAAGTTTCTAAGCCTCCTCAAACCTCAGTTTCTCCTTCTGTAAAATGAGAGAATTGGAGCAGATAGCCTCTGAGACCTACCTCTTCTTGCTCTAGACCTGTGATTCTCTGACATATCCAAAGAATAGAAGTTTTACCACATAGCTGTCCAAATGAATGTTATTCATGTGTCCTTTTGCCTTTGAAGTTTCCACTTCACATATGACCCTGAACTTCTCAATATGCCCTGATAAAAAGTCTCAACAGAGAATAATTCCAAGAAGGAGGCAGGGGAAAATAGAAGCCAGGGAACAAAACTAAATAAGCCTAAGTAAATCCAATCCTAGTCCATCAAAACAACTTCTCAGTCAGGGCACTTAACAACAATCTCTATCTGAAGGACATAAAAGAGAAAGAAGGAACTAGTGTCATTCTCTGGAAAAGGGGACAAAGGCAAAGAAAATGAAAACTATCAAGAATCTTACAAGTAATTTGAGGGGACTGAATAAGGGGGAATAAAGACCAATCTAAAGAAAATATAGGAAAGCAAAAACAGTTGTGAACAAAGGGTGAGTGGAGGAAGCCAAAGATAGTACATAAGGGGATAAACTGGAAGCAATTTGGAGAGGAAAAGATGTGATAATAAAAATACTAATTAATAGAATATGAGAAATGGAGGAGGGGAGAGGGGGAGAAGAACAAGGAAGGAATCAGGCTTGGAAAAGCCCACTCTCTGTTTCTAGAGAGAGCAGAAATCAGTATCAATAGAAGACAAAGATTAAAAGCATCATCACCAACCAAAGCCAGGCAGTAAGCTTTATTTTATTTTGTTTTGTTTTTTACCACAACCTATGCTACGATTTCATTGTTAACAGAGAACTCTTAAAGAAGAAATGTTCTTCACCAATGCAGACCAGAAATTTCATAAAACAGCCTTGACACTCAGAAGCAACATGATCCTAAGGCAAATCACCTAATCTCTTATACTTCAGTTTCCTTATTTTTAAAATGAAAAGAGTTGGACAAGATTAGCACACTAATGTCTCTTTCAGTCTAGATCTTACTTCACAGAGCTTTTGTGTGTTAAGCTTACCATTACCAATAGAAAGAAATTCCAGTATGTGATGGCTTTAGTTATTCAGAGAAACTAAGATGTAGAGATGTATTTTCTAAGTGTAACTCTGTAGAAATATACCCACTTTTGCTCTGCCTTGCCAAACTTGGATCTTAAAAGTGATAAAGTACAGATGCATATAGTTACAATAATAAAAATGTAATTGCTGGGGGGAAAAATGTGTCCGATCCATTGGAGGAATTTATTGCCGATGGAGGCAATGATGTAAGTTATCACATAGGGAAAATGGAAGTGGATGATTGAAATATATCAGAGGTTGGGCACCCATGCAAATGACCTAATGATTTACCTGTGTACTGGGGGGGAAGTAGATTAAAGATAAATCAAGGCTTGTGATGAATGGAAAAGAATATTTATTAGCAAATGAATTTAGGAGTCAGAGAGTGACATAATCAGACATATTACCAATTACTCTAAAGATTAAAATGTAATTTTGACTTTGAGTCAAACATTGAGGTGATAAGTAACCTCTCCAGAGGAAATCTAAGGGAGCAAATGTAATGTAAGACCTTGGTAACCCCCACAAAGAGTAATATGGAAGATTGATGATGAGGGAAAACGATGAATTTTCAAAGAAATAGAGATGTGTGTTTGATAATAACTTTATCTGAAGGCAATATTAAATTTAAGTTGTTGTAGTTCTTAATCTCAGCAGTAATAAAAAACGGTGACTATTATTCAATTCAACAACAAGAATTCATTATATAATTACCATGTGCCAGAAGATTTGTTAGGTACTGCATGCAAAGACAAAAAGGAAACAATCCCTGTCTTCAAGGAGCTTATCAGGGAAGACAACATGTATACATGTAAGTAAAGAGTCAATGTGATATAATAGAATCAGTACAACCTGGGTTCAAATCTTTCCTCAGATATTTATTAGCTGTATGATCCTGGGCAAGTCTCTCTGTCTTCCATTCCCACATCTAAAAAATGAGAGAAGTAGCCTCTTTGCTTTCTAAGGTCTTTTCCAGTTCTGAACATAGTCTCTATATCCTTATATATGCACTTTTCTTCCCCCATTAGAATGTAGACTCCTTGACTGTTTCATTCTTTCTATAAATTGCATCCACAGTGCTTGGCAAATAAGTACTTAATAAATGCTTATTGATTGATCCTATGAAGTAGGATTTCAATCAATAAATATTTATTAAACACTTACTATCTACCAGACACTGTGTGAGGTACAGGAACAACTACATAGCAGTCTCTGTCCCAGAAGTTATATTCTATGAAAACAGCATATATAACAATTGATCCACCCAACTCATTCCCATTCTAATACATTAAGGGAAAATTAATATCTGGACACATTTGGCATGAGAAGGTTCCTGGAAAATGGCTTATGGATCACTTGAGAGGGCAATAATAAGAGAACTTTTTTCAATACAGGCTCTGACATCGCCCAATAATTCCCTGGCATTGCCAGTCTTGTGTTTTCAATGTGACTAAGGGCAGCATTGTGCTGATAGTCATATGTGATCTAAAGGATAATTGTAAAAAAAAATCCCAGCACCAAACTCATGAATCAGATGATTATAAAAATAATAAACTCTAGATTTTAAAACTTGTTCATTTATACAAGGGAAGACTTCATAAAACTGTGATCAAGAAGAGATGTCCAAATTTGTTTATGCAACTAAAAAATTTTTTATTTAATAGATATTGTTATACACAATGAGGTTCAATAAATATGTCTGGTTTGTCTTTAATGTTAAAGCTGCCCCAGCAGGGAGAGCATTCTAGGAATCAGCAAAAGTCAGTTCAAAGGTGCCACAGTCAGAGATAAATGTTGTATGTGGGGGGGGTGGCAAGTAGGGCAAACCACTACTAACTCTAGCAAAGACACAATTATCTCTATATAACAGCAAAGAAGATGACCTTAAACTAAAGTATCTTCTCATTCTAAAATTTGGCAACCTATGAAAATGAACAGCAGTCAATAACCTTCTGTCTTCCTTAAGCCTAGCAGCAGCTGGAGAATATTGTATCATTGAAGTGCCCGTGCTATCTTGGAGTCAAGGGAAAGAGCAGTGGACATTACCAGATGCCATGCTGGATCACAGGATGGGATGATATAGCACCAGGCTGGCATGGTGGAGAGGTTATAACTTGCCTAGGGTCACCTAAAATTCTCCCTTCCTAATCTGATGCCAATGTCACACAAAAAAAATCTAGTTTAACTACTCCCAGAGATTCGGCCTACTTTTCCTATCATCCAGAGGCCAGCTTTCTAATGATTTAGAAAATCTGTTTTAAAATGTGTTAGCTGGAGGTTAGGGAAACAAATATTTATGAAAAGATGACCCTGTAACAGGAACTGGCTCACAACTCTTCAGACTGGTATATCCTAACAATAGCGATAGCTGAAATTTACATAGTGTTTTAATGTTTGCAAAGTACTTTATGTGTGTTATCTCATTTGTTCCTAACAACAACTCCATGAGGTAGGGGGAATTATTATCCCCATTTTATTGGGGAGGCAACTGGTTTTAAATGATTTGCTGGGGACCACACAGCTAATATCTGAGAAAAGATTTGAGCTCAGATCTGAGACTCCATCCACTATGTCATCTACCTGTTTAGAGGGCTGACATTAAAAATTATCAGTTTGATTCCAGTTAAGTTATATTCAAGGCAGTATAGGGGAACGGGAGCTGAGGTGGGCGTTAAAGAAATGGGTTTAAATCTTGCTCCTGATACTTATTAGCTGTATGGCACTGTGAAAGTCACAACCTTACCGAGGTTGCTTCTTTATAAAATGAAGATAATAATACACACAGTATCTACTTCACAGAGTAGGCACATGGATTAAATGAGAGAAAGTGGAAGAGATACTTTGTTAATCTCAAAGTGAAAATAAATATCAGTGTTACAAAAAGGACTTTTCTCTTAAATATGTTGCAAACTAAGTTTATTGTACCTAACTTACCATAGTATTTAATGAAACAAGATTATTTGTAGTAGTAATAGTAGCAGCAGCAGCTATAATAGTAATAATAGTAGTAGTAGTAGTAGTAGCAATGATAACCATAGTAATAGTAGAAGTAGTTGTAGTAGTTTTAGTAGTGGTGGTAGTGGTGGTGGTGACAGCAATGTTAGTAGTAATTGTAATAGTGATAACTAGTAGTAGTAGTAGTAGTAGTAGTGATAAAGTAAGAGTAGAACAGTTATAGTAGTGATAGTAGTGGTGGTAGTGATGGTGGTGACAGTGGTAGCAACACCAAAAACTTTTATATAGTGCTTTAAGGTTTTCTAAATTGTTTTTTTAATACCATCTCATTTGATCATCACAATAGCCCTGAAAGGTAAGCTAAATTACTATCATTATTTTAAGCAATCTGTCTGAGATCACACAGATAATAAATGTCTCAGGCTGGATTTGGATTCAGGCCTTCCTGATATTAGCTACAGAACTTTATCCATTTTGCTGTCTAGATATATGACTGAAGAAGTTGCTTAGAGAAACAATTTCCAGAGCACAAGTGACATTGTGTCTCTATGTACTGCACTGGCTGAGCCACTGTAGTGGCTCTAGTAAATTCCTTAAGTAGTTAAAGATTCTTCATTAAAGTACCAAATGCATAAACCCAGGACAGTCTCAAAAAGTAGCTGATGCAGGGCAGCTAGGTGGCGCAGTGGATAAAGCACCATTCCTGAAGTCAGGAGGATCTGAGTTCAAATTTGACCTCAGGCACTTTAAAACTTCCTGGGTGTGGGACCCTGGGAAAGTCATTTAAACCCAATTGCCTCAGCAAAAAAGAAAAAAAAGGGGGGGGGGGGGAACTGATGCAAACTTCAATTATAGATATAAACATAAAGAACCGCCCAATATCAAATTCTGTAAATTGATTTGGATGAGTCAGATCTATCAAATTTCTTGTCCTAATGGAGCACAACCAATCTCTAGATAGTTCTACAAGCTAGAAAATCTTCAAGTCAAGATTCATATTTGGACTGACTATTTATTCTCTGAGGATCAAACTAGGTAAGGATACAGAGGCTCATCACCAGTTCAGCTGCAGGCTGATGAATTTTTTTTTTTTTTTTTTTTTTTTTTTTTTTGGTCATAGCAACTCTTGAAAACAGCCTGCCAAGTTATAGAAAGGTAATTATCTGCTTGAGTGAGGGGGAATAGCCACACAGATAAAATTATAAATTCTACTGTGCTAAAGAAGTAATCAATTGGGAATAATCACTTGGGAAAAGTGTTCAGCCTCACTAATAACCAAAGAAATACACATTTGAACAACTTTGAAATATAACCTCACACTCATCAAGTTGAAAAAATAAGTTGAAGGAAAATTTCAATGCTGGCAAAGTTGTGGAGAAACAGACACACTCATTGCTGGTTGAACTGAAAACTCATCAAATCTCTTTGTAAGACAACCTGATAGAACACCAGCAAAGTTTACAAAGATCATCATATATCATCAAGTAATTTTTTTAGGACTATATTCCTTGAATGTACATATCATGCATCTGTGAAGAAAGAACGTCTATGTCTTCAAAGGTTTAATTTTATGCCAGACTTATTTATGGTTGCAAAAAGAAAAAATAGAAACTAAGGCTAAAAATAAGGAGAATGGTTAAATAATGTGTGGGAAAGTAATGGAACAAAGTGCAAAACTGGGATGCAATTAAGATAAACAAGTATAAAAATATGAAGAAATATGGAAAGATTTTCACAAAATGATGCAAAACAAAATGAGTAGAATTAGAAAAGAGCACATACTAACAATGAAGAAGAAATGTAAATAGTAATAAATGAACAAATAACACACATGAAGACTAAGTGACTGAAAAGCTATTACATTTTACGTGCTATTTATATTTAAGTAACTAACTGTTGAAAAGCAAGATAATTGGGTTGTGGTGATGGTGGTGGTGGTGGTGGCAATGGTGGTGATGGTGGCGGTAGTGGCAGTGGTGGTGAATGTGTGTGTGTTGCTATTGTCTACTGAGGTGGGATGAGGGAGTTGGGAGACTCCACTGACGCAAGTAATATTGAAAACTTCCACTTAGAGGTTAAATGGCTTTGCCATGATCATCAATGTCCAAGGGAGAGTCTGAATCCAGAGCTTTCTGATTACATGTTCTTTAATCACTGCATCACATTGCCTCTACTTGATTGTGTTGGTAATTAATATTAAATATCTTTTTTAAATTACTTTTAAAAGACTATTAGGAGGGACTAGCATTTTGTCAACTAAATGAATAATAAGCTTTTCCTCCAAGTCTGCAGCTCCAAGAAGATCTACTATCTACCACTTAAAAGTCTGTGCTTGCATCTCATCTCTCTTAAACTCTCTCACATTCTCTCTCCCTTTGTCTCTGTCTCCCTGTCTCTGTCTCTCTCTCTGTCTCTCTTTGTGCGTGTGTCTATTCCTCTCTCCTTTTTCTCTTTCTCTTTCTTCCTTTCCTTTTTCTCTTTCTCCCTCCTTTCTCTCTCTCTCCATCTCTTCCTTTCTCTCTACCTCTGTCTCTTTGTCTCATCTCTAGAAAGCCAAAAATTCCCTCCCAGTTTATGAAGCTGATATAGGACCTGAGGCTGAGCATTTTCAATCAGAAGTCATTTCCCCCCAGATACTCTGTAGTACAAGGGCCCACAGGGCTCAAAAATCACCACCGGCATGAGACAAAAATTGCATTACATAGATTTATATATGATTACAGCCTTTCTGTACAAAGATGTACCAAATGACCCATCATGAGCAGATCACATGCTTTTGAGCTTGAGTGGTGTTTTTTCTTTACAGTGAATAGATTTCTACTGGGTAATAATATTGCTAGTCAACACTCAACAAATTCAATTGATTTACTCCTGATGATAAAAACTGAATCCACACATTTTGTCGTGAGGCTCAAGAAAGATCACACCTACAAAGTTCTTCGCAAACTTTAAAAGTCTAGAAATGTCAGAGGTTATTAGCATCATCCTCTCCATCTAATTTAAAGGGGCTGCCATTTTGAAAGCTGTCACAAGGACGTTATCAGTTTTCAATCGAAAGCATAAGTACTCCATGTCCAATAACACAAAAGATGTGTTTAACAAGTATAACATATCTACGTCTGTGAAAAATGAAAATGCAGTTATTGACTCCCCATTATACAAAATTTTGATATATAGTATAGGCAATTTAAAGTTTTATATTAGCTAAGAATTCTCACTTTTACAAAAGAACTTACCACAAGGTGCTTTGAAACAAAAGAGCTCCTTATGGATATTATAATAATGTGTTATACACCATTAGCATGCTAGGGTGAGAAAAAATAGATTTGAAGTCATAAATTCTGGATTTGAATTCAATTCCCCCTCTTACTAACTGTGTAATTATGAGCCATTTCTGAACCTTGATTGCCTTACCTGTGATCAGGGTGCTGGCCATTAAGGTCACTTCCAGATCTAAATCTATGATGTAATTATCCCCTTTGAATGAACTCATTGAAAGAAGATAGGAAAAATTAATGTTCCAGTATTATGATTCAATTTTTAGAAATTTTGCTTAAATATATGATCTGCAAAGGAAGTAGGATATAGCAAGAATAAGTCATAACTGAATTTTTCAGAAAATGGGGAAAGTTAATATGGGGGTGGAGGATCAAACAGGAAAGGATAAGGGTAGAAGCTACTATTACTCGTGTATAGGCTGAGATAGACCGAACACAGAGGTTGTGGGCATTCAGGAGATCAAAGAACTTGGAAACCAAAGTGTTCAACGGGTGTTGGAGAAGATGAGTCTAATTCAGGTATCAAATTTATTCAAGAGGACAGGGAGCCATTTAAAGGCCTAGTGATGACAGCACAAAAGATCTGGATGAGATGGCACTCACTGTAAAAGTAGTTACTGAGCAGTGGGACAGGTGAGTCTGAGAGTGGCAATATGGAGCAAAGAGTATAATAATTTCTCCTTCTGGACTCATGTACCCTGAGATGTGAAAGAAAGGTCAGCCTTGAAGGTAATGACAAGAGGTATGGTGTCTTTGATAGAGAGCTAGGATTCAGAAATCATCAGGCAAAGCAAGAAGTGTGAGTAGAAGGGATCTAGCGCCATCGATTTGGAGGCATTTGACTCAGCCCTTTCATCTTACACGTTCAGAAACTGAGATTCAGAGAATGGAAATGACTTGAAAGGAGTTGCTCCACGATTGAAACTCAGGTTGTCTCATCTAAATCCAGCAATCTTTTTTCAGCATTACAACAGAAGAGCTGCTGGGGGTCAAATGGAAATGAGAGTTGAAGAGAACAAATATTGGAGAGAGAACTAGTATTGAGTTTATAGTCCTATCAACTCTAGTGGGAATGCAGGGAATGTCTTGAGTAGAATGATAAAGGGTCTCAAGTTCATATCCTATGATGATCTGTTAAAAACAACTAGGGATATTTAGCCTGGAGAAGACTGGGGAGGGGGAATACTAGTTATAAAGGGTGGTCATGTGGACTAGACCTTATTCTTACTTGCATCATTTGACTGCAGAGGACAGAACTAAAAGCAGTGACAAGGGGAGAGTGTGGGAGATGGAGAAGGGGGGTTGCAAAGAGGCAAACTGAATTTTCTTAAGTCTTCCTAACATTAGAACTGTCCAAAAGTGGAATGAACTGTCTTCAAAAGGAATGAGTTCCGAGTCCTGGGAAGTGTTCAAGCAGAAGTTAGATGACAGATATATCATAGTGAATATTCTGTCCTGGGATGGGATGAACTAGAGGGTTGCTGAATTCTGTATTTCTGGGAAATTCTGTAATTTTGTGACTTCCTTGGGGACTCTCATGACAGAGGGGAGGCACTCTGGAGAACGAGTAATGGCTTTGATTTTCACAAATGGGGCTGAAATGCTCTTTCCCCCAGGAAAACTCTGTAGTCCCATGGGAGGAATTTCTCCAAGCCATATTACCCCACAGAGTAGAACTTCAGTGGTTCTGTTCTAATTCCAGATCTGGCCAGGAAAAATAGATGGGCAGCCCATGTTCTTCGCCAGTAAGGTCCCATAAAATGACCTGTGGGGAACCTCTGCAGAATATTGATGGCCATGAGTTGTATAGGAAAATAAGGAAATTTATATCACTTTTCTGAACTTTAGCAAGATGTACCCACATGATGAGATCACAGACCCATTAAAGTAAATAATTTAAAATTAAATTGCATTCCTTAGAATCTAGCATTATTAAAGGTAAAGGACAATTTCAGATGTTATATTCATATACATAAATTAGTAAAATTTATTCTGTCATGTTTTTACCCTTCTTTGTTCACTTCTCTTTCCATTCCCTAGGTGTGAGCATGCCCTGTGATTTTTATACGTTTCCTACCTGGATTATGAGAGGTTCTAACAGCTTCTCCACTGTATGTGTCTGGATCTGGAGGTCCTGGGGATTCATTTTCAGTTGGATCGGCATCTCAGCTGACATGCTGCCTGTGTATAAAGACAAAAATAGGCACACACAATTATAAGCGAGTCAAAATAATTTCTGGAGGACAGAGCCAAGCTTAGGCAGAATCATGGAGGTGATCAAGTTTCTCAGTGGTACCCCTTTCCCATTAGCCCCACCCTTTCAACTCAATTCAACTCAACAAATGTGTATATGTACCTGCTAATAGAAAGAAGAGGCAGAGCATTCCATGATTTTAGCCCCACCCTAAGTTATTTTAGGAACAAGCAGGGGTATGCTGTGAATGGTAAAAAAAAAAAAAAAAATACACTTAGTTGTCTGGGAAGGGAAATATATGTGTGACATATCTCTAAATTTAATCTACATTAACATTTACTATATTGCTTTCCAAAGTCTAGACAATCAATAAAATAATAAATCAACCCCTGATTTGTGATATTTGCCAATTTCAAAAATATAAATGTTCACACTGAAAATTTAACAATCAGATCTCAGTGTCACTTAGGACTTGCTCCACCATACCCCTGGACAAGGAGAAACATTCATTTTCTCTAACATATAAACTTGTTCCATTAAGTTCATGAATCATCCATGTGGGCACTTCTTCCAAAGATACAGATCACAGAGCCTCTTAACTTAAGTCTTCCTGAAAATTCACCACAAAAAGTCTTCTTTCTATGTTGAGAACTTTCTTCTAGATCTCCTCACAGTGCAACAGTACTACCAAAACATGGGACCTCTCTGTGGCTGTCTCTTACTCTGCCTTCAATATGGTGGACCCTCTCTTTGGCAATTTTCATATCAATTCTTTGAACAGACCCTTACAGTGTAGACTCTTTAAGCAGGCAATCAGTCTACAAGCATTTATTGAGCGCTTATTATATGCCAGACATTGTACTAGGCCCTGAGGATACAAAGAAAGTCAAAAGGAAGTTGTGCCCCTTCAAGAAGCTCATGTTAACAAGAAAGACAGCATATTAAAGAACTGCATGTATGAGATACATGGTATAAAAGGAAACTAATCCCATAAGAAGCTCACTGGCAGGGGGTGGGGGACAAAAAAGATGGTGGGGAGACCAGGAAAGGCATCTTAAAGAAAATATCTCTCCTTAAACTTTAGAGTGAACTCAAAGATTATGGTAGAAAACTAACTATGCTCTGATTAAGAAATTATCATATATGGTATTCATTTTCTAAATGGCATCAAAAAACAGATCTAATCAAACTTCATTACGGATACTAGATAACGTACAAATGGGTGTGTATGTGAATACACATATTTATGGATTTCCCTGAATCCCCAAATACTCTCCCATGATCAGATGACATCTGGAAGAGTCAGCTTCAGGTGCTACATTTTTTAAAGGATGTTAATGAGCCAGAAAATGTTCAAAGGAAAACAACTAAGGAAGTAAAGAAGTTCAAGTTCAGGCCTCATAAAAGGAATTGGGGGTGTTTCTCTTGGAGAAGACTTGGCAGGAAAATTGATGGCTCATAGATTTAGATCTAGGAAGCACCTCATAGGGCATGGAAAAATACCCCCTTCATTTTACAGAGATAAGAACATTAAGTTTCAGAGGGATTAAGTGATTCTGCTCTCTCCTGCTTTACCTCTTTAATTACTTCTCAGTCTCCTTAGCTGGATCTTCAACTACATCATCCCCACTCACTATGGGTGTCTCCCACTTTCTCTCCTGGGCCTTCTCTTCTCCTCCTATGCTACTTAACCTGAGGACTCTCACCAGTTCCCATGGATTAAATTATTATCTCTACGTTGATCTCCTCTGATCTATTTATCCAGCCTTAACCTCTCTTAACCTCCAGCTTCATATTCCTAATGGCTACTTGGATATATCACAGATATCTCAAATTTAACACGTATAAAATTAAATTCATGTTGGTTTCCCCAAAAACCCCAATCTTGCTAACTTCTCTGTTACTGTTGAAGGTATACCATCCTCCTAATTGTGTCATCCTTAACTCCTCACTCTCATAGCCTCATATCCAATCTGTTGCTGAGTCCTATCAATTCATAACATTCTATGACTTCTTTTCTCCTCTCCCCCTGTCACTATCCTGGCGCAGGCCCTCACAAGCTCATTCTAGCTTAGTGTTAGTCTTCTGGTTGGCTTTCTGCTTCATATCTCTCCTCTTCCAACCTATCCTCACTCAGCTAACAAATTAATCTTACTTAAGCTCAGGTCCCCTCTGCCAAAAAAAAAAAAAAAAGCCCCCAAAAACACAAAAAACAGGAGATCTCTATCACTTTCACCTCCAGTATTTGATATAAAACTCTTTAATTTTTAAAGCCTTCCATTATTTGGTCCCCTCCTACCTTTTCAACCTTACTGTCCTCCGCACACTATGATCCAAGGACACTAGCCCCTCTGTGTGTGTATCTATCTCCTCATTCTATGAGTTTTCACTGACTGTCAAAAGACTGGGAATTCTCTCTCTCCTCATCTCTGCCTCTGCCTTCCCTCACTTCCTTCGAATCTCAACTAAATTCCCACCTTCCACAAAAAGCCTTCCTAATCCCCCTTATGCCTTCCTTCTGAGATTATCTCCAAATCATATATATTTACATAAATATATAGATATACATATTCATATTCATAACTTGTTTATACAGAGTTGTTTTTCATGTTATCTCCCCCATTAGTCTATGAACTTCCTGAGAACAGGGACTGGTTTTGCCTTTCTTTATATCCCTAGGGCTTATCACAGTAGCTAACATCGAGTAGGTGCTTAATAAATGCTGGTTTACTTGCCCATAATCACATAGCCAGTAAGTGTCAAAGATGGGATTTGAATTCTTCCTGACTCTCACTCCAACATTCTATTTTGTCTGCTGTCTCGCATAAGATACTTTTGGGATTGGGACTGGCCATATGGCAATAAATGATTGGTATTTTTCAAGTTATTGATAAACATGTAATTGGGGAAAATAGAACACATTTTTAAAAGTTATCAATAAAACTTTTTAAAGTCCAAATTATTATGACTAAACTACTATCCCTTGTTTATAGAATTAAGACAGCTCCCAGAAATATTTCTTGTGTTAACAAAATCCTAATGATTCTATTATTCATCTTTACTCTTTTCAACTAATTCTCAATTGTGTTCCCATCCTCCACGAATCTAGGATCTTAGCGTTGTACATACACCCTCCAAAAGTCATGCCCTCTTTATACCTTGGGTTATCATTTAAAGAAGGGTTATCACAGACAAGTTCATCGGCCCCTGGCCAGCTCTTTTGAGACTTAAACTAGTCTCTGGGTAGCAGAAATCCAACAGTCATCCAAACTCAAACCCCTTCTAGTTTAGTAGTATCATCTATACTTGTTCTTCCCTAAAACTGTCTTCAAGAACTCAGGATAACTTCTCCATCAGACTGAAGCATCAAATGACTTTAATAAATTCTAAAAATACTTGGAACCCCCATAGCAACCTTTCTTCTTTGGACTGGCCAAGAAACAATAACCTACGTAATAAAATAATCTCTGAAATTGTAACCTCAGAATACATCCACACATTCATATGCACACACCAAATGGATATATACATATAGATAGATAGATAGATATTTACTATCAACCTTCCTAGTGGTAGATTTTGACAATTAAACTGAGCCAAGGCTTATTTGTCCTGTGATCACAGGGCCAGTAAGTAAAAGACATTTTAAAGTTCTATAAGCGTATAAAGGAAGTAGGGTGACACTCTGTACTTCCAGTAGATCCATGTAGATACTTATATCTTAGAGGAAAACAGATTTTCAATAAAAAATTTTAAAATAGGTCTGCAAGAGCCCATTGATCTCCAGGAATGTGGAACTAAGAAGAATGGACAATTAAAAGGAAAGAAAATCACTCAGCATTTTTACAGAGACTTTGCCTCTGGAAATGAAGGCTTTCCTGTCAAGAATCAGAGGTTGACTAAAGTCACCATGGCTTTTCCTGGTCCATTAATTCGCATCCAATGAAAGGAACTGTTTGGAAGTGAAATGTCCCATAGCAAATACCCACAAAGCAGAAAGCAGAGATGACCTTGAAGGACCTATGTTCCACAAGACAATTAGACTTTGAATAAATTATGTTTTTCTCTCTCAAATCTGGTTGAAATCAGTTAGAACCACTTGCGAAACTGGTTCAAACTAGAACTAATCTGAACTGGTCACAACTATATTGCCTTAAATGGAACTGGTCATAACTAGTTTATATCAGTGGAAATTAGTCTAAACCAATTTTTAAAAATCAAAAGTGTCATAACCAGAAAGACCATTTAGAAGCAGTTCAGAACCTAAAACCAATTGTGAGTTAATTTTTTTTGTTTTGTTCATCAACACTGGTTGCAAATAAAATGAGATCCAGGTGGCAATGGACTGCAAATGGCAGAACATTATAAACTAAAACATATTAAGTTCAACATCTGGCAAACTCATATACATGATATAATGAGAAAGGAAATCATACTTGGAAAGAACACTGAAATTAAAGGACCTGTATTCAAATCCAGGATCTATTACTTATTACTCATATCATCCTGTACTCATCATTTAATCTCTTTAAAACTCACTTTCTACATTAAAAAAACTGGGAAAGGTTGGGTAGATGGTTTCAAGAATTCCTCCAGTTTTAAATCTATAATTTAAATAAATAACGGAATATGGTAGAGAAATTACATTTGTATTTGTCCTCAGCATGTTTCCCTTCCCTTTCATCTTTTGTGTGCGTATATATAACTGCTGAGGCAGTTGGGGTTAAATGACTGCCCAGGGTCACACAGCTAGGAAGTGTTTAGTGTCTGAGGGCAGATTTGAACTCAGGTCCTCCTGACTTCAGAGCTGGTGCTCTATCCACTGCACCACCTAGCTGCCTCTATATGTATATATTTAAACTCACAATCAACCAAAGACTTCCCTGTATGACTATGTTGTTTTCATTAGATGCCCCTAGAATTATTTTTCACTGGAATTATTCGCCATAAGATGTGAATTCTATTTTTAAGAGATATCCATTAAGCCCTCTCTCCACCTGGCCATTGGGTCATATCCCCATAGTTAGCAATTCTCCATCTTTAAAAATATAATAATCCTTTCTTCTAGTTGATGATATTCTAAGGTAACATGGAAGGGAAAGTATTAGGTTGGAAGTGTGAGGACCTGGATTGAGTTCCCATCTGGTTTATGTTTTTCAGTATGTCATTCACCAGTTTCTTCACATAAAATGGGGGGGGGGAACTATTCCAGATAACATCTCAAATCACTTTCAGCTTTAAAAGACTACAAGAGATACAAGATAAAATATGACTGATAGAATTATGCCCAGAATCCCAATTTCATGACAATTTCAAACGCCCTGATAACTCTTAGGGTTCATAATTTCAACACCACACATTGACTCATTTTTCAAAATCAAATCCAGAATGGAAGTTCTCCTTTTCACCTCCATTACACCTTGTAAAATACGAAATTGTTGCCTGTGGAAATCAATAGATTATCCAACATGAGAGTTTAACACAATAAGTCTTGTATCAAATAATTAAGCAACTAGTGGTATCTTTTGCCACTTTGACATGGTTGTTACCCCATCAAAAGACGGGGTGCCAAAGTTATCCTTAGTAGTGGTTCATCTGAAAGACAAAATCCAGGATGGGGAAGCCCAACACTTCCTGTTTTAAAAATCTACTGAGCATTCAGCTTAACAAGTTTTCAAACTATAAATTCTTCGTTAACCTCAAACTATTCCTCTGATCTTTCTCGTGTATATATTTTGCTGACATCCCTTTGGGCCTCTCAGACTTGCCTGCCTTTTGACTCTACTGATTCCTTATTGCCTCCTATACTCAACAGGTCTATGGATTTGTTACTTGACTCTGACCATTTTCTTGGCTTCCATATTTGCTCACCAATAACCATTCACTTTTTCTAGTCATACAACTAAACTTTTACCTGTGATCTGTTATATTCAGATATACTGAGTCCATTGAGGACCTTCTTACCCTAACCAGTATAATAATTTGTGGTATTCATGGAAGGCTACCAACTATGCCATGATGTGCACAGAAGTTTTCTACCATTATTTATATCATGTCTCTGTATTACTTTTGTAATCAGTATTAGGAAAGTATTATCTATATTCTCCTTCCAGCTAGATAGTCTATAGTATGCTCCTCAAAGAATGTCATTTCTACTTCTCTTTTTTTTCAGTATCCAAGTATTTTATACAACTTTCCATGCTCAATATGAAGGATCTAGGTACAAGTTTATATTTTAACATTCAGTGCTATAATACTCTCATTTCTTATGAAGAAGAGAAGCCATTCTATACCATATTTTAATTTTGAGCCTTGTCCCACCAGTTCAAAGAAATCTTATTTCCTCCTAAGAGCAAATTCTACATAATGACTGTATGGTATAGGTTTGCATTTCCAGTCATGGTACCTTTGTGTTTCTTTGTATCTCTAGCACATAACACAATTCTTGAATCATAGCAAATTCTTAGTAAAAATATTTATTGGATGAATGAATGAATCAACCAAAGGAGAATAACTTTTCTGTGAATCATCAATCTACCCATGCTTTCATCTCTCAGCAGTTTTACTTCTGTAGCTTAGGACCTTAAAATTAGATTTCAGAACATAAGCTCCTACAATTAGACCTAGTTTTGAAATTTTCTAGTTTGATGTTTCATTTTTCAGTCTAGATATTTTGGGTACACAGTCTTATTTGATCCTAAAAACAACTCCATAAGGTAGGTACTATTGTCATATTTATTTTGCAGATGAAAAAATTGAGATTCATAAAGGTTAAGTGACTAGTCTACAGCTACACAGAGAGAGTTGGGATTCAGTCCAAGATTATCTGACTAAATTCAGCACACTTTTTTTTAGCAATTCACCACAATTAATATATTGTCGTCAAAACCTCAGTTATTCTTCCTCAACATACATATTCCCATTGATGGACTCTTTCTTTACAGATCATGCTAGACAGTAATAATAGCCACCTTGCTAATCCATAGAAATCTTATGAAAGCTCCTGAATTCTTTCAGAACAACATCAGAATTCTAAATAAAGAACAAACACCAGGGGTCACAGCTACACGCAAGGGGTACACAGCTGGTGGAAGTATCCCGGATCAATTTACTGTGTTTCTGAATCTTCAAAAGCTAATTTGTTTGCCACTCATAGAACTCCAAGTGAAGAATATTGTGTTCGATTTTAGCAGAATGAAAATGGAAAATTTTAAATATGTTGGAATTCAAACACAAAAGCTTCCTAGAATGACACACAAACATACACATACACACACACGCATACACACATACATATATTTATATATACACTTAAATTATAATCTTGCAAAGGAATCATAAATAGGTATTATTTAATTTAAAGAGACTAAATTAAATCCTCCAGAATATATATGCTTGTTTATATGCATGCATATCTGATGAATTCTATGGGTCTTGAAACAAGGCCAAAACCAAATTTAATTAAGAAGAAAAATGTTCTATAAAAGTGCTTTGGCTATCAATTATAAAAAAACAAAGGGCTATGCCCCTGCACCTGCTGATGATTCTAGCCATGTTATGCAATATTAAACCTTTTCCCATCATCTAAACAAAAATTGCAGAAGTAATAAAGCTCCATGGATTCAGCTTAAGCCCATATAACTAAAATATGGGAGCACAATTACATTTAAATCTTATATCAAGTTCACCTTCCCATGGAGGGTCAGCAAGGCCTAGTGAACACAGAAAAATGGACTGGAGACAGGGAGAGACATGGAACAGAACACTCTTTGCCCCTCACCCTATAGAAACTTGAGAGCTGGATATATAATCTCAGACCAAAAAAAAAAAAAAAAAACTTATGCTTTGAGTCTCAGCTTCCTCAACCCTTAAATGATCATGATAAGGATCCCTACTTCACAGGATTGTTTCTAGGAGCAAATAAGATTATAGACATAAAGTGCTCCAGATAAAAAGTACCATAAAATGGTACTTGTGTGGTCACCATCTTGGCTCAGGCTCTCATCACTTTGAAATAATCTCCTAATTGCTTTCTTTAACTCCAGGTTCTTTCCTGTTCAATCCATCCTCAAGATAGCTGTCAAACTGATATTGCTAAAATTTAAAATTCTAACTCCACCATTAGTTTATTCAAAAATCCTCAGTGGTTCTCCATTGCCTCTAGGAATTCCACAGCCTGACATCTAATCTGGTTCCTATATCTCTTTTCTGATTTATTTCTCATGATGCTTTCTTGTATATTCTACATCCCAGCTCAATTAGATAGATTTTTGTACTTGGATTCATGGCTCCATCTCTCATTTCTCTGTATTTTTTGCTTTGACTATTCCCATGCCTGGAATACATTGTCTTCTTATGCTTAGAATCTATCTGCTTCTAAGACTAAATAATTGCCATCTCTTTCAAGAAGTCTTTCCCCATTCTCTCAGTTGCTAATACTCTCTCCCTTCTCAGATTACCTGTGTCTTTATTTGTTTGTGTAGATGTAATATCTCTACCCTGGTAATAATATTAATAATTCACACTCGTGTAGTTCTTTGATCTTTAGTAATGATAATAATAATGCTAATAGTAACAACAACTAACATGTATAGAGTAAGGTTTGCAAGGAGTTTTACAAGTATTATGTCATTTGACCCAAATAACAAACCTGGAAAGGAGGTACTGTTAGTCCCACTTTACAAATGAGGAAACTGAGGCACAGAAAAGTTTAGTGACTTGCCCACACACAATTACTAAAATCTCAGGCTAGATTTGAATTCAGATTTTCCTGATACCAAGTCCAGCCCTCTATCAATGCATCATCTATCTGTTGCTTTAACTAGTACATTTCTCAACTGTGTCAAGTAGGTAATAGCATTAGGCCCATTTACTGATCAGGAATTTGTGGCAGAGATCAGTTATAATTCATCTGGAGTCACACAGAGACTACATGCCATAGCAAAGTATTGAACTCAAGTGCCCTGACTCTGACTGCAGCACCTGTTCCATTATTCCAAGCAATGAGTGCAACATGATCCCCTTGAAAGCAAGGGTTTTTGTCATTAAATCTACAACACTTAGTACCGTCCATGTAAATGGATATTAAAATTCTGAATATGCAAAATCATCATCATATTAACAATAAAAACAACCTATTGATGGAGCACTTAAAGTTAAAAACAACTTTTTTTAAAAACAACCCTGTGAGCCATGAACTAGGAATCAAGACCTGAGTTCAAAATCTGAGGTACAGAAACTTCCTAGTTCCATAATCCTTGACAAGCTTTCCTAAGCCTTAGTTTCTCCATCTGTACAATGGTATGATAACAACAATAACAATAATTGCTCATCTCACAAGTCTGTTGTCTCACATGAAATAACGTAAAGCATTTTATAATTCTAGAAACACTACATAAAAGGTATCTGTTATTATTGCTACTACTACTGGTGTTATTATCCTGATTTTATGGATTAAAAAAACTGAGTTTCTAGACTCTTAGAAATGCTGAAGAATTAAATGGGACAAACTGACAGAACAGGCAATGAGATAGTCTCACTACACAAGAAAGCCCATTTTATCTGATCTCAGCAAAGAATCTCAAAGAATCTTCCATTGTGCCCTCCAGCTAGAGAACAATGGCATCCTAATGCATTATATCAGAGACAACATCTGTCTCATTAAGAGCATCATGACAGTGGTTTCCATAGGGGGATAACCCTAATGGGCCAATGGAGTTACTCCATAGTATGGTCAGGCAGATCAAACCACCAGATTTTCTGTAAGTTTGATACTGCCTAAGGTAGTGAGTAAAAAAGATCTCATAAGAGTAAATTACCCATCAACCACCAAGCCAGACATTTGCTTCTCTAGATTTGTCTCTGGCCAGTTGACAAAGACATTATAAACTACTGAACGCTCTGCTTATCTGAGCAAAGAGAAGAGAGATATCCTTAAAAAGATTCCCTCTATGCTCTCAAAGTAATCACATAAATTGTTGTCATGGAGAAACTGTATGGGAACTTCAGTTTCCTATTCTCTTTCCCTCTAGATTCTCTCTCTCCTAGATTTTCTCTTTCCCCCTAGATTCTCTCTCTTCCTTCAACCATAGACTGACTCCTTTCACAAATCAGCTATTAGAGAGATAGGCCAGAACATTCCTCCGTACTTTGGAGGGAATTTTTCCCACCCTGGTTCTTAATCAATTAGACAGTAATTAAATATATTTCAGCTGTTGAAGAATACATTCTCAGAATCACAGAATCTAAGGTGGAAGAGAGCTCAGAAGTCAAATAGTTCAACACGTGCTTGCTTCCATATCCCTCCCAACAAGTGGTCATCTATCCTTTTCTTGGAGATCTCCAGTGATGGGGAACTCACTAGCTCCCCAGAAAATCCATTCCACAGATGCGTAAACTCTCCATCTTAGGAAATTACTTCTTCCCTCAAGCCTGATTATGTCTCTTTGCTACTCCCATGAGGCTAGTAACCTTGCATAGCTCTCCATCCTCAAATCCAATTCACTAGCATGTCATGGCATCCCCTCCCTGATATTATGGTCCTCTTAGAGAACAAAGAACAACATCCCCTAATCCTAGTTCTTCCCTCAGGGACCAAAGCCAACAAATCTAATCCTTCTTCCAGGTGATAACCCTTCAAACACTTGAACACAGCTATTACAACACCACAAAGTCCTCTCTTCTCCAGGTTAACATCCCAGCTCCTTCAATCACCTTGGTATAGCAAAAGAAAGTCCTCAATTTGGAGACAGTAGAACTGGGTTTATTTAAACTCTGAATTTAGCTATTTACTAAATCTCCAAGGGACTTTGAATAATAGGGTTAGGGCATGATGGTCCTACAATCTGGAAAATTATGTAAAACTTTTTGGCCCTCCTTTTGTTCCAGAGAAATCTGTTTGGTTTTCTTTTTCTTTTGTGAGATGTTTACAGCACCTTATCATAAAATCCAGGGTGATATTAGACAATAAAGCTTCTAAAACTGTGGGTTTATGGAGTAACATAACTGAATTGGGAGGGGGGTGTTAAATCATGATTTATTATCAGTAAATTATTGGATTTGTATATCTTTTATATGCCTGTGTACCCAGGGTTGTGTAAAAGGTGAAAAGGGGTCACAAGTAGAAAAAGTTTAAGAAGTTTTATTATACAAAACTATACATATAGTTTATGTATTTCTGTTTCTAAATTTTTCTATGTCATCTGATTGCTTAGTATCATTTGCAACTTCTGAAAAATTGCCAAAAAATTCTCATTTAATTTTATATGCTGACCCACGTTATATCTAAACTGAGATGGGAAAAGGAAAGTTGAGATGTGGAAGGAATAACTGTACCTTCCCTCTGTAGTCTTCAGTTTTCTCTTGGACAAAATGAGAGACTTTGAACAAATGATCACAAGGCCCTTTTTTCTCTAAAAATCTATGGTTTGTTGTTCTAAAATCACAAAGTGTCAACCTTGAACTTCTTCCTCAATATAATCTTCACCTTGGGTTGGTGGTGGTCAACTTGGGTGGCCAAGAATATGCTATAATACAAGGTGGAAGGTAGCTGTCTTATAAGCATCACTTGATAGCATGATGTCATAAAAGAAGCATTGGATTGAAAGTCAGAAGCTATGATTTGAAACCCTGTACTTTGGAGGGAACTTTTTCCAACCCTGGTTCTGTAATCAATTAAACACTAATAAAATATTTTCATCCATTGAAGAATCCAGTCTCAGAATCACAGAATCTGAGATGAAAGTGAGATTAGAAACCAAGTAGTTCAATACATGCCTGTTAAAGAATCTCTTTAGCCCCACCACCACTCCCAACAAGTTGTCATCTAGCCTTTTCTTGGAGACCTCCGGTGACAAGAAACTCACTGGCTCCCCAGAAAGCCCATTCCACAGAGAAAGAAACTCTCCTTGCCACTTACCTGGGCGACCTTGTACAAATTGGTTCACTTCTCTAAACTCGAATTTTCTCCTTTGCAAAATAAGGAGATTTCATTATTTTATTGACTCTCAAGTTTATGATCCTATGAAAATAGTCAATGGACAAACAATAAAAGATCATTCTCTTTATAACTGATGCAAGGATTAGCCATACTTACTGAAAATGACATCCAAATAATTTGAATGTGACAGAGAGAATTTCTTTTGTGTAACTGCAAAAAGGATCTGTGATTTAGGCTACTTGGGGAAGTCCCTCCACCAACCAAGATTGCATCTCCTCTATGAATTAGGACTTAGAGAAGTTCCAGTAAATTATCTAGATTTTAGACACTTTATGCACTAAAAAGTAAAATGATTTGCCCAGGATTTCACAGCTAACATACCCCAAAGAAGACTCAAATCCAGGTTTTCCCAATTCTAATCCCAGCTTCTATCCACTATTCCACTGTGCATCTAGGAATTGCAAGTATACAGCAAAATTTACATGGCACTGTACTGGTTTCCAAAAATTGTAGTCCCTTTAAGAGTTCCTCTTTTTTAAAGAAGCAACTTAAGGGTAACTGGAACAACGGGAAACTTATAACTCTTGGTTGCCTGGGAACTATCTTCAAACTATGATTGAAAATGCAAGCATTGAATTCACTGACTTCTTTCACTTTTCCTTTTTGCATTCTTGCCAAGAAGCATTGCCTGATTAAAAAACATAAAGGGGAAAAATTCTTTTAAAAAATTTACATTTAATTTTAACTTTAGAATTCTGTAATAGAATCTTGATGCATAGATTGCATTACGAAGGGATGTAATGATAGTTGACACATAAAGAACTTTCAGATTTGCCAAGTATCTTATGTACATTATCAAGATTGAGTAGACAATTTCCCAGAACCACACCTACTCAAATTATTATACTTCGGATCCACAGTGGAAATGTTTCAACTATGCTATTGTTCAGCTACTATAGTTTGGATGAATGAGATAATGCACACAAAGTGCTTTGAAACTTGGAAGCATTATATTAATATAATCTAGCTGTACCATTATCATTATTATTAATTATTATTATTATTTCCCTCCAGCACTTCAAAGAAATCTCTCCTAAAGAACTTTCACATTGGAACTGCTTCCAAATGTGCCCACTTCAGCAGAAATGACACAGAGAGGCTCACAGCATCCCATGATGACAAGACTGGCATTCTGTCTCTCCCGGAGGGATCACCCTAAAACACCGGCCAACTCTGCACGCTACCTGACAGATGCACTTCCCTTTATTTCTCCTCAGAACTTTATATCAAAAGGTGCCCCTCAGAGACAAGCTACAATGATGAGAGTTCACTTGGCAGGAGACAAAAATTGTGTTTTCCAAGTTAGACTTCCAAAAAAAGTGATCAGCCCAGCCATCACTCACCAACCGGACCCCAGGACACAAACACTTACTTGGCCACCGACAGCTCCTAAGCCGGCTGCCCAAGCAATCGCTTATGTTTGGAAGTTCGGCCCCACGGATGGGCTCCGAATTTGGCTTGTGATGTATGTGTAGGCAAACAGTCTGACAAGCACCCTAGTGTATTTCAGGATGACTGACAGGACACAGTGGCCGCTGCTTTGGGGGTTGGGCACTCTTAAAGCAATATGCCAGTGGAAAACATGCAAAGCCAGCAAGCTGGGCTTTCCCTTGATGAGCAAGTGACCCAAGGCCTGAGGTGAACTTTGGATGGGGGCTGTCGTGTTCGCAACAAGCCAGTAAGCTGGAAGTTCTGGAACAGTCGATTAGAAGGGAGCTACTATTTGATATGTAAGAGGAATGAAAGGTGAAAGTGATATGCTAACTCCAGCGCTCCAGATTCCATCAGTATATAAATTATATTTCATTGGATTTTAAGTAGCAGCCAATCAGGGTCCCCAAGAGAGGAAGAGGATTTACTGACCTGCCATTGGTCACTGAAAATCTCGGGAATCCATGCTTCAACATTCTATTGGCTCTGTACTGCCAATCACAATCCACCCCTACTACTTGGTCATCATTCCTGAATCTTGGACACGTCCTCCTAGAAATCTTCCATGGGGAACCCACTCAAAATTGGGGGAGTCCTCCAAGGCTCTTGACATTGCATGGATACCAAAGAAGCATGCAGGCTGTCCTGAGGTTGTCCTTTGTTTTAGCACAGGACCTGATCACCTACATTACAGATCCTATTTCTATCCAATGACATCTTTTACCCAGCTTCCATTGCACTGGTAATGGCTTAAAACCTATTCATCCATTCCATTGCATTATGCACTACTTGGGCTCTTTGAGATCAGGATAATCAAGACTCAAAGTCATGGCCAATTGTGATGATGGTGAACACTTTTGCTGAGTTATTGGGTTTTTTTTTTTAGTTTGTTTTTTTTTTTATTTTCTAAGTAATCAGCATTTTTTGTTGTTCCCACTGAGCAAATATTTATCTCTTAATATTTACATATTCCAGGAAAATACATTCACACAATAGGCACCTCTGAAGCCACAAAGGTGAGTGCTATAATTCGTCTTCATTCTTTTAGAATTGTGGTTTATCATTGTGTTGGTCAGATTTCCAGGATTTTTAATGTTGTTGCCATTGAATAAAGTATTCTCATAGTTCAGTTAATTTTGTTTTGAATCAGTTCATAAAGGTTTGCCTGATTTCCTCTGAAATTGCTCATTTTATTGAAAGAATATTGATATTAAAAAAAAGTGGGCTTTTGTTTCACACAAAATATTTTTAAAATGGCAAAATTCCTAATGAGAATCCAGGAGAGAATACTGTTCTGTTTAATTCTCTGTACAGCTCATCCTTCCTCTCCAGTAATTCATTCAATTCAGAAAAACTCAGTAAAATAAAAAATTGGATTTCAAGAGCTTTTCCTCAATTTGGAGGGGAGTCCATACATTTTTTCCTTTATTGTGTAATTAGTGTGCAGCCCTAACATATCTGCACATAAAAAAGGAAGAATAAAAAGCTGGCAAATACTGATTATGGGAACTCTTTTGCCAGGATTTCATGGGGAGACAGACACTTTGATTTAACTCATTCACATATTTGGTATTTCCTGAGTTATTCTAGAACACTCATTTATAATCTCTCAGCTGCTAAATCATGGTTAACTTTAAATCCTCTAATCCTTTTCTCCTAGTATACAAGCTTTTATTAAACAACTATTATATTCTAGGTACGCTGCAAGATACTGATCTGGAGATACAAAGATTGAAATAGTCTCTACTCTCAAGGAGTTTATATTCTTTTTCACATTTATTTATAATTTCTCTATGCCCTAGAACAATCTGTTTTTATAGAGAGGTATAGTGTAGTGGTAAGAATTATATGTATTCTTTAAGACTTTTATTCAGCAAATTCCATGTCTTTCAGATCAAATTTCTTCAAAAGACTGTTCAGTTTTATCTTGTCCTTGTTCTTTATCTTCTGTTGATTTATCTAGCTCTAAGAGAGTATCATTAAAATCTCCTACAATTATGCTATTTGTATCTTTTTGCAATTCATGTAACCTTTTATTAATTTAGATGTTATACCAATTAGTATATGTATATTTAATAATAATATTGTTTTGTTGCCTGTCATTCCTTTAACTATAAAGCGGTTTCCATATTTATTTCTCTTAGCATTGTGAATTTTCATATCTATTTAAACTGACAGCAAATTTTCATTCCATACATGTCTTTATTTTTATATGTGTTTCTTATATTCAGCAGATTGCTGCTTTTTTTCTTCATTCTTCCACTCACACTTTGGCCTTATTTTTTAAAATTACATTCAATAACCCTGGTCCACATTTCCCATCATTTAACCACTGGAGAGTATATTTGAAGAACTCCATAATGCTGCACTAAGTGAAATCTATTCATATCAGCACCAAGAAGTAGGACACAATGTGCCCATTACAGCTTGTCCTTTTGAAGTAGTGATTTGTGGAGATTTATCCCACCCAGGATTCCAAGAGTAAAAATCTTCTCTCATGAAAGACTAGGAAAGACAGTATTGTATATGGAAAAGTACACTGGGGTAGAAGTCAGGTGCCCTGAAGGGCTAATCTCAGTTCTGTCACTAACTATATATATGACCATGAGCAAGTCAAAGCCTCTCTGGGACTCATTAAGTACTTACAGAAGTTTCCATATGAACAAACTGGACTAAATGATCTCTTATAAGTTGCCTTTCTGGTCCAATTCTGAGTGGAAAGCATATGATAAAAATAATAATAAACAATAATGACAATAACAATAAAATTTACACAGTATCTTACGGTTTTTAAAGGACTTTACATGTAATCTCATTTAATATTCACAACAAGCAATAGGTCCCCATTATTATCCTCATTTTTAAAATGAAGAAACTGAAATGGAGAGATTAAAGGACTTTCACAGAATGACATAGCAAGTTGAACTCAGGTCTTCTTGCATTTTATTTTATTTTATTTTTATATAAATACATGCAAAAATAGCTTTCAACATTCACCTTTGCAAAACCCTGTTGAACTCAGGTTTTTCTGACTCCAAGTCCAGCTCTATAGTCATTTGAACGGTACTCTGAGACATTATAATCTATGAAGTAAAATATTGTAATTTTTCTGCAATATATGGTCTCTTCCATCTTATAATCAATCAAAGAATTAAAATGAATAACCTTTAAAATGTGGTTTAACTCAGTTTCCTACTCTGAAAAAAATAACTGACTAATCAATTTCATCAAGAGTGCATTAGTATGATTATCTTCCCACAACTCTTCCAATAATAATTAGCTTCATCTTCCATCATCTTTGCCAATCTGATGAATATGAGTTCAGATCTAAGTATTTTTCATTCTTATTTCTCTTATTGGCAATCTAGAACATTTTTGTATAGAGTTGTTGATAGTTTACTGTTCTTTTGAAAAGAAGGTATCTTTTTGATTAAGAGAATGTTCTTGTTTTTCTATGTTTATATTAATTCTCTTTATATCTTTGACATCAAACTTTTATCAATGATATTTATTTTGAATATTTTTCCTGACAGAATTCTGAATTCATTTCTAATTATCCCTCCCCCTCATGTGGATATTGATTTTCTAAAAGGTCCTAGGACAAAAAGAATTAAAAGCAAATAAAAAAGGACAGAGAAGAACAGGTTGTATCCCAATCACCAATATGTGCATTTTCAATCCAGAATGAAGAGAATAGAACTAAACCATAAAGTAAAGCAATCCTTCTACACAATGATTGACTGCATTAGAAAATAGTTAAACATTCCCTCAATGACTATTATGTACAGAAGCCATTGAGAGCACTTAAAGATACGGTCCCTGCTCTTTCAACATTGTTGTTTTCCTCTTTATGTGTGTTCGATGCTGAGCCTGTTAAGTGGTTGAAAAATTCTCATTATCAACCAGCTATTATTTTATGGCTACAATGAAAGTTCAATATCAAGGCCCTGCAAAACTTTATACATCAAATTATTTAATTCACTTGCAAAGTAAATTATGGTAGAGCTGGTGGAAACTATGCATGCTTCAATATTCCAATAGATGTGTGATCCCATTAATGCAGGTATTCCATCCAAAAAGATAAAGTCCATTCTTGACTGCTCATCCCATACTCTTACCATCCTGTAACACAAAAGAGCCATCCAACAAGCTACATTGGATCCCTATTCATGATCTCTTGACACTGCATAGATATCCCTGCCCCATGCAGCATCTCTTTCTATTATATTTCTTGCTCTAAGACCATCCTATCTCCTCCAGGAATATATCTCTTGGATGACATCCTTACTATGTAAAATACATATAAATCTATTTTGTCCACCATGTGTCTTTCTATTGATCTTTGGGTGATCCACAATTTTTATTCTACACAGGCCATGAGATTCCACAATTCCCAATAAGCATCTCCAGAAAAACAATGGTGTAAGTTTCTTGGGAGCAGAGCCTCATTATCTTTGTATTTCTAGTATATACTGTAGTTCCTGGCACATAGTGGGTGCTTAATAAATATTTGTTGACTGATTTATTGACTAATTAGAATCACTAAGATGAAACATCATTTCAGAGATCTTCAGCTTAAAAACTGTTAAAAGTTCCATGCAGTTTCCTAAATTCAGATCAATCCAGACCATTCTCTTCTTCCTATCCAATTTTGAACCTATTAAGGCTTAGAATACCAAAGAGTTTTCTAAATGAGATCTAAAATCATTCAAGAATTCAACCTATCTACATGGGGAAAAGCAAGTCAACGAAGAAAACTTAAACAACGAACCACAAAGAACAAATTGTTAAGGTCTGAAAGAAAAAACAGCACCAAATTCTCTGAGCCAGAAACAGCTCTTTGATTATTCATTTATTCATCATGTAGTGAAAGAACATGGAATTTGAAATCAGATAACTG
This sequence comes from Sarcophilus harrisii, assembly GCF_902635505.1. NCBI lineage: Eukaryota > Metazoa > Chordata > Mammalia > Dasyuromorphia > Dasyuridae > Sarcophilus > Sarcophilus harrisii. The sequence goes on along the minus strand of NC_045427.1, from coordinate 634,900,316 downwards.
TTAGAATGGGAGCTTCTGGAAGGCAGCCATCATGTTCTTACCTTTCTTTGTATCCCTAGTGCTTCCACAGTACCTGGCACACACAAAATTCTTAATAAATATTTAGTGACTTAAAGACTAACTGACCTGGATTCCAACTGTGGATTACTTTAGGAGAAGTAGAGATGTTTAGCCTAAAGGGAATGGATTAGACTTATCCTGCTTGACTCCAGAAGACAAGACTAGGCTCAATGAGTGCAAATTATAAAGACAGATTATAACTGTGTTCAGGGGCATGCTGGGAAAATATTACCTCCCAAGAGCTGATTGTTAAATTTTCAAAGTAAGCATTTCCATCTCAAAAATCAGAAAAAGCCACAAATTGGGGCTTGATTTCAAGTTTTGATTATCTATACTTAAGAAAATGCCAGTAATGAAAATTAAATATTTTTTTAGAAAGCCAGCTATTAAACTTTTGCCAGCACATCATTGGCTGTACATAAAGAAAATCTTTCTAGCAATAAGAACTGCATAAAGGTTGAATAGATCCCCTTAGGAAGCTAGTGAGTTTCCATCTTTAGAATCATAATATCCTGAAAATAAAACTGGAAGGTACCTTAGAGATTATGTTGTCCATCTCCATCATTTTATAAAAAAAAGGAACAAATCTAATTCATCCTTCACTTTGGATAAGATGGGGAAAGCATAATAGCTATCTTAGGACATATGAATAGTCATCATTTGGAAGAAACATTGGGAAGGAGTATGATATGCTAGAAAAAGCAATGACTCAGAAGTCGGAGAATCACAGTTGATGTCCCTCTTCTAGCATTGATTACCTTTATCATACCTAACCTCCATATCCAGTATTTTAGTATCTCTATCTGTGAACTAGGGAAGATGAACTCTTTGAGGCCCCTTTCCAGCTTTAGTTCTATTATCCTTTAACTTTTTCCATTAGACCACACAGAATTGACCTATGAGAAACATAAAGTTTTCAGTGATATAAATTTGGACTTGATAGCAAGATAAACTTCTTCACATATAGAGCTATCCAAAAGTAAAATGGGTTTTCTTGGAAGATAACAGCTTCTCCTGCCACCTTCAAGGATAACCCAAATGAACCCAAGTTGGGGATATTGTAGATTAGAAAATTCATCACTTAGCTACAGACTGGACAAGAAAGCCTTTGTGTTCCCTTCTCTCTGGCATTTGTGATACCTGTGTGAATATGAAAAGTTCACTTGGCCTTTTCAAGCCTCAGTTTGATTCTATGTAAAATGAAAGGTTGCATTAGATATTGTCAGAGACCCCTTTCAATTCTTAGTCTGATAACCCTAGATCAAAAGTAAGATCTCTAAAGAAACCAAATCAAGAAAAGTCAGAACTTGAAAATATCTCACAATCTAGGTGAGATGTTCCTCAGCTCATCAGAATCTTTTTTAAAATGTGGTGCCATGTTATTGAAATGGATATTCATGCCAAATTCTTCATGCTAGAGTTTCAGAAATGAGTGGAAAAATCATCATTAGTAACTCCCTCTTCTTTAATCTCTTAATCTGTGATCGTGTGAATGTGGGTACTCCATCCCATAGGCATATGAAGTCCTTTCCTGTCTGTTCATTTTATGGCATTATTCCCATCTGATAATTACTATACAAGGAGTCTACTTGACAAGCTACATTAGAGCATGTATTTATGGATCATAGGATCCAAAAAGCCTCTAATACCATGTCTTGAACATATTGGGTAATTAATAAATATTTGATATATTTTTGTTGAAAATAAAAAGCTATTCTTTTCCTTTGGGGAGAGAATTCCACTTTAGATTCTATGAACACCATATTGGGGTACTTTACTGAAAGGAAATATATGAGACCATTTATTCACTCCTAAGTAGGGAGTTTCTTTATTTATATAATTCAATACGTTCTTAACCAGCCCTACTTGCCATAAAGACAGTGTTTTATGTGGAGATATAAAAGTTTAAAGTCCCCTGGATTGCTATTGTTCCTTTGATAAATTTTTATACACATTTTTTTCTTTATTCTTCTAGACTACTAACAATTACAACAGCCCTGAATCACAGAATCTCAGACTCAGAAGGACCTTCACAGACCATGCAATTCAACTTGTACCTGACCAAAAATTCCCCTGATGACATCCCAACAAGTTGCTAACCAGAATCTACTTCAAGTTCTGGATTCAAATCCTGCCTCTTATCCTTACTGTTTAAATACGTTGTTTTACTTCTCTGGGCCTCAATTCTCCATTTATAAAGTAAGGGAGTTAGACCACTGATCTCTAAAGTCCATTCCAGTCTAGTAATATGGTCTAGAGAGGAGGAACCCACTTCCTTTTGAGGTGACTCATTCTACCTTTAGATTATTTTCATTGCTAAGAAGGTTTTCTTTGCCCAGATCTCCAATCTTTCAACAACTCACACCCACAGCCCCTAGTTCTGCCCTCTGAGGACAAGCAGACCATATGGCAGAGCCTCGAGTATGTGAAGACACCCTATTATGTCCCTTGCAAGGCTTCTCTTCTCCAGGTTAAATATTCCCCTAAACCGTGCTTTCAACCAATGCAATTATTTCACTGTCTCCTGGCCACCTTCTTCTAAATGCTACCCAGCTTATTATTCCTAAAATGCAGTAGCATTCTAGATATGGTCTGACTAGGGGAAAAAAATCTAGATAGAAAGATAGATAAGATAGGTGATGGCTGGATGGATGAATGGATTGATAATCATATTCTGAACATTATGTCTTTCTTAAAATAGCCTGATTGAAAGCCTGTATGACACAACAGCTGTATGACATATTCAGAGTCAAGAAAACTGGGCTTCAATCACTGAATCAGTCACCTACTACTTTTCCTCTCCGTTTTCTTGCCAGATCATCATCTGGTTCCATAGTGCCCGTTCTCTTTTCTCCCCCTTCTAAATTCTCTATTTATGATCCCATAAGCTCCCATGTGTTTAATTATAATTTCTATACAATGACTCACAGATCTTCATGTCATATCCAGTTCCAATGTCTTCTCTAAGACTCACCCCTGCATCCCTATACTCCTGTCAGAAATTACCAACTGGGTGTCCCAGAACTATCTGAAACTCAACATATCCAGATCTGAACCCATTCTTCTTCCAAATATCCATTACTAGATAGTCGTGGATGTAGTTATACTGCTGAAGAAAAAGTTCAAATTGATGAGAGCTCACACACATTCGAGTACATGGATGTTAGAAATCTAATCAAAGAAATTTTTAAACTGAAAAGCAAGGGAGAGAGGAAAGTGGCTTGGTAGATAGATCCACTAAGTAAGATGCCATAAATAGTAGTTAAAGTATTAAAAACATTCATAGTAGATAGGCTAAGAAATTAATCAAATTAATTTTAAAAGAAATTAATAAAATTAAACAAAGGAGACAGCAATAAAGCAAACTTCTTTTGATACCAATAAACAAATGCACACATTAAAGGTACCAAGCAAACTAGAGATCCTAAGGCAGAGATAGATTTGATGGTAAAGACATGACTGAGATTTGGTGGATAGAACTGAAGCCTGCAGTACAGCTCGAGGATAAACATATTAGGGGCAGCTAAATGTTACAATGGATAGAATAGAATCTGAAATTCAGAAAGACCTGAATTCAAATCCAACCTCAGACACTCACTTTGTGGCCATGGGCAAGTCATTTGACTTTTGTCTGCCTCACTTTCCTTTTCTGTAAATAGAGATAAAAGAGACCTTACTTCCAAGATCATTGTGAGAGTCAAATGAAATAATAATTATAAAGTACTTAGCATAGTGTCTGGCACGTAGTAAGTGCCATATAAATGATAGCAATTATTATTGTTATTATCATTACATATTTTTTTCAAAGAGAATAGGATAAGTAGAAATGGGACAGATAAATCCATGTAAAGAAATCCAAGTAACCAAGAGCTACAGGGCAAAGCATAATGGAGAGTTTTTTGAAGACTTACAGAAATAGGAACACACATGAAATTGTCATCATAATACATTATAGGGCAGTGGTTCTCAAATTGTGATCTGGGGTACTTTTCAGAGCATCTTCCAGGAAGAAACTAAAATACTGAGCATAATAATACTGAGACATTTTAGTTTCTACTAAAGTAAATGCTGATAGAGAGACCCACATCAATAAAAATTCTTTAGGAAGGTCTTCAATAAATTTTAAAAATATATATCAGTCCTGAGACTAAAAAGGTTGAGAATCATTGCTTCAAATCAACTCGACATTAAATAGGAAATGGATGCAGATTTGGGGAACAGGCCATGAGACTGGCATGGAGGCATGAAAGAAAATGGTAGTAATGGGGAAATTTATTATCCAGACAGCGACTGGAATCATCAACCAACTTAGATTTTTTTAAAGATATGTACATGCACCATATTCCACAATGCATTCAAAATGGATACATTATCTTAATTTTAAAGCTTATGCTATTAAAATACTTTAAAGAAAAGCAGATTATATCTCTCTCACAGATATAGGTACAACAAGAATTCTTAACCATATAGTGGAAAGAAACAATTACAAAAGAAAAAAGGAAGTGATTGAATGGGGAAAAAAAATCTTTATATTAAATTTTTCTGATAAGAATTTCACATTCTAGATATCTATGCTTATGTGCATAGATATGACTAGAAGCCATTTTCCAAAAGCTAAGTGGTCAAAGGATATGAATAAAGAATTCTCAAAAGAAGGATAACAAACTATTAACAACCATATGGGAGAAGTCTTCAAAAATCACTGAGAAGAGAAATGCACATCCAAACAACCTCTCACCCTACAGATTGGCAAAAATAACAAAAGATTGGAATCGATGATATCGGAGGGGCTGGGAAAAGATAGGCATGTACTAACATTGTTGATGGAGCTGCAAATCAATATAATTATTTTGGAAAGCAATTTGAAATTATGCAAATTTGGATAAAATATCCAAATCCTTTGATTCAGAGATTCCACTATAAGGCTTGTACCCTAAGGAGGGCATCTAGGTGGTACATTGGATAGAGTGCTAGGCCTGGACTCAGTAAGATTCATTTTTCTGAGTTCAAATCTGGCCTTAGAAACTTACTAGTTATGTGATCCTGGGCAAGTCACTTAACCCTGTTTGCCTCAGTTTCCTCATCTGTGAAACGAACTGGAGAAGGAAATAGTAAATCACTCTACTATGTTTGCTAAGAAAACCCCAGTTGAATTCACAAAGAGTTGGACATGACTGAAAAATGATTGAACAAAACACCCACAGGAGGCCATTGATAAGAAAAAAATACCCCTATATTTATAATAGCACTTTTTTGATAGTGAAGAATTGGAAAGTAGATGTCCATCGATTGAGGAATGGCTAAACAAATTGTGGTCCATGAATGTAATGGAATATTACTATGCTGTAAGAAATGACAAATGTGATTAATACAGAGAAGCATGGAAAAATCTATGTGAATGAATGGCTAGGGAAGTAAGCAGAGCCAAGAAAAATATATGGGTGTATACACATATACACACTCACACACACACACACACACACACACACATACACATACATATATATAATAACTACAACAATGTAAACAGACAAAAACTTTCATACAGACACACACACACTAAATAAGTGACTAAAAGTAAGTGAATGTGGAAATTACAAGAAACAAGTATGCCTCAAAAGGAAACATAAAAAGGTACCGTAAGCCTTTTATGGGGGAAGGAACCTCACAAATCCTATACATTGCACATATTTTCAGATTTTTCTGATGTATTACTCAGTTATGTTGATTTTTTTTTCATCTTCTCTTGGGGGAAAGGTTAAAAAATGACTATGCTATAGATGATGCTGAAAGGAAAGGAGAAGAATAGTAGGGAAAATTATAGTATCATAAAAATACATCAATAAAAAGCTATTTTAAATTACATATATTAAAGATGAAAACAGGTCACATGATGTAAGATGGTTACAAAACCATGGCATTGTCTCATAAGAACAGCATCCAAAATGTACAAACTCTGAGTGAGCTGAGGTTGGGAAAAATCTCTTTAGCTATATTTGGGGAAAATAGGAAAACTAGAGAAGGGCTAAGATGTCTGTTGGGAAGTGGATGAAATGATAATAAACAGGAAGAAGCTGGAACTTCTCAACTCTAATTTTGCTTCTACTTTCTCTGCCAAGGAGAACGAACTTTGAACTGGAAAGGAAAGAACAAAAAATGACTAAAATGGAGTTGATACCAAAATAAACAAAGAGATAGGTCAAGATGTCAAAGCTGTCCTTGAGTTCAAATCACCAAGCCCAGTTGAACTATATCCCAGAAGAATATGGCGGATGTGAAGCCTTTGGCAATAGTCACTTGTTAGAGGACAATACTTTGATTGCAGAATCTACAATTTATTATTAAAAGGATCATTAGTAAACCTGTAGAAAAAGAAGCTGTTATCGAAACAAACCAGCAGGACTAAATTAATAAAAAGTTGTGCCAGACAGTTGGATCATAGACTGGAGGATTTTACAAATATGGTTATCTAGATTCAAAGAAAGCATTTGACCAAATCTCTCAAAAGAAGAACGGGCTTCTACTTGTAAAGATAATAGGTCTTTAAACATATGTTGGGTGACCACCTGGCAGGTATGTGGTAGAAGGAACACCTTTTCAGGTAAAGATCCATGAGATCTCAGCTTTCATGTTCCCCTCCAAACCAAAGATTTTTTAGGCGGTAAGTAGAGACTTAATTCAAGCTATGCTTCATTTCTTACACAAATGTGTTCAAGTAGATGTCACAGAACAGAAATTCATAGGATCAAAGAAATTGAGCCAGGAAAAAAACTCAAAGTCATCTGGATTGATCCTCTTATTCTAGAAGTGAGGAAAGGAAGTTCCAAAGAGGGAAAGTATATTTTCCAGGCTAACACTACTATTAAGTGACAGAGATAGGATTTGAACTTCCAAAGCCAGCATTCTAACCACTAAACCACACTGCTTGTCTGCTCATAACATGTGAAGTTGCTGTACAAATTTAAATTGACAAACATAAATCCTGTCCTGAGTCTTATTATCTCAACAATTAACAATTAATTTCTTAACAAAGAAATTAATCTCTTGACAGTGAATCATAGGATTTTAGATTAAAAAACCCTACAGATCACTTAGACAGTTTCCTACAAGGAACTGAAGCCCAGAATGGGTAAATGACTCCCACAAATACCCAAGAAGTGGCTTGTCCAAGATTCTCTGATTCCAAATTTCAAACAACAATAATTCATGCAAGATATTTATTGAGCATCTGCAAAACATTCCATACCTTGGGGGATATAAACTCCTATGATCACAAAGGTCTTTGTCTTCTAGTTGCTGAGATGCTTAGCATCTACCTAGTGACAACCAGGTATAGGCTGAACAAGAATAGTACACTGACAATGGCAATAATAATATTACACTAACACCTAACACTTATGTAGCACTTTAAACTTTGCACTGTATTTTACTTATGTTAGCTTATTTGCTCCTCACAGTAGCCCTGTGAAGTAAATGCTTCCTCATTTTACAGATGAAAAAACCGAGGCAAATTAAGTGACTCGCCCAGGATAATATACCTTACAAGTGTCTAAAGCTGGATTTGAATTCATTTTCAATCCAGTGCTCTATCTACCTTATCAACTAGCTAATGACAAGATTGAGTCTCCGAGAGATTCAGTGACATCTCCATTGCCACACAACTATTCTTTATCAGTACACTGATTCAAGCACAAATTATCTGCCTTTGATTTCAGCACTTTTCTAGTCAATTGAGAGAAATAATTCATTTTGAATCCTTACTTTTCCAATGAGTATTAATCAAATTGATAGGATCATATCAACGTACTGTATATAAGGCCCTAGAGCTTGTGTGCTGTAGTCTAAGCTCACTTGCTTAACTATAGAAAGTTAGCTAAAGGCCCTCCATCCTTATTTCGCCTCGTCAGAGTGACCAAGCTCAGCATGGCAAAGATCACTACCCAGAAAGTCCCCCAAAGTATTTTTGTACCTTTAGACCAAACACTTGTCCAATAGGAGCAGATGATGATCTTATGACCATTAAGGTCACTGACTGTGATAGCTTATATCATTTTCTCCTGCCCCAATCAAGGAGAAGCCTGTCTATCTTATATGGAGATATTCCTTGCTTCATTCAACTTGTGACCCAGCTGACATATTGCTTATTCAGTGAAATTATCCTATATTTGGTATAACTATTTTGGAATGACTGGACATCCTGCCCTATAAAAATAGGACTCTGGAAAGAGGAGGCACCTCAGATTGTGAGGGAGATCTGAGGTCCATTTTATTAAAGGGGACTATGAACCCTTTAATAAGATGCCATTGATTCAGACCTCTGCCTCAGTCTCTCTTATTGTAGGTGGGATAATTTTAATTTCCACATAGATGATAAACATTTATTAAGCACCTATTATGTATCAGACAATAAACAGTACCACTCTTGGATATAGATGTTACATACTATAAAATAAATACAGTACCACCAACCTAGGAAACATAGGGTACTATTAAAAGACAATAATAATTTGTGTTTCTTTTTTCTCTTTATCATGTTTTGTTTGCCTGAGCCAAATCCTTCCACATCCAGTGGAGATAAGTGGTTAGGAGGTGAATGGTTTCTTTCAGATTAGGGGCAAGGATTTATAACTAGCAGGGACCAGTCGACTATTCAGGATAAAGATGAGTAACCAAGCTCAAGAAAAAAGAAATGGCTTACCTAAAGTCACACGGATAATAAGTAATAGATCCAGATTTTGAACTAAATTGGTTCCTCTGACTCCAAAATCCCACAATCTTTCTACTGGATGAAGATTGTAACAGGTGTTGGAGTAAAAGGAGCCTCTGGTAAAAGAATAATCAAATTCACAAAAGCTTACTTAATATATTTATCAGTCGCCCGAAGGACAATCATCTGTTCTACTTTGAAGAAGAATTTGTTTTCCGACAACACGGAACCCTGGACCCTCGGTGGATACCCGGAGCATGAGGGAAAATTCTATTTGGCTTCTAACATTGTAACAAATGCTTCCTAGAGAAAGTGAAAAGATGCCCAAGGCATCTTATTAAATTATAACTTTATCGAATGGAGGAGAGTGGGCGTCGTTGGAAAGAACAGTCCTACTTGAGTTAGGACAGGGAATTCAAAACAGAAATTTCTGCATTTCCCAAACTCAGGGCACTGTGCCAGCTATCTGCATTCCGGAGAAGAGAGCCGCCCAGTTGCCAATGCTATATTAGCTGGAGAGGAAGCGACCAGTTTCTCCCACAGTTGGTATTTCCGAAGATAAGCACAAAAATCTAACTAGAAATAGATTTCATGACCAAGTTATCCTGGAAACTTTTTCATGAGTCCAATTTTCCCTCTAAAAATCCCCAATCTTCAAAATCTCCATTGCCAAAAAGAAAAAACCATAAGGTAAAATGACAAAAAAAAGCTAGAAAATAAAAGGAGAAATAGCTCTACATTTTTTATGCCAATGAAGAGCCAGAAACTGTGTCCTCCATGCTTCCATCCCCAGCAGAGAACAAAGGACAGATTTCTGGATTTGGGGTCAAAGGATGGGAAATAGACCCCAGACTATCTTTTTGTATAAACACAGGTAACTCAAGTCAGCAATTACTTAGTAAAAAGCAGTTCTCACCTGTCAGGTGCTGGGGATGGAATAACAAAGAAAAAGGGCCTGCTGTCAGGGATGTTGGGTTCTAGTGGAGAAAAACAAAATCTATATTATGGGGGTAGTCCAGGGAAAACTGAAACAGGAGAGGAAACTCACAACTGGGGAAATCAAAGAAGGCTTCATAAAGAAGCTGGTGCCTCCAATAAGTCTTCCAGGAGTTTCTGAGAAGAGACAGAGAGAGACAAAGAGGGATAGAGACAGTAAGACAGAGACAAAGGATAGAAGAGACAGAAAAACAGAGACAAAGAGAGAGCAGAGACAGAAAGTCAGAGAAAGACAGAAAGACAGAGACAGAGAGATGGGGAAAGAGGGGGTAAAAGATGGAAGAAAAAGGAGAGACAGAAACAAAGAGGAGAGAGGAGAGACAGAAAGACAAAGGCAGAGATAGAGACAGAAAAAAACAGATATATACAAAGAGACAGAGAGAGAATAGAGGAAGCGACAAAAAGAGACAGAGAGAAGAAACAGAAGGCAAAGAGACAAAAAGACAGAGAGAGAGACAGTGAAAATAGAGAGAAGAAAGGAGAGACAGACAGAAAGACAGAGAGAGATGAAGAGGGGGAAGGAGAGAGGAAGGAAAGAGAGAGAGAGAGAGAGAGAGAGAGAGAGAGAGAGAGAGAGAGAGAGAGAAACAGAGACAAATAGAGACAGACACACAGAAACAGAGGAGAGACAGCCAGAAAAATACAAAGAGACAAAGAGAGAAAGACAAATAAAAGAGACAGAGAAAAACAGACAAAGATAGACCAACAGATAGACAGATCAACAGAGACAGACACAGAAACAGAGAGACAACGACAGACACAAAGACGGATAGACACAGAAATAGAGACAGAGAGACAACACAAAAGACACAGAGAGAGAGAGAGAGAGAGAGACAGAGAATAGTCCAGATATGAAAAAGGGCTTTTTATGTAAATGCTCAGAGGTGGGGAAAGAAGCCTCAAGCCAGGGGAATGGCATAATAGTCCATTTTGACTGGAATGGAGTTTATAAATGGAGATCATATAAAATAAATTTGGAAAGATAGATTGAGCCAGATATGGAGAAATTTACTGCCAGGTTAAGCAGATTGTAATATTAACTAACATTTATATAATCTTTTGAAGTTTACAAAGCACCTTATATGTCTTCTCATTTGGTCATCGTAACAATAGTATGAGATAATGGCTCTCAATCTCCCCATTTTACAGATGAAGAAACTGAGGGAGATTATGATTTGCCCAAGGTCACACAATTAAGTAAGCAAGAATTCTTCTTAACTCCAAATCCAGCACTCCACCTACTGTGCCTCAGAGCTGCCAGAACATTTTTATATTTTATCCCATAGGGATAATGGCTCCCAACAGGGAGCCATTGAAGAGTTGAGCAAGAGGATCATATGGGTAAATCTGAACCTTAAGGAGATTCTTTTGTGGGGAGGTTGGATTGGAGATGAGGAGCCAAGAAAACCTATTAGGAGAGTATTAGCATAGTCCAGGTGAGATGGGATAAAGTCTTGAATTGGAGTGGTGACTGTGTGACTGAGGAAAATGGGACTTGTTTTATAGGAGATGGAGTCAACAAAGCATGGCTACCTATGAGATAAAGAGTGTAAGAGACAAATAAAGGATGATTGTGAGTTTATGAACCTAGCTAGGCAAACAGAATAGGGAGAAGATGATAGAACCCTAAAGGAAAAAGAGGAGACTGTGGAAAGGGATGTGTGTAAGAGGGACAAGTTCTGCTAACAAAAGTTCTATTTTGGACACATTGGGGGTCACCTGATAACAGTAGTAGCTGTAGTTGTAATTGTAGTTTATCAAGCTTATTTAAAAAAAATATAGGGAAAAACAGGGAAGAGAATCCTGGTCCTAGAGCCCCATGGAACAACCACTCCTAGGAGCAGGAGAAATATGACCAGTGAAACAAGGAGCAGAAAGCAATGGCACAAAAACCTAGAAAGGAAAGTGTCAAGAGGAGGGGATGTTGACAATGCCCTAAGATCACAGAAGCACAGATTTAGAGCTGGAAGGAAGCTTTAGAAATCATTATATCTGCTTGCCTAATTTTACAGATAAGAAATCTAAGGACAGGAAGGCAAAATAACTTGTCATAAGCAGAATTTGAACTCAGGTCTTATTGACTCTTGGTCCAGTAATCTACCCATTATGCCACCAAACAGTCGTTAGAAAATTGGCCATCAGATTTAACTGTTAGAAATCCAAACAGTAACCTTGGAGAGGGAGTATCAGATGATTAGTGGGGTTAAAAGCCAAGTAAAATGTGAAGAAGTGGAGGTAATAATCAGAGGTGATATTTAATCTCTCTCTAGGCCTCAGTTTCCATCTTCAAAATAGACAAGTTGAATTGGGTTCCTCTATAACCCTAAATAATGAACTTCTAAATCTTATCCAAAACAATACACAGAATTACTGATCATTGCTTGGAGAATGAATGAGATTCACTTAACTGGGCTCATAATTGGTCTAATTCCATTTTCCCACATAAAGCCCCATTTCCCTGTCTGAGAAGTTGAGTTTCCAACTGAGAAGTTTAGTAAAGCTGAGAGACTAGAATAGAAAGGGTCAGTAATTAAAATCCAGTATAGATTCACTAAAAAGGATTCAGGCCCAAATGTTCTAATTTCCCTTTTGGATAGGATAGCTGGGCTCTTAGATCAGGGGATGCTACTTACCTGGGCACCTTGACTTCAGCAAGATATCTGCCAATATATTCTTGCAAGGTAGGAAAATGTAAATTGGATGATAAAATTTCCATATTTAAATGATTATAATTTTGGATGAATCATTAGATTGTGAAGTCCTTAAGGGTAGAAACTGTCATTTGCCTCTTTTTGTATTCCCCGCGTTCTGCAGGTATTTAATTCAGCAGAACATAGTAGGTATTTAATAAATGCTTATTGACTGATTAAATGGATAAATGAATGAAAAGGCTATGGTCTGAGAGACTGGTTTCAAATTCTGGCTTTGGAACTTTAAAACTGTGTGAGCTTCAGAGAAACACTCTACCTCTGTCAACCTTAGTTTCTTCAACTATAACTTTCACTTGAACTGTTTGTATTAGCCTCCTAAATAGTCCCCATTCCTATGGTATCTCCCCATCTCTCAACTACTCTCATATATTGACATACACTTGACAAATCCATATTCCTAAAAAAAGATCTATGACCATGTCATCCTTCCACCATCCAAAAATCCTTAATTTCTCTGTATTATCTCCAAAAAAAAATACAATTTCCTCACCACCCAAAAGTCCTTAATTTCTCTGTATTATCTCCCAAAAAAAATACAATTTCCTCAATCTGGCTTTAAAGGTCCTTCATAATGTGACTCCCACCTACTTTTCTGTTTTCATTTTATACTACTTCCCTTCATTAACTTTCCTGTCTAGTCAGCCTGGTCTCCTAGCTACTCCCTACCTACATTATTCCATATTCTACCTCCCTCCTTTAGTAAAAGTGGTCCCCAAGGTCTTCAATACCTCAAGGAATCCGTGGCTCCCTTGAAAGCATAGTTCAAGTGCCACTCTTTACATAACTGTACTTTTCTGATCTCCCCCAGTCATTAACCATTTCCCAACCATAAAGTTACTTTATACTCCTTTATAATTTAAATTACTTTATATTCAGTATTTACTTATTTATAACACATCCTACTGCCCTAGTAACATGTTTATTCCTTGGAGACAGCCATCATTCTGTTATCATTTTTAGATGCCCAGGGCCTGGTCCCCAGTAAGTACTTTATTCATATATATTTAGTTGAATGAATCAGAGAAGTAAGATTCTCCCAAAATGTTCCCTGACACAAAGACCCTCTGACTCAAGTTTGTAATGATAAAATAACAGATGACACAAACAGGGAGGAGGGATTTATAAAGTGCCTACTGTATGTCAGGTACTAGGGGCTTTGCAAATATCTCATTCAATTTTCACAAACAACCTTGAGAAGAAGATGATTTTATTATCTCCATTATCTGACTAAGGGTAAGTAACTTGCCCAGGATCACTTAACTAGGAAGTATTGAGGCTGGATTTGAAGTCAGGTCGTCTTCACGCCAGGCCCAATACTCTGTCTACTGTACCTGGGTGCCTCAAATAGATAAAATACATGGGATGACAGAATCCGGATACTAAAGCCACAATAGACTGAGCCAAATGATTGGTTCTGACTAGTAAGAGAGAATTGAATAGCTGTAAATTCCTGCACTTGGGTCAAAAACAATCACTTCAGAAAGGATATTTTGAAAGCAAGCTGACTTAACAGCAGGTCATGTTTCAAATAGCTGGAGATTTCCATTAACTCCACACTCAGTCTCAATCAATATGAAACATAGCTATCCAAAAAAGTTATGTCATTTTGGGTTGTACCAACTGAAATGGAGCAAACAAGACAATGATAACTTGGAGATTCGTTGATTCTTAAAGCTGAAAGAGCTTCAGGGGCTACGTAGTCCCACCTCTACCTTTTCCAAGAGAGTCCTCTACCTCTTTCCAGAAAGGGACTCATCTCACTTCTGCATGCTTCTAGCGATAAGATATTCACTATATCCTGAGGCAACCCATTCCATTTTGGGAACAGCACTCATGATTTAAAAATCCTCACTCAGATAAGGCCAAATTCTGCCTTCCATCCATTATTCCTTATTCTGCTTTGTGGAGTTGGCCACAATAATTTTAATGCCTTTTCTGCATGAAAGCCTTTAGAATTTTTAAAGACAGAAATCATCCCTAAGTCTTTTCTTCTATGGATTAAACATATCATTTATCAAAGATGTTTTAGAGAGGATTGTTGCAAGTATCAGGAACAAAGACTCTCATTGCCTTTTCCATCCCTAAATCATTGGGATACAACATGATATAATAAGAAGAGCACAAGTTCTGGAATCCAATAAACTTGATCTAAATCCCACTTTTGATGCTTATTAGTGAGTGACCTTGAATAAATCACAACCTCCCTGGTTGTCAGCTTACTTCTATGTAAAATGAAAGGGTTGTTCACAACACAATGAAATACTCCTTGAATCTTAATGGTCCAGTAGTCCAAGACTAGAACAGCAGATGTATCTTCCCAATTGCCAAAAGAACAAACTCCAAGCCTATAAATTAATGAACCTTAGACTTGCACCCCACTCTTGCACCTTCTTATGGAGTGGAGATAGCTGTCTCCAACTAAACTAATACTGAATCCTTCCTGAATATCCTTCCCACACTGCTGTTGGTTAAACTTTTTTTGTGAAATATAAAAAATAAAATAAGGGATTGTACAATATGCTTTCTGAGGTGCCTTCCAGCAGTATCACCCTCCAGGTAATCAAAGCCCCTACTCCATGCTTTTCAACTCAGGAGGCCCTGCCTTCCGAAGGATCCCACTAAGCATAAGCACAAAAATTATTAGGATCAAAATGAAATAATTATTAATGACCTCTTACAACCAAGCAAATATGATCTTATTTGTATGGAAAAATGGGAATGTCTGAATAGTTCTAAATTAAGCCAGCCAATCGTCCTGGATTAGACAGGTTACAGATTCTGATAGGGCCAGCTCTCCATATGGCAAAATGTCCCAGAAAATGTTTCCCATTCACTCAAAGTGTTCCACAGCAGAACTTTCAATTGTACTGAATTTTCATGAGATCACTTAAGTGCTCAGAATGGGGAAATGGACCAAACTCATATGCATTGTTACCAGATCTTACTCTACAAAGAAATGAGTTCCTATAATTATCACTATGCTGTTTCAGTCAAAGACATGTAATATGAACAACATTATCAATAGATTCTGGTTTCGTGACCTGAAATAAAAACTAAAACTTCATTAATGAATTTAAGAATTTCCCTTTCACATCTCACACATTAGGTTTATAACATGCATTTTATTGAAGTCTGAGAAAATTAATATTTAAACATTGATATTAGTAACATCATCTCTATGTTCTAAGGCAGCAGTTTTTAATGTCTTGCATTTGTTTCTTCAAATTTCTAATATGGCACACATTGGCTATTTAAAAATTCTGAGCGTTACCTAAATTGTTAATAATTCACAAAATAAGTCACTATTCTCCCACTTTAAAATATCTTTATATGTACATGTACATACAAAACAAATTTTAAAATTCTCCTAAAGAAAGGGAGTGAGATAAATAATTATTAATAACCAATTACTGGTATAGGAAGATCTAGATTTTGTTCCCTTTCTATTTCCTCATTTAAATACTAAATCAAGGCAGCCTGTGAAGGACAGGGCTTATGATGAAATTGGATTTAATATTGGGCAGGACCTCACCCAGCTGAAAAAGCTTAGTTCTTGATGCTATGTGAAATGAGCAGAACCAGGAGATCATTGTACATGACAAAATCAATATTATACAACGATCAATTCTGATGCACGTGACTCTTTCCAATAATGAGATGATTAATGCCAGTTCCAATGATCTTGTGATGAAGACAGCTATCTACACCCAAAGAGAGGACTGTGGGAACTGGGTGTGGATCACAACATAACATTCTCCCTCTTTTTGTTGTTGTTCACTTGCATCTTGTTTTCTTACTCATTTACTTTATTTTTTTTATCTGATTTTTCTTGTGCAGCAAGAGAATTGTATAAATATGTTCATTCATATTGAATTTAACATATATTTTAACATGTTTAACATATATTGTAGTGCATGCCATCTGGGGGAAGAGGTGGGTGAAACGAGGGGAAAATTTGGAACACAAGGCTATGCAAGAGTCAGTGTTATCAAATAATCTGTGCATATGTCTTGAAAATAAAAAGCTTTTAAAAATAAAATAAAATGGTGGCAGAAGAGTTAAAAAGAGAGAGAGAGGAAGTTTAGTTTTGATTAACGGGTAAAAACTATTTTATCTTGGTGGAATTCTAAACTCCACCATTGTTCTCTTCAGGTAAAACTAAGAATAGATCCTTTTGTCTACATTGCCCAAGACAGAGATGGTCCAAGAATGTTACCATCAAAGTCAGATTCTCCAGCCCCTCATTAGGAAAAAACCCATCTTTATTATAACATTCATTTTCTCATTAATTGTTAACCAATCAGAATTGATTTCTACCTATTGAAAACACCCACTTTTCCAAGGTTATTTAAACCACCAAGATTCATTTTTAGTTTGTGAGAGAAAGTCACTGACCTCAATCTATTATTTCCTATTCATAATTAATAAACTAAATACTAATTACTCAGAAATTATGTCTCAGATTTTTCATTCAAATCAATAGCTTGATTGATGGTCAATATCATAGATACTAGTTCAGATTCTATAGGACCCAAAAGTCCACTTCATCCTCCTCCTCAACCTTGAAAAAAGCATCCAATACTCTTGACTCCCCCTTCATCCTTACTCAATTCAGACTCACTTGGAACTTGAGAGCTGAAAGGAACTCTGGGAGCCATCCCTTGCTCAAAATCAGAAGCCATCCTTCTTGTGCCTATCCAGCCATTTCTTAAAGTTGTCATGGAGGACTGACTGTTTTCCAAGTCTGTCCATTCCACTTTTTGAACAACTCTCCCACTTTTTCATAATTTTACAACCAAAAGGAGGCCTTAGTGACAACATACCCCAATGTTTTCATTTTCTAGGTGAGCATCGGAAACCTAAAGAGGCAAAGCCACTTATCCAAGATCCCACAAGAAGCAAGCGCCAGGAGCAGGGTCCCATCTCAAGCCCTAAGACCGTACACTTGGTGTTCTTTTCCCTGTGCCATGTCAAGCCCACATTGGCCACTCTACAACTTCCAGCCACTATCCATTGCCCTATAAAAATTCTCTCTCCTCCTTTGGCTATGGTGAAACTGCTAGGTCTTTCTCCCTATTAGGCAAATCTCTTTACTGTTTCCACTTCCTCCTCCTGCCTCCATTACAGCTATCCTCCAAAATCCTTCTTATCTTCTCTCTGCACTCTCTCCTTTGACAATCTCATGCTCTCTCCTATGTCTGCTCATCACCTCCAGACTCCTGGTTCCAAAGTCTTTCTCTCCCCCCAACCTCTGCTGAGCTCCAACTGCACAAGGGGTATTTCTATTTCTATTTCTCATGAATAAAATCAAACCAAATTCAAACCAAACCAAACTCTTTCTGTCCCCACCTGAATCAGCTGCTCTTCCTGGTTTCATTTGCTTGAATTTTTAATGACAAAAGTTCCTTAAGAACTGGGACTATCCTTTCAAGTCACCCATCCATCAAGCATGCATTAAGCATTTACTATGTGCCTATCACTGTGCTGAGTACTAGGATTACAAATAGAAAACAAGAGAAAAGCACTCTCTACCCTCAAATAGCTTATCAACAGGCAGAAATCAATTCTGATTGGTTAACAATTAATGAGAAAATGAATGTCTTTCCTATGAGCACTATGGGAACTGAAAACTGGAAGCGGGAGAGATACATCCACACAGAGGCATGGTGGCAATGTCCAGATACGTCAGAACAGAGCCTGGAGAGAAATGAAGACCCCCTTCCTCAAAATGGAGGTCTTGGCATTTCAATATTTTAGCAGTCGTCTGTAACATAGTTAGGGGGACAGGTTGTATGTTGTTTGTGGTATGATTGATCTTCCTGATCACCCAGACATCAAAGATAAGTTATTTCCTGGTTCTTCCTTCATTGTCATGGGAAGCTGAGTTAAGTCCATTCAGTACCAACTATAGAAAAGACACAATATAGATCCATAAGTACCTCTATCTCCCAGGCTGTCGCTATTCCTATAACAAAAAGTCTGGGTCTTTTTGGACCCTCCATCAATCTCCTTCATTGGATCAAACTCTCCTGCCCTGAAATTGCACCAAAGTAAACTACTCTGGACCTGAGAATTGACTTATCTCGCGAGTCCTTTATGTAATACCCATTAAAGTGGACCATTTTCTGGGACTTGGATTTTTTCCAAGCTTTATGCTGGGAGATTTGAAGGATACCTGGACAACTCTTCCAATCTAAAATTATCTGACACAATGCCTGCAATTCCACCATTAAAGTTCTAGTTCTTT
The DNA here is from genome assembly GCF_902635505.1 of Sarcophilus harrisii. Taxonomy (NCBI): domain Eukaryota; kingdom Metazoa; phylum Chordata; class Mammalia; order Dasyuromorphia; family Dasyuridae; genus Sarcophilus; species Sarcophilus harrisii. The sequence goes on along the minus strand of NC_045427.1, from coordinate 634,881,595 downwards.
GAATGAAGCAAAAGGTTTCAGTTCATAATCCTCATTTATAGACAAATATCTGAAAAAGTCAACATTAACATTTTTTTTTTACTTCTTTAAAGGGATTCAATGACTTTGCTCATAAGTTTTTCTTTGTTACAAGGAATGATGTTGCCTAACTTTTTTCCCTGAGGCAATTGGGTTAAGTGACTTGCCCAGGGTCACAAAGCTAGGTAGGAAGTGTGCTAAATAAGGTCAGATTTGAACTCAGGTCATCTGACTTCAGGGCTGGTGCTCTATCCACTGTACCATCTAGCTGCCCATTGCCTAGCTTTTTCAGTTAGATCTGGTTGCCTGTCCTTCCTGCAGAAAGATGCCAAAATGACATCACAGTTAGATGGACTTAGTTACCTACTTAGATCTACAGCTCAGCTGAAGGAATCCAGATGGCTCCCTGCCAAGAGGCCAGCCAGACCTAAGTCCCTATCCAGGGAAGTCTTGCCGCAAAAGCTAGCTGCGTGGAGCTCTCAACAAGCATTCCCAGGGGCCCAAGAGCCTTAAATAAATCCTATTTTTACGTTTTCACTTCAGCACACATACTTTCTCTGCAGACAAGTGTGAGCTGCCAACTTTTTCTGTGTTTTTAATCCCTATTCTACCAGAGGGGAATAAATGTCTGCTAACTAACAGTTCATAGAGAGTGGAAAGTTAAATACCCCTCCTTCCTTTGTCTTTTCCTCTTCTTTCAACCTTCTAACCTTTCTCATTCCTCTTTTCCCTCTTAGTTTTCTTCCCCCCTTTTCCCCTTTTCCTTCCTGATCTCTTTCCCTTCTTTTTCCTTTCTTTTCTTGCCCTCTCCTTTTTCCTCCCAATCTTTCCCTTCTTTCTCTCCTAATCGAATAATTCCTCCCTTCTTTCCCTTTTAACATTTCTTCTTTTTCCCCCTCAATATCTTTCTTCTATTCTCACAAACCTAAAGCCCCTAAAATACAAAAACTCCATAATACAGACTTTGAAACAAAGATAACACCAAACACTTTAGAATTAAGTGTTTTGGGATTTCAAGAGGTAAGAGGCGCCCACCATCCTTAATAGTTTTGACTTGGTCCTGCTCCAATCTATAATAGCCAAACTGCCATACAACCCCTCCTGCCCCTCCAACTCAGGGGATAGAAGAAAGATTATGGATTTGAATTCTGGAGAAATCTGAGTTTGAATATGACCATTATGTTGACTGTACACCCAATACAACCAGTCATAGAACAACATAGTCAGAAAGAAACTCAGTATCCACCATCTTGTCCAACCTGTACCTGAACAACATCTTGACAAGTGACCACCCATCTTCTACTTGAAGCCCTCCAGTGAGGGGGAGCCTACAACCACCTGAAACAGCCAGACCATTCTACTATTGTATAACTCCACATGAAGGAAGTTTTGTGGTGATTGTGATTGTTGAATCCTTTACCGTGTCTGACTCTTTGGGACATTGTAGGGTTATCTTGGAAAAGTTAGTGAAGTGTTTTATCATTTCCTTCTCCAACTTATTTTACAAATGAGAAAACTGAAGAAAATTGGGCTAACTACTTGCCTGAGCTCACAACAAAATGAGCCTGGCACTCTGTCAACTGCACCGTTTAGCTACCCAAAGGAATTTTTACCAAAGAGAAAACAGAAGTTTTTCCTTACTTTCCTTTTTTTTCTTTATCTCCTCCTGAGCCTCAGTTTTCCCATTTGTAAAAAAGAATAATGACACTTGCATTTCATTAAGAAGGGTTTAATAAATAGTTGTAGATTGATAATTATAACAATTAATGAGAAGATGAATGAGAAGGGTTCAGCCCATCTGGAAGTAATGTCAGGAAAAGTTGGCTGGCACTGACCTCTGCCCTAAGTCTAGAGGTCATTAAGCAAAGGCTTCAAAGTAGGATTCCAAAGAGAATTCTTGATTGAATAGGGTTTGGATTAGGCCTTGGAGATCCTCCCAATTCAGAGATTCTGGGATCATACATATATTGTTCTTAGCATTGTGTCTGGATTCTCACATCTCTGCAACTTAAAGAAATTTTCCAGCTTCTTCCTTAACTCACTCTTAGCATATGGGGAGAGAGGGAAGGTCATTTGGTAGTGTAGCTGCTAGGCCGCTCAGCAGAGAACACACTGGGTCTGGAATCAGAAAGGTTTATCTTCCAGTGATCAAGGCTGGCCTCAGCTATTTCCTGGCTGTGTGACTCTTGGCAAGTCATGTAACACTATTTATCCCCATTTCTTCATCTATAAAATGAGCTGGAGAAGGAAATAGTAAACCCGCTCCAGTATCTGCCAAGAAAATCTGAAACAGGGTAACAAAACCTCAGAAATAAGTGAATAATAAACAATACATTATATGATATTTCTCCATTTAGCCAATAAGAACTACCACCTCCATTTAAAAAAAAAGAAAAAGAAAGAAATTCTAGGAGCATGATGAAAATACTGTAGCATCATTCATTCAGTTAAGACCTGACAAACTAGAAAGAGTGGAAAGAGTATTGAATTTGAAACTGGGGGGTTCAGATTTCAGGCCTGTTACTAGCTGTGTGATTTTGGACACAAAATGTGTCCACAAAATGCCCCTTTTCTGGGCATTTTTTTCATCTACAAATGAGGGAACTACATGCTCTTGCCCATGAGAAATAACAAATATTATAGAAGCAAACTGAACTTGAGGCTTCCATTGCTGAAAACTGTCTGCCTGGGGGCTGAATTTAAGGAGCACCTACACAAGGTTTTTCCCCTCACCTTGGTAAGTACAAGTGGCTTCACCTTTCCATAAGGAACCATAGATTGTTCCACTTTATACGTCCAGGAAGCTGAGACTCTCAGGTGAAATGAGAGGCCTTCAGCAGCCCCTTACCCAACTGGAGAAGTGACCTCTAAGTGACCTTCCTGCCGTCTCATTGCTTCCACAGCTGCCTGCTCTTTTAAGCTTTCTTCAACAACTGTCAGATGTCCCAATTTTTATTCTCAAGAGGTCTAGCTTTTAGATATTCTATTGTTTCCCCTTTTCCTTTTTTTGTCTAAATTAGAGAGAATTTACAAATCTGGAATGCTGTGAGCAAGAGTGTAGGTGTATACCAACAAGCTGGTATTTTATTTATTTTTTATGTTTATTTTTACTTAATAAAAAAATTCACTTGTCTGAACTACCAATCAGAAAATTATATTTATTCCACAACAAAGGGGAATAAATTATATTTATTCCACAACAAATTATCTATAGATATGTATATGAAGATGGACTGATGCAGTTTAAAGTAAGCAGAGATAAGAAAACAATGTAAATGGAAAAAATAACAATAAAAAAGGAATCATATAATGATTTCACTCTTCCCCAAAGGAAAAATGAGACGATACCCCCTCTCTTACTTGCAGAGGTAAAAAACTATGAGTGTAAAAGGTTGCATAGACCATCAGACTGGGCTCATTGGTTTCACTGGACATTTTTTCTCTTTATTTTTTTAAACTTTTTGTTACCAGGTATAGTCCACAGTGTAGAGAAGGGGAAAGGACTATATGTAAAAATAAGGTGTTGTAAAAAAGCAAGTACATCAAATTAAAAGCAAAGCAAATAAAATAAATTAGATGTTCTCTGAAGTCCAGCTTCTTAAACTATGGTTTGCAACCCCACATGGATTCTCATAATTGAATGTGTCTATCACCAAGTTATGATTTATTATCAGTAAATGTTTGATTTCTATATCGATTTTCCATACCTATATGATCAAGGTCATGCAAAAATTTCTTGGATAAAAAGGGATCACTAGCGGAAAAAGTTTAAGAAGCTCTGCTCTAGGCAATAGCTTCTAGATATTGTTCTCTGAAATGCTGATTTTTTAGCCTGCCTCAGTGAGCTGAACACACCCCAGGAAAACAGGAGATCCCAGATGAAATCATATGAGCCATGTGGCTCTAGTCAGCCTAAAGCTCTCTAGACAAGTATCTGCAATTCTCTCTAGTTTTATGTGCCACAGTCCCATAACCATTCCAGAAAAGAAACTCTGCCTAATGCCTGCCCTAAAACGTTCTTGTTTCGTTTTCCCTTCATCCCTTCTCATCCAGGCCTTATACACCTCTCACAATTATCTCACAAAATGAGATCATTCTCATTTGGCCCTCAGTGTAATGCTGTGCAGTTGGGGCCATTATTGTTCCAGATGTGGAAAATGTAGGCTACAATTAAGCAATCATACCCAAGGTCACACAGTCACTAAGCACCTCTGACAGGATTTGAATCCAGGTCTTCCTAATTCTGCACAATCTGTCTAATATGCCACATTGTTTCTCAATCTTATTGAATATCATTATGATGGATTCATAGATTCCTTTGTTTGGCTGTGAAAAGGACCTCGGAATCCATCTCATCCAAAAGCCAACATTTTACAGATGAGGAAACTGAGTCGCTTATTTGTGACTTGAACAAGGTCACGCAGGTAATTTCAGAGAGATGATTTCAATTCAGGAGTTCTGGTTTAATAAATATTTACTGATTGGTGGCTCTCTGCTCCAGATCCAGTGTTCTTTTTGCCATACTACACCATCCCCTATAGTCAAAGTCTTTCCTAAATCTACGCCCAAACTTACCCCCCAATCATCACCTATCCCATAAGGAGGAGCCAAGCTATCGAGCGTTGGCCAAGCATTTCTTAAAGGGATTCTCGACTAACTTAATACCCACTTGTGAAAATTATTTCACAAGATCAAAATCACGGCTGCAAAAGCATCTGTACGTACACCATGTGGCAGGTATGGATAAGCCCTGCATTACAGGCTCACATTTGCTTTCCATAAGCATGATATCAAAGAGCACAGCCCTCCAACATTCCCGTCTTGGCTTCCCTTTGCCTCTGCTCCATCGCCCAAAAAAGGAACATCCTGACCATATCTTATCTTCTCCTGGGGAATAATCCGATGCGCTTTTTATAGCTAGAAACTCTCTAAATTCCGAGCACGACATTGCCTACCAGCTTCCCCTGGCAAGAGTTCTGCTGGTTATTTATAACTTTTAAATTAGCATAAAAGTTTACATTTCTCATCATTGCTAATCAAAACACTCGCACTTTCTAAAATAACAGCAGCCTCCTAGAGGTCAGAAGGAAACCCAACATTTTCAGCCTGGGATGTATAAAGCAGCACAAATAAATTTCCTGAAGCAATTCCCTCCACTCCCCCGCTCCCATCCCAACCGTTCCCAAGCTCAGAACTTTTCATTAGGAACTTGCTCCCCCAGCCACTAGCCTCTTACCTTTCAGTCACTTCCTAGAAAGGAGATGTCCTCCAAAAGTCCACTCCTATCAGCAGTTTTCAGAAAGCAGCTTTGCAAAGCCAATATCTTGAGTAGACAAGCAGAGAGGGGCTGGGGACCCAGTTGAGAGGCAGTGACAGTGGGCCAGTCAGTCACCCAGGAGAGGAGAGAAAGAGGAGGGAGAAAAGGGGAGGTCACAGGCAAGGGTGGGTGGTATCTAATCCTGACCCACCAAGTCCCTGACTTCACTGACAACTTGTTGCTGAAAATACTTCATTGAGGAAGCCCAGACACATACTTTACCCAGAGATCTGCAAACTCGCCTATCCCAAAGCTCAGAATAAATGCTCTCCGTTGGCTCTTTCCAGATCTGTTTTGACAGTCATGGGCTCTCTAACTGGAGATGAAGGCAAGAATGAGGAAGGCTTCAAAGCATAAATCATCAAAAGCCAGCAAAATCATCCTTAGAATGGGGTAATTGGATTAAAAATGTGTTTACCAACAACTGGAGAAGTGGTGAATAAATTAGAGAAATGACCATAATAGAAAGTTATTGACCTATAAGAAGTGACATAAGTGAAGAATACATAGAAATATGGAAGAAATCACATGAAGAGATAAAGACAGAAGAAAGTAGAATCAAAATGACCGACCCAGCACTTTTTTTTAAACTAAAAGAATATGCAATGATTTGAAAAATAAAGATTGTAATCACAGCAACAAAATTTTAAAATATCTGGAAGCAAAATTATTCAGACGGAGACATGGAAGCAAAGGAGGTATTTTTACTGTTGTTTTATTAGAGTTCTCACATACATTTTTTACAGATTATAAATAATTTGAAATGTATTAGGTTTTGTATGATATTTTTCATTTGTTTGTTTTTAGTAAATTATAACAACGAGGGGGAAATGGATAAAAATCAATAAAATATATTATATATGTATATATAATATAAAAGATAGCATTTCAGGTCTATTCCATCTACATAAAGAATGTCACATTTAAGCATAATAACAACAATAATAATAAACTAGTGAAATTTATATAGCAGTGAAAGGTATGGGAAGCACTTTACATGTATGATCTTATTTAAATCTCCATCAAAGATATTATTATCCATATTTTAAGAAATATGAAACTGAGTTTGAAAAATGTTAAGTGATTTGTTCAGAGTCGATATAGTTAACAAGTGTCAGAGGCCTTTTGAACTCCAAGTCCAATATTTTCTGTGCTAAACAATATGTCTCATTAGATACTTTTCCTCCGAAACTATGCCCACGATGCAACTTGTATCAGGTTTTATATTGACTTGTTACAATAATGTATCTGGTTATAATAATGCATGTGGTTAAATAACATGATAGACATGTTAGAGATGGGATAGATAGAAAGATGTGGACAGAAAGTCTCAGTTTACCAAATCAGAGTTTACCAAAAAGCTCATTATATTATCTGATTGCAGTAATATTTATGACTAAATTATGTGCTCAATAATGAGATGTCAAAAAATAAAATAAAAAATAATTTAAAAAATGAGATGTCGACAAAAGGCACAATTTGTTAGGTTAGAATCCTAGCCCTTGAGCAAGGACGATTCCAAGATCACAACTTATCTATCTACTATGAAAGAAACCTCAGACCAACCCCCCAACTCTATTTTACAGATTGAGACCCAGAGAAATGATGGAACTTGCCCCAGCTCACAGAGATTGCAAGGGGCAGAATTTAAAACTGGTACCTCCCAGCGAGTCCTTTCCTCTATAACAGGATTTCCCTATCACAGTTCTCATTCTGTCCTTCCTCATCTGTGCCCTCTATGTCACAATTCAGACTTGCCCCATTTTGTGTGCTAGAAATGGGAAGGGAGGGGAGGGTACACTCAGTACATGATGCCTTATGGTCTTACATCAGTTGCTTTGCAGAGCATGCCCTTGGCCTGGTTCCTAGTTCCCCTGCCATCCCCAAGTCTGTTGCTTTCTTCCTACCACCACTAAAACAATAGAGGGCAACTACCCTTAAAATAGACCCTCTGGCACAGGTTCCGGAGGCCTCTCTCTGAAAGGCTGAACTCTGAGCAAAAGAAAACAGTTATTTATGGATCCCAAAGAAAGCATCTCAATGCAGAGATCATCATCATGGGGGCAAGAAGAATGGGGGTTCCAAAGAGGAAAGGGGATAGTCAGGAAGGATCTGTCATGCAAGGGACCTCATTACATAGGATTAGCACAGAAGTCTGGGGCTTGGCAGCCTTTGGTTACTGATGTGGTCTCTTTGTTTATAATTTAATTAACTAGCATCAGCCTAATCTGAAAAGTCTTGGTAGCCAGCAGTATGGCATCCCATAATTATTCCTCCTCATTAGTCTTCCCCTGTGGCTCTACTAGAAATATTCTTTATTTTACAATGAGAAAAAAAAGAGTAAGTTATTTTATCATCTCAGTTCCTTCTTGCTAACATAAAGAAATCACTTGGAACTTCCTGAAGTCTTGAAAAGTTTTTTTTTTTAATTCTTTAAGGGACTTTTTTGAGAATACTTTCCTAACGGGTTCTGGCATCATGGCATAAATCACCCAGATTCTATTCTAAGCCTAGCTGCTAACCAGTCATAAAACTACAAGCCGGTTCCTTAGGATGGTACTCTGTGCCAGAATCTCCATCTGAAAAGGGAGAAAACAGTCCATTCAATTCCACAAACCCTCATACTATGGAAGGTCCACTGGCTCTGGAGTCAAAAGACCTGAGTTCAAATCCCAGAATCCCTGCGTGAATCTGGACAAGTCATTTTATCTGTTTGGATCTTTGCTCTGTAAAATAAAGGGATTGGTCTAGATAGCTCTTAAGGACCTTTCCAATTCTAAATCAATGATGCTATGTACTAGGCATAAGGGGATGATAAAAAGATGAAAATGAAAGAATCTCTTCCCTAATTCAAAAAAATACTTTTTTAGGCACAACCAATGGGAGAATTTGTTTTCCTTGACTATGCTTATTTATTTACAAGGACTAGATGTTTTTTTCCCTTTTTTTCCCCAGGATCTCCAAAGATAATAATATCTTTTATGGAGATTCATATGAGATCATGAGTGTATACCAAACTGTATACAATATTTGACCCAGCAATACCATTACTGGGCCTATATCCAAATTTCCCCAAGATTTTTTGTAAGAGAAGAAGAAGGGAAACAGGGTTAACTTAAGGCAATCAAAAGAAAAATAGAAATATTTCAAAATCCAAAAGAGAACAGAAGTAGAACAACTTTGAAAGTGATGTCATATTTTTATATTCTTTTAAAAAAGCAAACTCTACAGAATAGAGATCTACATTAATACAGGTGAGTTTTTTTCTATTCTGTGTATGCAAACTTTATTTGATGCTTTCCAATTCAGAATAAAAATAAATTTAGTAAACCATTCCACTTAAAAAATAAAGAATCCCTGCCTTGAAGCAGCTTATATTATGTGAGAGGAGGGGAATGGACAGGGATGTAACATATGCAAAAAGATATAAAGTAAATTAAAAAGGGAAAACACATCCAATTGGATAACTCAAGGAAGTGGACTCGGGTACCTGATCCAAGCCTTGACAGATGATAAAAAGAAGATATGACAAAGAAGAACATCCCGAGTTTGGGGAACAGCCTACAGAGAATTAGAGGGAGAAGAGAGAATTGTGGTTTCTGAGAACAGCTACAAGTTTGATTGGAAAGTGGAGTATTTTAGTAGGAAATAATATAAAAGTCTGGAGGTGGAGACAGATTTTAGTGATGAATAATCTACATTTCATTCCAGAAGCAATAGGAAAACAAAAAAGGGGGAGAGTTCTCTGAATAGAGAAGAGACATAATCAGACCTATGCTAGAGGAAGACTATTTTGGTAACTATCAGGAGAATAAATTGTAGAGAGGACATACTAGAAGCAGAGAGACCACCTCATGGAGCTATTGGGAGATCCAATCAGATCGTGGATATAGAGAGTTTTATGAACCTTAATGGGCTAAATAAATGTCATGTGTTGCTATCAGAGGATATAATGCTACAAAGAAACCTCAAAGACCTGCTCCAATTCCCTCAATTTACAGATGAGGAAAATGAAATCCACAAAGATGAAGCAATTTGTCCAAGACTATACAACCAGTCCATGATATAGTCAGAATTTGAACCTGTGATTGCTGCAATAAAGTCAGATAGCATAGCTGAAGCAGACCAAGGATGCATAGAAGAAATGCATGCCGGTATCTCTGTCTTTTGTTGTAATGTTCTTTGTTTGGTTTTCTGGAGGTCTCTGGGGCAGCCTTCTTTTCAGTAGACTAATCACCATGAGAATATCCAGGTATTAAAATCCAAATCCTTTATTATCTCCTTCACAATCTAGTTTCCTTGCTGGAGCCCAGGCTAGCTGTCTTAGAGGCCTTCCAGGGTCTTGGTTTCAGTGGAGAAGCTGAGGAAGAGAGCCTGCCACCACAGTGCTGTGAGATGTAGTGAATGAAGCTGCCTCTGTCCCTGTTGGCTTATGCTTCAGCCTCCAGTCCTCTTGTTTTCTCTGGCTCTGTCTCCGAGCCTCTCGGTCCCCCAGGAGAGCCACCAGGAGCCTGACCGAAGATGGAATGAATCTGTCTCTCCTTGGCTCTGAGAGCTTGAGCTCCTGACTCCAGTACACACTTGTCTTCTCTGGCTCTCGGTCTGAAGCCCAGTTTATATGCTCTACACTAAGTATAAACTAATCATTATATCACTAGGAAACCATTATTTGTTGTAAGATTAAATCAAGCATACTGAACTAGAGAATTATTAATCACCATGCTAAACTAGATAACCATTGTCTCATCAATTCTACTCACTTGACACTTTGTAAGAATCTTTGTTTCAGAATTCTGGCCCATAACATTTTGTATGCTGCCAAAAGGTCAAGATTCTGAAAATTCCTAGTGTTACTCTAGGGAAGTAGCAAGGACAGATGAACCAATATGGATTCATTGGTCTACTTCTCATTCCTAGAAAGCTTATTTAAGACTGGTTATCGTAGCAATTTTGAGATTTCTAAATGAAACTAAAAAGGAAAATGAAGACTTGGATGAACAATTAAGAGATTTTACAGGGATAACCACATAACTGATTAGAAAATTTATAGAATGCAAGACCTTATTGTGTTTGCTAATTAAAACAAATGAATAAATGCATAAAGATATACAAAAATGAATAATTAAATGCACGTAAGAGCGAAATAAAGTGACTTGCCCAGAATTACATAGGTGGGTAGTAACACTAAAACTCAAACTCCTCACTTAATGCTAATATTTACCAAAATCTGGCAAAGCATCAGGATGTAATGTCTTTTAATATCTTAATGATCTCTTTTCTTTCCTCTTTAAAGCTATTTACATCTCCCACAACCCATTAAAACCACCACCCTCCCACCATCAACAAATAACAAATAAACATACTCAAGAACAACCAATAAATACACTGGTCATGTCTAAAAATGTATATCTCCTTCTGCACGTCTAATCCATCCCCTCTTTGCCAAAATGCAAGAAGTTCTGATTAGTCACTATTTCCATCAGAGTTCTGAAGTGTTTCAAAATCATTATCCTTTCCTATACCCAGAAAGTTACCAAACTTTTGACCCAGCAATATCATTACTAGACCTATACCCAAAAAACGAGGGGAAAGAGAAAGAGGAGGAAAAAGAAGAATAGTTAAAGGAGAAGAAAAGAAGAAGGAAAGGGAGGAGGAATAAGAGGAAAAGGAGAAGAAAAAGGAGGAGGAGAAAAAGGAAGAGGAGGAAGAAAAAAAGGAGGAGGAGGAAAAGAAGAGGAGGAGGAAGGAAAGAAGAAGAAGAAGAAGAAGAAGAAGAAGAAGAAGAAGAAGAAGAAGAAGAAGAAGAAGAAGAAAAGGAAAAGGAGGAGGAGGTGGAAGAGGAGGAGGGGCAAAGGAGGGGAGAATGAGGAGGAGGAAATGGAGGAGGAGGAGAAGAACAAGAACAAGAACAAGAAAGATGATGATGATGACAAAAATCTCCAAATATTTACAGTAGCTCTTTTCATGGCAGCTAAAAACTGAAAATTAAGGAGTTGTCCTTTTTGAGAAATTGTTCAAAGCAATTCTAGCATAGGGGTGTAAAGAAATCTTACTGTAGCATAACAAATGATAACATGGATAATTTCAGAAAAAAATGAGAAGACTCTAAGAACCATAGAGAAAGAAGTGAATAAAAACCTAGAGAAACATTTTTTTAAATGACATAGAGAAAAGTTCTGGTCAGCACAATTTAAGGATTGAATCTAAGGATTCAAAAGAATCAAAAAGAAATAATGTCGCTCATCTCCTGACAAAGGGATGAATTTAAGATGCAGAAAGAGACAGTTTCAGAATTAGCTGATGTGGAAATTTACTTTTTGTTGGACAATGCAACTGTTTAGTGAATGATTTCTTTTTCAGTTTGTTTATATGTTTTTAATATTTCTATCCTTTACCACAATGTGGTTGAATAAAAATTATTCAAATGTAATCTTAAAAAATTAAAGGCACCAAGGTGGTGAAATCTATAGAATACTGGGCCTAGAGTAAGGAAATCTGAGTTCAAATGTGGCCTCAAACACTGAGTTCTGTGATCTAACAAGTCACCTAAACTTCTCTGCTTCAATTTTCTCAGCTCTGAAATGGGGATAATAATATCCCCAATAATGTGAAGATCAAATGATATATTTGTAAAGCATGTATAAGCACTTAATGAATGCTTGTTTTGCCTTCCCCGGTTCATCTACTTCTTCAGAATTAGTCCTTGGAGGATTTCATTCAAGATCCCAGAATCATGGACCATGTTTACTCTCCCAGAGCCCCCAAAGGTCCTGCTAATTCAAATAATATGCAGGAGGATGTTCCAGGGCCTTGGCTGGCAGTAGACACAGATCCCCTAAACTTGATTTCCTACACAAAGAAAAACACAGCAAATGCAAACACAAGAAACCTGGCCTTCCTTGACTGCTCCCTGAAGCCTAGTGGACTCTAAAGAGCTCCCAAAAGCAGCCTAGCCCCCTGGGTTTCCCAACCTGGCCCACCTCCAGAGGTTCGCAGTAAATCCTCCTTGTCCCCATGCCCAGCATTTATTCTTCTTCCCTATTGACTTGTAGCCTTTCTTTAGACTGGGCAGACTTGGATAGCCTGGCTCACCTCCAGTTGGGGTGAGGGGCAGGGAGACTGATGAATCAGGCTAGCTACTTTGCATTCAACCCAGGAGGTGACAGGCTGCATCTCTGGCTCCTAGGAGTATCCAAAAACAGAAGCCAGTCGACCATATTTATTGAGTTCTTGCTAAATTCAAGCTTGTGTACCCAGCACCAAGGGTTGGGGGGACAGTTTGGAGGAAGGGGAAAAGAAAGGGAATCTTTAACAGGGCTATAGTCACTAATTATGGTGCCTGAAACAAGGTAAAGTTGGGGAGGGGCCCTCTGGAAAAGGCCTGAGGACAGAAGGCTGAGACACCTCAGGATCCTGCCCAAGAAGGGAAGGGATAGCAAGTCAAAGAATATGGCAGAAGGAACAAGCCCTGGCTCTGGAGACAGAATTATAGCTGTTATTTTTCAAAAGTATCCAATGCTCCGTGATCCTATTTGGGGTTTTCTTGGCAGAAATACTGAAGGAGTTTGCCAATTCCTTCTCCAGTTCATTTAACAATATAAGGAAGAAAAAAACAATATAAGGAAACTGAGGCAATCAGGGTTAAGTGACTTATCCAGGATCAAATAGCTGTTAAGTATCTGAGGCTGAATCTGAACTCAGGACTTCTTGATCCCACGCCTGGTGCTCTATCCACTGTACTGTCTAGCTGTCCCTGGAGATAGAGACCTGGCTTCAAACATCACTGCTAACACTACTTTGTGTGACCTTAACAGGTCATTTAAACTCTCTTTGCCCTAGTTTCCTGATCTGTAAAAGGAAGCAGATGGTCTAGATGGTTTCTGAAACCTCTACTACTTTTTAATTCACGATCCTATAAGATCTCTGGACCTTGGTTTCTTCATTTGAAAACTGAAGGGACTGTGTTAAATCAGTTTTAAATTAATGTGCCTCTGACACCCCAGAATAAGCACGGGAAAACAGATTCTCAGATAAATGAAGAGGAGAATCTCTTTAATCAGACCTGGCCACCTTCTTACCTTCTTCTCATTTCAAGTCACTTTAATACTGGTGATTAGGCTGTTGTCCAGAATCAGGAAGATATTTTATTTCTTTTCCCTGAAACTGAGAAATGTTCATCCTTTCACAGCCAAACGACCTGCACAGAAGAGAGAGTTCAAAGTCCGTGAACAGATGGAACTTTTTTAATTTAAACTCAGAGAGAGTTCCTGCTTCATCTTCAAATTTAAGACCCAAATGGGGCTGCTAGGTGGGCCAGTGGATAGAGCTCGGGTTCTAGAGTCAAGAAGACCCTGGTTTAAATATGGCCTCAAACACGTGACACTTATTAACTGTGTGACCCCGAGGCAAGTCACCTAGTCCTGGTTACCCACTAAAAAAAAAAAATTAAGACCCAACAAATTGGAAGAGTAGTCATTTAAGTATTTTGATCAGATGACAAACCTTGATTAGGTCACAAATAATAGGTTATGTCTTTATATGTGAAGTAAAATGGAAAGTTGAGACTTTTTTGGAATATCTTTTTTTTCTTTATTTGGTTTTATTTGAATGATTCAGATCAGCCATCTACACTGATAGACTTTATCATCTTGTTCAAATAGCTTCCTTCACTTTGCTTGTGTAGACATGGTCAGAATAGACACTGGAAGAGCTGTCACTGGAGATTGCTACACTGAGGGCAAGAGTTACAGCATAAGCTGAAGGGGAGGGGAGAAGGGGAAGCATCATCCCAGGAAGGGAAACAGAAAGCCCAAGACATTGACATATGCCCGCTGTGAGGAGACAAGACTGTGTCTTGGGATTGGGAAGGAGAGAGAAAGAGTTCATTTAAGCAATAGACAGCTTGCCACTGTGGGAAGAGAGTTGGTCTCTAAAGGAAGACCTTGCTCAAGCCCCTCTCAGCTACATTTTGGTTATATGATCCTAAGTAAGTAACCTCTCAGGGTTCTAGGTGATTCATTCAACTCTAGAGAAAGTGCCAATTTTCCCTGGGAAAGGAAGTTCCTTACTTGGGAAATCCCTAGAACAATAAAGACCCTCTTTATCATTACTAGGTTCTTACTGATAATAAGAAGCAGTGTCAGAATTTGAATTCAGATCTTCTGACTCTAAAGGCAAATCTGCTTAGAGAAGGCTATGAAGAGAAAAAGAAGCAATATAACCATAGTATCCATTTTTCTACCTGTATGATATATAATGTTAATAAATGAAACATGATTGATGAGATTATATTTATTAACATAAATGGATCTTGAACAGGACATTGAGCAGGATGCTGAGTGAGTCATGTGGTTAAAAAGATGAAAAGAGACAAGAAGTTTACAGCGGGGTCACAAAATCAGACACAACTGAACATCAAAAAGTTGTGGGAGGAGATTGGTACCCCCCCCATCAGGGCTTAGCACAACGCTTGTCCTACCTTTCTCTCTAGCTACAGGTCTAAACATAAGTCAAGCATTTAAAAACAAAGCCATTATTTCATAATCAGGGCAAACATCCTGTGCATTTTAATGAACACATTGTTGTTTGTTTGATATTTAATAACAGAATATGTATTTTAAATCTTAGTTGAACTATTTTGGCTCCAAGAAAGATTGAGACCCTCCATTTGCCTTGCTTGTCTGGGTGGTGACTGAGGGCCCTGCAATACATGTTTTCCTCATTAATGTTTCTCATTTCATTTTTTTTCAGGCGCCAAGATTCAGCTTTGATGGTCCATCTTGCCACTAGTCAATAGCCTTAAACAAGCTCAGTAATTACAGTCAATCATGTCTGCTTTAGTGCCATCGATTCTTTGCTTACTTCTTTCTCAACTTGCTAATGAAAATGCCCAGAACAGACCTTCCCAGTGACATTTCTTTTATTAATTAGCTCTCTTGCCTGGTCCTCAAACATATTAATAAGCCACAGGATCAAGTATTGATGGCTTCAAAAATCTGCTGAGCCTGAAACTCTAAAAGTCAGAACCATTTTCAGGAACAGATGCAGTCCAGAGGAGGAAGAAGAGGAGAATTAGTGCTAGTGGTAGTAGTGGTGGTAGTAGTTTTAGTAGTTATGGTGATAGTATTAGTAGTAACAGTGGTAGTGGTAGTGGTGATGATGGTAGTAGAAGTAGTGATGGTGGTAGTAGTAGTGGTGGTAGTAGTAGTAGCAGTGGTAATAGTAGTGGTAATAGTGTAGTGATAAGTGGTGGTAGTGATGACAGTAATATAGTAGCAGTAATATAATAGTAGTAATAGTATAGTTTTAATGGTAGTGATAATTATAGTGATAGTGATAGTGGTAGTAGAAGTAGTAGTTGTTAGTAGTGGTAATAGTAGTATAGCAATAGTAGTAGTGGTGGTGATAGTTATGGTGGTAGTAGCAGTAGTAGCAGTGATAGTGGTAATAATAGTGTAGGGTAGTGGTAGTTGTAGTTGTGGTGGTAGTGATGGTGGTAGTACTAGTCATACTAGTAGAAGTAGTAGTAGTGGTGGTACTAGGCAAACTGGTAGTAACAGTGGTAGTAGAAGTAGTGGTAGTAGTAGTGTAGCAGTAGTTGTAGTTGTGGTGGTAGTGATGGTGGTAGTACTAGTCATACTCAGTAGCAGTGATAGTAGAAGTAGTAGTAGTAGTGTAGTGGTAGTGGTGATGGTAATATTGGTTGTAGTAGTGGTGGTTGCTGGTGGTAGTGGTAGTGATAGTAGTAGTTAGTAGTGGTGGTGGTGGTAGCGGTGGTGGTGATAGTTATGGAAGTCAGTGAACTACCACTGTTACTACCACTGAGACCCAGAGAGAAGGAGACAGATAAGATGACAACAGACTTAGATTAAGCCTAGAACATTAGAACAAGGAATTTGATGTTTGAACTTTGGACACAAAACACAGAAGATAGGAAGGGTCTTTACCTCCATCACCCATCAGGGGCCTCAGAAAATATATCAGAGATGGGAAGGACCTTCAAGGTCACCTAGTCAAGCTCCATACTTTGCTAAGAAAGAGACCTAAACTGAGAAGGAGAGAAGCAAAGGTCACCTAGTCAAGCTCCATACTTTGCTAAGAAAGAGACCTAAACTGAGAAGGAGAGAAGCAGATTGCAGCTGGTCTTAGAATATTAGAATAAAGAACAAGACCTTGCAATCTATAACACTGCTACCAACATGAAGCTTAGAACACAGAATGTCAGAGCTGGGAAGGGACTTTGGAACTCATCCAGCCCAACCGAAACCAACCCTGTGCCTTTCCAGAAAAGGAAGTTAATACCCAAAGAAAACACTGAGTCTGAAAGGTGCTGTCCTACTCATGGTTCCAGAGCTAGTGAGTGTCCAAGGCAGGATTTTAAGCTTGGGCTTCCTGAATCCCCATTCAGAGTTCTATCCACTGCACAACCCATGAAAAAGCATTTATTGAGCACCTACAAAATGCCAAGCCCTGTTCTAGGTGCTGAAGATGTGGAGACAAAATGACACAGTCACTTGTATTCTGTCAAAGAAAACAACTTGCACATACATAAAAATATACAAAATAAATGCCAAAACTCCCACTCCCCAAAGTTGCCTTCTCTTTCTTTAATGGATCTAGTCTATGTCCTTTACTGATTCATCATCCCCTAAAACTGTAATGTGAATAATTCTGCATGCTCTCATCTTCTTCCTCTCAATTCTCTTCTCTCCCTAACCATTCACAGTTTTCTCCTTTAGAAAAAGGAAAGACTTAAACTGGATGACTTCCAGGGTCCTTTCCAGCTCCAAATTCATGATCCTTTTTTGCCCTTGGGCTGATGATGGCGATGATGGAGGCAGGGACTGCTATCAAGATGGTAATGCTAAAGATTATTGGGTGATGATAAAGTTGGCTGTGGAGACAACAGTGATAATAAAGATGGTTTGAATTTGATGATAGTGATGGTAAAGATGATTTAGATGATGGTGGTAAAGAGGATTTGGGTGATGATAAAGTTGATTGTGGAGATAATAGTGATGATAAACATGGTTTAAATTTGATGATAGTGATGGTAAAAATGATTTAGTTGATGGTGGTAAAGAGGATTTGGGTGATGATAAAGTTGATTGTGGAGATAATAGTGATGATAAACATGGTTTGAATTTGATGGTAATGATTGTAAAGATGATTTGGGTGATTGTAGAGATAGTGATAATAAAGATAATATTGGTGGTAATAATACTACCAATTAATTGGTGGTAATAATATTGGTGATAATAAAGATAATAAAGATGATTTTGTGTTGTTGAAGGTAATGATAAAGATGATTTGGGTGATGATAAAATTGATTGTGGAGACAATAGTGATAAGGTGGTTTGAATTTGATGTTTGATGATAAAGATGATTTGAGTGATGTTGGTAAAGAGGATTTGGGTGATAGTAAAGTTGATTGTAAAGATAATAGTGATGATTAACATGGTTCGATTTTGATGATAATGATGGGTGATGAAGGTAAAGATGATTTGGGTGATGATAAAATTGATTGTGGAGATGACTGATAATAATAGTAATAGTAATAATAAAGACAATTTGCATCAGTGGTGGCGATGATGACGATTTGATATGAGATAATAAAAATGTGAATAATCATGATGTTGATAACAGTGACAATAGTAATGGAGGTGGTAAAAGTAAAGAAAGTATATCATTGTGACACTCTGAGCATGGCAGTATCATATGAAGCTGGCTAGTCTATTCCCATTCATGTTGTTATCTTAAGATAATAAAATATCTGAGTAATTCCCACCTTACAAAAGGTAAATATCATAAAGTCACTATATTCCATTTGCAAGTATGTCAAGGATAAATAGGCTTAATTAGAAATGTAACTTTGAGAATGCATTGTCATTCTTTCCACATTTTCACTAAGTGGATATGGAGAGAGTGTCTAGGACAGGAATTAAGCATTTAGGACATGGAAATCTCTCAAAATGTTATCATCTTTTAAAAATAATCAATAATGAACATCTAAATCTCTTTCAAGGACATTTATCTCTTCTCCGTTGCCATATAAGACGCCTATAAAATCTATTAAATGTCCTCTTGGTTTAATATACCAAGAGTCTATTTTAACTTTTCTAATATGATAGGACAATTAGATCCATTCCCAGTAAGTCCAGAGTGCTTTGGTTGATTAAATTGATCTAGAAATACTCTCCAGGGCCTCTTATGATACCTGCAATTCCTTCCAGACACATTATCATAACAATACTCAGCCAGAAATGGGTATGAAAGCACAAGGCAGTAAATAAAGTTGACCTGAAAAAAAAAAGAAAGGAAAAGAAAATCTTTCCATTTCTCAATGTGCCATCTGATCATCGGAATCATAGACTCTTCAGAAATAACTTGTCTGCAAATTGAGAATTTGATTGTTTGCTTTTTCGTTTCTTCTTATTTAGGAGGAGAATATGACTGGGGGCTTAGGGAAGATTGAAGAAGATGTCTGTATCCTGGGAAATCAAAATGAAGAAAAAGAAAAGGGACCTTGGTGCTCCATCAGTATACAAGCTGCACAATTAGCAATCCTGCCATGATCCAAATTGGCAAATAACAGAGGAAGCTGGGCCATCCACTGCAGTTTTAGGGTATGTGAAAAGCTGTCACATTTTGTTTCTGTTTAAAAAAAAGTTTAAAAAGAATTGATGTATGGGGTTACCATTGAAATTCTATTGAAAAAGATGAAACCGGGGCAAGCTAAGTGGTATAGTGGATAGAGCACCAGTCCTGAAGTCAGGAGGACCTGAGTTCAAATTTGACCTCAGACACTTAACCTTTCCTAGCTGTGTGATCCTGGACAAATCACTTAACCCCTCAATTGTCTCAGCAAAAAAAAAAAAAATGATGAAACCTGTATATGAGCATTCCACCAGCTACTTCATCACACTCCCTACCTATAGGGAAGGTGAGAATTTCCACCTGACATTAATAGGATGGGAGAGTGATCTCATTTTGAGTACCAGCAGTCCAAAAGTTGCCAAGAACCTTATCATATTAGCGGCTTCCTAACTAGAACCACATTCCTGAGCTATTTTGTAGGAAGCTGAGCTCTGGAGATAGAGACAAAAAGATTTAGGTTTGAATTCCCCTCAGATATTTTCTAGCTGTGTGACTCTGGACAAGTCACTAAGCCTCAGTTTCCACATTTGCAAAATGAGAATAATAATGGCATCCACCTCACAAGGTTTTGAGAGGATCAAACGAGATATGCACAAAGTGTTTTTGCAAGCCCTAAAGTACCATTTAACAACAACAAAAAAAAAATCCAGTGCATCTTGGGAAGGGGAAGGGGGAACCTTTTACTATGGGATATCTCTGAAAGTTTTATACTGACAAAATAAATGTTGCATTAGTATTATAATCAAAACATAATCCATTCTTTGAAAAAGATTAAGTGGAAGAAAACTCATATTAGCTAGGAGAGCAATTTTTGTAATTTTCCAATTATAGTGATTTTTCCAAAAGGCAAGCATATGCAACTTCTCATCCCTGGGCTTCATTAGCCATCCGAATCATATTCATCCACCATGGAACATGGAGATTGTCAACCACGAGCCTTACCACATAATTAGTATCATAAAGAACCTACAAACAAAAGGATCATGCAACTGGTTATGATTCTGGGGCATTTTGGAGAAGGGGAGAGCCTTACCATGGAATGCCTCTAAAAGTTTGGTATTGACAAAATAAATAATGTGAACACTCATGGGTGAGGGTCAGAGAAATCTGAGATGGAAATTTCTTTGGAGAGCACTTAGTTCCCACTCATACAGCCAAGAAAGCAAGAGAGTACATCTTATTCCTTATTTCCTAATGGTCTCTCCAGAAAAAGCTCCAATTTTTTTCTTTATTTTTTTGCCACAAAAACACTTGAAAGTTGAAGAAAATGTATCATTCTTCCTCTTCCCCCTGCTCTTCCTAACTCATATTTCTTCAGAAAAGGCACTCCTCTCTCTCCCTGGGATCCAAAGCAAATCTCAGTTTCTACAGCTTATGACTCAATAGATTTGAAGACTTACTTTCATCAATCCCACCCTCCTCCAATCTTCTGTATTATATTTGGAAATGGTATTGTTGAATTTCTACCCTTAGTCCGGGGATTAGGAAAGTGAACTAAGAGCTTTTATTCCCCCACACACCAATCAGAATAAAAATGAGGAGGCACCATTGGTGGATGGACTGAGCTGAAATGACTACTCCAGATGTCAAGGATTAAATCTGAGGACCATAGATTTAGGTGTCCCAACTCCTAATGGAGTGCTCTTTCAACTGCCTGATCTATGGGTGGTATGATGCATATAGAATTGAAGATTGGAGTTAATAGATCTGGGGTCCAATCCTCCCTTCTCACTATCACTATCTCACACTCACTATCATGTGACTTTGGTAAAAATCACTTAATCCTTTTAGATTATATCGCCTTCACCTGTAAAATGAAAGTGTTGATCTATATCAGGGCTTCTTAAACTTTTTCCACCCACAACCCCTCTTCACTTGAGAAATGTTTACATGACCCCGACTATATACATATATAAAATAGGTATACAAATCAAATATTTACTGATAATGAATCATAATTTCACAGACGCCCACATTTAGTTACAAGACTCCACTTGCGATCATAAATCACAGTTTAAAAAGCTAGAATCTATATGTACTTTGTGATTGTCACTAGCTGTAGAGTAACAATCATATGTCATTGTGACAAATCATTTTTCATGATTCTCTCATAAACATTCTTCCTATTTTATTAACTAGTGTCATTGAGGATTTTTCCCCAGCTTTCTTATATTCACTTAGAAGTCTTTCTTCATTTGACTTGATTTCCCAACCATTTATATATACACAATTCAATATTCAAATGTGAAAGACATATGGACTCAGTGAAGTTCTATTCTCACAAGAGATTATACTTCATAAGAAATTTTCTACAAATAAGTGGGGGGAAATCCTCCATTAAAATAATGGATGATTGAAGAGGATTTCCTCCTCCTTCTTGGTCATAAACACTTTGATAATTGATTAATCCATGATCTCATCTCTGTGGGTATTCCTTTCACTAGTACGTATCACAATCCATTGATGCCTTCCCATCTGGTGCAGTTCTCAAAGATGTCCTTCTCCACTAAGAATCTGTCCAGTTTCTTGCAGCCTATCCTTTAGGTCTCTGAAGATTTTGCAAATGCCAGTGCAACAGTCATGCTTTCCATCTGTTAATTCTCATTCTTGCTACGTGACTGGACCATGTCCTTTTGTAGCTAAGCTAGTTATCCAGGGTAGAGTAAATGGGGTTTCTCCCTGAGATGCCAAATTTAAAAGATCCAGAAATATTTGCAGTCCTTTAATGTCATGTAAACAGAGATTAACGCCTAGTTAACAAAATAATTAAAGTAAAAAGCTTTAACTTTCTCCTTCCTCATACTGACTCTCTCCCTCCCCAGCAGCATCTACATTGGTGTCCTAGAGATGTCACTGTCTGCCCAAACATATGTGCACACACATGCGCACACAAACACTGACATGCTGCTTGCCCAAAGAGATGTTTAGAACATCACAAAAAGGAGTTCACAGACCCACTGATCTCTAAATTTCCTTTCAGCTTTCAGTCTGTGAAACTGTCTATGAACAGGAACCATAGCTGGCTCTGTTCTTTTTTTAAAAAGGGAAACCTACTTTAATAAAATATAGTTATCAGACTATTTTTAAATCCAAGTTCAAAGACTCTGAATTAAGAACCCCTGACATCCACCTCCTTTTAATCATTCTATCTCTACATCTATCTTTCATTTCTATCCATGCTATCTCTCATACTACCCCATTCTCCTGTGTTGAGAGTCTTTGGCACTACTTGATCAAACATGGAGGAATTACTACCTCTGTCTTCTAAGGATTCTTTGGCTGGCTCCATTCTAGTAACATTGATATTTTCCATCCTATAAAATCTTTCATATTTTTGGTACTTCCATGCAAGAAATCCTGAGTAATATGCTTCAACTATTATACCCTTCAAGTATCTTTCCATCTGAAATCTCATCTTTCCAATCAGGGATATTATTTAAGGAGTCGCTATGATTCAATTCAATTCAAAAACAGCACAAAAGGATGTACTATATTGCTTGATCTTTGTGAGCTTTGGTTTCCTTATCTATAAAAAGAGGAGGCTGGAAGAGATGACTTGGGAGAGAGGTCCCTTTTAAAACTAGAATCTGGTATGCCAGACACCAGGGAGTCAAAGATAACTCAATCCCCCTTTGATGATCCCCATGGCATTGAGGCAACTCGTAAGTTTCTCTTCACAGTCAAGTAAATCAAGTTCCTACCTTGGCCATGTCCACAAATGTTTTTCTCATTCTGAATTTTTTGGCCATAACCTCTCTGACAGGATGTCATCTGTCTCCCACTATATTCCGGGGTGCTATCTACAAACCATATCAGGAAGGTGGGTAGCTTTCTTTATTATCAGTTCTCTAGAATCATGGTTGATCAGAGTTCTTCAAACCTGCTCATCTTTACAATATTAGTGTTATTATATAAATCGTTCTTCTTGTCAGCTAGGGGGAGCAGAGAATAGAGTTAGGAAGATGTGAGTTCCAATCTGAGGTCAGATACATCCTTAGCTATGTGACTGGACAAGTCACTTAAATTCTACATGCTTCAGTTTCCTCATCTGTAAAATGAGGATAATAATAGAAGTATTTCACAATCCTAGAGAAGATTAAGATGAAATACTTACCTCAAATCACTTTCCAACCTTGTGCTTGTGATTATCATTATTATTACTTCATTCTGTGTCACTTCAAGTCTTCCCAGGGTTCTCTGAAACCATCCTTTACATCATTTTTCCTAAGTAAATTTCCCTTTCTCACCCATCATAGAAGTACAGGGGCCACTCATAGGTGGATTCCACAACTGATGGGCATTAAAAGCTTTGATCTGCTCCCTTTCCAACATGGCCAATCCCTTTTCTACCTTTCCAGTCTTCTAACATCCTATTCATCTCCAGGTGACCCAGTGATACTGGGCTCCTTTTCTATTCTCATCAATAAATTCCATCTCTCCACTTTAAGAATTTTCATTGGTTGTCCCCAATTGACTGGAATTCTGTCCTTCCTATTTTCTGCATTCTGATACAGCTAAACTCTCACCTTCTATGAGACTTTTGCCAGTCCTACTTAATATTAGTACCTTTCTCTTGAGACTATCCCGCTGTGTATCTTGCTTATATAAGATATATACATGTTGTAGTCTCTATTGTATTATGAGATCCTTGATGGAAGAGACCATCTTTTGCCTATCTTTATGACCCCAGGTTTAGTACCTGATACACAGTAATTATAAAATAAATGCTTGTTGACTGACTGACCAACCAGCTTGGAGCACAGATGTGAATGTGGGGAAGAAGCTTGGATCATCATTACGTATCTGAATAATGAATCATCAAGGGAAGAAACCAGGTTGCAAAATGGAAAATTCAAAAATCAATCATCCAATAGCAAAGCAGGAAAGGAGTCAACAGGGGAACGTTGTTGCATCAACAGGAGCGGTCAACCAAGTTCTTTAAGTTCAAAAACTTTGAGGTCTCAAGGTCAATGATTGACCTCCTATAGTTGTCAGGAAATATTACTTCAACTCCTGAAAAAAGAAAGCACAATCCTATTATATCTGCATGTGGAATTCATATTCTGATTAGCTCCCAAGTGCTGTAGAAACATTAGCTCTCTTCAGTACCTGTGCACAAAACAGCAAATGGTTGCCTTCTAAAATTCCAAATTTATATTTGAAATCAAGTTTTATTTTCCACGCAGTCTGCCTTTGCTGTGTTGGATAATGTTTCTTTTTGCACGAAAATGCATTTGGGGGAGTGATATTCCAATCTTAATGACTGTATTTACATATAGATTGTCCTTCAAGAGAGCTGCTGCTCTCTCAATGGCTTTTCTCAGTCTTCAGAGATTCAGGACGGATGCTGCTGTGGCTGACAGCTGGCACTCTGCCTGTAAAAGAATGGAGAAGTCAAACTTGCATTTCTGCCTCAAAGTTGGAAGGAAGGGAGCATGCAAGGAACCAAGAAGGCTGAGAGAGTCTGTCCTAATATTTACTTCAACATCAAGAGCGTGTTCCCTAATGCTGAGGGCCCTAACTCAGGCACTGATTGGAGGGAAAGTGGGATTGCTAGCTGGAGCCAGACAAGCTGCCTACTCCTCAGTAGCTGAGATGACTGAGAGTGATGACATGACCAGGAACATGGGTGGCGGGGGAGGGAACAGGAGTCTAGCCAGCGCCACAGAACCCCAAGACCACGCAGAGTGCAGGAACTGAGACAATCCATCTAGGTGGTGCCAGTATGGGAAGTATATGGAACTATGGAAGAGATGACCATCAATGCTACTGCCTTCCCTAAAGTCCCCATTCCTCTGCTGTTTGGGGTCTTCCTCTATTGATGCACTGAAATTGTTTATAATTGCTAACTTTTATACACTTAAGGTTTTCAAAGTGTTTTACATATTATCTATCTCATCTAGTGGACATCATGGAGCTTAAAGCATAGGCCCTTAATTCAAATTAAACTCAGATACTTAGCAGCTGTGTGACCCTAAGCAAATTACTTCACCTCTGTCTGCCTCAGTTTTCTCATCTGTAAAATGGGAAGAATAAGATTTCCTACTGCACAGACTTGTTATGAAGCTTGCATGAGATAATATTTGCAAAGGCCTTAGCACGGTCCCTGGCATATAGCTGATGCTCTATAAATGTTAATTCCCATTCCTTGCCTTTCATTTGATCTTCCCAATAGCTCCATAAAGTCCAGGCTATTATTATCCCGATTTTACAGATAAGGACACTGAAACTGAAAGCCATTAAATGTATTGCCAAGAGTCACACAGTTATTATGCACTTCATAGAACTCAAGTCTTCCCAGCTTCAGTTCTGGCATTTAATCCACTGACATTAGAATAACAGTTGATCCATCTACAAAAGCACCTTTTCTTCTGATAACTAGACCACAGAAGAAAGTCTTATTTTGTTCTTTATGGTTTTTAATCAATAAACTTTGTGATTAAAAAAAAAAGTATTGGGAGCCTTAGTTGGTTGGTTTGCTATTACACTGACTACTCTAGAGATGAGCTGAACTGTTCAGAAGTCTGTTCCTAGAAGAAGGCCGGAGGAGAACGCTGTCAGATTTGAACATTAAGAGATCATTGGTACCTTTGCAGAGAGCAAATTTCAGTTGAGTGTTTGATTGGCAAGCAGAGGGGTGAGGAGATGTTCCTAGAACAATTCCCTGGATCAGTAGAAGTATGAACCACACCAGTCATTGCTGCAGAGTTTTCCAGGTTAGAATGAACCTTCAAAAGTAGAGGGATTCTTGAAATCCTTCTGGATTCAGATTTCATCGTAAGGATGGTAGGGGCTTCAAATGTATTCTCCCCATGACTATTTAATCATTCCCCCCCTGACTCCCTCCTCCTCCTGGAAGGAGGAGAGACCTCCTCCTGGAAGAAGGGAGACAAACAAGCTTTTGACCTCTTACTTTGTCTTTAGATATTAGTTGATGTCTGCTTTTTGCCGTTAGTATCTTAGGTGAGGATTATAATTCTGAAAATGCTGAAGATCTCTCTCCTTCTTAACTGAGAAAATTGGGGCCATTTGACTAGAGCTTACTCATCTCTTCTCCACACTTGAAACCTCTTGCCACTATCCCCCATCCTTTCCTTCTTTATTCCTCAAGCCAGTTTCTCTTTATAAGGATCCTTGAGCCCATCCCCTTCTATCTGTTGATCAGATAAATCATTGTCTCTCTCCCCTTAATTTTTTTTCTTTTTTATGAGTTTAACAATCATCAATAAACTCAAGCATTTTAAAACATGAAGAAATAAAGAGTTTGCAAATGAAATAGTGAACGTCTGTTAAGTAGTTTTGAGATTTTTAAGTGGGTAATAAATTTAACAAGGTAGTAACAAAATTGCCGCCTTTGATTTTTCATCTGAAATAGTTTGTTTCATGCCATCATTTAGTCAACTAGAATTTCTTACATGATTATTATGTGCCAAGCACTGTGCTAAGCAATGGGAATACAAATACAAGTAGAAAAAATTGCCAGCCCTCAAGAAGCCTCTATTCTGATGGGGGAAGACAAACACATAAGAAGAAGCCAAGAGAGGGTACAGGTGGAGAGAAAGATGCCCAATAGAGGGACATGATAGAGGAAGTCCAGAGGGCAAGTGGAGAGGGATGAGAGGCAGCCAGTCTGGAGGATCTGGAAAGAGCCGTCTAATCACAGGGGGAAAGACTCAAGGACATTTTCTATATGTGAGTTCCAAGGCTCTAGAGTAGGATTTCTGGATGAACAGTTTGATTGCAATAGAGAAAGTCAGAGTGAATCATGGAGAGGAATGTGGTAGTTTAAATGCTTTTTAATGTGTGTGTGTGTGTGTGTGTGTGTGTGTATTTTAAAGTGTGAACTTTAAATGTTTTATTTTTTTAAATCTCTATCATAGTCCACTAACTGCCCACATCTCCCAAAAGAAGCCCTCCTTTTTAACAAGGAAGCATAATCAAGATGTTGGCTTTGTCTGAAAAATGTCTCACTCTTAAATCACCTCTCTACCGAGAAGTATCCCCTTTTTTCTACTCTTTCAGTTCTCTTTCTACTGACTCCTTTCCATTCCCAGATCTTTCTAACACTTAGAGCCCACACAAACTTTCCATCCCCTTAAGGAATTTTCATATATCTCTCCTCCTTTTCACAGTCAAATTCCTCCAAAAACACTGTCTTTTGTTGCTTCCATTTTCTCTGTCCTTTCTCCTCACCCTTCTGCTTGCCAATCAAACACTCAACTGGAATTTGCTCTCTGCAAAGGTACCAATGATCTCTTAATGTTCAAATCTGACAGCGTTTTCCTCCGGCCTTCTCCTCATCCTTCCTGACCTATCTCTGTGACAGTGCTGACAACTTTCTCCTCTCAAACATTCTCTCTTCTCTGAGTTCTCGTGAAATTGTTCCCTAGATCTGAATTTTCAGCCCTAGCTTCTCTCCCAAGCTCCCATCATACATCAATCACTAACTGCCTGAGCTGACCAACTGTCAAATTCAACATGTCCAAAACAGGACTCATTATCTTTCCCTGCCAAACCCAGCTGTCTTCATAAATTTTTTGTTTCCATCTAAAAACTGCCATGTTCCCAGCAATATAGCTGCCCACCCAAAACTCCCATGATTCCTCTTTACCCCACACTCTCAGCTAAAAACTTTGCTCATATTTTACAAAGGAAAAAAGTTGAAGCTATTTAGCCTGAGCTCCCTCTTCCTTATCCCCTATCACTCAAATGCTTTCTGCCTCCTTCACCCCTGTCTCACATGATGAAGTGATCCTACTCCTTACTAAGACTAATCCTTCCACTTCTTCAAGTGACCCCTTCTATTCCATTTCCTCCAATGGATTGAAATCCCTTCCCCTCCTTACCCCCACCACCGTCCCCACTCTTTCACTTACTTCAAATTTCTGTCTACTGGCTCATTCCCTACAAGACAAATAGAGGTGGCCCAGAATGCAGTGATTGACTTTTGTATTTCCCACTCTTCTTTGATCACTCAGGAAGAGAGAGTAAGGCTGATGACCTCGCACAGCTCTGCCTCACACATACAATTTACCCATGAGTCATTGATCCTCTTTGAAAATGGAGAACAAACAACTGCCTACAAACATGCCCATGTCTCCCTCATCCTGAAAAAGCCTTCACTTGGTCTCTGACCTCCTCTATACCCTACTATGTCTCTTCTGCCTTTTGTATCTACACTCCTCCAAAAAAGCCTTCTCCAAGAGATGCCTCCATTTTTTCTCCTCTCACTCACTCCTTTTTGAAAATAATAATAATAGCTTTTTTATTTTTCAAAATACATGCCAAGATAGTTTTCAACATTCACCCTTGCAAAACCTTTTGTCCCAAACTTTTCTCCCTGCCTCTTTACCTTACCTTCTTCCCTCTCCCCTAGACATCAAAAATCCAATATAGGTTAAACATGTGCAATTCTTCTAAACATATTTCCATATTTGTCATGTTGTGCAAGAAAAATCAGAGCAAAAAGGGGAAAATGAGAAAGGAAAAAAATAAGCAAACAACCAACAAAAAAGATGAAAATAATATGCTGTGATCTACATTTAGTCTCCCTAGTTCTCTCTCTGGATGCTCTGGCTCTCTTCTTAACCCCTACAATCAGCTTCCAACCTCACTATTCCATTCTCTCCAAAGCTACAAATGATCTCTTAGGTACCAAATTCACTGGCCTTTTCTTTCTCAGTCCTAATTATCTTTGATGCCTCTGAGACTTTTGACATCATCGAGCACTCTTTCTTCCTTGATACTCCTCTTTCTAGATTTTCAAAACATTATTCTCTTTCAGTTTTCCTCCTACTTATCTAATCATTCTTTCTCTGTCTCCTTTGCTGGATTCTCTTCCAAATCATGTCTCGAGCTGTAGGTGTCCCTCAGAGTTCTACCCTGGGCCCTCTTATCTTCTCCCTCTTTGCTACTTTACTTGATGATCTGATCAGCTTCCATGGATTTAAGTACCATCTTTATGTTGATGACTCTCAAAGCTAGTTTTCCTGTCCCAGACTCTCTATTCATCTCCAATCATCCATCTCCAACTGACTTTCAGAAATCTCCAACTGGATGTCCAATTGACATCTTAAACTCAATATGTCCAAAATGGAACTCATCTTTCCTCAAAAAATCCTGCCCCACAACCACCTTCTCTATGATTATAAAGAACAACATCATCCTCCCAATTCCTCAGGCTCACAATGAAGGAGTCATCTTGGACTCCTCACTATCTCTTATCCCCAACCCTTCATATTCAAGCGGCTGCCAAGGCCTTTCAATGTCACCTTTGCAAAATCTCTCCAATACACCTTCTTCTCTCTCTTGATGTGACTACTCACTCTAATGTAGGCCTCAGCATTTCCCACTGAATTACTGAAATAGTCTCCTGATGGGTCTGCCCGATTCAAGTCTCTCCCCACTCCAATTCATCCTCCATTCAACCACTAAAGTAATTTTCCTAGATCATGTCACCCCCCCTCTCAATGAAATATAGTGACTTCATATCACCTCCTTCATAACCTAATCTCCTTCTGCAAGCACAGGCTTCTTATACCTTACTCCCCTCTTCCTACACTTTGATCCAGAGACCTGTGTCTCCTGGCTGTTCCACAGGCGCTTTTTGACTATTCCCCATATCAGAATGCTTCTCCTCCTCCACTCCCACTACTGATCTCCCTGGCTTCAAGTCCCAAATGATATCATATATCCTACAGGAAGCCTTCCTTATCCCCTCTGAATTTCTTCCCTCTATTAATTATCTCCCATTTAATATGGGTGTAGCTTGCTATACACACACACACACACACACACACACACACACACACTTATTTCCATGTTGTCTCCTCCTTAGATTGTAAGCTTCTTGAGGGAAGCAACTGTCTTTTATAACCTTTTATATCCCTTCCCTCTTAACACAATGCCTGATAGATAGTAGGTACTTAATAAATATTGACTGATAAAATGATCCTGACCCTCTCACTCTCATTCATACAACCTATCCAATCAGTTACTAAGTCTCATTTACTCTACCTCCAGAATCTGTCTTAGAATCCATCTCCCACTTCTCTTATTCCCTTCAACCATCACCACCCTTTTTCTGGCTCATATGGCCTCTCACTTGGATTATAGTCTCCTGTTGGCCCCCTGCTGCATCTCTCCCCCCTCTCCTAATGCACTCTCTATTCAGCTGCTCAAATAGTGGTTCCATAGCTCCATCATCTTTCCCAAAGGACTGTAATTGTTGACTCCCCATTCATCCACATGGTATAAGTGACCATGGTCATATCTACTGAGAAGATAGTGAGCCCAAGGCCCTTGACTGGGGTAAGGATTATGGGTAACCTCACAAAGGTAGGCATGGGGAGTCAGTATCCATCTTATATGGGTCATCCAGCAGCAAGTAGAAGCTGGGCAATGGAGGTGAAAGTCAGAAAGAAGAAGGTTCCAACATCTTTTCCTCCTCCCTACACCCCAGTATTTGCTCCTACTGGGCCCTGAAACTGCCTATTGGACTAGGGGTGCACTATAGTAGAGATGTGTGGACAGGAAACTTTATCTCCCTTACTTACGCCTTACTTCTTACTCAGTTCCCATAAAGTACTAGATGTCCCACCATGCTAGAAACTGACTTTTCATTCCCCCACCTTGTGGAAGTTACACTAACCCCTGTTTCACTCATTTTTAGGACTCCCAACCCCTTCCCAGATATCATGGGTCAAGAACATAGCCATTCACCCTGATTGACTAAGGAGGAAATCGTCAACAATAGTCTTGGTAAGAAGACAGAGCTTTAGGCCTTTCTTACCAACTGCCTGGCATTCCTACTTAAATATTCCTGGGTATTACACTGACCCCACAGCAGAACTTCCTATATATGCCCCACACTCCACCATGTCCCATTACAGTATAGCTATATGAGAACAGAAACAATCTTATTTTGCTATTTCCATCCTTAGATTTTAACACGGTACTTGGCACATAGAAAACACTTAATTAATTAATCCTTTTTCATTCATTCAGTGGACCCACTGGATCCTTATTATCTCTATGACCAAATTAAAATGTCTCTACTTGACATTTAAAGTCCTTTATAGCCTGATGATCCTTTCCAGTCTTATTGTATATTTTCTCCACATACTCTCTGATGCAGCTAAACTGCCTCTCACTCTTTTTCAGAAGAGAGATTCTCCATCTCCCACCTCCAAACCATTGTACAAGTTATTCCCCATGGCTCAAATATACTATCTCCTCACCTGCTCCAGCATCACCTTCTTTGGAAAGTCTGTTTTAATCCCCCTGCTTTTAGTGCTCCCTACCACCATCAGCCCAAGAAATTACCCCATATATACTGTGTGGTGAGAAGCACCCTATCCCTCAGGCTTCATAAGAAGACAAGCAAAAGAAGCTAAGAGCTATTAGGGACACTATAGCTACACAATACCTCTTCACAGCATCTTCATTCTCTAGGGCAAGGGAGAGGTGGGATGTGAACCTGATACATTTAGGTATCCATGGAGCTTTGTCAAGCGATAGCTCAGAGGAGGTAAATGGGCATCAGAGCCTCTGGCTGTGACGGTGAAGTTCCTCATGTCTCAGATCAGAATTAGCCATATCTTTGGATACAAAGAGAAGAAGAATGGCATAATTCCTGGAGAACCAAGAAGTTCTGAGTTCAAATCCTGCCTTTGATCAAGACTGGATGGGTGAGCCTGAGAAAGTTACTTCCTCAATGGTCTAAACAATGAGGAAATATAAAACGCAGAGGAAGTGCCAACCTGTTTTGGTAAAGAGAGCAGCAGGGAGTTCCCTGTGTCAATGAAATAAAGGATATAGTCACTTTCCCTGTATACTGCTATGTACCCAGAATGCCTCTTCCTGCTCTTCTCCTTTAGAATATAGGCATCTTAAAGGCAAGGACTCTGAATTTTGTCTTTTTATTCCCTAATACCCAGTGTGAGGTGGGCACGATAAACACTAATTGATAGGTTTTCTCTCTTATTTTTCAACTTTGTTAGAAGGATTGCCTAGTTAGGTAGATGAAAAGAAATACATATATTTGGAAAATGAATGCAATAACAAAACAAAATACAATCAATTGAGAAAGAGAAAGATGAGAAAGACAAGGAAAGAAAGAAGAAAGGATGGTGGGAAGGATGGATGGAAGGAAGAGAGGAAGGGAGGGAGGAAGGAAGGAAGGAAGGAAGGAAGGAAGGAAGGAAGGAAGGAAGGAAGGAAGGAAGGGAAAAAGGTGAAGGGAAGAAGGAAGGGGGAGGGAGGGAGAGAGGGAAAGAGGGAGGAGAAGAGAGGAAAGGAGAGAGGGAGGGAAAAAGGGAAGGACAAATGAATTTTTTAAAAGGACAAGAGAATTTTAATAATCCCAGATTAACCCTCCATTTATTTTGAAAAACCTTACTTTTACCCATATGTTGCTCATTTGTAACTATATTTACATACTCAGTCTCATAAGCCCCAGGAGAGGCACACATCTTATTTTTTCCTGGCTTTACAGACTCAGCTCCAAGCCTCTGAGCTCCATTCCACTGATAAGTTGGTGACTTCCATATCTGTGACATTCCCAGCCCATCAATGTTTCACATCGGTGTCTGATAGGGGAAATTATTAAACCCACTGGAACTCCTCCTGCCAAGTTATTTCAAAATAATGGTAGGATTTCTTTTTTTCCTTTCTTTTTTGTCCTGTTTACTGAATGATTCAAAGGAATTACAACTTGGAGATAAAACAACATTTTCAGGCTTTGGAATTTATCTTTATCAAAGGACTCACACATTTGGTATTTCAACAAATTCAAGGCTTTTCTCAAGTTTTGTACTCCGCTCATTAGTTCCTCATGGGGCACCTCCATTCTTCAAGGGCAAAGGGAAACAGGATATTCTAAGTTCTATGCAAGTGCCAACATCATCTCTTTGCTGACAGCAGCACAAAGGCCCCCCATTATCTCAGCCTGGAGAATCTAAATTAAATGTCCACTTGTACAGATATTACTGAATTCAACATATTACCAACAGCTATTTTTAGCTTCATGGCTTACAAAAGTTTCTATATGCAATAATGAATAATGGAAAAATCACTTTCTTATTAAATCTAATGGAAAGTTGTGAACAATTGGAGCGAAGTAGGTGCATACATAAATTGGGTAGAATAGGAGACTGGAAACATAACTTCAAACATTCTCTAGACAAGAAAAGCAATTGTGCGGGTAATTCCAAAGAAGCAAGACTTCTTTCCTCTTGAAGTGAAAGAGAAGAATATTGTTTTGTCCAATGTCATTTCATAGTAATGTCATTGATAATGATTGTTAACATTTTAGAAATTTGGTTTTTCAAAAAATTTTACATATATTAACTCTTTTGCACTCACAATAACCTTTTAAGAAAAGCAAGATAGACATTCTTATCCCCATTTTATACCTTAAGAAATCAAGGCTCAGAAATTCAATTTCAATTCAATTCAAAACATATTTATTAAGCACATGCTCAGTATCAGACACAAGGAACACAAAGACAAAAATGAAACAGTCCCTTCCCTCAAGG
The DNA here is from genome assembly GCF_902635505.1 of Sarcophilus harrisii. Classification (NCBI taxonomy): domain Eukaryota; kingdom Metazoa; phylum Chordata; class Mammalia; order Dasyuromorphia; family Dasyuridae; genus Sarcophilus; species Sarcophilus harrisii. The sequence continues at coordinate 634,848,067 of NC_045427.1, read as the reverse complement.
AGATTACCTTCTCTAGTACAAGAAACAATAATTAAAAAAGTTTGCACCAAACTTACAAAAAGTCATTTCAGGGAGGAACACTAATAATTGGGAGAATTGAGGAAGATTCGGGAAGAAAATGGCTTCTAAGATGAATTTTGCTTATTGTCTTGCAGTTAATAAAGACCAAAGATAAAATCTCAACCCAGGACTTTGTGAATTCCAGTTCTCTATCTGCCACTCAGTTATTCCATAAGACCTTGTTATAATATCCCTCATTGGATGATTCATGCTATAAATCAGATGGTTGGTTAAAGTAAACTGTTCCTTTTAATACTATTTCCCCCAACATCATACAGCAAAATTCAATGGATATGTACTATTTATGTTTCTGTTCCAACCAAACAACTGGTCAAAATATATAGTAATATCCCTAGAAGAAGAAAAACTGAAGGGACTCAAGAAAGTCTCTTCTTATTTCAAATTATCAAGAACAAAGAAGAAAGAGGAAGAGGAGGAAAAAAAGAAGAGAAGAGTTTGAATATGATAATTTTTCAGTGAAGTAAAAGATTTTGAAAAGGAAGAAAAGAATCCTGATTTGTGTCCAAAGGTTGTCACAAAAAAGAAGAAAGGAAGAAGGTCCACTAAATACTCAATGTGAGAAAAACAAATGTTAGGTTCTTTCCAAAGTAGGAGTTGGGTGTTCTATGGAGAAAGAAGTTGCTTGTTCCCAGAGAAATGAAGGGACCTATGGGTGCTAGAGATGATAGATTATTCAGTAAAGGTCAGAGAAAGAGTAGAAGAATATTGGTGAGTGTTCAAAGGTGCAAAGGCAGTGTTTTGTTGACTGGTTATCAACAGAGATGTCTGTTAGATCTCTGTAAATGGGCATAAAGCCAAGATGTGCTTAAGAATCTCCAAAAACACTTCAAAAATATGACCATCACTCTCTTCTGAAGATACAAGGAGATAGAGATACAAAGGATACTCCAGAAGGAACCTAGAAATCATTACCAAGCATCATAAAGCTTTGAGGAAAACATTGAAAACCATGGAGGCACAGGTGACAGTTTTCTTACTACTGCCCTTTCAAGACAAGGAATACTAAAGAGCAGATCTGGATGGTGAACAACTTATTAAGAAGGTGGTCTCAGAATGGGATTTGGATATCTGGAGTACAGGTATACACAAGCAACAGGTTCCTGACCAGGGATAGAGAACACCTAACAATGGTACTCAATCAATCAAACAGCCACCAAGTATTTGTTGCATTTGTTAATCAAATATTATGTGCCAGAAGGTCAGTGTGATGAATTAATAAAGATCTGGGTTGGAGTCCTGCCTCTGACACACACTAGTTGTATGACTTTGAGCAAGTTATTTCTCACTGCTTTGGGCAACGTTTTTGAGATGAGAATCTCAACCTTTTTGGTGGAGGGGATTTTCATAGGTAAAACCTATAGATCTCTACTCAGAATAATGTTTGTAAAGAGATAAAATAAAATGGGTAGATAACAAAAGAAACCAATTATATCAAAATGATTAGGAAAGAAAGAAGGGTACCAAAGGAGGTGATACATAATGGAGAAATCAGGATTGCAGCCTGTGAAGAAATGAAGAGATGGAGGGAAGGGAAAGGAATAAGTATTTATACAGTACCTACTAAGTCCCTAAGCATTTAACAAACATCTCATTTGATCTTCACAACAACCTTGGAAGTGCTGCTATTATCCTCATTTTGCATTTGAAGAAATAGAGCCATTTCCCCAAAGACCCATACCTAGAGGGTGTCAGAGGTCATATTTGAATTTAGCTCTTGCTGATTCCAGGCTCAATGTTCTATTCATCATAACTAGTCTGGGCATCCTTCTTAAATTGAGGTTCTGGGAGGACCTGTCCAATCAGAATGAGGTTGCCCAAGGCTGGGGGAATTTCCAGTGTTAATTCCAGTGCTGATACGATCTTCCAGGATGAAGATTTTCCTGGCACATAATTGAGAAATTTCTGGACCATGCAGCCTGGTGAGAAATGATAAGGATGAAGTTTGGGAGAGTTTGAGGAAGCAAGAGAAGATCTGGAAAAGCTTGTGTAGTAATTGAGACAGGAAGGAACAAAAGGATCCCAGGGCCAGGTTAAAGTTGAATGAGGTGGATTTATGCTGAATCCAGGCAGGAGAGTTGGGTGCCTTACCCTAACTCTGGTAGCAGCATGTGAGTAGAAGCAGAGGAGGTAGATAGTGGGAGCAATCCACACTGAGACTGGCAAGAGATGAGTAGTTCAGGACAAGGAAACAAGGGGTGATGGTAGAACTAACCTGGAAAACTCTTGGATCAGTGCTATAAAAAAAAGGGAGGGGAAGTCAGACCAGAGTTAATTGCCTGAGGAAATAGTTAAAGGCAAAGAGATAGGAGGTCTCTTTGAGAACATAGAATGAATCTACAAGATGTGAGCCATTGAGACAAATGGGCTAACAGATCCATTATTATTATGGTCAAAGAGGAAGGCAGTGAGTAATGATGAAACTCAGTGGGAGATCACCTTATGTGTGCCCAAAGTGGAGTTATACATTTAGGGGTTGGAGAAGATGGACCTATTTCTTTGATGTAAAGAATTTCTGATAATGATGTTGAAATGAATAGAATCAAGAGAAAATTTTATATAATTTTTTAAAGAAAGAAAAACAAATTTGAAAGATTTTAGGACTATGATCTATTCAATGACCTCACAAGGCTCCGAATGCCAATAAGGAAGCATTTTTCATCTCTTGTCAGAAAAGTCTAGAGGTATAGATGAGATATTCATTTCTAGACAAGACCAATGGGTGGGTTTGTTTTGCATTACTATGCTTCTTCATTATAAGGATTGGGATAGGAAAGATGGAAGATGGAGGGATAGGAAGGGTAAGGGTAAGAGGATGTAGTGATAGGAATTGGTAAGGGTGAGATTTTCAATGAAATGTTTTTAAAGTGTAGAAAATAGGAGAAGCCTCAAAAGAAAACACAAACTGGACAGCTTTGAAATCAACATATTAAATTTTTGCATCCTTTAAAGAAAAAAAGGGCTAAATTATACATAATGAATAATGATAGTTGGGTATGTTTTTATGTTATTTATGAATGGAAATATTCATTGGATGTTTGCCTGTTCATAATATAAAAAAAAATAAAGAATGTATCTGTTTAGAGTCAAAAATGTAATCCAAAGGGATTTAAAGTGAAAAGAAAACAGGTCAGGGAAGAGAGTAGAAAACAACCCATGTATAATCATTAAGCCATATGCCAAGATGTAATAGTTTCCAAATCTTATGAAGTGTCATCTACCTTTTTTAAACATTTCCTATGATTCTATACTTTGCATAAAATAATGTATGTAAATAACTTCTAAGCTCATTTTTTTTGTTAAAGTCAGAATTTATTACAATAACATTAGTAAAAACAAAACCATTATAAAACACAACAAAAGAATTTTAAAAATAATGTGGCATGCAGCTATTATTATCGATATAATCCTTCACAGTGTTCGTATTTGTAACAAAAATAATTTGGTAATAATGGTGGTAATGTTATTAATGAGAGAAGCGGGCTTTTTTACATGGCTTCTGAAAACTCGGTTTCATTAATATGGCTATTCATAATTCTTTTTCACAGTGTTTTGTCTTTAAAACATCTATCACAAAAAAAAAACCACTTCATGCAAATATAAACAATAGTAAAATTTATATCACTTTGCTCAACCAAAAGCCCCTTTATTTAACTGTGCTCAAAATACAAGACTTTTAGGTTCAAGTACTTGTTTCTACGTTTTTAATGTACTTTGTTGTTGTTCAACCATTTTTCAGTCATGTCCAACTCTTCATTATTCCATTTGGGGTTTTCTTGGCAAAGACACTGGAGTGGTTTCCCATTTCCTTCTCAGCTCATTTTACAAATAACATAATTGAGGCAAATAGGATTAAGTTACTCATCTAGATTCACACAACTAGTAAGGATCTGATGCCAGATTTGAACTCAGAAAGATCAGTGTTCCTTTCTCTAGTCTCTGCTCTCTATCCATTGTGCCACCTAGCTACCCATTAATGCATGATCACAGGGCAAATCTATTTATCCTTCTTCAGATCAACTGCATCTTATGTGGCCATGGCAAATTAGTTCTTTATCTGTTATATTCAGAAATACTTTAGCTAAATCTCTAAAAATAAAATGAAAATTCAAGTGATTATTAAGCAGATTTTTTATTTTGTTCTTGTGAAAAGTATATTTTAAATTTTGAAATGTAACCAAAAAATTATTTTCTAAATTTATTTTTATATTTTCTCCAGAAATGCAAGCCCTTTGTTTTTGTTGATAAGAATATAAATCTTATTACCTTGAAGTATTGATTGATTTAGAGTTCTTTATTTTTTCAGAAAAAAAAACACAAAGCATGCAAGTTTCAGGAGGACATTTTTGGTTTTAAATGAATTTTTTTCGTCTTTACATCACTAAGGAAAATGGCAGTTTCTTCTTTTAACTCAAACACCCTTCCAAGTTCTTGGTAAAATAATGCTATGGTCTTCCCTCTTATCACAATACAGTTTTACAAAGAACCATCTTTTCAATGAACTCCTGAAAAAGGTTGATTACTCTTAAAACAACTTGAAAAACTGTATATTGCTCCTTACTCATACTTCCCACTACAAAGGATTATGTGTGAAGCATGCAATGTGTCCAGATTGCAAATAAAATCACATTTTTAACCAATGCTTCAATTCTCTATTTTTGTCATCAAATTAATTGAGCTCTACCAATAAAAAGATCTGCTGTAATTCTTCTAAATTATACCATTTTAATGTTTAAATCCATTAATTTTTTAAAAGATGTTTTGATGTGGTAAGACCATTAATGGGTATGCAAAGTAACAAACTTTCCCAAACATCATTTTCAACATATTATACCTAGTTAATTAAATGAGCATCTTTAATTATGTCTGTTGCTTCATCCACATGAAATGCAGAATAAAAAGACTTTGGTTTCCCAGTTAATTGATCGAAAAAATACTACAATATTATCTGCAAGTGGAACCATTCCAAAATAATTTGCATGTGATACACCAAACATCATTTTGACCACATTTATAGCTATAGGTAGCACAAGTTTCTCCATAAAATGAGCCTTTTTACACTTAGCAATTCTGTAAGCAACATTAAGCTATTCAAGCTATCCTTTTGATGTTGGACATGATTTTTGAAAAGTGTGTTTTTTGCTTTTGAAAAGCATTTCATTTTCTCTGGGAAAAATTACTCATTTTGTCAATATATTCTGCATATACACTTTCCAGATATCATTCCACTTTAATTAGCTTTCATGCTATCTTCAGTTAAAGAAGTTGTACAAAGCAAAAATTATGATTTTTCCATCAAGAAAAGGTATTTTTGGAGCAGCTAGGTGGCACAGTGGATAGAGCACCAGCCCTGAAGTCAGGAGGACCAAAGTTCAAATGTGATCTCAGAATCTTTATATTTCCTAACTGTGAGACCCTGGGCAAATCACTTAACCCCAATTGCCTCAGGGGAAAAAACTAACTACTTCAGTCTCTCTATGGCACCAGTTAGTTACTCAACAAGCATTTATTAAGCACCAACCATTTACCAGGCACTGTGCTAAGTGATGGTGAAAGAAAGAAATGCAAAAGACAGTTCTTGCTCTCCAAGGAAATCACAGTCTAATGAGGGAGACACCATGAAAACAACTATGTACAATCAAGCTACATGGAGGATGAATGCTATTTAAAGAAAGAAGCCACTAGAATTAAGGGGGAATCTGGAATGGCTTCTTGTTGAAGGTAAGACTTGAAGCCAGGAGGCAGAGATGAGGAGGTGGAACAGCCATTGAAAATGTCCAAATTTGGAGATGGAGTCCATAGTTTGAGGGACAGCAAGAAGCCAGTGTTTCTGGGTCAAAGAGTATTGGGAACTGATCATGTGAGAAGACTGAAAAGATAAGGGAGCAGGGTGCTACGAAGGACTTTGAATGCCAAACAAAGGGTTTTACATCTGATCCTGGAGCTGACAGGAAATCACTGAAATTTATACAATAAGAGAATGACATAGTCAAATCAGCCCTTTCTTATGTGATCACACTTACCTTTGATATCTTTTGTTCTAGTTCTCCTTAGTGGGGATCCTATCAGTAATTATAGTATATATACTACATCTGCATATAATATATAGACACTATATATAATATGCATTCTATATATAACAATAATATGTATAGTATATATGAAATATAATGATTTATATTGTACATTTATTTAATGTGATACTGTTTAATATTCTTTATTAATAATAATACCTACTTTAAAGTTGGTGTTCTATTTAAGGAGTTTTTTAGTTCATGCCCCATAAGGCTAGATTTTCCAATCCTGTCTATCATCCCCGGAGATCCCCTACTCCTTGCCACCTTTGTCCCAGCTCCTTTTAGATTTCCCCACATTTACTGTCTCGTTAAGTTTTATTGTCCTTCTTTTAAACAATGATCCACCTGCATCGTTCATGGGATAATAAAGAAAACTCAACTTCCAATCCAATTTACCTGTGGCCCACAAAGCCCAGGAGTCTTAGAGAGAATGAGCTTCCCACAGGTTTTGTTTCCTTGGAATCCACTGATGACTCAAAATGGCCTGGTTACAAAATGAGCAAGATAGTGGGAAGCAAAGGACAGTGACTCTGGGACTTCCAAGGCAGCTGCCTTCCAAGGATTATCTTTGACCTCTCTTTCCAAAGACTGGTGATTTGAGCAGTTAGCAGAAAGGCACGTCCATCGGCTCTCAGCAGCAGCCCCAGTCCATCTGGCTGAAATGAGGAACTGCTATTGATTCCATCCACAGTTAGTACAAGTCTGTTAGAATTACAGACCATTTCTCATAAGATTTAGAATTAGAAGGGATCCTGGCCATGGTGGACTTGGAATCAGGATGATCTGAATTCAAATCCTGCCTCAGATACTTTTGTATAACTCTGGGTAAATTATTTTGTTTCTTTAAGTCCCAGGTTTATTTTTTTTTTCATTTTTAAAGTAGAAGTGATAATAACACCTCCTTCACCAGTTTTTTGTGAGGCTCAAGGGAGAAAATACATGTGAAGGGCTTTGTAAAAGCGCTCTAAGAATGAGAATGAGACATCCAGACTCCTGGCTTTCAAAGAGAAAGAAACTGAGACGCAGAGACAAAAAGTAGCCTGCCCCAGGACAAATAGCAAGGCAGGAACAAGACAGAGACTAAAGTCCACATCTCCTCATGACTTTACCTCTCTCCAGTGCTCTTTTTGGACAAGGAACTTCTCAGGCAGGGCTTCCAAAAGTGCTATAATGCACCAGTCAAGCAATAGTTCTCAATTTTTATTGATCTTTTCTTCTTATATCATTGTATCCCTGACACCTCACCTACTCAGAAAGCCATCCCTCTGTAACAAAAGCTAACAAAAGCTAAAGGATCATTGGCCACACTGAGAGCAAATATAAAATTCTACATCAAGGGCAAACAGGTTGACATGATTGACAGAACACAGGGCATGGCCTCAGGCCCAGCCTCAAACACTTGCTACCCATGTATCACCAGCTAAATCATTCAGGTTTTGTTTTCATCAGTTTCCTCATCTGCAAAATGGGGATAATAATAGGACCTGCCTCCCAAGGTTGCTGGCTTGTGAAGATCAAAAGAGATAATTGCAAATCACCTAGCACAGTGCCTGATAAAGAGTAAAAGAAATATTGTTGTAATTCTTACTATTATAGTCTTTCATTTCTGCAAAGAAAGGAACATGCATTTTCTTACCTGTTCTCTGGAGTCAAGTTTGAACAATACATCTTGTTCAGTTTGAGGATTTGTTTTGATTCTTTCCATTTATAGTATTAAAGTCATTGTATATATTATTTTTCTGACTTTGTGCACATCCCTCTGCATCAAGTCTTATGAATCTTCCCATGCTTCTCAAATTTCTTCATAGTCATTGATTAAGCCATTCCCCAATCATGGGGAATTCTCTCTCTGTTTCTCTCTCTCTCTCTCTCTCTCTCTCTCTCTCTCTCTCTCTCTCTCTCTGTGTGTGTGTGTGTGTGTGTGTGTGTGTCTGTCTGTCTGTCTGCTCTGCCTCTCTCTCTATCTGTCTCTGTTTCTCTCTCTCTCTCTGTCTCTGTCTGTGTGTGTGTGTGTGTGTGTGTCTCTTTATTTATATATATATATATATATATATATGTATGTATGTATGTATGTATATATATATATTCTAGCTTTATATTATTTATGGACAGTTTTTTTCCAATTTCCTATAGGTCCCAAGGTCTATTTTGACCCTTTCTGAAGTAACTTTGTGAAAGGTTTCTTTTGGGATTTTGTTCCTCTGACAGTCACTCTTTTCTTCCTCCAGTGTATGATAAAGTAGAGAGAACTGCCTGTCTGTATATGTATATGTGTCTTTCTGTGTCTCTTTTTGTGTCTCTCTGTTTTTGTCTCTGTCTCTCTGTCTCTCTCTGTCTCTCTCTTTCTCCTGAATAAGATAGGTTTGGGTTGGTTTCCTTTGACCTTTGAGGTCCTAGATTCAAAAAAGGAGGCAGAGAGTCCTCAGTCTTGGTGCTTGGGCCATAGGGCTCTTAGAACCCATGATTTCAGGTTAGATGTTGCAGCCAGCTAAGAAATTTCTAAGGTCAGGATCTGAACTTTTTTTGCTGAGGCAATTGGGGTTAAGTGACTTGCCGAGAGTCAACACAGCCAGGACATGTTCAGTGACTAATGTCAGATTTGAACTCGGGTCCTCCTGACTTCAGGGCTGGTGCTAGGATCTGAATTTAGTGGGAATAAAGTTATTTAGGAATTTAGCTAAGCTGTGAGCCTCCCTAAAGCCTGAGGTAGAAGGGGAATGGGAAAAAGGGGAAAGGAGTGTGCCTCTAGGGTGTTAAGGCAAATATTTGTCTATCTGTTCTTTCTATGCCTTTGAAGTAAATGTCCCTTTGCAAATGCTAATCTGACCTTAAATGGTTAAATGGAATATATGCTGATCCCTTTGGGGGGTTGAGGAGGAAGGAACAAAATTAGGGGGCGTTTGAGCTAATGGCAGAGAAGAGAGACATCCCCCAATCCTTCTGGGAATAAGAGAAGCCTGGGACCTGCCTCTAATAAAGTAGGGTTAGAGTACACCCACGTGGCCCAGATAATATTACAGAGACAGTTTCACATCATGAAAAAAGAGTGCTAGATTGAAATCTGGTTTGGATATCCACTTGTGACACTCAACTGGATATCATAAGGGGAACCACTCTGAACCTTAGTATCCTCATCAGTAAAGTGGGGATAACAAGACACTTTCCTTCACATGGTTATGAGGATCAGATTAAATAATGTATACATGATGCTTTGCAAACGTTAAGGCTGTACATTCATATGAGCTTAATTATGCCCCATTTTTTTCCTTAATCTAATTTCATCAATAGAAGAAGCTTCCAATGAAGAAACTCCTCTTCCTCGTGGAGATCAAGAAGGGGAGAGGGGAAACAGAAGAGGGAAGTTAATAAGCCTTAAGTGCTTTACAAACATTACCTCATTTGATCCTCAAAGCAATTCAGAGGGGAGGTATTATATTTTCACTGTTTTACAGATAAGGCAAAGAGAATCAAATGACTTGACCATAATCACATGGCTAGTAAGTATCTGAGGCCACATTTGAACTCAGGTTTTCCTGCCTCCAGGCCCAGGGCTCTACCCTCTTCACCTCCAGCTGCTTCTAAATCCATACTTCCTGTGTAATTTGGAATCTTGGAGGACTTGAACCACACAGAGTCCCCAGTGTCACACAGTCAGTATGTGTCAAAGGGAAATCTAAACTAAGATCTTCCTAAATGGGAGGCTAGCTCTCCATTTGTCTCTATGCCCATTTTAGAGTTGAGAAAACTGAGACTAAAAAGGTGAAATGATTTGTCCCATACTCGCACAATAAGTAGATGAAAAAGGTAGAATCTGAACCCAAAGCTTTTTGACTCCAAGCCCATTCTTCAACTGTTAGAGTCACTAATTACAGGACCCAGAAGCCCTTGATTCCTTCTATATCCCAACTCTGCCTTATTACCATTCTGTGTTCCCTAATGAAGCTGATCAAAGGATGGAGGTGAGAGACTTGTTTTGTTGTTGAGTCATTTCAGTCATGTCCAACTCTTTGGGATCTCACTTGGAATTTTCTTAGCAAAGATACGGGAGTGGTTTATCATCTCCTTCTCCAGATCCTTTTACACATAAGGAAACTGAGGCAGACAAGGTAAAGTGCCTTGCCCGGATCACCCAACTAGTGAGTGTCTGAGGCTAGAGTTGAACTTAGGGAGATGTGGCTTATGATTCCAGGTTTAGTGCTCCATCCACAGCACCACCTGGCTATTAACTTAAGGTAACCAATTTTAATGGATCCTTTTCTGGAAAAGGCTCTGGTGACCTTCTCTCTTTCTTTCTCCCCTTTCCTTTCTTCTACCACCTTCCAGTTCCTTGACCCTTGAGCCAAGTCAAACCAAAAGGGAGACTCTATTTTGTTCATAGCTCTCGTAATTTGCTGTGTTCATATTATGTCCTTGCTGCCAAGCTACTGCAGAAATCACCAGCACTGCTTTTGACTCTTCTCCTGTCAGCTTCCCTAAAGCAACTAAAAGGTGACCCTGGGAAATTCCACTTCATTTAGGGCCTGTTTGGGAGGAGAGCCCCAAGCAAAGCATAACAATAAGCCTTGTGCCCACCCTGCATGGCAAATGGCAGTGCTTACAGACTGCTTCAAAATGGCAGGAGCGTTTACAGATCTATTAACTTATTTGTTAAATGAACCATACAAGATGGGGAGGGAAGAGATTGCCCACCCCATCTTGCCTGTGTCTTTCAAGTCTTTGTCTAAATAAATGTCTAAATATCCCAAAATAAAAACAATAAAGGGAAAGTTAAATCCCCTGCTTTGTTTTCTGAAGGCTATAATTTCTGCTCAAGTGCACCCCATGCATTCCTAGTTTCCGGAGCAAGCGAGAAATTTTAATAGGTTGCCGGAAGGCCCACATCAATAGCCTCTTCTAATTGTCTGCCAAGAGGAGAACAAACTGCATATGAGATCATTGACCTAAAGCACTTTGTAAACCCTAAAGTGCAAAATAAATGGCACTTTATTATTATTATTATTATTATTTTGATTAGCATCAAAGAATGATATGCCAGGAAAAGGTTGGGAATGTACAAGGAGCTGTCCAGGGTATTCATCTGGCATCCTACTGAGGGTCAAGACTTCAGAACTTGGGGTCAACAAAGAATCAAGGTGTCCATGGATAGATTTGGGGGTCCATGAATTTGAGGGTTTTTAATATTTCGATAACTCTGTTCCAACATAATTGTTTTTCTTTGCAATCCAATGCATTTTATACATTTAAAATCTATTCTCTACATTTCAAAATCTATTCTGAGAAGAAATCCAGATTTCACCAGACTGCCAAAAATTCTCCAAGACCCACAAAAAAAAAAATTAAGAACTCTCCCCTAATCTAAACCTTTTAGTTCAGTTTCACTTCACTGAGACCCAAAAAAGTCACACAGGTAGTGAGTGAGTGATAGAGCAGCAGCCTATTGGCAAACTCTGGGGATGATGTGGATGGCCAAGAGTCTCACAGGATGGACAGATATGAGTACAATGCAATCGGTATCATCAGAGGGAAGTCCTGAATCAATGAGATTCATTTTGGCAAGTGATCATCAACAGGCAACCACATCTTTATAGTCACACATTGACCAAAAGTATAGATAACACAAGCTCCCAGTATACTTGTTTTTATTGGCTAACTTTTAATGCTTTAATTTTTCAACAAAGCTAAATAGCTTCCTCCTGACAAGGTGACTCCCCAAACAGATGGTAGTGTCTCACAAAATCCCTTAATAGGTACAATAGAGATCATTCGGTTTGCTAAGTCTCCTAATTTGCCCATGTCAAGCAAACCATAAAACACGGTGACATGTATTTGTCAAAAGTCTCTGCTGTTGTCATCAAGGGTGTCCTACACAAAGTCCAAATGGAAGAAAGAGTTGATGGTACAGTCTATCAGATGCCCCTGTTTGTGAATGTTTTCCTGTAGTTTGCAGCAAGCCTTGGAAAAATGCAAAGACTCCTCTGTGAAATTTATGATCATTCACTAAAGTTTGGCCCAAATGCACCCCCCCCAGAGAAATCCAAGTGGATGAAACATGTCTATTGTCTAGACCATGCTATACAGTTATGAACAAGCCCTCCGGCTGGTCCACTGGGGCACATATACTGGATAGACCTGGCAGCCAGACAATGAAATGAGCCAGGGAGAGAGTGGGATGGATTGTGTTTGGGAAATTGTTCAGCCTTTTCAATGACTAGAAGCTTCTCCCTGCAATAAAAGTCCATCTTCTTGTAGAGGGCCGGAACTCTGGAGAAGTGTACTTGAAACAAGGTGTTAACTCAGTGGAACTGATGAGATAATGGTTCTCTTGTTCACATATATACTTAGTACTTAGCATGGTGATGTAATGGTTCTCTAGTTCACACATACATAATATGCTGTAATGATGTAATTGTAATAGGATATATAAGAGCTAAGAAGGACCATCCTCCTGGTGGCTCTCCTGCCTCCTGCACTCCATCACTAAGATCAAACCTGGTCCCCAGATCCTGCAGAAAGCTACCCCGAACATTACATCTTCTTAGCATCCAAAGCCTCCTAACAAAGCCACATGGCTGTAAATCATGCAACATCCCAATCTCCAATGAATCAAAATTGTGCGTCCATCAGAGAGCACTAGAGAGATGCCCTGTATGTGTAAGCAGTCGATAGCACATCGCTAATGAAGAATTTCATGCATAAAGTGATAGAGAAAGGGATAAAAAGATTTTTAACTGGAATAAGACAGATGCTTAACTTAGACCCAAAGAGAGAAGGGAAGGCCAGTCCCATGATGAGGATGAGGAATAACCAAAATGTAGCTCAGGCACTACATGAGTTTCCATGTCTTATTAAGACACCTAGAAAGCAGGACTTCTTAACCTGGGGTCAACAAAGAATCAAGGTGCCCGTGGATAGATTTGGGGGGTCCATGAATTTGAAGGGTTCTAACATTTTGATAACTATTCCATTATTTTTCTTTGTAATCCTGTGCATTTTATACATTTAAAATCTATTTTATACATTTAAAAATCTATTCTGAGAAGAAATCCAGGTTTCACCAGACTGCCAAAAATTCCCCAAGACCCACAAAGAAATTTAAGAGCCCCTGATCTAGCCCAAACCTTTTAGTTCAGTTTCACTTCACTGAGACCCAAAAAGGTCACACAGGTAGTGAGTGAGTGATAGAGCTGGGACTCAAACCTAGGTCCTTTGATGCCTTCCATCACATCACATTCTTGAGTCCATTTAAAATTCCAGACTCTTACAAGAAAGAAATATTTTCAGAGGAAAATGTTTGATTCCCTGCTCATGGTAGCCTAAGGCAAATCTCCAGCACAAATGCGCTTAGGCAAGTGTTTCATTTGATTATTTCCCTGGGCCAATGGACACATCATTCACCCTCTGGCCCCTGGGAGGGATACTGTCTTTCAGGCCTCGTCTGACATCATGCACTTTTTCTTATTTCAGAACAGTCTCAAGGCAGCATACTTACCCACCTGCTGATTTGCAGAGAAAGGTAAGACTTTGGGGGCACCTGGGATAAGAGCTATAAGAAGAGCTATAAGCTATAAGAAGCTATAAGACAGCTGCTTTAGTTAACTCAGGGTCATAAATTACCTTGGTTGACATCCTTCTGAAGAACTACAGGGAGATGACTTTACTAGTGAGTGAGGGACACTATTGTGTGATAATGTTCAGAGATTCTTATACCATTAATGGTTATTTCAAATTCCCAAAGACACAAGGCCTTGAATTTCTAAAATTAAAAAAATAGAAAGCTTATGTGCCAAGTCATTCAAATAAGAGTTTTGTGATGCTTCAGGTACTTATTTATTCAAGTTAAGATCTCACTAGAATATCTGGATTCCTTACACCAAAAATCAGGAAAGTCTCAGAAACCAACATTTTTTGCAATTATTTTGGATCTTTTTTTTCAAATCTTCTATATTACTATTTAAAAAAAAACTCTTCTGCTCCTCATGGAACCAAAGCTAAGAAGCCCACTGTAGAATTTGAAACTCTGCTGATGCCGGAGACAATTACCTAAACTCAGGACAAGTACAAGTGCTCATAGCTGGGAAGCTGTGGTTTAGAGGATGTCCCAGCAAGTCTGACTCTCCTGAGACCTCCTGACAAGACTCAAGGCTACAGGATTTGAGACTATGCCCCAGTATGAGACAAGCAGTTAGAAAAGTGAGACCCAGAGGTGGTGACTTGGACAAAAGTCACAGAGATACTAAGTAGGAGAACCGCCATCTGAAGTAAGGTCCTCCAATTCCAAATCCATCATTGTCATTATTATTATTGTTGTTGTTCAGTCCTGTCCAACTCTCCGTTGACCCCACTTGGGGTTTTCTTGGCAAAGATACTGGATGGGGTTTGCCAATTTTTTTCTCCAGCTCATTTTACAGATGAGGAAAATGAGGCACAGAGTTAAGTGACTAGACCAGAGTTATACAGTGAGTAAGGATCTGAGGCCAAATTTGAACTCATGTTTAACTGACTTCAGGCCTGGTGCTCTATCAACCATACCACTTAGCTGCCCTTCCACTGCACCATAGCAATAATTTGGAAAAGGAAAAATTAGAGATGGAAGAACTACCTGGAAAAGGGAATGGTCTTAAGAAAAGTAAAGTTATGGGTTTGAGCAGAGATGAGGAAAAGGGTAAGGAATAGGAAAAGAGCTGCAGAGAATACTATAATTACATTCTTAAATACAGGAGCTTGGCCCTTGCCTCCCCAACTCTGCTCATTCCTAGGGTCTACTTTTTCTTATTTCTCCTCAAGAGTGTGTTGGAATCAACTCCTACAGGTTTGAAAGAGAGCTGATTGTTCAATTTTCAGAAGTTAGCAATGTTATAAATCAAGTATCGATACATAAATCTTGGAAGGTACCACAGATGGACAGTGATCTGGCCTTGGATTGAATAAAGGGGAGAGGGAAGGGAATGAGCATTTATTAAGTGCCTTTTCTATGCCAGGCACCGTGCTAGGAACTTTACAAATGTTATTTCATTTGATCCTCATAACAACCCTTTGAGGTAGATGCTATTATTATTTTCATTCTTGATTCTCAAGATCCATCATCCCCCTTTTTTTAGATGGTATATTATAATAATACACATTGCATGACATCATCATGCAGTGAAACTCAATACAGACAACTGGGGGATGTAGGATCCAGATAACATGGGGTCTGCCAAGGGATACAGAGCCCTTCAGAGTATGATCTGAGGGCTACACTGAAATTCATTAAATATTAAAAGATCCAGAAGAAGGCTTCCTCTGAGGAAGATTTACATAGGTCATAGAGAAGAATTGTACAAGACAAAAAAATATGATGTCCTGTGCTGTGCATCAGGGAATAGAACAACCATATCGAGGAAACCGTGGATCCACAGGCGTATCCAAGTATGTCTCCAGATAGATTGTAAATATCACCTATTTACTGGAAGAGAAATCCATTCAAGTCAGGAGGCATGGTTTCTAATCCACCAATCTCAATGGCATTCAAAGCTGAAAAAGCTCCAGGTTGGCCCTAATGAACTCTAGGATCCTTTCCAGCATTGCCTTTTATGTCCATAATGAGGCACAAGTCACAACTGAAGAAAAGCTCCCAAACACTCATTTAACCATTTAATAAAGTCCCATTTGACTCGGGCAAGAGGCCATGGAGCCCAGAATTCTGCTTTGGACATGGGGAAACAAAAGCATTGCCAATCGACAAGGTAATTCTCTTTGATGCAATCATCCTGAACGATTATGGCCATAACCCAAACATCCCCATGTTCCCTTTAATGAGAGAAGAAAATCACAGAAAACAATATTGCCAACAGTTTTACTTTCATTTTGAATGATAATAAAATTCAAATCAAAGTGCCATGGATGACTGGTCATGGAGAGGAAGCTGGTCATCTTCACCATCTGGTTCCAACTTATTCCCCTCTGTCTTCTTTGCATGTTTTTTTGTTTTCCTGATCCCTTCTCCATTTTCCACCCTGAAATGATGGTTTATTACTTTATATTGACTTATCTGTGTGTTATCTCCAGGACAATTAAAAACCCCTAGAAGGGAGAGAGAGAGAGAGAGAGAGAGAGAGAGAGAGAGAGAGAGAGAGAGAGAGAGAGAGAATGAATGAATATGAATATGAGAATACGGGAGTATTTATTAAGCATCTACTCTGTTCCAGGCATAGTAATAAGCACAAAGCATAGTAAACTTATTAGAAAGAGAGAGAAAGAGAGAGTGTGTCCCTGTCCTTCAAGTAGTTTACATTCTAATGGGGAAAGACAACAGCAGAAGAGCAGGGGGGAGGCTGGGAAAGGTGATGTACACAGGCATGGAGAAGTCTAAAGATCCAGGAGCAGAAAGGAGTAAGTATGGCACCTCAAGCATTTTCCCAAATGGAGGTTCTTGGAATCACCAGAGAAGGAGGGAAAAACAACTTCCAGGGCAAGAAGGCTCCTTAGATACAGGTAAAATCCAGAGGCCCAAGCACAAGCAAGAGAGGGAGCCCCAACTACTGAGGCAGTGCCCTGCAAAACCAGTAAGCACCTAACAAATGTTTGCTGAATCTGAGTCTAATTGGCCTTTGGCCAGTGAGGAACCCAAGACCCACCTGTGGACCCAAGAGCTGGCACTCAGATCCAATTTCTCTGGCTCCAAAGCAAATGGATTTCTGGGCTTCATTCATGCTGTTCTTGAATTGCCACCACATTAGTTGGCAACACTAAAGTCTGCCTTGTGAAATTACAATATTCTCTTGTTTTTCTAAAGTTAAATTTGAAATAGCTCAAACGGAAAGACATTCGGAGTTCAATTATCATTCCAATCTCTGTGCATTTTAAGAAATAAGACCAGTGAAAAACAGTCAAAATATCATTTTCAAGAGCACTTTAATTCAAACTGAAAATTAATTTTTTTCTATACAAGCATTACACTCTTAAGATGTAGCAAAAGATTGCAAATAACAATCTATCTCTCCAAATACATATTAATTTAGTAGCATTTTCTTCCTATCTGGGAAGGGTTGTTTTCCCTTCCAAACAATCCTCTCAGAACAATTTGGGGGGTTTTGGTTCACCTATTCCAAAAAAGAAATCAATCCCTTGTACCGCTCAGCTGTTGAGTATTTAAAAAACACTCTGAACATGAAAGATCTCGAGCAAGAGAGAGTGATCGCTAACCCTGAATGCGCATCCCTTCACTGCAGTTAAAGAAGGAATAAAGGCAATCAAGGGACAACTAGCTAAAAAGAGCAAATTAAATTCCAACTTCTCTCAGAGCACATTTGGACACTAAGAACAAGATGAAAGTGGATAGAAAGTTATTACTCCTCACAAAAAGGCAATGAGACTTAAAAGGCAGAGGGGAAATTTCATGCATGTGATAAACCCAAGCCTGGGAGTCAAAAATTTTTCATCACCTTTTGGTCTCCTTCGCTGTTCCTAAAGCAATGATGATCATTTAAAATCACTGCTCCAAATCAAAGGCAAAAATAATAGGAGGGAATTTTTCCAACGGCAGAAATAAATTTGATATCCAATCCTTTGTTGTACCCCGCTCTCATCAAAATGAACATCCCTTCCCCTTGCACAAATTCAGTCAGGATGGTCCAAATGATCCTATTTGGGCTTTTCTTGACAAAGATATTAGAGTGGTTTGCCATTTCCTTCTCCAACTAATTTTACAGATGAGGAAACTGAGGCAAACAGAATGAAATGATTTGCCCAGAAACACAGTTATATTCTCTTGGGAATTACTGACAACTTTACAGGCCCACTCAACAGATATTATCATCAGGTTTCTACAGTCTGAGGGACTAGGACTTGGTTAGTTCTTTTAGCCAGAATGTGGTAATCAATCTCCAAGAAATTGTTGCAAAAATCACTTCCTCCTAAGCAACCAGCTGAGTAGGAACTCAGGAACTCTCAAGCACATGATTCATAAGGTCACCAACAGGACTGAAA